>NC_090936.1:394439567-395689567 GCF_040938575.1 Ambystoma mexicanum
AAAGGTAGAATACCTCTAAGGAGGGGCAGCTGGTAATGGGACCTTTTGGAGATGTCCGAGATGTGAAAAGAGAAGGAGAGAGTGGAGTCGAAGATGACCTCCAGATTTTGTGCCTTATTGGTGGGTGACAGCCAGGACCAAGGGAGGCTGGCCAGAGTGCAAGCGGGAAGAGGGAGCAGGGGTCCCAATGAGGACACTCTCTGTCTTGCTAGCATTAAGGCAGAGATCATTGGTGGCACACCAAGACTGAATTGCAGATAGACAGTCAGGGATGAGCAAGGAGGAGGAAGAGGCTGAGGGTAGCCTGAAAGAGAGCTGTGTGTCATCCGCATACCACTGAACATTGGAGGTGAAGGCAGAGATCCTGTGGGCCAAAGGGGTCAAAAATTAAAGCACCAGGGGGATAGAGTAGATCCCTGGGGAACACCACAAGTAGAGAGAGTGATACTATTATTATCATAAAACATACCCATGGGAACAGTTAATTTGCCTCAAATGTAACTTATAAGGCATTTGAAGTGGGATATTTGCCGATTTTGATCCGTATTGTTCAGTATCAGCATTCTCTGCCTTTGTGCTTCTGGGCTCTGTTGAGGAGGGCTAGCTCTTCTCCCCACAATTTCCCGTTTTGTCAATTGTGACAAGTCCAGGTTGCTGCTGAGTGCATAATACCTTAGTATTGTATAATTTACAATCATTTGTCAGAGGATTGTGATCATGCTCAGACCTCTCTATCATTTGGAAGGAGTTGACTTTATTAAAAGAAAGGGATTCCACAATAGCATAATCTATAATTGATTTCCTGTCATCAGACTTAAATTTATATTTGGCCAGCATGTCTCCCTTACACTGGCCATTCAATTTGACCAGAATATGGGAATGCATAAAGTTCGCTATGACCCTCCCCCTTGCATCGTAGGTTACTTTTGGCAGATTCCTAATTGGGATACCAAGCATGTCCTCCAGTGACACCGCTACTTCCCTCGTCATCACCTCACTCTGTAATTTAGCATTTAGAACCCCCAGTATAAATAAACTGGACTCTAGTGTCATTTCAATGGATGACCTTTTGGGGCATCCTTCCTCAGTTCTGCCCAACTCCATTGCTTTTGGAGGAATATATACATGCATAATCGAGAGGAGCTGTTTCTCCCTCAGTTCCATACTAAACAGACCAACGTTGTAAAGTATAACGTTGGATTATTTTCTTTTCACTACCACACCTGACAGTGACTTACACACCAGTGTGGCTATGCCCCTTCTTCATCTGCCCTTCAGAGATGTACGTGCTTTCACTATAAAGATCTCAAATGCTGGAAACATCTCCCGAGGAATGGAGTCTTCCTCAAGCCATGATTCCTGTATTCATATGATATCAAAGGAGCCGAGTCACTGAATCTATTCCATGTCCAATGATATATTCCTTACACTCGCCATGTTCCAACTAATCAACTTCAGACTAACTGCTTTTGCGCCCACCCCTGACTCAGCTGATATATTACATATTGTATTTCTTCTTATATCTCTGCTGTCACACAGCAGGAATATTGATCACCCTAAGTCCCCTCTGGACCAGCTGTATTAGGAACATAATGCACATGAATGGTCTATTTGACGGACACCATCTCTCCTGCCTGACAGGAGAATGATACTTGTCTTGGATTTTCTTTTAGCATCCTTTCAAGTTCCAACCTAGAGAAATGCATCAGTGATTATTTTGGAGGTATCACAATCTGTGCTTTCTTTTCATCTGTCATGCAGGGACGTCATTTCACCAAAATGCCAGGGGTAGCAGAAGTTAAATCACTTGACCCTTGACATATGATGACATCACAGGAAGTGATATCATTTGACCCCACGCTGAAGTGACATTACGGGAAGTGATGGAACACAACCTTTCACCCCTTGACAAAATAATAAGTGCATCACATGGCATTGTTCCTAAGAACACTATGAAAAATATGGTTAAAATATCAATATAATGTGATATACTTTTTATAGAATAATGGATCACCATATGTATCGTAAATATCAGTGTGTGTAGGCCCATATTGCCAAATTACTGTGAATGCAAGCAGACGTTCTAGGCCAAATGATAATGATGTGTTATTATATAGCACTTAAGTTTAAGCACTTTATGTAGAACGAATATACATACAATATCACTCAACCTGTGTTGGTAATTATTTATCGACCTCAGAAGGATGAAAGGCTGAGTTGAGTTGTTTAAGAACAGAGTAAATCAGTGACAGACCCCCTGAAATAAACCTTTAATGAGTCTAGCAATTATTGTATAGAATTCCAAAAAGACAAACTATTTGTTATTTCCATACTTTCTTATTCGGGGTCACTGCTGAAAGTGTTACACTTGTGGAAACCCCTGTTTGTTGTTAAGAGTCCTGAGCAAGAAAGCCAGCCACCCCAGAAACAAAGAGCTACATGGTGCTGGCCACAGTCCATGGGTTTACATTTTTAAAAAAATAAAGAAAAAAATAATTGTTTATTATTTTTCTTTTTAGGGGTTGTATGGGAGATCTTAGGGGTCACAGCTGCAACTCCTGGTGACCCTCAAATGATGTCCCTGCTGCCATGTCTACTTGTAACGATGGCTGACCTAAGAGCAAAGTGTGCCAGATATCTTATAAATGACGTATCTCAACATAACTATTCTCATACACAGTTATCTCTCTTATTGCAACAACCTCTTTACAATTTAAGATACATTGGGCCTCATTATGAGTATGCCTGTCCCGTAACAATGGTGCCGGTAAGCTACTGGCACTGTTGTTACCAAATCGGCACACTCTGAGGTCTGCGGGCGCGTGCCTTTCTGCCTACTATGTTTTTTATTCGAAATGGGGGGGTTCCCCCCAACCCACCTTTTTTAAATTATTTTTTTGTTTTACCCATTTCTTTTATTCCCGGACCCTAAAAAAATATATATAAATAAAAAAATAAAAATGCGACTTTTTTTTCTCGACATTATTGTTTTCTATATTATGACTTTCGACATTATTCATTCGATATTTTGACTGCACACCACTGAGCAAATCGAATGGCAGAATGTACCAAGAGAATGTGTTCTTTGAATAAGATCACTAAGATCCTTTTCGCTTGTAAGTTAATATTTCCATTTTCTTATTTTGATCTTGGATCTAAGATAGTTTCTCCTCCTTACTTGTGTGGAATTGTCATTTTGATTTGAATACATCTATGTAAACCTGGGGATTTTGCTCTCAACTTTTCAGATGTTATGTTTTTTGCCTTTTTAAGGAATTTGGTCAATTATTTATACCCTATTAACCATGATTGTTTTCTTACAGCGTGGACAATAACATTTCCATTAAGGATACATCAATGCATTAATCTATCCAATCCCAAGAACTTCATACCTTCTTTTGGTTTGATATTTGCTCTGTTTTTATCAGAAATTCACTACATTCTGTACACCCATACTAATACTCTGTGTGTGGTTAGGATGTTTATTCATGAAACCCAATCACTAAGGGGATGCAAACGTAATAACAGTATGACATCATCACGTTCATGAAACTTGGTGACATCACTGCGTAAACATTCACACACTACTTAAGGGCATTCATCCACGCTCCCAGTTAGGCATTATGCATTGGCCGAAGAAATAAGAGGGGCAGCCCTCATGTACTGGTAAACCAATGCATTTAATTTGGTTTAGAGAATTATTATTTTTAACATTAATTTTCCCCATTGTTAGGTTTTTTGACAAAATAATACCTCTCTGATTTCCCTAGAAGGATATACTCCAATAAAGAGTAGAAGACAGAAAGAGAGCACAGACATAACACATTGGGAATGACTAGATCCGTTGAATTGTCAACCACAGGTAACATTTGGTCTTATATTTTCTGTATTTGATCATAGATTGCAGAAACGTTACCATAGACATGTATAGTGGTTATTTTTGTTGTATGCTACTGTAGGAGGTGCTCTGCATTTCAACCATGCAGAAATGTTCAGACAAATCAGACTTCTATATTGTATGCCAGTGTACACAGAAGGTGTTAATCTTGTGGCAGCATAGGTGTGCTTTCGCGCTGATGTGGGGTACTATTGTGCACCAATGGAGAGGTAACTTAGGATTTACCCTCCCATGGCAATGCATTGCAGGTTTTATAGGGACTATTAACTACCTTCTAACATAATTAAAATATTAACCCCTAAATCATAACAATTAGCATAATTAGTGTTTAGAATAAGACAGCAGAGTCCATAGCACATGGTGAAAATCATTGGTGCAAGCTTAAGGTGCAAACTTGATTGCAGAGGTGGACTGCAATGCTGCTTAGAAAATAAAAGGAGGAATTAAAACTGCTTTTGTGACAGAGACGTGACTGTTAGAGAACACGGACTGTGCAGACATTATTTTGGTTAAAAAGCACATTGTGTTAAGCACATTAATATGGATTGAAGCATAGAGACAAACAATTACTAACCGCTAACCCCTAACCATTAACATATCCCAATACTAATATTCAAGGTAGCTCAGTCCAAAATCTCTGGTGCAGATTGATATACGAAATGAAATGGCAAACACAGGTTGTGCAATGTGTTTGGAGAGCACAGAAGGAAATGAACGTGCAGAATGAAAGGCTGTTTTCTTGCAGTGACAATTGTGAGGAATGTGAGCTGCGGAGTATAGTGCCTTTTTTTACTCAAAGTGAATCCATTTTTCATTTTCAGAACAGGAAAATAGCACAGAGAAATGTAACACTTTTCATTCATTACTGCCTTCTAATGGTGCAAGCTGCTCACATGCTTCTAGAACATTCTAGTGAGCTGGCTTGTTAAAGCGAGGTGGTTATGATTAGCATATGACATCACTTTTAAAGGCAGTATTTTCTTACATTTTATGTAAGTAAACATACATTCATGGGAGGTTTCAGACAGGGTTTAAAAGAGCTGCCTCCCAAAAGGTAGGCTCTCAACCATTCTTGATCTCTGGCTGACTCTGGGGGTGTGCTGCATTCACTGGCATGCAAGCAGGCCGATGAAAATACTTTGTGGAGTTCTTTCATGCTGAGAGAGGAGTGAAGCAGATACGGAAACTTCCTGTGTGGGCTCTGTCCAAGCAGATGGCGAAGAAAGATTCTCACTGGCTAGCTAGAGAGAGAAATCCAGGCTTTTCTGTACCAGGGGGATCACAGAAAATCAAGCGTTATCCTCGGTGAGTTCCTCTTAAAGTGATGTGCAAGGTCAAAGAATGATTTTTTTAAGAATATTTCACAGTCATTTGTAGGCTGGCAAAGTCATGAATTAACAAACGTGTGTAACTAATTTTAGGCGCTGTGCAGAGCAACTGCTATATTTCAAAGGTCTTTCTTAAGTATTATAGATAGACAAATCCTAGACGTAGACAGCAGTTGTTCATGTTTTTTTCCCGTTCTTACAACAAGCTTCAAATATGACAGGAGGTTTATGAACTGCCAAGATTAATGATAAGTTCAAGGTCAGTTTTAGCATAACTCATGGCATCAATCTGTCGCAAAGAAGAGTGCCTGAAGCCTATTATGAAAAAAGCTATTTACTGTAGGGGGGAAGCAACTGCAAATGGATTGTAATTGTAAGTATTTCATCTTCATTTTAAATCACAGGAAATGTCACATGAAAACACTATGCATTGCATACTTTGTCTTGCATTTTTGCATATGTCTAATGTCTTATAAAGCATAGAAGAAAGAAACAATTTAGCCTCAGTCTACTCATTATGTGTCCTGGTTCCTTGTGTTAGCATACAAACTGAGACAAAAAAAGTGGAAGCTTATTTTTCTGTAAGCGCTATTTCACTCTGTCACAGATGGTAACATAAAAACCAAAGGGGTCACTGTGAATGGGCTCATATCCAGAAAGGCAGATTACATGGGTAACTGTTTTAGGTACCCTGATAAGTGTATTCTGAGATGCTACCAAAAGGGCATAGCGTGGTATTGTAAATAAAATACCACTTGATGAAGAAACTGCGATGAAGAAACTGTGATTTAGGTCGCAACAGGTCTGGTCTTGGCTTACTGTTTATGATCACGGTATAACAAAGATAAGGCCATTCTGTATTTAGGGCTCACCACTAAACAACAAAATACCCAAACAAGCTCACCAAAAATACCTGTGACAGATTTATGGTGTCCCAACCGGAATCAGATGTACCACTGTCCATGCCAGTCATAAGGGGACCAGGGTAGATTTGACCCTAAAACAATGGTGTGTGTCCATCAGGAAAGACCAAGGTATGTGGTTAGATTCATTGAAAATGGAAATCAGCATAGGGAACAATTTTCACCACATGAAAGACTGAATGTAAACTATGCACTTCGCCAGTACATTCCGTCCCGAATGCAGGTTGACCGTGGTCAAAGGATGGTCAGCCCATGTTCTCCACTTCCTGTGTCACAAGAATTCAGGGGAAACACAAACAGAAATAAATCTACAGGCAGGTACCAGAACAGGCCTAATCAGGTGAATTAAATAATTACCGACCCAGACCACAAAAGGGATGAATTCAGAAAACTTGTCAGATTCCAATGTTTACAGGCCCAGGTTAAAATATTGTCTGAGCAAATACGGAAACTATGTGCACTTCAAAAACAACAACCAAATTAACATGTAGAAAGTCAAAGAAGTGACCTTGTGTATAGTGACAAGTGACCAGTTAGTCATGTTTGTCATGGTCTGAACACAGATGGCCATGAATCAGCTTTGAATAAAAACACTGAGTTGTGTAACTAGTTAAAACCAAGAAAACAAATGAATGAAAGTGAGACAGGGAACAGTAACACACACAAAGGGAGTGTGGTTTAAGTTAGATTTGAGCCAGACCATTCAGGTGTGTGGACATGAGCAGCAACAAATTTAAAATGAACAGGAAACACCAAAAGAGCAGCGCCCTAGATATCAATTTAAAAAGAATATGCAATATGAAAATAAAACACAAAATGAAGAGTCAGGATCAACAGATAGTTTATCCTTACTTGTTAACCAAAATACCATTTATAGCACCACAGGAAGGAAAATTCCCCAAAAGGCAGCTGCAGGCCAGTCACCTGAGGAGTATTTTTAACCGCAGGTATTCCAAGAGACAGAAATGACAGGTACCGTGTAAAATGCAGGTGAGTATCACACACCAAAAACTGACGTTCATCCGCCTGACACTTGTGAAAATACACAGACAATGAGTTGCAGAGTGAAGGTAAGTGGAAATGACCCATGCAATGGGGAAATACAATGAAGGAATGGGGAGTGAACACTAGTGATCCCAAGCTATAGGGGAAATCAGTGGCTACACTTCAAATGGGTGCCGAGTGCAAGGGAATAGACAAAGAAATTCAAAGAGCAATGGGCAAAAAGGGTGGTAAAATGTCATTTCATATGCCCCTTTGCCTAGCAAAAAGTCAGGCTTGTCTGAGAAAAGTAATCCTGAGATCAATAACAATTCACAATTTCTATGTATACTAGACACATTGTATGAGAGGTTTATGCTCCTAACACTATTGGAGAGAAATGTAATGCATTTGCAATGATTGACACAGGTGCCCCACCAACAATAAAGTCAAGGGAACTGATGCAACGCATCAACGAGGGGAGATCCACACAAAACTGTGTAAAGTTGAGGCAGTGTGAAGGTCCTGTACATATTTTAAATGGGGAAGAAATACTTGTGGAAGTGGTCACTGAGGTTGACATAAAGATAGGGAAGCATAGGATGAGACAGGAAATGTTGGTCACAACCATTAATTAATACAGTTCCTCATATGGACAAATTGCCTGAGGAGGCTGTCACCCCGCATTGATGGGGTAAATGCAGTGTTGTGGTCCTTAGCCAAAAAAAACACTGAAACCTAAGAAAATAATGATCCAGAGCAACATTGTAAAATAATGCCACACCATTGCTAAATCAGAAAGTGCAGTGAAAGTATATCTTCACAATGGCTGTGTGCCTAGCGTCACTGTCATTCTCATATGTGATGGTGAAATGCAGGGAGAAAATCTTTGGAGATTTATTTGGACTCTAAGAAAAATTGGCAAGCAGAACTAGATGAAAACACATTGCGTTTTTATTTAGATGAGGACAACTTCAAACCAAATATTGCTGCAGAATCAGGTATGGAACTATACATTTCAACAATTGCAGAAATACACGTGGGAGCAGAACAGCCATTATCCCTATCCATGTAAATGGACATCCTGAAATGATTGAAGCCACTTTGGGGCTAGAGCAGGAAAGAAGTTTCATGAATGAAAAGGTGATCAAAAAATCCTTGACAGAGAGGAGATTCCACATTTTAAAGCTAAAAATCAACACATTTTTGAGGTGGATGATCCTGAATTGGGGCAAAGAATTGTGGGAAGATGCATGCTAAAGATTACAATTGGTTCTAAAAGCATTCATCACAATGTTTGGATTGTAAATTGAACACAACATAAATTCTATTTGGGAAATGACATTATGAACAGAATGTGTATGGTGTTCGATTTCTTGAATGAAAAGGCCTGATCTAGATTAGGTGGGTATGCCCTTGAATTTGAAATCAAAAGACAAGCTTACCATTGTGCCCAAATAATGCCATACACTATTGAGATTCAAGTGAAGAAGGATGTTACTATTCCTGCTTTTACCAAATAATTTACAGTATCATTAAAATATAGAAAAGGACAACAGATGGTGGGACTGATGCATTTATGTGCCTAAATGAATCTATAAAACAGCAAGGGATAGAATGTGAATATACACCATTGGTGGAGATCAGGGATGGCCCCATTCGAACACTGGTGGACAACAAAGGGTGTCAGGACATTCATATGGAAGAAAATAGTGTTAGGGATGGTAGTGCAGGACTCTTACTACACTGTTGATTTCGGCACCCAGTGATTGGGAATATACCTGAAAGCTATGTGACTTCACAGGGTCAATTAGCTGAATCATTGGATTCTGAACCAAAGGAATTTTTTTGAATTTAGTCTGTGTACCCTTACGTGCCAAATTAAGTGATATGCTGTCATTAGGATAGTTGTGTTCTATTTGAATTGGGAGAATCCGAAAGTAAAGTGAAAAGCAGCACATAGAGGTGGAGGTCAATATTCCAAAATATTTGAGCATATCAGCGCTCCAAAGAGAAACTGCCCCACAATAGAGGAATGTACAGAAGTTCTTTCATTGAAGGGTTTCCCAGAATTTTCTAAAATGGTAGAAGAGCAGATTCAAATGGCAGATGCTTGCACAAATGAAGAAGAGAAAGATCAATTGAGGAAAATATTTATGGAGTTCAACAGGTTTTTTCCAAAGATACCTATGACTGTGGGCTGACTGATTTACAGGTTGCCACACCACCAGAAGGACATGGTAGAGAGCCAGTATTTGTGCAACAATATAGGGTACCCCTGGCATGTCTGGAGTCACTGGCTGAAATAATTAACCATTTGGCATCTAGAGGCATCATTAGACCTATTCACAGTACTTCAAATACTCCTATATTAGGTGTGCTAAAGCCCAAAAGCCAATGGCACTGTTGTGCCGATTTGAGAGAAATGAACAAGAGGGTACCTGTTTTGAGCTGGCCCATTCCATTTATTGATCAAGCCCTTGCAGAGGTTCAAGGGTCTAAGGTGTTTACCACTTTGTATGTCACAGCTGGGTACTCGTCTGTACTACTAGCTGAAGATATACAAAATGTATTTGTATTTTCCTCTGACAAATTACAGTATTGTGAGAAACCACACAGTGTCTCACCCACTAGTTCCCGGGATCTGTCAACCCAGTGGCCATGACACGGACATCGCTTTTAGATCCAGTTCCTGGAGATGGGCCAGTGCAGGAGGATTACCTGGGTGAGGGGACTTCAGGGAGTGGATGTGGGACACCGGATGGTGAGACGCAGTATCCCCTGCCCTGTAAAACATTTACCCATCCTACCAGGTAGGATGCATAGGAACTCTTCTGCATTCCCAGACCCTTTTCGAAAACAAACACCTTCACATGGACGGCCGCTATGGGAGAAAACAGACTAACAACCGAGCAGTGTACCTGACGTGTGCCAATGCATTCTTCCATTAAACTTCTCCACATGGATAAAAGGCGGAGCATGAGAGCACACTCTGAGCTTGGCAAAGCACATGAGGAAACAGCAGTTTCGAGACAGCAGTGGAACAAGAGAATATAGATGTCACAACAGAAGGGGATTGCAAGGAGGGAAGTTCCCTTGACCTTTCCGGCAAGAAACCATTACTTTAAAGAATCCTCAAGATTAGAAATCGTAAGACCAGGAATCCAGGCTGAAGAATCATGCATTGTGTGTCACAGGTACCCTGCGCTGGGCCCACCAGGATCATTAATCAAGGCAGGGAGAAGCAGCATCCACTGTAGTACCGTCCTTGGCTCCAAGAACAAAGCAGCATCAGTGGAATCAACATGGCCGATGAGTTGGGAAGACTGATACAAGAACGGTCTCTGTTGAAGCCAAGGTTGAAAGCAGCAATATTGTATGTCGATCTCTGCAACAAACATTGTTAAAACGCGTGTGATGAAAGACACAAGTACAGTTGATCTACTGATGAGTGTTTGAACTTTGAAAGGAAAAGATACATTACTTTTGACAGAGTGGTCCGGCACCAAATGTGTGCTCAATCAAAGGTCTCTGTAAGGTATCCAGCTGAGAATTGGCAAAAATTAATGATGAAAAGAATTATAAAGAATAATCATTTGAAGTGGTCCTGTGACAGGTCCAACAAAATCTTGCACCCAGTCAAAAGTCTTTGAATTTGATACAGTAAGGAAAGTTTGGAAAATGAGAACATAGGTCCAAGCCCAACAGAGGGAGACTAATTGAAGGTCTTGTGTTAAAGTGGGTCTGAGCACGGCAGAGCGGGAACAGTGAATCACCAAAGAGGTTGTACATGTGAGAATCCTGAGGGAAAAGGAACTTTGAATGTGTGTTTGTCACACCAGGCCCTCTGAAGTAAGAGACACTGAATGGCAAAGAGACTTTGGCACAGAAGGTCTTCATACTTAAGTTTTTGAACTGCATCCGCCTGCTAGAGAAGCCAGAGTATATGCTAAGCTCGAGTGTGCTGCCTTTTACTGTGCTGAAAACATGGGGAAGGGAAGCCAACGGCTCAAATATCCTTACATATCATTTCTTGAACATGTTTCTTTTGCATAGCATTGTTTCCCACACAATTTGTATTTAGAAGTAAGGATTGGCAATAGGTTTATTAGTATAAGCCCTTTTATTTTGACAAGACACCACTAGAACCGTGTTATTTATTATTTGATGGTCATAGCTTGCTCCCATCTTTAGATTTAGGATTAAATGGGCATTTTTCAAACCCAATTGAAGTTCAATAGACACCCTTGAACTGTGGTCACTTGTGTCTGTCTTATTGTCTGATACCATGCCTTCCTTACATATGGTGTTAGAGGTGGGATGTGAATGAATTGAAACTAATTGGGGAACACTAAAATTACAGAAGCTCAGTCATAGAGCCTCAGATTCCTCTATCACCATGAAAGAATCCATAGGCTTTGATATCTGTGGCAGCAGAGAAGCTGCTATCCCTCCTGGAATAGGAGGCATGATTTCCACAGACCTAGTCCTAATACAGCTTTGGGGTGTTGTATAAGATTGGGCCCAAAATCTGGCCTAGCCTGCAAGTGAAGTCTTGATGTCCTAGCTGGTGTCATAGATCCCGACTTCCAGGGAGACATTAAGGTTCTCCTACAGAACCATGGCAAAACTCCATTTGAAGTACATCATGGGAATAAAATTGGACAGGGAATTCTTGAAAGGACTTTATTTCCCCTTGTTGCAGAAGGTGAACCAGAAGAAACTGAGAAAGGTAGCTTAGGCTTTGGAGAAGCCAATTAGCATTCTACCACTGGGGCAACAAGCGAAGAACAATCTAACATTCTTCCTCATCTAGCCTTCACCCAGCTGAATGAGCTAGCACTTGCAGAGAGTTTCTTACAGGTTATTCCTGAAGGGGAAGGATTTTAGAAGGCAAGCCCTTTTTTTTCTTTCTAAAGCAAGGATGACTGTTTAGAAAGGAAGCCTCCGGAGAAGGCCTAAGTAAAACTCATTTAGTAATCCCCAAAACCCATCGGAAGATCGTGCTAGAGATTGAACATTCTCATTTGACAGGGGGAGACCTAGGACAATCTAAGGCTGAAGCTCACATCAGTGGGAAGTTTTACTGGCCAGGTATCCATGCTGACATAAAGAACTGCATTCAGACATATGTGAAATATGCCAAACAACTAGTATGCATATTCCCTTACCTGCCCCTCTGAACCCACACCAATAATAGAAGTCCCTTTCTCCCAAATTGGGATGAATACCACTGGACCAGTAGAAACCACTAGACCTGCTAACAAATATGTCCTTGTAATCATTGATTACGCTACCCAATACCTGGAGGCGAACCTATGTGGAACAACACAATCCAACACATTTTGAAACACCTATTACAATTTCTTTCTAGGGTTGGTTTCCATAAGGAAATTCTAATGGATCAGGGGTCCAATTTTATAAGCAAACTCATGGGTGAATTCAAGGCATTGCTCCATATTTTCACCTTAAGAACCTCAAATTACAACCCCTAAATGGGCAGACTTGTAGAAAGATTAAACAAAACCCTTAAATAATCTTGAGAAAGTTGATAGACAATGATGGGAAAGACTGGGATCGAGCGATCCCCTGGGCCCTATTTGCAGTAAGAAAGACCCCTCAGGCATCCATCAAATTCTCTCCTTTTGAACTACTTTATGGTAGAGAACCAAGAGATGTCCTCATAGACATGCTCTGGGAGACCTGGGATAAGAGAGAGGGGGCACCTATTCCCCTCTCGCAAACAGCTACCAAATTGAGAGAGCATATGAAACTTGTTTGAAATCTGATCTATACTCACATGGAAAAAGCACACGCCCAACTAAAGTCCACCTACGACAAGAAGGTAAACTTAAGATCCTTTGCAGTAGTACAAAAGGTATTAGTACTCTTACCTACATCTGATAATAAACTTGTCTCAAAGTGGCATGGGTCATATGATATACTAGAGCAAACATGGACCTGTACCTATAAAAAAGCCCAACCGGACAGGAAGCAAAAGCCCACCTTTACCACGTAAATATCTTAAAGGAGTGGACAGAAAATCCTTCCCCAGTCACTGTCTTGTTTTTTACCAGTGGAAATAGATAATTCTGAATTAATTCCCCATGACCTATCTGGACAACAGTAAGAAGACTTAAAATACTTGATCACAACATTCTCTGATGTATTCTGCGAGAAACCAGGGAAAGTACACAGACCTGATAAGGGGAAGATATCTTTCTCTAGACGCCCCTAGGACTATTCCAGTTCAAGGTCCTCTCTGTTGGTCTACACAGGGCCCCCACTACTTTCCAGTGGCTTATGGACAGGCTATTACACCCCTACTCGGATTTCCTTTGGGCTTATATTGAGGACATAGTAATTTATAGTAAGACTTGGGAAAACCACCTTTTCATCTCTTTACTATTAGGAGAACCCTCAGAGAAGCCGGCTTACCTGCCAATACATCTAAATGTAAGCTGGCTCAATCAGCCGTGAAATACCTCAATATCTTTGTAGTGAATGGCAGTGTCCAGCCTCAATGAGAAAAAGTGAAAGCCATCCTAGATACTCACACGCCTAAGACCAAGAGAGACCTCAGAGCATTCTTAGGATTCATAGTTCATTACCGTAGGTTTATCCCTAATTTCTCTGACAGAACAGCTAGGTTGACAGACAAATGAAAGAACGCTGAACCCCAGAAGATTCATTGCACTGACGGGGATGATGTATGTTACAACAATTTAAAATAAACGTTGTGGCAGAACCCGATCCTAAAAGTAGTTGATTTTTTGAAAGAGTTTGTTTTACAAACGGTTGCTTCACTTTCGAATTTATGATGGATTAGAACACCTAATCCTATTCACTAGTCGAAAACTCTCCCCACATGAAAATAATTACTCTGTGGTAGAATTACAGACCCTTGTCATCAAGTGGGCCATAACCCATCTAAGATACTATCTCCTAGGAAGGAAGTTCACCCTTTTCATGATCATTCTCTGTTGGTATGGATAAGCCAAAGAAAATACTCTAACCCTGGAGTCATGCAAGGGTTCCTAGACCTGCAACCCTACTGTTTCACTGTGGAACACCGGAAAGGTAGAGACCAGGGGAACATCAATTTCCTTTTTTGGTTTTCCTGTGAAACACATGCGGCTACATAGCATAGGGGAAGGGCATGTGAGAAACAAGAAGGTGTCTCACCCACTAGTCCCCAAGGATCTGTCATCCAGGTGCCCAAGACACAGCCATCGCTTTGGGATCCAGTTCCTGGGGGTGGACAAGTGCAGGAGGGTCATCTGGGTGATGGGTCTTCAGGGAGTGGGAGTGGGACACCAGTATCCCCTGCACTGTAAAGAATTTACCCCATCCAACCAGATAGGATACATAGGAACTTGACCGCAATCTTTTCCAACACAAACAATTTCATACAGTCTGCTATGGGAGAAAACAGACTAACACCCGAGCAGTGTACTGGATGTGTCCAATGCATCGGTCAGGTAAGGTCAGGAAATTACTGACAAGTACACACACCTGACTACCATTACACTTCCCCACACAGATAAAAGGTGGAGCACAAGAGCACACTCTGAGAGGGGCAAAGCACACAAGTAAACAGCAGTTTCAAGATGGCAGTGAAACGGGAAAGACGTCACAACAGAGATCACAAGGAGGCAAGTTCCCTTGACCGTTCCGACAAGAAACCTTTACTTTAAAGAATCCTCGAGATTAGAAAGCGTAAAACCAAGGAACCAGGGTGGAGAATGCTTCAATGTATGTGGAAGATACCCAGGCCTTCCCACATCATTAAGAAACAGCAGCCGCCATGGTACCATCCTTTGTTCCAATAACAAAGCAGCGTAAGTGGATTAAACACAGCCGGTGAGTTTGGGAGACCGATACAAGACCAGTCTGTGTTGAAGCCAAGGTTGCAAGCAGCAACATTGTATGGTGAGCGCTTGAACAAACATTGTTAGAACGTGTGTGATGGAAGACGCAGGTAAAGTTGAACTACTGATGAGTGTTTGAACTTGGAAAGGAAAGGAAACACTACTTTTGACAGTGTGGTCCGGCACCCGTGTGTGCTGAATCAAACGTCTCTGTAAGGTATCCAACTGAGAAGTGGCAAAAGTGAAAGGTAAAAAGAATTAAATAGAAATACAATTCCCACAAAATCCACTGCACAGTTCAAAGTCTTTGATTTTGACACAGTAAGAAAAGTATGGAAAATGAGATGAAATGGGTCTGAGACCGGCAGAGGTGGACCCGGGGTGAACAGTGAATCACCAAAGAATTTGTATGTATGAGAACCCTGAGGGAAAAGGAACTTTGAATGTTTGTTTGCCGCATTAGACCCTCTGAAGTAAGAGATTTTGAATGACAAAGACACTTTGGCACCGAAGGTCTTGATATTTATGTGTTTTGTTTAAACTCCATTCTCGTGCTAGAGAAACCAGAGTATATCCTTAGCTCGAGTGTGCCTCATTGTCCCAGGCTGAAAACGTGGGGAAGGGAAGCCAATGGCTCAAATATCCTGACATATAATTTCTTGAACACTTTTTTTATTTTGACAAGACACCACTAGGACTGCATTATTTACTACTTGATGGTCATAGCTTCCTCACATCTTTAGATTTAGGATTAGATAGGTGTTTTTCAAACCCAAATGAAGTCCAATAAACACCCTTGAACGGTGGTCACTTGTGTCTGTCTTATGGTTTGCTACCATGCCTTCAATACAGTATGTCAATAATGGGAGTGAATTTGGGATATTCTTGAGCAAAATACTCCCAGATGCAACTGGGAGAAGAACCATAGTCTATGTAGATGATATTTTAATTATAGATGAAGATTTTAAAAGTTATTTTAATGAAATTAGACATGTGCTCGGTCAGTTACAAAAGGATGGGGAAAAATATCTTTACAGAAAGCACAATGGTATAGAAAAATGGTACATGTTCTAGGCCATGAAGTGACAGAACATGGGTTAAACACGTAAAAGGAAACAGGTTGAGACAATTCAGAAACTAAAAGATCCCACCAACCTGCAAGGTTTAAAGAGTTTGCTAGGATTGACAGGCTACAACTGGAAATGTATTGAAAATGATGCAGATATTATGCAGCCTTTGACCAAATTACTGAAGCAGCGTGTAGCCTGGAAATGGGAAACAGAACAATATGAGACAGCGGCCAAGTTAAAAAACTGCTTCATACAAGCACCCTGTTTCACATATCCAATGAAAAACCAAGATTTCCTTATAGAAATAGGATTCACAGATCAATGTATGTCAGCAGTATTATACCCAAAACATGATGGACATAACAAAACCATTGCATATGCCAGCAAGGCAGTTTCACATGTAGAGACCAAATTTCGTGAATGTGAAAAGGTACTTTTAACTATGTCTGGGCATTACAGCATTTCCATCCCATAATTAAAGGGGAACAAGTGATTCTTGAAACAAATCACTAGCCTCTGCAGTTCTTGTAAAGTAAAAGGATCATATCAGGGATTTTGGCCCAGTCAAGAAACACATCCTGGACATTAGCATGGTAGGGAATCCCAGTGGTTAGTAATTTTTAGTCTTTATGCTTAAGTGCAACTTAGTCAATATTACTCTGGTGTGGCGCAAAATGATAACATCATGTTATGCAGTGCCAAATTGAAACCTCTCTTTTAGCTGGCAAGTGCTTTGTGCATTCACAATACTAACATACACAAGATTCAGTCCATAATATCACACTCTTGTTCACAAATGGAATCAGTTTTAATCTCTGTTGAAATTCGTAGCCAACTCATCCTACACACCACATCCTGTGTAGTTGTTATAAGAAGGATACAATTACTACAGATCAGAATTCAATCAACAAATATTTTGCTAACTTCTACACTAAATTCTCCATGTCCAAATTGGTTAACAACTATGAGGACAATGCTAACTACTTCCATGATATGACATTATCTACTCTCTCCCACAAGAGTACTGAAGAGTTGATTTGTCCAATAATAGAAGCAGAGGTGGTCGATAGTTCCTTTTCCCTGAAGAATAACAAAATGGCTTCCTTCTTGAATATTATAAATCAAGGGTTTGCAATCTTTGGTTTTCAAGATGTTTTGGACTGCAACTCCCATTAACTCTAGCCACAATAGTCAACGCTGAAGGGTCAAAGGAGTTGTAATACAAAACATCTGGAGGGACGCAGGTTGCAGACCCCTGCTATAAACAGTGTTCCATTTCATTGGCACTACAGCTTGAAAAACCTTATAATCATGCGTTGGCCTCAGGTTCATTACAGGAATCCATGAGATATACTCATAGAACTGCGCTTTTGAAATAATGCAGGTATCCAGCGGTATGTGGAAATAATCACTGCATATGCCTTCTCAATATCAATTTGAAAATTCTCACCAAATAGTTTGGACCTAGAGTTCAGCAATGCATCTGCCAAATAATTCATCCTGACCAAGTTGGATTCTTTAACATTGGCATGTCCTTAAACCATTTGAGATGAAAAATGCATGTTAGATGTCATTCTGATTCTCTGGATGGTTCCCCAGACTTGGTTTACATTGATGCTGAAAAGTCATTCAACAGGGTTGACTAGCCTTTTCTTAGGTGTCCCCTAATCAAATGTGACTTTCCATCATCTCTGATTACTTGGTTGAGTACTCTTTATATGCATCCTACAGTTTCAACCGGTAATTTGAGATATGTTTAATTTCCCTTGTTAAGTGGAATAAGGGAACGCTGCCCGTTATAACGTCTCCTTTTTGCCATCAAGTCGGAGCTGTTTAGAATCAAAATCATGGCATTCATGGAGAAAATAGGGATACATTTGTGGAACATTGGAAACTTTCTTTACTTTTGTGCGAATGTCATTCTCTTCATGCTTCGAGATCCAGCTGCTAGTATACCAAACATTTTATACATGGGGAAAAAGCTTTGGGTTTCTTTCAGGGTATAAAATAAATTGACATAAACAGACCTCCTACCATTAGCTTTTAGAGTCCTGGTAGATAATATGCAAGAATGCCTAGGTCTGGGATTCACTGATGAGCTTAGATATCTGAGTATCATCCTGTAGAGGAACTTAAGATCTATAGCTGGGCTACATTTGGAAGAAATATGGAAGAAATGAGTGAGGTCTTTCAAAAATGGTCCGGCCTCCCTTTCTCATTTATGGGTATGATTTTTCTCTTTAAAAGGATTACTTCTCCTCAGATGATCTACTTTATAAGTAGTATTCCTATTTTTGAAATTCCAAAAACAGCTTAGGAAGTTCTTATGGGCTGGAGGTAAAACAAATATTTGCATCTTAACCCCCCCAATTGTTTTTAAATATATCACTTTTATATTGGTCTTTGCCCTTAAAGCACAGGGCCATATATCAAACCATGCTACTCTCTGTTGACATATTTCCAAAACAACAGTGTTGCCCTTGACCTATCCTACTAGCCATATAGATACTGTAACACAGGAGGACTTGGAGTTTGAAATCTAAAACTATATTTTTGGACCATAATTCTCGCACAGGGACCAGAACATGAGTTTTAGGCCATAAATGAATCTGCATTAGACCTTTTACTACCCTGTAATTGTTGGGAGGCTCTGCTCCAAAGTGGTATGGTCATCCATTTATAAAAACCTCAGTTGTTCACCCCTTTTATAACATCAGTTTTTAGTACGGTTCAATAGCCACTTTAAGGAGGATCGAAAGTTCTTAAAAGGAAACAGTGCATTGAAAAGGTATTACTTACATTGGGTTGGTGTTTCAGAGAAGTGGAATTCTTCACATTTGAAATGCTGCAGAAGGCATTCCACCTAGATAAGACAGATGTTTGTAAATACCTCCAATTAAGACAGTGTATATCCGACAAATTAATAGAGGGGAGTAACCCAGACCAGTATAACACTATTGTAGATATATATCACAACTCAATGGGCTTCATGAAGCACAGCATTTTGGGCATATGATTATCTGCAAGCAAAAGTGGAGTGATTGTTAGAGAAGCTAAAGAGGGACAGGAAAAGAGGTGTGGTGTGTTGCTGAACCGTGACGAATAGAAGGGCTGCTCCATGGATTGGCATAAAGGCTCTAGTGAAGCTAATATTCAGCTAATGTATTACAACATTCCACAACGATTATAGTGGCCTCTGACCAGCCTTCATGCCCCTGATGTTGCCTAAATGAATACCACTTAGATGCGTAGTGTTACAATGTTATGAACTCTGTATCTGGGGAAGATGCAATACACATTTCTCCTGTAAGCATGTTTTTGTCAGCTGAAAACAAAGAGTTAACTTTGGTTTCTATATTTTCTTTAAACTGCCAGGTGTAAGCCATTATTGAATTAAACATTTTGCTTTCTTTGGCCATGCCAGGCAGGAGTGGTTCTGACCTTTCTCATTAGGTTTATAATTTGTTTGCTTTGAACAAATGCTGGCAAGACATGATCTGACCTCGTTGGCCCACTGTTTACAGAAACAGTTAATCAGCATGAAAATGTAATGAGCTTAACCCAAATTTGTCACCGACTGTTTATAAAATCTGGGGAACTGGTTGAACCCTGAATACAGTGCATATTCGGGTGATTTGGAGTTCAGCCATATTTATTTGCACAGACTTGGTGACAGGTAGTGGAGTCATCTGGGTTGTGACATATCAGGGAATAACATAAGGCTAGTGGACTGTTTCATGCAATGGAAGTTTGCCTACAGTATATACAGGACACAGAAACAGATGTGCAAGCTATGTATCTCTAATATATGTACATGCTGGAGATGCAACACAGATAAAGGAATGTATAGACACGCATTATGCATGTTCCAAAGCATTAAGCAGCTATGGCATGATGTCCTTGAAAAACATGGAGCAGCCATGGTGATATTTTTCAATGCTCTACCAAGAGGCACTGCGCTCTCATACAAGGCAAATGCACTGGATTTACTGAAGGTAAATGATGCACTTTATCTGACTGGTCGTAATTCGTCAGTGCCGGAAATTGGATGTTGAGATGCAGTTCATCTATTACTGCCATTTACCGTCATTTTAACCTGCACCACCAAACATGTAATGAGGCCCGATGTATTGGGTATTGACCACATTGCACCCACTTACGAGGCGCCAGAGTAATTGTTATAACATACTAACCAGTGCACAGAGTTACAGATAAGGTCAATCCATGAAACCAAAGTACATGCCAGGCATGAATTTGATACGTTTGCTGTTTGTTTATGAATATTTGTTATTCATCTCTGATGATTATTAAACCAACATTAATGTAAATACCTTGTATTCACAAGTGAAATAAACTGAAATAAAATCTATTTTAAAATTATGCAGGTATGCTGGACTGCTTCCGTCCAAAATATTGAAGCTGTGTCATTGGTTGCACCCCAGACTTCCCCCATTTGACCAGAGAGCAGCATTGAGTGATACTCAGACCCTCCAGGATTTTACAGCATGAAATGTCAAATTTAGTGGCATGAACCTTTATTTATGGTGGCATTTTTGAAGCACAATTTTTATTGACTGGAGGGTGCAAGATTGGTACATTGAGGGAAAAGGCTATGTGCAAGGCTACAAGAGAGCCAGGGTGTCAATATAGGTATCTTTTGTATTAAATAGGAAGAGTCCTAGATGTCTCTGGCTTGGCAGAACAGGGTTTGTTTTGGCTATGTTTTTGATTTAATGTGCATGCCTATTTAATATTATTAAAGTTATTAATCATTATCAGTTGTAATTCTGAAAATGGTCCCCTTCTATATTCCCCAATCCCGCAAACACCCACACACCTCTCTCATCCAACACACCTCACACGTCTCACCAATTCCCCATCACAACTTGTATTTTTGAACCTCACGCTCAGTCATACATATACTCACATGCTCTGTCACACTGCAAAGTCACAATTTGCACTCTTTAGTCCCTGCCAAACTCCAAATCATACTCCCAACTCACACTGTACGCTCCCCAATTCCTCCTGCAGTATACAGTCCTTCATTCTTGCATGCTACTTATGCATCTTTCATCCTTTCTCCCATTCTATCACACTCCTCCCTCATCCTTTCTCCCAATCTGCAGCTTACTGCCCCTTACCTGCCAACCCTACTCTGCTTTTGGCCCACTACTACCCCTGAGCCCATGTTCCTTCCACTTTCTGTACCTCCGCTTTCTCTCTGATTATTGGCCCACCGCCCCACTGTATTCGCTCTGCTCTCTTGCCCACTGCTTCCCACTCTGACCCACTGCTCTCCCTCTGATCTCCCTTTGCTTTCTTGCCTACCACGCCACAGCTCACCCATCACTCACCCTCTCACTCCTTTCTCTCACATATTGTGACAATTTTTCAATTTTTGAAGAAAACTGTAGATTTTGGCCTAAAAAAGGGGGCATCTAAAAATAGAGCAGAGGATGTGCTGTTTTTAGATAACCCATTTTTGGAAATGAGCAGGCCACCTTAATCTCAAAGGTCACCTGCGCATTTCCACGGGGCAGAGCTGTAGCGCAAATGATGCAGTGATCTAGCCTCCTTGAATATGTTTGTGTTGGAAGCGCTCTCCCGACAATGGTCTACAGGCTTCCTGTGCATTTCACTGTGACTGACCCTTAAGGGTCCTGCCAATGTAAAATGCAACCCAAACAAACACATTTCTATCCCATTTGGGGAACAGAAATGCAAGTGAGACAGTAGCTGTCACACTTAAAAATTATTTTAATTTTAAGCATTGCATGGGTCAGTAGGGTAAATAAACACCCTGTAAAGCAGTGGCACCGCTCGTGCACGTATTTAAAGTGGGCGCATAGGGTGGCCCACAATTTCTGCACATTTAAAAGTGCATCTTGCTTGTCAATTTGAGATGTGCTTTTAAATGCGCCGAAATGCTCCTGTTTTGCGCTAATGGGTGTAAAAGGACATCTGAATGGGCACATATATCTTTTTCTATGCCTGTATACATGCATTGTGAAACCTGAGACCGCTCAAAAGCTAATAAACTGTTGTTTATATATTTGTTCCTCATGACTGGTGTGTCTTAATTTCTTTGCAGTAGCTTCCCTTTTTTGGATTAACCGAATGGCGCCCAGAATGTTGGCTCTTCCGATTATGACCCATTGCTTGGGGAGGACAAAGTGGGCAGACTGAGATCAGTGAGTATCGGGGGCCCCTGCACCTTGAGACGTGATTCATCAGCAGACTGCTGCTTACGATCTCCGAACGCCACGCTCTGCCGAGAGGTCATAACGGCAATATACCCGGACTGGAGGCTTTTGGGAATACGGCCAACCACAACAATTTTGGTGCTTTGGTTGGAGTTAACTCTTTGATTGAAATCAGGTGAGTCTCTTTCAAACTGACAGTGCCTGATGTTGTTTTGATTGGTAAATAGTTTTACGCTTAAAAATATTGGCCTGGTAAAGTGGTTGTTTAGACATGGCAGGTTTAAGTAAATTGACATCCTGTTGGGCAACACTTTGCTGTAGGGGAAGACAACTGGATGATTTTGAACATAGTCAGCCGGCACCGCCCCCAGGGTCACCGGCGTATGACATGTTTATAAAATATGGTATAGGAACCAGACATGAACCAGAACTTCAGTGGCCTAAATTAGGGAGTTTTGAGATAGCAAGAATTGGGCATTTGGAGAATGTATTATTACGTAAGAAAGCGAGACCTGCTGCATTTGACATTGTTAGGGATTGGTGATAGGAAGCCACCCAACGTCTCAGAAGCAGAGAGAAACACACACGTAAACACCTTAGACAAGCTGGTAAAGCCTTAGTGCATGATCAACAAAAAGAGGCTATGAGGAGTATGGATAGGGGGTTCCAATTAGAGGTACAGAAAATATATCCATCGAAACATTTTCATGCATCTGATGAATTTATAAATAAAGTATTAAATGAGAGGAGGACATCTCCTACTGCACCACCTCATATGTACCGCCACAACTACAAGCATTAGCTACACAGCCTGATGAATTTCCTTTGCCTCCTAGTGCGCACGACTTGCTCTTACTTTCATTATCGACTACTTCTAGCACTCCACTGTTGACACATGACGATGGTGCTAGCAATTTGAGAATTGTAACATGTAGCACAGCAATACTGCAGGCACGTAAGGAGGAATTACGAGATTGGGCAGAAAAATATATAGAAGGATGTGACGAGGCAACGACTTTGCATTCTCTATCAGACCATGGGGGTATTCCTGAACAAAATATATTGATAGAACAAATCGGTTTATAATTATCCGAGATTTGGGGTGACCTAACTGATTCAGCTGTACCACAGTAATTGCAGGATTTATATAATTTGTCTCATGCTAAAGATACCGCACGGAAAGTGTGTGATCATGTGTCAAAATTATTTTTCTATAAACATGAATAAGATCTTTTGCACCAAATAGCATTAGACGAAGGTCCACGATTAGCATCATATGTGCAGAAAAGATTTTTGCCGCCTCCATCGAAAACAGTTAGTGAAGAAATGTGCATATGTACAAGAGACGCTCTTAGATGGATCTCAAATGCTTCCATTTCACCTATCGAAGTTCATGACACTTTTAGACAATATTCTCTGCCTATGCAGAGAAAGGTATTACAAGTCATGGTAGAATATTTACAAGATGAATGTCTGAAGAAAAAGTTGTGTTGTCCTGCTGACATTATGGTCATTTCCATAGGTGCATTTTTTGCTGACACAGTGCTAACGTCATCACTCGATTTGGCTTTACTCCTTAATAAACGTTCAGAATTTCCCACTGTACAATTGCCTATGAGAAAGGTTCCTCCAACCCTTGTTCTGAAGGTAGAGATACCAGCTGTAGGGGGAGCACCTACCATGACTATTCCATCCCATTATATTTCACAGTTTGTTCATGTTCCGTTTGTTGATAAGTTTGTGTGAGGATTATTGCCAGACAGTCAGTCGGAGATCACTGCTTCTAAAAGTGCATGGCAGGCAAAATCACAATCTGAAGTTTTACATATAGCTCAATCTTACAAAAATAAAGTTAATAATGAGAAGGAGAAATAGAGAAGAAGAAAGGAGATTTGAAGACTAGGGTACTTTTGCAGCAGATTGCAGGGGGACCACGGGGCGGGAATACACAACCTAGAAGCCAGTTTATGCCGCAAACAGGGCCCGTTTATGTGAATCAATGTACCTATTGCAGGCAAGAGGGTCACTGGAGGGCACAGTGTCCGACCCTCCAGCAGAGAGCAGCGAATGGGACGATCGGTAGAAGATCGAGAGCAGGAAATGGCATTCCCGGTCTAAATAGGAATCAGTTTGCCCAGAATCAGCAGAATAAGCCACCGGATAATAAGGCAGGCAGTCAGGGAGGGCAGCAACAGAATACTGGTCGCATAAACACTTTTGACACTAATTCAGACATTTCACTGAAGATTTCACATCTGATGATGAGTTATTTCGCTAGAACAGCCCGAAGCAGAATCTGGAACCTCTTGCTATTCCCATAGATCAGAAAGGACCCTACGTAGAAATTAAAGTTTGAAATAGGGCACATGTTTTTCTAGTAGACAGTGGAGCACACAAGTGCTCCATTGACCATCTGTGTTTCCAGATATCCCACTGTCATGGCAGAATAATGTTTCCGTAGGGTTCTTTGGTACTCCACTAGTGAGTCTGGTTTCTCGACTGGTGCCAATAGCTTTGGGTCCATTCACTGACTCATCTCATACCCATTTTTATTGACTATGAATTGTGGTGAGAATCTTCTGTGATTGAATCTGTTAAAGAAATTGAATGCAGTGATTTACTGTTTGCCAGATGGAGTGTATTTGACCATTTCACCCCAGCTGAATACCACTTCACAATTTATGACTTTATGACTGAGTGAATTACAACAAGTGCCTTCACATTTATGGGCAGTAAACGATAATGATGTAGGGATACTAAATGTTGAGCCTGTATGCATAGTAGTAAAATCTGGTATTACATTACCACACATTCCACAGTATAAATTATTTATTGAAGGTGAACAAGCACTTAGAAGTATTGTTTCTGATTTAATGCATCAGGGTGTTATTGAAGAGATTCCTAGTACTATATGTAAAAGTCTGGTTTTGCCCGTTTATAAGAAAGGTGATAGTGCTTTACCTTACCATTTTGTTATTGATCTCTGCGCAATTAACAAGGTAGTTGCACCAGAGTTTCCCATTGTCCCTGACATTACTACCATTTTGACTATGATTCCTGCTACGGCTACACATTTTTCCATTATTGACTTGAAGAACGCATTCTTTAGCAGACCCATACACCCGGAAAGAACATACTTACTGGCATTTTCCCTAGGAGGACGCTCTTTCACTTTCACACGCATACCACAAGGATACACTGAGAGTCCTAGTATTTACAGCAGAGCACTTAAGGAACAACTCAATATGCTTGAATTGCCTTACACTTGCACACTGATACAATACATTGATGACCTACTTATTGCTGCAGATTCTGGGAGTGCTTGCAAGGAGGGCACTGTTTTATTATTGAAGCATCTAGCTGAACATGGCCATAAAGCATCTTTGAAAAAATGCCAATATTGTCAACATGAGGTTGGCTATTTAGGCTGTCTCCTGTTGAAGATGGGTAGGTGGCTGGCACCTGAATGTATACAAAGCATATCTGGTATTACTGTTCCAAATACTCAAAAAGAGGTTAGGGCCTTTATCAGCATTGGGTTCTTATTTTAGGCAATGAATTCTGAATTTTTCACTTTTGATCAAGCCAATGTTGGCATTGACAAAGAAGGATGTAGCCTTACTGCTACATTGGGTTACGGACTGGTAAGAAACTTTTAATCTGCTCAAAACCACGTTATGTTTGGCACAAGTTTTGGGCACACCAAACTAGAGAAAAGAGTTTATTTTGTTTGTGCATGAGCGGGATGGATGTGCCTTGGCTGTGTTGACACAGGAACATTGGAGAAGAAGCAGACCATGCAGCTATTTTTCCTCCACATTAGACCCTGTTGCATGCGCTTTGCCAAAATGTCTCAGGGCTGCAGCTGCTGCTGCCTCAGTGAAACAAAGTGAGGGTATGGTTCTGGGTCACTCCTTAACCATGATGGTACCTCACTCAGTGGATGTTCTGTTAAATAGAACACAGACTCAGCATCTCACATCTGCTAGACTCATGGGGTATGAATTGATTTTATTTGCACCTCACATCAAAATTAAGAGATGCTGTTCTTTGACTCCGGCTGAACTATTGCCTGCCTTGAACGAGGATTGCACTAATAATGCATCCCATGACTGTCTGTACATTTCTGAACAGGATACAAAAGGCAGAATCGATTTAAAAGATACACCATTGACATCGCCAGATGGAGAGCTATTCTGTGATGGCTCTTGTTCTAAACTACCTAATGGCACTTCTACTGCTGCCTACGCAATCACCACTTTAGACAACATCATCGAGAGCAAGAGAATTCCACACAACTCTGCCTAGGCTCCGGAGATAGTTGCCTTGACTAGTGCTTGTCAGATATCCCAAGGGCTTAGTGTTAATATTTATACTGATAGTCAGTATGCCTTTGGAGTCGCTGCCAACTTTGGAAGATTTTGGGCTGAAAGGGGATTTTTAACATCTCACGGTCCACACATTCAGCATGGTCCCTTGATAGTG
This sequence comes from Ambystoma mexicanum, assembly GCF_040938575.1. Lineage (NCBI taxonomy): Eukaryota > Metazoa > Chordata > Amphibia > Caudata > Ambystomatidae > Ambystoma > Ambystoma mexicanum. The sequence goes on from NC_090936.1 coordinate 394,466,327, forward strand.
CAACTGTTATCTGCATTAGCCCTTCCCAAACAACTAGCTATAATGATAATGAAATCCGCAGCACACCAGAGGGTGATTGATGATATTGAAAAGGAAATGCCTTTGCAGACAAAATAGCTAAACAAACTGCCACCGACCCACACTCACAAATGTATGTGTTAGATTCTGCTACATGGGTTGCTGAAACTGGAATGATGGAGGAGGGCGACAGTAGTGTGAAAGAGATTCAGGCTGAAGCCACAAAGGAAGAGATTGAATAATGGGCTTCGGGACCTGCAGGGTTGGATAAGGAGGGATGTTGGGTTGATCGGGAAGAACAGAGATGGATGCTGCCTAACGCGTATGTAACAGCGATAGTCACTATGGCATTTGGGCCAGCACACATTAGTGCGAAGAGCATTTGTAAACACTTAGATGCAGTCTGGTATAACAATAACATTCCCAAAATTGCAGAGCGATTATTTCAGAACTGTATGATTTGCCTCCAACATAAAATTGGTAAGGGTACACCAGCACCCAAAGGTAGTTTTGGACCTACCTCTATGCCATTTGAAGTGTTTCATTTTGACTTCATTGAGATGGAGCAATGCCAAAACTCCAAGTATTTGTTAGTAATGATATGTACCTTTAGTAAATGGGTTGAAGCTTTCCCTCTGAAGGATAACACTGCAGAAGTAATGCTAAAAGAGTATTTCCCTAGATTTGGATTACCCAGCGTAATTTGGTCCGATAATGGACCACACTTTATATCGGCTATAATACTACAGGTATGCGAGGCACTACAAACAGATAAGAGATTTCATTCCGCAAGGCATCCACAGAGTACCAGTTTAGTGAAACGTCAAACCGGTATCCTTAAAATAACTAGCAAAGTTGGGTGCACATAGCAAACTGAAATGGCTTGACACCTTACCATTTGCCTTGCTGTCAATGAGGACAGTGGCTCATTCTAGAATGGCACTTTCTCCCCCGAGATCTCATGGGGAGACCTGATAATATATGGAATGCACCTAAACCTAAGAAACTATGTGAAATAGAGTACCCGTTTTTAACCAATTACTGTGATCAATTGACTCAAAACCTGCATTTGATTCACCAACAGATTCGAGCTGCTTTGCCTGAGAAATATGAAGGACCTGGTTATTGCATTTGACCTGAGGACTTTTGTCCTGGTGAAGGACTTCAAGAGGAAGTCCTGCTTTGCAGCTCGTTGGAAAGGACCATATCAGGTGCTACTGGCTACTCAGACGGCTGTTTGAGTTGACGGCAAATGCCACTACATTCATGCAGCGCACATGAAATGAGTGCCCTTGCCTTTACCCCGCAACAAATGGGTTAAGGAGGGGGTTAATGATCCTGATTGCAAGAATGTGCCTTTGAACGAGGGCATCCATCTGATACTGGGCAAAATCTTGAGCCCAAACCACTCAGGAATTCTTCACTTTCTTCAGATTCTGTTCTTTTGTTCACCAACCACACTGTACCTGGAGTCACAAGGTACAAACTTTGACCACGGAAATAGTTAGGGAATTACATTTTTGATAGATTAGGAAAGTGTAGTTTGTATACTGCACCCACAAGAAACCAACAGCCTTCCTTCCAATCCCCCTAAAGACGGTTCAAGGAGTTCCAGAGGGGGGCAGGGCAAGAAGAAGACTACAAGCAAGATCGGCCACGTGGTCAGGTGCCACCTACGGATGAACTTATAAAGCCTGTTTCAGTGAGGCTTCTTAACGGACACTGAAAACTATGCCTATCTTTGGGGCATGTAGAATCGAGGACAAGGAAAGCATTGGCAATGCAAAGCCCATATTTAGAGGGCTATGGTCATTTAAGGAGAAGGTAAAAGTAATCACAATTGTGGCATGTGTTGTGATTACATTAATACCTGTATTATGGTACTTGAAGAGTTCACATCCGCTTAGTGTACTACTGCCTACTTTCGTCACTACTTTGTCTCCCCTTTAGGTTCACGCTCACACCCTTCGTCCCCTTGATCTGAAACACTGAGACGGTTATTATAATAACCTTCTCATACAGATAATGAATGTTACTCACGCAATCTTGAACAAAACTAACTGCTGGGTATGTTCTCACCTACCACAACACAGTGAGAAATGCTTGGGATGGTACATCTATCTGCTTCCGCTATAGACATCTTGCTATGCATCCTCCTTTAGAGCTCTATTTTTTGGTAAGTGGAACAATAGTGCCACTGGTAACTTCGATGGGATGAACATCAATGAATTTGATTGACTGTCATTGCTACCCCTAGGATGTTCTGTCTTTGTGAATAAGAGTACGACAAATATTGGCTCCACTAGAGGTACTGATAAACATGCTAGACCCTACCAATACATGATCTCATTTAGAATGGCACCAGTAGGAAACAGGGAAGCAATTCCTCCATCCTACACCATTAATCATGACCCAAATATAGCAACATTTTGTTTGAGACAAGAAGGTTCCCAGTATATGGGCACATATGATAAATGTGTAAACACTGCTGTTTTGGTGAACAAAAATAGACCCTTGTACATTGGGAGACCCATTTATTTTGTTTGGGGAAAGGAAACCTATCCATGGTTACATAAAGGTTGGAAGGGAACTTGGTATCTGGGGATATTATTCACAGGAGTTTATGTTACATCCACTGCAGACTTATCGAAACATAGCCCTAGGAGCGGAATAGATAATGATACCCCTCAACAGGTATTAGGAGATGTAGCAAAAGCCATGGTTCCTTTTTGGGTCCAAATCATAAAATCACAGCATATTAGGAAATTGGCTAGAGTGTTAGAGAACACTATCAATGAAAGTACTGATATATTGTTCAACATGACTTTGGAACAAAGATCAATTAGATTAGTGACTCTTTAGAATAGGGTGGGTTTACATGTCATGTTGGCTGAGCTTGATGGTGTATGCAAAATGGTCTGGTCCACCTGTTGCGTGTACATTCCTGACTCCTCCTCCATGGTGTTCCAAGCAATCAAACAATGACATATACTTAGTACTGAAGTTCATGTTCCCAAAGGGGAGTGGGACATAAAAACATGGGCCTGGAATTTGCTCAGAAACTGGGTCTTGGAAAATGTTCTCAGCACTTGCTGTTATCATTGGGGTGATACTATGTTTCTGTTGTTGCATACAATGACTAGGTTCTGCACTAGGTGACTGCTGTTCTAGATCCCTAATGAACCTTAGACCTGGTGCTCATCTTCCTGTCAATATGAGCAATGCCTTGATCATGCAAGATGTCACTATCAAACAGTTTATATCTATCAATATAGATGACAGTGATGACTCTGGTTGTTCTAATGATGATGATAACACATGGTCACATAATACTAGCAATGTGTTGGTTTAGGTCAAAAGGAGAGTTTGTTAAAGCATATGTATTTTGCATCATAATGTTGGCCTAAGCACGTACACATTGAACAACGCTATTGCGGCCTCCAACACCATCTTGGTTGTTTTCCTCTCATTTCCGAGTTTTCATTCTGAACGCGGTACGAATTCACAAAGTCACAGCTTCGGAAACTCCTCCAATCTACCCTTGCACAGGAATGCTGAAACTGCTGAGCACATTGTTTGTCTTCTGTCTTAGGGCCTTGAAGTACTGACACAAATGTAGCTAATCTGTAAATTAGGTGCCATCCTGTCTTCTTTGACTTTGTCGGCTTTCCCGCAGCTAATTGTGAATGTGCATCCAGACTATTAAAGTGAAGCACCATTCACAGCATATGTTGTTCTGAAGGATCGAGCTACTGAGTAAAAATACGGACTGACCTTTTAGCCTAGCAATAACATAGAAAACGCAGCGTGAGGAATGTTACTTTGTTTTAAGAACACAATATACTCCACAATCCGCTCTGCTTCCCAGACAGTAAATAGTCTGCGAGATGGTGTTGAGTGCTCTAGCACATGTTGCTATTGTAAAATGCCCACGTCTGTAGGTCTGTGGGTCATGAGCCATCATCATGTGATGAGCTAACCCAAAAATACCTCTATGAAGTACATCTACTCCCCAAAGTCTTAGCTCACTTTTTCTATGCCTGTATACATGCATTGTGAAACCTGAGATCGCCTGAGCACTAATAAACTGTTGTTCATATATTTGTTCCTCGTGACAGGTGTGTCTTCATTTCTTTGAAGTAGCCTCCTATTTTTTGACTAACAAGCGCAAGAGCTTTCTAGTCCCCTTTTTCTGGGCAAATCATACTTGAAAATCAAAGCAGATAAAAATAAAACTATAAAATAAAAACAGTTAGATAATTACAAAATATGCAATCATTGTCAGGAATCATCATCATCATAAGTTTCCATAAGTATAAATCATTTAAAAAAAAATAATTAAAATGCCAGTCTGGAATTCAACATCCAGAGTGCAGAGGAAATTGACTGCCATTCTCCCAACACAGATGATGTTTCTAAAATGTTAGACTTCTGCAATGTGAGCATCACATATCTAGTCAGGCAAACACTCTCTTGCCCTATGTGTAAAGGCTGTCCTAGTTATAACTCTAGAGCAATCAACTGCTCTACCTGCCACTGATCTTAAAAATGGATTGGCTTGTTCGTATCTGGGATACCTTGAAATCTCAGAATTGTCTCATGAGCATGTTAGCCATTTCCTTGCTTTATTGTCTGGGATCCAATCATCATGCCATAAGAGTTAATCTTTTTCTTTAGCTCCACATCTTCTTTTACTTCCAGAATACTTTTTTGATTAAGGCATCTATTGTTCTTCTCTATGCCTTAAAATATTCATATTTAGAGGGCAAAAAACCTCTGGGGGCAGTTGTCTGACGTTGTTGCCCGCACCTGGGTTACGCTTTGCTTACGTGCTTCTAATGAGCCAAATGTCCAAGGTTGGAAGAGAGTGCCAACCAATCATGAGGGCCTATGCAACGGTGGACTATACATTGTTGCAGAAGCCAATCTCCTGCTGTTATTCTTCTATTATCTGTATCTTACGTAGTTAGAGAATGCTCTAGGTTCACCTACTCGATAAGGGGCAGCCAATGATGTTACTATCACCTAAATTAGCTATAGGTAATATGTTCCCTTAACCAATCCCTCCGCCCAAAAGGTTTTTACTATTTGCCACCTAGGATGACATCTTAGCTGACATCTTAGCATCGATGTATAAAGCCTTTGTGTAACTGAAATTAAGTCGAGAGTGTGTGAGCTGCAGTTTGTTTTTGCTCACCAGGTTTCCCTACTTTATTGAACGGATAATAAAGTAGTATTTTGCCATATTATTTGAGTCTGTCTGGTTATTTGGGCCTAAGATCATTTATCGTGGTAATACCATCTAGCACTTGGAACACTGCAGGTGCTACTGAACATTTTGGTAACCGTGCTGATGGTTCAATCCTGACACTCAGATTCTTGACGTCTTCCACCATGATATGATATGATAGGTTATTTATAACGTGCTTAATACCCAGAGGTTTCTAAGCGCTGCCCCGATGATCGAACCTGTGTTGGTCCATGTTGTCTTGCTTTCAAGGCGAGCACGTTGCCTCTGAGCTATCCTCCAGAGACCATCAGCCGGAAGACTGTAGAGTTTTCTGTGGAGAGCGGGAGAAAAAACATGTGTAAGACTATGCGGTCGGCAGGTGCCCCATTGATGAAATTCCTGTCCGTTCCACATGGGTGCCCCACGACTGAAGGCAAAGTGGTCGATTGAGGAAGAGTTGATACCGAAGGGCTCGAACTGAACAACAAACGTAAGTAGAAATATCAAAAGTGGCAAATAAAAGGTGAGGGATCGTATTGCATGTATATTTAGTGTGGGAACAAAACAAGATTTGATTAAGGAGAGGCACCTCAATTCCGATTCTCAAGTAGATAGAAGAACACGCATAACACTCCAAATGGGGAATTTGTAAGGGATTCCTGAGGCAAGGCCAATATGAAGGATGTGTTTTACACTCCAAAATTGAGTAAAATGGAGATGAGATAGTAGATAGGTAGAGAGAGACGATCATAGAAATTGTTGTGCACATTTGCTCTGGGTTTTTTAAAATATTAGTGTAAAAGGTTGATGTGTTTTATATTAGTTGGGATAATATAGGTTATAGGCTGAAACTATAGAACAATACTAATAAATTCGACTGGCTATCAGACCCTAAAACAAGTAATTTGTGGCAATCATATGCGGGTAGAAGTTGAGAAAAAAATAGAATAAAAAAAGACTCTTAGATTGTCAATTATAAAAACAGGAGAGTAAGAATCAATAGAACTATAAACAAAGAAATAATACTGATATTATTGTGTGGGCTAGGAAATTGTATGATGGATATTTTGGGGAATGGGCGGCGATTGATGGTGCTTGCCCGAATTGATTATTGTGGTACAATTAATTAACCTCTTAAATGCCAAGGATGAGCTATCTCGTCCTTGACGTTACATTACGTTTGTAGTGCCAAGGACCTCTCCACAGACTCACCGTCCCCAATTTTAGTAAATGTAGGTGCTGAGTCACTTCCACTCCTTTCGCTTGCACCCACCTCTAGAATGGCAAGTGGGCTCTTATACTCAAGATACCTGTCGATGACGACCCTTCCATCTAGGTCAATAACACAAAAGCAATGTGAACGAGACTTACTACCACACACAAGTCCCTCTTTGCTCCTTTAAAACACGACTTCAACAACTATGCAATAAAATGACACCTGTCTTCCCGAAATGACTATACAATAGCTGGTGCTATGCACAACTCAGTCTACCAGGGTCCATCTCTCACTATGCACCTCTCCTGATCTAATGCAGGTGTGCCCACACACACGTCCACTCCCTGTGGGGTGGTATGTACTAAAATCTACAACTACTATGGCTGATTGTCCTCCCACCTGGAAGATGCGTCGTAAACACCATAATATACAACCCCTCCCCCTACGTTGGCATGAAACCACGAGAAAGCACTTTCTTGCTTGGTTACACTCACGTTTCCTAGAAATCCTTGAGTCCTCTCGGCACCAAGTCTCCCGTGCAGGCTCACTCCTCCAGCTGAGCATGGGTGGCGCTCGGGTCCAGGCAGTCCTTTGTGAACTCGGAATCTGCTGGGCATCCTCTGTGTTGCGGCTGGAACTGATCTGCGTTCACCAGACCCACACCCCAGGGAGGACGGCCAGAATACCCTCATTTGACCGAGGGAACTGAGGATCTCGCTGGTGCCTCCAAGCTTTATTTGGCGTCACCTAGGGCTCACAATAAATAAGTTACCACTAGTAGTCCGAAAAGGAGCATACACCATGCAAAAACAAACGCTGTTTATTACAGCTGGGAAATCACAAATCAAGCAGCACAGTGGAACAGAACTGGTTGATGAGAGCTGACAAACTGGCTCACAGCGGACATAACATTTATACCACAAATACAATGTGAATAGAGTTAAAAACAGTTGCACTTCAGACTTCCCGTCATCACAGTTCTCACGGAGCGGACTGGTTAAGATACGTCATAACGTCATACTCCTATAGCTAGACATAGGCTAGTAAAACATGATTGGAGCAAACAGACCAGGCCTCTGCTGGATTGCCCCCTCCCAGTGTGGCACCACATTTCTTCTGGAAGGGAGACATTTACACGACACCTGCCTCACGATAACCTTCGCAAACACTATTGTAAACATACTGTGGGCTTGTTACTTTCCAGGGACATCAAAACATACCGTCTCATTGGCTCTTCTTGGAGCACCCCTCCATCCCACATGCTTGTTCACATACCCACTGGCTAAGGGGCAATTTGAAACTGCCTTTAGTGTCAGGCGAGTGCCTCCCCAGATTAGGTCGATTTCCCCAGTTATCATGAGTAACCGTGGGACAGGCGTGTCGACCTTCATTATATCGCTCTGCGCTGTTCCCAGTCACTGCTGACTTTGAAAAAAAAAATGTTTTATTGTATTGCCATTTATTACAAACTTTTGACAAAAATGCACCAGTTTACTGATTAAAAGAACAAGAAGAAGAAAAGGTCCGGTCCCAGCTTCAGTCAGTTGGGTCTAATTCTGATTTTACCAAGGTTTCAATCAATAATTTGACAGCCTGTATCGTCAGAGGAATGGTCTCACCCCGTAGAACCAAGTTCCACCACTCTTCAGCATTAAGAATCGTCATGTTTTCAAGCAGCGGTTTAAAGTGGGTTGTTCTTAGGGCTGTCAGGGCTTTACAAAACAGAGAAATGTGATGCAAGTTTTCAACAGAGCCTCTAACTTTGCAGAATATACATGTTACGCTCTTCACTGTGCTAGAAAATCTAGTGCATAGTATTTCTTTAGTTTTGTGTAGGTGCAGTCTGATCCTCATTAAGAGGTCTCTAAAGTGGGGGTTGGGGTATTTTTTCAAATATTTCAAAGTGTCGTAGAGAGGCCTTATTTCTTTAAACAGTTGGTAGAAGAGCTTACATTTGTTTGCATCCGTGTTAGTTGTAGTCCAGTCTGCCTCCCACAGTTTATGCTTAACTTTGGACAGGTCCCCAGGAAAAGCTTCCGTAGAGAAGCCCAACTCTGTCAAGAATGATTCAGAGTCTTGATATCTCCAATCAGGGATCAATTTCTCCTTCCCCTCAAACATATCTATTTTTATCAGTGCTTGATTCGGTGCATCGTTATCACCAACACACTTCCCAAAAAGCACAATTGACTTACATTCAGATTGAGCTTTTAATGAGACAAGGTCCAGTTCTCTCCTCACAATTTGAATTGGTGTTGATTTTGGGAAGTTTAGGATCCTTTTCCAAAAGGTTCTTTCCAGAGATGGTCAATGTTTCTTTGGAATGAATAACAAAGTGTTTGAGCCATAAATTTGTACAGGCACTTCATTTTGCCTATAGAAATTAATTAATGGTATCATAGAATATTGACATTATTTTATCTTTACAATCCTTACTTGATTTGACAGCATTTTGACAATTCTCTCTCAAAGATATGATGTTTTGAGTCTCTATGCAACTTCTGCTAATGTGGACTCCCAAATATTTGTAGGAAGAGAGTTTCTCTATTGACATTGTTCCCAAGTTCCCGTTAAATGATTTGGTTTCCTTCCCCTCGTAGGGTCCAGTATTAAGATCTTGTTTTTTTGTGTCTTTATTTGAAGGTTATTTAAGCATGCATAGGCTTCCAGTTGAGACAGTTGTCTTTGGAGACCAATTTCTGTGTGGTCCATAAACACCAGATCATCGGCCTATAGCAGGCGGCCTACGATCCTTTGGTGGGAAGGATCTTACTAGGATCTCACTGATTCCATAAACAGGCCTAAATCCAACAGGTATAGATTGAAGATGGTAGGTGCCAAAGGACAGCCCTGTTTTACTCCCTAGAAAGTCAGCATCTCTTCGGAGAGTGAGCCTTGTGCATTCAGGCTGATTCTCAAGTGGTATTTGTGTGCAAGGTTTTTAGTTGTTTTATTAAGTCTACTGGAGAACCCCAAGAGGACAGTTTGAATCACAGACATCTTCTACTGATAGAGTCAAACGCTTTTGATAAGTCAACGAAGACCATATAGATCTTTATTTCTTAGAGAGGATTTCTCTTTCAAAATCGATAGGATCAGTGTACCTAGTGATTTACCAAGACCCTTAATAAAGCCAGTCTGGAATGGATCGCACCTTCTCTGATTCATGTCCCAGTCTTTCAATCTTATTAGAAGTTTTGCATATAGGGCCTCATTACAAGGTAGGCGGTAGAGGATTACCAGCACTGGTAAGGGCACCGGTAATCCCCTACTGCCCTACTACGAGGTCTCTCAGCGGGTCTCGTCCTCAACGTGTGGTCAGACCACATGTTAAGGAAGGGACCCACTGAGGGACTTCAGAGCTAATAACGGTACTGCAAATTGCGGTACCGTTATTAGCTCTTTCCCCATTTCCATTGAGTCCTATGGGGGCTCGAATGGGAATGGGGAATGGTAATTGACATGGGGACTTTCCGGGTCCTCCAGGGTTGGAATGACACGGTAAGTCCCCATACTGCCTACCCGGACCCAGAAGGGGTTAAGGGGTAGCCATGGTGCTAATAGCGCCATGGTTACCTCCTACCGTGTAATGAGGTACAGAGTTTCCCAATAATGTCCAACAATGCTATTGGCTGATAGTCGCTGGGATTGTCTCTCATACCACTCTTAAAAATTGGGATGATAATTGCTCTTTTTCATGATGTTGGCACTGAGTAACTTTCCATGATGTTATTGATGATCAGGCAGATCCACTTTGTTCATTCTTTCAGTTTCTGTTTCATAATTGCATTGGTCAGCCCATCTGGCCCAGGGGCTCTAGACAGGCTGGCTTTAGCTATGAGATTCACAACATTATCTTGATCGTATTTTAGGTTCCACTGAGTAATGAGGTCAGGGCCCTGAGCTGGGACAGGCTGATGGTCTGAGAACAGTACTCTAAAATGGCTTTCCCCACTCGCTGCGACTACACCATTTTTTAGAGAGGTTATTTGTTTCTTATATGTGGACTTCAGCAATTTCCAAAATTCCCTAATGCCCTATCCGCTCAAAGTTGTCAACGTATGTTTGGCGTCCTGCTGTAATAATGTAAGGAGCTTTTATGCCAAATCGGCCAGGTCTTGTAAAAGCGTTCTTCAGCTTTTTTATCTCTTTGACACAATTTAAAGGCTTGAGTTTAAGTGTGTTGCTCTCTCTCCTTAACCCTGCTCTTTTTAACATGACCTGATCGTCGTAAATGTGGGTGTAACATTTTCGACACCCAACATTACTTGTTTGCTTCATACACTTGGCTTGGAGAATGGTTGTATACTCCACTTTTCCCCCAGTCAACGCAGAACCAAGGCCTGTATTATGTTCAAGGAACAACCAGTTGCAATACTGGACATCACCTTTCGTCAGTCTTAGATGAGCCCCTGCGTTTATCATTTCGATCAATGACAAGTATTTGGGGCCTTGATGTTCTAGTTCATCCCGCCAGGTGATTTTCAAGAGGTTGTGATCACTTTTCTTCAATTCTACAATATCAAAAGATAAAACCTCCGCTAACAAGTGACTTGAAACAAATATGTAGTCAATTATTGAGCTTTGGTTATTTCTTGTCCAGGTAGGATGAGGTGGGTAGTCTTCGATGGTTTGACCATTTAACACATGTGCATCTCTATTGGTCATGAGTTTTTCTGACCTCTGCCCATTTTTTTTGAGAGTTGCTCAGGAAGGTTTGATCTTCATAAATCGGCTTCCCCTGGGTGTTCAAACAGGTAATGTTCAATCCCCTGCATATTATCAGTTCAGTGTTTTTCAGGTTATATGCTTCGTCAATTAGGTCTTTTATTTCATCCATACATCTTTGTAGAGGAGTCGATATGGGATTCCAATAAAAATGTATCATACAAAGGAGTTTTTCATTGGTTTTTCCCACTTTGGTTCTGCCGTTTGGGAGTCAAAAGTTCAACCGTTGGATAAAATGGCCCACATTAGCTGAACTCACTATTTTCAGGCCCAAATACATTCTGATAGCTGTTAGCAGACCTGCCTGAGGGCGGCCCTTGCCCTCATTGAGAGTCAGATTGAAGTTGATTGCAAATCCATCGACTGTTGCACTGGAGACGAGCCAAATCTCTTTAAAACAAAGAACAGCGTATGAAGACCACTTAATGACCCCATCAGATGACAAGTGGTGGAAGCATCATATGCTCCAAGAGCCCAGGGACAAGGGCCTTCTCCTTCCCATGGCCTTGTGCTACCAAGTGCCAGAATTCGCTTAGAGACCCGGGAGCCATGACCATGATGCTTCATCTTGTGTTAAGATTTGTTTTGTACTGCTCTTCACAACCCTTTCTGAGTCTTGACCGTTGATTTGTACAGTCAACTTCACGGTAGGGTTCTGGTTCCCCCATGGTTTGTTCTTGAACAGGTATAGAGGACTCTTTTGCAGATTCTGCAAACAGAGGTAAACTTCTTGTTAATTTTGATTTCAGGATCCTGTCCTTTAATGGTCCTGTGCCCATATTTGAAATCGTTTTTTATTCTACAAGGAGTCTTTCATTTTGGTGATATTGAATCTTAGCTTCTGTAGGGTCATAGCAGCTGACAGCAGGAGTTCTCTTACGAGGGTCGAGGTGAGATGTACGAAGACTAAATCCAAACGGTCTTCCTATGGAAATTCTATAATCAGCAAGTCTTCACTGTTGACTTGCCATCGGAACACAGTGAAACAGCATCATGACACTGTGTCTGTTCAGGATGAAGCTAGCGTCCTGATCAACAGCACAGTCGAATCTCACAAAACGGTCCATATTTCTTCTTGAAGGTCTCGAATCAAGTGGGTACTCTGACAGTTGACCGGGGACGTGTCGACTCTTAGCCATTTCTATTAGCATGGTCATCTTGGATTTAAGAGCATTGGTCCCATTTTTGTCGTTACTGAATGAGCCTTTTACTTTCTCAAATACAGACTAATCTCTTGGGAAGTTGGTGGTTCCTCTGTGTTAAAGGTAGTAGGTAATTTCCACAGGGAGCAACCCCTCAGGGGTATCTGTGATGTAGCAGTGCAAGGTCTATCCTCAAAGGAAAACTCATGTTTTTTTCTCTGCTTGATGTGCATTATCTGCAATGGTTCTTTTTTCCACCATAGTCAGAAATATCGGATGATGGCCGAAGATGGTCGTTGGAGTTTTGGCTGTGGGGAGTAGTTAGGACCTATTTGGGGAGTTTGAAGCTGCCATAACTTCATTTATTTCTGTTTCACCCTGGGGACAGGACGGCCCAATGACAGTCTTGTCGACCCATACGTCCTCTATAGAGTAGGTCAAAAGGTTCATCAAAATAGTAATGCTGTTGTTTTCCATTGAGTCCTCCTGCATATCAATATTCTGATTAGCAACAGGATTCTGCCTCTGATTCTGAGAGTGGAGAGCACTGTGACCTTTTTTAGTTAGAGCTTCCTCCACAGGCGCCAGGTGTTTATGTAAAAAGGCTCTTGAATCCTTAGGTTTGAGCATAGGCACGTTCTTTGCGGGCTTGGTCACAACCTGCTGAATGTTTTAATTTTTTCATTTCGTTTTAGTAAAGACCGGGAGGAGATTGCAGGGCGATCATACTTTATCTGAGCCAACATTAGCTCGAGTTACCTCGGCATTTATCATGATGGATATCTTTGGCAGTGGGTTCCTTTGGTCATCTACAGTTCACTGAATGAACAACTCAGTCGCATCACCTTGGATCTCAGTTAACATAGTATTATCTATTCTAGTTTCGGGTGCCAAGTCCACTTGTTTTCTGAGGGTTGTGGTAAGAAGTTTGCTGGGGGGCACAGGACCCGTTCCTGGCATTCTGTCTAATGGCGCATTGGTCAGAGTGTCGAGTTCCATTGCAAGGGTTCCAATGTCTCTTGTGCTCCAAATCCTATAGCCGTGCAGTTGTTCAATGCAGGTTACTTATACTTCCAGGCAGATTCATTTAGAATGCATCATTGCGACAAGAGTATTTTGATCTTTCAAGGTGTTAGTGATCATCTCATAAAGCACCATGAAAGGGGCCATTTTCATTGTTAGCATCAATATTAATTTATAGGTGACTGCTGTCTACTGGAGACGATCAGACTGAATTCAGCTTCCCCCCTCTCTCAGCTACGGTTTATGGGATGTGCGGTCAAAGCCGGTTTACAGGGTGAGGCCTTCTTGTGGCACTCCCATGGAGTGCACGTACCTGCGTCTTTTCGCCTTTCTTGCATTTATGCAGCAGGTTCACTTGTGTTCACATTATTTATACAGAGTGTGCACCATAATTCCAATCCATGCTTGGTCCCTGGGGCTAACTACAATTTCTGTGACCCCCTTGTTTCCCCCCTTGGGGGTATCCCGCCCCCCCCCTCCTTAGTCTAGAAAGTGGTAGGTGAGCCCTCCTATCTGGCACTGAATCAGCACCTTCATTGCAGAGCTATCCCTTGCCATTTGCAAGACATCCACTGGCTGGGTAGGGTTTGCCAACATGGTTGAAAAATATCTGATCACGCCATAAACAGTTCTGCAGTACTAAATTCAGTAATTAAAACACGCAAAATGTGATTATGGTAGAGGTTACAGGTGCTGGCCAATGTGGAAGGTGGTGGAAAGAAAGAAACTAATAATTTCACTGCCCCGCAAAACAAATTGAGTGATTGAATTATTTATTTCTGAAAATTCTCAGGGTGAGCATCTAAATTGGGTTTTCAGAAAAAACTGCTGGTTTCAGGGTGAATGCACCCTCTGGCAAGAATGGACTACATGTAGGTCACACTAGTAACAATTGTGAAACTGTGAGTAGAAGGACAGCGTTGGTTGTGAGTGCATGTTTTTTAGTGCATGGACCCCTTGCATATAAGATTGTTGTGCACGTGATCACTCACTAGATAGGCATTGCCACCATGACACCAATTGAGAAAAAGGATGGGGGTCAGCCATTCACCCATCTGGGAACATTGTGTATGTTTGAGGTGCCTGCCCTGAATGTGCCCATGACTGTCACCTTCCAGAGTGATTTAGATTTCCACACATATTTAACTAGCTGGCTGTGGTGCTACATATGCCAGTCTAGAAAGAAAGGGCCTGTGTTGGGGCCTGGCCTGGTTGAGACCTCCTATATGGCGACTGGCCTATGACTGTGATGCAGATGGTACTTGGTGTAGGGCTGTAGGCTACACTGATGCAGGGGTATGTGTGTACCTGTGTGTGTGTGTGCGTTACCATCGTTCTCCTCCTTTCTTCCACCTATCTTTCACTGTGCCCAACTACAGTTTCCTTCTTTCAATGCTCCTCCTATACACCGCCTTCCTGACACTTGCCTTTATATGGGCTGCATTAGCATTTCTCGCCTTATTTCCTCCTCTCTTTCCTCTGAGTTTCGCCTCCTGCTCTTTGTGCCCCACGCTATGCACACCTTCCTTTCTGTGCCATTTTTTTCTTCTTCTCCTGTCTATTCACCTCATCCTCTCACTGTGTTCTCTGCGGTTGGAGTGGAGCTGTGGATGTTTGTGGGACGCTATGCTGTCCATATTGGCTAAGCGAGCATAGACATCCTTAACCTTTTATATAAGTGGGATGTGTTTTCTTATATGCCACTTCATGCTTGATTCCTCCTAGTTCTCAATGCTGTGATGACAGGAGTAATGTTTACCCATGTTAATTGTACTCAAATCATTAACCTAAAAAAAGGATGAAGGGATGACTCAGATCAATTACTGGATTTGAACTTGTGAATTGCAGCCTGTCAACATGTCTGAGACACAATCTTAATGAGTTCCCTAGATGGGGAACTCCCGTCCACTGCACACTGTCTTAGGCTAGTCGCTAACATATTTTACACAATACAAAAGTCTTAAATGTAGAACATAATTGATGTTTAGGAAATGATCTTCACTAATTGAAATGTAACATGTCTTCATATATCTCTTGACACAAAGTAATACAAAAACATTTTTTTTTATAATAAAGTCATCAAAATTAGAAAAACAACAATGAATTTCTTTTTGTCCCAACGTGTTTTGAGAGGTTCTCTCTTCATCAGGGGAATTCTTCTTAAATTTTCTCTACAATTATTTAAAGAAACAATAATAGTTTTTGTAAAAAAAGGTCCATTACTGAATAGGAAGTTATGTGTACGTAATATCGAATGCAATTCAAATCACATGAATGGTTGATACCTCTACCATCCCTTTAGTTTTCTGGCATATGAGGTGTGACTCCATTACCAAGTGCTGTTACTATTCACTTTCCTGGTGATAAGAAAGTAATCCTCATTAGAAAGGACAATAATTGGTAGCCCCAACATTATATATAAACCATTGCGAACACAATTTCACCTGCCTTCTCTGTGTAAATGGCTTCTCAAATGAGACATTTTGTCCACTTGGTTCTCATGATCTCCTGTGGAGAAAGGGATTCCTAAATGTGTGTGATACTTGATTATCCACTCTGTAAGTTACATAAGATACGGGCTTAGAGCTTCTTATAAAGTAAATATGCACTCACCATACTTGCTAGCCAAGTTAAACTGCTGGGAATGCTGTGGCATTTTTCAGATGTTCCTTCGGTTGAGGAATATCCTATAACCTACAAATGAAAAGACCTAAAATCTGTAAGACTCAATGTCCACATTGGAGTTGACAACATTTATGTTTAGGGTAATAAGTGAGATCAATGGGATCAGCATACAGAACGCCACACTCACCCTATGGGCCTCATTACGAGTTTGGAGGCAGCCATGGTGCTACTAGCACCATGGCTGCCTCCAAACTGGGCTCCATTACCGTGTTCCTTCAATGAGGAATAACCGGGTCATTCCAACATTGGTGGACCCCGTTATTACTCCTTGAAGGAACCATTCCCCATTCCCATTTGAAACCCCATAGGGCTCAATGGAAATGGAGAGGGAGGTAATAACAGGTACATTACAAATGGCCCGTTATTAACTCCCTCCTCCCCTCGCGGGACCCGGAAAGGACGTCTGGTTTTACGAGACGTCTGGTCCGGGTCCCGCAATGGGAACCTCGTAATCGGCGCTCACGTAATGAAGGGTACCGGTCCCGTACCGGCACCCTTCATTACATGAGCGCCAGGGTCGTAATGAGGCCCTATATGTCTTGTTCTCTCTATATTCCGCTGAATGTTGTTGGAAAGGAGGATGGAGCGTTCTTTGCCACTAAGTGAGATTTGAGTGTAAAACAATATAAATTTGAATTTATTAGAAGCTGGGTATGACAGGCCTAAGCAATGCCAGTTTCTGTGTACTGCTGCCCTCATTGTTTAACATAATAAGTTGTCATGAGCTTCTAAATGGAAGGGAATACTAGGGATTCTCTATTACTTCATTAAAGCCAGTGCATGTTTCCTACGGCGTTCTCTGTGCCCAGAATGGTAGTGGGCTTACAAAATGGCTTCCATTCGTTTTGGCGTGCCTATCATGATGATTTCATCGCTTGATGACTCTGATGATGTCACCAATGTAAACAAAACACTGGTGTTGATGCGTGTAAATGCCTGGAAATGGGGCTTCTTTTAGAAAATGCGGTTCATAACTGTGCATATTAGGGTTGCACCCTATGTACCAGCCTTTAACTGCATCCCAAACTGAAGAGATTTATCAGGCTGTAATAAAAGGAATCTAACAAAAATACATTTTTTTGCAAAGCATTCCTTAGTGTCCAGTATTATAGAAAAATCATTATATTTCTAATACATAAGTTTTCCGATAATGTAAATCTAAGGAGATATTGCTATAAATTCTCTGCCAGTTGATGTGGGCCTGTTAATATATAATGTTCTATGTGTGTGATGTGGGCCTCTTAATATATAATGTTCTATAAAATCATGAGATCATTGTGACAATACTTCATCGGTTCTCCGATGATGCCATCCTAAAAGTTATTGTATTAAACTTTCTGCCAGGTGATGTAGACCCCTAAGAGGTATGCCCTGTGACGCGGATGAGCTTGCAGTATAGAACACAAAAACATGTATCCAAGAGGGTGATATCTGCCCCAACAAGGGGCACAATATAAATTGATGGATTAATGCAGGAGTTCTAAAATCTGCTTATTTGAGTTTTCAAACTCTATAAGGGAACCAAGTGATGGTCCCTGGTAACAGGTGTTCTAAGTCAGAATTATTACAATAATCCTAAATAAGACAACAGGTATACTCAGGGAGTGCACACAATGATTTCATCATACAACTTAAAAATCCAACTTGAACATCCTTTGATTAGACATTGGCCCTCATTCCGAGGTTGGTGGTGGTCATGGCGCTATTTGCGCCATGACTACCACCAATAACGGTACAGTGTCCGGATTGGTGAAATGGGGACTTACCGGTCCAGTCCGACCTTGGCGGGACCGGTAAATCCCCATTCACCAAACCATTCCCCATTCCCATTTGAGCCCCAATAGGGCTCAATGGTAATGGGGAGGGTGCAAATAACGGGCTGGCGTATGCCAAGCCCGTTATTTGTGCCCAGGTCCCTTAACGGGTCCCGTCCTAAACACCTGGTCAGACCAGGCATTAAGGAAGGGACCCGCTAAGGGACCTCGTAGTAGGGCAGTAAGGGATTACCGGCACAGGTCTGCTTACCAGTGCCCAGTATCCCTTACCGCCCTACTCGGAATGAGGGCCATTGTAAAGTTCTTCCCTACTCCACAAAGTGTACATTCTGTTGTTTTACTGTCACAGATACAGTGGGCCTCATCACGAGTCTGGCGGTAACCCTTAAATGCAGCGTTAGCACTATTACCGCCGCATTTAAGGGTCCGCCAGATCATGGCTCAAAGCTGGGGGGAAATCCATGGCAAAATTGCTGGTTTTTAGCGCGATTACCGCTGACGGGAAATCTGCCGGTGGTAATAGCGCGAATTTTCCCCGTTGGGCCCAATGGGGAATGAGGAATTCCTGAATGGGCCCAATGGGGAATGGGCAATAACCATTCTGCGAAACCCGTGATCCGGCGCTAATAGCACCGGGGGGTTTGGCGGTAGGGCTATTAGCACCGGCGCTAATAGTGCCGGCGTTACCGCCCAACTTGTGATGAGGCCCACTGTGTTTGACTTATGCATAGCTTAATATAGGAAAGGATAAAAGGATAAAAGTCCCCATTCCCTAGAGTGTTCATTCTGTTGTAACACCTATCATAGGAAATGACCCAGATAAAAGTCCTCATTCATTCCCAGTGGGACTATTGTGCCTAGCTGGTGAATCCAACATAGTTAACTTTGGGCAAGCTTTTTATTAATATCTCCTCCCCTGGGGAGAGGATGTACACCTTCTAAGGCTACGTATTTCATCTGCACAATTGTGTGTCGATTTTCTTGAAAATGCCTATATACTGGTGAGCTGATGTTGCCACTCCTAATGTTGGACTTATGTTCAGTCCATCTTTCCTTGACTTTCCGTATAGTTCGGCCTACGTACAATTTCCCACATGGGCATTTCAGGCCATAGTGGGGTGTCTGATGTGGTCCCCTTTGAGGACATTGGAACAGTGCTGGCAATTCAAACAGGGGAAGGTGTCCGGTTTGGGTGTGTGTAGAAGCCTCTGTGTTGGCTCTTTCAATCCTTGTTCTCCAATTAAAGAATCTCTGATATTCCTTCCTTTGTTCTACGCCATCATTGAGGGCTTAGGAAAGAGTTTATTCAACGTGGTATCCAGTTTGACCAGATTCGCATTCTTTCTTATGATCTTGGCTACCTGGTTACTCTGTGCTGAATATTTTAATGTATGAATCAATCTGTTGGTTTCTGTTTTAGGATCAGTTTTCAATTGTTCTTTTCTTTGATGTGTTTCTGCCCTCACCAGTACTGTATTCAAAACCTCTGTAGGGTAATCCCGGTCCCTAAATCTTTCCGCCATGAGGTCATATTCCTTTTAGAGGGTCTCTGTGCTCGATACTAGTCACTTTAGTCTGAGAAACTGGCTGTATGGCAAGCTTTCCTTAAGATGTGCCGGGTGCAAACTATAATAATGCAGAGTATTATTAACATCAGTAGGTTTTATGTAGATTCTTGTAGTAATCCTCCCTTCTGAGTAGGAAATCCACACATCTGGGAAGTCCAAATTTGGTTCCCCGACTTCTATGCTAAACTTACAGGGTAATTCATAGAATTTCTCACAAAAGTGGCGCACGCGGGTGGCGCACAGTGTGCGCGTGTGAATGTCTGCGCCAGCCGCGTGCGCTAAAACCGATTTCCGCGCACAGCATATTCATGGATTTTAGCCTCCAAAACCAGCCGTGGCGCAGAGTGGCGCAGCGACCCTGCAGCAGCGTCAGTTACGCCCCCAAGAATGCCCTCGCGCAAGGAAAAGCCATCAAAATTCCCAATTCAGCAAAAAGGGCTGCGCTAACCCTGGACCAGTTTACAGGGCTGCCAAACAGCAAACGCCAAGCGGGGAACGTGTATTACTAGGGTGCGCGTGAAGTTTCACACGCGAAAGGGCCTGTGCGTGTGGGGTACGTGTATTACTGGGGTTCGTGGGAAGTTTCACATGCAATTTCAGCAGGTTACGTATATTACGGGGTTCGCAGGAACATTCACATGCGAAAGGGCCTGTGTGAGTGGGGTACGTGTATTACGGGGGTATGCGGGAAGTTTCACACGCAATTGGCCTGGGTACGTGTATTTCAGGGGTGCGCGGGAAGTTTCACACGCGATTGGCCTGGGTATGTGTATTTCAGGGGTGCGCGGGAAGTTTCACACGCGATTGGCCTGGGTACGTGTATTTCAGGGGTGCGCGGGAAGTTTCACACGCGGTTGGCCTGGGTACGTGTATTTCAGGGGTGCGCGGGAAGTTTCACACGCGATTGGGCTGGGTATGTGTATTTCAGGGGTGCACGGGAAGTTTCACACGCGATTGGGCTGGGTACGTGTATTTCAGGGGTGCGCGGGAAGATTCACACGCGATTGGCCTGGGTACGTGTATTTCAGGGGTGCGCGGGAAGTTTCACACGCGATTTTGCTGTCAGAGCGGGGAACGCGTATTTCGGGGGTGCGCGGGGAGTCCTACACGTGAATTGGCAGTGTGGGTCCTCCCAGGTGTCCCCTCTACCCCCTCCACGGCCCCTGCAGGCAGCCCACACCACAGGGGACTACCCTGCACCCCATGTCATGTCCCGCAGGCAGCCCATCCACCATGGGCATGCCCCCCAGCCAAGCCACATGTCACGTTGCAATATGATCACCAACTCATGTCTCCCAGCACCCCCACCCCCAAGCAGTGCAGGGCACCTGCCAGCAGGCCCCCACACATGTCCCACACATGTCCCCCTGCATCCCCACCCCCCAGCAGTCAGGGGCACCTGCCAGCAGGCCCCCACACATGTCCCACACATGTCCCCCTGTACCCCCACCCCCCCAGCAGCCAGGGGCACCTGCCAGCAGGCCCCCACACATGTCCCCCTGCACCCCACCCCCCAGCAGTCAGGGGCACTTGCCAGCAGGCCCCCAAACATGTCCCCCAGCACCCCCACCCCCCAGCAGTCAGGGGCACCTGCCAGCAGGCCCCCACACATGTCCCACACATGTCCCCCTGCATCCCCACGCCCCAGCAGTCAGGGGCACCTGCCAGCAGGCCCACACACATGTCCCACACATGTCCCCCTGCACCCCCACCCCCCAGCAGTCAGGGGCACCTGCCAGCAGGCCCCCACACATGTCCCCCAGCACCCCCGCCCCCCAGCAGTCAGGGGCACCTGCCAGCAGGCCCCCACACATGTCCCCCAGCGCCCCCGCCCCCCAGCAGTCAGGGGCACCTGCCAGCAGGCCCCCACACATGTCCCCCAGCACCCCCACCCCCCCAGCAGTCAGGGGCACCTGCAAGCAGGCCCCCACACATGTCCCTCTGCACCCACACCCCCCAGCAGTCAGGGGCACCTGCCAGCAGGCCCCCACACATGTCCCCCAGCACCCCCACCCCCCAGCAGTCCGGGGCACCTGCAAGCAGGCCCCCACACATGTCCCCCTGCACCCCCAGCAGTAAGGGGCACCTGCAAGCAGGCCCCCACACATGTCCCCCTGCACCCCGACCCCCCAGCAGTCAGGTGCACCTGCCAGCAGGCCCCCACACATGTCCCACTCATGTTCCCCCTGCACCCCCACCCCCCAGCAGTCAGGGGCACCTGCCAGCAGGCCCCCACACATGTCCCACACATGTCCCCCTGCATCCCCACGCCCCAGCAGTCAGGGGCACCTGCCAGCAGGCCCACACACATGTCCCACACATGTCCCCCTGCACCCCCACCCCCCAGCAGTCAGGGGCACCTGCCAGCAGGCCCCCACACATGTCCCCCAGCACCCCCGCCCCCCAGCAGTCAGGGGCACCTGCCAGCAGGCCCCCACACATGTCCCCCAGCGCCCCCGCCCCCCAGCAGTCAGGGGCACCTGCCAGCAGGCCCCCACACATGTCCCCCAGCACCCCCACCCCCCCCAGCAGTCAGGGGCACCTGCAAGCAGGCCCCCACACATGTCCCCCTGCACCCCCACCCCCCAGCAGTCAGGGGCACCTGCCAGCAGGCCCCCACACATGTCCCCCAGCACCCCCACCCTCCAGCAGTCTGGGGCATCTGCAAGCAGGCCCCCACACATGTCCCCCTGCACCCCCAGCAGTCAGGGGCACCTGCAAGCAGGCCCCCACACATGTCCCCCTGCACCCCGACCCCCCAGCAGTCAGGTGCACCTGCCAGCAGGCCCCCACACATGTCCCACTCATGTTCCCCCTGCACCCCCACCCCCCAGCAGTCAGGGGCACCTGCCAGCAAGCCTTGACACATGTCCCCCAGCCAACACGTCATCACAATCCAGATCCATGGCTCTTATGGCCACCCAAATCCCACCCCACAGCACCCCAGTCCAGACACCCAACCAAGCTTTACATCCACTCCAAATTGAAATCCCCATTACATGATAGATCACAAATAAGCAGTATGCGCATGAGTACAAGTCTGTCCGACCCACACAATGGCAACACATGACTGAGAAAACCCACATTGTGACATGCATGAAACCAATGAGAGAAGACCACACATTGAAGTAAGAAACAAAATGTAATCAAGTCAAAATGAAGGGAATGAAATAAAAACACACATTAATGCCAATAATAATGAAAATGCAGCATGTCCCAAAAAATGATTAATAAAAAAAATGAGAATCCAAATTAATCCAAATGAAAATGTGTCGAAAGACACCGTCCAACAAAGCAAATCCAAAGGGAAAGAAAAGCGTAACATGCATTGCTCCATGGTGAAGAAAAATAAAGATGAAGGAGAAAAATCCACTATAAAACTATGTACAAATAGCAAATCCAGGGTCCATGAGCCCAACGACATAAATGAAACCTACAATGAAACTTACCTAATTAATAACTATACACAAAAATGTGGGGCATAGTCCATGCACCCCAAATGAAAGAAAAAATAAATGAAACTTAACACTAATGAACTATATACAATGGTGGCGGGCAAGTCCAACGGCTCCCTTGTTGATGTCATGGGCCAGGGCATCATCGAACTCCTGTTCAATGTCTTGGAGGCGGGCCTATTCTCTGGCCCCGAGGTCTCGCAGGGATAACGCCATGTCCACCTCCAACTCCTTGCGAATTCCCTCGAGGCACTCAGCCCGCCTCAGCGCCCTGCGCATGGAGTTCTCCGCCCTGACCATCGTGAGCCGTGCCTCCTCCGCCCGCCGCCGCTCCGCACCTATCTGCTGGCCCAACTGCTGCCACACGGAAGACACTCCCATTCCAGGGTCCTCCTGCCCTCTGGCCGATGCCTGCCCCTCTGATGTAGATTGCCCCGAGCCATGATGCCTCCCATGTTGAGCCTGACGCTGCCTCCGACGCAACTGCCTCTGCCAGCACGACGGCATCCAGGCTGATGGAATCCACTGACGCCGTCTTGCACATGCCCTGCTCGATGATGCCGGCACATCCTCCATCTGCTGGGGTTCAGTTGCTGTGGTGTCCACCCCTGATGGACCTCCAACTCCCGACTGTGGCAGGGATGGGATCCCCACCGAGCTGGCTGCGTTGGTCAGGGCAGGTCCACAGGGGGCCCTGGTGGCATCTGGGCCGGAAGACGGCATGGAGAACGACTGGCGCATAGTCTCCACAGAGGAGGAGAGGGCCGCCTGAGTGGCCGACACATGTACAAAACCCCCGACCATGGACACTCCCAACTGGGCCACGTTGGCCTGCTGCTCTTTGTGATGACATGCATGCTCCACCCGGGAAGCACGCACATCATCACGAATGTCACGCGTGCGCAATGCAACACCAATCAGGACCTTCTCCATACGGCCAGGGGTCCCCTCGTCCGCAGGTAGAGGAGTGTCAGATGACATGGACATCCCCCCTACCTACGGACGGGCCTGGGATGGGGCATCCCTGCTGGTGCATGGTGGTGCAGTCACAGGGTCTGGGACAGCGACATGCACAGGCCCCTCCGCGGTGACCTGTGCTGCCTCCTGCCCCTGGACTGCACCACTTGCACCAGTGGTACCACCCCCACCACCACCCCCACCAGGTCCCATGTGCGGCTCAGTAGCGGCCTCCTCCTCCTCTGTGGTAACCACCAACCTGGATGGCTCCACACCGTCTTCCACCGTTGCAAGCCTCTGTGGGGGCTCACCCACCCCTTCTGCTGCAGCCGTAGGGGCAGGCGCAGCACCAGTCCCCTCACTCCCGGATGATGGTAAATTCTGGGAGGGTGACTGGGCCTTTCGTCGCCGGCCGGTGGGGGCATCCCCGCCGCTTTGCTCCACAACGCCATCTCCGCCCTCTTCATCACTTACCACTGTGTAGAGGGAGACATAGAACACAAGCATCAGGGTACTGTACAATGTTCCCCTAGACAGGAAGCAATAGCAGATGAGTGGCACTGTCAAACATCACTTCCATCATGTCCCTCCACAACACATGGGTCAGTGCAGGCAAAACACATGCAGTAACAGGCATGGCGCATGCTATGAACATTATCATACATGTCCAAGGGACTCTTGAAACATACAATGCTGGTCTGAAACTCACATGCATCATGGGTCATGCCTATCACATGCATCCACTTCACCCTAGTTTCATCCATCTGTCCTCGTACACCCCAGACACAGTGGATACAAGGATGAGTAGGCTGCATCAGTGAATCTGAACATTGTCACAGACATGTGTCATGCATCCATGGCATCTCCAAGTCACAGACACGCAACTCAGACACACAGACATGGACACCATACATGTCCATGACAGCAGCACCCATCTCTCACACCCCATCCATGTCCAATAACAGAGACAGGCATGCATTAATGTGTGCATTCCCCATGCTGCTCCGCATGTTGCATTGTAACACTTACACCAACCATGTGGTTCACACATTACTGGTCTCACATGCATGACCATGATGTCTCTGCACACACACATACGTACATGGCCTATGTCACACATACAGGCAAGTATCAGACAACCATCACCCTGCAACATGCCCTGTCTCACACAGCAATGCTTGGCCACTTACCGCTCAACTCCGGACGGGTCTGCCTCCGAAGGATCTGGTCGTGGAGCGCTGGGCCTACGCGTTCCAGGGCCCTCATCTGGATGGTACTCATGCTGCCCCGGCCCCGCTCCACGAGGCGCCGGGCCTTGTTGAGGGTCCTGGACCTCAAGTCCTCCCAGCGCTTCTTGACATGTTGGAATCTTCAGACTGCCACCCCCTCCGCGTTGATGGCAGTCACGATGTCCATCCAGATCCTGGTCCGTCCTTCCTTGTCGGCGCACAAACTTCCGAAGAGGGCATCATACTGCCCCAGGACTTGCTCCACCAGGACACCAACTTTGGTGGCAGTGAAGCTGGTGGCCCTCTGCCTCTCTGGCTGGGGGTTGCTAGTGGTCTCAGATGGTGGTGTGCCCGACATGGCAACCCCAGAGGCAGGTGTGGGTGGGCAACTGGATCCTGGGGCTGGGCTGTGGAGCGATGGTATCCCAGTCCGGAGTCTTCTGTTCCAGCAGGGGTGGTCACAGCAACTGCACCCCTGCAGATGGCTGATGTGCAGGCACCAAATAGCAGGGCACGTGGGCAGCAGGCAGGCAGGCAGCAGCAGATGGCAGGTGGGAGCGTGCTCAGGGTTCTTGGGGGCAGGAAAATGGCCTTCAGGGCAGGCGCATGGTCTTCCGTGTGTTTTCGCGTGGCCAGCTTGATACAAAGTGATTTAGCACGTGAAAAAATTGCACATCAGTGTGTAATTCGAGGAAAGGGCCTTAGCGCGTAAGTGCGTCAGCACACGCACACGATTCCATTGGACCAAAGGCCCTCAGCACGTAAGCGCGTAAGTTACATTACGCGGTCGGGCGTTTCCCTCATAGCACGTGATGACAGAGCACACGTGGAAAAACTGCACGTCCGAGTGGCATCGAGTGTAATTGGATGAAAGGGCGCGTACACGCGTATGTGAAGTGTACGTGTGGGCCGGTTTAAAAGGTACGTGTAGGACGCCATTTTCTTGTATGTGCTTTTCGTGGAGAGCGAGTGGGTGAAATCTGTACTTCTTGTTGGTTCACACGCGATAGGCCTTGGGCGAGCGGGGTACGTGTATTTCTGGGGTGCGTGGGAAGTTTCACACGCGATTGGGCCTGGGAGAGGGGGCTACCACTCACCGTCTGCCTTGCGTGTAGAAGAACGCGTAGCCAACACCCACCCGCTGTGAAGTAATAGCGTGTGAACCCCAACACATGGAAAACACACGCACCGCACCCCATGAAAAGCACGTACAGAGCAATGGAAATCCACGTGGGATCTTCAAGCCCTGCCAGGGCAACGCCTTTGCGCGATACGTCACAGACGCGCTTACGCGCTCACGGCCTTTGGTCCAATGGAATCACGTGCGTGCGCTGACGCGCTCACGCGCTAAGGGCCTTTCCT
Organism: Ambystoma mexicanum; assembly: GCF_040938575.1. NCBI lineage: Eukaryota > Metazoa > Chordata > Amphibia > Caudata > Ambystomatidae > Ambystoma > Ambystoma mexicanum. The sequence goes on from NC_090936.1 coordinate 394,492,715, forward strand.
CGAATTACACGCTGACGTGCAATTTTCTCATGTGCCAAATCACTCCGTATCAAGCTGGCCACGCGAAAACACACGCAAGACCACGCTCCTGCCCTGAAGGCCATTTTCCTGCCCCCAAGATCCCCGAGCACGCTCCCACCTGCCATCTGCTGCTGCCTGCCTGCCTGCTGCCCACACGCCCTGCTATTTGCTGCCTGCACATCAGCCATCTGCAGGGGTGCAGTTGCTGTGAGAACCCCTGCTGGAACTAGATTCCAACATGTCAGGAAGCGCTGGAGGACTTCAGGTCCAGGACCCTCAACAAGGCCCGGCGCCTCTTGAAGGCAGCGGATGCTAAGGGGTGCCGGGCCACCTGTCGAAACATCAAATGAGGGTCTGGAATGCATATCCCCAGCACTCCACGTCCAGGTCCTTGAGAGGCAGACCCGTCTGGAGTCGAGTGGTAAGTGTACATGCATCATGATTGTAAGCTGTGCGTGTGGTGATGTGCCAGTAGTGTGCAGGTTGCACATGTGGTTTTGTAGGGCCATGTATGGATGTGTATGTACAGGGCCGTGAGGCTAACACATGCGAGTCCTCTCATGTGTGAGACACATGGATGGTGCATGTGTGTGTAAGCTTGCATGCCAAATGCAGATGTGTGAGCACACATGCTTGAATGACTGTGTATGTAAGTTGGCATGGTTGTAGTGTCACACATGGATGTCGGTTCCAGCTGCATGTATCTGCACCATGTACATGTGCATGTGTGTGTATTTCACAAGGGTGCAACAGTGATGCAACATGGATGCTTGGGACACTGATATGTAGAATACTGATTGCCAGATGTGACATGGAACATGGATGCCAATCTCATCACTGCAACAGTTGATGGAGGTGTACACATGCATGTAAGTGTGGTGGCGTGTGTGCATGTCTAGTGCACTCCCTGTGTTTCATGTGATGTCTGGCTCACCTTTGGCTGCTCATGCTGTTGTATGTGTATGGATGGTGCTGGCTGTTGCCATATGGCTGTGGAATTGCTCAGGTGTGTGAGTTGACATGCCATGTGTGTTGGGGATTGTGATGCCATGTCTGAAGTTTGACACTGCCACTCATGTGCAACTGGCATGTGTGTATCAGTCCATTGTACAGTGTCCTGATGCCTGTCTGCTGTCTCTCCCTGTCTGCAGCGTCAACTGATGAAGAGGACGGAGATGGTGCTGTGGAGCACAGCGGTGGGGATCACACCACCAGCTGGAGACGCAAGGCCCGGCTCCCCTCCCAGGTTGTGATCTCGTCAGGGAATGAGGAGTCCGGTGCCGCGTCCCAGGCCGCAGCTGCCGAGAGTAGGTCCAAGAGGCGGAGGTCGGAGTTGGACTCCTCGGCAGCAGAAGGGGCAGCTGAGACCCCACAGGGTCCGACAAAGGAAGATGGCACGGAGTCATCCAGGTTGGTGGGGGGTTTGGTGGCGGAGGATGCCGTGCAAGGTGACAGAGACGGGGTCTGGAGGTGGGGATTCCACTGGTGCCAGTAGTGCAGTACGGGGGCAGGGACAGGAGGCAGCACAGGCCACCGCGGAGGTGCCTGTGTGTAATCCTGTCCCCGATCCTGTGACTGCATCATACCGCACCAGCAGGGATGCCTACGTCCAGACCCGTTTTCAGGGAGGGGATCCGCTTACAACAACTGGCCTTCCTCTCCCTGCGGACGTGGCTATCCGGGACCAGGTTGAGCCTGTCCTGGGTGGGGTGGCGTTGTGTCAACGGGACATGCGAGGTGACCTGCAGTCTTTTCATGGGGAGACTGCACTTCATCTCGAAAGGCTCGTTGACCACGTCAGCCTACTGGGACAGGTCACCCAGGCCGGATTCCTCCATTTGCTGAACCTTGCTTCGACCCCCTCCTCACCTGAACCCCCTATGCGCCAGTCGTCCTCCGTGCCATCTTCCCACCCATGTATCACCTGGGTACCCTTTGGAGCTGCCTCTGACCTGGCGGCCAGGCTAGTGGAGGACACATCCCTGCCACAGACGGGAGTCAGACATCCAGCAGGGGTGGCCACCTCAACAACTGCACCCCAGCCGGAGGAGGATGTGCAGGCAGCAGGAGCCAGGGCACGGGCACAGGCACAGCAGCAGCAACAAGGTGGGAGCCATGATGGCTCGGGGCCTTCGACATCGGAGGGGCAGGCATCTGCCGGAGGGCAGGAGGACCCAGGACGGGAAGTGTCTTCCTTGTGGCAGCAGTTAGGCCATGCTATAGATGCGGAGCGGCAGCGGGCGGAAGAGGCACGGCTCACGATGGTCAGGGCGGAGAACTCCATGCAAAGGGCTATGAGGCGGGCCGAGTGCCTCGAGGCAATTCGCAGGGACCTGGAGGTCCGGATGTCATCGTCCCTGCGAACCCTCGGGGCCTTAGAAGAGGACCGCCTCCGGGACATCGAGCAGGAGTTCGATGATGCCCTGGCCCGGGAAATCAGGAAGTGAGCTGTCGGACTAGCCCGCTGCCATAGTATATAGTTAATTAGTGTTTGGTTTCCTTTGGGTTTTCATTTCATTTGGGGCACTTGGACAAAGCCCCACCTTTTTGTATATAGTTGTTCATTAGGTAGGGTTTTTGTAGGTTTCCTTTCAATGGTTGGGCTCATGGACCATGGATTTGTACTTTGTATATAGTTCTACACTGGATTTCACTTCATTTAAGTTTCTTTTTTACCATGGATCAATGGATGTGTCTTATTTTTACACTTTGGATTTGGTTGGACGGACAGACTCTTTGGACCCATTTGCTTTTGGATTGATTTGGATTCTGGTTTCACACATTTTTTTTGAATGTTTTGGACATGCAGCTTTTTCTTCATTTTTTCCATTATTGTGTGATTTTTTTTTAATTCATTTGGTTAATTATTCAATACACATTTATTATATACTTTACTGATGTGGTCTTATCTCATTTTGTTTTGTGCATGTCACAATGTTGATCTTTTCACAGTCATGTGTCACCATTGCGTGGGTCTGAGGGACATTGATTCATGGCCATGCTGGTTATGTATTTTCTATCATGACTTTGGGAATTCAATGTGGGATGTTTGGACTGGGGTGGGATTTGGGTGGCCATGAGGGGCATGGGTCTGGAGTGTGATGACCTGTCGGGGGGGACATGTGTGGGGGCCTGCTGGCAGGTGCCCCTGACTGCTGGGGGTTGGGGGTGCTGGGGGACATGTGTGGAGGCCTGCTGGCAGGTGCCCTGCACTGCTGGGGGGTGGGGGTGCAGGGGGACATGTGTGGGACATGAGTGGGGGCCTGCTGGCAGGTGCCCCTGACTGCTGGGGGGTGAGGGTGTTGAGGAACATGTGTGGGGGCCTGCTGGCAGGTGCCCTGCACTGCTGGGGGGGGGGTGCAGGGGGACATGTGTGAGGGCCTGCTGGCAGGTGCACCTGACTGCTGGGGGTGGGGGTGCTGGGGGACATGTGTGGGGGCCTGCTGGCAGGAGCCCTGCACTGCTGGGGGGTGGGGGTGCAGGGGGACATGTGTAGGACATGAGTGGGGGCCTACTGGCAGGTGCCCCTGACTGCTGGGGGGGTGGGGGTGCTGGGGGACATGAGTGGGACATGAGTGGGGGCCTGCTGGCAGGTGCCCTTCACTGCTGGGGGGTGGGGGTGCTGGGGGACATGTGTGGGGGCCTGCTGGCAGGTGCCCTTCACCGCTGGGGGGTGGGGGTGCAGGGGGACATGTGTGGGGGGCTGCTGGCAGGTGCCCCTGACAGCTGGGGGTGGGGTTGCTGGGGGACATATATGGGGGCCTGCTGGCAGGTGCCCCTGACTGCTGGGGAGGTGGGGGTGCTGGGGGACATGAGTGGGACATGTGTGGGCGCCTGCTGGCAGGTGCCCCTGACTGCTGGGGGGTGGGGGTGCTGGGGGACATGTGCGGAGACCTGCTGGCAGGTACCCTGCACTGCTGGGGCGTGGGGGTGCAGGGGGACATGTGTGGGACATGAGTGGGGGCCTGCTGGCAGGTGCCCCTGACTGCTGGGGGGGTGGGGGTGCAGGGGGACATGAGTGGGACATGAGTGGGGGCCTGCTGGCAGGTGCCCCTGACTGCTGGGGGGTGGGGGTGCAGGGGGACATGAGTGGGACATGAGTGGGTGGCTGCTGGCAGGTGCCCCTGACTGCCGGGGGTGGGGGTGCTGGGGGACATGTGTGGGGGCCTGCTGGCAGCTGCCCTGCACTGCTGGGGGGTGGGGGTGCTGGGAGACATGAGTTGGTGATCATATTGCAACGTGACATGTGGCTTGGCTGGGGGGCATGCCCATGGTGGATGGGCTGCCTGCGGGACATGACATGGGGTGCAGGGTAGTCCCCTGTGGTGTGGGCTGCCTGCAGGGGCCGTGGAGGGTGTAGAGGGAACACCTGGGAGGACCCACACTGCCAATTCACGTGTAGGACTCCCGGCCCCCCCGAAATACACGTACCCTGCTGAAATCACGTGTGAGACTTCCCTGAACCCCAGGAATACACGTACCCCACTCGCACAGGGCCTATCACGTGTGTAACCCCACATTTACCCCAGAAATACACGTACCCCACTCGCACAGGCCCTTTCGCGTGTGAAACTTCCCGCGCACCCCCGAAATACACGTACCCTGCTGAAATCACGTGTGAGACTTCCCCGAACCCCAGGAATACACATACCCCACTCGCACAGGGCCTACCGCGTGTGTAACTCCACGCATACCCCAGAAATACACATACCCCACTCGCACAGGCCCTTTCACGTGTGAAACTTCCCGCGCACCCCAGAAATACACGTACCCCACTCGCACAGGCCCTTTCGCGTGTGAAACTTCCTGCGCACCCCAGACATACACATACCGGAATCCAATCGCATATGAAACTCCACGCGAACCCCAGTTAAACACGTACCCCACTCGCCCAAGGCCTATCGCATGTGAAACTTCCTGCGCACCCCCGAAATACATGCACACGCTATTTTTCACACAGCGGGTGTCCGTGTTTGTCGCATACCCCTTTGCACGTCATTTGTCCTAGAGGGACACAGTATGGGACATTCATCATAGCTGTATGTACATGATTTTTGTAAGCGCACATTTTTTTCAAGCGCAGGGACGCTACCGCCTGCCTTCGTGTGGCGGACGTGTTTAGGCATGTGCACGTCTTTGCCCGTGCGCTGGTTTGCCCTATTCGATTCCATGAATATGTGTTGTAGGCGAGCGTATGGGCGTTCCGCGCACTTGCCTCCTGTACTTCCCCCGTGACGCCCACATTTTCACGAGTTGTTCCCCATTCCGCGTGTCACGCCCCCTGTTCCTCCTACTTTTGTTGTGTGTGCCGCACTATGTGCGATTTAGCTGTGCACTTAGCGCACGCTGTTTGGAGACGTGTGCGCCATGCAGAATTTTGTCGCACATCCTGGAATTTCCTTGCGCACGGACTTCCATAAATCGCTGTGTGCGGGTTTCGCTACGATTTTCGCACTGGCACTGGCGATTCACACGCTTTCGCTGAAAATTTCAGCGCACATTAATTCCATGAATCGGCTCCTTAATGTGTTCTTGGAATTGGTTGATATATTCAAAGAAACCATCCAGTTCCAAACGTGTCATGTCTGAGGTGAGCAGGTAACTCATGAGCCATTCAGATAAATATTGATATTCTATTGCAGATTTCATGATGTGCATTCCCCTGCACCAATGGAGTCTGGATGTAGGGAGAGAAGCACACAGAGTGAATCTAATTGCGCAGCCTTTTGTGATTATGCGATTGGCTCAATAATCCATTTATCACACCTCCAAAAGACTCCTGCGTTCCTCTGGCACCAACTCCCTGCATGTGAAGTGTGTGAAGCGGTTTACTAAACAGAGAGCTGGTGGTCAGTCACTTTCCTTTGCGGTCTCCCTCCTGTGGAATAGCCTCCCTCTCCCTCTGTGTCTTGAGCATGACATCCTTAAGTTCCCTTTTCCTTCTCCTCCTCTCTTCCCTGCTAATCAAACAGTAGCATGGCTGATGTGCAGGGCCCTTATCTATCCTCTGGGCCCTGACCCCCCACATCTCTCCTCCCAGCCGCTGGACTTATGTTCTTCTCTTATTAAAACCTCACTCCAAGCATTTCTCCATGAGCACAACAGCACCTATCCCTTACCCCCCCCCCCCCTTTGCACTTGTACGTTCTGAACACTCACAAGGCATAGTAGGTCCATCTCCCCTCACTGTTATTCTCATTATTTGTTTGTACTATTAATTCAATTATTTATTTTGTAGTAATTCATTGTCTACCTTCCCCTGTCCCTACCCCGTTGCACTGCGGGCGCTTTGAAACAGCTGTGGCTAATTGTATAAGCGCCTAACAAATGACCAATAAATAAATCCACACACAGTGAATTTGGATGATGGCCCAAAATTCATGCACAATAGACATAACGCCATGCAGTTTTAAACCAGGTATTCTCTTAAGGCCTTTTTCCTATCTCCCATAGAAGCTTCTAAGCACTTAGTGACCAGAGAAAAAGAGAAAGCATGCAGGTTACTCAGCGCATCATTAAAGTCACATATTAGAATACAAAGGTGGTCCTTCTGGCACTCTGGAATGCAATACCACATCTTCCCATGTTCTATTCAGATGGAAAGTAAGATGGAAAGTAAGGCACTATAAAGATTGAGTATTTGACCTTGGTCAGTGAACCACGTAAACAAGAGACAATGGTAAAAGATGGTGAGGTATCAGATTCAAAGCAAATTGATCTGCAAAAAGGAAATATACACTAGTAAATGAAATAGCCTGGGAAGCATTTATACTTAACATTTTGAATAAGATACTAGTTCCGGTGACAGAATAGCCATCATTACTGTTCAGAGATGAGACCCACCTCTACATGCTATTAGTGTTGAGCTTTCAAGAACTGAATCAAATGAAAGCATTTAAAATGGAAAGGTGTTATTAGTTAAGGTGAGAATAATATATTCGAAACATATGGTATTTACCATGTCAAGGTACAATCACCTAATGTGAACATTGTTAATGTCATCCCCTAAAATAGCAAATTGCAGCAACCCATTGATGCCTGTATTGCAACGAAAACAAAGGACAATGATATGACGATTCACATATCTGAATTATTGGAAGGTTCCAACCAATGCACTATTGTATAGGATACCTATCACCTGTATGGAGCAAGAGTGTAGTTATTGCCTGCAATTCATTCAGTTATCCTGGTATATTCAAATTTAGCACAAAATATACTTACATCAAATGGAAGCCTCATTTGAAATTGAGAATTGGCATAAATGGAAGGTGTGATCCTCTAAGTGTAGAGCCACTGAGAAGAACAATATTTAATATACTATATCAGTATACACATTGTTCCCCAGTTTTGATTGTATAAATACATTACTGATCATTTCCTAAACAATGAAAATGTATCTATTTTGCCCGAGGGCAATTTTTTCCCTGGTGCTTATACCATGCCAAACTGCACTTGTCATGGTACAATAGTTGTCCAATATGCCCCAGTGTTTTTAAAAATAGAACAAACTTTGCCCTGGTGCTAATACGATCCAACTTTGCTCTTGCACCAGTGCAAAGTTTCTGTAGTCTGGCCCCAGGTGGTCAATCTCGGATGTACCACAGGTCTTTATGCCAGGAACCAGTTGTTTCTAGATATCAAGACTACTGCCTCTTTTTAAGGTTCCAGGAAGTGAGATAAGACCTTGGTTTTTAATCCGGCTGCCAAGGTGCCATCCATTGGGCAAATGTTGTGCTCGACATATAGTCCACAACAATAACAACAGCCGTTTTATCTGTGTGAACTGTCACTACCTCAAAAGTGTGTTTAGACTCATCTGACAAGTGGGGAAAATCTGTCATGAAGTGGGCATACTACTTTTTACAGTGAGACAAAACTACTAATGGGTGTTACACTGCTCTAAATGCTGTGCACAGTGGTGGAAACCTGAAGTGTTTGCACTGTTGTCGTGCTCTGTAAATATCTCCTTTTTTAATTATCCCCAAAATTCCGCTAAGGATGAACTTTTCAGTTGATATTATATAGTCACTATCCTATGTGACTGACACAACACTGAGATCAGATCCATCCCTATGGTCCTTCTGGAATGAACCCAAAAATGGCTCTTCAATCAAGGACAATAGCCACTCACCTCACCTCCTGTCGCTATCCAATCCCAACGTGCCACTCATATGCTCTACTTCAGACTTTAGAATTGTACCTGTAATATCCAGCCTCTGAATGTAATTGCTAAATGTAACCTAAGAACAACTATTGATTAACTGTGTCATCCAGTGGTCGAAGTGTATGAAAAGAAGTAGTGGAACTATGTTCCTGATGGCCTGCCCCTACTCTCCACAAATCCACCACCACGCACCCTCCCACACACCATACAAACCCCAAACGCATGCAGGTGCTGTTTAAGGAAACGTCCAGTGCAGTGCACTGAAAGTGCAAGTTTCAACTTCTTCCTACACTTCTATTTTAAAACGAAACCATTACGGAACGGTTCATTTTTAAAATAAATGTATAGGAACAGTAAAACTTAATTTTAAAAAGTAGAGGAGCACCGCTCCCAACCGCTCCCGCTCACTTCGACCACTGGCTGTCATCTGCTGTAACCTAACTCATCCTGCACTGAATGTAACCAGAGGTAACCATTATAACCACCACGTTTCTGTATCCAGTGCCTAGATGCCTCCGGGCTGAGCGTGCTTAACAAATGTCAAATAATTAAAAAAATTAAATCCAATGACATCAGAGAGCAGAGAAAGCGTTTTGGCTTGAACATGACGCCCCTCATTTTGCCGCCAAATTCTCCTTGTCTCGCCTTTGCACTAGATCGTCACGTGACAGCGGATTAATTCATCATATCCTTATAAGTTAAAAATGGAAATATCGTAAGAACCCTTTGGAAATGTTGCTAGCCATAACAATCGGGCCCTTGCACTAGCGTGCCGATGCCATCTGCATGCAAACTTGTCAGCGAGCATGCTTCTCCCGGAGTGGATGATGAGGCCGCGTGGCTTCTCGGAAGTTGTCGACCCTGATTTATTAGCGCGCGGCTCGGTTACTATCAATAGCCCAGATCAGAAGTACAATTCACCATCAAACAAAAGGCCTTTTGGCGCGTGAGCTCGGGCTGTGCAAGACGCACCAGCGGAATGTAAACACGTGGCGCTGAGACAAGGGGAAACAGGAGGGAGAGCCTTGGCCCAATCACGATGGGCCAAGGAGGGCGGAAAATAAAAAGGTTTTTAGGCAGGAGAAACAAATGGGATTATGCTTCCCGTCTAATAACTCCATTGCGGGGCATAAACATGTCAAAATGGAACGCAATTCCACCGTGCTGGAGACTTAAGTTATTCTTAAACAGTCTGTGTGTGTCCTGTCCCGATTGTGAAAAGTAACATGCTCCCACCTCTTTCACCCTATAACAGATCTGAATTTAATAACCTTCTGTAATTCTCGCACCTTGTAAATGTACATTTCATTGGTGACTGTTCCAGATGGGCTCACAGACCCAACGCGTTTTATTGTCCCAGCTGTCTTGTGGGGGCATTTATTGAGCCGACTGGCTTATTCCATTCCTTTTACTTTTTTAATATCAGGCAATAAAAATATTATGCTTTCTATAAAGTAGTTTCCGTTGCAGAATATGCTGTACCAGAACTTGGAACAAGCTGCACTAAGTTGTGGGCGACGGCGATTGGGGTGGATTTTGTATCTCTAAAGGTGCCCAAGGGGTATTTTATATGCTTAAACAGGCTTCCTCCGAGACGTGTGTAATGCATGCATATATGCTCCTTGGGTAACACCCTTGGCCTCATTACTGGTTTGGTTGCATTTCAGAGGTAAAGCTGCCGAAATATCACCAAACAGTTTTACCGTTAGCACTACTTGGTCCATCGCAATTACCGCTGGATTACAAGTGGCGGTATTAGTTCCATTTATAGAGTTCATAGGACTCCATGGGGATTTTGGTGGAATTACCACCGGTGGAGATTCTGCCAACGGTAATTCTGCTGAAATGGCCACATTTTGGTGGGAAGATGTCAGAATCACCGCCAGCATTTTGCTGGATGTTTTTCCTCCACCCCATCGCCAAAACCATAGTTGTGCAGTGCAGTCTGTCACCGCCGCTTTACTGCCACTTTTTAGCCACACCCACCAAATACGAAGTCACGTGTAGAGCATGTTGTAGCTGGCACCTGCCATTAATGGTCACCTAATGTCCCATTCTGCATTGGGGTGTGAGGACACATCCACTGATCAAATATTATGACTCCAACCTTTATAACCTGAGTCTTCTGAAGATGAGTCATGACCTGCAAACAGTTGAGTATGCTTGCCCTTTAAATTTAATCAAGCGTTTCATCTGCTCGCCTTGCCCTCTGTATAAAGCACCTGACCAATCACTTATAATACTGTTTTTTTATGTATTCCTCAATCAGATGCACCTGGAGGCAGGATGTTGCCTTTCAGACCGCTCAGTACTGTGTGATGTTTTTTTCATCTGTTTGTTTCAGTATTCTGTGTGGAGATCTGCACTTGCAATCTCCCACTGGCCCATGCAGAATCCATTTTGGATTCAGAATATATGTATTACATTTTATCTGTCTTAATTTTAGACATGTTCCCTAAACTGCTTTATTTTGCAGCTTGGGAAGGCAGTGTGCTGAATCCATTACATCAGTGGATTGTACTTGGTTCTACTCCGTCTTAACATGGCTGCCCTGGTTTCATGGCATATTGTAGGCCCTAATGGAGATGGGCGAAATGGTGAAGGGGCTACATTCTAATATCTATGTTGATTGTTTGTCTCGTTCCCCTAACGTGACCACGCGCTCAGGGAAGCGTGAAACGCGTTGTTCAGGATTCCCCCTTGGCGTCCTGTTTTGTTTGTTGTTTGTGTTTGCCGTGATTTTTGTTTACAATAAACTCGCTTCTATATTCTGATTCGAGTTTTTTAATTTTTCATATTTGGGATTGTGCAGTGCCTCGTTTTTGGAGTGCGTTTTTTTCCTTTGCTGTTTTCCAGGAAATATATATATATATATATATATATATATATATACACACTTCGGGAGAGTATCTCGCGCTCAAAACCAGTGTTAATCAATGTAATTCTTTAAGAGAGTCCAAACAAATGTTCCAAAAGTCCAATTCATACAAAGTATGATAGTTTTATTCTTCAGTGAAAAAAGAAAACCAGCCGACACGTGTTTCGATCCCCTGGGCGTTGCCAAGGCTGCACATTCAGTGATCAAACATAAATGCATCAATGGATTCCAAATCATTGAATATTCAAAACGTGACATAAATCATAATAATAATAATATTGCAAAGCATAATATTGGATGAGTCATACCTTATTATGTCACATGTCAAACCAGGTTTGGAGGGATGGAGTCATTAGTAGATGAACAGATAGATTCAGAGAACAAAAGAAAAGGTAAAAGGTTTGATAAGCAATAGTATGAGTTTCATGATCAATTTCATAGATTAAACATCACACTTGGGACATGGTGTGGTTTCCAAAAAGGTCCTATTGAAACATTGTGAGTCACACCACGTGCCCATATTGCATTATTAATCCATGTTTGTGAGATCATAAACGGCATATACACCAATACCCGATACAAACTGGGTTGAGGGCACCTGAAATGAACATGATACCGCTTAAGTGCAGAAAAAAAAAAGGCCGGTGAGTTGTAGTTACTATTGTGTGGTGTGTGATTATAGTGGTTGGTCAGGATAAAATAGTATTGACAAAATATTAAGGTTAAATCTGACCCACCCTAAAGTTAATCCAAGGTCATTGAGTCTAATTGCAGACTCTTTACCGTTTGGTAGAAAAACATAATATCTTGAAATTGGACAGCGACTTGTTACCTTATCTGTCTGACAAACCCAAGTTTACTTATACACGAGCGCAAACAATCAAACAAAAACTCAGTCCATCCTTTTTGGAAACTAAAGTGGACGACACAGATGGAAATTGGCTCAAGAAAAATGCTGGTTTTTACAAATGTCGCAACTGCAATTATTGCAAATATGCTTATGGCAATTGTCAATCCTTCACAGAATCAAATGGCAATGTTATTAATATCAATCAATTCATTAACTGCAAAACGTGTAACATAGTCTTTGCCATTATATGTGTCTGTGGTATGTTGAATATAGGCAGCACCAATAGACAACTGAGAGTTCGTATTAGGGAGCATTTGTCAAGTCTAAGAAACACAATCCCAAATCTCCATTAGCCATACATTGGCGATAATGTCATCAAATGAGCAACAGTAATGACATTGTTTCATTGGTTTGATAAAAGCTAAGTATATGTTTTCTGAGATGCACCCAAGTGGGTTTGAACTGCGATCATGAAATGCACGTGTTTTTATGATGTTTTTATGATGATTGGTGTTAAATATTGTTTAATGTATTAATTTTTGTGAGGTCGTATTGCAGCAGACACCAGTAACCCGATAACAAACTTTCTCATTGATACTTAAGAATCGATATTACTGGTAGAATTGATTTAAGAGACCCAGTTTGCTCTCAGATAGCCCAACTGGTCTAAAATGGCCTGGCACACCATATACTGTACAACCACTAAGCAAGATTCAATTGTATCTTATACTCACAACATTTTAATTTAGCATCCATTATCTGTTAATGTTTCTTGAATAATCTACAATCATCAAGTCAGATCCATCTGCAAAAAAGTTTGGTCTTCATTTTGAATATTTTCTAAACCCTGTACCACTGCCTGCCAATGTTCATATGTACTTCGTTTTTTTTTTTATATAGCAATGGCACTTCTAACAAATTTAGATTAGATACCTGAACTGAAGCCACACTATATGGTCACCTGTACTGACAATCATCCAATATATTTAATACTATTTAGTTCTGAATGGCTTAAATTGTAATAGTACATCCTTTAATTTGACTTCCCCTTGATTACCTTATTCAATTTATGGCCTTTTTCAACTCTAATTACTGTTAATATACTTTAACCAGTACTATCCCGTGATCAACAATGCTACTCCTGGATACTGACTATCATCCAGTACAATAACTTATCATTGCAGGCTTAACAATGATGTAGAGCGCTTTGTTTACATTAATGACGCCACGCTATGCCTGATGTCATTACGTTGCGGGTGCCATTTTTTTACTTTTACAGCGATTGCGGTTTAAACAAGAGGACCGTCTGAAGAAATGGACATTGGGATTAATCCCTAAATCATGAAGGTATATTCAGATTTACAAATAATTTGAGACTTTAACATTAATGTGCAAATGCATTTCTTTGACAATTATTTTTCTATCATGGGAGCAAAGGGTTAATAGCTGAGCAGCGCTCTGGTTAGCCCTAATTCATTCAATTATATAGGTATCTTACTAATATTAGCCACATGCTGTAGTTTGGAACATACATCTATAATATGTAACCAAAACATTGGCAATACTATTATCAGATAATTAGTCTGGATTTGGAATATTTTAGAAAATGTTAAATTTAAAAACAAAACATTTTTCCATTTTCCTTCCAGGATTTCTAAATATAGTATTGCCAGAAAAGGTGTATTTGATATTGAAGTATCAAACTGACTGATCAAGATTTGTTTAAATACTTAACAACATCAACCAATGAGACCTAAGGTAAGAGATTAAAACCTTACAGTGGAGCACATCAATGTGTCACTGAATTAACCATCCATAGGGGTTTATCACAACCACTTTCTCTAATTGCAGGATCAATACTATATTGGACTATTAAATTGTCATCGTGTCTGAAAGCATCTGTGAAGGCAACTGAGACCTATGCAATTTGCAATTAGGCTCAATGACCTTGGATTAACTTTAGGGTGAGTCAGATTTAACCTCAATATTTTGTCAATACTATTTTATCCTGACCCACTACTATAATCACACACCACACACTAGTAACTACAACTCACCAGTCTTTTTCTTTTCCGCAATTAAGCGGTATCATGCTCATTTCAGGTGCCCTCAACACAGTTTGTATCGGGTATTGGTGTATATGCCGTTTATGATCTCACAAACACGGATTAATAATGTACTGTGGGCACGTGGTGTGACTCACAATGTTTCAATAGGACCTTTTTGGAAACCACACCATGTCCCAAGTGTGATGTTTAATCTATGAAATTGATCATGAAACTCATACTATTGCTTATCAAAAATGTTACCTTTTCTTTTGTTCTCTGAATCTATCTGTTCATCTACTACTGACTCCATCCCTCCAAACCTGGCTTGACATGTGACATAATTTGGTATGACTCATCCAATATTATGCTTTGCAATATAATTATTATTATGATTTATGTCACGTTTTGAATATTCAATGATTTGGAATCCATTGATGCATTTATGTATGATCACTGAATGTGCAGCCTTGACAACGACCAGGGGTCGAAACACATGTCGGCTAGTTTTCTTTTTTCACTGGAGAAAAACTCTATCATACTTTGTATGAATTGGACTTTTGGAACATTTTGTTTGGACTCTCTTAAAGAATTACATTGATTAAGACTGGTTTTGAGCTCGAGATACGCTCCCGAAGCCCGACGTTTTTCTGTATATTTATCGACAAACTTTGTGGGAAGTTTGAGGTGGTTGGTTTATCTCGCTGACAAACATTTATATCAAACACTAAGGTTTTGAATTTTGGCACCATCTTTAGGGTAGACACTAGTGCACTTTCAGAGATCGATCCCACAGATTTAACTCTTTATATATATATCAAGCCTGGGCCTCACCTTGCAGACTGATATCCCAAAGGCCTGATCCTCTGTGGAGTATTTCTGAGAAAGTTCCTTCTGGTAGTACATACAGAAATGTGATAGGAGCTGTAAGCCAAAACCTTTAGTGTTTGTTTTTAATTTGGAACTGGGACCGTGAAATTTGGTTTTTAAATACAACGGTCCCCTACTTCCCCTTTTTGGAGTTATGCAGTCCTGTGCTTGAGAGGGGCATTCTTTAAATAACCCTGGGTTTTGTGTTCGAGGAAAGATCTTGCAAGGTAGGTTTATTCATCCGCTTCCACCTTATTGGGAGCTGTAAACCATGCTCAGTCTGAAAAACAGCAGGCTTGGTCAAAACAGCTTCAGACTCTTCATGAGAGAATTCTCACATGGCAGCTACACATGTCTCAAACTGCTCTTTGCTGCTCTATGGTTAGTGGTATTACCCTGGAAGGCAGTAGTAACTTTAGGTGTAAGTCAACCTATGCATTGGTGCAGAAGTTCCAAGCAAGGTGCCCTGCAAGTGGGCGTGGACCCTCTGACTCACTGTTTCCCCACAGGCGCTGCATGAAAGAAGTTTATCACCATGACTTCTGAGCTTGATAGTGATTCATGTATAGTGAACATTCCTGAGTCTGTCGTCTTCAGAACAGTACCTTTCTATTGTGTTAACGTCAAAAAGTAGTACTGTTATTTGAAAACACGTTTTTAGTGATTAGTGACTAATTCCTTTTTCTTGTTTTCTTAAGAATCGTTTTTCAACATACTGCTTTGCAAGAGGCTGTCTTATATATGTGACAACTGAGTTGTTTGGTATCATTTTTAAAGGGGTAAACTATCACACAGTTTTATTACTATTCTGCTCACATCACGCAGGAAGACTCCTGGCAAGACCAGTCAGGCTCAGCCACCCTCCCCAAGAAAGATAACTTTCACAATGATTGATGTTTGAACTAAGAAGAAGACTCACAGGACGATTCATGGAATTGATGTGCGCCGAAAAAATTCCGGCGCACAGGTGCCAAAATTTGCGATTCGCAGTAAAAGTGCAAAATTCGCAGTGCAACTGCGAAAATCGCAGGGAAACCAGCGCACATCGATTCATGGAAGTCCGTGCGGGAGAAAAAAGTTGGATGTGCGCTGAAAAAGTGCGCGCTGCATGCCGGCGCACAGGTCATCCAACGGCGTGCACCACGGCCACTGCTAAATCACACATAGCGCGGCGCAAATCCCAAAAGTAGGCGGAACACGGGGCATAACACTCGGAATGGGGAACAACGCGTGAAAATATGGGCGTCACGGGGGAAGCACAGGAGGCAAGTGCGCGGAACGCCCACATGCTTGCCTACAACTCGTATTCATGGAATCGAATAGGGCAAACCAGTGCACGGTGAAAGACATGCACAGGGCCAAACAAGTCCGCCACAAGAAAGCAGGCGGCAGCTTCCCTGCGCCTGAAATAAATGTGCGCCAAAATGTGCGCTAATAAAAAGCACCCATATACAGCTATGATGAATGGTCCATACAGTGGCCCTCTAGGACAAATGAGGTGCAAAGGGGTACCGACAAACACGGACACCCGCTGTGTGAAAAATAGCGTGTGCGTGTATTACGGGGTTCGCGGGAAGTTCCACATGTGATTGGCCTGGGCACGTGTATTCCGGGGTGCGCGTGAAGTTTCCCACGCGAATTAGCAGGGTACGTGTATTACGGTGTTCGTGGGAAGTTCCACACGCGATTGCCCTGGGTCCGTGTATTTCGGGGTGCGCGGGAAGTTTCACACGCGAATTAGCAGGGTACGTGTATTTCGGTGTGCAGGGGAAGTTTCACAGGCGAATTAGCAGGGTACGTGTATTTCGGTGTGCGCGTGAAGTTCCACACACAATTTCACCAGGGTACGTGTACTCCGGCTGCGCGGCAAATTCCACACGCGAATCCAGCAGCCTACGTGTATTTCGGGGGTGCCGGGGAGTCCCACACGTGAATTGGCCGTGTGGGTCCTCCCAGCTGTTTCCTCTACACCCTCCACAGCCCCTGCAGGCGGCCCACACCACAGGGGACTACCCTGCACACCTGCACATGTCCTGCAGGCAGCCCATCCACCATGGCCATGTCCCCCAGCCAACACACATGTCACCTTGCACTACTGCCCACCAACGCATGTCTCCCAGCACCCCCACCCCCACCAGTCATGGGCACCCTCCACCAGGCCCCCACTCACGTCTCCCTGCATCCCCACCCCCCAGCACTGTGGGGCACCCTCCAACAGGCCCCCACTCAGGTCCCCCTGCATCCCCACCCCCCATCAGTCAGGGGCACCCTCCCCCAAGCCCCCACTCATGTCCCCCTGCACCCCCACCCCCCTGCATCCAGGGGCACCCTCCACCAGGCCCCCACTCATGTACCCCTGCATCCCCACCCCCCAGCAGTGCAGGGGCACCTGCCAGCAGGCCCCCAGTCCTGTCTCCCTGCACCCCCACCCCCAGCAGTGCAGGGCACCCTCCACCAGGCCCCCACTCCTGTCTCCATGCACCCCCACCCCCCAGCAGTCAGGGGCACCTGCCAGCAGGCCCCCACTCATGTCCCACTCATGTCTCCCTGCACCCCCACCCCCCAGCAGTGCAGGGCACCCTCCACCAGGCCCCCACTCCTGTCTCCCTGCACCCCCACCAGTCAGGGGCACCTGCCAACAGGCCCCCACTCCTGTCTCCCTGCACCCCCACCCCCGAGCAGTGCAGGGCACCCTCCACCAGGCCTCCACTCCTGTCTCCCTGCACCCCCACCCCCACCAGTCAGGGGCTCCTGCCAGCAGGCCCCCACTCCTGTCTCCCTGCTTCCCCACCCCCCAGCAGTCAGGGGTACCTGCCAGCAGGCCCCCACTCCTGTCTCTCTGCACCCCCACCCCCCAGCAATGCAGGGCACCCTCCACCAGGCCTCCACTCCTGTCTCCCTGCACCCCCACCCCCCAGCACTGTGGTGCACTCTCCACCAGGCCCCCACTCATGTCCAACTCATGTCTCCCTGCACCCCCACCCCCCAGCAGTCAGGGGCACCTGCCACCAGGCCCCCACTCCTGTCACCTAGCACCCCCACCCCCCAGAAGTGCAGGGGCACCTGCCAGCAGGCCCCCACTCCTGTCTCCCAGCACCCCCACCCACCAGCAGTGCAGGGGCACCTGCCAGCAGGCCCCCACTCCTGTCTCCCTGCACCCCCACCCCCCAGCAGTGCAGGGCACCCTCCACCAGGCCCCCACTCCTGTCTCCCTGCACCCCCATCCCCCAGCACTGTGGTGCACCCTCCACCAGGCCCCCACTCATGTCCAACTCATGTCCCCCTGCACCCACACCCCCAGCACTGTGGGGCACCTGCCAGCAGGCCCCCACTCATGTCCCACTGTTAGGCAGAAACCTGTGCAGTTCCCTCTGGCACCACTGCAAAAGATTTAGGACTACAGGTGTTTGGCAGTAAACCCACTTGGTAGCAGTCTGTACCACACAGATTCACTCGGTAGCTGTGGCTGAGCAGTCAGACTTCCCTCAAGAAGAGTTAGGCAGTATGTGGAGTATACAAAATAGGGCAATTCACACAGTAGAACAAGCAAACACGGAACAGAGCTTCGATGTAAAGATATATAGTTATTTATTTATAAAGACACATCTATGAAAAACACACTGGCACTAATACGGCAAACAACTTCAATCACAATTACTATAAGTAAATCAATCCCCCTAACAATAGTTCGACAAGTCTAGGTTCAACAGCACCACTTATTTGCAGACAGAGGTGAATGCTTTAACCTAGATGGCACTCTAGTATTTGTTAGGACGGGAGAGAAAAGGCAGGGTATGAAATCAACTCGGTACCAACACTTTTACAAACAAATGCAAGGCAAGTAAGGCAGGGTCTACTGTAGATCGCAAAGTTCAGAGGCCAGGCCCACTCGGAGAGATGCAAGGCGATATGTCCCAAAAAGTATCACAGTGGAAATGCACTTCAAGTATTTGTCGCAAATTGTTATAGAAAGATTGGACCAGTTCAGAACAGAAAGTTAAGAAGGCTTGGAGGTGACCCAATGGAGAGGCGAGGATTAAGACACCTCACGCTAACCGTCAAAAAGGGAAGCCAGGCGGACACGGTACTTTGTATGTGGAGAGACAGCTCCGGCGGGGGCAGTTGTTCCTGGTGGTGGATGCAAGTCGGGGCTTTGCCAAGAGAAGAGATGCTCTCGTCGTCGAAGGAAAGTAGAAGATCATTGCACCACCAGGGAAGAGACCAGCCGCGGAGTGCTCCGTCACAAGGCACCACCTTTTGGTCGCGGTACGGGTTAGTGGCTATCCGGTTGCCGGGGTGCTCTGCACGGGCAATTCGACCACTACACCCTGGAAGCGAAGAAAAAGCAAAAGGGACTGGTTGTTCCCACCAGTCAGGGGAAGAAGACTCTCCGGCGGGGAGATCTCCTCTGTCGTTGGGAAGTGGTGAGTCGGTTCAGCAGGGCTCCACCGGAGGTGTCGTCGTTGCAGGTCGGCTCAGCTTTACCCTCGTCGGATTCTTAGGTCCTGTGGCGACTTCTCAAGATCCAGTCCCAAAAGCCCTGCTTTTATGCAGAAAACCCCCATTCATTCAGCCTAGCTGTCAATCAAAACACGCTAAGTGGTGAGCGGGATGGCTCACCACTTGGGCCAATCACACCAGAGTGCGACTTGAGTTGGCAAGGCAACTCAGTCCAGGGTGCCTAAACCCCCTCCCACACCCCCTGTGGTACCCAGACAGAATGGCACCACTTTGGAGGACTTCTATATAGAAGCCCGCCAAAAGTGGAACAAAGGGATCAACCTTTGGTTTAGGAGTCACAGAGACGAACACAGACGCCATTTTAAAAACTGAGTTCTGGCAGAAAATACCAACCGATAGATTTATTTAAGATAAATAAACCAGTGGTATGTTAGAGATTAACGAGAAAAAGTATTAACCTCCAACAATGGGAAAAATCCCATAGGGTTATATTCGGGGTTGAATATAACAAGTAGTTTCCACTGCCTCCAGCCAAAACTCGACAAGGGGGGATGGGACAGTGCCACCTCAAATAACAGACCCAGGAGTAATCAAATTACCCCTAGTAGTACGTCCACAATAGGATGGTTTGTACTAGTTCTGTTAGTAAATTTAGGTCTAGTAAAGCCAATGGTGACTTTACATGCCCTGGGAGACAGTAGTCAGTCCCAGGGTATGGAGTCTATGGTGGGGATCCTCTAGGACGCCCCAGTGTTACGGCACAGAGGGTGTGGTGTAACACGTATAGAAAAACATATGAGACCCTATGGAGTAAAAGACCCCATAGCCCATAGAACACATTGACATTCAAAGGAATTACACACATTCATGTCCAAGACTGGGAGAAAAAGAGTCTCACTCTTGGCAGGATGGAAAAAACAAACTCCAGAAATCCAGCAAAGCTGCTGGGGGACTCACTAGGTTAGGAAATTCAGCCAAAACAGAGAATTCTCCCTAACACCCACTCATGTTTCCCTGCACCCCCACCCCCCAGCAGTGCAGGGCACCCTCCACCAGGCCCCCACTCATGTCCACCTCATGTCCCCCTGCACCCCCACACCCCCAGCAGTCAGGGGCATCTGCCGGCAGGCCCCCTCTCCTGTCTCCCTGCACCCCCACCCTCCAGCAGTGCAGGGCACCCTCCACCAGGCCCCCACACATGTCTCCCAGCACCCCCAACCCCCAGCAGTCAGGGGCACCTGCCAACAGGCCCCCACTCCTGTCTCCCAGCACCCCCACCCCCCAGCAGTGCAGGGCACCCTCCACCAGGCCTCCACTCGTGTCCAACTCATGTCTCCCTGCACCCCCACCCCCCAGCACTGTGGGGCACCTGCCAGCAGGCCTCCACTCATGTCCCACTCATGTCTCCCTACACCCCCAGCAGTCAGGGGCACATGCCAGCAGGCCCCCACTCCTGTCTCCCTGCACCCCCACCCCCCAGCAGTGCAGGGCACCCTCCACCAGGCCCCCACTCCTGTCTCCCAGCACTCCCACCCCACAGCCATGCGATTTACCTGGGTTTGTGTATTCCAGGGGTGCGCGGGTAGTCTCACACATTCATATCCAAGAGTGGGAGAAAAAGAGTCTCACTCTTGGCAGGATGGAAAAAACAAACTCCAGAAATCCAGCAAAGCTGCTGGGGGACTCACTAGGTTAGGAAATTCAGCCAAAACAGAGAATTCTCCCTAACACCCACTCATGTCTCCCTGCACCCCCACCCCCCAGCAGTGCAGGGCACCCTCCACCAGGCCCCCACTCATGTCCAACTCATGTCCCCCTGCACCCCCACCCCCATCAGTCAGGGGCACCTGCCAGCAGGCCCCCACTCCTGTCTCCCTGCACCCCCACCCCCCAGCAGTGCAGGGCACCCTCCACCAGGCCCCCACACATGTCTCCCAGTACCCCCACCCCCCAGCAGTCAGGGGCACCTGCCAGCAGGCCCCCACTCCTGTCTCCCAGCACCCCCACCCCCCAGCAGTGCAGGGCACTCTCCACCAGGCCCCCACTCATGTCCAACTGATGTCCCCCTGTACCCCCACCCCACGGCACTGTGGGGCACCTGCCAGCAGGCCCCCACTCATGTCCCACTCATGTCTCCCTGCACCCCCACCCCCCAGCAGTCAGGGGCACCTGCCAGCAGGCCCCCACTCCTGTCTCCCTGCACCCCGACCCCCCAGCAGTGCAGGGCACCCTCCACCAGGCCCCTACTCCTGTCTCCCAGCACCCCCACTCCCCAGCCGTGCGATTTGCCTGGGTACGTGTATTCCAGGGGTGCGTGGGTAGTCTCACACGCGATACCATCAGGGTACATGTATTATGGGTCAGTGTGAACTTCCACACGCGATACCAGCAGGCTACGTGTATTACGGGGTTTGCGGGAAGTTCCACACGCGATTGCCCTGGGTACGTGTATTTTGGGGTGCGTGTGAAGTTTCACATGCGAATTTGCAGGGAAAGGTGTATTTCGGTGTGCGCGTGAAGTTCCACACGCGACTGGGCCTGTGAGAGTGGGGTACGTGTATTCCAGGGGTGGGCGGGAATATTTACTCGTGACTGGGCCTGGGAGAGCATGTTACGTGTATTCCTGGGGTGGGCGGGAAGATTCAAACGGTCGCCTACAACACGCCAAAAAATATATGGTCCAATCCTGAAACACGTACGCCAGCATGAAGCAGGCGCACGTCCCGCGCAGCATAAAAGAGTGCGCAAACAACAAACAAGCTCAGACGCCAGGATGAATATACCGTTCCTAGCAGCAGTGGCCGTGGGATACCGCAGGAGGAGGAGAAGGATAGTCAGGGCCAGAATCTTCACACCCAGAACCAGCCTATTTGGTATGCCTGATGACCAGGTGTATGGGAGGTACAGGTTTCCACCACACATAATACTGGACCTGGTCAGTGAGTGGGAGGATGACCTCACATCATCCAGCCTGTGCTCCCAAGCACTCAGCCCCCTGGAGAAGGTCCTCAATGTACTGCACTTCTTGGCTACCGGATCATTTCAGCGGACAAGTGCCATAGTGGGGGGGTGTCACAGGCCACGCAGTCATGGTGCCTACACCAGGTGTTGGCCATCATCACTGCACGACCATCTGTCCGCAGGCACATATACCTGCCCAGAACACCTGCAGAAAGGCAGGCTGTCAGCCAGGATTTCTACAGGGTGGCACAATTCCCCAACATGCTCGGTGCCATTGATTGACCCATCTGGCTCTACGTCCCCCCAGGGTATCTGAGCACATCTATAGAAACCGCAAGCACTGCCATTCCATCAACGTCCAGGTAGTATGTGATGCCAAGGGAATCATCACCTCAGTATATGCCAACTATCCACGGTCCACCCATGACAGTTTCATTTACAGGATGTCAACCCTAAACCGGGACATGGAAGCTGGGCGGCATGGCGATGCATGGCTGCTTGGTGAGTAGAAATGCCACAGCACACGCATGCATCACAGATACAGAGTAATGCCAATACCCCACTAATGATCCCCATCACCACCTCCCCAGGGGACAGTGCCTACCCTCTGAGCACACACATGATGACGCCAATTCGGAACCCCATCACGCCTCCCGAGGTAAGATACAACACAGCCCATATTGCAACACGGGGCATAGTGGAGCGCACATTCGGAGTGCTCAAGTCACGCTTTCGCTCCCTTGACCGTTCTGGTGGGCAGCTGTTATACGCTCCCCCAGTAGTGTGCAGGATCATAGTGGCAGCATGTGTCCTGCACAATGTTGCAACACGCCAGGGCCTGGCTGTGGACATGGTGGTGCCCCCACATCCCCAACCACATGCACGCCCGCTGCGCATGGGAGGGGAAAGGACATGGGGTGAGGCAGCCCTTACGCAGCTGGTGGCTAATTACTTCACATAGAAAGCACACCCCTGTGGAGTGCACACAGCCCTAGCACATACCATCTGACAATCAATGATGACTCAATCTGACAATTCTGATGAATCAAGGACAGTCAACTGTCAGTACCATAGCAGCCTGAGATTGTTCACCTGGAAGTGTCACAATGTGTGCATCCCTACCTACACATACACCTCCAATGCAGTGTCATCAAAAGACACACTTCCATGCAGCAAAAATGAATACCCACTTGCAAAATACAACATGAGAACAGTGCCATGTCACCCAACCCCTCCCCGTCACGGCCACACAACACACCATGGCATGTCATGTAATGTGAGAGCAAACAAATGAATCCCCACAACATGACCCAAGTGTCACCAACTACAGTGTCCCTAATGGAAACTGGCCACACATGAAATGCTCACAGTAATGCAGGACCAACAACACACATTAGCAAATACTTACCAATAATACCAATCACCTACACAACCTCCAACCTACCGTAAACATGACAGTACGGACTTAAAAATTTGGTAGCCTCACTACCTGATAATGCCAGCACTTCGAACACTTCCAACTATACAGTGTTAGCGCCACGCAAGAGTGTAGGTGCACTGCTTACAACATGGACTCCAGTTCCAAAGTAGACCGCCTTGTGAAGACATGAGAAATGGACCTGCAAATTAGGAGGATGAGAAGGATGCAGAGGCACATATCAATACACCATGCAGTGTACAATACAACAACAATATGCACTAGGAATGTATACACAGTATTGACTACAGACTGCCCACACATCAAATGGGAGTCCAACGTCACCGTGTAAGTCAATGTCACTTGGGCACACCCTTTGCAAGCCCATGGAAACGGGAAGCAGGAGGGGTGTGTGTCACACAAACCCAAGCATCTGACCCAAATTCAGGACAAGCCTGCATATGCCCAGCCACAATACAGCGTATGCCCATGGGAGCCACACAAGGCAACACACTGTCCAAAAAATCAAAAAAAAAAAAAGAAAATTCAAAAATGGCAATTAATGGGCCCGGGGGGGGTGTTGGAGGCCACCCAGGAGGTCCGAGGACAGGGTGCACACCAAAACCCACCTGTGTGGATCTTGCAAAAAAAAAAACACCTCCATGGGCTCATGGCCTGCACGGCTACCCTATTGTGGGAGAATCGCTGCTGTCGCTCTCCTCACCCTCTGCAGCTGCATCAGGAGGTGGTGGCACTATGGGAGGCAGCCCACGCAAAGCCCTAGTCTGGTCCTCCATGGCAGCAAGCATGCGGGTGTGGAAGGTCTGGTTCTGGAGGATAATTGTGCGTAGGTCCCCATGCAACAACTCACGGGATGCCCGGACCTCCGCCCTAGTTGCCTGCATCTCAGCTGAGAGCGTACGTGTGAGCCGTTCCAGCTGCTGTTCTGAAGCCTCAAGCTCAACCAGAGTTGCCCTGAGCTGAAGGATTCCACCCTCAGGGCTTCTCTGTGGCCCTGGGACTCAATGGAAATGGCTTCCCGCAGAGTCTCCAGTGCCACCCGCCTGTCCCTGTTGGACGCCAACATGTCCTCCCTGTGTGACTGGCTAATGGACTCTGTTGCCTGCTGTAGTTGTTCAATTAGCCTTTCTCGGGGGACAATGGAAGTGGCCACCCTATCCATGGCCTGAGCCATCATCTCAGTTGATGCTGCCTGTTGGTTTGCCATACCATATATAGATTGCTCCCATGCGGTATTGCCAGGTGGTGTACGGCCACCGCGTCGGCGGGCACCACACCTGTCTGGGCAAGGCGAACTGCTCCTTGCTGTGCCGGCACTGCCTGAGGCTGCAGGACTGCATTCCCCCTCTGATCTGCTGGCCCAGGAACATGATCAGATGTAGCAGAGTGTGACCCTGCATCCATAACCACCAAAGGCTGACCTACCAACACTGACATCCTCATTGAGGGTTCTACCCCTGGTGCAGGTGGGTTGGACAGTACAGAATCCCTCCCAGAAACACTTACCTGCGACGGCACATAGGTCTCATCATCCGAATCGACACCTGAATACAGCTCGGGGGAGGTGCACCCAGAGACACCCCATGAGATGACGGCCTGCAGCATGTGTGGGTTCTCACCCACCACCACACCACGTCCCTCACTGGTGCCCGGTCGGGCCTGAGACCCCTCCTGGGTCTGCACCATCTCCACAACCCCAGCAGTATTAAGTACGTCATCCCCTGCAAAGACATGAAAGAAAAGAAATGGGAACAGGCATTAGCTACATGGAACACAATTTGGGCTGAGAAGCAACAGAAACAGTACTTCATTGACACATGTACCACATGACTACAACCCTCCCATGCATGCACCCTCACTGCGTATGAAGGGGAGGCAAATGGCACACATTGATGACACCAAGATGGAAGACCAACAAATTTGCTGCATCCTGCCTAGCAGTGCCATCACACATTGGCCTGTGATTGGCATGTCCAATACACATACATGACACATGCCATCACACAGATGGCATGTACCCTAGCCATGTCACACATGTGACAATAGGACTGAGAAATGCCTAGTGAGTGGTGGAATGCAGACAATCAGCCTGAATGAACACAGAATAACATGCAACTATGTTGCGGCAAGATGACAATTCAAGGGCGTGAGGTTGGGCTGAATGTCTACTGTTGCCAGAAGGGATACTGCAACAACCAAATCCTGGTTATGCAGAATGTATTGGATGAAGCACATGGGTGACCCAAACCACTCAGTCACACACCCTCTCACCTGGCACTCAATCAGAAGCACTCACACACACGCCATGCACATGGATGACACACACATGCATGTGCACTCACCGGACAATGCCTCGTAATCTGGCAGGTCTCTCACGCCTTGGATCTGTTCCTCCGTGACGTAGGTCCCAGCAACATACTCATGTGGAGTGAGTTCTATGTCCTCTGCCGGAGACCCACCTCCAGTCACTAGAGTTGCGGCATGACTTGAGGCCAGCTTTTTCTTTGCCCTGCGCTTAAGGTCATTCCAGTGCTTGTAGCAATCATTAGCTGTGCGCCTCACAAATCCAAGGGCACTTATGAGTTCCGCAATGGTCTTCCAGTGTGCCTGACGTTGTGCAGGTGTGGTCTTGCATCCTGCAGTAATCACCATTTCGCTGTCATGTGCGGACACATACTCCACAAGTGCATCAAGTTCGACCCGATTGAAGCTGGGCTTCCTTGGTGGGCCGGACTGTGTAGCCGTGTCTGGGGCATCAGCCTGTACTGGACAAGCACTCTTCCTCTTCCGCTTGGAAGGTGGTGGTGATACTGAGTGTCCTACGCTGCTCTGGATACTAGGGGCAGGAGCCCCGGTGGACTGTGGACTAGGAGTGTGGGAATGAACACTCACCATGGGACTTGGTGCAGGCATTAGCTGAAGTGTGATGTAGTCAGGGGGAACGTCAGCAGGATGGACTAGGACCGACACTGTCCTGGCTGGGGTGGATGGAGCCGCAGCTGCCCCTGCAGCCTCCCCACCCTGCCTACTCGGGGCAGCAGATGACATAGCTGCCCCTGATCCACATGGGCTAGTGACACCAACGTGCACCACCACACGTGGCCTAGACCTGCTAACCTGGAAGTCAGCCATGGAGTCACCCAGTGCCAGGTCTGGTGCCACAATGGGCTGGTCCAACAAGGGCTGAGCAGGGATGGTGTCAGCCACGTTACCCTCAACCATGGGGGGGGGCATGGGTGTCCCTGACTGGTCACCCACACATGGGGGCTAGGGGCACCCTGCAAGTCCTGGCCATGTCCCCTACCGTATCCATCACGGCCACCTCTTGTGGCTCGCCCACCTTTGCCACCCTTACCGCATGCTCGCCTCCCAACCATGCCACTGATGTAGTTGTGCGTATGGGAGTTGCAGTAAACTATCGTCCTGGGCAATTGGGGGTCAAAGGGGTAGGGTACTAGATGGAATTCGTACCCTAGTGCTCTAGCAAGGCTGTATGTGACCCCTGGGGGAAGATGACGGGTCACGCAATGCACTGCACCCCGAAAAAGGGAGATAATGTGCACGCAACCCCTCCTAGACCACGTGCGTGGAAAAAAAACCTGCACTACGCTGTGGCACCCAGAAACACAAAATTGAATGTATGCGTGTCACACACAGCCTAAACTGACCTCTGAAGGGGTAGGCAACACACAGGGCAAGCACAGATGTCAAATACGTGCGCGACTCACAGTCTGCCAGGAAAAATCACGTGTAAAATACGCGCGTGTGCGCGTTGGCAACACCCCCGCCAAAAGAAGAATTGTACGCTGTCTGAGGAGACAGGACAACAGGAGAATTGAACGCTGTTTGAGGAAACAGGCCCAGGAAAAAGACAAAAAGAGAAAAAGCTGTCAGAGGTAACAGGGAGTACGGACTTGGAACGCCGTGAAGTAAATCGCGTGTGAACCGACAAGAAGTACAGATTTCACCCACTCGCTCTCCACGAAAAGCACGTACAAGGAAATGGCGTTCTATATGTACCTTTTAAACATGCCCACACGTCCAGCGTCACTTTCGTGTGTAGGCGCTAAGGCCCCATCCTCCAATTATACGCGCTGACACTCTGAAGTGCAGTCATTGGACGTGCAACATGCACCTGTGTACAGGGAAACGCCCGCACACGCACGTCACAGACGCACATACGCACTGTTGGCCTTAGGGCCAATGAATTTGCGTACGTTTGCTGACGCGCTTACACACTAAGGCCCTTTCCTCGAATTACACGCAGACATGCAGATTTTCACGTGCCAAATCACTCCGTATCAAGCTGGCCACGCGTAAGCACACGGAAGACCACGCTCCTGCCCAGAAGGCCGAATTACTGCCCCCCGGAGCCCCGAGCATGCTCCCACCTGCCATCTGCTGCTGCCCGATTGCCTGCTGCCCACGTGCCCTGCCATTTGCTGCCTGTACATCAGCCAGGGGTGCTGTTGCTGTGACCACCCCTGCTGGAACCGAAGACTCCCGACTGGGATTCCACCGCTCCACAGCCCAGCCCCAGGACCCAGTTGCCCACCCACTCCTGCCTCTGGGATTGTCATGTTGGGCACTGCAACATCTGGCACCACTGACAACCCCCGGCCAGAGAGGTAGAGGGGCACGAGCTTCACTGCCACCGAAGTTGGTGTCCTGGTGGAGCAAGTCCGGACTCGGATCTGAACGGACATCGTGACTGCCATCAACGCGGAGGGGGTGGCAGTCCACGACTTCCAACATGTCAAGAAGCGCTGGGAGGACTTCAGGTCCAGGACCCTCAACAAGGCCCGGTGCCTCTTGAAGGCAGCGGATGCTAAGGGGCGCCGGGGCCACTTGTCGGACGATCAGATGAGGGTCCTGGAACGCATATCTCCAGCGCTCCACGTCCAGGTCCTTGAGAGGCAGACCCGTCTGGAGTCGAGCGGTAAGTGTACATGCATCATGATTGTAAGCTGTGCGTGTGGTGATGTGCCAGTAGTGTGCAAGTTGCACATGTGTTTATATGGGGCCGAGTATGGATGGGGGTGTACAAGGCCTTGAGGCTAACACATGCGAGGGCTGTCATGTGTGAGACATGGATGGTGCTTGTGTGTAGGCTTGCATGCCAAATGCAATTGTGTGGGCACACATGTTTGGATGAATGTGTATGTAAGTATGCATGTTCGTGATGTCACACATGGATGTTGTTTTCAGCTGCATGTATCAGCACGGTGTACATGTGCATGTGTGTGTAACGTGATGCAACGTGGCAGATGTGACATGGATGCCCATCTGAACACTGCGACAGTTGGCAGAGGTGTACACATGCATGCAAGTGTGGTGGTGTGTGTGCATATGTAGTGCACTCCCTGTGTTGCATGTGATGTCTGGCTCACCTTTGCCTGCTCATGCTGTTGTATGTGTATGGATGGTGCTGGCAGTTGCGATATGGCTGTGGTATGGCTCATGTGTGCAAGTTGAAATACATGTGTGTTGGCGATTGTGATGCCATGTCTAAGGTTTGCCAATGCCACTCATGTACAACTGTCATGTGTGTATGTGTCCATTGTACAGTGCCCTGATGCCTGTGTTTTATTTCTCCCTGTCTGCAGCGTCAACTGATGAAGAGGGCGGAGAAGGTGCTGTGGAGCACAGCGGCGGGGATCGCACCGCCAGCCGGAGACGCAAGGCCCGGCTCCCCTCCCAGGTTGTGATCTCGTTGGGGAGTGAGGAGTTCGGTGCCACGTCCCAGGCCGCAGCTGCCGGGGGGAGGTCCAAGAGGGGGAGGTCGGAGTTGGACTCCTCGGCAGCAGAAGGGGCAGCTGGGACCGCACAGGGCCCAACGGGGGAAGATGGCACGGAGTCATCCAGGTTGGTGGGGGGTTTGGTGGAGGAGGAGGCCGTGCAAGCAACAGAGACTGGGTCTGGAGGTGGGGATTCCACTGGTGCTAGTGGTGCAGTGCAGGACCAGAGACAGGAGGCAGCACAGGCCGCCGCGGAGGTGCCTGTGTGCAATCCTGTCCCTGATCCTGTCACTGAATCATCTTGCACCAGCAGGGATGCCTACATCCAGACCCGTTTTCAGGCAGGGGATGAGCTCACAACAACTGGCCTTCCTCTGCCTGCAGACGTGGCTATCCGGGTTCGGGTTGAGCCTGTCCTGACTGGTGTGGCGTTGCGTCAACGGGCAATGCAAGGTGACCTGCAGTCTCTTCATGAGGAGACTGCACGTCATCTCGAATAGCTCGTTGACCACGTCGGCCTACTGGGACAGGTCACCCAGGCCGGATTCCTCCGTTTGTTGGGGCATGCTCAGACCCCCTCCTCAACTGAACCCCCTATGCGCCAGTCGTCCTCCGTGCCATCTTCCCACCCATTAGTCACCTGGGTGTCCTGTGGAGCTGCCTCTGACGGTGCGGCCAGGCTGGTGGAGGAGGCATCCCTGCCACAGTCGGGAGTCGGACATCCAGCAGGGGTGGCCACATCAACGACTTCATCCCAGCCGGTGGAGGATGTGCAGGCAGCAGGAGCCAGGGCACGGGCAGAGGCACAGCAGCAGCAGCAACGAGGTGGGAGCCATGATGGCTCGGGGCCTTCGACATCGGAGGGGCAGGCATCGGCCGGAGGGCAGGAGGACCCAGGACGGGAAGTGTCTTCCATGTGGGAGCGGTTGGGCCACGCCATAGATGCGGAGCGGCAGCGGGCGGAAGAGGCACGGCTCACGATGGTCAGGGCGGAGAACTCCATGCGGAGGGCCCTGAGACGGACCGAGTGCCTCGAGGCAATCCGCAGGGAGTTGGAGGTGAACATGTCGATGGACCTGCGGACCCTCGGGCCATGGAGGAGGACCGCCTCCGGGACATTGAGCAGGAGTTCGATGATGCCCTGGCCCGGAACATCCCGAAGTGAGCCGTCGGACTGGCCCGCTGCCCTTGTAAATAGTTCTGTAGTTAGTGTTAGGTTTCCTTTGGTTTTGCATTTTTTTTGGACCTTTTGGACAATGGGCCACATTTTTGTATATCGTTTTATTTTATTAGGTAGTGTTATTACATAGGTTTAATTTCTTCTGTGGGATCATGGACCCTGGATTGTTTATCTGTATATAGTTGACTGTTGGATTTTCTATTTTTTTTTAATGATTTACCCATGGAGCAATGGTTTTCGATTTTAATTTTCCATTGGATTTACTTTTGTGAAATGTGACTTTGGACACCTTTCCTTTGGATTATGATTTGTGGTTTTACATTATTTTACGGACATGCTGCTTTCTTTTTTTTTATTCCCATTTTCGTTTGTTTATTTTTGATTCAATTTATGTTGCTTTTAATACATATTTTTTCTTCAAACTTCAATGTGTAGTATCATCTCATTGGTTTCATGCATATCATGATATGGGTTTTGACATTCACTGACACCCATTGTGTGTATGTGAGGGACATGTGTTCATTTACAAACTTGCCATTGGGGTTGTATCATGTAATTGCCATTTCTAAATGGGTGGATGCAATACTCGGGTGGGTATTTGGCATTTGGAGGCTGCCCATTAGGCCCAGGGATCTAGATTGTGATGACATGTTGGCTGGGGGACATGTGTGGGGGCTTGGTGGAGGGTGCCCTGCACTGCTGGGGCGTGGGGGTGCTGGGAGACATGTGTGGGGGCCTGGTGGAGGGTGCCCTGCACTGCTGGGGGGTGGGGGTACTGGGAGACATGTGTGGGGGCCTGGTGGAGGGTGCCCTGCACTGCTGGGGGGTGGAGGTGCAGGGGGACATGAGTTGGACATGAGTGGGGGGCTGGTGGAGGGTGTCCTGCAATGCTGGGGGGTGGGGGTGCTGGGAGACAGGAGTGGGGGCCTGGTGGAGGGTGCCCTGCACTGCTGGGGGATGGGGGTGCTGGGAGACATGAGTGGGGCCTGTTGGAGGGTGCCCCTGACTGGTGGGGGGTGGGGGTGCAGGGAGACAGGAGTGGGGGCCTGGTGGAGGGTGCTCTGCACTGCTGGGGGGTGGGGGTGCTGGGAGACATGTGTGGGGGCCTGGTGGAGGGTGCCCTGCACTGCTGGGGGGCGGGGATGCTGGGAGACATGTGTGGGGGCCTGGTGGATGGTGCCCTGCACTGCTGGGGGGTGGGGGTGCTGGGAGACATGTGTGGGGGCCTGGTGGAGGGTGCCCTGCACTGCTGGGGGGTGGGGGTGCTGGGGGACATGTGTGGGGGCCTGGTGGAGGGTGCCCTGCACTGCTGAGGGGTCGGGGTGCAGGGAGACATGAGTGGGACATGAGTGGGGGCCGGCTGGCAGGTGCCCCACAGTGCTGGGGTTTGGGGGTTCAGGGGGACGTGAGTTGGACATGAGTGGGGGCCTGGTGGAGGGTGCCCTGCACTGCTGGGGGGTGGGGGTGCTGGGAGACAGGAGTGGGGGCCTGCTGGCAGGTGCCCCACAGTGCTGGGGGGGTGGGGTGCAGGGAGACATGAGTTGGACATGAGTGAAGGCCTGGTGGAGGGTGCCCTGCACTGCTGGGGGGTGGGGGTGCTGGGAGACAGGAGTGGGGGCCTGGTGGAGGGTGCCCTGTACTTCTGGGGGGTGGGGGTGCTGGGAGACATGAGTGGGGCCTGGTGGAGGGTGCCCCTGACTGGTGGGGGGTGGGGGTGCAGGGAGACAGGAGTGGGGGCCTGGTGGAGGGTGCCCTGCACTGCTGGGGGGTGGGGGTGCAGGGAGACATGAGTGGGACATGAGTGGGGGCCGGCTGGCAGGTGCCCCACAGTGCTGGGGCGTGGGTGTGCAGGGGGACGTGAGTTGGACATTAGTGGGGGCCTGGTGGAGGGTGCCCTGCACTGCTGAGGGGTGGGGGTGCTGGGAGACAGGAGTGGGGGCCTGCTGGCAGGTGCCCCTGACTGCTGGGGGTGCTGGGAGACATGTGTGGGGGCCTGGTGGAGGGTGCCCTGCACTGCTGGTGGGTGGGGGTGCAGGGAGACATGAGTGGGACATGAGTGGGGGCCTGCTGGCAGGTGCCCCATAGTGCTGGGGGGTGGGTGTGCAGGGGGACATGAGTTGGACATGAGTGGGGTCCTGGTGGAGGGTGCCCTGCACTGCTGGGGGGTGCGGGTGCTGGGAGACAGGAGTGGGGGCCTGTTGGAGGGTGCCCTGCACTGCTGGGGGGTGGGGGTGCTGGGAGACATGAGTGGGGCCTGGTGGAGGGTGCCCCTGACTGGTGGGGGGTGGGGGTGCAGGGAGACAGGAGTGGGGGCCTGGTGGAGGGTGCCCTGTACTGCTGGGGGGTGGGGGTGCTGGGAGACATGTGTGGGGGCCTGGTGGAGGGTGCCCTGCACTGCTGGGGGGTGGGGGTGCTGGGAGACATGTGTGGGGGCCTGGTGGTGGGTGCCCTGCACTGCTGGGGGGTGGGGGTGCTGGGAGACATGTGTGGGGCCTGGTGGAGGGTGCCCTGCACTGCTGGGGGTGGGGGTGCAGGGAGACATGAGTGGGACATGAGTGGGGCCTGGAGGAGGGTGCCCCTGACTGGTGGGGGTGAGGGTGCTGGAAGTCACGTGTGGGGGCCTGGTGGAGGGTGCCCTGCACTGCTGGGGGGTAGGGGTGCTGGGAGACATGTGTGGGGGCCTGGTGGAGGGTGCCCCTGACTGGTGGGGGGTGGGGGTGCAGGGAGACAGGAGTGGGGGCCTGGTGGAGGGTGCCCCTGGATGCTGTGGGGTGGGGGTGCTGGGTGACATCCGTTGTTGATCAGTAGTGCAAGGTGACATGTGGCTTGGCTGGGGGGCATGGCCATGGTGGAATGGCTGCCTGCGGGACATGAGCCGGGGGGCAGGGTTGTCCCCTGTGGTGTGGGCTGCCTGCAGGGGCTGTGGAGGTTGTAGAGCGAACACCTGGGAGGACCCACACGGCCAGTTCACGTGTAGTACTCCCCGGAAACCCTGAAATACACGTACCCTGCTGAATTTGCGTATTAAACTTCCAGCGCACCCCAAAATACACGTACCCAGGACATTTGCATGTGGAACTTCCCGCGCAACCCTGAAATGCACGTACCCTGCTGAATTTGCTTGTGAAACTTCCCGCACACCCCAGGAATACACGTACCCAGGACATTTGCATGTGGAACTTCCCGCGCACCCCTGAAATGCATGTACCCTGCTGAATTTGCTTGTGAAACTTCCCGCACACCCCAGGAATACACGTACCCAGGACATTCGCGTGTGGAACTTCCCGCGCACCCCTGAAATACACATACCCTGCTGAATTTGCGTGTGAAACTTCCCGCACAGCCCAGGAATACACGTACAAAGGACAATCGCGTGTGGAACTTTCCGCGCACCCCTCAAATACATGTACCATGCTGAATTTGCGTTTGAAACTTCCCGCACAGCCGAGGAATACACGTACAAAGGACAATCGCGTGTGGAACTTCCTGCGCACCCCTGAAATACACGTACCCTGATGGAATCGTGTGTGAAACTTCCCGCGCACCCCTGAAATACACATACCCTGCTGAATTTGCGTGTGAAACTTCCTGCACACCCCAGGAATACACGTACCCAGGACATTCGCGTGTGGAACTTCCTGCGCTCCCCTGAAATACACGTAGCCTGATGGAATTGCGTGTGAAACTTCCCGCACACCCCAGGAATACACGTACCCAGGACAATCGCGTGTGGAACTTTCTGCGCACCCCTGAAATACATGTACCATGCTGAATTTGCGTTTGAAACTTCCCGCACACCCCTGAAATACATGTTCCCCGCTTGGCGTTTGCTGTTTGGCAGCCCTGTGAACTGGTTCAGGGTTAGCGCAGACATTTGCGATGAATTGGGGATTTTGATGGCTTTTCCTTGCGCGAGGGCGTTCTTGGGGGCGTAACTGGCGCTGCTGCAGGGTCGCTGCACCACTCTGCGCCACGGCTGGTTTTGGAGGCTAAAATCCATGAATACGCTGTGCGATGAAATGGATTTTATCGCACGCAGCTGGCGCAGTGTATCGCACGGGGACACTGTGCGCCAGCCGTGTGCGCCACTTTTGTGCGAAATTCTATGAATTACCCTGTCAATCTGAGCTCCAACACTCGCAAGGCCCTTGATCTTTCTGGAGGCCATTTTAAAGGCAGGCAAGGAGACTTGAGTTTGGAAGCTGTGACCGCATACCATTCTATCACCTACCATTGGTCTAGGTGTGTGCTTCCTCGACATCTACAGCAAAGAAAAGCAAGGAAAAGGGCATCAGATGTTTGACTCTGTTCTGGACTGAAAAGACCTAGGGCATGAACTCTGCTCCTGCCGCACTTCTCTCCCACCTGATATGGTAAGCACCATACAGTTGAGCAAGCTCAGGAACCTGCTTCCCAACCCTCATCCACATTTCAGTCCACCTTGAACATGCCTGTCTCTCCCCTTCTCCTGACTGTTCAATCACTCCCTCTCTCTGCAGGCCTTTGTATATTCCCATGCATCATCCCACCACTCCTTCACTCTATTGGTATATTGCTTACCATTCCCATCCTCCATTCACCACTCGAAAAAACCCTAGTCATTCCGCAACAGCATGTTGCTATGAAATGGCCACCAAGTTAGCTAGACAACATGGCTCGACCAATGGGAATTATGTGCGCTTTGTCAGCTGATCGTGACATAATGGGCAAGAGGCTATCTGACCAAAGCCAACAGCAATGATTTAAACATTGCTACTTCAGGGCAGGATAACCTAGGAACCAGAGTGGCTATCGCAGCGTCGGACAATTTAGGAGCCCGAGCAGTGCACATAGAACATGTCCAGACTGAGTCTTCACTGTAAACCTTCAGTCTAGGCCAAGAGGTAAGCCAGCTCAGAGAGGAAAAGAGAACACCATTAACCCTGTAAGAAGACTAAAGTTGGTACATGTCAACTTATTTTCCCTGATAAGACAGCTCCTAACCAACCAGAGGGAAGGAACCAGGTGACATAATGGCTCTCCCAGGCCAATTCTATATAAATAATCAAGAAAAGCAAATAAGCTTGACCTGGGTTCGTGCTTCCTCTCACGTTTTGGTCACTGTTACCTGTAGGCCGTGTCATATAATTGATACTTCAGAAACATAAAACGTGATTTGTTTCACCTTAATTTGGCAGGTACCTGTGAGGAATGTCCAATTTGTTTGGGGTGGATCAAGTACATTGTTGAAGCCGGTCCCTCATGAAAAATAGTGAAGGTATTCGCACTTTCGAGGGTGGACACTCAGTCCGTATACTGGCTGCTATTTTAAGAAGTGACATTAATCGGCAAAGTCTTTTGGTTCATTTCAAATTCATCAACACCAGTTAGGGATCAGTTTGTCCCAACGGAATTGTCCGGAGATGGAGAACACCATGCCACATACCCCTAGAGTTGGAAAGCAATCTGGATTATAAAAAGAAAGTTTAGTTGCAGAAATAAAGTACAGTGCAAATAATGCTAGTTTGGCTGTCTGAGAAAAGTGAGCAGTTTTATCATAGAGACATCAATATGTTGGAGGATATATATATTCATTTGAACAGTGCCACATTTTGTTAAGGATCACATTGTCACATTTTAGTTTATTAATGACATATTGGTGAATAAATGTGGGTTGTATTATCATTTTTTAATTTCATGCTGTCCTGGTCAGTCCTTGTTAAACGAGAGAAACTGGGAAAATGTGTCTATGTATACTAAATGTATCTTTTGTATTTAATTGTATTTAATTATTAGATTGGGTTTTGCACACCCGTTCCACTGTTGTTGAACAGCAGATCAGGTGGAAACTCCTCAAAGAAATGCACTAACTGTAATCTGCTATACAGTCATTAATATGGAGAGCTAATGCTACACATGCATTAAGCAGAACATTCAATATGTCACATAGATCGACACATGGCACCAGCCCACTCCCATAATGTTATAGAGCCCAAGGCAAACAGTGCCACTAACACATTTTGGTACAAGGGTGTAGGGGAAAGCAGCCAGTTCTAAAGGAATATATTGAGGTCAAGCAAAACCAACCCTAGATGTTGTAATTGTGCTTAGATTTCACAGAAGGTCCTCACCACCTTCCCTTTCTCCCCAATTCTCTCCAGCTCCTACCTCTCTATCAGTGCATCCACTGCCATCTCCAGTTATAAAAGCCAGTTCCCTTCTCAGTCTAACCTCTTTCATCCACACCACTCCATCTCTCTGTATCCACGTTCTTGCCCTATCCATATCAGCACCCACAACATTCTCTTCAAGGATGCTCTCCTGACTCCAAGTTGGTCTATGGCACTGGTGGCCCATCTGTTCCAATATCCATCCTCTTTCCCTATATTTACCCCCCGCATCATCCCTGATTTTGGAACGAAGCCTCTTTGCAGCCACGCTCCTTACCAACTCTGAAATCTCTCCACTACTAGTCTGCCTACTTCGACCCATCGGCTAGCAAAACCTGCATAATGGGAAGAAGTTCAAACAGGCTCCAAAGTAGGCAGGGAGTACACATGCTGAGCAGTTTAAAGGGTGAGTACAGCTTAAAGGTGTAGTGTGGGGACATTGGTGTGTGCAAATATAGTACAGTCAATGTAATCATTTCTGGCAGGACTTACATGTTAGCCGTATACTCTGCACTTCGCATATATTGTTTGGATGATGTAGTGGGGCATAGTGATGTGAAGGAGCATGATGTGGTGTGATAGGGTATGATGGGTGGAGTGCTGCATAATATGATGGGATGGGTCATGATGAGATGTGATCAATACACAAAGGTGCACAAAATGCTTGGTCCTTTAATTACTTCTTCCATCAATTTGGGAAAGTATTCGCACGTTGTGGTTTTAAGTACTCAGTTGATTCAAAAGGACTTTACATGGATATCACAATGTAACTTCAAATCCAACAGAAGCTTCCTGCCATTCAATTACGTCAATTATATAATTTATGGACTGGCGTCAAGGTATTTTGCCAATTTTCACAGGAAGAATGATTTGTATTGTTGCACTTTAAAATTGGTCACAGATGTGTTAACACTTTGAAGAATGGTGTGCGATACGCTAACTTCTGAAGCGCTATCTCAGCACTTTACATTTTCTATATAGTATAACTCGAAAAACGAAAAAGGGGCAGAGAAAAACAGAACAGCAAGAATCGGAATATATTGTGTTACCAGTGCAGGGCATCTGTTTTCCCTGTTGTGCAGTTTTTACGTATTTCCTGTTTTGCATAATAATGTACCAGTCCCATATTTATAAAATTATGTCAAACAGTATTTCACTATTGGTATATTTTATTATACATCGAGTCTGTAGCTGGTGCCCTCAACTCTTTCAACCTAGTGGGATACAAGCATGAGTCTCCATTCCAGTGAAAGCAATGAGTAAACAGTACGTGTAACACATAAGTCACTAAAGGAGTTGAGGCTTTGGCCTACAGTATGGTGTTGAAGCTTGTGGAGCAGAAGTCATTTGAAGCACATTGGGATTTGGGTGCCCATCACACTATCACATTGGTGAGCTAGTGATTAGGATGTCCACCTGGTAGCCCTCAGAAAACTGTAGCTAGATGAATGCAAGTTGATTCCCCCTGCCAGCGTTGACACTGTAATCGTCTTTTTCTGGGCCCCGCATAGAGTAATGGCAAACATTTGGTCTTTTAAATATCTTTTAGACAGATGTAAGCATGGGGCTCCATTCCTATGAATGTGTATAACAAATCAGAAGGATTTGAGCTACCCGGGAGGATAGCTCAGCGGCAACGTGTTTGCCTTGGAAGCAAAACAACACGAAGCAACACAAGTTCGATCCTCGGGTCCGCGCTTAGAAACCTCTGGGTATTAAAGCGCGTTATAAACCAAAAAAACACAATTATGCAACAAAACAAAAAAAATCCTGTAACAGCCGCTTTACAAATGCATAAATAAACTGCTCAGTTGGACAGCTGTTCAAAGAGGAAAAATATCTTCTGTAAAAACATAGTTCGTGGCACAGCTCCCAATAATCGTCAATGAATGGTAAATTACTCCATCACATGCCAGAGGATGCCTTTATTGGAGAACCCCCACTACAGCTGGGAGTACACCTGAAGCTCCTTAATTCCACCAGCACTTGTTCACACCATACTAACTGCCAAGCGCTGTAGTATTCGGGCCATTCATCAAAGGTGCTTTGCAGTGCCCTATACCTTGTGCTTTATGGTGATGTTCAATGCATAACATTTCAGCTTGTTAAGGAACAATGTGCATTTTTTAAATGAGAGTGTGGCTGTGTGCAAATACTCTTATTTTAGGGCGATCTCTATCCCGGAAATTTCGAGGACAATGTCTCCCCTTTCCAATTCCACCCCCTCGCGGCCCAACTCCACCCTCTTCAAACATTTTATTTTTCTTACATTGCAGGCATTGAAATATATAACTATGGCAGGCTGTTTGTTAAGGGCCCAATCTCTGAACGGAGACACAAATGCTGAAGTGGAGAATTTCCCCAGAGGACAAGACCAAGAAGAAGAACAAGTCTACTTCATTAAAGAAGGTATTTTGTTCTGCTATGGCCTGTGTCTCTCGCTATGTTAATAC
Source organism: Ambystoma mexicanum (assembly GCF_040938575.1). NCBI lineage: Eukaryota > Metazoa > Chordata > Amphibia > Caudata > Ambystomatidae > Ambystoma > Ambystoma mexicanum. The sequence continues at coordinate 394,531,923 of NC_090936.1, forward strand.
TGTACAGAATTAGCTTGTCCTTTTCCCATCCTGTTTCTCCAAATAGGAGCTTGAAAGGAAATCTTGAAATGGAGGTACAGTACTGTGTATTGTGTTCTCTCCATTAACAGTGGTGTTAGTACTTGTCCAGTACTGTTGGGTTTGTCCCTTTGGCTTCTCATTTGCAAAGGTCCATCATATGCAGATGTTGTGTATTTGTTATCCTAGCACCTACATGCCTGCCCCAGCCCCTTTTCTGCCAGAATAATTTTAAATTTCCTCTGCAGCCTCCTGAGAACATTGCACACATTTGAACTGAGACTGTCTCTCTAACTACCATTTTGTACAGAGACCTGTTTCAGGGTAAACTCACATTCTGCAGTCTGTAGAGGAATGTCACCCCTGCACAGTTGTAGAAAATGTTCCATGTCCAAAGGCCCCGCCATGCTTCCTTGCAGAATTCCCCACCATCCCTTCTCCAAATAACAGCTCCGTAGTGAGAATGGAACATAGTATTTTAAATGCTAGATCATATATTTGTTTTCATTTCATTTCATTAACCTAGAGCCGTTACCATACCATTTGTATTGGATTTAGGTCCAGAGGCTCAGGAGGAGTTTGTACCCAAATGACAGGGGTGTTGCTAGGTCTGGAAAAGACCCGGGGCTACGCTGATGTCGGAGCTGTCAGGACTGGGGGCTAGCCAGCCTTTTGGCTGTAGCTCCTGAGATTCTATCCGGGGCTACAACCAAAAGACCAGGGGCTATAGCCCCCTTAGCCCCCCCTAGCAACGCCTCTGCCAAATGAAGACCGTGGTTTTGAATCAATCCTGCAGCTAGTTACACTTTTGGATAGCTTTACTGTATGTCTTGAGTTATTGGGTGTCCAGCACATAAAACATGTCAAATGTCAGGCCAATGTCCAACAGACAAATAGTGCCCATTAAAGTGTACTGTGTCCATTACAGACTCAAATTTGACCACCACGCCTTTGTCATTCTTAATGTTGGTTTTGTTGACACACATTGGAAAGTGTTAATTTGGTTTACCCAAATTTGTTTGTGCTTGAAATATATATAGGGCTATGAGGGGTGTAAAGGTCTGACAGACGGGGGTTAAGAGATGGACAGGGTGAATGGAAGGGGCAGTATGGGGGACAACCAAATTAAGGTCAACTGAATTTACCGTTTTCAAATTGGACTTGATGAAAGAACATAGAACAAATCTACCCCAGCAGGCATGACATTTCACTGGACACTCTGGCTATGGCTTACTTGACAGATGCACTGTTTTCTGAAACTCCATGCTGTTGAACCATTTAATCTTCTTGTCTTGATCCACTGGTTTGTAAGTGACGCCTGCTTCTCCTTACTCACGTCACAGATTATTGGTGAGAGCCTACAATGTAACAAAACCGCACTGAACCGCACTGTTACCACCCACTATACTCTCCCTTATGCTCCATTAGGACAATACACTTTGTAAAATATGTCTGTATATATATATATATATATATATATATATATATATATCATATGTGATCAAGCAACGGGATCGTTGCGAAACGCGGTAGCTCTGTTATGCCCTTAATAAAACTGGATATGGCATAAGTAAACTTGTTGGCGAATGGTGGATTTATTTCGAAGATTTTTTTGACATCCTGACCGCTTTGAGTGCCGTCCTTGTTGGAAAAGTGGAATTATCTTTTCCTTTTGTTTTGAATATATATATATATATATATATATATGGCAATATATGATGAGTGCATGCTGTAATCATGTATTGACTTTAATACAAATGAAATACAACTATTTTTTCAAAGGTTTTCTTTACCTATCGGAGTTTAGGGAGGAGGATAGTGGGCCTTACCACACATGTACTGTAATCATATATTCTTCAAGTGTGCTACACAAGTTGTGTACAGTACAAACACACATCCAGTCATACACATTGCATTCAGTTCACAACCATGCAATCATACAAACTAAGGAGTAAGTGAGCTATATTTGCTTATTTCTTCCAGCTCAACACATCACTTATAAAATGGGTATGTTGTTCACTATCATGTGCATTAATATACTGCCATACGTTGTTGAAACCTGCAAACGGCATTCAATACGAGTGTAATTGCTTAACGTTTCGATTGGTCCCCTAATATTGCCCACCAGTCATCACTGAATCCAACCCATAATGAATTAAAGTCTAGGGCTCACATGATCGCCTCTACTGATGTTTCAAATCCTCAGTTGCTATTCCTTTTAGGATAGCCACATTTAGTATGACATGCACAGAGGCCAGACATTTGTAATCCATGTGACTTGTCCATGGACTTTCCTCCCACTGGACCCTTGCACATAACAGAAAAACACACATTTTGCAAACATCTTCACAGTCCCCTTCTGTAAGAGGATTCAATCCCGCACTACAGCTAAGTCAATGCCTAGTCCAGAATACTGAATGAAAACCCTTATTGATATATCTTTATGTCCAGTTCATGCATTCTGGATGACTACCCCTATATAACACCCCTCTCTTGGAATCCCCCTGACCCCACTGAGCCAAGAAGTAGTTCTGTTTTGCAAGTTAAAAGGTTTATTTGATAATTTAAACAATAGATATATAGATCACACTTTATAATAAATTAATAATTGAATATCACACTTAATCTGATATGATAAAGATTAACAACGGAGAATCTGGCACTAGCACACTTCTTTATAATCACTAAGGAGTTGACATGAAATGGATAAGGTAGCACACTGGTAAATAGGTACAGAAGTATAATGTGGTAGAGAATGCTTTATAGGGTTCAAGGAAATGTAAGGTTGAATGAATGAAATGCAGTATAGAAAAGACTCAATATGATTTCAACAAAACAATGTAATCACTTTTCTCTGGCAATCCCCTCCCCCCCTTGATGCAAGGCAAGGAAATGGAAGGAAAACACACAGTTCTCAGAAATGCAATCAAATGTGATTCAGTTCACCCCAGCAAGCTTAGACTACAGAAGTTTGAAAACACAGGCCCAAATTGCTTTGATATGTGCTGGCAATGAATTAAAAAAAATATGCTAAAATGCTTTTAATTCCCTTTCAGAGGTTCAGGGGAATGGCATCTAGTTAATATTAGCTCAGGCTCACTCTTGCAATGATTCAGGAATGCTTAGCAGGTTAAACGAATTTCTGGCCAATGGAAGGCAAGCAGCAGCTGTTTTTACACGTGGAGAAATTTGCAAATCGCGGTAAAATTCGCGGATGCGTGTTCCGCGATTGCGGTAAAACTATAGGGGGTAGGAATGCGGTTCTAGGTTCGTAGGAAAGCCACGATTCTAAGCTTTCAGTCCCTATCTGTCCTGTCTGTCTGCTCTTATGTGTTTAGAATGTGGGTGTGTTCTAGCATCACTGACCCTACCTCTCTCTCAGCTTCTAATTGGTCAAACTTCCATTTCTCATTTGATTGGGTGAGCTAAGTTGTGTCAGAGTGATGTCATTTTACAGCCTGCAGAAAGTCCACTCCTCCTGTCAACTTACACACAAATCTAGATTTGAAACAAATACATATTTGCAGAGGTACATATTGTTTTAAAATCATATGCACCCCTCACATATCACAGGAGGTATCTCCTGTTCAAACTCTGCTCTTCCTGGGAGCTTGCATTCAGAAATGGCAATATTTTGCACTTTTTAACTGTTTTGCAATTCCGGACATTACCCCAAATTTACACACCTGTGCGCAAGGAGTATGGACATTAATTGATGAAGTTTCAGATGTTTAACATGCACACATTTAGAGTAATATCCACTTTTCCGCTAACACCCCCCTGAACATGCCACCGGTTCTAAAAACCTCTTAAAATGTGGGCAGAAAAATCACAAGAATTATGGTGTCATTTATACAATTTTCACATGTCCGCTCTATGAGTTATTCATCTTTTTCTAAAACCATATTCTGGCTATAGAGGTGTGTCTTTTCAGGTCACATGGTACAGAAACCAGTCTTTCCAGTTTCTGCCAAGCTCAGAGACCCTGCCCCTCCCAGCTTCTGCCAAGAGGAAGCTCCATTTACGACTCCCGCCAATAAAACATTTGCCTGAGTCAGGACAGGGCTTTGTTCAATTTCCTGCAGAGCCCAGGTAATTCAATCAGGGAAGTGTCATATCCCTTTTGGTGTGAGCAGCAAAAGGGCAGCTAGGCCTGGGAACACAGCTGTGACTCAAGTTTCACTCCTGATGGGGGTAGTTGCCAGGCAAAATCAAGTTCCTTAAGCCAGACTTTCAGCTAACTGTCATGTTTTTTTGTTGCTTTTTAAATTAACTTGCAATTTTACACATGCAGCTAGAATGCTGATTCTAAGTGCAAAACTATGACATTTCAACAGTTACAAAGGCATGTGACACCAAACATAGGTCACTCATTTAATCTAAACATTTTCCATTTTAGTGTCTTTAAATCCAGTGCAACTTAAACTGCTGCAATCCACAGCTCAGCCAGTCTTGTTATAAACCTTCAAGTCACTTCAGAATATCACTTTACATTGTATCCACCTCTCAGTAAGTCTTTCTTTGGCCTGCTTTGGGTTCATTCAGTTTTACACAAAAAAGTAAAATCTGGTGTTGTTTTAAAATGCCGGCTTTTGGATAGTGGTGAGTACTGGTACTGCACCCATTTTTGGGATTTAAGAAATGAATTCCCCACAATTCTAGGTTGCATTTGGCAATCAGCATTGCCATTCCCAATGGTTTCAGACTACTGTGCGGGTAGTCCAATGGTGGTTTTAGGCAGTGCCCTTCTGTGCCCATAACATCGGCAAAAATGGGTGGCAGCCTATTCTTCATGCATTTCCCTGGGCATTTTCTGGGAAACTCTGGCCATCATGATGTTTTCCATGTCAGTACTGCACAGTTATGAGGTACGGCTCGGATGCATGGGTAAATACATCCCACAAGCCCCCCTCTTGCGATGGCCATTCGGTTTCACTGATGGGACTCGCAAGACCTGGGATGTTTCCTCATCTTCTTCCAATAGATGGCACAGTTCAGCATCTTTTCCTCCATCCGGTGGATCGATCGGTCATCCTCCCCGGTCCTGATGGGAATATTGGGCGGTACCACGGGCCCATTGGATCTTCGTTCCCGGTCTCCGGATCGTCCTCCTTGGCCCGTCTCCAGGTTTTCTTTCTCCTAGGACGACAAAGGAAGAGCGGCAATACCTACTCATAGACGTTTTTCCACCACTGTTGAGATAGTGGGGCAGCATATGCATTTCATCATCACGAAACATTACATTCTTATTTTGAAAAAAAACAGTATAACTAAGAGACAGTTTCATGCAAATCACAATATTTTAGAGACTAGATGTGGTATGTTTTATGATTGGAACTGAATTAGTCTGAGACAGTACCCGCTAGGATTCCAGAGGATTCCTCCAGTTGTTGCAGAGCGTGCCTGGGATGGCAACATTTCAACTGGTTTATGTGGACCCACTTGTCTTCCCCCTCTGCCGAACCGCCTTTGGGGATGTGGATTTTGTAGGCCACAGGGGAGATCTTGTCGATGATCTCAAAGGGTCCCTTCCATGTAGGCAAAAATTTGCGCTGCTTGGCCTGGTTCCTTTGGAAGTTGTATAGATAGACCCGGTCTCCCACCTGATATTCCTTCCTGGATGTTTTCAGGTCATAATGGGTCTTCATGCTATCAGCTGATCTTTCTAGATTCCGCTGAGCGTAAGCAAAAGCATGTTGGAGGTGTTTCCTTAAATTCTCCACATACTCATGAGTGGTGGAGGCATTTATTAGTGTCTGCTCTTGGGTCCTGTAGAGCAAATGCTGGGGAAGCACCATCTTGCGTCCAGTCATCAACTCAAATGGTGACATTTTGGTTGCAGATGAAGGGGTAGATCTGATAGCCATTAGGACCAGAGGTAATCGGATATCCCAACTTGGCCCAGAATCTGCCACAAACTTCTTTAATATGCTCACAATTGTCCGGTTATATCTCTCTACTGCCCCAGAAGAAGCTGGTCTATAAGCAATATGCAGCTTTCTCTTGACCCCCAATATCTCCCACATCTTTGTCATTACTTCACTGGTGAAGTGGCTACCTCTGTCTGACTCAATCCTTTGAGGTAGACCAAAACGGGAAAAGATGTGGTTAATCATCAAGGCAGCTGCAGTTTCTGCCTTGCAATTTGGGGCTGGGAGACATTCCACCCACTTGGTAAACAAGCATGTCACAGTCAACATGTACTTATTCCCCCTAGCAGAGCGAATCACGGGGCCTACAAAGTCGATTTGTAAATCTGACCATGGCAGTGTCATCCCCCTCTTTTGTAAAGGCGCGCGGTGCGTGAGGGATGATGGCTGAAATTGTGCACACACAAGACACCCCTTCAAATATTGGTCGAGGTCCTGCCCCATGTGTGGCCAGTATGCAACCTCTCTTAAGATTTCCAATGTTGTGTGAAACCCCCTATGACCGGCGGTGGCCGCATCATGGGCGTGACTTAACATCAGGCTTCGGAATGAGGTAGGAACCACCCACTGATCGTGGCCAGCTTTGGATTTCCTTACCAGCAACCCGTCTTGGATTCTGAACATTTTTGGACATTTCATCAACACTCTTAGGTCCTCTTTCCCAGTGTAATCGGTATCCGTCAGGGGAAAGTTCTCAGGGTCCTCAAGGTGCTGGTAAAATTTACCAATTATTGGATCCCCCTTCTGAGCGGTAATCAAATCAGCATCAGGGGTCTCCTTGCTCCATTGTGCAATTGAAAGGTCGTTGTGAGCATTTGTCTGGGACCTAGTGATAGCAGTGACCTGGATTTCCCCCAACAGGGACTCAATCTCAATTAGATCCCCTTGGATGGCCCCGGTTTTGGCCAGCTGATCAGCTAAGTCGTTTCCAGTTTTGTCTGGTCCCTCTACTTTGGAATGACCCTTGATCTTTTTCCAATAGATGGTCATCTCATTCGAGGTGACCAGATCATCAATGTTTTGGATCAACTTCCCATGTTTCAAGGGTTTGTTGTTAGCACATAACATGCCTCTGGTTTTCCAATTAACCAGGTGCTCCACGAACCCGTTCCGTACATAATCCGAATCTGTGATTATGACCAGTTCGTGGAGTTGATGCTGGACAGCAGTGAGGATGGCCTGATGCACAGCCATCAATTCTGCCACCTGACTACTTCGGGGACCAATTTTGTATCCAGCGGAGGGTTCTGGGGACTCATTCACCCATGCATTCCCTACGCCAGCCACCAGTTCTTTCTCCCCGTTGTTGTCAACATGGTAAGAGCATCCATCCACATAGACAGTGGGCATTCCCTCACACTTGTCCTCTTCAAAGACTTTGTGTGGGGAATTAAGGTATGCCTCCGTGTTGTCCTTTATTTTTAGACTTTCGTCCTCGAGACACTTTTCTCTGGCACAATCATGCAAGTCAGCCAGACCTTGCGCGAGGGGACTCTTCTTGTTTTGGCCATATCGGACCTCCACAGGAAAGCCTTGCATTGACAGAATCCAGGAAGTAATTCGGGAATTACTCACATTTCCGGCCCGGATTCTGTCACTTTGGAGATATTGCAGAGGCTGGTGTGGAGTCTCCACTATGATGTGTTCCCCCTGGATAAACGGGCGGTAATTCTTCAATGCCCACACCGTTGCCAGGAGTGCCTTCTCACAATCGTTGAATTTCTCCTCCACAGAGGATAAAGTTTTGCTCGCATAGGAGATTACTTTATTGACCTGGTCATGCTTTTGGTATAATACTGCCGTCAAGCACGTATTAGAGAACCCCGTCTCCAGGAAGAACTCCTTGTTTCTGACAGGGTAAGCTAGGCAAGGCGCTTGTGAGAGGCTTCTCTTGAGTTGTTTTACTGCCTCGGCTTGTTCTGGACCCCATTCCCACTTGACCCCCCCCTTCAGGAGATGAATCAGGGGTCTGGTGATCTCTGCGTAGCCCTCAATGAACTTCCTGCTGTAATTAGTCAGTCCAAGGAGGCTCCTTAGTTCTCGCAGAGTTGTGGGGTCTTTCAGTTTCTGAAGTGCTTCCACTTTCTTTTCCTGGGGACAGAGACCCTGAGGAGTAATCTCATGCCCCAAGAAATTAACACGGGTTCTACACCACTGTGCTTTCTGAAAGGAAAGTTTTGCTCCGGCGGCCCTCAACTGTGTCAGAACATAACGGATCTCCGCTATGTGTTCCTCCACAGATGAACTTTTGATGAGGACATCATCTACATAAGCCAGGTTACCCCTCGCACCCAGGTCGGGCATGGCCTTATGTAGGAAAATGTTGAATTCATTGCCGGACTTGAGGTATCCGAAGGGAGTCCGGGTCCATGTGTATTGCTGGCCCCCAAAGGTAAAAGCCAGCTTGTATTGGTCCTCCCTACTGACAGACACAGTCCAGTATCCATTGGTCAGGTCTATGGCAGTGAATACCTGTGACCCCTGAATCTGGGCCAGCCCTTGGTCAATGTAGGGAAGAGGCCATTGGGAAGTGTGGACCGGTTTGTTGAGCTCCCTGAGGTCGGCGCAGAGTCTCCACTGGCCGTTTGGCTTCAATATTCCCAGCACCGGATTATTGAAGGTGCTGTGGACTGGACGGATTATTCCCCGGGACTCAAGGTTCTTAATTATTTCAGTAAGGGACTCCATTGATGCGAGAGGCAAGCAATATTGCTTCACAAACACAGGAGTCATGCCAGGGTCCGTGGGGATTGTTGTTGTGTGGATGTCGGTGCGACCACAGTCATATGAGTCTACCGCAAAGAGATCTTGGAAATCCAAGAAAACTTGTTTCAACTTTTGCTTTTGTTCCAGAGTCACACAGGCATCAGCTAGGTTGACTCTCTCTTCCACCATCTGCCTGAAGCCTGGAAAGACTTCTGGTTTGGCTATCTCCGCGGCCTCCTCCAGCTGGGTGGAGAAGTCCCTGGTCAGAGTGCTGATTTGGACCGGAGGCTTCAGGTGGGAAAGGCAGCCCTCATGGACCTGGAAAATCACCTCATCCCTCCTGAAGTCACAAGTCACATCTTCCTTACCATAGGGGCAGGAAGTGTACACCAGGAAGTTCCCCCCATGCCGGGTAAAAATCCTGTCTGGTGTTGTATTGTCATCACTGTCACTGTCAAAACAGTCCTTGGGGATTGGTCCTAACAGTTCATTTACTAAGTCGATGGAAAAATGTCGGTCATCAACCGCCATTCCAATAATGGTGCCTGCGGCTAGAGTAATACTCTTTAAGTCGCTGTTATCCACCTCTATTGGAATGGTGTCATGTTCTATGTTGACTAATGGAGTTGGGTTTACCCCTAACCCTTGCTGTTGGAGAGAAGCATTTAGATGTATGTAAGCATCAGGGTTTTGCAAATATTGTCCTCTTTTAGCTTTCACTTCCAGGGAGAATTGTCGGGTCCTTTCTGGGATGGTGACTTCCTCTTTGATCTGAATCTCAACTGCATAAGGTAGCAATTGAGCTGACCTAAATGCTTTTTCTGGATCATCAAAGCCCATAGGATTATCCGCTAATCGGGACCAAGCTTTGAAGTTTATTAGGTCCAAACTAATGGCAAAGCGATTGAGAATGTCACTGCCTAAGTAAAAGGCGGCAGGGACGTCTCGCACGACCCAACAATTGTGGACTATGCTCTTGTTGCCAATGGAGATTTTGAGCATACACCTGCTTGGCAGGAGCTGTTTGGAATTAGGTGCTTCCAGGTCCATTTCCCATTTGTCTATCAGTTTGAAGGTGGGAATGGCTGGATCTTTTGGGAGTTGGCGAAACATGGCTTCGCCGATGAAGCTCTTACCGTTGTTCACACACACTCGAGCGAGAACAGAGTGCTTCCCATCATTTAACTGAACAGGGATGAACAACTGCTCTCCAATTTGCTGAATATCAGCCAGGCTCTGAGCTGATTTCACATCTTTCTGGACTATAGGAGTGGGAGTTTCTGATTGTGGATTAGTATAGAATTTCAGAGTGTTTCCTTCCAGCGTGGAATACCACTTTAGACTGGAAGGAAGGTTGATTTTCAGAAATAGAGAGGACCCCCCATCACCAGTCTGTTGTCCTACTGCTATTACTGTCACGTCTGGAATTTGGTTGTTCTGGAAGTGGAATTCTACTTGGTCAGATTTTTGTTCAACCATGTGGCAGGTGCCGTTTAAACTAACATGGTTAACACTCTGTTTTAATTTTATTGGTCGGCTAGTCTGGGTCCAGAGGACCTTGTTTACGCAATCTATTAGGGGTGACAACCTTCTCAGGAGGTCAATCCCTAGTAAACAAGGGGTGCCCTCTGGGGTCACAACTATGACCGGGTGTTTCAACTTATGTCGCCCAATTTTAATGTCCAAATCTGCCGTCCCCTCGACGGGAATTTCCTTCCCGTCAAAGTTCTGCAGTTGTCCAGGAAGAGAGGTGAGAGGAATTTGGTAATTCTCTCCCCTTCCTACATTTAGTTCGTCAAAGGCCCTTCTGGACAGAAGGGTAGCTTGAGATCCAGTGTCCACCAGTGCCGAAATTGTACCCTGCCCCTGTACTTGTACCGGGGCATAGTATCTTCCCTCCTTCTCCTCAAGGGGGCACAGATAATGTACATTTTTGGACAACTGGTGGGCTAATTTTCTGGTTTTGGACATGGCTAGAGAAGAGATTTGGGCAGAATTCTGTGGAGAGCCTTGGGAATCTGAAAGAAAGAGTTGGCAACTGGAGATCAGAGCCATTGTGGGTTCCCCTGGCTCCGGTTCTGGGCCGCCCCCCTCTTTTTGGAGGCAGTCACCAGGATGGGTTTGATCCAGGGGATTTTCTAGCTGTTGGTTCTGGGATGAGATGGTGGGCGGCGGTAGCTCAGTCTCCACATCTCCCCAGTCTGGATTTGCATCCCTAGGGACCCATTTTTCTTTGGGAGGAGTTCCCCCCTCCCTGAAGGAGAAGATCCTTTTCCCAGGATCCTCTGAGGATCCCTCTCCCTCAAATTGGAAGATCTGTACCTCCTCCTCAAACTGAGTCTGTTTGGGTCTTTTGTTTCTCCTACCCCCCTCTGCTCCTTAGGAGGCAGACTTTCAGGGGCAAGAGATTTTGTTTCCGGTTCCTGGGTTTCCAGGGGCTGTTTACAAGTGAGGAAGGAAGCTTCCTCCAAGGCTTTACACCCCCCTTCCCTTTGTGCCTCCTCCCTGGGAACCGGTGAGTTATCGGGGTGCTGCCCCCGTCATTGTTCTGGAGCACCAGGTCCAGAGTTGGGTGCGTTCTGCGCCGGCATGCTGATCTGAGGGTTCTGCTGAGCCCTCAGTATGTGACCCATATCCCGCGCCATGTTTTGAACCTGGCGCTCTAACTGGGAAACCCGCTCAGGCTGATACGGGGCCCTGTTTTCTCCCCTGGGCTGATCCCGGGAAGGGTAGCTATCCCTTCTTTGGTAGTACCCCTGGTTGGGAAGATTTGGGTACCCCTCCACCCTTGGCCTCCCCTCTCCCGGATTCAGTGGTCTGGGCTCAGGGAATTGGGGAAAGAAGGATGGATGGTTTTAGGGCTGAAAGTCGGGTGGATACCTGGGGAAAAAGTTCTGCCCAGGGTTTGGTAAATTTCTGCCCTCCTGTGGGAAGTTTGGAGGGAAGTTCCCTGGGTTCGGTGCTCGGTTGGATCCCCCCCCTTGGGCTGGGGGAGTCCACACAAAACCCAGGATTGGACTGTTACCTTTGTAGCGAGGACTTACATAGTCAGGAGAGCGAGGGACCCCATTGGGGCTGCCTCCCTGGCTCCCTGTCTGTGACTGGCCCGAGGACCTTCTGGGCCTAGCATTATTAGGTGCAGGTAGGTTTTTAGGCCCCCCCATCTCCAAATCCAAAACGGGGGTGACCTTTACCTCTGCCACCTTGGCAGCAGCAGGGGTGCTGTTGGCTTTGGGGTTTTTCTGGGCATTACTTTTGCTATCTACCGGTTTGTGCACCTCATAGATCCGGGTAGCCTGTTCAATGACCCAGTCTAAAGATCTTTTCTCGTGAAAATCCCTCACGAGCTGGGTCATGATATATTTGGGCAAGGCATGGAAAAACGTATTAATAAATTCTCTGCTATCCGTGCGCACCCTTCTTGTGGTCTGTGCAAAAGCACGCTTTAACTCCTGCACAAATTCTTGTGGGGCCTGATCCTCCCCACATTGCAAATTGTAGGCTGCCTTGCGAGCCTCTTGAGGATTTCTGTGAACAGAAAAATGTTTCAGGATGGCCGCCTTATAGGTGGACCATCTTAAATGATTTTGGTCCTCCAGCCCCGCAAAGAAACTGGAGTATTCCGGGGAGAAGGTCCACTTTACATATTGAATACAGCTTTGGCTGTCCTTCAAATGGAAAGTCTCCATCATTTGCTCAAACAGCTCTAAGTGCTCCCAAACAGAATACTTAGCGTTCTTATGGTAAGGCGTGATGACGCTCCTGATTGCCTTAATCTGTTTTAAGGGGTCCTTTAGCAAGGCCCTTTTTGCCTTATTGGCCTTTTTAGTTCGGGTAACCCTTGTCCATTCGTCCTCGGACTCAGAGGCACTGCTCCCGGAGGTTCCCGTCTGTTCTTCCAGGTTTTCCCAGATTCTGCGAGCCTGGGAATGGCTGGCAGAATGTGGGGACCTGGTCTCCTGTGTCCTGCGCAGTTCAGAGGAGTCTTCAGATTCCTCCTTGCTGCCAGGATTTGATGGGTACCCCCTCCACTGACCTAACTGGGCAGAGGTTTTCAGGATGCCCTTAATGGGCCTACTCTCCTGGGGTTCCCCACTGAACTGTACTGTACTTGGGTGCCCATACCCGGATGCCCACCCCTCCATTCCTGGGTGGTACTGGCCTATGAGCCCCATGCTTCTGGCTGGATAGTAATCTGCCATCCCTGTGGTCCTGTTCTCACGTGCGCCAGGGGACATGGGGGTGGCAGAGTCCAGGGACTGAGAGGTATGAGGGCCTCTGGTACTAGGGCTCCTGAGGTTATGCTCCGGAGTTTCCATTTCCCAGCGAACCTCATCTCTATCCGCCCCTGCTCCCTTTTGCAATGCAAGAGCCTGCATTTGTGCCTTCAGTTCCTCAGTTAAGGCCTTACTGGACTCTATCAGTCTCTCCTGCATCGCTACCTGTTGCTGGAGCCTCTCATTGTGCTGGCAGAGAGCCTCATTTTCCCTCTGTGCTTCCTGGTTGGTCCTGGAGAACTGGGCCAGTCTTTGCTGCAGGAGGGTTACCTCCTGAGCTGTGTCCCTATTGGCCGGCTCCTTTCTTGCTAGAGCATCCTCCACCCTCCTGGTGTGCTCTAACAAGTTCTCGTGTTCTTTTTGGAGGTCACCCAGTCCCTGGTGGGCCAGGTGATTTTCTTCCATTTTCCTTTTTAAGTGGCAGACTTCCTGGCCTAAAGTGTCTCTTTCCTGACTAAGAGCCTGCATCTGCGCCGCCAGGTCGTCCCTTTGCCTTTGGAAGGCGCCGGCTTTCTGGCGCTCCTGATCAAGCTCTGCCTGGGTATCCAGGTCTTTCAGGATCAGTTTATTGCTCTCCTCTTTCTCTCTGTCTAGTTGGATTTGCAGGGTGGCTACCTGCTCTGTGCATGCCCTGTTGAAATTGATCTGTTGCTCCAGCTTTTTCTGGCTCTGCAGTAGGGAGTTCAAACTGTCTTGGTGCTCCTTCTGCAAGGCCAGAAATCTGGTATCCTGGTCTGTCTTTTCCTGTTGTAGGATGCCCATATCCTCTTTTATTTTAATGATATATTGCCTACTATCATTTTCTGACTCCTGGCTCCTCTGCAGCCTCTGCTCAGAAGAGGCCAGATCAGATTGGACCTTCTCTAACGCCATCTGTTGCCTATTTGCCAGATTTTGGCTTTCAGCACATCTATCCTGCATGTCTCCCATATATAGGTACAGGTATGCCGCTATCCTAACAATCTTGTCGTGTTCATCTTTGGCCTTAGGGGCCATGTATAGTTCACTCAGGGCCACATGTAATGGACCCTGATCTCTATATATATCTGACCCTGTTTCAGTGACCTGTTGCGTGATGGCCTGCAACCAGACTGTTTGGTCCTGGTGAGTCCACTCACCTCTCACAAATAACTTATGTAAGAAGTGCTCTCTGGCTATTTTCATGTCTACTAAGGTCGTCATTCTAGAGATTGGTCTCTGTCCTGACTTACAGAAGTTAGTATTTTATTTTTGCAGAACAGAACTTTTCTTGGAGTGTCCCTTTAAGGAGTGCTTTACAGCGTAACACAGCGTGGTGATCCGACCGGATATGTGTATCTGGTCAGCTGGCACGCTGTATTAATCTGCACAAGTGGTAAATCTAACCCAACGTCTCGGCTCGAGCCCCCAATTTGTAAGAGGATTCAATCCCGCACTACAGCTAAGTCAATGCCTAGTCCAGAATACTGAATGAAAACCCTTATTGATATATCTTTATGTCCAGTTCATGCGTTCTGGATGACTACCCCTATATAACACCCCTCTCTTGGAATCCCCCTGACCCCACTGAGCCAAGAAGTAGTTCTGTTTTGCAAGTTAAAAGGTTTATTTGATAATTTAAAGAATAGATATATAGATCACACTTTATAATAAATTAATAATTGAATATCACACTTAATCTGATATGATAAAGATTAACAACGGAGAATCTGGCACTAGCACACTTCTTTATAATCACTAAGGAGTTCACATGAAATGGATAAGGTAGCACACTGGTAAATAGGTACAGAAGTATAATGTGGTAGAGAATGCTTTATAGGGTTCAAGGAAATGTAAGGTTGAATGAATGAAATGCAGTATAGAAAAGACTCAATATGATTTCAACAAAACAATGTAATCACTTTTCTCTGGCAATCCCCTCCCCCCCTTGATGCAAGGCAAGGAAATGGAAGGAAAACACACAGTTCTCAGAAATGCAATCAAATGTGATTCAGTTCACCCCAGCAAGCTTAGACTACAGAAGTTTGAAAACACAGGCCCAAATTGCTTTGATATGTGCTGGCAATGAATTAAAAAAAATATGCTAAAATGCTTTTAATTCCCTTTCAGAGGTTCAGGGGAATGGTATCTAGTTAATATTAGCTCAGGCTCACTCTTGCAATGATTCAGGAATGATTAGCAGGTTAAACGAATTTCTGGCCAATGGAAGGCAAGCAGCAGCTGTTTTTACACGTGGAGAAATTTGCAAATCGCGGTAAAATTCGCGGATGCGTGTTCCGCGATTGCGGTAAAACTATAGGGGGTAGGAATGCGGTTCTAGGTTCGTAGGAAAGCCACGATTCTAAGCTTTCAGTCCCTATCTGTCCTGTCTGTCTGCTTTTATGTGTTTAGAATGTGGGTGTGTTCTAGCATCACTGACCCTACCTCTCTCTCAGCTTCTAATTGGTCAAACTTCCATTTCTCATTTGATTGGGGGAGCTAAGTTGTGTCAGAGTGATGTCATTTTACAGCCTGCAGAAAGTCCACTCCTCCTGTCAACTTACACACAAATCAAGATTTGAAACAAATACATATTTGCAGAGGTACATATTGTTTTAAAATCATATGCACCCCTCACATATCACAGGAGGTATCTCCTGTTCAAACTCTGCTCTTCCTGGGAGCTTGCATTCAGAAATGGCAATATCTTGCACTTTTTAACTGTTTTGCAATTCCGGACATTACCCCAAATTTACACACCTGTGCGCAAGGAGTATGGACATTAATTGATGAAGTTTCAGATGTTTAACATGCACACATTTAGAGTAATATCCACTTTTCCGCTAACACCCCCCTGAACATGCCACCGGTTCTAAAAACCTCTTAAAATGTGGGCAGAAAAATCACAAGAATTATGGTGTCATTTATACAATTTTCACATGTCCGCTCTATGAGTTATTCATCTTTTTCTAAAACCATATTCTGGCTATAGAGGTGTGTCTTTTCAGGTCACATGGTACAGAAACCAGTCTTTCCAGTTTCTGCCAAGCTCAGAGACCCTGCCCCTCCCAGCTTCTGCCAAGAGGAAGCTCCATTTACGACTCCCGCCAATAAAACATTTGCCTGAGTCAGGACAGGGCTTGGTTCAATTTCCTGCAGAGCCCAGGTAATTCAATCAGGGAAGTGTCATATCCCTTTTGGTGTGAGCAGCAAAAGGGCAGCTAGGCCTGGGAACACAGCTGTGACTCAAGTTTCACTCCTGATGGGGGTAGTTGCCAGGCAAAATCAAGTTCCTTAAGCCAGACTTTCAGCTAACTGTCATGTTTTTTTGTTGCTTTTTAAATTAACTTGCAATTTTACACATGCAGCTAGAATGCTGATTCTAAGTGCAAAACTATGACATTTCAACAGTTACAAAGGCATGTGACACCAAACATAGGTCACTCATTTAATCTAAACATTTTCGATTTTAGTGTCTTTAAATCCAGTGCAACTTAAACTGCTGCAATCCACAGCTCAGCCAGTCTTGTTATAAACCTTCAAGTCACTTCAGAATATCACTTTACATTGCATCCACCTCTCAGTAAGTCTTTCTTTGGCCTGCTTTGGGTTCATTCAGTTTTACACAAAAAAGTAAAATCTGGTGTTGTTTTAAAATGCCGGCTTTTGGATAGTGGTGAGTACTGGTACTGCACCCATTTTTGGGATTTAAGAAATGAATTCCCCACAATTCTAGGTTGCATTTGGCAATCAGCATTGCCATTCCCAATGGTTTCAGACTACTGTGCGGGTAGTCCAATGGTGGTTTTAGGCAGTGCTCTTCTGTGCCCATAACATCGGCAAAAATGGGTGGCAGCCTATTCTTCATGCATTTCCCTGGGCATTTTCTGGGAAACTCTGGCCATCATGATGTTTTCCATGTCAGTACTGCACAGTTATGAGGTACGGCTCGGATGCATGGGTAAATACATCCCACACTTCAGATGCAGTATTATATTTTCCAAATTCTCTGAGCAAGTGACAAACGATGCTCTTCCATTAGTCAGCTAATATGCACCCTTGCCTCTTTTTGCAAAGAAATGTGTAATTACAAAATTTGCTGTACATTTCTATGTGTTCATACATCTTCAAATCATACCTTTATAATATCACACATTCAAAAGTTCAGGAAAGAATACTGTGAGGATCAAGAAATGAGACTCAGACAACAAAGGATTCATGTTGTTGGTCAAAGATTTTTGTTAAAATGAAAGAGGGTAGGGAAATGCCTTCCTTTCCCTGCTTTGAGAGGTGTTTGCCTACCTAGTACCAAAACTAAGGGTATGTCAGTGTCAAAATGTCCAAAGCAAAACCATCCTGTGTCCAAAGTCCTGTTCTGGCCCTCACATTCCAATAAAGTAAACTCTAAAGTGAAAAGAGCAATGGCTTTGGCCTATAAATGTTCAAAAAGGAAAATATGTAACTCCAACACAAAAGTTTCAACAGCATAGAATGTCATGTTCCAGAGGGTCCTTCCCCTGGATTCCTCTTCCCTTGGTGCTTTATTCACAGTGCTTTAAGTGGGGTAAGAAATTGAGGGGGGGCCCTCATTTGGGGGCGTGGCTTCCATTGCGGGCGTGGCCTAAAACGTGCACAAATCATTGTAAGGTGCGCAAACAAATATATAAATGTATGTGAGCATTTATATATATCTATGCGTACTACTATGGTTTGTGTACCTTTCAAGCCTTATAAACATACCAATGTTACGTATTTCTATGTTTATAAAAAGGTGGCCTGAAAAGTGCACAAACCATAGTAATTTGTGCACACTTGTGTGCTTACCTTAATATGGTTTGTGCACTTTTCAAGCCACCTTTTATAAGCATAGAGATTTATAACATATTTCTATGTTTATAAAAGACGGCTTGAAACGTAAACAATTCAAGGCATCTTTTATAAAGCGTTGAGGACGGACAAAACCCGAGGTGGCTTTGTCCATCGACAAAGCTTTATAAAAGATGCCTTGAATTGTGCACGTTTCAAGCGGTCTTTTATAAACATAGAAATATTTCTACGTTTATAAAAGATGGCTTGAAACGTAAACAATTCAAGGCATCTTTTATAAAGCATTGCCAACGGAGATAGACGCCTCGGCTCAGTAATCTATCTGCTCTGAGCAGAGATCACTGAGCCCGAGGTGCCTTTCACCCTCTGCGAACCCGCAGGCTCCGTGATGTAATCTGCATATTTGATCATGGAGCCCGCAGGTTCGCTGAGGGTCAGTGACCTGGCGAGGGCAAACAAAGGAACTGTAACTTCCCTGATGACCCTTCAGATGGCACTTCTGTCAGCTCGCCTGAAATTAAACTGGCGGGCGCATCTCCCGTCACGGCTGCGGCCGCGGCGGGATAATGCATCCCGCCAATGTTGTGTGGGATGGGGGGACCCGGCAGGGCCCCGGCTCAGTCCCACTTTTTGGAGACTGCCGGGGCCCGGCCCCGGCAGGCCCCAGCCCACTTTAAGCACTGTTTATTCAACAATATCAGTTCCTTGGGTTGCTCTTGATAAATGGCACAACTGATATATAACACAACTTGGCTCTCTATCTTTGTATTGTTGTTGATGCCTGGTATACACTCCTGCCAGGCTTTCATTCCTCTTCTCGTGATCAGTACAGCCATTTTACAAATTCTGATATTTCCATCTCAGGATCTCTTGAAGTCATGTATTTCCTATGCAATGTTCAAATTGTCCTTGCCTGGTGTATTTCCCTACCAGGGCCTTCTTTTATACACATATTTGCAACTGCCTGGTATACTCTCCTACCAGAGCTTTCTTAGATGTACACACTTTCAACTGCCTTGTATATTTTCTCCTGCCAGGGCTTTTACAAATAACTTTTATTTGCCTGGTATACTTCCTTACCAGCACTTTTCTCGTGTGGGCTCTACACTATCCTCCAAATTGGATAGTCTCTTGCTTTTGCTTTTCTTGATATTATATCTGCCTGGTATTTTGTCCTGCCAGGACTTCTTTTACATGTGTATCGCATACACTCACACACTTCAAAGTACTGTGTGTATTTTCCATTCTTACTTCCAAAAGAATACTCTTTCTCTATTTCTAACTCAGATGCTTCATTAGCATCCCATTGGTTTTGGCATGGCTGCCAATAAGCCCCGGTGTTCCGACTTCCCTTGTGTAGACTCCCCAGCTCTGGTTGGTGTCTTCTACTTCTCCCGCAGCAAGCCGGTAAAAGTAATTTGTCATTTCCCTCTTGGTTGCCGTATCTGTTTGTTGGCTTCTGTGCCTCTCACAGTCCCTGCTGGGCTCTCCTGCTTCGTGTCTGCTGGGCTCTTTGGCTTTGTGTCTTCAGATTCTGCTAAAGTGAAGAAAGCCTCCAAACACCCGCAAATGCCCAGGAGACCTGCATTGGCTTCTGGCGTTCATGCTGCATGTTTCTTCTCGTGGTCAGCTTACCTTTATTTTCTGATTTACAAGCTGGTCGGATCCACGCTCTCTCTCCAGCCTCACAGTCTCTCAGATCTCACAGGGAGATGCAGCTTTCTCCTTAAATCAGCATGCCCCAGTCAGCTGCTCGAATTGTTTAAAACTCCCGGTCATATGTATGTGTTCGCAACAAATAGAACAAAGCCTGTGTTCCTGCCCTTGGTTGATCAGCATTACTCTGTTCATCTTCCTTGTTGCAGTTCTTTGGTAGTTATGGGAATAGAAGTCCATTCTTTTTGTTTTACAGTTAAAGTCTGGAATATTGTCCTTTAAAGGCAAGTCAGCTGTCGATGACGTGTTAGTAGAGACTGAGAAGGTGTTCGATTTAATTCCAGAGGGCAAGTCAGATCTTGGCTACTCACATACCGTTCTCATTGGAAGGTCTTAAACATTGTTCCTAAGTGGATGAGGGGAGGTGTAACAATATTCCCTTAAGGTATTAGGCAGGGATGGGGAATCCTCAAGGGAAAAGGGGGATACCATGTCTCATCCCATGGTGCCAAAATATTCTCCCGGAGGTTGTCTCCCCCCATGTGATCCTCCCTCATATAATGGCTCCCAAGGTCAGGATCATTTAGTGGCTGCCATCCCCTGGCCACATGGGGAGAGGTCACCACCAGGAAAGGAATGATGACACTGTGCTAAAGGTGCTAATTCAGCACCAGACAGGGGGACATACCTATTATCTGCAAGAGTAAAGAAGGGAGATGGTTGGTGCACCTAGATGGGAATGAAACAGGTGTTCTAACCCACAGATTCCTCATACAAGGGCTTCACTGGGAACAGCAGGGGGTAATGATGCATTGGGTGTACACAGAGTTCAAGATATTGGGCCTCATTAGGAGTGTTGTGGTAAGGCAACAACGGCACCTGTAGTGCTACTGGCACCATTGTTACCTCGTCCCAACATTCCGAGTATGCTCGCGGGCACCGCTTTGGACGCCTGGTCAGACCAGACATGCAGAGAGGCACCCGGTAGCAGAGCAGGATGCTAACAATGGTCCTGTTATTACCAGGCCCGTTGTTAGCATCCTCCCCATTCCCATTGTGCCCTATGGGGGCTCAAATGGGAATGCGGACGTACCGGGTCTAGTTCCCGCAAGTGGGAATTACCGGGCCTGCAAAGGTCGGAATGGCCTGGTAATTCCCATTTTTCGGGACCCAGACCCGAGTTTGGGGGTAGCCATGCCGGTAAAAACGGCATGGCTACCTCCAAACTCTTAATTTGGCCCATTGTCCTATGCTTAGCTAAAGGAGGGGAAGGACACGGAAAATGCATCATAAACCCACCTAGCAGTAAATCCCTCAGGGCCGGCTGGACCTGGGAAATCTCGATCTGAACCACATGACCAATACGACAGGGATATGCAAAGTGTGGTGGGGCTCAAGCTGCTCATTATGAGAAAGTCAACATAACTAAATCTGGGTATTGTAATTGTAGGGTGGTCAGCCAAACTAGCCGCCCTACATGGCAACAGGGAGGGTGGCTGTGTAACAGTGTGCTGGTCACATGACCACCAATGCCCATTGGCAGGAGGCTGTGGGAACGGAACACTGGACGAAGTGGTGTTCTTAGGAGGACCAAAAAGATGGTAAATTCTAGAGCTCTGACGAGGTGGCCAGCCTCTAAAGAATCTATTACAGAGCTCACGAAGGTCATTATCCAGCAGGTATTGTGTGAATGTCCCCTTTCCCACCAGCTGCAGGTTGTCTCGTCTACCGTTCTCAATGGTGCTGACCAATGGCAGTGTAATAAAGTTCTGGCGGTGAGCACAAATGTTACTTCAGTAATATCAAGTTGTTCCGGGGTGGGTTTTGAATAAATGTGGTACCACATGTGGGGGCATTGTAATGGGAAACTGTTTAACTGTTAGCTTCAATTACGCTTCACTAATCAATTTAAACTTTGAGTACGTGATGTCTACAAACCAATAGAATCCCTGGGAAACATAGAAAAAGTGAACTTTCTGACATGAAATTGTTTCGATGCATGTCCGACCATTGTATTTCTTGGTATAAAACCACTGTTCATATTCCATTCAGATGTCAGCCTCTCGATCAGAGCCTATCCACTGTTATGTTTGATTTGTGCTCACCCAGCAGTAATAAATAGCTTTGCTTCTTGCCCAGTGTTTGCTCTACTTTTTGAATATGTGGTTATTTTATTGTGCTGTAATTGGTGGACCCCTACTACAAAATCATCAGATTTATCACACTACCAAAAATCATGATCTGGGTTTTTCTTCCATAGTGTGACTTCTGACACTAGTGCACCTGAAGAAGAGGTGTACACCGACATGTTTTGTGTATACCATGAGGAATTCCGGATACATGTTTGAGCTTTTATCCTGACATCATTGAATATATATGATTTACCTTGAAATTTTGCTTACGGTAAACATTTACAGTATTTCATCATGTGGGGATTCTGACATGGGGCCTCATTACGAATCAGGCGGTCCGGAAATAACGGTGGCGGTAAACCCGTCGCCACCGTTGTTTCCGGCCCGCCTGATCCCGACTCCTGCAGGCGGGAGGTGATGTTCCCGCCAGGTTTGATCTGGTGGGTTTAACACCGCCCACCTGCAGGCGGACGAGGAAATGCCGGCAGCATTATGAGATGCTGACAGTGTTTCCATGATCCCCATTCCCATTGAGTCCCATTGGACTCAATGGGAATGGGGATTAACACCATTCCGCCTCCGTGATTCCCAGATAACCAGGGTTGTAATGCCCCGGTAATTCCGGGAATCACGGAGGCGGAATGGTAATACGAGTCCGGCGGTAACCAGGCGGTTTTACCACCTCGGTTACCGCCGGACTCGTAATGAGGCCCATGGTCTATCAGTATGAATACCTACAATGTGATAATCTTGAAAGAAGGAAAAGCCCAACTCACCCAAAACATTGAAACAATACAGTTGGAGCATGGCGATTGCGATTAAACAAACGCCATGGGAAAACACATCAATGATTGCTATTCTTCAACAAGTTGTACCCAATTTGCAAGCCTTACAAACCTCATCCTGGTCCAAAGTCCAGTGCCGTAAAGCCATGCATGCCTGCAACAGTGCCTTATTAGACAACATAGCATAACTGTTATTGTTACCCCAACAAACAAAGAAAAGTATGAATCGAGCGACACAATTCTTCATGTGCACGAGATATGCAACAACTGCCTAATGAAATGTTAGAAGGAATGGTTTATTTTGGCAAACCTAGATGCAAGAAAAAGAGGTGTATTTAAAATAGACGCTCCATTCAAACGACAACTTTGTAGTTGCTAATGAGTGGCGGCATTATACGAAAATATGTGTCTAGGTCTTTTTTATCAGCTGCATTTCATCTTCTACACACAAAGAGAAAACAGCACATGACACAAAACAGGTGAGAGCTGTATCCTGTCTGCAGATCTTGTCTTTCAGTGGCCAGAGAGGTTCTTTATTCTAAATGTGTCTATTTCTGGGGCTGGAGGGGGAAATCAGGAATGTGGCGAGTATTAGCAACGCGACGAGTGAGCTCTGGGTAATTCCACGTCCCTCAAGGCGATCACAGAAGACAGTAAACTTTATAGACACTTAAAACGTGTAATTCCATCATTTTCATTTTATGTTTTTTTTTTATTCTCTTCTCTTTCAAAATATCAAATGCCCAACCCATAGTTTGACATGCTGTGAATGCGTTCATCGGAGAATAGAAAGTGTGGGTGTTTATGCTGAAGAAGCAATTGCATTTAACATTCATACTTCACTGGTCAAAATTCTGTGCTACAGTAAAGCATGCAGGGAAGAGTCTTGATTTATGTTTATTTTTATTAGGTTTATATAGCGCTTTAATCCAAAGTGCTTTACAATATAACAACAAGGTACAATAATGGGAGAAGCATATTAACAATCATGGTACAAACCAGTGTAACAATACATAGAACAGTTTCCTTAGATGGAGGAGGAGAGGGAAGTGTGAGGAAGAAGGGAGGGAGGGTAGCCAGGGAGGGGGAACAAAAATTCTGTTTTCTGATTTAAATTCCAGAGGGTGTGAAAAAGGGGGGGAAGAAGGAAGTATGAAGGGGATAGGGGGATAGGGGAGAAGGGAGGAGAGAGGAAAGAAGGATAGTCAAGAGGGGGGAGTGAAGAAGGAGGGCTTTCAAGGCGGTGCGGAAGGAGGAGTAGTTGGGGATGGAGCAGATAGAGAGAGGTAAGGAGTTCCAATGTAGGGGGGCCAAGAGCTGAAAGGAACGAAAGCGCGAAGAGGCACATGGTGCAGGGGTTACAGTGAGTAAGAAGAGATTTGAGAGGAGACTATGCAGTGCTATATATTTTTAATGATATATTATTTAATATGACAAACGATTCACGCAGGCAGAAAAGAGGAATATGCAGCTTGTAGTGTTTGGGGAACACGCTATGGATGCATGCTCTGCCACACACTCCTAGATCCCAGTGATTGCTGTCCCAAACATGGGCTAAGAGCAAAGCAGATTTAGAGATATGATGACTTCCTTAGTTTAAAGTGCCAGGGCCCTGCTTCACCCGAGGAAGGCACAGGCCATGGCACACTTACAGAACAGGCTATCCTGCATGGACAGCTGGTGGGTAAGTGCCTGACAGAAGCACTTCATCCAGTCAGAGGTGGTGAAGTGCCACATGGGGCTGATGGTCCAATTATAGGTCTTCAAAATGTCCGATTGAATCCTTGGCAATAAGGGGGGCAGCCCACTGGACTACCCTAAAGTGAGGAAACCCTCATGGATTCCCCCAGCCTTGAACTTCCTTTGCTCTGGTTCTATCCAGCGACAGGAATAATAATTAGGTTGTGGGTGGAAGCCGAGTTTATTCAGGGAGATCTGGAAGAAGCTCGGTCTCAGAATTAGGTAGCCACTGGGAGTTGGTAGGAAGAGAATAACTCCTCCTCCTAACGCATTCTAAATGGGGCCCTCTGTGGGGCTCTCGACAGCACTAAATAGGGGCCTTGCTTTAAGAACTGCTTGAGTGCTTTCACATATGAAAACATAGTTGGGGTTTAAGCAAAGGGTGCCTGCTGGAAGTGTCGCCCGTTACTGTGAATTTGCAGCAGGCTACTTTTCTACTGAAACAAGAGAACAATATCTCACACCAGTCTCAAGAGAATATAGAGATGGGCTGTTTGACACATTCCAAAAGGCTGAAGCTAGATACTGCATAAGTGTATTTATGTTAAGTTCTAACTCTATCCCTGTCATCTTTCAGCCCCTTTGTACTATATGACTGAGTCAGCATGGCTACCTCCTCCTTCTTAGAGGATTTCATGGAAGTGAGAAGTGGGGTTGTGTTTCTGAATACACCCCTTTCTGACGCTCCTGTTGCAATGCTCAGTGTGGTGCTGCACTTCACCGAAGCTGCTGCTGGTGATGGCGGCTTGGTTCTGCTCCGAATTCTGGAGCACAAGCTTCGATTCCAAATCCTTCCATTGTTTATAATGCGTCCTTGAATCTATTGGAATGCCTTGAAAATGTACAAAGTCATGACAACTCTTAAATATTTCCCTCTAGTCAGGTAATCTCCTACGAATATGTAAAGAAGCATATCAGGAATGATGTTGCAGGGCAACTTTACTTGTTATCTTGCTTTCACACTGGTCACATTATAGCTCACTGCTATACCTCTGATGGTTTGGTCATGCTTAAGGAATAGTATATACTAGAGGCATTTTCTGCCTCACACTTATTCTCCAAAATGTTTTGCCCATGTGCCAATTTGCTTGCTTCTGTTGTTGTAGACCAGCAGGCCGTTGATCCTGACATTGCAGTACTTATTGTGTAATGGGGAGTTTATTGAGTGGAGACTGCGGATTTCATTAGAGTCAAATTTTTGTGTGTGAATAACACATTGACCATCCACACTGTCCTATGGGATGGGCCCTAGTCCCTCCTGGAAAGGATGTGGAATAAATGGCCCCAGGTGATCAGTCAATGCTTCTCTGATTAGGAACAATTTAAGGCGTCCTTAATGAGATGCTGATTGCTAAGATGGAAGATCCCTCGCACAAAATGGAGGTGTATGCCAGAAGCATTGGAGGAGCGGTGGGTGTTCTGGGTGAGAGGGGATTTTGAAGCACTCTCTCTCAACCATCCACCTTCAGCCACTTTGCGGGCTGGGGCAAGCTGTCATGCCCTCCCTAGGAATGTCATGTTAGCTTGGCCTTCCAGAGTCACCCAGCTCTATCTAGCCATAAATGGTGGGCAAAACTTTGCAGCAAGCAATATATAATCTTTTGAGAGGCTTTGCATATAATTAACATGATCCTTCCAATAAGTGATGAGGGTAAATATTTGTATTTGATTAGTGGCATGGCTTGGTTGGGGAAACAGTTTGTGTTTGCAAAACCCTTCCTTACCTGGTAGCATGGGCACTTCATGATGTGACGGAATACCTTATGTCCACGGGTATAAATGTCATGTGATTTCACCCATCTCCAGGAGTACCGGATCTCCTGCTGCTTCAAATAAGTTTTGTTGTGTGTTAGCTGACTGGCACCAGGGTAGAGAAGTGCAGGGCGGGAACAGAGAGCAGGGTTGTTCTGCCGGTTGTGCTCCCAGATCTAAGTGCGGTTAATTGTTTGCCAGGGGGCATGATGTATGGGAAATAACTACAGCCCTGCAACTATCGGGCATATCTGGTAATGGTTCCTCACCTAAAGCCCGGATGTCTTACAGGTGATGGAGCAGCTGAACACAGCTACAGGTATACAGCTCTGAAAAACTGCAAGGCACAAGAAATTGTTGCAAAATTACAGCCTCATTAACCCGAAGGGCACTGAACATAAATTCCACACTGCTGTATTGAGGGGGACATGCACACAGCTACAGTCCATTATGCAGTAAAAGGTGATGTTCAGAGCAACATATTTATTTATTTATTTATTTATTTATTTATTTATTTGTACATTTGTATAGCGCACTTGGGCATCTAGGCACTGGTTGCATCTTAGAATGTTACAGACAGTTATCAGAAAGAGCGCTGCTAATGAAATAGGTAGGTTTTCAGTTTTTATCGCAATACTGTCTAGGAAGACTTTGATCTCAAGTACAGGGAAAGGGTGTTCTAAAGTGTGGCAGCAGAGACAGGGAATCTGGAGCCTCCAGCATTGGCCCACTTGAATCTCGGAGTACATAAGCGGTTCACGTAGGCAGTCCGGTAGGACCTGGCCGTGGCTGCTTTGGACAGTCTCTTGGACAGGTAGTCCGGGCGGTTTTCAGGGACGTCATTTCCCCAAATGCCAGGGGTAGCGGACGTGACATCACATGACCCTTGAGCTCCAATGACATGACAGGAAGTGATGTCATCAGACACCAACCCAAAGTGACATCCCAGGAAGCGATGGAACACAACCTTTCACCCCTTGACAAAACTGGAAGTGGCATCACATAGCATTGTTTCTGAGTACACCAAGGAAAATATGGTTACGATATCACAGTAAAGTGATATACATTTATTCAAGAATGGATCACCATATGTATCATTAATATCAGCGCGTATAGGCCCATATTACCGAATTACTGTGAATGCAAGCAGACGTCCAACGATAATGATGTGTTATTATACAGCACTTATGCTTAAGCGCTTCATATAGAACAAATATTCATACAATATTACCCAACCTGTGTTGGTACTCATTTATGAACCTCATCATAATGGAAGGCTGAGTTGACCTTGATGGGAGTCAAACCTGCAACCTGCAGATCACACACACATTGCAGCAGTGAGCGCTCAACCCACTGAGCTATCTTACCAGTATAGCTATCAGAAAACCAGCCACTCCAGAAACAAAAAGCCAAATGATGCTGGCCACAGCACAGGAGCCTCATCTTAAGAAGAACATTTTTTTTGGGGTAGCAAGGGAGACCACAGGGGTAGCAAGGAGACCACAGGGGTCGCAGGTGTGACCCCTGGTGACCCCTAAATGACATCCCTGGTGGTGTTGTCAGGACAGTGGTGGGTGATGACAAGTATCTTAAATTTGATCGGTTCTCGGAATGAGAGCCAGTGTGCTGCTCTCCTGGCTGCAGTGATGTGGTTGTGTTTGTTTAGCGCCATTGTGGCTCTCATGGCATTGTTTTGGATTGTTTGTAGCTTATTCAGGTTTCGCTCTGAGGTGCCTCCCAAGAGGAGATTGCAATAGTTGAGTTTTCCACCAAAAATGGCCCTAGCAATGTTCAGGCAATTGTCAGTTGAGAGAAAGGGTTGGCTTGCAATGATAAGTTTGGTCACATATTCAGCTGAGCAGGCAGTTGTGTTGAGTTGCCGGGATAGTGAGAGTTTGGCATTGAGGTGGAAGCCAGCGTTTTGACAGACGATGAAATGTGGATGGGGTGACTGTCAATGGTAAATCGCTGGTAATCTGGGCTAAGGTTGGCGAGGTGTGAGGGGTTATTGTCAAGAAGGAGTTCCATTTTCTCAATGTTGATACACAAGCTGTGGGCGGCCGTCCAGCCTTGGATGGTTTTGTATATGGCGTTGATTTTTTGGGAGACCAGGCAGGGATCATCAGCAATGGGGATTTACAGTGTAGTTTGTGTATTTGATGTTGAGAGAGTCAAGAAGAGGGGGTTTGGTGTAGACGTTGTAGAGAGTGGGGGAGATGCAGCATCCTTAGGGAACATCACGTGATAGCTGTGGGGATGGATTAGTGGTTATTGGCAAAGGCTCTTGAGGTGCGGTTGGATAGGAAGGATGCAAACCATTTGTCAGCATCTGGAGAGAAGGAGGCAGTGATGGTTAAGTGGTAGCAGAGGATCACTGATCCACCATGTCAAAGTCTGTGGATAGGTGCATAAGCATGAGGAGTGAGAGGTTACCTGAGTCTCTGGCATCGTCCAGCTTGTTCTTGAGATCCAGGAGTGCTGACTCGGTTCTGAAAGCCTGATTGACATGTGTTAGGAAAGATTTCGTAATTGTAGGTAAATTTCCTTCCATGTGGCAACCCCTAAACTTTTTGCTGTTGTTTTTCACCTTGTTCTTGACTTTGCCAGAGAAGTGCAGCCTTCTGCCGCACTCCTCTGGGCTTTCGCTCCTTTCTTACGGGGAAACTGACATGCCCTTAAGACAGTCAGTACCAGGGAACGCTGTTTCCCATAGTTTCTTTTATCATGTTGCGGCTTTCGTGCAACATGACACAAGAGGGCACTGTAAGCTAAGTTACAGCTCTCTTGGGTCTCTAGCCTTCTACAGGCCCTAGATACTCGTTTAGGATTGTATTTGATCGGTGCAAGTAATTCAGGGACAGGAATGGTGGCAGCGATCGTTTCTTTGTATTTTGAGCTCCTTTTGGCGTTCTAAGCGCGTTTCTCGCGCTTAACCCAAAATGGTGGCCTGGCTCCCAAAATGGCCAGACCACGAGGCTCCTTTCTCCTCTCCGCTGACCGTCTTGCCCCCTTCACCTTCCCCAGGTCGAGCCGACCCAGGGCCTTCCTTATTTGGGCATGTACTTTCCCGCGAAACACGGATGCTTTCGCGGGCTTCTACATGTCTTGTGTGTGCCTCCAGGGTGTGGGCTGGGATGTCTGGTCCCAATACACATCCTGGGTGCCAGAGAGTCTAGGGTGGTGTGAATGCCTGGGACCACCGTGGTCCGTGATTGGTCCACGAATGGTGTGAGTGTTGATGAGCGGATCTCCCATTGGGTCCCCTCCGTTTTGGCGCGAAGGGAACCGTGGATAAGAGGGGGCTGGAAACACCACTACCAGGTCGATCTCCTGAGTTCTCACGAACGAAGGATTACAGGAGCCAAGTATCCTGCAACCACGAGGCTGGACCGAGGAATCGCTGGTGACCCGCTGAAGGACTTCTCCTCTGCACTGCTGTCGCCTTGTGAAACCCTTTTCACCTTTGATCGAACCAGAAGGCCTGTACTGGTACTTCGACCCTTGGAATAGCGGGAACAGCTATTCTCGGCATCTTCACCATCTCCTGCCAGTAAGCCTTCGGAAGCGTCTCTGGGCCATCCAGTTGACTGACCAGCTTACACGGGAGTCTTGCTCTGTAACCGCCGCCAGGTTGTGTAGTATTTCGGGTCCTTGTCACTCTCACACGCTTCGTACACTTGGCGTTCCCAAGTCTGAAGTGAGTAGTGTACATTTGGGTCAGATACACACGGCCGCTCCGTTGCCCTGCTGTGGTGACAAAACTGTGCAGGTTTTTTCGATTGGGACGTCTTTTTACTCAACACGACGACGAGGCGTTCCCTGCTCTTCTGAACCTGCCAGCTGCTGAAACTGACGCGGAGAAGACTGGGTCTGCTTGCATCGGGGACCGGTGAGTAGTATAGCTAGGATCTGGTCGCCCTCCTGCAGGAGCCCATTGCTTTTCCCCGCTGTGTAAAACAGCACCCTTTTGTCCGTACTCGTGCTCTGCTTCTGCCCACTGTGGAGGCTGCGCTTGAGTCGCGGAACTTGTTCTTCTTCTGTATGCACTAAACTGAACTGCCTGACTTTCTTTCGAAGAGCTTCTCCTTTTGCCCGTTGGCACCAGCGCGTGCAGGTACTTTGAGCACAAGGCTCCACTCTTCGCAGGGCTCGGACTTCCATCTAGTTAGGTGCCGCTGAAGGCGAACTGGGTCTAAGCATTATTTCGCACTGCCTGTTTTCCTTCCCTTTTAGGTGGACTACACATTTTGTGCATATAACACTTGCGACTATCGTATTTGTATATATATTGTGTTGATATGGTATGTGTTGGCTTAGTATTGTGATATTGTGATTTTCTCGCTGCGGTCAATGTTTTAAAGGCCTTAAAATAAATGTGTATATATTTTTTATATAACACCTCTTTGGAGTAGTTTGTAAGTGATCTTGCTTTGTGTGCTCATTGCGGGCTTTCAGTCACCCTCACCCCTCTTGAGACCTAGTCTTGACCGCCGCGATCGCTACCTTGATTGGTCTGGCTCGTCCAGAGGTTACCCTGTTCCAAGTAATTAGGTTGGCCTTCTGAACTTCTGCGCCACCAGGACAGAGTTCAGAAATCCGTTTTAACAACATGGGCTTAAGATGTGATGGTGTTCAATGGTTGATTTTGGAAGTAGGCGGTCGAGCCTAGTCTAGGATCTTCAGGAGGAAGGGGACTGTGGTGATGAGCTGGTAGCTGGGTGGAATGGAGTGTTTGAGAGAGGGTTTCTTGAGGATGGGTGAATTCTATGATTATTTTAGCACATGTGGGATGGAGCAGGAGGCAGATGAGACATTAATGATGGCCATGATTTGCGGCACTAGAAGGTCTGAGCACTCTTTGAAAGGGATGCCAGGTAGATGTCTGCTTTACATATGATTGGTTTGAGTCCCTTGAGGATGTCAGCATCCTCTGGCATCGTGACTGAGTGGAAGCGGGAAGTAGGCTGCAGGTGCACATGTGGCTAGTGGTAGTCTGGGGGGTGTAGGTGATGGTAGTTAATTTGAACTGGATCTCACTCTCTAGACCACCTGTTATATCCAGGAGGCCTTTCTGGACCTCATTTCACCAGTTATCATCCTTGATAATCAAGGAGGGGGTCGAGGCAAGGGATTCTAGTTCCCTTAGGTTGGTAAATAGTTTGCAGGAGTTGGGCTTGGCGTTTGTGATCTGGGTACTATAGGACGGTGCCTTGGCCCTTTGCATAGCTTGTTTGTAGTTTCTGGCAAGTTTGGTGAAGCAGGATTTGTTTGATTCCGTCTGGCATAGGAGCCAGGTGCATGTGCTGGATCGTTTTTCTGCCCGTAGGGCGAAGAGCTCAGGGGTAAACGAGAATTTGGTTTGAGTGGCCCGTTTGGGGATGCATTTTTATGTAGGGCCGGGTTGTCAATGTCTTCATAGACGGTAGAGTTGTAGTGATTGTCTAGGCTGTCAACCTCGAGACCATTTAGGGGAAGGGGTACTTTTTTGAGCATTGGCTGGAGAGTATCGCTGGTGAGATTGAGGGTACAATGAGAGTTGACGGGAGGCGGTTGAGAGGAGGGCAGGCCAGGTCCGGGGGTGGGATGTTGAATGTGATGAAGTGATGATCGGACCAAGCACATTGGGGGTGATGGTGTAATGAATAAAGGCTTCTACAGCTTTGCAGTCTTCGAGAGGGATGAAACGAGTTTTTAGGATTGGGATGTGGCACAGCAACAGCCTTTACCACAGAAGTGCACTCTCATTTTGGAGAGACAAAGTTAAAATGTCTTGGGGGAGGCTTGAATGAAACAGCTCGACGCAAACAGTCACCTTAAATACTCCTTGTCTAGCACATGAAGCAGTGTTCCTCTGGATAATGAGCCAGAACTATTGGCTTAAGTGTGTAGATGGTTACAGGGCAGCTGGAAAGCGGGGAAAGACAAATAGCATGCTTGCTCACTTTTGCTTTGCACCCAACCATTGTCCACCCATGGCTGTTCCTGCTTCGTCCTCACCTATCCTTTCCTAAATCAATACCATAGTGGTCTCATCAAGTTTTAAGGCAATGCTGAGTATAGAACAATGCACAAAAGGAGTTACCTCTTCCATTTCATGGGGTTGGGTTCTGCAGATGTTGAACAAATGGATGCGGGCAGTCCCGTGTTTCAATCCTAGAGTACAGCGCAGCTCAGTTGCCAGCTATCTAACTGAACAAATGTAACAACACTCATAACAGAATGTGGTGCCGGTTCCACCCCCCCCCCCTCAATTCAGACTCCTACATTCCTGCGAAATGTATGATCCACACCGCTGGTGACTATTGGTAACTGAGGGTTTGTGACTAAAAAGCCCATTACAATACTGACACCCATGAGCAGTTTTAGTACCTAACCATATCTGAAGAGCAAGATAGTCAGTTCTGAAAAGCCATATTTTATTTGATAGAAGCTGCTATATTGAACAGCAAAATTTGCAGTTTTTCTCTCTAGACAGGGCGTTGTTTAAACTTGAGCTTCTGATGGAAGCTGTTGCCACCCAGGTAATACTCTGCCTATTCCATGAGTAAAAAATCAGTTGAGATATAGCAATAAAATATTGTGTTCCCTGACGAAGGGTGCTTCATCTCCCTAGAAACTTGTCCGTGGTTCCTTCTTTGCCTCCTTGTTATTCATCCAGTTATAGGATTTTCCTTATTCGCCTCTCAGCTCTGTCAATGCTACAGCTGGCAAATACTGAAAAGGACCACCTGTCTTCGAAAGCAAACTCAAAACCCTACTCAGCTCAAATCTGCCATCTTCACATATTCATTTTCAACTTCCCTGTAAAATGTAGGGCTAAAGGACATCTCCTCCTGAGTCATTTGGTAACATATATCTTAAAGCTTAGGGAATGTTGGCCTGGTCAATATTTTTTACAAATCTTAGCACTTTGAACTTTTCATAATCTGATGCACATGTTTCCTTGTTCCTCGATACATTGGATTCTTAGTATAATAGTCTGCGTTCGAATTTGACCTCCTTCAAAGTCTTTATTTAACTGGCCTAAAAAGTGGATGAATGGTTATTTGTTATTGTACTATATTATTAAGATCAGGTTTGTGTTTCACCTCCACTTTTACAGCGCCACAAACACATTGGGTTGAAGTGGGTTTTTCTCCCACCTTATTGAAATGAGTAGATCCAAAATACCAATTTGGTATTTATCTGAAGTGTTAATTATTTTATTTGTTGCCCTTTGTGATGACACATGTTTCGGCACTTAGCTGTGCCTTTCTCGAATAGGGGATATTCTATTCTTCAAAATCAAAATATTTTGACAAAATTATAGCACATTTATATCCAACAAATTTTAGCATTCAAAATAATTCATATACACTAACAATGAAGTAGCATGAAATCAAATTAAGTAGAGATAATCAAAACGTGAAACAAAAGCCATTAGTTCAAAACACATAATATAGACCGAGAATCGGGATGGGGGATCAGGCTGATTCGTACGGATTAAGAAAGTCACAAGAAAATAGAAAAAGAGAACAAATTCATGAGTTTGGGCATTTTTTACGTAACTCTCTTTAAACTGTGAAATGTCTTGTATAAGTTCCCTGTTTTTATTATTGTTAGGCTTTCCCTTTTCAGCCTTTGGTGTCAGCAATTACCATATATTTTGTTTCTTTTCCTTTTCACTTTACCCTTAATGACTGTATTAGTTGTAACCTTACAGATATATTTGTATGAGTCGTGTGTATTTCAATCTATATCTTTGCTTGTTTAACTTATTTAAAAATTCGTACCCTTTTTCTTCGGTCCAGAGTAATCTGCGTATGTGCAGTACGGATGTATCATGGGTTAGAATCCCGCCTAATCGAAAAGTAAATATATCCTAATTAGGGGACTATACCCGTGAGGTAATATTAGGAATAAACATGAGTGTCAATAGGTTTAATTATTTAATTTTTGTGTCTGATCCTTTCTCTAGATCCATCTACGTTTTGGATCTAATGTGATTTGGATTCCGACTTACTCGCATGGTTTTAACCCTAGTTAGTGTTCGTTAATAGAATTCATTGCATTTGCGTTTGAGTACATTATGATAATACTAGCGCGGTTTCGCCCATCAAAAAGTGGTTCATAATCGGGGTTCCATATTGGTCTGACATGTTCTGTATGCCTCAAATGTTGTGTTTTGGAAAAATGTGTATCTCAACCGCTTAGATAATGTAATTTCACCCTGACTATTTTGTTGCAATATTTATTTAGGCACACTGAGTTTGCCTCTTAAGTTTTATGCTTGATAATCCATCTGTGTCACTATCTGTTGTGCTGATATTGGACCCGAGTGAAATCGCCTTTTGTCTCTTCTCCATGTTCATGAAAGTGTTTTACAATTGGTTTAAATATTGTGTATAATACGTTGTGGTATTATATGTGCAATTGTACCACTATGTCCCAATTTATATATCGCCATTTTCGCATGTGCCATTGGCATTAATATATGGTTGGTTTTGAACAATCCACTCGTGTGTGTTGAAATCTAAATTTCTTATTAATTTTTTATATATATATAACATAATTTCATAATATTGCAACAAAATAGTCAGGGTGAAATTACATTATCTAAGGGGTTGAGATAATAATTTTTCCAAAACACAATATTTGAGGCATACAGTACATGGCAGACCAATATGGAACCCTGTAGTTATGGCAAACATTGCCCAAAACATGGCCAACTCCAGTAAAAGTAAGGGAAACCGAAGTAGGACTACCTCTCGCAAGTATCCATAGGGAAGTACTAAATAGAAACCAGCGGTGAATGGAGTTGGCGGTCCATCGCACCCGACGTGTGATGCACGAGAACTATGCTTTGATAATCAATTTTATAAACAAAAAAGAGGTGTCGCAATGGGCATAAAATACGCTTCAGATTTGGCCAATTTGGTCATGGGCATGTTCGAAGATCGAGTATTTACCAAACCAACGTATGCAAATCCAAGGTTGTGAAATGGACAAGGGTTATTGACAACATTTTTCTGATATGGAATGGAACACCTCAAGAACTAGAAGACTTTAGACATCAAGACAATAACAATCAATGTGGACTGGAATTTGTTGGAACAAGCAGCAAGACTGAAATTACTTTCTAGATTTAACAATTTTTGTGTCGGGCAATCGCTTGAAAACCAAAACATACAGAAAAGAGACAGAAGTCAACTCCACTTTATTTGCTACCAGCTGTCATCACGAACCAGGTATCAAAATATCCCAAAAAGGAGAATTTATATGAGCACGGAGAAACTGTGGAGATACGGCTAACTTTAATGCAGAATGCGATCTATTAGCCACAAGGTTTTACCGCCCGAGACTACTCAAAAAATGCATTCAGATAGCACAGAACAAAGCCCAAAGGACAAGCAGACTCCAGACTTTGACCCAAATCAAAAAAGAAAAGAAACAAGACAACAAAGTACAATGTATTACTACATACTGTGCCGACAACCATCTAATTAGACAAATTTTAAGAAGGAACTGCTACCTACTCAAACTTGATCTACATATAGGTGTATACACCAACAACTAGACCACTATAATTTACAGGTGAGCGAAAACACTCAGAACCCGCTTAAGTCCATCATTACTACCAGAACTAAAAGAAACAACACATAAAACTTGGTTACAACAAACAATTTCTGGGTACAGGAAATGTGGAACCTGGTCAATGTGCCAATACGCAACAGTGAGCACAAACATTTTCAAGGACCGAAATGGAGTTACGATCGCAATCAAAGAGCAAATAAACTGTCACTCCAAATTTCTCATTCATGCTATCATATGTACTTGAAAATTAATTTATATTGGAAGCACTATTCGCGAATTTGCAAATCAGAATCAGAGAACACCTGTCTGCAATTGGCAGTCAGGACAAAAATCTACCTCTCGCAGACCATTGGCAAAACAATTACCACCTGCATGACAAAAAGGACATTAAATTCATTGGCCTAAAAAGGATAACACTTGGTCAAAGAGGAGGCATCCAAGACCTGCTCCTCCATCAAGAAGAAGCCAAATTTATCTGTCACTTTAAGACTGTAGAGCGGTGTTTAATTTCTGATAATGACATGGTGTCTTTTCTTTGAATTGTGATCTATAGGAGCTGACTGCTAAAGAATAACAGCATAATAACCTGTATCACTTTTTCATATCTTTTCCGTGACAACGGACACCACAAAATGTGTTAATTGCTTCTATTCAGAAATTATGTTATATATAGTTTAAAAAAAAATCTTATGAAATTTAGATTTCAACACACACAAGTGGATTGTCACAAAACCAACCATATATTAATGCCAATGGCACATGCAAAAATGGCCGTATACAAATTGGCACCTAGTGGTAAAATTGCATATATAATAGCACAAAGTATTATACACAATATTTAAACCAATTGTACAACACTTTCATGAACATGAAGAAGATACAAAGAGCGATTTCACTCGGGCCCAGTATCAGCACAACAGATAGTGACACAGATGGATTATCAAGCATAAAACTTAAGAGGCAAACTCAGTGTGCCTAAATAAATATTGCAACAAAATAGTCAGGGTGAAATTACATTATCTAAGGTGTTGAGATACTAATTTTTCCAAAACACAACATTTGAGTCATACAGAACGGGGTAGACCAATATGGAACCCGGAGTTATGGCAAACATTGCCTAAAACATGGCCGACACCAGTAAAAGTAAGTGAAATCAAAGTAGGACTACCTCTCCCAAGTATCCATAGGGAAGTACTAAATAGAAACCAGCGGTGAATGGAGTTGGCGGTCAATGGCACCCGACGCGTGATACACAAGAACTACTCTTTTGAGGTTAGCCGTGGGGTCTCAAGCAAGCCCACCCATTAAGGGAACCAATCAGATTAGGAACCACTTTTTGACAGGCGAAACCGCGCTAGTATTATCATAATGAACTCAAACGCATGGAATTCTATAATCAAACACTAACTGGGGTTACATTTTAGCCATGTGTGCATGCGCACAAAACCATGTGAGTAAGTCGTAATCCAAATCACGTTAGATCCAAACATAGATGGATCTAGGGAAAGGATCGGACACAAAAATCAACTAATTAAACCTATTGACACTCATGTTTATTCCTAATATTACCTCATGGATATGGTCCCCCAATTAAGATATGTTTACTCTTTGATTAGGTGGGATTCTAACCCATGACACATCCGTACTGCAACTACACATATTACTCTGGACTGAAGAAAAAGGGTGCAAATTTAAATAAGTTAAAAAAGCAAAGATATAGATTGAAATACACACGGCTCATACAAAGATATCTGTAAGGTTACAACTAATACATTTATTAAGGGGAAAGTGAAAAGGAAAAGAAACAAAATATATGGTAATTGCTGCCACCAAGGGCTGAAAAGGGAAGGCCTAACAATAAGAAAAACAGGGAACTCATACAAGACGTTTCACAGTTTAAAGAGAGTTACGTAAAAAATGCCCAAACTCATGAATTTGTTTTCTCGTTTCTATTTTCTTGTGACTTTCTTAACCCATATGAATCACCCTGCTCCCCCATCCCGATTCTCGGTCTATATTATGTGATTTGAACTTATGGCTTTTGTTTCACATTTTGATTATCTCTACTTAATTTGATTTCATGCTACTTCACTGTTTGTGTATATGAATTATTTTGAATGCTATTATTTGTTGGATATAAATGTGCTATAATGTTGTCAAAATATTTTGATTTTGAAGAATAGAAAAGCCCTGATTCGAGAAAGGCACAGTTAAGTGCCGAAACACATGTCATCACAAAGGGAAACAAATAAAATAATAAACACTTCACATAAATACCAAATTGGTATTTTGGATCTTCTCATTTCAGTAAGGGGGGAGAAAAACCCACTTCAACCAGATGTGTTTGTGGCGCTGTAAAAGGTGGAGCTGAAACACAAACCTGTTCTTATTCAAACTAACAGAGTAGAGGAACTCAAAGTCTCAGTTGCTTCACACACCTATGTGACACGTCCTAAAGGACAAATTAAGAAAGTTTTGGTTCCGGGAGTATCCTCAATGGATATCACCAAAACAGTTCCTCATGTGAGATAAGTATTATATTATTAATACGAACCATTATTATTATTCATATTATTATTATTATTATTATTATTATTATTATTATACTTATTAGCCCTTAAGTGCCAAGGACGAGATACCTCGTCCTTGGCACTTAAATGGTTAATTAAACAGAAATGTTAGAAGGCATTGCATGGCAAAATACCAAAATCACAAAACAAGGCCTTGGCACTGGGGGGGGGGGGGGGACCATGGCAGTTAAAAGGATATATATTACTATTTATATTTTGCCATCTAACAAAACATAGAGCCCATTGACAACTGTCCAGTGCAACTGGGCTAGCTAATGATTGATGGGTTTGAATGTGTCCTATTGTAAAAATAACAAGCATTGACAAAGTTAATAATGTGGGCTTTTTACAGACATTATCAAGACAGGCATTGTTCCTTTGCTAGCTATTTTCATGATTTGCTTCAGTACTTGCATCAAAAGGAACGTATGGCAGGTATTGCTCTCATAACCAGCTATTAGCACCTAACGTCAAGATACATTGCCTGGGATTTCCATCAAATTCCCATGATCACACATAGTGGCCAGATATTGCAAATCGTTGGCGGGAAGTGACATAACTACTTTTTTATTACACCTCTTACTTTTACACTTTAAGTTCACACTAACAGCTTGCCTCAAGGAACATACAACCCAGATTATTTTGAACTCTCACATGCAAATGAGTAAACGCTGCCTACCATGTGCTTGCAGGGCAGGTAGCGTTTACAATTACAATTAAATGCTGCCTGCCATATGAGCATGTGAATATGTAAGCACACATCATTTTGGAATATTTCTGTCCAAAGTTGGTTTTGCCAACTTCCAATAACCAAAAAAGTGATGGATGGAAGGTGTTGAATAAATCTGAACCACTTGCATTGTTCTGTGCAGCCTTCTACAGCACAGTTTTTTTTTAGTCTGTCAGCGCCATTGCAAAAGCGGTCCAGCCATATGAATATCAGTCAGGTGCTGCCACCAATGGTAGCATCCCAGCCCATCTGCTAGGCCAGGTCCCCTCGGCACGGAAAAACACAAGCAACCCCAAACTTGTTTCGCCCTTGTTGGGCACCAACTTTGAGAAAAAACTAAAAAAGCAGAGATATACAATAAGGGATCGATTGCAGGGAGGCGATTAAAGAGTAGGACCAGAATTGAGCACTCCAGTATATGATGGGCTTCCGATAACCCAGTGAGCCATGCTTATTTGTAATTCTTGGGAGGTTTGGGGCTGTCTCCCCATTTCAAAATGATAGCTTCATGACAGGAAATAATTACGTTTTCATAAGGATGTTAAGGGTTTAACTGGGGTGGTGCTTTCCTGTTGCTGCCATATCGATAAGAAAGCAAACACATATAAGTAACGCAAATACATGAATGCACATATTGTGATTTTTTAGAATACAAATAAAATAAATGTGGCTATTTTTACAGTCTTATTTTAAAATGTCTTATTGTTACTGTTAACATCACTTTCAGTGTACATGTATTTATTCTTACCTCTTCATTTTCAGTTTGTGTTATCATTCTTAAGGTATTATAAAACAGAATTCCTGGCTCTAGTTCGCTCTAAACTTATGGCTGCTAAGTAGAAGCCAGGCCCCATGCTGCGTGTAATGTGTCAGTGTTTGTGTTGTCTCGGGTCTTTATATATCTACTGTGATGGCTTTCTCCTGCACTATTCTAAGAAAGACTGAGGCGCCCAGCTGATATGGAGGCATGTGTTATCCTCCTGAAAAGGACACCATGCTAAATTAAGGACTGGTTCCCGCTGCCCTTTGGTTTCTAGTAAAACTGTGGAGTTGCACCTTTCAATGTGTGATTCCTGTCAACCCAAGATGGAAAGGCATGTTAATCCTGATCCAGGCACCCAGTTTTTCCCGCTGTGTTCCAACGTTTTCCCACTATGTTCCATTTCCTAAACAGGGACATATGCAAGCTTTGGTTATTCGTATTGATGCATTGATTCTAAAATGAGGGATCTATAATTGTCTCCAGCTGATGGACAAATCTGCCAAGGTGATTAATATAGGTCACTCCCACGGAGGGGCATTCTGTCAAAACGTGTTTTGCAGTTTCGCTCTGTGCCTTATTAAAGCATAACCGACATAAATGTTTCGTCTTTCAGAATACCACGCTCCACACCAACTACTGATAATACTGGCAAGTAGTTGATTCTTAACAGAAGAATACATCTTCCAAGACTGGCAGAAGGGCAGAGATTCAAGTACCCTTGTGGTCTCCTAAATGTATACAGTACAGTTGAAATAAAAACATAACAGTGTGGTCAGACCAAATGGATGAAATGTTCATGCCACTCCCACAGGTCCAGTAATCTCCCCAAGAAGGACTTCATACACTGATAATCATCTCCCCACTTGGGTACCCAGCTAATGTCATAAAAGCGAACATCCATACTCTTCCCCAAGCACGAGTTTGCTTGAATCTTGCCTTCCTCGTCCCCCATGCTGCTCAGGAGTGTCTTAGTTGGAACATTGAGCATCTTCACATACAGTTGTGCTCTTTTCTTTAACACCAGCAATCCTCAACCTGATTATTGCCATGGGTACTGTAGGGTATTTTGTGGAGATTTGGGGCCTGACGGTATTTTCTTACCGCCGAAATATAACTTAGCAACAATCACTCCTTGTATTCAGATTGGGCCATGTACGACAATAATACAGTGAACATGCATTATTTCAGCACCCAGGAATGCATATTTGGTATGCGTGGGTGGTAGGCGCGGTTGGTGGTATTTTGGTGAGCATAATTCCCTTGTTTTATTTGTGGCCCCAATGTCCAGAATCCCTTATCTTTGCTTAGATTTTTCGTGTAATCACTAGAGAGACCTCAGACCTACATTTTAGGAATACCACATTTTTCAGTGTTAGTGTGCCACCATGGGCGATCTCACTGACTTATTTACGACAGAGAGCTATATATGGTAATCTTGTGGTAATTTCCACTACCTTATATACGGTAGGGAGCTATGTTCAGAGAGTCTCTCTTCCTGTTGACTCATGTACCTCCAACGAGCTATGCTACAGTCACTCACAACTGTTCATACTGAATCTGACATGCACACATCTGTCTTAAAATGACCATTGCACTGTTTAAAATCTCCCCACATCATCAGCATTGTAATGGTAAATAGTAAATACACCACCCGTCTGTTTTCAAATATTTTTCTGTATTATAAAAGTTGCAATTAAACACGATCTCATTCTTTACTGAAATAAATAAAATGGTACAGTAAAAGCATTGTCTATGACACACTGCAAAGAGAGTGGCGGAGAACAGAACTCAAATTGCAACATTAGCATTTGATTAAGGCATGCACAGGAATCCTACATTGACTGCATATTACCGTACACACTCAGCTCCCACACTTCTGTAATTACCTTATCTTTTTAGTTGTTCTCTTTGGCTGTTCTCTTTGTGAATGTGGCTCCCTTGAAGATTAACTCCAGTAAAAAGGAACGCTTGCCTTCTCAAACCGGGGTCATTGCCTGGAATTCTCAGCTTTTGCAGATAGGAACGCCTCAGCCAGTGGAAAGGTCCTTCTTTCAGCTCTCCCCAATCTCGACTCTCTTTCTCCTTTCTCAAAAACCCCCCAGCAAAAGCCTGATCACTCCCTCTAGCATGATACTTGCTATGACGCTGCTCCAATCAGAATTAATCACGCCATCTCCTCCTTCTCTACACAACGGCTCATTTTTATAGTAATACTTTGTAACCAACTGATTTCCTGTAGTTATGTGGACAGGGCAGCAGAGAGAACAGAAAAAAATGGATGTGCGTTTAAAAGTTCACTTTCAGAATAGGCCTAATTCTGCAGTGGAGACACATTTTTATTAGTGGATTATGTTTCATTAGTCATGTTAGTTGTCAGTAAGGTTAGTTATTATTTTCAAATGTGTCTCTCGCACCATAGGCATTTCAGGTGAAAAATAGTGTGCATTTTTGGGTGTGCACATGTGCTTTTAACTGTAAAAATAGATTTGCATCTTATATGTTAAAATCGTTTTTGACTGAATGGCCTGTCTTTCCTTGTTAATCTGGTAACACATATAGCAATGCACCGCACCCTTGTGGTGGTGCTGCAAAAAAAATGTGCTACCTGCGCAGTAGTGCTGTACTCTGTGCTGTTTGCTACCTATGTAGTAGTGCTGTACTCTGTGCTGTTTGCTACCTGTGTAGTAGTGCTGTACTCTGTGCTGTTTGCTACCTGTGCAGTAGTGCTGTACTCTGTGCTGTAACATGCCAAATATCCTTACATATACCCTCCTTTTGTTTTTAGAACTTGGATACAATCCAAGCCAATTCCTAAAAACAACTTGTTCTCTCTTTTTTTTTTTTTACAATATAGCAATCCAACAAAATGAATATTCATGTGCATCAATGAAAAATTTGCAATCAACACAGTATTCATCTGAGTTCATTAGTTTACAGAATATTCCACATTTGCCTTCTCAGTTGAAGTGGCATTACTTTAAGTTTAGATTGTCCAAGTCAATTAAAAACAACGAAATAAAACAACTAACTAAAACAAATAATTAATATAACAAATTAAAATAAATAATTAAAATAATAAATACGTGGAACTCCATATGTCAGCACTCTTGTCCGCTTCTGATATGTCCCGACCAGCGATGTTATTCGGTTCATTCGAGTACACTTCCATCTTGGCAATCTTAGATCCATAGGAGTCATCCTTTTTAGCATTCTGGTTATCTTGTCTTCACCTC
This sequence comes from Ambystoma mexicanum, assembly GCF_040938575.1. Classification (NCBI taxonomy): domain Eukaryota; kingdom Metazoa; phylum Chordata; class Amphibia; order Caudata; family Ambystomatidae; genus Ambystoma; species Ambystoma mexicanum. The sequence continues at coordinate 394,574,573 of NC_090936.1, forward strand.
CACCTGGAGGCAGGCATCTTTTGGTCTTCATCCAGGGGACTCCAGGACTCCATTGTCTCTCCCGTGGGCTCTGATCTCGGAACCTCCGACCAAATAATGTTAATTGTCTAAATCAAAATAGAAAATAAACAAATTAAGTACATAGCATAATACTAACTTCATCCTTTTGCCAAAAATAAAACATGCTTGGTAAAAATATTTCATTTTTTTTTCTGAAATTAAACACAAGTTAAAAGAAAACAAGCAGATATTCAATATTTAACACACTCTCTCTCTGCACACCAACCATGAGCTTCCATTATATGTGCATTTATTTATTTATTTATTTATTTATTTATATTATATATTTTTACATATATAACAGTGTTTATGTACCATCATAACAATCAACTTTTTTTTTTTTTAACTTCTTTGTCACTGCTTCCTGATTACACCCATTTATTTTCTCTCTTTTTTTTTTTTTAATGGACTTTATCTGTCTCTACATGCTCAAGCTGCCTGATCTCATGTCTGGGATGGCATGGTTTGATTTGATTTACATGGACAAACTGCTCTATTGCTGTTTCACCTTCATTTTTCAAAATTTTATAAACCACAGGAGAGACCTTATCTATAATTCGAAATGGCCCCTGCCAGGCTGCTAGAAATTTAGAATTTTTCTGTTTACTTTTTCCAAAATGAAACTTGTACACCTGATCCCCTACACTGTATTCCTTTACTGATGTCTTTTTATCATAGTATGATTTTGCACTGTCAGCAGCTCTTTCCAGATTTCTCTGCACAAAAGCAAATGCATGTTGCAAATGCCTCCTCAGTTCATCAATATATTCATGAACTGTGGATGCACTCACAAGGGTTTGCTCATGTGTTCTGTATAGTAGGTGTTGTGATAACACCATTTTCCTACCTGTTAAGACCTCATGGGGGCTAACACCTGTTGCTTTGGCAGGAGTCGACCTGATTGCCATCAAAACCAATGGTAAACGCAAATCCCAGCTGGAACCTGCTTCTGCCACAAATTTCTTTAAAATATCCACAACAGACCTATTGCTTCTTTCAACTGTACCTGAAGACGCCGCCCGATATGCGATATGTAGTTTCCTTTTCACACCTAGTATTTGCCATACCTTACTCATTAGAGTACTTGTGAAATGACTTCCTCTGTCTGACTCAATTCTTTGTGGCAACCCAAACCTTGAGAACACATGGTTCACCAGCAATGTGGCTGCTGTTTGCGCACTACAATCTGGTGCAGGAATGCACTCAATCCACTTCGACATCAAACATAACACACTCAAAATATAACGGTGTCCCCTGCTCGACCTTTTTAAAGGACCTACATAGTCTATTTGCAAATCTGACCATGGGAGAGTTAGGCCTCTTTTCATCAATGGTGCTCTATGCATTGGTGAAGCAGGTTTAAATTGGGCGCATACTAGACATCCTCTAGTATATAATTCCACATCTTGGGACATATGTGGCCAGTAAGCATAATCTTTTAGTATTTCCAATGTTTTTTGTGAACCTCTATGGCCTGCAGTTATGGCATCATGTGCATGGTGTAGCATTAGTCCTCTGAATGAAAGGGGTACTACCCACTGTATTTGCCCTGTTATGGACTCTCTAATCATGAGTCCATCCTGTAATCTAATTCGTGTTTTGTTCTTTAATAACACCCTCAACTCTTCTTTTCCCATACAATCATTTTCTGTTAAAGGATTTTGTTCAGGATCTATCAAATGATTATAATAGATTCCCAAAATTTGATCATTCTTTTGTGCCTCAATCAAATCTTGGTCTGGCGTGTCATGACTCCACTGCACCACCGGTTGATCTACCTCCTTTGGTGCTTTAGAACGTGTGACTGCATCAATTTGTATTTCACCCATTAAATAATCAATAGGTAGCAATTCTCCCATCACAGCCCCAATCTTAGCCAGGTGGTCTGCCTTATCATTTCCCTCCTTATCCTCTCCTGGTGTTTTTAAATGCCCACGAATTTTTCTCCAGTATATTGTTAAATTATTTTCTGACACCAATTTGTCTATGGCTTGTATCATTTTTCCATGTTTAAGTGGCTTTTTGTTGTATGTAACCATGCCTCTTGCTTTCCAACCAGGCAAATACTCCACAAAGCTATTCCGTGCATAGTCAGAATCAGTCACCAGGACAATTTCACTGAACTTTTTATCAACTGCAGTAGCAATTGCTTTATAAATGGCTGCCAATTCCGCCACCTGACTGCTCCTATCTCCAATCCTCATCCCTATACTAGGAACGCCTTCACATTTCAACCAGACATTTCCTATTCCTGCCACTAATTGTTTATTACTGTCATTTTCAATGTGAAAAGCACAACCATCCACATATACAGTTGGCAAATCCTTGCATGTTTTTTCATCAAAAGCTTTGTGTGGTGATTGTTCAAATTCCTGTAAACTAGTTTCCACTTCCATTTCATTTGGTATTTGTTCAGCTGCACAGTCATGTAAGTCAGCTAACCCTTGAGCAATTGGGCTCTTTTTATTTTGTCCATATCTCACTTCTACGGGAAAACCTTGTAATGCCAGCGTCCATGAAGTGATTCTGGATTGTGCTAGATTGCCTGATCTAATTCTTTTACTCTCTAAAAATTGCAAAGGTTGATGATTTGTTTCAATAATCACCTTTTCTCCCTGAACAATGGGGCGGAAATGTTGTAGCGCCCACACAGTGGTTAATAGGGCCTTTTCACATTCATTAAATTTCATTTCAACTTGGGAAAATGCCTTACTTGCATATGCAATGGTTTTGTGATTCAAATCGTGTTTTTGTGATAACACTGCTGACATACAATGTTCAGAAAAACCTATTTCTATAAAGAAATCCCTGTCCTTTATGGGGTATGCTAAACATGGTGCCTTTACAAGACATTCCTTTAATTTAGCCACTGCATCAGACTGCCCTCTTTCCCATTTCCAGGGAGTATTCAGTTTAAGCAGTTTAGTCAATGGTTGAGTGATTTCTGCATAATTTTCAATGAACTTTCTGTTATAGCCTGTCATCCCTAATAAACTTTTTACTCCTTTCACATGTTTAGGATCTTTTAATCTTTGTATGGCCTCTATTTTCTTCCTTTGTGGATTTAGCCCATGTTCAGTCACTTCATGCCCTAGAAAGTTCACTTTTTTCTTGCACCATTGTGCTTTTTGCAAAGATACTTTGGCGCCTGCTTTCTGCAATTGGCCAAGTACATGTCTTATTTCATCCAAATGGCTTTTCAGGCTTTCAGTTTTTATCAGGACATCATCCACATAAACTATTGTTCCTCTTTCCGCTGCATCCGGCATGGCCTTTCTCAAAAATATGCCAAATTCACTCCCACTATTGATGTACCCGAATGGAGCTCTACGCCAGGCATATTGAGTCCTGTCAAATGTAAAGGAAAATAAGTGTTGTATCTCCTCTGCCAATGGCACGCACCAATATCCAGAGGTGAGATCTAATGTGGTAAATACATTTGAACCATGTATCTGAGCTAGGCCCTGATCAATGAATGGCAGTGGCCATCTAGATATTGGTACTCTTTTATTTAACTCTCTTAAGTCTGCACACAGCCGCCATTGACCATTTGGCTTTAACACACCTAAAATAGGCGTATTGGATGTGCTATGAATGGGCCTGATTATTCCCCGTGATTCCAAATTTTTAATAATCTCTGCCAATGATTCTAAACATGCCAGCGGTAGTCTATACTGGCGTACAAACACTGGATTTCTGCTACAACCTTCTGGTAGTGTGGCCACATGTAAATCAGTTAAACCACAATCATAAGCATCTTTTGCAAATACATCCTTAAACTCCATAAATATTTTCCTCAGGTCGTCCCTATCCTTATCGCTGTCACATGCATCCGCTAAGGAGATCTGCTCTTCTACCATTCTGGAAAATTCTGGAAACTCTTCTGGTAAAGGAATCTCAGCGCTTTCCTCTAACTGTGTGGCTGTGTCTTTTTGTAGAGCTGTCACTTTTAAATATTTTGGCATATCAGCTTCCACTTCAATGGGCTGATTTCCTGTTTCATTTTCATTTACATTAAATATTATGCAATCCTCTTGATGGCAGCACACTGTCTCATTTGAACCATAAGGATACACAGAATGAATTTTAAATATTCCTTTGGGCTGAGAGTCCAGGTGTTCTGGCAACTCGCCCTTGGCATCTACATATTTTTCAGGAATATTCCCAATCACCATGTTATTTAAATCTGCCGTATAATGTGATTTTTGTATGGCCATTCCTAATGGGGAGTTTTCCTCTAAATGAATATCCTGACAACCTTTATTATTTACCATGATTTTTACAGATCCCTCACCAATGTCTACCAATGGAATGTATTCATAATCCAGGCCTTGCTGTTTTATGGATTCATTCAGGCATACAAATGCATCAGAGCCTTTCATCTGCTGTCCATTTTTGCATTTCAGTGTTATTGCAAACTGTTTTGTAAATGCAGGAATAATAGTATTTTTCCTCATTTGTAATTCGACTGCATAAGGAACCAGTTGTGAACAATGATAAGCCCTTCTTTTGTCTTCAAATTCAGGTGCCGGACCACCTAGGCGTGACCATATTTTTTGATTAAGGAAATCTAACACCATACACATTCTGTGCATGATGTCATTGCCCATGTAAAATTCATTTTGTGCTCCACTCACTATCCATACATTATGGTAAATTGTTTTCTGCCCAATGCTAATTTTAAGCATGCATCTGCCTGCAATTCGGTTTTCAAAGTCTGGACTGTCCAACCCAGAAACATATTGGTTTTTAATCCTAAATTTCGGGATTTCTTCCCTCTCCATAATTTTTTGCAACAATTTCTCATTAATGAAACTCCTTTCATGTTCAAGTGCTAAAGTGGCTTTTATTGTTTTAAGATAATCATTTATACCAACATGAACCCATGGTTGCTCATCTTCCATGCGTATTTCTGCCAGAGTGGTAATGTGTTTTTCTGAATCTGTTTTAGGAGCAATATTCTGTTTGCATGTTTTCTCCTTTAAATAGAAACGTAATGTGTGCTCATCTATGGCAGTCTGCCAAACTTTCCTTGGGTCCAAGTATATTTGTACAGGTAGTTTTTCATTGTCGCTCTGCATTTTGTCTTGACACATTAATATAACAGTAACACTAGGTATGCAGCTATTCTGGAGATATACCTCCACAGCATCATTTGTTTTGGCAACGGTGTGACATTCATTTATATTGCTGTTTTGTGATTTTAGTTTCTTAGGCCTCAATGGTTTTTTGGTTAAGGACCACAGCACTCCATTCACCCCATCTATGAGAGGAGACAATCTTTTCAGGCAATCTGTCCCCATCAGAAATGGAATTTCACAAATAGATGTGATCAATACCTCTTGTTTCATTCTGTGCTTTCCTATTTTTACGTCAACCTCAGTTACACCTATGATGGGCACCTCCTCCCCATTAAAGTTATGCACTGGGCCTTGATTTGCCTTCACTGTGATCTGACTCTGTGGAGGCCTCCCTTCATTGATACTCTTTACCAGCTCCTTGGACATAATTGTGGCCTGTGCGCCAGTGTCAATCATAGCGAAGGTGTGGTATTTTTCTTCTACAGTGATGGGTGCATAATATCTGTCCTCAACTTCCTCTAATACACATAAGAAATGTGAATTCTTACTGATTTCAGGGCTCACCTTTCTCAGGTCTTTTTCACTTTTGGCTAAGCACATTGGTAAATGAAAAGACATTTTTCCCTCCTTTTTACCCATTTCTGTGCGAGATATTTTATTCATTTCTCCATGTTCAGAGGTTTTTTGGAGTGTGGCCACTGTTCGCCCATCCATCTGGGTAACATCAGAGACCACATTACAACCTTCCAACTGAACATGTGTAACAACATCATTCAGCAATTTGTCATTTTTTAATTCTGTGCATTTGTGATCATTTAGTGTAATACCAGCCCTTTCAGCCTCTTCAAAAATATGTGGCTCAAAGAATTCTTCAGGTGATTGACTTGTACCCTCCTTGTGAGTATTTCCTTTTTCTGTCTGTGTTTGGTCATTGTTTTGCTTGCCCAGGGAAGGAGCTATGGCATCCCCACTTACTCCCTGTTCATTGGTATTCCGCATGCATGAGTCATTTTTCTTAAATCTGTTCCTTTGTTCTTTTGGAATTCCTAATGTTTCTTTTTCATTTGTGCAAATCTTTACTGTTTTATTTAGCTCTAAGTTAAACCGTACCTCTTTTTTAGAAGTATTTGCACTTTCTGTCACAATTTCATTTACTGGTACTTTCATTTTTAATCCATTAGGCATCTCAGAGTCATTATGCAAAATTATATCAGAGCAATCTGTCATTTTGGCACTGCAGTTATCATGAGTACTTAGTCACTTTTCGGAAGCCCCCCGGTCATTGCTATGGCCATCAGCCCCCTCTTTGGAAGGTTGTTTTTGCGCTGTATAGAGCTTTCCTATTTGCTCAGCTAACATTTTCACTTGGGCCTCAAGGCACTGGAACCTTTCCATCTCTCTAGGATCCTCTTTCTGTGGCCTAGGTCGATATTGGTTGTTTTCCCCCTGATTGGATCTATTCTGATACCTCTCAGGTGATTGATGTCGGTTGGGATGGTTTCTGAACTCTTGATTCATTTGTGGAGGGGAGCGGGTTGCACCCATCCTTTGATTATAGTCCCCTGGTGGGGAATCATTGTACTGGCGTGGACTGTAGTTCACGTTTTGCCTCATGTCCTGTCTCTCAGATTGTGGGTACTGGCCCCTATGTTGATTTCCATTATCAGTAAATCGATCCACATATCGGGGCCTATCCTGATTACCATATATCATGGTGTTGGGATCAAACCTACTCTGTGCCCCCAATGACTGGTAGGGACCATCATTTCTTTGATCTTGATTTTGTCTCTGGTTATTGTTCATACCTGCCATCTCAGGCCGATATCCTACCCGGGGTCTATCCCCTAAATACCTAGGGCTGATGTAGCTCTCTCTATTACTAGGATCATGTGTTTGGAACATTGGTACAGGAAATGGCTATCTTTGTTGATTACCCCTTTGTTCAGGTGTCACATTATTTTTACCTTGACTTTGAGCAGACTCAAGGGACATTTTGGCTGACCTGATTTCCATTACTGTGGCTGAGGGTTCTTTAGATTTAGGCCTGGTATCTTTCATTTTATCACTTTCTCTACCCTGACAATAGAGTACCTCATATAGCTTTGTGCTTTAATGTACAATCCATTCAAGGGACTTGTCACGGTCAAATTCACGGACCAATTGGGATATGATGTCTTTCTGTAGCCCATAGAAGTATGCAGTTTTAAACTCATTGGAATTTGAGTCAAAAGATACATCAAAGCGAGAGAATGCTCTTTTTAAGTCTTGTAAAAATTGGCGAGGGGATGTATTAGGTCCAGCAGTAATTGTGTACGCGACTTTCTTTGCCTCCTGCAATGACTGAAAAGGAGAAAAATGACGCCTAATTTCTTTTTCAAACTCCAGCCATGTCATATTCTGCTGTTCATTTAATCCCCTTATGATGCTGGCCGTCGGGGCATCTAAAGTTAAATGAAAATATTGTCTGTACTGTTCCCTAGGTATCTGGAGTGCTTTAAAAATGTCATGCACCGCTTCTAAGTGATCCTCAATGCAGCATTCACCTCCCTTTTTAAATGGTTTGATCAGGGCTTTAATGGATTTCATTATTTTTATGGGGCTACTTGTTGCAATACATGGAATTGCACTATTTTGTGAGTCAATCCTGTTTTCAGGTGTATGAGATTGGTGACTGCCCCCAATGGGAGTATCAAATCCCCCAAGGGCGCTGCAACCAAGTTCAGTCACCGGCCCAGTCACAGGGGCACTAGCTCTTTGGGCAGAGCTAGAATTCACCTCCACTCCATTGAATGTGGTACCCTGCCGCCTCTCCTGGGACCTGGGAATGCACATTTGCTGTTCTAAGTCCTTACACTTTTTAAGGAGTCTGTTGGCTTCATCATGCAAATAATTATTTTCATCACTCATTTTATTAATCACCTCCTGCATTTCGCACATTTGCATTTGGCATTCATTGAACTCTTTATTTCTCTTGTCTCTTTCTTGGATCATTTTAATCATTTCTTGTTCTGCACTCTGGAGATCACCTTCTTTTTCACAATGTTCTTTTTGTAAAATCTGCATTTCTGAAACAACCTCATCTTTATCCTGCCTAATGTGATCCACTAAGGCTTTTAAGTGTGCCAATTCTTGCTCACTATCTTCAAATTGTTTCTTGCTTTTGGATAACTGAGTATCAAAGTCTCTGCATTTTAATTGCATGTCTTTTTGGCATACATCCAATTCTGCTCTCAACATTTCCTGATTTTTACTTGCCCCCTCTAATTCAGTCTTTAACCTGTTCATTAGCTGAGTATCATTCTCTTGCATTCGCAGGGACTTGTTTAAAATAAACCATATTTTGCCGCATAGCCGTATTAAACAGTCTTTCTCTGCACTTTTATCGGCTGCATTCAATAATCTTGTAAGGCAGACCTGAATTATGCTGCCTTCTGCAAAAATATTGTCTAGTTTTTCTTTCTGCACCTCACCCTGAATGCGGTTACTCCATTCTAACGTGCTATTCGAAGACCAATTCCCATGTGCAAATAACTTTGCCTCTAAATATTGCACTAGATCTGAGAATGTGGTTTCCCTTTGTGACATTCTGAAATTCCTTTTTAGTGGCACACTGCTATTATAAAATGGGTTCCCTTTAATGTGCAAATGGCAGTGTGAGACACACTTGCCACGCCCAGTAGGTACTCTATGATCACTTTCCCGGCCTGCAACGCACCATAAATATGTAGGGTATTTTGTGGAGATTTGGGGCCTGACGGTATTTTCTTACCGCCAAAATATAACTTAGCAACAATCACTCCTTGTATTCAGATTGGGCCATGTACGACAATAATACAGTGAACATGCATTATTTCAGCACCCAGGCATGCATATTTGGTATGCGTGGGTGGTAGGCGCGGTTGGTGGTATTTTGGTGGGCATAATTCCCTTGTTTTATTTGTGGCCCCAATGTCCAGAATCCCTTATCTTTGCTTAGATTTTTCGTGTAATCACTAGAGAGACCTCAGACCTACATTTTAGGAATACCACATTTTTCAGTGTTAGTGTGCCACCATGGGCGATCTCACTGACTTATTTACGACAGAGAGCTATATATGGTAATCTTGTGGTAATTTCCACTACCTTATATACGGTAGGGAGCTATGTTCAGAGAGTCTCTCTTCCCGTTGACTCATGTACCTCCAACGAGCTATGCTACAGTCACTCACAAGTGTTCATACTGAATCTGACATGCACACATCTGTCTTAAAATGACCATTGCACTGTTTAAAATCTCCCCACATCATCAGCATTGTAATGGTAAATAGTAAATACACCACCCGTCTGTTTTCAAATATTTTTCTGTATTATAAAAGTTGCAATTAAACACAATCTCATCCTTTACAGAAATAAATAAAATGGTACAGTAAAAGCATTGTCTATGACACACTGCAAAGAGAGTGGCGGAGAACAGAACTCAAATTGCAACATTAGCATTTGATTAAGGCATGCACAGGAATCCTACACTGACTGCATATTACCGTACACACTCAGCTCCCACACTTCTGTAATTACCTTATCTTTTTAGTTGTTCTCTTTGGCTGTTCTCTTTGTGAATGTGGCTCCCTTGAAGATTAACTCCAGTAAAAAGGAACGCTTGCCTTCTCAAACCGGGGTCATTGCCTGGAATTCTCAGCTTTTGCAGATAGGAACGCCTCAGCCAGTGGAAAGGTCCTTCTTTCAGCTCTCCCCAATCTCGACTCTCTTTCTCCTTTCTCAAAAACCCCCCAGCAAAAGCCTGATCACTCCCTCTAGCATGATACTTGCTATGACGCTGCTCCAATCAGAATTAATCACGCCATCTCCTCCTTCTCTACACAATGGCTCATTTTTATAGTAATACTTTGTAACCAACTGATTTCCTGTAGTTATGTGGACAGGGCAGCAGAGAGAACAGAAAAAAATGGATGTGCGTTTAAAAGTTCACTTTCAGAATAGGCCTAATTCTGCAGTGGAGACACATTTTTATTAGTGGATTATGTTTCATTAGTCATGTTAGTTGTCAGTAAGGTTAGTTATTATTTTCAAATGTGTCTCTCGCACCATAGGCATTTCAGGTGAAAAATAGTGTGCATTTTTGGGTGTGCACATGTGCTTTTAACTGTAAAAATAGATTTGCATCTTATATGTTAAAATCGTTTTTGACTGAATGGCCTGTCTTTCCTTTTTAATCTGGTAACACATATAGCAATGCACCGCACCCTTGTGGTGGTGCTGCAAAAAAAATGTGCTACCTGTGCAGTAGTGCTGTACTCTGTGCTGTTTGCTACCTATGTAGTAGTGCTGTACTCTGTGCTGTTTGCTACCTGTGTAGTAGTGCTGTACTCTGTGCTGTTTGCTACCTGTGCAGTAGTGCTGTACTCTGTGCTGTAACATGCCAAATATCCTTACAGTACACAGGTCCTAAGCCCCAGTAGCTTCCTACAGAACCTTCCCTCGATAATCTGCAACCATTTCAGGTCAATCTTAATTAGGGCTTCCACCCCACATATCACAGTTGGGACTAGACATTAAATAGTTGACAAGCTCCCCATATAGACTACCCACTTCTTTTTTCATAAATTGGCATATAAGGGCATTCAGCTTTGCCGCCTTCCTCATGAGCATCTAAATGCAAGTGTTGTACTGTCCTACTACATCAAATTTGACACCAAAATATGTATATAAAGAGGAGTAATTCTCTTCTATGGCCTGAACATATAAGTGTGAACTAGCAATCTTTTTTCCAGAGAATATGATCAGTAAAGTTTTGTCCCGATTGATAGTCAGTCTGTTGCTATCAGCATATGTCCACAGTGCTGCCACCGATCGCTGTATCCCACCAAACGTGTGGTCTAGAAGAACTAAGTCATCGGCATTAGCCAGCACTGTGCAATGGGTGGAACCAATTTTGGGAGGGAAATTCTGAACAGTTACAAGTGACACCGGCAGATCAGAAACAAAAAGGTTGCATAATAGTGGGGCAGTCACGCACCCCTGCTTTACCTCACAATTCCGGCTGGCACATACAGTCAATGTTCCCTGTGCATCCAGTTAAAGACATATCGTGGTGTTCGTATGAAGAAGTTTGAGGTAGTGCAGGATTTCAGCGGGACAGCCCATCAGATGGAGTTTGCGCCAGAGACGCTCCCAGCACACCGTATCGATGGTGGCTTTAAAATCGATGAATTGGGCATACAGTGGCGGGTTGTTAGGACGGTGTGCTCTGGTACTTAATTTATCCATAACCAATAGGTTATGGGCAGTCCAGTAATCATGTCTGAACCCACTCTGGAATCTGTCCAGTATTATCAACCCAAGCATGCTGACCTTTTTAGAGACATTGGAGTAAGAGTGATGTGAAAAGTTTCCAAGTACAGTCCAGCATGGAGAGCAGACAGTAATTTCCCAGTTCAGATTTACTTCCACTTTTAAACACCGCAATCAATATTGCTTTTTGCCATGTACTGGGAATCGTCCCCTCTGAGAGGACTTTTGAGTATTTTGAGAAGACAGGCCCAGAAATAAGGGTCTTTCTTGAGGACCACATTTGCTAGTTAGTTAGGGCCTGGTGTCCTGGAAAATTTAAGGTTCTTAATTTTAGAAACTAAATCATCAACCTTTACAGTAAAGGGAAAACTCTCTGGAATATATTAAATCGACCTTGGTTTTAACGTACATTCAAGAGGATTACGTTTAGCAAGAAATAAACACCAAGTGTGTGCATCAATAATATTGATGAGGGAATACTGTCTACTCCCCTTAGATTCCCCCAGAAGTGACCAGATGCTGCAGATGTTCCTACTATATAAGATTGCCACTGTGTGCTGCCATAAAGTATCTATACCGGAGCGTCTCTGTTGTTTGAGCCACAAGTGGTACTTATGTTTTAATTTCCTGGCTACCATAGTAGCTACCAATTGTGCAGCCTTCTTTGCTTTCCTAATATCACCCCTTAATGTGCATTTAGCATCCCTAATCATTCTATCAAAGACAATTCCTGGCTGAATTTCTCTTTTAGCCATGTGTGTCTTTGATGTAGCGTGGGAGTTAGCAAAGGAAGTTAGCCACCTCTCACTTTCTTCTGAGAAGATTTCATCAAACATTTTGAGGTTAGAAGTAGACATATAAGATGTCACTCTTACAGCCTTATTTATATTCCTCTCTGACCAGACTATATGATTTGCTGCATGATTAATCTGGAGGTCGCCCATAGGTTTAATACAGGACTTTACTTTGAAGCCCTCGATTATCAAAATCAGTGCTTCGTGGTCACTCTACAGATTTTGACTAATAGCCATGTCCTTATGCATGGCAGCTAATTCACAACTAACAAATATAGTGGTGGTCATTACGAGTTTGGAGTTAACCATGGCGCTATCAGCGCGATGGCTGCCTCCAAATCCATACCGACTCCGCCCTGGTGAATGGAGGTATTACCGCCCCATTCCAAGGTTGGCGGGGGCGGTAATTCCCCATTCACCAGGGCCCTTCCCCATTCCCATTTGAGCCCCCATAGGGCTCAATGGGAATGGGTAAGGCGGTAATAATGGTACCGCAAATTGCGGTACCATTATTACCTCCAAAATCCCTTTGCGGGTCCCGTCCATAAAGCCTGGTAAAACCAGGCGCTAAGGACCTCATAATAGGGTGGTAAGGGATTACCGGTACCGGTAGCCTTACCGGTACGGTAATCCCTTACCGCCCGGGTCATAATGACCCCCATAGTCTAAGGTACTATGTGAGGTACCCCTCATCCAAGTGCCCTTCCCTGTGCAATCACTCTTAGTACGTCTGTTTATGATTTCTAGTTCACAACAGGCAAATAAATTCAACCAATTAAGACCCTCAGTATGTACTACTGTTTTTTCCATAGTACTTCTAGTTCACAGGACTGGGTTAGTAGATATTCTAGCCCCACCAGGTATGTGGCAATTAAAGTCCCCCCCCAATTAGAATATGATGGTTATTGGAGCTGCCAGCACAGTGAACAGACTACTCATGTAGCTCCTCTTGGAGCTGTTCTCTCTGGTCCCCCCTGGGCGGATTATATACATTAACCAGTAGTACCTTCTCCCAACACTCTTATACTGAGATGGTCACTTCCACTGCCAAAATACAGTCGCCCGGGCTAGTAGGTATCTTATTAGACTTCAAAATATGATTCACCCTGGTGATAAGCCCACTGGAGGGCCTGCCCAGGAGGCCCTTTTTGCTGAGGGATTGATGTATTGTATACTCGTGCATCACTATGGGGACAGTCAACCACATTTCCTGAAGGAAAAAAAGCATATGGTTATCAATAAAGGATAGGGAACCTGTGGGTAAAATAAAATGCATGAATCCATGGGTATTCCAGAACAGTAAACTACAGCCTCATTGTTTGTGAATAACCGCTGGTAGCGACTCCTACAGCCATTTTAACATAGTTTGTATGTCAGACATCTGAACATCCTTTCCTGCAGGTTTAACTGGCTTTCTCAGTTTGTTGTTCCCCATGTTGGCAATATTAATAGCTAAAGATGGATCATCCTGCTCAGGGTCTACGTCAATCTTGAAATGTATTGATAGCTGGGATTCCCGGTGTCTTCGAAGCAGTTGAGCCGTAGCAAGGAATTTACAGTGAATTGCAGTCAGGTTAGGATTCAGCCCTTTCAGAGGTTCAAAGAATTCAAAATCATCAGTCAACAAGACTCGTAGTTGTGGAATAGAATGGAGTCTAGTTAGAAATGCAGATCTGGCTAACCACTTCATCGGACATTTGTGATTTACATTCTTTATGATGCAAGTTTTACTTTCTGGTAGGCTCTTAATAGACGAGATTTTCCCCACTGTTAATTCTGCAAATGCTGGGTCCGAGGGTAGTGGTCTTGTTGCTTTCTTATTAGGAATTAGGAATAGAGAAATTGGCCACGGCTTGCCCCTTGTTTCGGGATAGGTCAGATTCCAAGTTATCCATACCGGCAATGGAAATCTGACCAGTTTTTATTACCAATCAGTGTTATCCTGCGGGTGAGACTACCAATTCCTTTACTAGAACATTTCTTGTCAGAGCTGGGAGGAAACACAGGAGAGACCTGGATCTTCACCACTAGTATATTAACCTCGGCTTCTGATACCTTTCCCTGTAAATGGTTGGCATTGTCCAAAGATTTTAGGGTGTTCTGATGGATACGTCCGCATAATTTAATCAAAATTGTCTTTGCAAATTGTAAAGATACAATGGATGACTGCAGGTCAGCAAAGGAAGCAGACTTTGAGGTAGAGGCTTCAGTTAAGGCGGCTTCTTCAATTTGCACTGCTCCCTCAGAGGCTATCACTAGATTGGGTGAAGCAGACAGTCGCCCGGTGGGCACCATAGTTCCTGTGCTCTCGTCTGCTCTGAGCACTTGAAAACAGGCTACAACCCGCCCCCATGTGCTCGGGGAGTCCGGCAAGTCTTAGCGTAGCTGAAGTCATGGATCTCTGAATGGAGAGACAGAGATCCAGCAACACATTGTTGTCAATGGCGTTGTAGTTAGTGGAACCTTGTGAAAGGCCCCCCTCTATATTGGTGCTTTTTGCTTCCTCCTGAGTTGAATTGGCCTCACAGTTAGGTTTGCCAGCCAGGAAATAGCCGGTATAGTCCCCTTGAGAATAGGTGAGGTTGCCTTGGTGCCTCTTTAGTTATTTTTTGTGCTGCCGGCAAGCCTCCATTGAGAGACGGCAACTTCGTTGCCACCTCTTCTTCTCAGATTACACCGAGACCTACAAGCTTCATTGCATGCCGGCATCTTAGGTTTAAGTGTGGGTCAAAGCCAATGTCAGAATTGGCCATGCGCACTTATTATCGCTCAGTGCACAGATCAGGGGCTATGGTGCAAACGTCACACTCCCTACAGATCAGGAAGCAGTAAGATCAGGCTATGGCTCTAAGGTCACGCTCCTGACTTACTAGAAAGTATTAACAAGGCACTTGATATAAAGGAAAGAGACTTCTTAAGTCACGGCAGTTAGAAGATCCACAGTACCTGAGATGCTGCAACGTTAGCTGAAGCAATATTTCACTTACTCAGAGCCGCGATAGTGAGTCAGTGTGATGCGGTCCCAGTCACACGAAAACACACTCTGTCCACACTCTTAACAACTGAGGTGGGTTGTATGAGTTTGCCCAGATAATCTGCGAAGGAATCCGGCTACATCTTTTGGACATGTTGCAATCTCTGTAATAGGTAGATTGTACGTTATAAATGAACAATTGTATAATTCAAGCCTAGATGAAATAATGGCATTCGTGAGTGTCAACTGATGGGTAAAGGAAAAGCAGTGGAACATCTCTTTAATTTCCTGAGATGTATGAAGCAGCTTCTCTGACTATCTGTGGCACCATAGTGAATTCTTCATCCAGAAGAATACTGAGATTTCTGACCTGCTACTGCAATTCTGTGAGGACGATTTCGAACACAGAGGACCCATGATAACAGCTGCATCCAGTAAAATCTCCCAGTTCCTTGACGTAATTTTAACTCATTTTCCTAATGGTAGCTTCATTTTTTAGATGACTGACTGGCTTATTGTTGGTTAAAAATTATATTTTTATAACTCTGCAGACAGCATTCAATCCAGGGGGGCAGATTTGCCACACCCTGCACAATAAGCACATTTACGACATGGCCCCCAAGCAACTTTACAACTGCATTTATGTAATCCAGTCCAGGTGCAAATTCTTTATTAAAACTACAGGTTGGTCCTGTTTATCATAGAACTTCCCAATGTTGTATCATGTTGACTTTCTCACCCAAACACATCACTCACATCTGATCCCGCCATGGATGTTATAGGCTACTACTCCCATGATCCACCACCATTGACATTGCTGGGTAGGGCTGATGGGAATTGTAGTCAAAAACATCGCGAGAGCCAAACTCTGCAGATCCCTGTGATTGGAGGATTCAGGTGCACATGGCAGTAAGATGCATATCTTTAATCTATCCACAGATCGTCACTGATATTTCACCACTGGAAAATGTCATGCTTGCACAGCCTGCTTGACACTCTGCTCTGTGTTACGTTTTTATTTAGGTGCATTACAGTAATATCTTGCAATGTGCCCTTCTGCCACTATTGGTGACCTTGCTGCGCTTAAAGCATATCATTCTCAGAGTACAAATCGAGATTATAGATTTATAGGCATCATACGATGGATTCATTTCTGTTATAATATCGCTTTTAATATGCATGTTGTTCGGCAGAGGATTTTCACTGCAAGATGGATCCATTCATATAAACATCTCCGCTCTTGTCTAATGTATACATCGCTCACAAAAACTCTTATAATATTTGTTGCTGTCACAACTATCACACATGACTAGTCAAAAACATGTTTTCATTTGATTCTAAATACATCACAAATCAAAGCACTAGGCAGTCGAAATGTGGTGTTAGTGTAATACACTCTCTTCATCAAACTATATAGACATAGATACAGAAAAGATAACAATTGAATGTGTGGGCTGTGAGTCAAAACTGCAATGGCCCACCCATTCTCCTCTCAACTTTCTCTAAGGCATCAAGTGGGTATTCTAATCCCTGAAGAGCATAATGTCACACATTAACTGGCTTGTAGGTATGATGTCAATCAAAATGCTCCACTTTTCCAAATGGTAATACCCAAATGTTCCATCAGAGGTGTCTGAATGCTAATGCTGCTTCTCAAATTGCAACCTTACTCATGCCAATATTAAAAGAAACTTGACTAAATGACGGGGGATAGCGCAGGGGCAACACATTTGTCATGGAAGCAAGACAACGCAATGCAACACGGATTTGAATCCCGATCCCCCGGGTATGAACCAGTACCTGGTATAAAAGAACAATTATATTTATAGATTATAACTGCTGTGAGTGGAGCATGTGGACACTACCATTTTGTATGATGTCGGGTGGCCTGCAGGAGGAATGATATAGCAACCTAACTTTAGGCTACATATTGCATGGCATAATGATACATAGAAGGAAATCCTTCTAGTTAAGAAAACAATAATGCAGCCTACCCACATGATGCCCAATAAGATACAATTCAATTAATAATATGGAGATGATAAGATAACTGATATATGCAAAATCCTTTATTCCTGGAACTGGCCAGTGTAGAATGAATCAACTCTCAAGGTGCCACACATCTGTCATTCTGACTAGGTTTGTATGTTGATCTTTGCTGTATTAGCATAAAAGTCGGTATGAGGTTGATGGCTTTGCATAATATTTAGAAGCCAATCCATTCCCCTGCTGACAAATGGTGGTATAACCCCTTAAAGGGCAGCCTCACTATTCCAGTGATATGACTCACAGAGACTTCTCACTGCAATCTCTCTTCAGGCTCTTGCACGATACACATCGTGAAACAAAACAATGATCGGTTTGATTGCATATGTCTTGGGGTGCCCTTTAGCTCAGTCATGGAGCTGGTATTGGTCTCTTGATCCTCCATACCCGCTGCAACCACTGCATTCCAATACTCCCAGTGGCAAGATCCCAATTACCCTCAGTAACCTAAGTTCTGGAGCTCTATTAGCCAGTAGTGCCTGTTTTCTGGTGGTTCAGGTGCATCCCTGAATAAGTCTGCTTTCTCTTGACACTTGGTGGAGGGTCAGACTCTGTTCTCTCCATCTTAATGCTCTCCTCCCATGATGAGGCTAGGGTTGGGGACAGGTCTGGAACAACTACTTCATACACTCGATATTGAAGAGGTCTGCATTTCTATGCATGGTGCTGGAGGCTGAGAAGTAAACTTCCTACCCACCATGAGGAAAGCATTCAAGATCATTGCCCTTCTGTATGATTTCTTTGCCACTATGGAAAACCTCAGACTTCCAGACTATAGTGTCCAACTGCATTTGCCTATAAAGTGGAGCTTAATACCTGGGTCACTTCAACTGGGATCTAATCCATCCATCCATTCAGATGGGAGCAAAAGGATAAAATCCCTTGCCTAATCCTATTGATTGTTTCAGAAGCTAGGCTCATCGACCAAGTTCCAATAGTATTTGTTATAAACTTAATGATTAAGGCACACCCTACAGGACGTTGTGGGCATGGTTTCTTGGCCTTTTAGTGCAGCTCTGCTGCCAAGATGCACCACATCTACTATGATGCCAATGTGCTCTGTCCCACCACTAAGGTAAAGAGCAGTGGCACTTTCTATTTTCTCTTCACAAGTGAATCCTCCTGTATCACCAAACGTGATCTCTTCTGACAGGATGGCACAAAAATGATGTGTTATGCAGTGTTATGCAGTTGACAGAGAACTATCCTTCAGGCTACCCTCAGCCATTTCCTCTTCCTCACTCATATCTGACTGTCAGTCCGCTATCCAGTCATGGTGTGCTGCAAACGATCTCTGCCTCAATGCCAGTAAAACTGAGATCGTTTGCATTTGGACCCCTGCTCCCGCTTTCCCACTTTCACTCTTGCCAGCCTCCCTTGGCTGAGTGCCCATCCCCACCTGCGTGGCAAAAAACCTCTGGGTCACTCCACTCTCTCCTTCTACTCTCACATTTCTGACATCTCAAAAAAGTCTAACTATCAACTACACCTCCTCAGAGGCACTCTACCTTTTCTCACTTTCCCCCAGAATCTCACCGTCTCCAGAGCCCTGGTTTTCTCTAGGCTGCACTACTGAAACAGCCTCTTCCTCAACCTCCCTGCTTCTGCCTTGCACCCTCTGCAACTCATCCAGTACAGAACCACAAGAGTTATCCTTGGCCTCAAGCCCAGGGACCACATCTCTCTGGCGCTAAAATCCCTTCACTGGCTCCCAATCCAAAACCCTCTGCATTGTCCACAAGGCTTTCTGGGGCATGAGACCTACTTACCAGCAATGTTGCCTACCTAAATACTGTTCCTCTCGAGCCCTCTGTTCATCTACCTCCAACCTTCTGCATGTGAGCTGGTTCTCCAAGCAGAGATTTGGAGGGAGATCCTTATCCTCAGCAGGTGCCTCCCTCTGGAATAGCCTCCCTGCCACCCTCTGTCTTGAGTCAGATCTTCTTAAGTACCGGAAACTCCTCAAGACCTTCCTCTTCCCCTCCTCCTTCTCTCTCCCCCTACCCTGCTAACCTAGCTCTCTGCTCTTTACATATCCCCTTCCTCTTCCATACAGCTTTGCTCACTGGCCGCCTGGTGTACTTCAGAATCTCAAAGGTCCCTGGCACCCCCCACCAGTCCTCTTTGCACTTTCCTCAGGGTCCTGCACCCCATCCCCCTCACTGCATTTCTGAATAAATCCAAGAGAGCTTCTCTCTCTGCACTTATCCCAGTCTCTAACGACTGGGTTCACTTGGACCCCCCTCCCTTGACCGTCTTGCACTTGCACAATCTGAAAGCATATCTGCTTGAAGATCGTCTGTCTGTTCTCCCTTGTCTTCACCCCTTAATGTGCACTTGAAAAAAACGCAGAATCGCTGTCAGGCCTTTTTGCTGTAACTCAACTGTTAAGTGCCAGGATATTATGCAAGTCTATGCAAAAAGGACAAGCATACTCGTCCTTTGCACTTAAGGGGTAAAATGTATCATTTTCGCTTACTCTGCCTCTACAAATCGTTATTGTCTCAGAATTTCAAGGGCTCTGAACGACTGTTGTTTTTTTCCTTTGTTGCCACCATCCTTAAGCGCTTTGAAACACTGCCTCTGTATAGACGCTTTGTAAATAAACATTACCATTACCATGTGATATATTTAAAAGTTTTGTTTTATACTTTTATTCTCAATTAGATGACCAAGGTTTTTATGTCTCCAAGGAAAACTCTGCAGATTAGATGAGGGAAGTGAAGTTAGGATACAGCAATACATTAATGTTCACAATATTTTGTACTCAAATATTTTTATCAACTATTGTACTTTATATTGCATTAGGCTAATTACATAATTTTCTTTTGTAATTATTAATGTCTGCTTCAAATTACTCTCAAATCATACATACTCTCTTTTAAGGGTATGCAAGCTAATATACCAGATAGTGAAATATTATTTAAATTATTCAAATAAACAATGTTCATTGTTGCATGCCATGCATCTTACAAACACTCAGTTCAATTGCGAGTGTACACAAGTTTATTAATCATGCACAATTATTTTACAGATTCTGTCAAATTTAAAACTGAACAAAATGATTTCTTATATTGAACAAAATTTACAAACTTGTTTTTCAATTTCTTATGCTTCACTCATCTATTTTCCTGTCTGAAGGATACTTTGGTATTCTTTGGTCACAGAACCAAACAAATCTGAAATTACTTTTGCCTCCACATGTCATATCTTTCACACTAATTAAATTCATATTTGAGTTCTAAGTTTCTGTGATAAATTTGCTTTCATAAATATGTATAGCACAAAGAATATAACTATCTTGTTCTCTGCTTTACAAAGCGTAACATGACAGCTGCTTTCTTGTTCTTTGTACTCATATAGATTGTTTCACCTTTTCCTCATAGTATTTAAGGTTTTTTTATTCAGTTTATTTTTTTTGGTCTTTGACCTTATGCAGTTTGAATATTTCTACTCAATTTAACATTTCTTTGATTCTTGATTACATTTCTCTTACTAGTCTGATTATGTTATTGAGAAGTCTGTAAAGCACGTGGTAAGCATTTGTTACTATGAGTATAAAAATTAAAACCATATCATATTACTATAATAGTATTAGTATAATAAAAAAGTGAAACAATCTATACGAGTACACAATGCAATCAATTACTGTCATGTTACTCTTTAAAATGGAAACAAACAGTATTCTTTGAGTTCTGCACATGTTTTAAAGGAAATAGTCCCCAAAGAAGCACATGCTCACAACTCAAACACATAGTTTGCTGGTGTGAAACATTTGTAGTACGAAGTAATTTCATATGTTCTAGTATTGTAACTAAAGAAAACAAAAGTATTCTTCCGAAAAGGAAAGTATATAAGTGTAAACTTGAGAATTGAAAACAATAGTGTTTATACCTTATGGAACATAATCGGAAAATGTGTAAAGTTTTAAGTTGAACACATTTGTAAAGTAAAAGTGCATGAATAATACATGTGTGCGTGTTTTACAAGAACAATTTAACTAAGTGTTTGTAAGCTTTATGGAATGCTGCTAAGAAACTTGTTTAGCTGAAACTGCAAAGAACTTAGGTAAGACAGGTGTATATCCAATTCTCATAATATCAATTAGCAGGTAGCTAAGGAAGTGACAGGTCTCAGCCTGTCTCTCTGTAGTTCTCAAAAAGGATCCAAGAAATCAATAGGTCCCAGCTGGTCTTCTGTGTTGGGTGTACAATTCATCCCTTCCCTGAAAGCAAGGGACTCGATTTCGGGACTTTCTTTAACGTTCCTCAGCCTCTCCTGACTACATCAAAAAGCTTTTGTAGCAGCACATGATAGTTCCCAGTATATGCTTCTCTTTGCTTGAAATGTCGTTGTACTTACTTGTGGGGCAGCACATTATGGTTCAAACATACTTTAATGTTACTTACAACCTCTTGGTTATTGCTTGTGAGGGTGTAAGACTTGGTTCCCACAATGCAATTGTTTATACTTCACTTGCTCATGAGGCAACAGGCTGCAGCTCTCATGTTGCACTTCATATTACTTGAAATGTTTTTTGTATACTCTTGTAATGTAGCAGACTGTGGTTGCTACAATGCAAGTCACTTAACACACAATCTCTTTGTAGTTGCTTGTGAAGTATCAGACTATGATTCCCATGAGGCAATCCATGTTACTTGAAATGTCTACATAGCTAATTGTGAGGCAGCAGAAAGTCCCTTCAATGCATTTCACTTGTTTGGAATTACTCTGTAGTTGCTTTTTTGAAGCAGCAGACTATGGTTATCACAATTCAATGTGCAATACTTGTGCATTTTACTTTACTTAAAACATCTCTGCAGCTTACCAAATTCCTGGGTTGTTATTCTTGTCATTGTGTGTTCTCCCGTGTATGACACATGATTCTCTTTTCTCTCACAGAATAACTAAGTTTCCTCAATTGGATAGGTGGGTGGTTTCCAAATGCAGTCTCCCTTTCTCTATTTGCTCCACATTGCCAGAGTCTCTTTTCTTCCTGCTGAAAGATCCATCTGGCTTTGCTGGATCCCTTGACCACTGTTCCAAAAGCCCTCTGTACCTTCCTGGTTCAAAGGCTGCTCTTTGACCTCCAACCAGCTTGTTGCCATCACCAACCCGAGTACTCTCTGTGTGTTGATTTCCCAATCCAAAAACATGTTAATCCCTTCTCCTGAGGATAAAGTGGGTCCGTTTTCTGAGCGTATTCGAATGAGGATGGTCTACACAAAACATTTTAATTATTTTCCCTCACCAGATGAGCGGTCTGTCTGTGAAAGAGCAAAACATATTGTTTTAACAGTTCTTCTTCAAATGTTATTTGCCTAAGAGTCCCAGGTGCAGCATCCCTTTTCTGTGGGTGAGCTGCCCCAGTGGATTTATGAGAGGCTCTGATAAATGAGTGACAGTCAATTCATATCCCTCTCCACATGGTGCTGCCCAGGTGAACCAAAGATACATGTAATACCTCCATGCTATTTTATGGTATGTGGGCCTGTGCAAAGGGTCTAAGCACACTATCTTGTGACTTACTATCATCTACTTCAGAACTCTCTCAAAGGGACTGGACCAGCAGATCACTCAGCAACCTCTTGGCTAAGTAGCCAAGATTGTATGTTCAAATACAGAGGTTAGGAAGCCCACCAGGATGCACAAGAGACCTCTCTGAGACTGTGTTAGGCACCTGATGCTGTCTTTCACTCACAGAGTTCTGTCATTTGCCCATTTTGACATCATCAGCAATGGGTTGTGGCATACTACCCTCTGGGGGAAATATTTTCTCTTTAGAGAAGCCAAGGGGTTGTTTCTCTACCTTGGACCAGCACAGTAAACATGATTTGCCAGGCATCGCCTTCTTCCTCCACCCAGAAAAATGTTGGTTTCCATAGGTCAGCAATCAAAGGAACTATTGAGGCTGAAGCCTCCAAGTGTTCTAAGGGTAGGGGTCTCCAGACAGCAGGAATGCGTTCTGTCCCCTCTACTTTCACCTCATCCAGTGCTAAGAGGCCCCCTGCAACTGGATACCCTTTGAGCAGATCTCTGTCAGTGCAGCTGACTCTTGCAGGGCTAAGCCTATGTCTAAGCCTATGTCAGCTTGTTCCAGGAATCATGTGGGTTGCAATTTAGTTCAAACAGAAAAAAATACCAGCACCCAAGCCTAGGTGACATTCTCAGTTTCGTTCAACTCTTGTAAGAATAATCCCGCTCCCCCACTGTCTTTTCCACAGTTACCAGCCCCAGGCTCCGGTGGCACACCTACATACGTAGTGCACCTGGGGTAGCAGCAGTGTCCCCAAATTCAGAAAACACAGTACCCAATGGCACAGGGACGCATTATCAAGGGGCCACAGTGGTTGAACGGAACCCATTTACTTTTCCAGGAACAAACAAGTATCCAGATTAGGACAACCCACAGAGAGCCTTAGGATGCCCAGTCCTATCGCTCACTGCCGACCCAGAAGAGGAACCCATTTTTTTCATGGTGGACACAGGCACAACAAACTCAGTAATGAACAGGCAGTACAATCAGTTCTGTTTACAAAAGAATAACCCATTAAAGGAGGGGTCAGAGAGATATGGGCCCCATTGCTGTTTCCTACTGCATCCCCTATCAATTTACTGGGTAGGGACATCTTAAGTAAACTCAGCATGACTATCTCGTTTAGCGAGAGGGAAGTGGTGTGTTCCTCCTGTATTTGTTATGTAAGGGTTATGTTGATCCTACATGCTCTCGGAAATGAAGCAGTCACGAGAGGAATACCAGTCGCCCCTGACATGTTTATGTATGGGATCACAATACTTTTTAGTGCAGTGCCGCTGGTGGCTAATCGGTACTGGTGGGTGCCCTCCGAATTCCTGTTCATGCTTGCTCAGCCCCAAGAACTTGTTGCAGGGACGATTATCATGCTTGCCATTGAAGGAGTGTTAATGTCAATGGGAATTATTGTGTTGATAGCAACAGGCATTGACGGGGGAGAGTGGCCCACAATTTTGTCTATCGATCCAACCCAGCCCCGGAGAGACATAACAGATTAGGTCCTCTTTGAGAGCAGGATAAGCATGGGGAGGTAATATTGTAAGTGTGAGTCCCTTGTGGCATAATGGTACAGTATTGGTACATCCCATGTTATTGTTAGGGAGCACCCCTTCATTTGCTCAAGAAAATGTATCTCAAGTACCTGACGAATTGTGGATGAGTAACCCCCATGATGTAGGGCACTTGCGGAGTGTTGCACCAGTACGTATCACATTGAAGCCAGGTGCAGTGTTACCCAAAGTTAAACAGGACCACATACTTAAAGCAGCGGAAGACGGGATATATGACACCATTATGGCCCTCTTACACCAGGGCATTCTATTTCCCTCTAATTCTCTGTGTAATACGGCTATTTATCATGTGAAAAAATTAAAGGGGGCAAGTTGGAGAATGATTCAGGATGCACACCCCTTAAACAATGTGGTACAGAAAGAGTTTCCTGTGGTTCCTAACCATGCCACAATATTGTGTAACATTCCCACTACAGCCACACCATTAGTTGTCAAAGATCTCAAGAATGCCTTTTTCTCAGTTCCAATACATTCAGACTCTCTGTATCTCACTGTGTTTACGCTTGCCGGAAGGAGGTTCTAACATACTAGACTCCCACAGGAGTACTTTGAGTCCCACAGTATTTTTCAAAGAGTTTTACATGAAGATTTAGGTAACAGACAAGTACTATTATTCAGTATGTGGATGACCTCTTGGTATGTAGCAATACAGAGCAACAGTACAGGGCATATTCTCTTACATTACTACTGTTTGCTGATAAAGGGTAGGAGGTATTTTACTTAGGCCAAGTGATTTCATTTAATGGTAAGAAAGTGACTACAGAACACACAGCAGCGGTGTGCAGCTTGCCCCAGGCAGTGACTGTCAAAGATATGCAAACTTTCCTGGGGTTGTTCAATTATTGTACACTATTTATCATACACTTGACCACTGCTGCAATCCTCAAAGAGGCCCAACAGACAAAAAATACCATTATTGGAACTGACAAAATGCTTACTAATTTCTAAGAACTGAAGGATGCCATCTCCATGATCCCTGTCCTAGCAAACGCTGACTATACTAAATAATGCTATATTTTCTCACACTCCAGTGGTAAAATGATAACAGCAGTTTGGACACAGTGCAGTACTATGGGTCATAAAACCGTAGCGTATTATAGTGGTATGCTAGAGTCTGTTATACAAGGACAGTTTCCTTGTGAACAAGAATTATCTGCAGCTACTTTTGCTATTGAGAAGTTAGCAATGATTACTATGGGTTGTTCAGTAACTATGTACGTAGAGAATGCAGCGGTTGCAATAATTGAGAGAACGAAGTCCACATTGACAGCACAGAGGACATCAGTGCATTAAGTCATTCTTTCCAGCCCATGTATTCATATTGTCTGTTGTAAAACAGTGAATCCTATTACTGAGCCTGATGATGTTCATGGCTGTGTCATGTACAAGGGTCCAGATGATGACATACCTAAAGCACGAGACTCCGCTTTGGAGGATAAAGAAATAGGTTTTGTTGACAGGTCATCAACCATTGACCAGGAGACAGGCTAGTGACATACTGGTACATCAGTGGTCTGGTTTGTTGATGGAGGCTATGAGGTTTTCATTAAAGAGGGGATACTTGGGCACTATTCTGGCCAGGCAGCAGAACTAATGGCTCTCATTGAGGCGCTAGAGGCATCACAGGATTGCCAAGTAACAATCTATTTGGATTTGGCATATGTGACGACAACCGCACAATCAGGATTTTCGAGGTGGATGAGAAGGGAGTTTCGGAGAGTCAATGGGTCTCCAGTACAGCTTGCGGACCTCATAGACAGATTGATTAATTCTCTCTCACAGCCATCACTTGCCACAATTGCCAAGTGTGCCACCCATACTAACAGTAGAGACTTAATTTCCCTTGGTAACAAAGCAGACAACACGCTCCAAAAAATTGGCTGCACACTTAAAAGTGCTAGTGTCTCTGAACACTCAAAGCTTGTCAATAAGCAGTTGTAAATACAGGTTCCATATGCTGCAATACCCATTACTGAGGTTATAGAATTGCAGGCCCAGGCACTGCAGAGTGAGAAGTTATTGTGCCATATGAGGGTGTTTGCGCAGTCTCCTGCAGACGTAGTTTGGAGGCAGGTTGTTACAAGGAAAGGTGTTATGCCTCAAGAGTTGGATTTAGTTGTACTACCCCTTGCATGTGCACATTGCGGCCAATATACATGAGGATTGATATGTGCCGAACATACAGGAACTTTTAAATGTGTTTACATTGAACTGTACAACCTGTCCGACATATAACACAGGGAATACATTGAAGACGTTGCAGGGCCCATTGCCCCACCCAAGTGACCTGTTGTGAGACCTCCATATTGATTTTGCTGACATGGGAGAACAGTGCATCACCTTTTATTAACTCATAGTTGTTGTGTGTCCCTTCTCTCGTTGGATTGAGGTTGGTCCATGTGCACATCCTGATGCCAAATCGGCAGCCAAGTTTTTGGTTAGAGATCTGATTCCCCATGAGGAGTGTACAGGACTCTTATAAGTGATAACTGCATACACTTTTTCAATGAGTTGTATAAGGAAATTGCAGCTCTTTTAGGAATTAAACATAAAATATGCTCCTTTTACCAACTTCAGGCAACCGCGTTGTTGAGAGGATTAATGGCCGTTTCAAGGACAAGCTATCCAAATTATGTGTTACACTTAAAAATAATTGGATCCATTGCTTGCCTTTGGCCTTTTTCAGTTTAAGTACTCAGCCCTGTAAGGATCATCACCTCTCCCCTCGCAAAATAGTGACGTGGAGACACATGAACACACTGTTATCTCCTGTGCGGAGTGCTTCTGATGCTTGCAGGGCTGCGTAAATTCTAGGAGATGAGTTCAAATCGTACTTAACTGCATTGACAAAATCTTTATCAAATGTCTTTCTCGACAGATAGTGCCATGACGAGCAGAAGAAGATAACAGCGCTGCACTGGACTCTGCGCATTCGTCACCGCTTCAGCTACAGCCAGGCGATGTCAGTTACGTGATGAACTTTATCCGCAGGTGAAGTGAGCAACGCTATAATGGACCTTATAAAGTAGTGTATACAACTGCATTTCCGGTCAAGGTGAAGGAACTGTGGTATTGGCTACATCTTTCCGATGTCAGGAAGGCACCTCACATATCACCTCCTTTTATGAGTTTACTGTCTGAATGTTATTTTGTAAATTAATGCATGAGAACAAAGCAGAAATTGTGGTTATTTGTTGACCATTGCCATAGGTTGATCACATCAGTTTTATTAAGTAGTATTTGATATACATATGTTTACATGGTGTAAAGTAGGCATGTTATTTTTTTAATTTTATTTTTTGACAAAATTACTTTTTTAATTAATGTTGCATGGTTTATTTCTCCATTTTTTAGTATGTTGAAGATATTTTACAAGTCTCACTATACTAGTTTTCTTTTTTATCTTTGCTGTGGCTTTCTGTTTGTGATATTTGTATGTATGACAAGTGAGTTTATATGGTTAGGAAATATAAAGGGGGTGTAGTATAGAGGTATGTGGACAGAGAATGTTTTGATTCTACAACACCTACTGATGATGTTATGACTACTGTAGTAAAAATCATGAAAACATGTATACGGGACACAATATTACGGCAGTTGAAATCGTGATTAGATAAGGAATAGGAATATGCTCAATACAAAGGCGTTGTTTTGATACTATGAGCCTCATTCCGAGATTGGAGGCAGCCATGGCGCTATTTGCAGCAAATACAAAATGATTGTAGATTGTGAGGTGGCAGACGATCCAGCTGGCAATGATACTGAACAAGGTTTGAATGCTATCAAAAGAGTAATGAGGGTGATCCGGTTGAAGACACTCCAGAATCAGTACTTTCTTCTGACGGCGATGAAGGAGGGCGTATGTAAAAAAAAAAAAAAGGCCCTATATTGCTGTATATACAACCTCACAAATGATGCAGAAACGGGTCCCTGACACATAATATAGGGGCCCTTCACAATTTGAAGACTGGCATGGAAAGCGAAGCAGGGAGGGGTGCAGGCTGAAAATTGGTTTGGCACGTTATTCTCGTGGGCAGAGACATGGCTCAGAGCAGTGGCGAAAATATTGCACTTGCCAAATGATAATCCGAACTGTGCAATGATGATGGTTACTATTGGGGCAGGAATGGCTCTCCCGGCTACAAAGAATAGGCAGGTTCAAATGGAGGACCCACATGAGCATCATATGGTCAAAGTTGAATGACCAATAGATGCCCTGAGAAAACCTGATTGCCACAACCAGACTGAGAGTACTATGTGGATCACTGGGTAGATTTAGCAGAATATGGAGGTTGTATTTACCTTACGTGTATTCCGGAGAGGTATACCCGGGATGGGGAAAGTTTGCGTCATGTGTGTTGGGTGTTGGTCCCTAAGGATGAAGCAGAGAGGAGGAGAGAGAAGGAGAAGTTAGTCAAGGAGGTAATAACTAAAGGGGGGAATGTTGGGATGCACGCTCAAATCCCAGCCCGTCCCAAACAATTTTGATTGCAGAGAGTATACTGATACACTTGTTTAATTTAAAAGCAGACATATGTATATGCGGGAAATATATATAGGCAGGCACAGGGGGGAACCTTGTGGGTAGAGGTGAATTGTGTGGGGCAAGTGGATTGTAGAGGCTTATACAAATCTAAGGTAAACTAACAGCAAGCTTTATAGAGTTCTAGGCAGAATGCATTGCATGCGCATGACACACAT
The DNA here is from genome assembly GCF_040938575.1 of Ambystoma mexicanum. Taxonomy (NCBI): domain Eukaryota; kingdom Metazoa; phylum Chordata; class Amphibia; order Caudata; family Ambystomatidae; genus Ambystoma; species Ambystoma mexicanum. The sequence continues at coordinate 394,603,621 of NC_090936.1, forward strand.
AACATGACTCAATACTGTACCCAACAGTAGGCCAGAATACTTGCAGATCGTGCTGAAAACACAGAACAATGAGGCCTCTTGCTAGGATTTTGCATCCCGACTCCCAGGCAAGACTGACGCACACACACACAAATGTATCCAGCTAGAACCTTGTACAATTAGGCAGGAATGCGAGCGGCCAAATATGAGTAGGGCTGCGCTGGTCATTAGACTAGCTTATACTTATCCTTTGCAACTGGGGAGTAGGTGTAAGTGGATCTAGGTTACCTGGCCTAAGCGCCACCTACCTGGTGCCTTCCTGGTTGCAGCTCTTTTTCACCACTTAGAATGCCCCGTCCACCTTTTGCCTTCCTGCTTGCCGCTCTTTTCCCTACTTAAGGAGCCCTCCAGCCTCTTTTCCTTTGCAGCTGGTGTAAGTGGATCTAGATCACCTGGCCTAAGCACCACCCACCTTCTTATCACTGCCTCTTCCTTCCAGCTCTTAACTCTTAGATCAAGGGTGTCTCTCGCCCGGGCATCCAAAGCAAAGGGGAAAGAAAAGAGCAATTCCTGTTCAGAATCCAGGACCCAAACCCCTGCTAAGACAGCAGGTAAGCATGCACCAACATTTGTTTACACCCTCTGTCCCCACAGGCCATCCCCACCCTCTCTGGTCCCCCCGTGTTGTTCCCTTGTGCCCCCCTTTCCCGAACACAGGAGTCTGTCCTGCTACATTCTGGTTTCACCATCACCGTCTTGTGGCCAATGCTGGATTTTACTTTATGGACTTCATTGATTGACAGTGCATTACCCTTTATCAACTCTCATGCTGGACTTCCTTTGAATCTTGTACGCATGGTGACCCTGAATCATGCTGTTCCCATCTTCATCTTGTATCCTGGCTTGCAACATTACGTGTTACTACTGACTTCTGCGGTTGTATTTGCTCTCCCCTCTTGCTTCTCCACTCTTTTTGACCACTTACTCTCTGTTCTCTCCTCCCCTCTCCCTTTTCCTATCTCCTCCCCTCCTCCCCTTACTTTCTTCTACGCACTTACTCTATTAGAATTGTCCCTGGACCTAGTATGATAGCAACCTCGTCTGTTGCTCCCCCATCCCCTTATTGTTCCCCCTCTCCCTCTAGCACTATCTGAAACATTGTCAGGCCTAGTACGATAGTCAATTGTTTTGTTCCTCCCCTCCCTTTCTACACCCCTCTCCCTCACCTTTTGTTTTTCTCCAGCTCTACCAGAAATGTTGTCAGGCCTAGTACGGTAGTCGCCTGTCTGTTTCCATTTCCTTCCAACTCTCCCCTTCCCTTATCTATGTCTTAGCTCTTGCACTATCTGAAATGTCGTCAGGCCCAGTACGATAGTTTATTTCACATCTTTACTGTTCATGGCCTGTAAGAATGTCATTGTATTTTCCCTTGTTCCCTCCCTTGCCTTGAAGCGCTTTTAAACACATTGTGCATAGGTGCTATATAAATGAACTATCATATCATATCATATCATATCATACATTCATTACATGCATATCCTTACGGAACCAAGCAAAAAATCTGCACCTAGGTGCAGATGGTATCTTAACTTGCTCAGTTAAATAGATCACAGAGCTCCTGATTTAGTCAAACAAGTAGGTTTTCAACTTTGAACGGAAATCAGCAAGAGAAGAGATGTTCCGTAATTCAACCGGAAGTGAATTCCAAAGGCAGGGGCCCCTGATTGAAAAAGGATCATGAAGGCCAAACCCATTGGAGCCAAGGCAGAGATCCTGAGCTGCGAAAACATGAGCTGAGATTCAGGACACCAACGCCCCCCAGGATAATGGTCATCCTATTTGAACTACCAGATGGCCCTGAGTAAAATTCCTAAATCTTTCACAAATTAGACTTATTAGTAGGGCTTGTAGGAAACCCAGGCCTGCCCCTTGGGAGGAGTAGCTGTTAAGGGGGAACAGAGGACAGTGAGGCCTCTGATTTCTAACAGGGAGAGCAAAGGGTCGTTTCAACTCTTAGAAGATTGTGGTGGGGAGGCATGATGGGAGCACCTGTGTGACTGGGATGAGAAAAGAGTTTTTTTTTTTTTTTTTCGCAAGGACCCCAGACTGATCTCAAAGTTTTTCACTGAGTGCATGTTGATGACCAGGTGCACATCACATTATTAGGCCTTAGGGCAAGGCAGTGTGTGCATAAACTCACATTATTAGGCCTTAGGGCAAGGCAGTGTGTGCATAAACTAACCAATTATTTTACAGTAACCAAAGGTGAAGAAATCGTTACCCTCATGTGAAGACATTGGAGTCAGAGAAGACGTGGCCAATCAGCAGAGGGTCTATATGTGATCAGTAGTATGTAACTAGGCGGCAGCCAATGATGGTGGGAGATGAACACTGTGTATTGTGTACATCATATATGATGATTTTCGTAGTTATAACGTGCAGTTTGCTTTAAAGAAGACAGAGAGCTATTCAGCAGTGGACTTATATGACAGTGGACCTGGCACCATTTCCCTTCTGTATAAAAATAAAGCTTTTGTTCCTCTCACAAAAGGGTGCACCTCGCCTTTTTCCCTAGAAGGTTGATAGTTCTTGGTCTAGTTGTTGGGAGGTAACCCTACGTTGGGCAACCGGTAAGTAAGCCTGCATGCCTTCCCCCACCCAATCCCCAAATTCTATCGCTCCCTCCACCCCCACCCTACTTCAAACTCTAATATAATTACATGCAGATTCCTCATCCCTCAGAAGTGCCTGGAACACTCAGTGTTCCAGCACTTCCCGGCTCGTAATGGCTGAAAGGGAAAGGGGACTACATCTAGTTCCCTTCTCCCTTGTCCATAGTGGCCAGCTTCTCTTGTCATTTTTTGCAGTTTTTTTTAAGTTGAGAAATGGCAACCATGCCATTTGTCAAATTAAAAAAATAAAAGTCTAGTTCTGCGGAAATCACCCCGGAGAACTATTAGCAATAAACTTCTCCAGGCAGCGGCTTTGACATGTCTGGTATTGCCCCGGCACAGTGGGGTATATTGCTTAAGTATTGTCACTCATCATGTTTTCATCTGCATTTAGCATGAAGGGAAATCATTTTACGAGCTCTAGATGTGCCCCTTCTCAAGAGCAATTGTTGGACTATGCTTAGTCTGGGGACCAGCGATTTCTGTACCACTTAACACACTGGTGGGGACAAAAGAGGGATATATTCTTAGTAAAAGAATTGAATAAAACCAGATTTGAACAGGAGGAGGAAAACTGGAAGAAGTGATAAGAAGAAAGACGTTTTGAGGATGCATTTAAAAAAGATAAGTTTCTGCAATGGCCATTAAGGTTTTTGTGTCCCTCTGTCTCTTTGAAATATTTCTTTCTGCATCTGTCTGACCAGTAAGACATCCCCTTTATCCTCCTTTTTGCCTGTACTTCCCGCTGACTATGTGTGTGCAGGGGGGAACTCTGAAACCCTCTAACCATGGATCCTCTCCCTCCTGCCTCTGCACGTGTTTTCATGCATCATTCACTTTCCAATATCCCCTGTTCCCTGCCACCTAAGTATGTAACATAGAGACCCCTGCTATCCCTCAAACACCAAAATGCCATCCCCCAGCTCTTTGTCTGTGTTTGTGCTTCATTCACTCGCCATGCCCTGTATTTACTCAGACTAACCATTCCTTACAGCATGCTGCTGCACCGTCACCCCATCCAGCAGCCAAATTAATCATGCAGAGGACTTGGCAAGCAGGAAAAGGGCTACATACAATTTCACTGAAAGTGGTGGTTGTTGTGGCAAGAAATAGACTAAAGCCCCTTTAAGAGGGACGGACCACAAGCGCGGTAGGTGGGAGGAGGTAGGAACTGCAATCCAGAGAGAGAGACACCCCGTACCGAACATCAAGGACATGTTAGTGAGGCTCAACTAGACCACCAGCTTCTCTAAACTAGACTTAAACCAAGGGTACTACCTGCCTCCAGATCGATCACCACCTTCACAGCACATGGAGGACTGTTCCGCTACAAGTGGCTCAACTTCGGGATATCATCTGCTGCAGAAATATTTCATGAGACAATTTGCAGACTGATATCCCCGGTGCTCAACACCTTTAATTATAGTGACAACATTTTGATCTTTGGAATCACTTAAGAACAACATGGCACTGCACTGAAGACAGTCTGCAACATCCTTCACAAGGCCGGACTCACCCTCAATGGCCTGAAATTTGCCATCAACAGATGAAGCCGACGCTTATTTGGACACATCTTTTCAGACCGGGGCATCACCACTGACTCCGACCAAATCAGTGCCATTGTTGGCCTAACCACTCCCACCGGAGTATGATCATTCCTAGGGATGGCTGGATACTGGGTGCGCTACCTGCCTAACCATGCCACCATCACGGACCCCCTCCAGAAACTCCTCAAGAAAGATGCCCCATTTGAAAGGGATGAACACAGTCAAAAAGCGTTCAGCATCATCAAGCAAGATCTCGCCAACAACCATCAACTCGCCTACTTCAATCCAGAGTGGGAAAGGGAGCTCACTGTTGATGCCAGCCATGTTGGCTTGGGTGCCATACTTGCCCAGACAGGCCCAAATGAACCCCACAAGAGCACAATAGTTGCATACTCTAGCAGAGCCTTGTCGCCCACAGAGCAAGCATGCTCACAAGCTGAATGAGAAAGTCTAGCAGCGGTGTAGGCGTGTGAAAAGTTCCATCACTTCATTATTGGCAGAAGGTTCACTCATATTACAGACCACCAAGTACTACTCCCCCTATTTGGCAACCCCAAAACCAAAGTGCCCCCACGCATTGAACGATGGGGCATCTGTCTCCAAGAGTATGATTATCAGATCATCCACAAGTCCCGAAGTGATGCCAACCTAGCAGACTACCTGTCCATCCATCCAGAAGGAAAAATGGAGGACTCCATGAGACAAGAAGCAGAAGACTACATCTCATACTGTTAAGCGGCTTCACTTCAACCCTACAGCTAAGTCAATGCCTAGTCTGGGATGCTGAGGGAAACCCTTATTGATCTATTTTTAGGTCCAGTTCATGTACTCCGGATGACAACCCTTATATAACACCCCTCTCTTAGAATCCCCCTGACCCCACTGAGCCAAGAAGTAGGTCTGTTTTGCAAATTTAAAAGGTTTATTTGAAAAATTAAACAATATGTATATATCACACTTTTATAATAAATTAATATCTGATAGTACACTGAGACATATGATGTGGATCCACAATGGGGAATGTTACAGCGGTACACTTGATTACTTAGGAGTAGTATAGAGGATGAGGTAGCTGAAAATGCTTGATGGTTTCAAGGAAATGCAAGGTGGAATAAAATGCAGTACAGCAAATAAACTTGATATGATTTCAACCAACAACAATGTAATCACTTTTCCCCTGGAGGCAATTCACCCCCCCCCCCCATATGCAATACAAGGAGATGGAAGTAACATACACAGTCTTCGGGAATACAATCAAATACAATACGGAATTCAGTTCCCCCCCAGCAAGCTTAGAGGAAACAGGTAGAAGTTTGAAACACAGGACCAAAATGCTTTTAAATGTGATGGCAACGGATGGGAAAATGTGCTAACTGATTTTAATTCCCTCTAGAGATTCAGGGTGAGTGAGAGATGCTTGTTGGTATTAGTTCAGGCTCACTTTAGCAATGCTCTATGAGTTATTACCAGGTTGCAAACGGATTTTAACAAAGGAAAGAATGGAGCTGCTATTTTGACAAGTGGAGAAATTGAGCCAAAATCACAAATCGCGGTAAATTTTGTGAGTGCGTAAATCGCGATTGCGGAAAAAGTATAGGGAGTTGGAAAGCCTAGAATCACAGCTTTAAAATGAAAGTTAACCCACGTTCCTAGGACAAACAGTTCCGGAAATACGGACGATTTAATAAAGGTAGTTTTTCGGATTTGAAGTAAACTCAAAATGACAGGTGACAGCTTGCAGCTGCAGAATTGACAGGTGGCAGTTGTGCAGCTTTAACAATGACAGATGACACGATTTCTAGGAGGCAGTTCTAATTAGGTTAAAATAGGTTAAAATAGCTTGAATTAGATTATTTTAACTAAGAGATTGGTTCTGCACAGTTCTGCTAGGTACTCACAATATAAATTTGAACTAGGCCTCGTCACGGATCTGGTCAACACGTCCAGCGGCGGTTCTCTCTGCTCCACGGGTCAATGAGGCACTGGTTCTGCTTACAGCGATCTGGATCTCTGGTTCTGCTCACAGCGGTCTGGGTCAGCTCTGCTCTGCTGGTCTAGCCTCTCTCGGTACAGCGGCCTCTGGTTCTGGATACTGCTCTGCTTTTCGGTCCGGATCAAGTGGATTCTGGATGTAACACTGCTTTCTAGGTACTGGCAAAAGTTCTTGGCAAAAGAATTCAGACAGCTCGCCCGGCTGTGGAATAGTTGCAAATGATTTTAAGGATGCTGAGGCCTGCTGAGAAGAGTTCTCAGTTTGTGGGTTTAGGCCCTTGCTTTAAGTTCTGAAGTAAATTTCTGGTCTCTGAAGATTGATGGATGTGAAGTCTGGAGTCTCCCGGCAGAGTGTCCCGCAGAAAATGGAATTGAATGTCTCTACCTGTCCCAGCAGTCTCTTTTTATGTGTTTTGAAAATGGATGTGTGCACGGCATAACTGAGTCTGCCCCTCTCTACTTGTCATTGGCCCAATTTTCCCCTCTCCCATGATTGGGGGAAGGAAATGGATTGTAATCATGATGAGGTCTCTTTATGGGCCAGAGGATCCTCCCCTGGTCAATTTGCCCACAAATCTATATTTGATTCAAATACATATTTCCCAGATACACAATTTGTTGAAATTACATGTGCACATTATATATTCCTTATGGTCCATGCTTGTCCGCCTCTGATCTTCCTGGGGGCTTGCATTAAAAAATGACAACATTTTGCGCTTTTTGACTGGTTTACCAATATCGGACATTTACCAAAAATTACACACATGTGCGCAAGGAGTATGGACAATAATTGATGAAGTGTCAGATTTTTAACATGCAGACATTTGGAGTAAGACCCTATTTTCCGCTAGCAACTCCCCAGCATACACCACAGGGTCCTAACACCTCTTAAAACGTGCACAGAAAAATCACAAGAATAATGATATTAATTATATAATTCTGACAAGTCCGTACTATGAATTATCCATCTTTTTTAAAATTATGCTCTGGCCCAGATGGGTGTGGTTTAGGTTCCAAAGCACATGGGGGAAGCTTCTGTCTGCCCCCGGCTCCAGCTCGGGTGTCTCCCAGAAGCACTTCTCCTCCCACTTCTCCCAAGAGGAAGCCACTTTACGGCCCCCCCAATATAACATTTGCCTGAGTCCAGGACAAGGCTTTGTGTAACCTCCTGCAGTGCCCCTCCCCTAATCTAATCAGAGAGGTGTCAACTCCTTTTGGTGGGGAAGCAGGATGCAGCTAGGCCTGGGAAGAGTGGCTGAGCAGGTTTCTCCTGCCGGGGGTAGTTGTCAGGCAGAATTCAGCTAAATGTCACTTTAGTTCCCAGTTTAAATCAAACTTACACTTTTTACATATACATTAAATAATTACTTCCTTCAAGTCATTTCAGAATATAGTTTTACATTGTATCCACCTCTTAGCAAGTCTTTCCTTGGTCTGGTTTGGGTTCCTCTGTTCAGTTTTACACAAATGTCTGGTGGTTTTAAAACGCCGGCTTTCTGATAGTGGTGATAACGGTATTGCAACCATTTTTGGGATTAAGAAAATGAATTCCCCACAGTTCTGAGTTGCTTTTTGGCAATCAGCATTGCCATTCCCAATGGTTTCAGGCTACTGTGTGTGTAGCCCAATGGTGGTTTTAGGCAGTGCCCTCCTGTGCTCACAACATAGGCAAAAATGGGTGGCAGACTATTCTTCATGTTTTCCCTGTGCACTCTCTGGGGAGTTCTGGCCATCATGATGTTTTCCATGCCAGTACTGCACAGTTTTATGGTAGGGCTTGGATGCATGGGTAAAAACATCCCACAATACCTATCACTCAATGCCCTCCCCCCCGCCATCACAACAGAGGCATTCGCCAGCAAAAGCTGGGCCGACCACACGATACAGGCAGCAATACGCCTCACCAACACAAACAAATGAAAGCACCTCAACACAGAACAGTTTGTGAACTGGGAAGTAGGCAAAAAAGATCTGCACAGGATAGTGAAAATACAGAACAAACTTGTCACAACTGACCAAGGAATATTGCTATGATGAAACCGCCTACTAGTCCCCAAAGGCTTGAGAAAAACATTTGTGACAATAGCTCATGAAGGTCACCAGAGGGTCGCAAACACAAAACAAAACACTGAGGAATCAAGTATGGTTCCCGTTCATGGAAGCAATCATAGAAGACACCCTGACCCACTGCATACCCTGTCAGAAGACAGCGGCAAACAGTCCCCCATGTCCACTCCAAATGCTACCACTACAGGATGGATCCTGGCAAAGAATAGCCATGGACTTTTACAACCCATGTGAAGAAGGAGGACCCTTCCTTGTAATAAAAGAAGAATACTCATGATTCCCACTAATAAAACACATACAATCCACATCGTTTCACCATGTCGTAGGAGTGATTGATGAACTCTTCCGTGAATGGGGGCTTCCTAATATCGTAAAGACCGACAACGGTCCGCCATTCCAAGGACATGACTTTCATAGATTTGGCACCCATCTGGGCTTCTACCACCAGAGAATCACACCACTATGGCCACAAGCCAACGGCATGGTGGAACGATTCATGGCCACCATCAACCGAACCCGACAGAAGGCCACCACCAATCAAACATTGCTTCCCCAAGCAACTTGTCAAATGCTAAGGAGTTACAGAAATACACCACACAAAGCAACGGGATGGACGCCCCTAGATTAAATGGTAAAGTACAAACCGCAAACCCGAACCCACCTTCCACAACTAGAAGATTACACACCAGAGCAGGATGCAAAAATTCGAGAAAAGGATGCAGAAAAGAAAAGAAGGGCCAAGGAAAAGGCAGACCGAAAGAGGAGAGTGAAAGAGCACCTGGTAAGACAAAGACAGCAAAGAAAGACCAATCCGAGATACAGCCCGGTGCCACTCTTAGTTACCGAGGGGAAAGGCCCGATGGTCATGGCGACAAGAGATGTGGTGAGATAACCGGGAACGCCCCCTTCTTCCGCAAACTATACCTGGAAGATCCAGAACCAATGGAAGAGATAGCAAATGAAGAATAGGGGCCAAGAGCTGAAGAAACAAGTAACCCACCGGGCATGGAAGAGTCCGGGTAGACTCGCAAATTGCCAGTTCACCCACAGCGAGTCACATGGAAACCCCTGTGCCTCATCGAACAGATGTAATGGTGAAGCTCCCTGATAAGCAAGGCGTAGGTGTTGCGGCGAGAAATAGACGAAAGCCACTTTAAGAGGGACGGACCACAAGCACAGAGTGGGAGGCGGGAGGAGGGAGGGGAGGGCTATGGGCATGTAGGGAACAGAGAATATATGGAAATAAAGGAGATTAGACACAACTATGAGTGGCTCCCATGTCGTTCGTTGGAGGGGATGAAGGGTCCAACAGTGGTGCGGGAAACGGCTGACAGGATAGCAGGCCTGTCTGATGTATGCATGGCTTTGTCTTGAATTATGGGTGGCACTGCCTATTGATAGTGGTGGTCCATGAATACTTATATTCTACAAGAGAAAATAGTCATCCACAGCACATTAGTAGGCATAGCCTCTAGATGCATTGCATGCACATACATGGTGTCACATGCTGTGTTCTTGAAGCTGTATTTTGGTCACACATGCTTTGTTTTCTTGCAAAATGTGTTTAGCTGACTATCCTAAAGACCACCCAAAAAGTAGTGTTTAAATTAAAAGCAGATATATGTAATCAATAGCATGTACCACAAAATCAGAATTTACTGTAGGCAGGAGCAGAAACCATGATGTAATTGCCATAGATACAGGCATACATCTGTTCAATGTCTTCTTTCTCAAATGTCTTCACATAAAGGTAATGGGTAATCTTCTGGAAGTCACTCAGGGACGTCATTTTACCAACATGCCAGGGGTAGCAGAAGTGACATCACACGACCCTTGACCTCTGATGACATCACGGAAAGTGATGTAATTCGACCCCACCCTGAATTGACGTCACGAGAAGTGATGAAACATGACCTTTCACCCCCTGACAAAAAAAGGAAGTGGCATCACACAGCATTGTTCCTAAGTACACTACAAAAAATATGGTTATGATATCACTATAATGTGATCTGCATTTCGTACAAGAATGGATCACCATATGTATCGTTAATATCAGTGTATATATATCCCATATTACCAAATTACATATCCAGTCATTTTATTGCAAACAAAACAGAGTGGTACATATCAGAGTGGACAAAAACATCTACAAACATTGAAAAGATGAAATAAATATATAAAGGGTGGTGGGGTAAGTGGTTACCTTGGGTCGGGATGGGCTTGGGGTGGCTTTAAACGGGTGGAAAAAAGGGGTGCTTGGGGGTGACCCCCAAATAAAAAAAATAAGAACATTCTGTGTTTTTCCACTCTGTAATTGTGGTCGGTAAGATTACATATAACCCCAAATTACTGTGAATGCAAGCAGACGTTGCAAGCCAAATGATGTGTTATTTTATAGCACTTATGCTTAAGTGCTTTATATAGAACAAATATAAATACAATATCACCCAAACTGTATTGGTACTCATGTATCAACCTCAGAAGGATGAAAGGCTGAGTTGAGGTGTTTAAGAACAGACTAAATCAGCGACTCACCCCTTGAAGTGTGCCTGAAATAAACCTTTAATGAGTCTAGCAATTGTTGTATAGAATTCCAGAAAGACACATTGTGTGTTAATCCTTTTCTTTCGTATTGATGGTCACTGCTCAAAGTGTTACTCTTGTGGAACATCCTGTTTTGTTTAAGAGGCCTGAACAAGAAAGCCAGCCACTCCAGAAACAAAGAGCCACATGGTGCTGGACACAGCCTAGAAGCTTACATGAAAGAAAATATATATACATTTTGATGTTTAGGGGTAGCAAGGGAGAACACAGGGGTAGCAAGGGAGACATCAGGGGTCACCGCTGCGACCCCTGGCCACCCCCAAATGACATCTCTGAAGTCACTACAAATGTTAGAAGGCATGTGTCATATGTCGATTACATCATGGGAGTGCCTACTTTGGGAAAATGACATGTACAGTGGCATGAAGAAACAAGTGCAGATAATAAGGACCACTTAGGTTGTGACAGGCATTCCCTGACTGCAGGAGTCAGTCTGGTGCATGCTGGCAAGGTGGAACATTGAAGGGAAAGGGGGCAAGCACCTCAATGCAGTGTTGTTGTTCATGGTATCAGATGGATATTAGACACAATACCACAGTTCACACCACATATTGATATGAGGTCCTTGCAAGGCACACACATGATTATGTATGTTAAACTATAGCATGCATACAACATACACATACACACACCTCTATACATGCAGGCAGCCTGGACTCTGTGATTGGGTACTTTCTCACCTGCCATAGTTTTATACATCGTAGCACCTTATAACTTTTGAAGGCCCTGATGCACAGCAATAAAAGGTACAATGCTCCAGTGAGAGCTGTGGATTGTATTGTGTGCACATTTCGCACACTTTTACTTGTCTGTGTTTGCTGTCCTGGTCAGAGTCAGCAGTTACACCTTTCCATTCATGTGCAGAAGTGGGTCCTTTTCCTTAGAGTCTTCTGCAGACTATCAGGACAATCCAACTTGGTAAACACACTGTGTTCTTCCCCACCTTTTGCATATTCCTAGACATTTTCCTTTTTCAATCAGGCAATCCCGCTTTGTTATATTTTGTCTGGTTACATAATATCTTTGGCAAAGGGGTATAGTATATCCAAAAGGCACTACTGCAGATGAGGCGTGATTTAATTGGAAGACATATTTGGTTGTATTTGGGCTCTTTATGACTGTGCACGTGTGTGTATGTATAGTTGTCCACATTCACATTTCTGCAAGGTTTTCTGTACCATTCAAGAATGATACATATGTCTCACATAGTGACTGGAATCTTTGCGACAACAGGGATGTTCGCATCATGAACTATGGCATAGTAGGTACTCTCACTTGGCCCTTCTACTGATCCTTAGGTTTAACAACTGGTTGATTGGGGATAATACAGGGAATGTGTTTCCTTTTAGGTGTTTCACCTTGTAGCCTCAGTCGAATGGTCAGCACCTCTAGTATGCATTGTAACATTGGATGTCACTGTGTTTTTTCTATGTGATGTTTTCAGTTCCATCAGAGTCGCTGTCCAGTAGGTGCCTGGTCTTCTCATTATTAAACTAGCATATGGCAATTATTGATATGAGGACTGTCATGCTCACTGTTGTGCTTGTACTGCCACCTATGTTAATAAGGCTTCATGGTGTCATTTGCCAGTTTGCACATTGCTGCAGGTGTATGGTCACTCTAGCTGATCATCATTGTACACATTCTGATCACTGGAGTCCAAATGGCTGATGCAATGTTAACTGAATGGAGATGTTACTTGTAGTAATGATGATAGTCCTTTGCATTGTTATGCCTCTCTTATACGGAGAAGGGGACGTGTAAGGGTAAGCACAAATTGCATTCCTGTGGGCAACATTAGCTGACATCTCTGCTAGTTATTAAAGATAGTATGTCTTCCAAAAGGAGGAACCAATCCAAGAATTGATACACACCTGGTACAATGGGTGCATATACTCACAGTGAAAAGGGATGTCAAGTTGTGCAAGGCTGAAATGTCCTAGATAGCATCTTATCATGGCCATGGTGGTGTTTGATATCAAGAGTCATACCTGTAACTTTGAGACACCCATGCTCACTCTACAGGTTTTTATATGATGAGGAAAATCTATAGGCAACATTATGAATTGTGTGCGATTATGTGTGGGTGACATTTGGAGTACATGTGAAGCAGGCCTTCTCTTGGCCATTGTATTGTTCTCCACATTGATCTGTTGCTTCACTGTGGGTAGTGTGGTGGCTGTGCTCTTCCCGTCTTCCATTCTTTACCCAGAGGCAAATAGAGCAGCTGGGCCATTGTTTGCTCACCATGCAGGTCGTTTGGCAAAAGACTAGGGTGTTTGAGGGCATGCAAGAACTTCAGGTATTTTAAGGAACCTGGGAACCAGACCTATATTAGACTTTACATGTTAGTGCCATATAATACATCAAAATAAATAAAGAGCATGCTCATGAGCCGTCCAATAGCATGGATAGTTATTTTTCCCCTGAGAATTCAATATATTTTGATCATTCGTTTATAGTGGAATCTTTTTGTGTTTACTGGTTGGTATCCAGAATGATGCAAGCAAGGTAGAGGTAGTCCAAGTACTCCATCATTGCTGTTTGGATGTACAGTTCACATATATCGAAGAGAGTGGAAAGTGTATCAGTCTATGCGTGTGTGTAGAAAATGTGTTGTTATGCAAGACATAATCCTCTCCCTTTGTTGTCACTTTCATTGCATAGTAAGTGGTTGTTGTTAGCTGTGGTTCCATATAAACTCTGGATTAATTCTAGTTTAATTGTGCAGAGATTCATTTTTCGGTTAAGACTATGAACGAAGGATAGCTCAGGGGCAACGCGTTGGTCTTGGAAGCAAGCCCATGCAGAGCAACAGAGGTTTGAATCCTGGATCCATGGTTAGAACCTGTACTCAGGTATGATATTAGGTGTGTTATAAACAAATATATGTATTCAATGTGGACTTTAGGAGAGACACTTGGTAGATTTCTAGGAGATATAACTAGGAATTATGCCAACTGCCCCACCTGTCTGACAAATGCTGTTCATTCCTCCTGATGGGCAAACATCCCAGCAGGAACTCCCAAGTTCAGCCAGCCCATGCATAAGTTTGACTGGGGATTGCATTGGCCATCAGCTCTCCAAACATACTAAGGAAGATGAAGTGACTGCCTAACTTTTCCACGTAAGAAAAGCCCTTTACCTAAACAAAATGTTTATGCTTCCCATAACCCTTGGTCTCTATGGTAACGTGTGAAGTCTCCAGTCTGACCCCTCCATTAATCTACTTATTCCAAGTTCAATTCCAAGATCAGTATTGCAAAGAGAGCTCAGAAAGGAGAGAGAGAGAGAGAGAGAGAGAGAGAGAGAGAGAGCGAGAGCGAGAGAGAGATGGGATTTGATAATGGCAGAATGGCTACGTGAATAGCAAACTAACTGCAGGGGCCAATGGTCGGAGTGTGAGGAGGAACATTAGGCTGTGCTGCCTTATTAGGCATTTACATGCTTTGCTACAACTCCAAATTCTTTGTAATGCTTCATCCTGGATTTATCCTGCCTTGCTCTGCCATGTTATGCTTGCTAGACAATGTACACATGGCTAATCTGCTCATCTTTCTACACTCCACCTTATACTATACTATGCTGCTGCAGGTATCCTCACTGTGATTCTACCAGCTGAGATTTTCGGCCATGTGCCACACTGTCATTTTGCTTCTGTGTGACCCACTGTTATTGTGCACCATTGTTCTACTCTGATTTGCTTTTTGCTCTCTGATGCCCAATATAATCTAAATGACTGGCTCCTAGATATCGCATCTTGACCTGGTAGCATGCTGAGATGTTCCTAGGGATCACACCAACACTCTGTCCTCTCTCTCTCTGGAATCTACTCTGAACTCTCTTTGGGAACTATTCTCACCCAGTTTCTGCTTCGTGCCCACGGTTGCTTGCTCTCTGTGTCTTTGACTACCCTCCTTTGTTCCTCCAACTCTCATGCAGGACCAGTTGCTGCACAACGTCATTGAAACCAAGCTACTCCATGTTGCCTTTAGGACAAACCCTCACAAGGACCTCCCCTTAAGGGCACTGCTACTAGGACATTGCTCATTGGCACTTCTCTATCTATATGTTACCATGGCCACAGCAGATGATTGCTCCAATTAGACCGCTGGGATCACCTGTATCTTCCCAGCACAGATATTTTCAACCTGTACACTCAGATGTACAATACACATAGCAACTAAGCCACTCAAACACACCATTTAAATGATTCTAACAACAGACTTCAAACAACAGAATGCTACAACTCTACAATCAACTTTATTTTTCACAGTGTCCGCCACTCTCCAAGGGGACCATCATTGTGAAATGGAAGTTATTGAGCTGCCTCAACACTGGATGAGGCAGGCAGCCAGGCACTGAAATTAATATTTACCATGTGTTGTATGCACTATGAAGAGGGCCTGCAGAACATTTGGAGACACCGAGATAGAAATATGGGAGAAACAACCAGGGGTTCTTGCCCCTGCGTGAATGTTCATTCCCAGACAGGCATTGCTCTGCCAGGTAAAAGTGACAGCAGGGTCCACTGAGGGCAGTAACTGAGCAAATGTGAACGGGCTTAGCCTGTCAACCAGCATACAAAGCACATAAAGGTGAATAAAGGTTTTCACATCTTAGGCAGCCTTTTCTTTGAACCTAAGCGTTATGCCTCATGTAACATGTAGTACTCTGCCTGTGGTAATGAGTGGAGTCTCCAGACTGCCCCCTCCCTTAATCTGCTATTCTCCAGATCCTTGTTGCAAACAGTCCAGTGCATCTATTTGAGTGATTGAGTGCGTGTGACAGAGACACAGAGAGAGACTTAGACAAATAGTGAGCTTGCTAGTGACAAAGGGAATTGGGAGCTGTCTACAGAGGCCAGTGGTAGGGGTGTGGGAAGGAGAACAGGTTATTTTGACGTGTTAGACCTTTTCATGCTTTGCTGGAACTGCTAATGCTTTGTTGTATCATGTTATACCTTTATCATGCCCTGTTACGCGATTTTATGCCTTGCTAGATGTGGGTTCATTGTTTGATACCCTTGCTAACCTGATCGCCTTTCTACTTTCCACCTTATTTTAGACTGCTCCAAGGTGCCTTACTGCGATTCTATGCACAGGGTTTGCACCCGTGCGTCTCAGCATAGATTTGCTCCTGCGTGCCCCACTGTAACTCTGCCCCTCTGGGGTCTTGCCCCCTTCTGTCTCATTATAGTGTTGAACCCTGGTTCCTAGGACATTAGTGCCTTACTGTATTTTTGCTCTCCGATGCCCAATATCATTTGTGTGACTGGACCCTAGATATTGCACTATGACCTCATAGCATAGTGAGTTGTTGATAGGGGACACTACCACGAATCTGCCATCCCTGCAATCCCCACTCTGGACATATTAGGAACATGTTCTCATGCACTCCACACTTGGTACCCATTTCTGAAATGTCCCTAAGTGTTCCACTCATCCTTGTGTTCCACGCCCACTTACCATGAAACCCTCACTGCCCACTGTCCACTGCCATTGAGAACAGCCTTCTCCAAGGTGTGTCCGGACATTCTCTCACCAGTACCGTACCGAGAGGCATCCCAACTGAGGCGTCAGCATGACTACAGCTGATGGATGCTACACGCTGCTCACCAGGCTCTCCATTGACATCCCACACGAACATGTTCACCTCAATGTTCAAACACACTATGGGCCTCATTACAACTCAGGCGGTAAGGGGTTTACGGCAGCGTTAACAGCGCCGACCCTTACCGCCTGATTACGAGGTCCCCTAGCGCCACGGTGCTTTTAACACCTGCTTTTAGCAGGTGTTAAAATCCATGGCGCTAAGGGACCATGGCGTTAATTACGCCACCGTAATTTACGGTGGCGTAATTAACGCCTTCCCCACTCCCATTATGCCCTATGGGGCAAAAATGGGAATGGGGAAGGGTAAATGGGGATTGGGGACTTACCGCCCCGCCTAGGTCGGAATGGGGCGGTAAGTCCGCCAACCACCATGGCGTAAACGTAGTTTACGCCATGGTGGTAAAGTCACGGCCCAGGCGGTAACTTACCGCCTGGGTCGTAATGAGGCCCTATGCGCGTACCCACTAAGCCACTCGATCACAGCAACTGACAACCCTCCCAACAGACATCAAACAATAGAACGCCACACCTCACCTGCGAATGTAGATATTACAAGGAACCCCAATGCATGCTGGCACCACGGGCGCACAGGGTTTCCTGCTGGACACTGGTAGTGGCCTGCCCTGTGGTAACCCCTGTTTCTTCACAGCCTAATGCTGTTTTTTATTTGCCTTTGTTACTTATTTCTTATGCCTGAGTTTTCTCTATCACCGTCATATGTTTTGATATTTCATGATGCTCTTTTTCACGGTAAATGTGTTGCATAAGTCTCATGCATTTCATTATTTGGGTCCTATTTTCAGAGTGCAGCACTTCCAAGGTTGCATTAATAATTCCTCCAGAGAGTATGAGCAAAGTGCTTGGAAGGGTAATAGTCGAATCAGAATCCCACAGCATACAATGTCACAGGATTTGCAGCCTACAGTATGTTATCAGTGATGTGTGCAAACCTTTGTTACTGTGGCCATTGGGACCACTTTTTTCTGAATTTATAGTCAATGCATGTCAGCCTGTCTATTGAGCATCCTACATTTCACTGAAGCCTGAATACTTGACTGTCATTGTCCACTTTAAACATCATTTCTTTCAAATGGACTTCACATTCTGGTCAGGAATTTCCTCCCAACACATAACACCTATTTCTTACTTCGATGTCAGTTTTACTTTCCTAATATACGGCAGTATTTTAGTTAACATGCAGTGATGTACTTACATACCCTTTGCACATTGTTTTTATAATATCAGCATAATATAAACATATATGAAAAATGTGTACATTCATTCTCCCCTAACAAGAAAACGGACCTTTTGTCTCCCGAGGTTTAAATCCAGGAGTTTTATTCAGAATAAAATGTGCAATTAAATGTAAAGAAACCAACCCTAAAAAAACGCATGTCAGCTTAAACCGCAACCTCATCACATTTTCAAATTCTTTACTTTCCGTCCAAAACCAAGGCCTTGCAAGCGAACACGCTTTTGCAATTGACATCGTGAGGCTCTTTATTTTACTAAAATAAAGATATATTTATCCCCAAAGAAGGTCACGAGAGAGAGACAGTCTGCCAGACAATTTCTATGCAAACCCAAACGATTCTCTGGCCAAACCCAGGGCTGTCAGTGGGTTATTCCATCTGCATTCCGAATGTAAAGAATAACACACTGATATGGATAGGAGGCAAAGAGGACTGTAAGGTCACCACTTCATTGCACAATAATCACCACTTGCCTTCTTTTCCGTCTACATGGTGCTCTGCCCTCATGGAAACACCAAATATGAAAAACAGCATCCCCAGATGCTCATCCAGTGCAGCAGTCCTGCTGCCATTTGCTAATGTAAAGTCGTCAAGTGGAAGGGGGAAAAAGAGGACAGAGGAGAAGGGTGGCAGTGTAAAAAAATGGAGGGATGCCGGGGACATAATCTATTGGTCTTCATTACGACCCTGGCGTTAGCTGTGCCCTTATTAAGGGCACGGCTTCCGCCGGTAATGATTTTTTACCGGGGCCCAGAAAAGGGCAATAACTGGGTCATGCCGACCTTGGCGGACCCGGTAATTGCCCTTTTCTGGGCTCCGGTAAAAATGAATCCCCATTCTCATTTGAGCCCCATAGGGCTCAATGAGAATGGGGAGGATGCCAACAACGGGCCTGTTAATGACAGGCCCGTTGTTAGCATCCTGGTCTGCTAGCAGGTCCCGCTAAGGACGCCTGGGCTGACCAGTGTTCCTTAGCGGGATCCGCTGCAGACCTCGTAATACGACGGCCCGGAATGAACAGTGTCAGTCCCTTACCGGCACCGTTCCTTCCGTGGCCGCCTGGGTCGTAATGAGGCCCATTGAGTTGCTTGCTTATAACTGTGTTAGGTCATGTTAATGTAGGCACTTGTGTTGCTGTACTACAGTACGCCCCAATTCAAGTTAGCAATGGTAGAACCATCATACCACAACCATCTGAAAAGTGTAGTTACCGATGCAGAGAGTGATCCAAAATATCACCCTGAAGACTGCAACCAAACTAACATTGCAACTATTTCACAATGCCGCAATCATGGATTGTGAAGAGCTTGTTTGCACGGGTTTATTAAAGCTGCAAACACACATGCAACTATTCAGGACCCTGCCCTGTGTGTGCACTGTGTCTGATAATACCAGGGACAAATTGAACATTCTGGGTAGGACCTGAATATTCACATTTCTGTAAATACTAGATACCCTTGAGAGATGTTTTCGATACATCTGGAAAAGCTGACTTCAAAACCAGAGTTACCTGATGTTCAGCAACGTACAAGGGAATACCATTGTCTACTCAAGATATGACCAAGTCCTCCTTTTCCATCTTACAATAAATACTTTTACATTGCGGGCATTCTTTGAAAATCAAATAAGGATAGAGGTCTTCACAGATGGGCAATCCTCTTTACCTCACAGTATCATGACATCTCTTCCAGATCTCTGAGATGATTGTAAGTGTAGTTGTTTATTTGTACAGTGCTTATACACAAGTGAAGTACTTCAAAGCACTTTAAGACAGGAAGGGAGCAAGGGGAATACAGTAGTCATTCTTAGGCCTTGAAGTTTCCGAATGATCTAACAAAAAAGTAAATAGTGTACTAAGCCTGCAGGCATTTTACCTACTTCAAGGGGATATCGGGGATTAATATATCGAGCCCGTCTGCAATCACTTTTGTTCTAGCAGGAAGAGAGCATGGTCAAATAATGACTGATAGGTCCAAACCCTGCCTTTGTGAATGTATCCCTTTGGGAGGCTAATTTGATCAATGTGAACAGTGTTGATGCTAAGTGGAATGCTGTTGTTCCTGAGTTCAGAGCCGAGAGTCACTTTCCTAAACTAGGCAAACAGGATTTCATTAAACGTTCCTTGGCTCACCCATTGGTATCTTTGTTTGAGCAATCCAGGTCATTTCTCGGGAGGGGAGCGAGAAAGACAAGTTTTCATGGAAACACACTATTACTTTGCATTAAGGAATGACCACAAAGAGGTCATATTCAAATGTTGTTTTTCGATCTCGTTACAGGTAAAATATGTTGATTCTGGTTACAAGGTAACAACTACATAATGCATTCTCCATATTGACAAAGGAGTGTGTGCTCATTGGGGCCATAGCAGGTCTCTCGATGGGTATTTTTTTTCTCCCTGTGCACGTGGACTCAAGTGCGTTAGTCTGCTAGGTTTTTGAGCTACAACGAGATTGGTATTCTCGGAGTCGAGGTGATAACAAAATCAAAGCAAAACTTTCCTCAGTCCTGTTGTTTTTGTCATGGCCTGGTCTATATGTGCGTACCACCAAGCCAGGAACCACTACCCCACTTTTCACCACAGACTAGCTGTGGAGAGATACTTGGTGATAGGCAAACTGCAGCAAGATGGATTACATTAACAGATTAACAGCAGGAGATGGTCTAGCATCTAGCAGGTTGGAATGCTATATATTCCCTGCACTGCTCTGCTGCAAGATTGCTGTTTTCCTGGAGTTATCTTCTCTGACTGCCCACCTCGCTCAAGAGATAACAAAAAGGGCACCCTGAAGCAAACACCCAGAGCAGGGTTCCCCTTCAAACTCATAACCCTCTCTTTTGTCACCTGTGCACATTAAGCTGGGAGTTGGCTTTTGGGTGACCATTCACCCATTCTAGGCATATGAGATGCCAACTTCCACTTCGTGTTAGGCCTCTTTATATGGGTTGCATTGATGACCTTACACTTCTTACTGTGTCAGCACTTTGAAAAGTAAATAGGCCTATAACCTTACACATATATATAATGAGTGCTGATCCAACAACTCCACACACACATGTAGACATTCTGATGCTTGCTGCAAACAGTCTTCCTTACAGACACTTCATGATAAATGAAATAGTGGACATTTGGATTTACAGCTTGCAATTAATTCCATGCCTGTAGTCGAAGTAGACTTTGCCCCATTCCTCTACTGAAGGACAGGACCTGCTTCACTTTCACCGTTCCCAATGACTCCTCCCACCACTCAGTCGTTCACCACTGCTTCCCAAGCTGGCATTGATCCGCAGTGAGCACCCTTTCAGGGAGTGGGGTGTGGCCCTACCTGCTTGGTGATCTTATGCCTGAGCGGTGATCTGAGTGGGTACGCCCACACTGCTCTGTCTGCAGTCACCATGGACAGCCCAACTCCCAGGTTAGCCCCCTTCACTAGGCACTGGTTCATTAATGTGGCACCCTGAAGCCTGTTCCACTACTCATGTAGTCTTCCCAGGCACCTCGTCCTTAGCTGGGCGGCATCACACAGCTCCCCAAGTGCTGTCCCCACTTCTCCTGGGCCACCCCACTGATGCCGCCACAGGCTTAGAGACTGCACTGGCAGACCCACATCACCCAGGATGGGTTGGCATGCACTGCAGGCTGCCTCTGTCCCGTCGGCCTGTGACACCATATTTCTTCTTCAACCTGACCACAATTCTGAAGATGCCGGGACTTGGATTTTCACCTGGGCTGCAACTTTGACAGGTGTGGGGCTATCAGCGTGCCGGCTCCCAGCCACCAATCCGAGGCGCCGACTTACTTAGGAGGTGTCCAGGCCTACACATCTATGCCCTCCCTGCCCGGCCCTGGGGCGAACAGTGGCTCCACTAGCTGTCTTCTCCTCATCTAGATCACACGGCTCATGAGACCACAGGCTCTATTATCACCAGGCCTGCACTAGGCACTCAGCCGGGAATTCTGCTAGATCTGGCTGCTCCTTACATACATGTCCCATCCTGCTGGTGCCCCACCAAGCCCTGGGGGGCTGTTTGAAGCCATGACCCAACTGAAACTGAGTATCATGGTGGGTGCAATGCTGCTGCTCCTTCTCTTTTTACCAGCAACTGTTATAACATTTTATTCTCCCCTTTCCCCAACCTTCAGCCCCTTGGGCCAGTGAATTGTTCCCTTGAGACATGGTACTGTAAACAGGTAAGTATGGTAGGTTTGACAGTAAGCACAAATACATACATGCATGAACTATGTTTAAAGAACCCGTGGTGTCTCCTGTTTTTCGTTCTTCTCCCCCTTATAGGTTTTAACGATATATGTAACCCTTACATTGCCGTGCCCCATTTGGATCAGGGGTTACACTGTCTGGTGATACAGCCTTCTCTAATATCGGCCCTGACAATGGATACAGTGAAGGCAGATTCTCACACAGCAGTACCAGCAGGCGTCCCACACTGGAGACTTCCATGGCTCTAGCCTGAGTTAAGCTTTGTAAATCAAGGTGTAAGACTCTGTCCATTTTTCGGGTGTATCTGCAAGTGCTCTCGTCTCTTCTTTGTAGTCAGTGAAGCAACTTGGTCACTCAAGGCTTCTGGATGGCACAAGGCTGCAGGCACTCCACTCAGCAGTTGCTTAGGCGTACCTTGGATGCCAACCATAGGCCTCATACCCTGACATTTGCTGGTTCTCTCAGTTTCCATTGCTTCTGCCGCCTTCTGTCACATTGCCACAGGGACAGGAGAGCAACACTTTTCTGCCAGTGCAGGATCCTTGACAGCATGTGACTCAACTTGCTACACTGTCAAGGGAACAAAGCATTACACTTTCATATCTCTGGTCAAAAGAAATATAGTGTCAGTGGATACCATCTCCTCAACCCAGGGAAAACCGAAATCCTAATCTGTGGCAATATTTTTTTATTTTTTATTTATTTATTGTGCATTTGTAAGGTGCTTATACAGAAAGTAAATTGTGTTTCAAAGCGCCCACAGGGCAACAGAAAGAGGCGGACCTACTAGGCCTTGTGAGCATTCATAACATTAAAATGCAGAGAGATAGAGAAGGGATGGGGGTAAGTGCTGGGAGGACCAATGGGGGGAAGTGCTGCGCGAGTAGACAGCTATTAAGTGACTTGCTGAGAGTGGTCAACTGCCAATAATTAAGTGCCAGACTGTGGTAGCACAGGCCAGTGGGTGCCAAGGCAAGTGCTAGGGAGGGGGCAGAGGCTGAAAGTGATTGAGTGTGTGAGGCCAGGGCCCGGATGGAAACAGAAGTGCCCTGGTCACCAATCTCAGCAACTGTGAGATTTAGCAGAGGAGGAAGGAAGGGAAGGAGGAGGTGAAAAGGAAATCTTGAGGAGCTTACGGAATTTGAGGCAATCCAGCTCAAGACAAAGTGGAAGGGGGAGGCTGTTCCATTGGAGGGAGCCAGCCGAAGAACGAGATCGGCCACCAGTTCGCTGTTTAGCAAAGCATTTGACACACAGAGAATTGTTGCCAGATGAATGTAAAGATATGGAGGGAGAGTATTTAGTCAGGGTCAGTTGTAAATAGCATGGTCCCCGGCCCCAGACAGCCTTATGGATGATGCAGAGGGATTTTAATTTGATCCTTACAGTAGCTGGGTGCCAGTGGAGAGATTTTAGGGCTGGAGAGATGTGGTCCATTGGCTTCAGGCCAAGGATAAGTCTTACAGCCCTATTCTGGGTTAGCTGGAGGGGTCGTAGAGAAAAAGAGGGTAGATTTAGGAAGAGGCTATTGCAGTAGTCTAACCTAGAGAGAACCAGAGCTCTAGAGATATTGATCTTCGAGGGAAAGTGAGGAAGGATTTCTTTGAGGAGGTGGAGTTGAAAGTGGGCCTTCTTTGCAAGGTCCTGAATGTGAGGGAGGAAGGTAAGAGAGGAGTTGAAATGATTCCAAGATTTCTGGCTTCCGATGCAGGAAAGGGGGTGAGCCCTCAACAACTGGGAGCCAATGGCAAAACAGCTCTTTCCTCAACATACCCCTTGGAAGCTTGCCTTAGGACACACACCTATTGCATCCCCCTCAGTTAAACACCTAGGATGCACACTTAGCCCAGACATGACCCTCTATCGCCAACCTCATTGCAGGATCCTATTCAAGCACCTTCCACCTCTGCATCCTCAAGAAGATTTTCACATACCTCCTCTATCCCAAACAGAGCCTCTGCAATCATCAGTTGCCCGTAGATTATTCGAATTCCCTCTATCTAGGTGCACCTGAATCCCAACTCAGAAAGCTCCAACGGATTCAAAACACTGCAGCAACGATCCTCTTTGCATTCTCCCCCAGAGAACGCATCTCCCCCGCACTCAGGGTACTTCACAGGTTGCCCATCATCTGTTGGGCCACCTTCAAAGACATGTGTATTACTCACTGTGCTATCCCTAAGAAAGGCACTGTTTTCCTCCAAAACAAACTCACATGCTCCCACCTCACCTGTATTCTCAGGTCAAGTTCTGCAAACCTCCTGGTAGTCTGTCTTTGCAAGTTCTACATACTAGGAGGAGCCTGTTCTGCATCCTCATACCCTCCGTCTGGGGCACCCTCTCCCTCGCTCTGCAGCTCATTGAGGATGACCTGGCTACCAGGATAGCCCTCAAAACCTGGCTGTCCCCGCTTCTTGAACCCCCGTTCCGCACCCTAACCTGAACACACCCCACACTAGGTCAAGCAATTGGATCAATTTGAAGGATGTTAATCAATTACAGCTGGATCTTTAATTGTAGTCAGCACTCTATGTTACTCTAAAGTATATTAGGATGGGCATTGACGCCACAACTCGTCATGTAAGGTAGGTATTGTTCACACGTGAAGGACCTGGGGATGGTAAAGTATCAGTCTAAGATCCACTCAGAGGGTGAATCTCCATCTATTTATTTATTTATTTGTGTATTTGTTTACTCGTTTATAGCACTTAGATCGTACGTGAGACTAAGCACAACTCTTTGCACATGGATTGAATCCATGGCGTAGACATTGTTTGTGCAGCTAACCCATTTCTTCCCTCGCACCCCGCACCTTCGTAACTTAACCAAAGGTACAACCTCACTCCCACACACCTCTGCATAGACATATGGCACAAACACTATTGCACAACAACTCTGCTATACATTTTAAGCTACCTCTCACGACAACAAATGTGAACTGTAGCTACTCACATAATTTCTATCCACTTAACCACAACCTCCCATCTTAATTAATACTATACCTCCTTTAAACCCATTAACTTGCCATTCAGACATGGGTGATTGTCAGGGTCTTGCCACCCTCTCATAAATGTAATGGCCAAAATACACACACACATAATAGCACCTTCCAATTCTCCCATATCAGGACTTCAGTCCCTCAGAGGATGTTTAACTGGCAGTGCTTTGGGACCGTAATTATGAGGAAAGGTGGTATGCAAATGGCAAAATGAATGAATGAATGAATGAATGAAAACTGGGCAGAGCAGAGCCTATTTTCAGAACTCTTTTTGTAAGCTTTCCAAAACTATCAGTACTTCAGCATTTTTCCTTAGAAATAAGCTGTCTTCTGTGGTGCTTTGTAGCTAATCCCCTGGTTTGACAAATCTAGGACGAAGAGCTGTGGAATAAATAGGCAATTGGGTGCTGAGTGGATAATTCAGCTCTCAATCCTATGGATGCTTCTACTCAAATGTGTGTTGGACACCAAATAACCCAATCACTGGCCATGCTTCTTTTCAGTCTTTCTCCTAATTGTATATCACAACTTTGAATCCGGACACTATTCACACACCATTTGCAGGTCATCTCCTGTTCCAGAATCTTAGCCCTCGCTCTACGAGACATGCAGTACCCATGGCCTTTACATGCCAACAGCTGTACCCGACTCAAGCTCTAGTAGGATTGGAATCTTTACTAGATTCATTCAGAATTTCCTTCTAGGGACCCCGTCAAATCTACGACTTGTTGTAAACCACTAGAATTGAACAAAGGTTTACACAAACCATCAGAGCCCGCACTGCCAGTTGTGCAAGAAGACTCTCAGCCCAAACGGATGCCTTATCATACCTCAATCCATTGAAAAGTATGGTCTACCAGGAAAACTATTGGTATTAATATCCCAGATGAGGTCTTTGATGAAGAAACATTAGGGAAAAGACAGGTCAACCAGGTTAATTAAAATCGAAACTACTCAGCACTTAGCAGGACCTGACTTTCAGTCTCCCAACCACTGACAAGATACATGCAGACCCAAGCAAATACGAATCCCCTTGACCTTTCCTCTGCATAACCACACCCCTCTTCCTGCTCAATTTGATGTTTTTTATGGCTGAACCTCACACCGTTTGTACTAATAATCTGCTGGTGTTGTCAGAGGCAGACATCTAGTATTGCCTAATTTTGTTTTATGTCTTGGAATTAGGCTTTCACTTATGCTGAATGAATTATGGTGGGTTAAACCAAGGTGTGTTTCCATATGCCCTGCCCCTGCTGGACTCACTTGCTCTGACCTAGAAGACAGGAGAGTCGTGATTAGGCATCTAAATGTTTCAGGGATGTAATCTTTTTCCTTCCTATTTCACCTTATGTGAGATTTTAAACCCAATGAGTATTTGAAATTTCAGTCACACCAGGGAGCAACTTTGGGTTCAACTTGTCCTAGTCATTCAGTGGCATACAAAGCAGACAAGCATGCAATACAATCTGGGCCTATCAAAAATTCAAAAGGAGAAATATATTGTTAATTCACCTAACACTAAACACGAAAAAACAGAAAAAGCAATGCACTGCAAGTCATATGAATCATATTTAACAATCAATATGTATTACAGTTCTGAGAAGTTTGGATTATCATGAAAATAGTACAGTTTTATTCCAGTTACTTCATATGGCCTGTAAAAGAAACATTACCCCTACCATTAAAGAGGACGCAAACATGCTAGGGCCTTTCCTCTAATGTGGACATGCACCTTTCCTTCAGCACAGTCGTGAGCAGGAGTAGAGTAGGAGCCTGGTCGAGGGCTGGAGCTGTCCTGATTGCTTGATTGTCTGCCCACCCTGCCTGCCTGCGGTCCAGAACTGGAGAGAATCAGTGTCGGAAGCAAGAAGCGAGGTGAGGCCCACTCCTACCTGAGCAAGGTTCCTCCGGCTTAGCTTAGCAGCTGGGCAGCCCTGCAGTGCATACAATCTGTATACCGCAGGTGAGCTGCCTTGTAGGCTCTGGGAGGCTGGTGTGTGAGGCTGTGCTTCTGGCGGGAGTGACGATTGCACCTTATGTTGGCATGCTGTGTGATATCCCACCTTCCCTTGTTAAGAGACCCCAAAGGTCATTGGCCCTCATTACGACCCTGGTGGTAAGTGAAAAACGATGCTGGTAAAGAATTACCGGCATCGCTTACCGCTAGGGCCGATTATGACCCGAGATAGTGCTATTAGCGGCACCGTAAACAACAATGCCGTTAAAAGCGCCAAGGGCGCGGACACGTGACTGCCATCCCGTAAATACCGCCATGGCGCTAAGTAGGTAACATCACGAGTCAAGCGGACATGGAAATAACGCCTTTGTGAAGGCCGTAAAGTACCTAACCGCCATGATGCTAATATCCCCATCACGGACCAACCGTAAATGGCCATGTGCAGTGTCCCCAGCTGCCACAGGTGCACACAATCAACACAGGTGGAGTCAATACAGACTGGGCAAACACAAAAGGAGCACAACCCACCCCTTCCCACACACAGTTACACTCCACAATGAATCCAATACAACTAGCAATGCTGGGGCTGGAGGACCTGATTGCAGTGGAAGTGCCACAACAGCAACTACAAGAAGTACAACAACAGGCAGCACAGAGGAGACACAGGAGGAGAAGGAGGGCAAGCCAGGGCCAGCATGCCCCACCAGCACAGCCAGTGCCACCACGCAGGCAGCCCCCAATCCCACGCATCAGAGCCAGTCCATTCAACCTAACCGCTGAGCAGATCCACACCCTGTACCGCCTGCACCGGGACTCCATCACCAAAATTGTGGACATGATACATGACGACATTGTTAGCCTCATTGAAACACGCACCACCATCCTACCCCTACTGAAGGTAGTGTCTGTGCTCCACTTCCTGGCCACAGGCACCTACCAACACGCAGTGGGGCAACAGCATGGCATTTCACAACCATTATTCTCATGTACGTTGAACCAAGTGCGTGATGCCCTCCTCAAGCACACAGACGGACACATTTCCTTACCACGGTCTGCCCAGGAGATCTCAAACACCAAAGTGGGTTTCCATTCACTGGCTGGCATACCTGGTTGCATTGGCGCCATCGACTGCATCCATGTGGAATTGGTGGTCCCACATGCCATGGAGGTAGCGTGCCGCAACCGTAAGCAATACCACTCAATTAACGTGCAAATGGTATGTGACTCAAACAAGATCATCACACATTGTTGTGCTCAATTCCCCGGATCAACCCATGATTCATTGGTCCTGCAGAACTCCACGATTCCAGGATACATGGAGCGACATGCAGGGCAGAGACCCTGGCTTCTCGGTGAGTCGCATGTTAGGCTCATGGAAATGTGATGTGGGTAGGTGATTGAGGCATAGATGCATACTTCACCTGGCTGAGATGGGGGGGGGTGCAAACATAACCTAGCTGCGAGTGCCAGAGGGAATGGAGGAAGCTCACACCCCAAAATCCACCCAGACTGGACCTGACACCTAACCACATAAAGCAAGATGCAAGCAGCCCTACCATGCGAATGAGGCGGTGTCCGAACCATCCCACAGACATCTGCATGTGCACTGTACCAAATCCGACCACATCCCCCACAACTAAATGCAGCCAGAATCAACAACTATAGACAATACAAAGCACAAAACACCTTGAACTGAAAGGCCAGTCCCCCATTATCGCGTACAAATGGGTCACATGAGGGTCAAATACATCAATACACCGCTACACTGACACAGAGGCCCAACTAAATTGCATGGCACCATTTGTTGTGCGTAGTGAGAGCATCATGAGGCTGACATCAACGTTGCCAGGATGACAGCATACAAATAAGTGGACATATGCAAGATCACAGTAACAACGGACGTGCACTGACACATTGCATGTGCACTCACAAGGAACTGGACCCCCAGCGCACATCAATCAATGACATGCAAAACAGTCCATGAGAGGAATACACACATAGCAGTCTCATCGTGTTACTCCATCCATGCATGGAAATTGGGTAGAGATGAAGAAACAAATGCATGCCATGGTATCACTTAATGAGGTCAAACATGCTGAGATAACTTACACATACATTTGTTGCCGACATGCAGGTGATGCAGGCTATCCCTTGAAGCGGTGGCTCCTTACCCCAGTCCGGAACCCACAGAACAGGCACGATGAGGACTATAATCGTGCCTATACACGAACCCATGTGGTGACTGAGCAGACATTTGGCCTCTAGAAGGCACGGTTTCGCTGCCTCAGCAGGTCTGGTGGGGCACGCCTGTACCGCATGAGAAGTTGGCTAAGATTCTCATGGCATGTGTCATGCTGCACAATATGTGCATTAGACGGAATGTGCCCCAGCCCCCGGACGCAGAACAGCAACCACCTGATGAAGAGGATGAGGAGGGTGGGGATGGGGCAGCACCTCGGGGAGGAAGCGATGCACAGGAGGGACGTGACATGCGTCGGACTCTGATCAACCAATTCTTCTAGAACACATGGTTGGGGGGTGTCACATGGAGATGGCACTTGGGGCACTGTGTGTGTCTTGGACATGCACACTGTGGACTGTTCACTAATAAAACACACGTACTCAATGATGAATGTCCACACAAGTGATTTGTGCATAACCAAAATGTGTATTGAAATAGTAATTCTAAGTGAACACACCCACTCCCCCCTGCCCCCTCAACTCTGCAACACACCCACTCCCCACTCCCCCCTCAACTCCCCAACACACCCACTCCCCCCTCAACTCCCCAACACACCCACTCCCCCTACCCCCTCAACTCCCCATAACATGGTGTGGATGTCTGTGCTCAAGTGCATCATGTGGGTTCGTTCCACGAGGCTGCCTCTATTGGCACCCCACTCTCCCGGCACCAGGTGCACCCCTGTCTGTAAACCACAGGTTCCTGCCCGATCTGCGGACGGACTGGTTCGGGTAGAACTGGCAGCCGAGGAGGAACTGGGCTGCTCACAAGGATGCATGTCCCTCATTGTTTGGACAAGCTCAGAAAGTACGTGCCACACCGCGGCCAGTTCAGCACAAATGTCCTTGGAGGTGGACTCTATGGCAGCCTTTACAGTTTCAGCACATTCGTGCATTTCCCCCCTTGCGCTGGCGCATTCTGCGACATGCTGTGTCAAGAGGGAGCTCAGTTGTTGTTGCTGCATGATAATTTCATGCATCGACTCCTGGGTTTTCTGGCCTGTGGATGATGCTTCTGGCGTGTCCATTGTGCTGCTCCCCTCCTGCACATCTGCCACTGGACATGGATTGGCCGGCAAAGAGTTTTCGGGGGATTGCCCCTGTATGCCATAGTCATGCTGGCTGCACGGGGACAGGTAGGGGGAATGAAGGGGGGCAGTGGGGAGACCCACAACAACATCGACATCCCCTTCATCATTGTCTGAGCTAGCTGCGGTGGCAGCAGTCTCACCAATTGTGCTGCTTCCTGTTGACCCAGTGCCTTCAGTAGACACCACTGGGCGGATGGTTGTAGTCGGTGGTGCCGTTGTGCTTGACTTGCTGCACATCAGTGCCGTGGCCTGTGATGTGCTGTGGGATTTTGGCTGCTGTGGGGTTTTGCTTTTTGCACCAGAGGTGGAGGGATGGTGTTTTGGGTCTTCAGGCCTGGGCTTCTTGGCAGGTGTAGTGCCAGTGTCTTTATCGGCACTGTCCGAATGTGAGCCTGTGGTGGACCAAAGGAGGGAAAGGGTTAGTGATGGGTCTGCGGACATTGAGCAGGCATTGTGATGGCTGCATTCATTTTGATTACTAGATGGTGCACATTGGAGGCAGTGACATACAGGTTGCCTCCCTCTTAGGTGGTAGAAGCATGGAGGCATGTGGGTGGCTACAGAAAGGGTGTGCATAATGCATGTGTACAAGGTGGAGGTCAGCACTGCCTGTAGGCAGTCTTCTGCTAGTGTGTCGTGTTGACCCTGTTAGGCATCATTGCACTTCCCAAAAATATGGACTTCATTGTGTTGAGTTTGGCATAGCTGGATTTAAGGCACCTACCTGCGTCGCCTGATGTCGGGGCTCCTCTCACCATATCTCCGACCCCCTCTATGCTCTCTGTGCCTATGGTTGCGGCACATATCTCCTGCCACGGCTGCAGTTTGATGGGCGACTCAGCTCCTCCACCAGTCGCCATGCCCAGATTCCTATTCGCCGCCAGTATACTCCTGACGTGGAGACGTAGATCGTCCCACCTTTTTCTGCATTGTCTGGCATTGCGGGGTGTTGTGCCGACTGCACTGACCCTTTGGGCTACCAAGGCCCATATGGCCTTCTTTCTCATAATCGCCGGTCTGGTCATCTCCG
Source organism: Ambystoma mexicanum (assembly GCF_040938575.1). Classification (NCBI taxonomy): domain Eukaryota; kingdom Metazoa; phylum Chordata; class Amphibia; order Caudata; family Ambystomatidae; genus Ambystoma; species Ambystoma mexicanum. The sequence goes on from NC_090936.1 coordinate 394,634,887, forward strand.
TTGAGAAGACTACATCGCCATGCTCTTGTAGGGTTTCAACCAACATATTTAACTCCTCCCTAGAAAAGCGCTCCTGCCGCAGCCTATCTTCGGTCTTTTTCAGAACTTTAGGCATTATGATGAGGAATGGGTGTTGGAGAAGGTTTGTGGAGGTTGTGGGGGCCAGGTGTCCACTGGTTGAAGAGGATGGCAATGGATTGTGTTTTTAAAGATGGCCGCCGTGCTCTTTCCCGTTCCTGTGCGGTGACGCAACTTCCGGATCCGCTTATTTGCAGTCACCGCTATTAGCAGTAACCGCTAATATCGATGACTAGGGTGGCGGAGGTGCTATTTGCACGGAACAATGCCGGTAAGTGGGGTTTTAGGGCCTTTAGCGGCATGGCGGTGATTACATTACCGGCATGGCGCAATGCTTGTGCCCGAGAAGTCATAATGTGCTGCTTTTAGCGGTCTCTGGCTAGCACGGACACGTTAATTGCGCCATGCCGGTAATGACCGTTACTTAGCGCCAGGGTCGTAATGAGGGCCATTCTGTTCAGAGCGGCAGCCGGGTGAAATCCTTGCTGCTCTATTTGTGTCCAGAGCCGTAGTATGGGGGCTGCAATCTCTGGCTGCTGAACTTCTCCATCCAAAATGTGCTTCAAGTCTGCTATGTGGTATAGTTTGCCCACTCGTGGAAGAAGTCCTGTGTTATGAAACACTTTGTCTGCCGGTACCTTGCTTGGCAGTTGGGTGCGCTTTGCTTGGCAGTTGGGTGCCCCTTGCATGGCGGTCGGGCAATATTGCCTTTCTTTTCATCTTCGTAAATCTTTTTGCATTTAATCATGTTGGCTGATTTGGCTACTGTGCAAGGGCTAGAGAGCGTGGAAGAACATACAACGAAACACTAACTGAAGGATTTTGCACTGCATCGAAAATGCGTGAGGCGTCTGTGCTGCTACCTATTCTGCATATTCCTCGGGCGTTTAAAGCATTTAAAGACTGCCCTGCAATTAAGATCATTGGAATTGCAGCGCCCCGAGCCTTGAGCTCCATCTACAGACGCTGGCAAGGGGGAGCAGACGGACTCTAGCTGCCTCTGAAGCAGTCGAGCGTTCCTCGCCTGGTCTGTTTAATGGACACAGACATGACTTATGATTTTTAAGGATCTTTTTAATAATTGCATGCTTGTTAAAGTTTTATTTGGCATTCTCCTAAACCACCCGGACCTGCCTGACTCATATCGGTGTCATTGACTCTATTGGCAGAGAGGTTTTGTTGGAGTAAGGAGGGACTAAGGAGGGCTTCTATACCCGGAAACTGTCACTGTTCCAACAAAGAAATAAAGGAGCATAAAGGGACAGGTAAAGGAAATGGTGACAAGGAAGGCTGAGCGACTGATGGCGTGGGCTGAAATACAAACAAAAATTTCACAGGTTTTTAAACCAATTTTCAGATGTCAATCTGCTTATTGCAGAAATTAAGGATTTATGGTTTGACTTGGACTGTTTGAATCCTGAACAAGAGAGTGCAGCGCTCCCCCGCCAGCAATACCAAAGCCCAAGTCAAGGAATATAATGTCAACTGCTGCCTCTAATTGTGTTCTTTCTGAATGTGATGATTTAATCTCATTCTGTGATTCTAGCATTCCTATCAAAGCTCCATGGGTAGGTTCTGGGTCAAGTATTATAAAAGAAGACCACTTGGCACAATTTGAAGTGGCCAAGAACTCCTTCCTAGACGATGGACAAAGCTTTGGCTTTCAGGTGAATAGCAAACATAGGGGTCTGGAGGAGAATACTCTGGATCACATCCCGAGATAGTGGAAATCGTCCATCAGGCAGATGTTACATGTTCCCCTACTTCCTTGGAGCTTATTCCTCCTGTGCCTGTGAGTAATGCCAATACATCAAGATCGCTGTTGGCAAACAAGCAGGAGGGATATAGCACCCTGGAGGGAGCACCCAGGGCTACAACCCCGCTCCCCTTGCTAAACCACTTTGAGCCTTTGGCAACTGTTCTACGGTTGTTGAGTGTTCTGGACCTCCTTTGGATAGGGAGCAAAAGTGGCGAGTCATTGCACGCAAAAGACATAGAAAGCCGCTCAGTGCAGCACCACCAAAGAGAAAAAAGGGCCTGTCCTTGCATGGCATGTTACCACCAACATGTGAGGTGGGTTTTCAGACTGGTCCTCCGGAGATGGGAAGTGCCACTGTGGGTAATTCCAAGTCTGCAGATGTAACCAGGGAACAGGCTATTGAGCCAGTTCAAGTGGCCCCTTCTACCGAAGTTCTTGACCAACTGTCCCACCTGGTGACCGAATTTAAAGCCATTAAGGCTCAGCTGGCTGTCATGGTAGTAAAAATAGGCAAGTTAGTTGCCAGCCCTTCTGTCAGGTCTTCTAATGGCAATGTTCAATTTTCTTCCCTCTCTATTTCTACTACTAAGAGGTCTGGCCTCCAGTTTCTGGTTAGCTCAGATAGGGGTGTGAATAATGTGTCCAAGTCCAGAAACTCTTTTAGTACTATATGCCGCCCAAGGAGCGGCTTAGCCATAAATCTTGGACGGACTCCCGGAGTGACACAGTGACTCCCCTTCTGTTAGGAGCTAATTTAATTCCACTGAGACAATAACCAGAATTTCAGAGTTTTAAGCTCCAACCTGGCCACAGTGGAATTGGCGAGGAGGCATTTGTCCCATCCATAGTGATGTTTAACTTTCCAAAGCTTCCTTGGAACGCTTTCGCGAAACTGGAAAGTAAAAAAAAAAAAAGTGTCTTCTGGGTCCAAAATATAAGGGTCTGCTACTCCATTATTAGAGACAACATTGCACACTGCATCAGAGGCTCCGTTCCTAATCTAAAGTGTTATCATATCTGTGTGTTTTTGGCTTCACAAAATGTTGATGATGGCTTTTTATCGATTGAGTTGAGAACTTATCCTCCAGAGGTGTCTATAACAGGTATTAGGTCAATTGAATTCCTTGAAAGACCTATGGCAAGGGGAGATTGCTCGTCCCTAGGCAGCCATGTTAACGGGCCCCATGTGCACCAGCTTGTGGCTAATTAATCTGGCCACGTCCCCATGAGAGGTACTAATACAACCCAGCAAAATTTAGATTCAGTGGATTGACCCGGTCAGGTCCCCAAACAGCTGGCTGCACCAGAAAATGGCTATAGAATGATCTCTTGGAACTTAGCCAGGCTGACAAGACTGTTGGAGGACCCTGGGTGGTGTGCTTATATTCGAGGTTTCCAATTAATAATCAGGCATGAAATATGGGCTATTGACCCAGTTGTCCTCCAGTGATATCAAATGTTTCACATAGCAGCCACAAGGGGTGGATATCACCCTAGGATAGAGGATTGAAGTTAAGGATACTAGTTCTCCTGATCTTCAGATGCTTCTGGTATAGTTGACTGAGAGCAATTTGATGTACATTTTTAACATTTATGATAGACCTATAGTGGGACTGCCAACTCAGGCCCGCTTGCAAGATTTAGTGACCAATGTGAACTCCTCAACCTGACAGCCTAGCTTTACCCTTGCGGGCGGTGATTTTAACGTACAGCTTGAACCGATAAAGGACCTTGTGAACATATAGGAGGACCAGGATATAGCTTGGAACATTCCCTGTTTAAGTGCCTCAGTCCCTGCATAAATTCACCGCTTGGCAATAAATGCAGCTTGTAGTTTATATAACATCAATTTGAAAGCCTGTAATGGGGGATGGGCCAAGGATCATCCGGCTACAATCACCTTTCATGGACACAATGGTACCTCGTTAATTGATTACCTGCCGATTTCAGGGGAGGATTGGGTTAGGCTGTGGGATTTTATGATTAGAGATTGGTTAGAGAGTGAGCACTACCCTTTGGAGTTCCAGATCATACGTAAACCAGGGAGATTGTTAACGCTGGAGTGTCCCACCAGGCCCAGCCCTTGGAGCTTCACGGCTCCTCTCGCAAATCTATCAAATGGGTGGAGGTGTTGAAGCAAGTCCCTAAATCTGAGTTATACGTGTGAATAGTAGATCATTTTTCTGTCATTTGTGTTGAACAGAAAAACGACAGACTTATACTGAAAGAATATGTGGAGTTAAATACTAATCTAACTCCCCTAATCTCACGTAGTCCTAGAGCAATCAAGGACCGGCTATTATATAAGCCAAAATGGTATGACAAGGAACGCCGGGCAGGAAAATGGAAAATTGAACTGTATATTAAACAACCAGGCCAAGTGGACAAATCTATGCTGCGCAGCTTAAGAGTCATTTACAAGGTTTCAATCCAGGAGATGAAAAGGAAACATGTTAGGGAAAATTGTTCTTTTTTGACCATTGCCTTGAAGTGCGGAGATGTGAGACTTTTTTGAAAAATTGTGCCAGGGAAGGAGCCGAAGGGGGATAGGGTTTTACACTGCATAATAGGGGAAGGCACTTGGTGGCAGCATTTTACCAGCCTTTACGGAGCTAGCCCCTCACAGGGTTTAATTTTGGAATTCAGGGACCTACTTCCTAGCTCTAATCTAGCGTTTACAGTTAGTGGATCAGCTACTGCTATTAAATCATTTGAAGACCATAAAGCTGCAGGCCCAGACTTAATGCTGGCACACCTTTTTAAGGATGAACCAACAAGCTGGGTGCCGGTTCTGTGCTTAATACGATCTTAGCTAGTGGTGAGATATCTAGTTCATGGAGGGAAGCTATCATAGTTCCTCTCTATAAAAAAGGAGGCAAGGATCAACCATCAAATGTTCGCCCAATCTCTCTTGTGGACAGTGCAGGGAAGCTCTTTAGCAAATTGTTAATGGCACGCCTTTAGCAGTGGATAGAAGAGGAAAAAGTGATAAGTGACCTTCACGCTAGGTTCCGACGGAACAGAGGGACTGTTGATCACTGTTTTTTTGTTACTTTTGTTTATCCAAAAAATATACAGATTTAAATGAAATGCACCTCAGTGCCACTTTTTTAGGTTAAAGACCGCTTTTGGTTCGGCCTCTAGGGAGGTTTTATGGCAAATAATGTTATCACGACACGCCCCTATTGAGTTGGTTTCTATTATTTCTGCTTTCTATTCCAACAATAAGGCAAGAGTGCGTTATGGGATGGGAGGGGAGATGACAAAGGAAATAAACGTCTGAAAAGGAGTTAGACAGGGATGTGACCTGGCGCACTTACTCTTTAACATCTACGTCCAAGAAATAATTGATGCGTTCGGGGAGGGGTGCGACGACCCACCAAGATTGGCTTGTGATAAATACCCTGCACTATTTTATGCAGGTGATGCAGTGCTTCTGGCTGCCTCTCCAGCCAGACTTAGAACGGTGCTGACCTTAGTTCAAAATAAATGTAAGTACCTTTGTTTAAACCTAAATACAGAGAAATCAAAAGTGATGATTCTTAAGACTTCCTTCTCGAAAAAGAGAGCTATTTCCTTCTCCATCAATGAGGTTCTTATCGAGCAAGTTACTCACTACAATTATTTAGGAGTGTGTGTTTCAAGACAACAGGCGGTGGGGTGGACAATTTGCCCGGTCGATACTCCCTCTTGAGAAGTATTGCGGTAGTATTCTTTCATTTTTTAATCAACATGGGAGTGGTGCAATAACTCAGGCCCTTGATTTGCTGAAGAGAAAAGCTCTTTCAGCAGCCTTGTATGGGGTGGAATTGTGGGGCCATAGAAACTTTAATAAGCCTGGGGCCTGTGAGAATACATTTCTTAAAAACTCCCAATGCTTCCTGTTAGTGTACCATCCGCAATCCTTCCTTCGGAACTTAATCATTCTTCAGTTTTTCCCTACGCCTTGTATAAACCTTTCTTACACTGGACAGAGCTATGGCGTTCAGATGATCTATTGAAACAACGCAAAGGGCTGAGACATATTATGAGACTAGCGGGTGGAAAATGCCTCAATTGGCTTGCTCACGTGAAGGCAACTGTTCAGAATCTGGATATGTCGGACCTCTGGGAAAACCCACATTCCTTCTCCATTCGGGAAACTAAGAGGCTGAAAGTCCTTATGACCAAACAAGCTTTGGAAAATGTAATTGTGAACGCTGCATCATCAAATTTGGCGCCAATCTATCTGGAGTACCGCCCGGAGCGTGGTTTTAAGGCTTATCTAGATGTGGTCTGCCTGCCACCCGAGAGATCTCAGTATCTCCGGTGTAGGCTAGGCATTTTACCAGTGGCAGATTTTGTTTTAACTTGGAGCCCTGGTGTCTCAGCAAGGTGCCCTTTGTACAGCTGCTTCAAAGAAACAATAACGCATTTTATATTAACTTGTGAAAAACACTTAATTTGAGATGTTACTTGCGTCCAATTTTCCCAGGTCAAGGAATCCGTCGAGCTGTTTCGGCGATACAGTTTCTAAAACAATGTTTATCGCCACATGTAACATATGTAACTGTACAATATACTTCTGGTGGCAGAGGAACAGGGCCCTGAAGAAGGACAGGGGCGGGACTGGGATCGAATGATGTATTCATTTTATTACCCCTGATTGTATTTGCCCTCCTGAATGTAGGTGTTACCATGTTTGTCCCTGTATGATTTTCTTGACGGTTGCATATTTTAAATCTATGGATGTGTTTCTAAACATTTTGTAGAAAGTATGAATTTTTACGGTCTTTTTTTTTTTAGCTTTTGCACACTTTTAAGTCATGCTATACTTTTAGGATGGAATTGTATGATTTTATGAACTTTTATGACTCACTTGCTTAAGAGGAAATGCTTACGTATTGAAACATCACACAAAAATGTTTAATTGCATGGCATAGTGGAAAAAAGAAACTACTCTGTTAGGAATAATACCATACATTTTAATGAATAGCACAATTTGTCTTAACTCTTATTTTAAAAATAAGTACACAATTCGGTCCAAAGGTACTAAAACCTGGCTAGGCTCTTCACTTAAAGTACATTTTTAGGGTAGTCACATGAAGTTAAGAAATTACTGCTTCTATTTGGGGTCCCATGGAATTCTGCTGCAAGCTTCTAAATGCTATGGTAACTAAACACATGATTGGAATGCGTACAGAGACAATATCCCAGATGAGGCTGTCCCAATGAAGTTGTTTAGCATTGCATATTTAAGGGAAGGGGCTCCTCCCATATACAGTAGATATGCCTTGCATCTGAGGCTATGTGAATGGGCAGGGTGTGGTGGGACATGCGCACTAGTAAACTCGGACAGCTTCCAATACGGCACACAGGTCAGTTGGGTTTATGAAAACTGGTGTCTTTCTAGACTGATAAAAAAGACAGTGAGGGATCATCTAAGTGAGAAGAGATCTGCAGGCATTGGTGTGAGACATACTTTCTGGATGAGGTTGTTAACTCTTTCGTGTCAGCTCTCCTCTCTCCTTGCAGGGCTCATTTCAACTTGGCTACACTGGGACTCTCCTCTCCTTCTACCACCCAATGTAGCTGAGTGCCTTTTATCCATTCAAGTGCCACTGTGTCACAAAGAATGTGAGTCTGATGCCTGAAGAGTCCAGACAAGTGTGTAGATGTTTGATGAACATCCTCTTCAACCCCTCAGTCTTTCCCCAACAGTAGGAATTGGAGAAAAGAGTTTAAACACATATGCACCCCCCCTCCTCCTTTCCATATAGTTCATGATTGTATATGGCTTTGCAGTCAGAACAGAGAAAAGACACCATGAAAAGTCAGGGGAAAACTGTTTAGAGGGCTTATTTTTCAATGCTGTTTACAACACCTGGTGAGTATCTAACTGCCACGAGATGCCATGTTAAAGCCCTAACCTAGGAAGCTCCTACTAGGTCAGATGTATACTTCCTCCCTCATAGAACGGGCCTATTGACAATAGCTCCTGTGGGCATGTTGTTGTTTTTTGACATTCCTTCCTCTGATAACTCTTCCCACTTGCTGATAAAGAAAACTAGTCACTCACTAGTCACTCCCCTTCGAACAGGACGTTGAAAAGCTGACACCTCTTTCCTTTTAGAAGATAAACATGCAACATTCCTTTAAACATAATAACGTACTCATAAGCAATACGTTACAGTCGTGTCGACGCTCTAGTTTAAAAAGTACAAACAACCTGATTTTATGAATAACATCACATTATGTGCAGTTAAAACACAAGGAAACCAGAAATGGAAACCAGTGCCGCTGTCACGACAGTTTTGCTTAGAGGCCTGCGCATTTCCCAGTACACAGTCGGTGTTTAATACCCTACCCTACAACCAGGTGTTGAGTGTTACAATAAAATAAACATAGTGCAATGCAAACCAACAGAGTTATGCCTAAGAAAGCAGTCAGGGTTCACCTAAAGTGAAACACTTGGTAAAATGGCCCTTTGGCCGGGTGAGAGTGCTGATTCTTCAAGTATACATTTAGGGTTATAAAACGGAGGGGGTTTAGGTTAATATTAGAAAACCTTAAAGAGGAACATCCAGGTCAACCAACCTCAATGGGTTTATGTTTATATGTTTTCATGTATTGACAATACACTACACACTGAATTGTTTATAGGCTCTATTTCTTCCAAGAATGGATGAAGAAGCAGAAGGCAGGAAGGGGGAAGAGAGGGAAGGGAGGGGGCGGGGGGCATTAGTGTAAGTGAATGTTCATGTTTGATTTGAAGAAAAATAGAGATGGCGAACATCTCAAGGCAAACAGGAGACCATTCCAATGCCGTGCTCCAAGGACTGAGAAGTGTCTGTCACTTTGGCTTTTTGCAGTTTCTGTGGGGCGGGGGAGGGGGGGGTAAGGATGTTGCAATCTTCAGATGTCAGCCGGCATGCAGAAGAAAGTAAGGAATATAAGATTGTAATTATTTAGGTATAGTTCCACGAAGCTATTTGACCTTGAAGTGGTTCGTGGGGGAGACAGAAAGCCAGTGGAGGCTTCTGTGGTTTATGTTGATTTCTTTATGACCACATTTAGGTGGATGGTGACATTTTTGTAGTTTTCGAATTTGGAAGTTTGAGCAGTTCCGTAATCGAGGCAAGAGTTTACTATTGCATCTACCACTACAGTGTATTTTTCAGAAAAATGAAAGGAATTATCTTGATTAAAAGCTTGTGAGGATATAAACAGGTGAACAAACAGTGTGTAGCAGAGTTGCAATCGTTTTGAGAAGGTGCTGGAGACATAAAATTCAAATGTAGGTTTTCAAGCCTTTAAGTTTGAGTGCCTTGCGCTGCATCCAGGTTTCAATTGCATTAATCCCCACTATCAACCATTGGCAAAGGACAACTTGATTTTCTCATGACAGAAATCCCATCAAGAGGTTATTTACAGAGCACTGCCTCTACAAGTATTCTTCTAATAGGAGTTGAACCATGGCAGAGGAGAAGAAAACAAGTGAGCATAGCCTTTCATAATTTTTCAAACAATCAGCTTTTTTGTGCTGAAAACTAAGATTTCGTTTTCTTTTTTCATTTACATCAAACAGGGAGCTTTCCCAGGCTTGGCATCCTAACCTAAGATGGTGAGGTGCTCCTGCTCCCTCAATCGCCCGTGCCTATTTTCACCCCTGAGGAGTTGTATGCAAGACTCTTCCATCATCTGACATGTGGACCTAGGGGCTCATTCTCTAGCAGGCAGGAAAGAGAAATGGCAATTTGCAGCGTGCGGGATTGCACTGTGCAGGCCCTGTGAGTTGTGTAGTGTAGTGTGATATGTTCTGTTTAGCATGCTTGACACACCCTGGGGCTGTGTAGCACTTACCAGAAAACATAGACGCTTGCTCCATTTCTTCTACATAAGGGCTCTGTATTTATAATTTTATTTTGCTTGAGCAGTGTAGGTCTACAAAAGAAATACTGTGGTGCTGTTCTGCAAGATTGTTCCACAGTGCACATGCAAAGTAAAGTAAAGGCACTTAGATGTATCTAAGGTAAAGGCCATATGTCCAGACGCTACCATTACCTGTCAAGATGTAGGCCCACATATCTATATGGTGCCATAACAGGCCAAAACCACTTGAAGCACGATCACAATATGTATGGTAGGTTAAATGTGCAGATGTGGCAACTATATGGCAATACATTGGACCACGCATCCTTATGCTACAATCATATGAAGACCTTATGCTACAATCATATGAAGAACTCTTGACATTGGACAAGTTCAGAATTCTGTTTCTTCAACTCTTACATCTGGATGGAGATTGCTTTCCCTCTCGGCAAAAACCTTTGAACGAATGTGAGGGTCTGGGGGAGGGCTAATAACATTACTACGGAATGGAATCAATCCAATATTCATGGTCTGTGCCTTCTGACTGTGGAAACTCATGCCGATCAACATTGTTGTTGATATCCCACAGCGTGAAAACCTGAGGTTTGACAAGAAACAAGTTCTGTTTCTATGAAATTTGAGGGATTTGTGAATTTTTGAAAACCCTCAACAAAGTGTGACCAACATCACCAACACCTGAGGAAGATTCACCCATTAAAATATGTCAGTACTGAAACATGTCGAGAATAAGCCTTTGCAATGTCTCAATGGCATATGTGTAAACATTTTTATTGCATTTGAGAAGCTGTTCTGATTTTAGTTTACACACCCTACCTAATTCAATAACCAGTCTACATTCTGTTAGACAAAACTGTCATTACTGCCCTTTATATATAATGATTATTTACATTTGCGGTTGATCGTTGACTCTTTAGCTAGAATTGTGGAATTGAATTGTCTTTGTTATTGTCTGTATATAATTGCGTGTGTTAATTGTGATAACCGCCCCTTGGTTTTTTAATATTTATTGATTAAACTTTTCACTTATATTACTGTTCCCAAGTGTCTGTTAACTGTTTCTCCATCAGACTGGAGATAAAGACGACTCTTTGTCAGGAATTTTATGTCTGTGTATACCAATTTATGCCTGATCTCACAGTTGTTTTTTTATTAGTTTTGATTCCGGGGAGAGGTCAGGACTGAACATATATTTTATACTGGTGCTACCCGATGTTCTCTTTTTGTCTCAGGCGATCAATATCAGACATGCACGACCCACATTCATTAAAGAAAAGATAGCTCAGGCTTTCCCTTCAAAGAGCTTTCTCTTCACACCTAATAAGAAACACCTCCAGAAGGTATGGAGTCATTGGGTAAACATAAAAAGATAGATAGGCTCAGAAATATAGCCATTTTAAGGTCAACAAGTCTAAAAGATAGACAGGGTCCGAATATGCACATTTTCAGGTCAATAGCAATATCTTTCTGTGGGAGATGAGAAATGGGGAATGGGTCTGAATCGTATAAAATGGGGCCATTGGATGTAAAGCTCCCCTTTGTAAAAGCAATGAAATCTGAATGAAAGGCGCCCAACATTGGAACTCCCTCCCACCTTCCTTAAGGGCAGATCAAACCTACCCACATTTGAGACACAACTACATTCACTGGATAAAGGAAAATTATCGCTAACCCCTCCTCTGCCTACCTATCTGCCCCTCTCTCCATGCGACCTTGTTTCGTAAATTGCTGCTACTCGCATTTTCCTGTACTTGTACCTGTATTATGTCCTCTGTATGTACATGTAAATATATTATGTACATGTATTATGTCCCGTGTACATACATGTACATCTTAGTACAGCACTGCAAACAAGCTATACAAATTCTTGTTGCTTCCCAAAATGCTTGTTGCGTTTATGCAGAATGTATTCTTATTAAGAATGCTCACACTCTAACTTTGAAACATGTCTGTGATTCTAATTCAGCAAGAAATCCTTTTGAGCGGGTAATGGAAGTTGGACTCTGCTGTTTTCATTGGTTGCAGTACTCACTCTAACAAAAAAAGTCTGTAAATGGCAAGACATATATAGCAATTTGGACATTGTTTGAACACAATGTGAGGTTGGCTAATTCATCATTCAGTCTTGTGCCAAATCCTCTAAAGCAGATCTGGGAATGGGAATTCCACACTGCAGTACAATGGGGTATACTTTTGTGTTTGCCCTAGACTAGCACTCAGAGGACTTTTGGTTACTCTAGGTGTGCTAAAAGGATAGGCTGGTGGCAGCAGTAACTTTTCCCCACTTTTTGGGGATTTTTCGTTTTAGCTTTACTGCGTTTACTGCATTTGGCTACTAACTGTGGCTACTGGTTAATCATGGCCGTGCCACAAGATTTTTTGCCTGTTGTTTTTCATTGTTTCCCATCTTGTCTTTTAGCCTTCTTCCTGGCCTGAGAGGCCAGGAAAATCCTTATAAGGACTTCCAGTGCCCGGAAAAGTAGAAGCTTTTGGCGGGCTACTGGAGGGCTGTGTGTTTTTGCTGGCAGGATATGGGCTGGGTCTTTCTAATTGCAATCCACAAACTGGCTTCAGTGTATCTGAGTGGTATGCATGAATGTTCCCGCCAGTGGTCCTGATTGGACCACTGCTGGGATGTGTGTGTGGGCTAGTCCTGCTATTGGCTAGTGGGAGTTTCAGTTCTTAGCTGGCTTTTAGGACAAGAAGGGGAACCCTGCACCCATTCTTCAGAGATCCTGAAGAAACCTGATGGAGCTGAGTATCCTATCCAGCTGTGAGAGCCGCGAAGAAACCTGAGACCCGACCGAATGAGAACTGGCAACCAACTTCTGCTGCTGTCCTAGAGGAGCCCTGCCTTGCTTGTGATCTTTAGTAGTCCTGCGAAGGAGCTATGAACTTTGGAGTGGAGGGACCATCCATTCCTGACGTCTGCTCAGTGCCCTGACAAAAGAAGTCTTTGGAAGTGCCCTGGAACCGTCCTGTGTCTGACCAGCTTAGTTTAAAGCTACTCTGCTGCCGGCGTCACCATACTGGGGTTTGGCCTGAAACTTGGGGATCCTTAGCTGGCCCTGCAAGACTACCTTGTTAGAAAATGTCAGCATCCTGGCCTTGAGGAGACCTGAGATAGGAGGGAAAGTCTAACCGTAGCTGCTGAGTCCTTTTGCAACACCATACACAGTGACCACCATCCGGAAATTGCTTACCTGGCCCGAGTCCAGTCCTGAGGGGGGTGCTACATCGTGTTTTTCTGCATTCTTCAACCGAGAGTACTTGCAACAGTAAAAGACACCAACAGGAGATCACCTCAAACCTGCAACCCCTGGGAATCGAGGACTGCGACTTCCTTTGTTCTGCCAAGTCTGGGGAAGAATCATAGTACGGGGGTAAATTACAGAGTTTCTAACCTACCCCTTATAAGTCAATGGGCTTATAATAAACCTTGTTTGTAACAATTTTGGCTTTGCCACTGCTTGCATGCACAAGACATCTGACTGTTGGGGCTACTTTTGGGCATTAGTCTAACTTGAACCCTAACCATTAGAACCCTTCACTGGACCCCAGAGACCCTACCTGCATTTTCTCCTGCCTCCTAACTTCTGTGGAACTTGAAACTGAACTATTGGGCACAAGGTCCCAGACAACCTTAGCTAGGGATCATCTCTGTGGACCTTTTTGTGCATAATACTATTCTAACCTTTCCTTTGCAGGAGTTTCTGGTGTGTATTATGCCCTATATCAAAGTGAATGTATTTATGTATTTAGTTTGATAGTTTTGTGTTATAAGTCTACCTGCTTGTAGTCATGTTTCTATAGAGTGTTTTGGCCATGAATAAATAACTGTATTTGTATACATTCTGTCTACGTGTATTCTCACCCCCTCTAAAGAACTTAGCCTAGACTGCCTGTCACTGCTACCTAAACTGGTTTGGCTACAGCTTCCCAGAGTTGTTCCTGTCACAATATAGGTTGGCCTTCTATACATCTGTCTACCAAGCTAGAGTATAGAAAATCAGTCCTAACACCCATCCCTCCAACCGCATCCACAACCAGATGCCCCATCTATTCACCCAGATGCCCCATCCTTCCCACTAGATGTATACCCATATGCCCCTTCCCACCCACCAGATCCACAAACAGATTCCCCATCCATCCCACCAGATGCACACCCAGATACCCCATCTCTCTATCCAGCTCCAGACCCAGGTGCCCCATCCCTTCTATCAAATCCACACCCAGGTGCCCCATACCTCCCACTATCCACACCTAGATACCCCATCCCTCCTACCAGATCCACACGCAAATGTCCCATCCCTGCCACCAGACCTACACCCAGATGCCCCAACCCTCCCACCAGATCCACACCCAGATACCCCATCCCTCCCTCCAGATCCACACCCAAATACCCCATCCCTTCCACAGATCCACAACCAGATCCCAATCCCTCACACCAGATCCACACCCAGATACCCCATCCATATCTCCAGATCCACACCCAGAAACCCCATCCCTCCCTCCAGATGTACACCCAGATACCACATCGCTCCCACCAGATCCTCACGCAGAAGTATCATCCCCCTCACCAGATGCATACACCATATTCCCTGTCCCTCCGACCACATCCACAACCAGATGCCCATCCTTCCCTCCTAATGCATGCCCAGTTGCCCCGTCCCTACACCCAGATGCCCCATCCCTCTCCTAGATGCACAATTCAAATGCCCAACCCCTCCCTCCAAACACATACACCAATGCCCCATCCTTCCATCCAGATCCACACACAGATGCACCATCCCTCCCTCCAAATGCAAATATATGTCTGATCCCTCCCACAAGATCCACACCCAGATGCCCAATGCCTCCCACAGAACCACACCCAGATGGCCCATGCCTCTGACCAGATCCACACTCAGATGCTCTCATCCCTCCCACATGATCCACACTCAGATGCCCCATGCCTCCCACCACACCCACACCCAGATGCCCTATCCTTCCCACCAGATGATCCATCCCTCCTACCGGATCCACACCCAAATGCCCCATTCCTCCCACCATATACACACCCAGATGCCCCAATCCTCCCACCCAATGTCCCTTCTCTCCTACCAGATCCATACACAGATGACCCATCCCTCCAACCATATCCACACCCAGATAACCCGTCCATTCCCCCAGAACCACACCCAGATGCACCATGCCTCCCACCAGCCCCCATCCTTCCCACTAGATCCATACCCAGATGTGCCATACCTTCCACCAGATCCAAACCAGATGCCCCATCCCTCCCACCAGATCCACACCCAGATGCCCCATCCCGCCCAACAGATCCACATCCAGATGACCCATCCCTCCCTCCTGAAGCCCCATCCCTCCTACCAGATCCACACCCAGATGCCCCATCGCTTCAACCAGATCCACAAGTAGATAGATGTCCAACCCTTCCCGCTAGATTTACACCCAGATCCCCTTCCCTCCCACCAGATCCACAGACAGATGTCCCACCCCTCCCAACAGTTGCACACCCAGATACCCCATCCCTCCACTCAGATTCACACCCAAATTCTCCATACCTCCTATCAAATCCACACCCAGATGCCCCAACCCTCCCACCAGATCCACACCTCGATACCCCATCCCTCCTACCAGATGTACATCCAGATACCCCATCCCTCCCTCCAAATCCACACCTAGATGTATCTTCCCTCATACCATATCCACGCCCAAATGTCCCATCCTTCCCATCAGACCTAGACCCAGATGCCCAATATCCCCCAACAGGTCCACACCCAGATATCACATACATCCGTCCAGATCCCTCCCCCAGATCCACAACCAGATCCCCACCCCTCCCACCAGATCCACACCCAGATGCCCCATCCCTCCCACCAGATCCACACCCAGATACCCCATCCCTCACTCCAGATACACACCCAGATACCCCATCCCTACATCCAAATGTACACCCAGATACCCCATCCTTCCCTCCAGATCTACACCCAGATACCCCATCACTCCCACCAGATTCACACCCAGATGTATCATCCCTCCCACCAGATCCACACGCCAGATTTCTTATCCCTAAGACCACATCCATACCCAGATGCCCCATTCCTCCCTATAGATCCACACCCAGATGCCCCATCCCACCCTCAAGATACCCCATCCCGCCTACTAGAGCCACACCGAGATGGCCCATCCCTCCCTCCTAATGCCCCATCTCCCCTACCAGATCCACACCAAGTTGGCCCATCCCTCCAACCATATCAACACCCAGATAATCTGTCTGTCCCACCAGAACCACACCCAGATGCACTATGCCTCCGCCCAGCCCCGATCCCCCCACTAGATCCACACCCAGATGTGCCATGCCTTACAACAGATCCAACCCAGATGCCCCATCCCTCTCACCAGATCCACACCCAGATGCCCTATGCCTCTCACCAGATCAACTCCCAGATGCCTCATCCCTCCCACAAGATGTACACCCAGATAACCCATCCCTTCCTCCAGATCAACACCCAGATGTCCCACCCCTCATACCAGATCCACACCCAGATGCTCCATCCCTCCCCCAGGTCTACACACATATGCCCCTTCCCTCTATCCAGATTCACACCCAGATACCCCTATTCTCTCTCCAGACCCATACACAGATGCGCCCTTCACTACTTCCAGACTTACATCTATATACCCCATCCCTCCCTCCAGATCCACACCCAGATGCCCCGTCCACCCTCCAGATGCCCCATTCCTCCTACCAGATCCACACCCAGATGCCCCATCCCTCCCAAAAGATCCACACCCATTTTCCTAGTTCCTCCCACCAGATCCACACGCAGATGCCCCATCCCTCCCTCCAGATCCACACCTAGATACCCCATCCCTCCCACCAGATCCACACGTAAATGCCCCATCCCGTCATCCAGATTCACACCTAGATGCCCCATGCCTCCCTCTAGATGCCTGTCATATCCACACCCAGATGCCCCATCCCTCCCTATAGATCCACACCCAGATGCCCCATCCCACCCTCAAGATACCCCATCCCGCCTACTAGAGCCACACACAGATGCCCCATCCCTCACAACAGATCCACATCCAGATGTCCCATCCCTCCCTCCTTATTCCTTATCCCTCCTACCAGATCCTCACCCAGATGCCCCATCCCTCCAACCTGATCCACAACCAGATGAACCATCCCTCCACCCAGAACCACACCCAGATGCCCAACCCTCCCCACTAGATTTACACCCAGATGTCCCTTCCCTCCCACCAGATCCTCACACCAGATGTACACCCAGATACCCCATCCCTACACCCCGCTGCACACCCCAATGCCCCATCCCTACTATGAAATCCACACCCAGATGCCCCATCCCTCCCACCAGATCCACACCTAGATACCCCATCCCTCCTACCAGATGCACATCCAGATACCCCATCTCTCCATCCAAATCGACACCCATATGCCCTATCCTTCCTACCATATGCACACCCAACTGTCCCATCCCTCCAACTATACCTAAACCCAGATGCATGATCCGTCCCACCAGGTCTACACCCAGATACCACATGCCTCCCTCCAAATCCACACACAGCTACCCCATCCCTCCCTCCAGATCCACACTCAAAAATGGCATCCCTCCCCCCAGATCCACAACCAGATCCCCACCCCTCCCACCAGATCCACACCCAGATGCCCCATGCCCCCACCAGATCCACACCCAGATGTCCCATCGTCCCACCAGATCCATGCGCCAGATTCCCTATCCCTCTGACCAGATCCACACCCAGATGCCCCATCCCTCCCACCAGATCCACACCCAGATACCCCAACCCTCCCTCAACTTCCACACCCAGATACCCCATGCCTCACTCCAGATCCACAACCAGAAACCCCATCCCTCCCACCAGATCCACACCCAGATACCCCATCACTCCCACCAGATCCACAACCGGATGCCCATCCCTGACTAGAGATGCATACCCAGATGCCCCATCCCTTCACCTAGATGCCCGCATCCCTCTGCTAGATGCACATTCAAATGCCCAATCAATCCCTGCAAGCACGCACACAGATTCCCCGTCCTTCCATCCAGATCCACACACAGATGCCCCATCCCTGCCTCCAGATGAACATATATGTAAGATCGCTCCCAACAGATCCACACCCAGATGCCTAATGCTTCCCACGAGAACCATACACAGATGCCCCATCCATCCCTCTGTCCCCACACCCAGATTCCCCTGTCCATTCTATCACATCCACACCCAGATGCCTCTATCCCCCACAAAAGACCCAGTCGTCCCTTCCCTCTCTCCTGACACACACCCAGATGCCCCATCCATCACTCCAGATGCAAACTCAGATGCCCTATTGCTCAAACCAGATGTATCCCAAGATGGCACATCCCTCAATCCAGATTCACTCAAGATGCCCCTGCCCTATCTCCAGACCCATACACAGATGCCCTATTCCCTAGCTCCAGGCATAGATCCAGATGGTCCATCCCACCCGGAGCATCCACACCCAGATTCCCCATCACTCCCACCAGAAGCACACCCAAATGCCCCATCACTTCATCAAGATTCACACCTATATGCCTCATCCCTCCGTCCAGATGACTACCATATTCAGACCCACATGTCCTATCCTTCCCGCTCGCTCTACACCCAGATGCTCCATCCCTCCCTCCAGATCCACAGTGAGATGCTCCATCTCGCCCACCAGATCCACAACCAGATGTCCAATTCCTCCCTCTAGATGGCCCATCCATCCTCCAGATTCCCCATCCCTCCTACCAGATCCACAGCCAGATGCCCCATCCCTCCAACAAAATCCATACTCAGATGCATCATCCCTCCCACAACATCCATACCCAGATGTCCCATCCCTCAAACCATAGCCACACCCAAATGCCCATCCCTCTCAGCAGAACCATACCAAGATGCGCCGTCCCTCCCTCCGGATCAACACCCAGATGCCCCATCCCTTCAATCACATCCACACCCAGATGCCTCTCCCCTCTCTCCAGACACACACCCAGACGGCCCATCCCTCCAGATGTACACCGAGATGCCCCATCCTCCCAAAAGATGAACATGCAGATGCCCCATCCCTCTCTCCAGATCCAAACCCAGGTGCCCATCTCGCCCACCAGGTCAACACCCACATGCTCCGTCCCTGCCCCCAGAGGCCCCATCCGTTCCTTCAGATTTCCCATCCCTCCTACCAGATCCACGCACAGGGTAATGGTTTATTGAGAAGCCCCCCTCAACACAGGGAGTCCCTTCCCTCCCCACCAAAGTGTTTAACAGATTCTTTTTTAGCCCTATATCAGACACTGATGATGCCTCTTGGATCGCTCGCCCCTGAGCTAACAATGAGCCAAGAAGCAAGCCAGTGTACGGGAAAAATATTGGTATTTAATTAAATTAAAGTAATAGAAATTAACATGAAAATGTTTTTAAAAAACACTTTATCCGTGGCACAACACATTCAACCTCTCTGCAAAAATAAATAACAAAACTGAGTTAAAAAGAACACAATAACAATTGTACACTTTCTGCCAATTTCACTTCACAAAATAATTACACTGATCAATAATATCATTTCGCCCAAACTTTTGGTTTAAAATAAACACAGGGTGATTTATCACTTTGTTTTTCAGACCACCCCTTGCTTTGGTCTACGTTGGGAAGTCAGAGAGAAAAATTTGAATGTTTTGAGGAATTTTGGATTTCAAACCCCCCTTACTGAAAGGCCTGTGTTGGGGAACCTGGCTAAAAAGATTGGACTGATTTGAGAACAAAGACACCCCTCTTCCTTGAAGAGGTTGTGGTCAGCTGCACAACAAGGATTACCCAATTAAATTATAGGCTATAGTTTTAAGCGTACACTGAGGAGTGAGCTTTGTTAATTTTCAGATGTTAACATAATTCACCCTGTAGTGTTCTGACAAATGGGAAATTAATTGAATTAATATTTATTTTTGGTTACATAGGCTAAGGATCTACACAGTTTTGTCACCCCACCCCCCCACTATAAAGGGAAAGCATTCAAGGTAAGCAGACTCCCCCCACCTTTTGATTTTCCAGGGCTTAGTTCTACTTACATAACAAGCCTCTGTTTAAGGTTAAGGAAAGCCAGCTGCATCTCAAGACACTCTAGAAAGATAGGGCAGGGGTATGGTCACTCCACTCTCAAAGATGGCTTCATGCTCGCCACCACAGGACCCAGTCAGCTTTGAGGCCTTCCTAGAAATAGACAGCTCCACCCAGATGCACTCTCAGCAATCTCCTCTGGTATCTCCTTACAGCTGCCAGATGGTAAGTTTCTGCAGCCTTCCTGATGGTCTTTCTCTTCTCTCTGTCCTCCTGTCTTTCTCCTTTTTCTGTCTGTCCATTTATTTTGTGTGTCCCTGTCCTAGTGCAGTCCCTCTTATATAGCAGCAATGACATCACCAATTTTACAATCTTGGGGAAGTACCCTGCAATAATTCCTTTGATTAGGATTGGACAGATACCCCTCTATCTCCTCCCAACCCAGCTTCCAGGTCAGGAATGGTTTAGGGAGCTGGGGCACCATTTGGCAATTCTCATTTGTAATCGTCCCTTTGTTATCCTTTCATCTTTTTGGCAAAAACTGGTTATGTATCACAACTTCATTATTTCACTAGGAACCGCCATACTAAACATATTTTCTGATTACGCTAATCATGGAGAATTAGATAAGCCAACCACCAAATCCGCATGATGTACCATGGCCATGTGGCACCTTCCTGCCATTTCCATAAAACGCACAAGAGTTATGAAGATGTAAGTTTTTAATCATATCCCTAATTTCATATTCCAGCCGTTCGCAAACTCTCACATTTGGAACATGTTCAGATCAGCCAGAAACCTAGTCTAACTGGCCATTACAGTTCCTAGAGTCGCAAGTAGATGCATTTTATATCCCCTATGGATAGAACTTTACCCAGATGCCCCATCTGGGTGGAAATTACATTCAAAATGGTACAAAAATGAATTCAATCCACATTATCGTTGCTGAGAAAAAGGCCTAAATGATAATAGTCCTTTTAACTTAATTGTGAATCTTCATGTGGGACAAAAGGGCAATTTCTGCTGCTTCATCCAACATACCCATCTGTCTCCCTGGGCCAGCCTGTAACCAGAGGTTTTTTATGAGTTTCTCTGAAGTTGGTAGTTTGCTCTTTGCAAGCCCCCATTTTCACACATATTAGTTATGCTCCAGCCAAGGGTGAATTTCCTTGAAGTCCCTGCTTTCCCAGACAGCAGGTCTGGGGAACATTGGATGTTGACACCTTTAGCAGCACATGTTGACTGCGGGTGGTCATTAGATGGGAGGTGTGACATCCAGGCTGGAAGTTGGCGTTTTCCTTTGTGAAGTTTTGCCCACAGCCAGAAACACGGTCTGCCTTGGACTGACATTTTCCATGAAAGCAAAGTGGCTCTTCAAATGTCACTGGAGTTTTGTAGGTGAAACATAATATACATTACTTTTGTCAACCCACACATCATGTTTTGTTTTCCTGTCATTGTTCTGTGAGCAGTGATCATTCTTTTCACTTTTGCTTTAAAAGCTGTTTTTAGTTGTACACACTTGTGTAGGCCGTGTTTGTTTTTAATGTTTAAAAATCGTGTTTTCTATGTGACAGGGATCTTTGATGCCTCCTTCTTTTGTAAATTAAAATGATGCTTGTCCATTTTCACATTACTCTTTAACTTTACTAGAAAAACAAAAATGAATGCCAGGCCGTTTTTGTTTCAGTGTATACAATCTTGCTATTCATGTGAAAGGGACTTCTGTTTGTGGCCTTTAAATGCACCCCACAACAGATGCCCCATCCCTCCCACCAGATCTTCACCCAGATGCCCCATCCGTCCCTCTAGAGGCCCCATCCCTCCTACCATATCTGCACCCATATGCCCCATCCCAAACACCAGATCCACACCCAGGTGCCTCATCTCTCTAACCAGATCCACAACAAAATGCCCCATTCCTCTCTCCAGACCCATGCACAGATGCCCCCACCCTGCCTCCAGACATACTCCCAGATAACCCATTCATCTCACCAGATCCACACCCAGATGTCCCATCTTCCCACCAGATCCACACCCAATTGCCCCATCCCTTCATCCAGATTCACACCTAGATGCCACATCCCTCCCTCCAGATATCTACCAGTTTCACACCCATATGCTGCATCGCTCCCACTCGATCCATACTCAGATGCCTCGTCCCTCCCTCCAGATCCACACCCAAATGCCCATCTCTCCCACCAGATCAACACTCATGTGCTCCATCCCTCTCTCTAGATGTCCCTACACTCTTTCCTGGCCCATACACAGATGCCCACTTCCCTACCACAGATGTGCATCCAGATGCCCCATCCCTCCCTCCAGATAAACAACCAGATTCCCCATCCCACTTACCAGATCCACACCCACATGCCCCATCCCTCCCACCAGATCCACACCAGATGCACCATTCCTCACACCAGATCCACTCCCAGATGCCCCATCCCTCCTGCCAGATGCCCCAACCCACCTACCAGATTCATACCCAGATGCCTATCCCTCTCTCCAGATCCACACCCAGATAACTCATTCCTCCCACCAGATCCATACCCAGTTTCCCAGTACCAGTCTCCAGATCCAATCCTGGATGCCCTGTTTGTCTCTTCATATCCACACCCAGTTGCCCCATCCCTCCCACCAGACCTACATGCAAGTTCTCTTCCCTCTCCAGACACACAGTCGCCCCATCCCTCCCTCTGGATGCAGACCCAGGTACCCTGTCCTGTCATCCAGACATGCACCCAGATTCCACATCCCTATCCAGATTCATACCCAGAACCCCCATCCATCTACCAGATCTATGCCCAGATGCCCCTTCCCTCCTCTTCTCCCATTAATAGTGGCACCCGTTGAGATGTCCTCTTGGCCCCCTTCCACTCCTCTAAGGCCATCATTAATGTCTACGCTAATGGGACCGTCCTGGTCCAAGGCCCTCAGGCCAACCTTCACCTCTTTGATAGACGCTTCCCACGCCTCATCAACTTCCTTTCCTCTCCTGATGTCCCCCCTCCTCTGTCCTCGGCTACCTTGCCTCTACCCTCCCTCCTTGCCCCCTCTCTTGCTCCTTCTTCACCTCCTTCTTCTTCACCTCCGCAGGGCGTACCTCTGATCTGTACCCCTCCCCGGAAGTCCTTCAAGGATGGCAACCTTCTCCACATTGCCACTCTTAACTCTCGCTCTGCCACCAAACATTCCTCTGATATCTGTCGCCGTCTTGAGGAACTGGACCTTGACGTCCTCGGTCTCACTGAGACATGGTTCATGGCCAGCTCTGTCACCAGCTTTGACACACTCCTACCTGACTGTTACAAGATCCTCTCTGTGCCCAGGCCCAACCGTTCAGGGGGGGGTGTGGCCCTTATCTTCCCTAAGTGGATTCCTGCCACTGTCACTCCTACGCAGACCTACTCCTCTTTTGAATGTCTTGTCTGCCGACTCTCTCTCTCTCTCCTAGCCATTCCCTTACCGTGGCTACTATCTATCGGCCACCTGGTCAAATGTCCTCCTTCCTCTCTGAGTGGGCTGTCCTCTCCTCCTCACCCCTGTCCTCAACCACTAAACTCCTCTTTCTTGGTGACTTCAACATCCACCTGGATGCCTCCTGTCCCCCCTCTGGACTCTTTCGTGACCTCTGCGACTCTCTCTCACTCTCTATTCTCCCGTCTGGGCCTACTCATTCTGCAGGGCACACTCTTGATGCTCTGATCTCTTCTGACCTTCCCCTCTCTGTCCCTCTCTCCACTCCTCTCTCCTGGAGTGATCACTTTCTCCTAATCTCCCACCTCACCCTCCCTACCCCACAGGAAAAGCCACCCTCATCACTGACACCCACCTTCTCGGTCATCTGACCCATGAAGCGCGTGTAAGTTGAGGCTTTTGCTGCCACCTTCTCGCCCCCCCGTCCGCATTCGGCTGACTCCCACCCTGACACATCCCTCTCCACGCTCCACCCTGCTATATCCGATACTCTTGATATCCTTGCCCCTGTCATGAGAATCCGCCTGAAGCCCAAAGCCAAATGTACCTCCTGGTATGACTCGGATCTCGTCACCCTAAAACGCAAGTGCAGGGTGGCAGAGAGGAAATGCTGTGCTTCATGTTCATCCTCTGACAAACTGGCCTGCCGCCTGCTCCAAAGGCAATACCGTCTCTCCGTTCTCACCAAGAAGAGAGCCCTTATCCAATCCCACATCTCTGCGGCATCTAACAATTCGGCCAAACTCTTTAAAATCTGCAAGGAGCTTGCCAACCCTGCTGCAGTCTCTACCTCTCCTGTCCCCTGCCAGGCCCTCTGCACTGCACTGGCCTCTCACTTCATCTCTAAAACTCAGGACATCCTGTCCTCACTCTCCTCCTATCACCTCCTTCCCTCTCTTCCCGGCTCTTCCTCCGGCCCTTCTGCAGCCACCCCTCCTCCCTCCTTCTCTGCCTTTCCCCTTTTCTCTGCTGACGAGGTTTCCAGACAAGTCTGATCTATGAAAGTCTCGTCTAAACAGGTTCACCCCTGTTCCTCCAAAACTATCAAGGACCACATCGACTCCCTGGCTCCTGCCCTGGCTGACTTTTGCAACCACTCCTTAGCCTCTGGAGTCTTCCCATCCCCCCTTAAGCACTCCCTTGTGCACCCTCTTCTTAAGAAACCCTCTTCCGACCCCTCCTGCCCGACTAACTATCGCCCAATCTTCATCACTCCCTTCCTGGGCAAGCTCCTGGAGAAACTGGCCATCTCCCAGCTTAACCTCCATGCTGAATCTGTTGGTAGTCTTCATGACCATCAATCTGGCTTCAGAGCTGCCAGAAGCACGGAAACTGCTCTCCTGAACATCCATGAGGACCTGCTCTCGAACCTCGACTCCAACACTCCGTGTGTTCTCATTCCGCTCGATCTCTCTTCTGCCTTTGACACTGTCAACCATGCCATCCTGCTCAACCGTCTCTGTGATAACCTGGGTATCACTGGTCAGGCTCTGGCATGGCTGACCTCTTTCCTTTCCAATCGTCCCTCCCAGGTCCAACTGGGGTCCTTCCTCTCTGACATCTTTTTCTCTACCTGTGGTGTCCCCCAGGGTTCTAATCTCTCTCCCTGGCTTTTCAACCAGTATCTGGCACTCCTTGCCCACCGCATCGCCGCTCTCTGCCCCAACTTTCAGTGCTATGCGGATGATACCCAGCTCATTTTCAGGCTACCCTCGGCCTCCTCCTCTCCTTCCCTCATCTCTGACTGTCTTTCTGCTATCCAGGAATGGTGTGCCGCCAATGACCTCTGCCTTAATGCAAGTAAGACTGAGATTCTACTCATCGGCACACCCACTCCCTCCTTCCCTGCAGCTCTCTGGCCAGCCTCTCTTGGCCCTCTTCCTGCTCCTCTTCTGGCCTCCCTCTGGAACAGCCTTCCTGCCTCCCTGAAACTTGAGGAGAACCATCTCCGGTTCCGGAAGCACCTCAAAACCTTCCTCTTTGCTTCTTCTTTCTCTCTCCCTCTCCCCTGCTAAATTCCCCCTCGGTCCTTAGCCCAGCCACTCTCCACTTGCACTGCCTCCCTGGCAACCCCTGCACTGCAGGACTGTCTCTGTATCCCTACAGCCCCCCCTCCCCAGCACTTGTCTGCACTTAACTTGCACTTGCCACCAGCTGGCCCTATTATTTATTTTTTATTCTACTTACCCTGTACTGCACTTCCCCCGTCCCCTTCCCCTTGCACTTTTCCCTCCCCCCTACCCCTGCACTTCCGTGATCTAAATGACAACTGGCCTAGTAGGATCGTTGTCTGTCTTCCCCTTGTTTCCCCCTCCCTGCCTCGTCGCGCCTTGAAACACTTGTGTATAGGCGCGTTACAAATGCCATATCATATCATCATATCATATCATCCAGATTCACACCCAGATGCCCTTACCCTCTCTCAAGGTCCACACCCAGATGCCCCATCCGTCCCACCAGACCCACACCCAGATGTCCCATCCCTCCCTCCAGATCCACACCCAGAAGTCCCATCAATCATACCAGATCCACACCTAAATTCCCCATCCCATCTCTCCCACTCGATCCACACCCAGATGCCCCATCCCTCCCTCCAGATCCACACCCAGATGTCCCATCAATCCCACCTAATCCACACCCAGATGCCCCATCCGTTCATCCCATCCCTCCCACTTGATCCACGGCCAGATGCCCCATCTCACCCAACAGATCCACATTCCGATGTTCCATCCCCCCTCCGATTGTCCATCCCTCCTACCAGATCCCCACCTAAATGCTGCAACCTTCCCACCAGATCCATATCCAGACCCCATTCCACCCTCCTGGTGCCCCATCCCTCCTACCAGATCCACACACAGAGGCCCCAACCGTCCCACCAGAACCACACCCAGATGCCACATGCCTGCCACCCAATCCACACTCAGAATCCCCCATCCCTCCCACATGATCCACACCCAGATGCCCCACTCCTCCCACCAGATCCACACACAGACACACCGCCCCCTCTCAAGATGCCCATCCCTCCAACCAGATCCCCATCCATATGTCCCATCCCTCCAACCAGATTCAGACCAAGATACCCCATGCATCCCACCAGAACCACACCCAGATGTACTACGCCTCCCACCAGCCTCCATACCTCCCACCGGATCCACACCCAGATGTCCCATGCCTTCCAACAGATCCACACCCAGATGCCCCATCCCTCCCACCAGATCCACACCCAGATGCCCCATGCCTCCCACCAGATCCACACCCAGATGCCCCATGCCTCCCACCAAATCAACACCCAGATGTCTCATCCCTCCCAGAAGATGTACACCCAAATAACCCATCCCTTCCTCTAGACCCATACCCAGATGCCTCATCCCTCCTACCAGATCCACACCCAGATGCACCATCCCACCCCCAGATCTACACCCATATGCCCCTTCCCTCCATCCAGATTCACACCCAGATGCCCTACCCTCTCTCCAGACCCATACACAGGTGCCCCATCCCTCCAATCAGATCCACATCCAGATTCCCATTCCTCCCACCAGTTCCACACCTAGATACCCCATCCATCCTACCAGATGCAAACCCAGATACCCCATCCCTCTATCCATATCCACACCCAGATCCCTCCTACCAGATCCACACCCAAATGTCCCATCCCCACTAGCAGATCCACACCAAGATGCCCCATTTCTCCCACCAAATCTACACCCAGATTCCTCATCTCTCCTACCACATCCACACCCACATGCCCCATTCCTCCCACCAGATCCACACCCAGGTGCCCCTTCCCGCCATCCAGATTCACACCCAGATGCCCCATGCTTCCCACCAGAACCACACCCAGATGCCCCATCCTTCCCACAAGATTTGCACCCACATACCCCTTCCCTTTCTCCAGACATACACCCAGATGGCCCATCTCTCCCTCTAGATCCACACCTATATGGCCCCAACTGACCCCCTCTACTCACTCCATCCTACTTACCAATTTGTTAGCCCCCACTTGTAAGCCCCCACCTTCATTACACTCCCATTCTGCCACCTCTTCTTCATTCTACATCTTCTTTTTTTTAAACGTGTTATTTGTTATACAACCCAATCATGGTTTTTCACAAAACATTTCATAAAACAGCAAATCAACCAAATTCAAATAAAAAAGAAACAAAAATATAAAATACAAGTTATAAATTACGAGGTATCATAAAACCATAAAAAGAAACATTTTGGTTTCACCATATCTGCAAAGCAATTTAATGCAAATCAAATAAAACCAGTGAATCTCTAACATTATTGAGGTTGAATAAACCCAGTCTGATGTAATACTCTGATCACATTTATTGTCAAGGCAATTTTGTGGCCCGCTATCATTCTCTCCCAAAACATCTCAGTGGGTAACCAATCCAATGAGGTAGTTAAGGGCCCCAAATATCTTTCCCTAGCAAGCTACATTCCCACACAGTGCCTCAGCAAATGTTCAAGTGTCTGAGCGTTGGGATCTTTACAACCTGGGCATAGAATTGATGTTTTCTCCTCGCAACCCCAAAGAACTAAAACAGAACCCATGTGGATCAAGTTTAGTCGCATCCTGAGAAAATTCTGCCTCACCCTTCTATCTGGAAATTTTACCAGGTATCTTGGGAGGGAACCAAGTTTCTTGACCCACTTAGAAAGAGAACCTGCAACAGAAGACAACCTCATTTGATTGATTGTTCGGATACAGTCAAATGTAACTAAAAGATTTACATAGAGTGCCTTCATCACTCCCACACCCATCAAGTATCTCAAAAACCCCCCTCCTCAAATCTTGTAACACTGATGAATTACCCCTTTGGAGTTGCCCCTCTAGGTCTTCATATAACGAGTTCTTCATGGGGTTGATTATCAGCCTACATAAGGATAACAGCTTCCAGTCTAAATGTGATTTCAACGACCTCAAACCCAATTCAAATCTCAGGCCTACCATTGGGACCCCCTTTGATAGCCCTAAAGCCTTTTCCATATTTTACCCTCTATGATCTGCCAATATATGGACCAGGCTAAGGGCTAAGGGTCTGGCCTCTATCCCATACAGAAGGACGGGTATGATCTTTGCTGTGTAGAACTTCACCGCTGGAAGCAGTGAAAAGCTACACAATTGCCCGAGAACCCTCTGTAGTTGGGAAGTGAGCTGATTGGCCTTTGCGATGAACTCCAGTAGAGTCAAATTTTTTCTCCGTGTAGCATATAATGTGTATCCTAGGTAGATGATTTCCTCAACCATCAAAATATGGACTCCTTCCACAATCCACTGGAATCTACCTTTCCCAACTCTCTTTTCTCCAAATATAACAATGTATGATTTCCCTGGGTTTACCTTTAGATCATCTTTTCCCATAAATACATCAAGTGCATTCAATAACCGTTGTAGGCTCACTGGTGTTTTGTCCATAAGGGCAATATCAAGTTTTGCGCTCCCCAGACCTACACTATTGATATCCTCTCCAAAATCAGCCATGTAAAAGTTGAAGAGAAAGGGAGCAATCATGCATCCTTGTCCCACCCCTCTTCCCACCGGGATCTGTTCCGAAAGATGACCTTCTTTATTTAGTCTTACTCTTATGGTGTTATTTTCTTGTAGAGAGACTAGACTATTCATCCGTGGGATCAGAGCTCCACTGAGTGCCATCTTATTCCATAGTCGCTCTCTGTTGACTAAATCGAAGGCACTGGCCAGGTCTATAAAGGCACAGTATAGCTTTGATGGAGTGCTTACTTCTTTGTTATTTTGCAATGTAGCCAGAACTATGCCGTTTAGGGAGGTGGCATGACCCTTGCAAAACCCTGTTTGCTGTTTAAGCAGGATCTTATCTACTATGGCCCATTCCTCCAGTTTTCTCAATAATAGACTGGTAAAGATCTTACTTTCCATGTCCAATAAGGTTATGGGCCCGAAGTTTTTTGGGTTTTTACGATCACCCTTCTTAAAGATGGGAATGATTATTGCTGACTTCCACTATTGCGGAATCTTTCTCTTCTCTAAAATGCACCTAAAAGGTATTTGCAAGAAGTGGGCCCACATAATTGGGCTCCCTTTTAGAACCTGGTATGACAAGCCACTGGTTCCAGCTGCTCTCATTGCAGAGGATTTGGTTTTCAAATCGACAATGTCTTCTTTTATTCTGTCTATATCCCAAGGTACCCTAGGGAAGATGGGTGGATCATCTCTCTGCAATTTCGGATATTTATCCGTAAGGTAAGTGACCCAAATTACCTCCGGCACACAATTACCCTGTATGGTCCACTGGTCTTTCTCCCGTGAATTTACAAGTGCCCAGAAATTACGTGAATTATTACTTGTTAATATTTTTAGCATAGACTCTCCATCTTTTTGCAGACGACTCATTTTCTGTTGTTTAGACCAATTTTTGTAGGTACCCTATAGTTGTTGAATTACCTTTGGCAATTCGGTCTGACCCGCAAATTCCCTTGTAGCCTCGCTAATCTGCCCTCGGAATTCCCTCTCCTTTAGCCACGTCAACTCATCAAAGATATGTTTATGTACTGCCGGTCCCTTTGATGGTATGTTCTGAGGGTAGTCAATTGAAGTGGGAGAATGCTAAATCATCTGCACAATACATACAAGGGGAAGAAGTTGGCAAACCATGTGGAGGTGTTTAAGTTATGGAGGATGTTCCAAGGGTCCCGACCAGGACCAAATGGAATGTTCACTATGGGGGAAATACCGGAAGAGAAAGAGATTAAGGAGAAAGGAGAGGATGGGAAAAAGGGGAGTGAGGACTCAAAGAACAAGGGGAAGGGACGAGAGGGAGGAGAAAAGAATAATACATCAGATGACATAAAAGAGAACACCCAATGCAAGGAGCTGGGTATTATAATTATAACAGGGGGAGAGGAGGATTTATGAGAGGGAGAGGATATGGATATAACACGCAACAGCAGGTGGGAGGACTTAGAAATTCCTACCCCACAGGGCAACCAGTATACCAGGACAACACAGGGAGCTTTCCATGGCAGAGTAGGGAACCACCAGTGTGTTGGAGTTGTGGACTATTAGGGCACATGTCACGCACGTGTAGAGTTAGACCAGGAACACCAGCATGGAGTGAACAGGGACAACCAAGGCCCTCACAGTAA
The DNA here is from genome assembly GCF_040938575.1 of Ambystoma mexicanum. Classification (NCBI taxonomy): domain Eukaryota; kingdom Metazoa; phylum Chordata; class Amphibia; order Caudata; family Ambystomatidae; genus Ambystoma; species Ambystoma mexicanum. Next base: position 394,665,305 of record NC_090936.1, read on the forward strand.
CAGCAGGGCCTACAGCAACAACAGACGTTGCAACAGGGAAATGAACAACAACAACAAATAACACAACAACAGCCACAGACATATTCACTGCCACAACAACAGGTAGCGATGACACAACAACCCCAAGCACAACAAACTCAAGTGGGTAGGGTGACGGTCTTGGGGCACAACCCTTACACAGGAAATGGCCAATCGTTGTACCCTCAATAGGACAGCCCACAGAGGGCCTTGGTGTGTCCCATCCTGTCAGTAACACCTAATAGTGCGGAGGAGCCACGCATAGAGGTAACGATAGGTGACAAAAAATTATCATTCCTTGTTGACACCGGGGCGACCCGGTCTTGCATAAGGGAAGGTAAATTTAAGATGTCAGGCGAAGCCATGAACACCCAAGGATTCTCTGGGGCTAGAGGGTTGGTTCCCTTTACTGATAACATTCCCTTATCTATTGGAGATTATGATCTGTCAGTTCCACTTTTATATTATAGTGCCTCACCAGTAAATATACTGGGGAGAGACATAATGAACAGGTTGAATATGACGATCTCCTTTACTGAGGACGGCATAATTTGCTCTACTCCAGGGATTAACATGCTAACAGCACGACAGATTATGCAAGCATACTGCGGACAGACAGCGATTAGGGCGGAGCCAGTAGATGGCGAACTATTCCAGTATGGAACAGATATGGCATTTGCATGGATGCCAGGGATAGAAGGGAAAATATGGAGGAGGCCAGCAGCCTATCTGTTCAGACCAGAAACACCTGTTAATGAACCAGAAGGAAAGGTGGTTCTAATGGACATTGAGAGCATTATTGCAACAGCTGATTACATTGCTGTACATGCCCAAGACAGAGAAGGAAGAGCATGGAGGGCAGTGATAGCACTAGCAGAAGGATGTAGGCTGACCCAGGTGTCAGATGAGGAGCTGTTGTAAGAAGAAAAGGAGGAAGGTGAAATGGTGTTGATGATGAGTGTAGAAATATGGCTAAGAGTGGCTTACAAACAAGTAGCACAGAAAATAGCAATGGCACTTGAGGCACCCGCATGCACCCCAGTCCCCTTCTTTAAGGAGGATATGACAAAGGTACCCAAATCATTGTGGACTACTAGCCCCTATGACGTGGGGTGCATAAAAAGCATAGGGGGAGTAAGGATAAAATTGAAAAAAGGTGCAATACTCCCCAGAGTGAAACAGTACCCACTATCAAAAGAGGCAGATGAGGGCATATATGAAACCATAACGGCCCTTATAAACAATGGCATATTGGTCCCCTCAGAATCACCATGTAACACGGCTGTGTACCCAGTGCGCAAGGCTAAAGGGGGGTCTTGGCGCTTCATACAGGATCTCAGGCCCTTGAACAACATAGTAGAAGCAGAATATCCTGTAGCAGCAAACCCGGCTACAATATTGTGCGGCATTCCAGCAGAAGCATCACGATTTACAGTGATCGACCTTAAAAATGCTTTTTTCTCAATACCATTGCACCCAGACTCACAAGATCTGACGAGCTTCACTTACAGAAACACAAAGTGGAAGCATACCAGATTGCCACAAGGGTATTGCGAATCACCCTCAATTTTCAATAGAGTAATACAGATGGATTTGGGTAACATTGAAGTGGAAAGCACAGTGTTGCAGTATGTGGATGACATAATAATTTGCAGTACAGACGAAAGAAAATGCAGAGAGGATTCCTTAAAGATGTTGACAATATTGGCTGAAAAAGGTTACAAGGTAGACATGGAAAAGATACAGTACTGTCAAGAACAGGTACTTTACATTGGTCAACTTATATCCCAACATGGAAGAAAGATTGCACCACAAAGAGCACAGGCCATTTAAAGCACTCCAATGCCACAAACTGTGAGGGAACTGCAGCAATTCCTGGGGCTGTGTAACTACTGTAGAGCATGGGTATTTGATTACAGCTCGTACATAGGACCCCTGCTTGAGGCGTTAAGGGAAGCTAATAAAGGGGAGAAAAAGCTGGGGTGGATGATGGAAATGAAAGAGGCTTTTGATGAATTGAAAGATGCGATATCAACTGCTCCAGTACTGGCATCCCCAGACTATGAGCGACAATTTTTTATATTTTCACATTGCGACTCAGCAGTAATGAAAGCTGTGTTGGCTCAAAAAACAAGCATGGGCTACAAACCAGTAGCATTTTACAGCGGTCACTTAGATCCTGTGACGTTAGGTCACTTCCCTTGCGAACAAGGTCTCGCTGCAGCTGCTTTTGCAGTGGAAAAAGCATCAGCAATCACCATGGGGTGCCCAACTACACTGTTTGTGGAACATGCACTATTTGCAATATTGAATAAACCTAAGTCCGCCCTAACCACGCAGAGGGCATCAGGTTATGAGATCATTTTATCCAGAGCTGAACTATCAATTGTTAGATGTAGCACGGTCAACCCTGCAAGGTTCCTAGCAGAAGTAATTGAGGAGGGAGATTATGCCCATGACTGTACGCAAATAACTGAAATGTACTCATGTACTAGAAAGGTTGAAGAAAACGCACTAGAGGGAAGTGAGCTTTTGTTTATTGATGGGTCATCAACTATCGATCAAAGGGATGGGATAAGGAGAACTGGGGCAGCAGTGGTAAAAATGATGGAGGTACCGGTGTGTGTGGCTATGAAATGTGTACAATTACCACAGCATTATTCCGCTCAAGCAGCGGAAATAGTTGCACTGATCTTGGCGTTGAAGGAAAGCTTTGACAAACGAGTGACCATATACTCCGACAGCGCATATGTTACATCCACTGTCCACTCAGGGCTGTCGAAATGGAGAAGAAGAGGGTTTCGGAGAGCTGATGGCACTCCAGTGCAACATGCCCTCTTATTGGCTGAACTGATTGAAGTAATAAATGACCCCCAAGAATTAGCCCTAGTAAAATGCACCGCACACACCAATGGTGAAGACCACGTCTCGAAGGGGAATGCAGCAGCAGACGCACATGCGAAGTATGCTGCATACTTTGGTGAGATATGGAACCCCCCAGAGTCACAGAGAGGGAGAGGGAGGGGAATGGCTAAGGAGATGTTGATAAGAGAAGGGCACACCCATCTCCCAGCCACGCAGATTATGCAGCTACAAGCGGCTGCACCAATGGCCGAAAAAGAAATATGGGTAAAAAGAGGATGCACAATGTCACCAACCGACGCACTATGGCGCCAGGGTGGCACTGGAAAGGTTGTAATACCATTGGCACTTTTGAACACCGCCCTGAGCCAACTACATCATCCAGCCCACACAGGCAAGGAAGTAATTGCAGCACGAATTAGAGAAGATTGGTTCTGCCCCGAGTTAAATTCTCATGTGTCAAATTTTATCAGCAATTGTCTCACATGTCAACAGTTTACGGCCGGCCATACCCTAAAAGTGATAAGAGGTACTATACCCCGGCCAGAGGGACCTTTCCGGCATCTCCATATTGACTATGTTGATATGATCAACATATGTCAAGGAAATAGGTATATGATTGTAGTAGTATGCCCATTCTCTAGGTGGATTGAAGCAGGGCCCTGTTCACACCCAGATGCATTTAGAGCAGCTAAATTTCTAGTGAGGGAGGTCTTCCCAAGGTGGGGAGTGTGCGAGGTGTTAAGGTCAGACAATGGCCCACATTTCGCAAACGAAATGTTCCAGCACATCACATCCTTGCTGAACATAAAGCATAAATTTGCATGTGCATACCACCCACAGGCCAACGGTGGATGTGAACGCCTGAATGGCCTATTAAAGGAGGCAATTGCAAAGATACAGCAAACAACAAAGAAGAGTTGGTTATATTGCCTCCCATTAGCCCTATTTGAGCTAAGGAATAGGCCAGGGTCCGACCACCACCTCACCCCACACGAGGTGGTTACCGGACGCCAAATGCGCCTTCCCCTAACGCCAACATCAAGAGCATTTACCGACCACGAAAGCACAGCGAGTGTTCTTGGTGATGAAATGTACCAATATGTGTCTTCTTTGATTACTAGTGTAGTGTTTGTGTCTCAACAGCTCGAGCGCACACGGGGCGGGTCTAACAGCAATCAACAAGCAGACGCGGATAAAGAATTGGAAAAGGAAAGACTGTGTAAAATTGCTGAAGGTGACCACGTACTACTTCGCAATTTTAACAGGAAATGGAATAGTCCACGATTTACTGGCCCCCATCTGGTAGAGGAAGTATCAACAAGAGCAGTAAAGCTACAGGACAAGCGTGCCTGGAACCACCTACACAATGTAAAGATCTACAAACTCCAGACCCGCCCCAGCGCCACCGACAGGTCCATTGGGAGTACAGCAACAACATCACCAACGGAGGAAGAGAGTTCTACCGCAGCCAACGACCCAATTGTTCCCATACCCTGTCACTCCCCAGATTCCCTAGAGACAATAACTGAAGAAGAAAGGGGTGATCCCCATACTGCCCACCCCATGGTCACACGCTCAAAGAGTAAAAATACTTCCGCCAGTTGATCCCAAACCCCCTGCCCATTGACCCCTACCCCCACTACAGTAACAACTGAACTGAAGGACATTCCCTTGCACATGTACACATGTAAACACGTGAATGCTCTCTTTTCTTTTCTCTTGCACATGCAGAAACTGCGTATTATTGTATTGCTAAGAAAATAGATAACTAACAAATTCGCTGCCCAGGAGTAGATGGTACCCTCAGACGATAACTACCCGGAAGAATTGTCACACCAATTTGTATATGAAATAAAAAGGCCAACGTACCTGAAAAGGAGAAGGGTACGTGTCTACTACACAGAATTCCTCTTGGCCATAGAATATTCAATGCCCCACCTCCACCCATACTTGCCTGTCCTAAGAGATAGATCGCTTAGAGTAGCGTGGGAACAGCTCTTCGCCTGGGCACTCTATGACTATTTGATAGGGAGAGCTTAAAGAAAAAACAACAACTAACATTTAATAACCAGCATATTGAGAATTTTCAGGCGGGCAACTTTAACGTCGCAAGAATACGCTGCCAGGACTGCAGCAAGGTAAGAGCAAAATGCCGGTGAAATTAGCATATGTAACAAAGATAATAGGGATTTTGATGATCACCGGGTTCTTGGCTGCCTCTGTATGGCAGTACAGCTATGCTTTCAATATTATTGCTGCACCCAAACCTAATACACCCCCATCCCCAGCTGCAACAGGTGTTACGTCAGGTGATACTAGTAAAATTGCACACAAGCAAAATATAGTTAAACGCAGCACATACTTAGATAATAAAGGTATTGATAATTATATACAAGATTCAGCACACGTCTCAAACAACATATGGTACCAACACATGACCCGCATTGGTAAGCAGACAACAGAGGACAGCTGCTACGTTTGCTCATTAATACCATACGCCATGAGCGCTTCTCGAACATTTGTTGCCACGGAAATAGATGAAAAGACAGCACGATGCATAATATACTTGGCACTGTTCCAAACGAAAGGAAGATTCCAAGGGACAGTGGTGCATATGGTGTGGAAAACACGAGACTCATACCCATATGAAAACAACTTCCTCAAGACTTATTTGAGTTACCACAAGAGCAGTCTACATGCTGAAGCATTCAAATACATAACAAGTGGTCCTGCAAAAGGGGAAACAAAGAAAGTAACACTGCAGTATTTACCATGTGATTGGTACGCCACTGAAGTTCCTGGTAAACAAGGATGTTGGGAGAGGCCACTGGTGACGATAACAGGGAAGGTGTAACTGGACAACAGTTGGGAGATAGGAGTGATTGGCAGCAACATGGTAACAAAAGAAACTATCTCAACTATCGAGGCACACAACCACAGATGTTGGACGACGTGGATCAAGTACGTACCCATGCTCACGTGGATAGAGACGGATGAAGACCCAATAACAATACTGCCGCTGACTGCGCCTAAGGTATGCTACCAACATAAAGGAGAGGTGGACGTAGGATACAACACCAACTGTGCAAGCGTGATGGAGTTACCTGAGGGGGGAGCAGGAACAGCAGTAATAATGGACCATTATTGGGCCTGTGGAGAAAAGGCATACCATACATTGCCTCCCCTGTGGACGGGTGTGTGCACAATGGTACACGTCAATGTACCATCACTAGTGGTACCCAAGAAGCATGTGAATGTGGCGAACTTTCCCAAAATGGATGAAGGGGACAAGAGAAAGAAGAGATCTGCACCACCTCAGGAGGAGCAAGGGAACAGGACCAACAGCAATTATACTGTCCTAAATAGAAGGAAAAGACAAGGAGAACCTCTGACAGGAAATTACCTGTGGGGAAGGTCGGAAACGGCACTCACTTCAATCCCGCCAGAACACAGACTATTCAGCAGAGCAGCAATGTTCTTCTCCTCAATAATACATCCGGGACTGCAGGCTTACGCAAACGCAAAATGGCTCCAGATAACTAGATGGGAACTAATGATGACCATCAATTCTACAGTAAATGGAGTTAACGCAATAAAAGAGGAGCTGCGAGCTATAAGGATGGTAGCACTCCAGAACAGATATGTATTGGACCTCCTCACAGCCATGGAAGGAGGAGTCTGCACAAAGATAGGACAATCATACTGCACGTTCATTCCTGCAAACGATGCTGACAATGGTACACTGACAGAAGCAGTTTCACTATTGGCCCAGATGCACTCCAAAATGATGGATGAAAGTAACGGTGTGAACAAGGATGAGAGCTGGTTTTCGCTATTATGGTCATGGATGCCATCTTGGCTGTCAGATGGACTGAAAATTATAGTTGGTTGTACTATTTTGGCTGGAGCTACACTGATCATAATAAGATTTTGGAAGGCACGGAAGGCACGCACCACTGACGAGTTGCTTGAAATGGTCGGTATGCACCCCTTGATGCCAGCAGATGACGGCCAACACACAGGCATAATAATACAAGAGAGAGAGAAGTTGCGCAACCAGATCATCACCAACCATCTGGACCCACCATCGGTGAAGATCGAGAACCCAAGAAACCCCAGGAGCTACATAGGGAAATGGGTATACTGTACTCCTGGAGGAACCTGTGAATATATGTATTGGTCATTTGAAGATCATGTGAACCACTATGGACATTTAGGAGGAATAACTAAGATATGGAGGGTAAGAGGAGATAATGAAAAGGATATGTTTGTGGTCGACAAGTCGACCAGACGGGGGACTGAAGTGGGAGAATGGAAGACCAGGCTCCCGTCCTTCACCTCTCGCGCTTGGCCTAAAGGGTCAAGACCCAGGCACCCGCCACGAGAAGAGTTTGCCCACCTACCAGACGACCAAATACCCTGGTACAGGAACATACGGATGTGTCCATCTGCCTGCCCAGCAGCCCGCCCTGGCCATGCCGACACCTGCGGCGCGGATCAACTAGACTAAAACCTACACGTCGTTAGAGATGCCATGACGACCTAGCCAACGGTCAGCACACCTGTACAAATATACACACTGGACACTCCCGCACCAATCTACACAAAGAATATACTCAGTGCTATGACGTAGGCGACAGACATACTCACGGACGTGCATCTTTATTATTTTCCACATAGGCTTTCAAAATGCAGAAACGCAAGACGCGTCGTGAACTCATCTAAAAGAGCTTGCTTACTCTTCTCCTGAAACCAGGTGCCACAATGAGAAATATAATGAAGACACGATACTGGTCATAAGACAATATGGTACTGTAACCTAAAGCGCCTGTGCACCAAACGGTTCCACTTATACACCAGGCCTCAGTAGGCCGCAAGCAAGAGCTTCCATGGACGTTAAAAGAACAAGAGTCAGGTTGCTGATCCTGCAGAATGAGCCCGGCGAAAGCAAACAGCCAAGGTCGCAATGTTGCAAACCCACATTCCGAAAGCAGACCATCAAGGGCACGATGTTGCAACCTCGCACGCTGCACACCAACGTTAAAGTGACACCTGCAAATTAAACCAGGCACACAGTGGAAAAACAATATTAATTGTGCAGAATTCTGCCTCAAACACGGTCCCACCTCACGTGACCAAGCCGAACCTGACAGGATGCCAAGCTCAGGAGGAAGAAGGCGTCTGGATCCCTCGTTACAAGACATAGGCAGATACAATTAAAAGGCTCAATGGACATCTGCGACAGTGGGAGTAGTCGGTCTTCCAGCTATGAATAAGTCCTCACATTGTCTGCACGTACCCATAGTGAAACATTGTTGCAAATGACAGGTACACCGAGAGCTGGGAACAGCGATGGTCCCAGGCTGGGAAGCTCGCGGGCGCACCAATCAGGACATGGGGCTCCTCTCACTGACGCCATTAACATTAACCAATCATCAGGGGTCTTCATGTAACAATTCTCATGTATCTAATTGTAGGGACAACCCAGATATATCACCTGATAACCCTTGTCCACTAATATTGTTCTCTATACGTATGCTATACTAACCCTACCACTCGAGCAACCAATTAAGAGTGGCGATAGGTTTTTTGCTAACTTTCCAAGGTGACGCAAGTAGCGCGTCATGCTAAGGTAAAAAGGGCCTGCGAGCCCTACGATTGTGTGTGTGTCAGGACGGACGCGTACGCTCCTTGACCCATCCCTGCCGTTTTTGTCTAATAAACAGCAGAGTCACCTTGCTTCTTGCGTGTGTCTCATACTCTATCTCATCTGGGATATACGGGAGGAGTTGGGGCCTCCCTGCCCGGAGATCTGCGGACGGCCCGGCCGACCCCGGCAGAATTTCCCCCCCGACACAATTGTCTACAGAAAATCATGAACATTTTGTGGGTTCAAGTTCTCCACTAAATCATTGAAGCTAAGATAATTTTGCAACTGATTGAGTGTGTCATTTAGATGCACGCCATCCTTTCTGTATTTCAGTATTCAATTTCTCTGAGTGTTTACTACAACGGTGCCCTGCCATTGATCCACCTTTTTATTTAAGCACCAATCTAGTGAAGCTTCCAAGCAGCTGTGATCGCTCGATCCATGTTCCCCCACTTGGAAATAGTTACATTTAATAAATAGACTAGCAGAAAGAAACATGTCATCTAAAGTGGATTCCAGATTCCCCCGGAGCCAAGTACTAGCGGGAGGTATGTCACCCTCCAAGGATCCTTTGATCATTTTAAGATCCCAATCTCTGAAAAAGAATAACTATTTTTTACCATTTGCACTCACTTTCTTTGGTTTCTGGACCCCTCCCCCCGTACAAATTGGGTCACATTGAGAGTTTATATCACCTGCGGCTAAAAAATGAGTATCTGGGTAGGTTAGCTTGATCTGAGTTAATATCCCCGCCAATGAAGCCTGAAAGTCAGTGAGCTTTGAATACAAGGGATTCCAAAAGAGATTTATAACTATTAGGTGTTTGGCCCCCTCTTTTGATGTAAATTTGACTTTAACCGCCAAGATACCCCCTTGGTCATTGGATATCATTTTAGCCTTATTAAAAAGCATAGGTTTACAGGCTATCAAAAGTCCACATTTTGGTCTTCCTTGACCGGAAGTTGTTGCCGGTTGTGTTACCAATCTAAAACCTTCTAGTTCAGGTTGGTTAACTAACCATGTTTCTTGAAACAGGATTAGGTAATTTCCCCCAAATATCTCCGATCTAGTTTTAACATTTCTGAAAGAACTGTATCCCCTTGGGTTTCAACTCACCAACTTTACCCTCTCCCAACTAAAGGGAAGTCTGCCTTACCTCCAGCTTCTCACAGACCTGAGTTATCAGTTCTGGTAGCATGTACCGCAGGACAGTTCGGTCTCCACTCATGGGGTCTTGGTTAGTGGCATTCATTCCACTAGGCTGCTCTTCCCTCCCCCGGACCTCCCCTTTATTAGAGTTGCTACCCTTGATGCCCTCAACATTGGGTGGTGGCAGGAACTTGTGAACAACCAGACGACATTTTTAAAGAGAGTCTGCCACCAACAAAATAGCCCCCGCCCCCACCTTTGATGCAAACACTACTTCCGCTAACTGGCCGTCATTTGGGCCCTGGAAGGTGACAAACTCAATTTCCCTAGTAGGGAACAAATAGGGGTCCATGATCTTTTTCATAATGGGTAGTAGTACTCCTCTATTCAGGAATCTAGGGTTTCGTTTATGCTTGTTACAGGTAAACCAGAGTTTCGTAACTGCAAAGGGAGCAAGCTCTTCTTGGGACTGGCTAAATCCTTTCCTTCTGTGTGTTTTACATTTTCTTGCGTGACTCTTGTTCTAGTGTCTGGTATCACTCCTTTCTCTTCCGCTATCTTAGTTGATTTTTGGTCCGAGTCTGGGTACAAAGGTGCATAAATATGCTGGCTGGAAGATACTTTGATGTTTGGAGAACCATCTCCTGAAATCTCTTTTCCCTTATTAAACCTGAAGAATATTGGGGCAATTTTCAAAGTATTTCCTGACGATGGTTTAATGTTTTTTTTCTCCAGCTTGGCTCTTGGTAGAATTATGGAGCCCATTTTTTGATCTCTTATCTTTCATCTCTTCGGGAAGTGAGCATTTTCCTCTTTCCTCTTGGAGCAAATCTGTTTGAATTCCTATAGTGAGTTTTGTCACCCATGTGTTGTCCGGCTCCACTATATGTTTTAATTTTTGTTGGTTGCCGATGCTTCTTGTTTGAGCTGAGGAGCACTTCCCAGTACCTCTCTATTACACTTCCTCTGGGCCCACCTCTTTGTTAGCATTTGATTTATTTTGGTGGAAGGCTTAAACTATTAATAAACCTGTTTGTATCAAAGGTTTCTGTTTTTTTTATTTAATTTTTTTTGTTTTCTTTGTCTGCATAGGGGCCAGCAAAGAGCCACATACCATCTCTATTCCATTCTTTCTCCTCATCTTTTTCCTTCTCCGGTAGGTTTGTTGTGAACTTTCCTTCCATGCTTCACCCTCTCCTTTGTCCACTTGCTCTTCTGAGAGCGCGGGCTCCTCTATGTCAGACTGTGGCTTTGAAGAGACACAATCGGCTGTCTGGGCCAGATGACAGAATTCCTCTAAGAGCGATTTGGAGAGGGGTGTATCGTCGAGAGGACATAAGGGATCTTGTATCTTTGAAGGTAATTTATTTCCTTCCACATTCTCTTTGACTTTTTCTTTGGTATGAATAAGATTAAGGATCATTAATTTAGTCTCCTTTCCATCCACACCTAGGTCCCGTAATGATGCTTTGAGGTCCTGTGTATCAGTCTTCTGTGTCATCACTTGGTCTGTTAAGGCTCTTAGTGTGGGAGAAACTGAGGTATTTATTACGTTGCTTAGACCCACTACTGCAAACTCAAACTGTTCAATGTCTTTTGTATTTCCAACAGTATTCCCATGTGGGTCTGCACATCGCCTTTTATATGTTCTTACACCTTTACTAAGGAGTTCAGAACAAAACTCAAGGCAGCCAATGTGGGCTCATTTGCATAAACTGTTTGGGTTGGGGTTTGGTGGGGAAGTGGTGTGCCTCCATTTGTTTTTTGTCGTTGAGGCATTAACGGCAATGTCTCCCGACTTGCATCTTTAGTTGAGTTTAGCATAGCCGATGCATTTGAGGCATTATTTGGCAGTATAGGGGATAAAGTAAAACCATGGCAAAAGTCCAGACCAGAAAATTTAGGATCAGTACCTTCTACATTGCCCTTATTATTCACGCTTATGTTATTTGAGGTATGCAGATCTATTGGCAGATCGCTGCAGGAAGTATTTGTTTATTTTCCCTTTTATATTTATAGCGGTCAGAGTTTAGTCATTTCCTCCAATGCACCTTGGGTCAAGAGGGGACCCATCCCCGCCCATTGTCCCTTCGGGGGGAGCAGCGTTTACCCTAGCATGAATTTGTGCCAGGGTATGGATCACCTGGCCTCCTGGAAGACTTTCTGGGAGCTGGGACGGCAGCAAACTACACCTTTCTTTTTTTTTTTTTTTTTTTTTTTGTTTTAATCAAACAAATGATTTTTACAAATACTTCTCCGTTTGTCGATGTGTCGAAGTTTTATGGGTTCACTGGGAATTTCAGCCAACTCGTGGCCCTTTGAGTTTGACGTCTTATGTTGAGTTAGTTTCTATTTTGTTCAGAGCGAACTGCAGTATTTTAGTAGTCGCGATTTGCCAGGTTGATCTGTCTCCACTAATCATCCTTGACCACCAACATGGTTCGGACTCCAGCGTTAGGTCAGATGTGAAATGTTGCATGTAACTGGACCTGACTTTGCCAGTTTCTGTGCAGTTAAGGAGAAGATGCCTTACTGTTTCTTTTTCGTTTGGTATTTTGCAAAGTCTGCAGTCATTAGTAGCTGTTAAGCCTCTAATAAAATTGATCTCGTTCGTTGGAAGCAGGTTTAGCCTGGCTCGCAAAAGATAGTTTCTTGCTTGCTTGTTCGGAAGTTTTTTTACGTAGCCCTGGAGGTCGTTCAATTTTTTTATGTTTGGAGGCAGATGGAGCGTTAGTTTGTTTTCTGAGGCTTTATCCAATGTCCGAATCCAATCAAGATCTTTCAATTTTCTTAGGATCCTTGATGGGTTAGACCGCAGTTCCTCTTCATTACTCTCGATTGATTCCAGTAGTGTCAGCGTCCTTTTTTTCCAGCGCTGGAGCGGTTTGTTGGTGCCCTGGTCCAGCTCCCTCTTTATTAACTTAAACAAGAAGGGGCTCGTTGGCATCAGACATTTTCTGTATAGTCTTAGAGAGCTACATTCCACTGACCCTAACAGGGACAGTAAGCTCAGTTCCCTACGAATCGAGGCAACAGGCGTAGAGGAGGGCAGTCCCAGGACGGTTCTCCAGTAGTAGGCTTCGAGTTTGTGCCAGATAGTAATCGGAAGCTGTAACATAGCCTCCACTCCGTATGTAATAGAGGGCACAACTTTGGATTTATAGAAGTTCAAAGCTGGAATCATCGAGAATCGTCCAAATTTTCTATCGATTGCTTTGCCTTTTGTTGCTAGTTTTCTTATTTTTGAAAGGAGCGCTTCCTGCATAGCTAGGTCGTTTTTTGTACTATCCAGAATCACACCTAGATATTTAAAGCTCTGAACTTTTTCAATCGGGCACGAGTTGTAGTACCATTTATTGTTGTCAAATTTCTTCACTGTTCTTTCAAAAACAAGGATTTTTGTCTTTTCCTTGTTTACCTCTAAGTTATTTGTTGTCACGTAGGAGTCAAGATTATCCAGCTGACGTTGCAAGCCCACTGGAGTCTGATCTATCAAGATTAAATCATCCGCATAAAGGAGTCTGCTTATTTTTTGCGCCCCCAGTTTTGGTGGGAAGGATCTTACCATAGGTTCGGTTAGCTGAAAATCTCCAATGTAAGCCAGAAAGATTGCAGGTGCCAGGGGGCATCCTTGTTTAACTCCTCTGTTTGTCGCGATAGCTGTAGTGAGAGATCCTTTACAGTTTAAGCGAATTCTAACCTGTGTGTTCGTATGGAGGGCTTTGATGGGATCCAAGATTTCTTTTGGGCATGCCCAAGCTTCAAGTTTTTCCCATAAGAGTAGTCTATCGACCCTGTCGAAAGCTTGAGTAAAGTCAATGAACGCCAAGTATAGCCTGGAACCTCCTTCCATCATTCTACTTTTGAGAAGGCTCAGTGACAAGATGTTAACGGTTGCTCCCGTGTTCTTCTTGAATCCAGATTGGAAATGGTCGTTGCATGGGGCTTCGTTGGCCCAGGTTTGGAAACGTTTCAGAAGCAGGGAGCCATAGACCTTTCCAATAGGGTCTAATAGGGCTATTGGCCGATAGTTTGCAGGATTGTTTGGATCTCCTTTTTTGTAGATGGGGACTATGATGGCCGACGTCCATGAAGCGGGAATCGTTCTAGAATCCGAGCATCTTGCAAAGACTTCGCTGAGGAATGTTGTCCAGGCCACCGGGTGAGCTTTCAGGTCAATGTTGGTGATGCCCTCTGGTCCCGGAGCTCTTGAGTTTTTTAGCGACATTATTAATTTACAAATTTCATCTTTGTCGTCCAGTCTGGCCCACCTATACACATTTTCTGTGGAAGTGGTAGATTGTCTGTCCGATAGTGATTTAAAGGTTTTTTCTATATGGATTCTCCACGCACTTTCTCCTATTGTGTTTTGGATCTTTCTAGAAGGCATCGATGTTGTAGCGTTTAACAGGGACCAGAATTCTTTGGAGTTCTTTGAACATATAGATTTGATGATTGCCTCAGCGTCTTGTTGATGCATGTTCAGTCTATGGGTTCGAAGCCATGAGCGGTAAGTGATTTTTGCGGCACGTTTTAGACTTTCGGCTTCCACGGAGTTTTGTTTTGATGCGTTTCTCACAATTTTCCGATAGATCCTTCGCTTTTCGACTACTTGGGTGTCGTATTTGTGATTTTTTAACTTTGGTGTCAACTGGGTCTTGGTACTGGGCTTCTCATATAGTGTAAGTAGGGGACCGTAATCGGTCTTATTGGGGCGTTTCCTAAATTTGAAAGTTTTGTAGTTATCCGTCAGCTCCTTGATGTTTTCTGCTGAAAGACGGAGTCTATTTCCTTGTCTGTTCGTTTCCAGTTGATAGCCCAAGATCTCCACAGGTTCGGTAGAGGTTTCCCAGGTAACTGATAGCAAATTATGGTCACTGTGTTTCGTTTTAATTACCTCAAAGGTTGAGATCAGATCCAGAAAGGCTCTCGAGGTGAATATGTGATCAATTGTTGAGCTCGTTGCTCCATTTGTCCATGTTGCAGTGCGGTCCAAGTTAGGGAAGACCAGCTCAAGGTTATGCAATTTTCTAGAGTTCATTAAGTTCTGCCATAGCATTCCTCTCTGATCCGCAGGGGTGCAATTTCTTTTAAGTTTTTGCGAGGGAGTAGTTGAATTTAAGTCTCCACAGATTAGTAGATAAGAGATTTGGTAAGTAGCCAGGATGTCGTCAATGGCCATTTCCATTTCCTTCATGTATGTTCCAGCTTCTATTTTATCCGGGTTCCAATAGGTGTTTACGATTGCCACCGGCGATGAGTGCGTTTCGTTACCGGTGACTGACTTGTGTGTCCATGTTAGGAGTACCGTCAGTAGAGACTGGTTTGCTGTTAGTGTTTTGTCCATCTTTAATCCATGGCCAATGCGGATTGCTGTCAATAGACCAGATGATGGGCGGCCCTTAATACTCTTTTTCGCCGGGGCTAATGTTATTTCATAGCCATCAAGTCTCGGTGGTTTGGTGGGCCAGGTTTCTTGTAGGCACAGGATATCAAAATCGCCCAAGTTTACATCTCCTGAAACAGTTAGATGGCTAAAGCCTCTAGTATTCCATGATCCAAGTCTTATATTTGTTACTGTTGGTTGCAGCCGTTCCTCGTCGCCCTCAGAAGGGGGTCTTTGTTGCTATGAGGATTTCTTTTCTGTGAGGGCTTTTGGCAGCCATGCCCAGAACCTCGAAATAGGCGTAGATTTAGGTTTCAACTTTTCATCCCTGGCGCCAGGTTGCCTTTCTTCTCTAATGATTTTCCCCAAACCAGAGGAGAGTGGCTTCGTTTCCACCAATCGTTGTGTGTTTGTGTTGTTTGTTCTTAAACCAGATTTTTCCCCTTTTATCGTGCGGCTCTTTAAAGATGTTGGTTGATCATAGTAACTATGCCGGGGTCGTAGGATCTCAGAGGTCTGTCGTTCCACGCTCTCTGATTTGGACAGTTTTCTGCCTTCTTTCGGGATGGTGAGATCGTATCCAAGCCGGAGCAGCTCTTCAGCTTCGTTAATCAGGAGATTTTTTATGGTTTCTGAGGTGATGTAAAGATAAGTTTGTGCTCTGCCCTTTATATGGCTAGGTTCCACAATCTTCAGGTCGTCAGTTGTTATTGTTCTCAGATTGCGCACATGGTGGAGCAGAGTTAGCACTGATCTCCTGTTCAGAGTTATGTCGTCAAAGTTTTCTTTAATTTGCTTCAGCTTTATTTGCCATCGCCATTTTATTTTTAGTTTTTGATCTTTATGATATTTGTCTGTCTGCGAATGGTATCGCTGGTCTGAAGAATAGGGTTTTTTTGAGTGGGAATTGGGTGACGAGTTTCTTGTTTTTTTTTGTTGTTTTGATGAATGACTGGGTGAGTCTGTGCTATTATTTGACCATCGGACTTTCTTTGCTGGGCTTTCTAGCATAGGCGATCGTTGTCTTTTCCCTACGGACTGTTGGACTTTTCGAGGCTTATACTCCGTTCTAGCTCCTACGCTTTCTATCGTCTTTGTTCTTAGAATTTTTTTGCGACGTTCTTCGATTGTCAAGAAAGCTTCGGGACTTTGGGTTCTGTTCTTGGTGGAGGACGTCGCTTTTGGGCTGTCAGGATAAACTTCAAAAGTCACTTTTCGAACTGGTGATAGATCAGGGTCGCCTAAGGACGGTTGTCCGGAGTCTTCTAGGTGCTGAGATAGGTTCATTAGGCTTTCGTTTTCCATGAAATCAACCACCGTCTTCGGTGAGTGTGTGACTTGGTCTTGGACTTTGTTTAGGAGCAGCTTGGAACAATGGCTTTCTTGCAATCCCGGTCTTAATGGTTGAGGGTCAGATAGTTTCTTCTTAGTTCCATTAGTGGGTTCTTGCATCTTTTTTTCTCCTGAGCAATTTCTCTCTATTGCTAGTACTTTTGCTGGGTCAGGAGCCTTTTTTGTAAAGATTTTAAATGGCTCGGTCGTAATTGCAGGTTGCGAAGTGTTGTTTTCGTCTATAATAAGAAGAACTTCCGTGCTTCTGCAGTTTTCTGCTGCCGTTACACATTTTTTTGCTGCTAGTGTAGTCCTTGACTTGCAATCTGAAGTTAGATGGCTTGGAGTTGTCAGATCAATTTGCGTTGATTTTTCATGAGGTTTATCCTTTACTAGTTTGTTTGCCGGACAGCCATCGTTTAACAGAGATGGTAGGGCTGCTGAAGAACGAGTGGATAAGTTGCTGTTCAGGATTTCTTCCAGCTGTTTTTCCCGGTCTGTTTGGGCCGTTACGTATCCTTCTAGATACGTCAGTTTTGTGAGTATCGTGGCCTGAAGTGACGTATGGTCTTTTAAGGTATCGTTCATGGACTCGTAGAGTTTTATGAAGGGAGCTAGCGCAATTGTGATGGCTGACATGATGGTTGTCATGTCGGGTTTTTTTGTCGGGGTCTCCTTTACTGCGAGTGATCCCTGGGTGGGGGTCTTCCTTGGTGTAAGAACGAAAGAGTTTGTCGTACTCGGCGGTTTTTGTTGCAAATTGTTCCAAGAGGTATCGAGTGAAAGGCCTCTATGCAGATGTCGCTGGTGCCTGACGTCCGGTCCTTCTTCTCGGCCTTCACATCTTATGTGCCCAGAGTGGTTAGAGGCTGGCATCATTATGGATAGGGAGCCAGAAGTGGAACGGGGCTCAGTAGTCTCTCCTGCAGTTGCGCCTGCCGTCCCCCTATCCAGCAGATTTGATGGGTCCCGTCTCCTGCTGGGTGGTCTGGTCGGTAGGGAACTATTGGATGCTTGTCCAGCTGTAAAACTGGGGTCAGATATTTTGAGGGCAGGTTCTGGAGGTGGTTTCGTTGTCGATGCCAAGGGGACATCCTCCCCAGTTTGTCTCCCGTCTCTCTCGTGTTTTGAGCTAGTCGTTAGCGTTTTGGTTTTTTTTTGGGGTTCACAAATATGTTCCCTGTTTTGAGCTTTTTCTACCACTACGGGCGAGGTTTCACTTTCCTGTTCTTGTGTGGGCGGGACTGTTTTCCCTCTATCCTGCAGTTCCTTCGGGTTTAGGCACACCACCGAAGGGATCTGCTGCTCTTTTGACCCCACGTTAATTGGCTCTTTTTGCAGAGCATCCGGTGCTAGCGAGCTTTGGGAAGTTGATGGGGGATCAAATGCCGCTTGTCGTTCCATCCTCCTATATTTTGACAGGGGTGGGTAATCTTTAATGGCTTCTAATATTTCCAGATCAGTTATTTCAGTGTTGGAAGGGATGTGGCCAATACTAATGCCTTTAAAGAAGCTCATTAAAGTCGGCTGGGAGGGTGGGTTTTCGTTCTCTTTCCCCTTTTTCATGTTCATATCTTCGGTCTCTCTGCCGGTGCTTTCTTTGGGGGTATAGTTTGTCGCTGGGCGTCCCGGCCTTAGGCGGTACTTTTTTCCTCGAAAGATGTTAACTCCGTTCTGTATAGAGAGGCCAGATGCTCTTGGTCTTTTTTTTGCGTTACGTGCAACCGCCAGGCCAGTTTCGAATGTAGTCGGTGTTTTCGGGAGTCCAGCGTCCACGCCGACTCCTTGGCCTATCTCTCTCGACTGGCCCGACTCCTTTCCTTTCATAGCTGAGGCCAGGCGTACCTCCAGCGGCTCCATCTGCTCGACTCCCGTGTGGCCATGGATCTGTGCCTGAACGGCGATCGGGGGGGACGGGTCCTCCCGCCCCTCCCCTACTTCCACTATATCTCCCTCCAACGGCCGAGCCCCTTCGTCCCCTGCGTCAGTGTCCAATGTTGCAAGCATGGCACTTCCTGAGGTTTCCCGCGGACCAGCTAAACCGGGAACCACACCACCAGGCCACGCCGACTTGGACCCCCCTCCGGGAGTGTCTGGTAAGCGGGGCAATGAGTGGGGGTTTCCCAAGTTCGTGATGATTGATGTTGGCGTCTCCGTTGTTGGGATGCACGAGTTTGTTGTTGTTCTCGAAGGAGATTCGGGGCTCTTCCTTAGCTCGTTTTCGGTCTCGGCCAAGGGCATGGCCGTTGTTGATGGAGGATTTAGGTGAGGTTCAATTGGGAAAAAACCATTTGAGGGTTTAAGCATGTCATGCTTAAGGGGTCTTCCTCGTTTCCCTTTTGGGCTTTTTGCGCCTACAGTTCTTTTGGTGGCTGACGAGTCTTTAGGCAGCGGTTCGTCAGAGTCCCAGTTGGGACGTGTACTGCGCAGCCTGCGCTTCTCCTCAGTTGGGGGGGAGTTGACGGCGAAAGCAGCTCCCGCAGCCTCGGCTGCCATGACTGCAGGACTGCCACTCGCCGCCACTCCGCGTCCGCTCCGCGTCCCGCGGGGGTTCTTGTAGGTAGGTTTAGGTGAGGCTCCTCCTCCAACAATGAGAGGCAGGGAGGACAGACTCTGCTTGCACAATAACCTGCAGGACTGCCACTCGCCGCCACTCCGCGTCCGCTCCGCGTCCCGCGGGGGTTCTTGTAGGTAGGTTTAGGTGAGGCTCCTCCTCCAACAATGAGAGGCAGGGAGGACAGACTCTGCTTGCACAATAACCTGCAGGACTGCCACTCGCCGCCACTCCTTTCTTCTTGTGTTGTTGTTTTAGAGAGAAAAGAGCCCTCCCACTCTGGTGTTCTAATGTCATCTATGAAGGGACCGCTTCTTAATGTATACCTTGTTACCATTTTTAAACCTCGACTACTTTCAATAAAGATTTTGCTGACTATCCAAAACTTCAAGTTCGGTATATAAATAGGGGAAGGATTACTCTTGATTGCTCTTGATTTAAAGACTCTTTTCTCTGCCGCCGGTGCCGAAAATAGCACTACCTGCTGCAAAGGGTTTCAGAGACACAAAGTCTCAACCCTGCTTCCCCACTAATTGCTGTGAATAGCCCTTTCCCCTTTAGGGGCTTCCGAATAACTATAAGGGCGTACCCTGATGCAATAATAAAAAAGAAAAGAAAAGCCTGCGTGAACGCCTGTAACAGCGGAACACACTCCGCAAACGGGATCAAGGGGCGTACCCCGCAGTCTTCCACTCGCGTTCAGAGTGCAAACTCAGGCACAATCTTGTCAAGTGTCTAATTTGTTTGGCTTACTCGCCAACACCGCGCAAAAGCGTCTGGCATCCAACAACCGAAGAGAGCTCCACACAGCTTCCCCCTCCGACAGCTGGAACGAAAGGTGTGGAGACAAAACTCCCCCGCTGGTTCAAATAGGGTACTGAAAGCAATGTATCTGTTGAACAAAAGGGAGGGATAGGGGTGCACCGACCTGTCGGGTCCCAAAAAGGGGGAAGTTGATAGTATTTTACGGTATTAAATCAGCAGTTTAATAGTCTATGTGAAATTTCAAATACAGTCACTTCAGGTGCAGGAGGGCTGAAAGCCACAAGGCCACTTGGGGCGAAGAACAAAACAAAAACACAACCATTTATTGCTACACAGTAAGCCCTAATGCACTCCCAGTGTTTAATTGAACAATCTTAGAAATGGATTCACTCGTCAAGAGTGAAGATAATGCCTATTAATCAATTCACATGAAACAATCACTGGTATATTACATATTGAGGTTCAAATGGCAATTCAAGAAACGAAATGGCAATTTCCAAAAAGAGTTAGTCATATGAACATTTAATTTTTTACAAAACAAGAAAAAAATACAAAGCTTAAGTGTAGACTACAAATGTCTAGATTTCACTTATTCGTATCCTGACTAGCTTTGTTAGGTTTGAAGGAAAATCCAACCTATAAGTTAATCCCAGTGTTTACAACTCTTCACACCAATGTTTAACACATTATTGCAAAACGACAATCAGTATTTTTAACATCCAAATAGCCAATTGTTTGTTGTTCCTAAGCCCAACGCGTTTCGGATCTATGATCCATCTTCAGGGATGTGAGCTATATGTTTCTAGGTTGTAGGATTTCTCAGAAGAGGCCCTACAGAGTAAATAGAAATGAACATTTAGTCACTAAGATAGAAGGGGTTTAATGGAACAATTTAGTGTATTCAAAGAACTAGTTTTACTAAACCTCTACGGTTCTGTAGAGTAGGCCAAATTCAGCCCTGTAAAGATTAATATATGTAATAAAACTGAGTATTTAATACGATCAAAATCATAATATGTATCAGAATGGTCAAAGGAGGAGCAAACACACAGCAGCTCTCCCGAGCACCCCCAGCAGCTCTCCCCCAGTTGAACACTCGCTGGCGGTTAGTAGCTCCTACTGAAAGCTGAAAGCTACATAGCTCAACAGCGTGCAATTCCCAGCCGCTAGGTACGAGTAAAGCACCTTGCGATGTCAAGCCGCACCGTACGAAAGAACAAGAACGAGAAAACGGCTGCTTACGACACCTGAAGTCGTTCTACATCAGATTTACCTGTAAATTAGCCCTTGGGTCACATCTAGGTCCCCTACCATCATCAGCCTAGAATGCACAATTCCCCTCCTGTTATTGCCTTCCCGATCAAGATTTGACAAGGTAACCAACCTGTGTGCTCACATCACGTGACATGCGAACTAGACATTTTGGCAGTTTCTACTTCCCATCCCGGAACGGCCCATGGCAACGCCACACCTCCTCGCCATGTGACTTAGGACATGTTCAGGATCCATAACATGCATTCTGCACAATTTACCCGGACGATCTTTGTCCATGTTAATCATGAAGAATCTATGCTATTCGCAAGAATAAGGCATAAATAGCATACACTCTGCGCACGGTACACGTACCCCCTACATCACTGTACATTGCGTGTAAATTGTGCAGAATGTATGCTATTTACCCTTTGTCCTTGTGAATAGACACTTCCTTTTTTTAATCCCATAACATTTACATTGATAATACGTATCAGCAAGTGGACAAGCTGTTACATTAAGGAAGAGCCCATGTAAAGGGGTGACAGTGCAATGTATGAGGTTACCAAACATACCCTACCGTACTTAAAAAAAGATGCTGCAAGTCACCAAGGAGCTCCGTGAAATTTGGTCCCTGTGACTTGCAATATCATTATAAGGTATGGTAGGGAGTACTTTATCTCATATATTATAACCAAGATGTGTGAACTGCAAGGGGCAGCTTATCTAGCATTTGTACCACTGCTACTAACAACTTAACAGATGCATTGAACACAGGTTTTGCTGATTATGTAATATGGATCTATACAAAAACAGCTGCAATAGGGCAACCATTAACCAGGTTGTTTTTGTACTATGTTTGCTTCTTAACAAAAATACATTTGTTGACTACATTTCTTTATATGGTACACAGCAAATATAGTAAACACTTGACTGATTTACAGAAGCGTCAGTGGTCAAAGTCAGCGGGAACGGTCAGGAGCGATGTTCCATTACTTTTATTTTTTTACTGTTAACAGCCCTACTACTTTTTGCAACCATCTTCACCATTCGGGAACTGTTCTTTGTGAAGTTAAAGCACATTTCTCCAGTTTACCATTGGACGTCAGTTACAGATAAAATGAAATCTATTTCAACTCAACTGGCAAAACTGCAACACTTGAAAAATGTGCTGCACACTGCCCCCTTCCTTGCTACTCTACCAGCCAACAGAGTCACAGCTCCACTACTTATTTGGTACACTTCTACCACTCAGAAGTGTTTTGTAATGGTGCAATCCCATAGGAAAACGCACTGTGAACCAGGCCCTTATTTGTTATCCCAGTGAAAGCTCGTTAAAATGACTGATACGGACTGGGGTAAAGCCTGTTTGCCCCACGCCCGGTTTTACAAGCAGCAACATCGCTGCCCCATTAATTTGCTTCATGTATTGCCACTAGGGTAACGTTTTTTTGTGGCGGGCAAGCAGATACGCATGGCTCTACCGTAGGACAGCCCCCCCTACAAGGCAACTACGAATGGCAACCAATGACATCAGGGCACAGAAGCTGAATGGCCGGCTTTCCTTGCTGAAGGAGCGTCCAGCATCTTGCACCCAGGGAATGTTCCATCTCTGCTTTTGGGCGGGGAAGCCAGCCAGAGGAAATCGCTGTTTATTTTCAAGACAGTGTAAACAAAGTACATCATGGACAGACACCTTCGGCTACACCTGACAGAGGTCATCTTTGTGGCACATGTGGGAAGAGTTCCACGCCCCCCTGGGGAGGGAGGCTATTTTTAGCAAAGAGTAAAAAGCAGGCCCCTCCTCATTTTTGAAATGACTGCGCGTTTTATTTGCGGCTTCACCAGTTCTGCTCTATCCGTGCCGGATACGTGGATACGAACAGCAAAGAGAAAAAAAGCAGCCCCTTGAAGGCGGCAAGTGCTAACGTAAGCCTTGTGTCTGCATAGAAATATCAACCCGGTGGGTTTGTTTCTGCTGCTGCTGCTGCTGGCAACCTCGCACTGGCAGCGTTGACGTTCTATAGCCGCAGGGTGAAAGCGAGCCCGTTCCCTATGGCATCCGCCAATAATGATAATGTAAATGCCCCCTAAGTGCCCATGATTACAGAAAATTGTGTTAAATTGGAGCAGGCTCTCACCGGCACTGTTTACCTAGCAGGATTGGTTTACGGGCTCGGTTGCCCAATGGAATCTTTCGTGCAAGCCTTTGGTCTTTGGGGGGTACATGAATGTCTGTGTCGTCATGTTCCAATGTGTTAAACAAATAAGCAGAGTCCAGGACTCCCACGGGCACTGGGAGGCCTGTAGGTACTAGGATTAAGGGTAGAACTGATTCAATTGCCAGGCACCTTCCTGAACTGGTGCCCTTCCTCCACACCTTAGAACCGACTTTGTCCCTCTAGTGGACCATTTAGCTCACAGCATGCCTGCCGTTAGAATCCGACATATTCGTGTTGTACATTATCTGCAATAAGAAGTTTTTGACAAAACTCAGTTTTCACTGAGTAAAGTTCAAATAAAAAAAATAAAAAATCTGCATTATTTAAATACAACATCATTAAGTACGGCTGAAAATGACATTTCACAAAATTATAAATCATGAATTTTGTCACCTTGGGGCAATGGAAAGCTGAACTGCTTCTGACAGAAATGGATCCAGTGGCTGTCAAGCTGTTAAGATTTCAACAATATGTGCATTAACCCACCAAGCCAGTGTTCCAAAAGAAAATGACATGGAGAAAAGGGCCGAATTTGAAAAGTGCACACCATTAAACAGTAGGGCTGGCCGACATTGTGCAATTCGGTTCTGTTTGCTGCGGAAGTGAAATCTACCTGAAACGAGCCATACAAAATTTCTCGTGCCACTGCGTGAATCAAAAAGAGCAGAAACAAAGTTTTTCTGCCACTGAGTGAACCTAGCATGAATCGAAAAGAGTGTTGCGAAGTTTCTCGTTCTGCTGGTGCGTACATAGTACAAACCAAACAAAAAGCTGCACATTGTTTCTCGCGCAGCTGTGCGAACCTACCACGAATCGCACAAAAAAATGCAAATGTTCTTGTGTCACTGTGTGAACCTACCATGAATCAAACAAAAAAGCTGCACAAAGTTTCTCATGCCTCTGTACGTAACACGCATGGATTGTGAAAAAGCACGCAAGGTTTCTCATGCTGCTGCAAGAAACTACCATGGATCAAAAAAGACACGCCCGCAGTTTCTCGTGCCACTGCAGGAAAGTAGTATGGATCAAAATAGACATGCACAAAATGCCTTGTTTCGCTGCACATTATGCTGGCACCTCTCAGCATAACCTCTCATTCGCATTTGACATATTTAAACTTGAGTTGTTTGATGTATTTACTTGTTCAGAGCACAATTAAAATGCTTATTTGTTTGCTCAGTATTCTGTATCTATGCAGCAGCCAACAAACACAAAACAAATGAATACATATGGGCCTCATCACGAGTTTGGCGGTAACCCTTAAATCCGGCGGTAGCGCTCTTACCGCCGGATTTAAGGGTCCGTCAAATCAGGGCTTCGGTGGATTTCTCCCCAGCTCTGAGCTGGGGGGAAATCTGCCAAAAATTTGCGCTCATACCGCCGGCGGAAAATCAGCCGGCGGTATGAGCGTGAAAATTCCCCATTGAGCCCAATGGGGAATGGAGCATTCCCGAATGGGCTCAGTGGGGAATGAGGACTTCCAATACCGCCATACCCGTGATCTGGCGCTAATAGCACCGGGGGGGTTGGCGGTAGAGCAGATAGCGCCAGCGCTATAAGCGCCGGCGTTACCGCCCAACTCGTGATGAGGCTCAGAGTTTGTGTGTCAGGTTGTTTTATATATTGGAATTTATTTGTGAAACATTATCTGCCACAATCTCTCTGGAGTGCCTAGAGATCTAAACCAGAGATCTAAGCACGCCCCAGGCCGGGTGTGAGTGGTGCATCCTGTGCCCTGTGTGTTCTCTGCATTTTGGTTCTCGTAGGTTTTGTTTTCCTTATCATTGCAAAGCTGCAAGTAAGTGACAGAATGCAAAAAAGAAAGTGGCAGGTCTGGATGTCTTGAGGTGTCTGTGAAGTCTGCTGTGGATTGGTTGCATTATTGATAAACTTTGCCTTTGTTATCCTTGTTTGAAATAGGCATTCAGTGCGTTTTACACAGGTGTACACAAATGTGTAAGACCTGATGCATGGAATTTTTAGCACGGTGCAAAGTGACTTTCAACTGCCAACAAACACCCTGATTCACAGAGCGGTGCAAAGTGTATTTTTGCAATGCAAAGGGACTTTGCACCAGTGAAAGGTCAGTGTGAAGTCACTTTGCTCTGCAAAAATGCAATTTGCACCGCTTTGTGAATCAGGGTGTTTGTTGGAAGCGCAAAGTCACTTTGCCAGTGCAAAGTCAATTTGCACTGTACTGAAAATTCCATGAATCAAGGCCACTGTGTTATGGTTTCAAACAAGCAGGCAGCGTAACAAATATCTATTAGTATACAGTTGATCCTTTCCTTCACAAAAAAACCCGCAAAAAACAACCAGGTGGTTAGAACTGTTATCTGCACTTGGATTTAAAATCATAAAAGCTCTACATTGACTGACCACAAATCTTTACCAGCTTGGCCTCGGAGTTGTACATCTCAGAATGCCAACCAACAGCAGAATTAAAATCCAGTGTTATTGTCTGTTAAACTGGAGAATGAGAGATAGCTCTATATTGATGTATTTATTTTTGCATTTGATAAAGCACATCAAGCCTGGAGGCATCAGGGCTCAGGTTACAAAGGTTTCTTTTTTTAGGCAGATTATGTAGGGTACAATTCTCATGTTACACAGGTGGGCAGTTTGCGGAGAACAAAACGGTCTTTAGTTGTTTTTGAAAAAGCAAGTATGATTATTCAGCTCTCAGAGCTGGGGGTAGTCAGTTCCCGGTCTTGGCGGTGACGACAGGGAAGCTTGCCGCTACGGCTGTTTTTCGCATGATGTCAGGGATGTGCAATTGATGAAAGTGTTTAGACCGGGTAGATCTGGAAGATTGCGTTATAGCAAATAGTCGAGAGAGGTCTCTTGGGGGTGAGTTCGTGAGACACTTGTGAGTGATAGCCAGGGATTTAAAGTTGATGCGTTCACAGACAGGAAGACAATGAGCTTTGGTTCTTGCAGCGAAAATGTGGTCTCTTTTGTGAATATTGAGGGTAGCTCTGAGGGCATTGTTTTGTATGATCTGGAGTTTGTTTATGCTCTGTGCCGATGTTCCCATGATTAGGGCATTGCAGTTGTCAAGCATAGATCCTGTGAGCTATGAGAGCTCCTGCTAAGGTGACACAACTGTCTCTGAATAGGAAGGGTCTGCAAGCGTAAATTAGTTTAGAAGTGTGTGTGGCAGACGAGGCAGCGGAGTTGACTTGTCTGGATAGTGAGAAGGTGGCATCAAGGTAGACACCCAGGGTCTAGACTTTGCTAGAGGCTTGAATGGCGGTCCCATCTATGGTGAAGGATTTGTAGAATTGGTCAAGTTTGTTGAGTAAGGCCTCTGCTCCCACTAGAAGTATCGAAAGTCTGTTTGTCATTGAGACAAAGGTGCTGGGAGGCCATCCATGTTTGTACAATGTAGATGACTGACTGTATGTTGGATAGGTCTGTTGTGTAATTCCCTGTCAGAAGGAGAAGGATTTGGGTATCATCTGCATAGTTGGTATAGGAGATGGCCTTGGTGTCTAACAAGTCAAAGAGTGGTTTTGTGAATATATTGTATAGTGTGGGGGACACACAGGACCCTTGTGGTACTCCACAGGTGACCATCGCTGAGGCAGCACCGCAACATTTGAGAAGACTCTCATGGCCTTCCTGCTAGGAAGAAAGATGTCCAGGCAACTTCCTCTGGTGAGAAGTGGCTAGCTGAGGCCACGTGCTGGCATAGTATCTGGTGATCCACCAGATCAAAAGCAGCTGATAGGCCTAGCACGAGTAAGAGGGCATAGTTGTCCACATAATGTCTAGTTGGATTGTTAGGTCTAACAAGGCAGTTTTGGTGCTGTGCCGTAGCGGAAGCCATTCCACATGGTTTTGAATCTGGATGTATGCTGCGCAGTCCAATTTTTTCAAGCGGAATGGTACTGTGGTAATGAGGCATTCGTTTGTGGGCAAGCTCAGGTCTAAGGCTATTTCTTTAGGAGAGGAAGGACCCATGCATCATATTCGACTGGTGGGCACAAGGTTGGCATAGAAAGACGCATCGATCAATGTGATGAAACAAGCAAGTGGATCAGCACAGTACTTAATGACAGGTGCAGGGCATATGTCCTCTAAGCACCGGGGTGGTTTAAGGCTTTTGCTCATTTGTGGCATCTCAAGCTCTGTGATTGGTTTGAAGCTGAATGTAGGTAGAGTCTGGTGGAGATTGTTAGGGAGAATTCTCAAAATGTGCTAATTTCCCTTACCTTTTGAGACCCCCAGCAACTTTTCTGGATTTCTAGGATTTGATTTTTTAACTGGAAAGAATGTGAGCCTTTTTCTCCTCTCTTTCATGTATTCTGATGTGTGTTTTTTGTGTTTTTTGGTTATGGAGTTTTAACACAACTCCATAGGCATCATCATTTTCTATGTGTCACACAGCACCTTCAGTGCAGTGGCACAGGGTTGTCTTTCAGACTTCCCAAGGTTTAAATACCTTCTCTGGAACTGAATACCATCTCCCAGAGCCTGTAAAGTTAAATTGACTTTACTAGTCTCTTTAAATTTACTGACCCAGCACACACTATCTTCCTGTAGAGTACTGGAGGGGTTGCCTAGCTTCCCCTGAGTCAAACCACTCATGCAACAGTAACATGTTACCCTTTCCTACTTTAAATGGCTGGTGGCAGTGGTTTAGATCAAACTACCATGATTTTTCCCAACGGCTAACAATGGTAGCTAAAAATCGGGTCAGCCATGTTTTTCAATATGGCGCCCAAGACCTATCTGTAAAAACAGACTCTGGTCATCTTTTTTCGCCATTTCTTTTAGGAAATATCCTTCTAGTGTTTGTCTCTGTGCGCCAAGCCAGGTTTGGTCCGTTTGTTTGTTGGCCTTTGGCGGGCTACAGTGCTGAAGCCTTCCTCTGGCGCCAGGCTGCCTGGGGTGGACAGGATGTGAGGGAGGTGCCCCAAACTCCCTGTGCTTAGTCTCCTAGGAGACCTTAATGCACTCAGGCGTGATTTGCCAGCTGGCTGTCCGGCAAGGACAGCCATCCTGCTGTGTGAGTGACAGCCAGGCTGCAATTAATGGGGAAAACTGTTTAAAAGCAGGTCTCTGGGACTTGGAAAGCAGAGTCGACCACCGGAACAAAAGAACCGAAGAGGAGAGGAAGGAAGAGGACTGCTGCAATGCCTGAAACTCCAACGACAGAGAAGCCCTTCAAGGTTAACTTCTTCCCTTGAGTTTGGTGGGAAAAACCAACTCGCAAGCCACCTGGACACCATCCCCATCTGGTCGAATTTTCATCAGAGTGCTGTTGAAAACCGGATAGCCAGAGGGAAGGAAACCAGCTTGTGGACTTTAAGGCACTCACACCTTGAACTGACGTCATGCTACAGCTTTTGGCCTCATCCCTGGGCAGTGCAGGAACCTCCCGACATCCTCCTTCCTGTCCCCACGACTGAAGCTCAGGAACAGCGAGATCTGCTCGAACTGCAAGGAACAACTGCCTCAGCTACAGCTTTCTTCATTGACAAGGTATTGTGCAAACGCGGTCCGTAAACATTTCCGGCCATCGAGAAAGTGCGTGAAACTTTCCTCAACTTCGAAAGATTGTCCTTTCCTAAACATTCATCAAACTTTTCACCTAGCCAAATCCTTTAAAAATCAGTGGCAAATACTTAACCGTTATATACCAGAACTGTGCTATCCTATGCAAAAGACTCTGAACCATTGACTTTGGCCCAGGCCTATTGAGAAGAATTGATGGTTGTATTTAACTGAAACTCTTTGCCCTGCCTATGAATGTATTTGGGCTGTCTATTCTTATAACCTTGTCTTTTACCTCCTTTGTTAAGTATCTGTAGTGCCACTTTGCTCCCACTTCATTTTGGAGCTAAACTTGTTCATTTACTTACCGTTTGGATTTCTGTGGTGTATTCATGTGTGATATTGAGCTGTGGATGCTATTGTAATGTTTTCTAACTGACTGAGTAAATAAATGTATATTCTTTTACCAAGAAACCTTTAATAAGTGTATATTTGAATCACTGTATTTGTTGGTCCTTTGTGTAACTTGTTCTATTGCTCACTTAAACTCTTGAGATAAGTCTGGCTGGCCAGCCATCACTACCACTTTACTGTGTAGTACAGGATTGTACCAAAGGTGGAATTGTGTTTGTACTTGTAGTCTTAATGGCCTGTAGTGGTCCCCAAGGGTACTGCAGGTGATTCTGCCTAACAGATAGTGTGCCTTGGCGGATAGAGTAGGAAAAGGTGGTTGTGATAAGGGTGTTTATTTTGTTAATGCTCTTTTCCTGGAGCGTGTGGACTTTTTTGAGAAGGGCATTTTGTATGTCATTGCACCAGACGTTGTCCTGGGTGCAATTAGAGGCTATGGGTTGGGGTGATTCCATTTTGTGCATGGTGGGCAAAACTCCCTAGAGCTGGATTTGGCACTCTCGATCCTAGCATTGTATTTAGACTTCTTTTCATGTAATATAGCTAATTTATAGGTTTTGGTCGTTTGCATAAAAGTGATTGTGTTGGGCTTAGAGGAGGAGTGCTTCCACTGAGTTTCTGCCTAATGTTTGAATAAGTGGAGGGCATTCAAGTCTGGTGTAAATCAGGCATTGTTATGGGCAGCAGCTTTGGCTTTGCGCAGGGTAAGGAGGGCCACTGAGTATAGCTTGGGTGAGGTTGAGGTTGTATAGGTCAGCAAGGGCTGAGGGATCGTTGCTTGGTTCCTGTGGCCACATAAGGAGTTTGTTCAGGAGGGGCATAATGCAGTTTTTTATTATATATTTTTTAGCTTCTGGCTAAGGCAGGAGGGAGGAGGGGCACTGTGGGCTTAGGGGCATCGGGCATGGGTGGAGTGAACAGGATAATGTTGTGAGCTGTCCAAGGACAGGGTAGGTTATATGTAATGCACATATTACAGTTAAGGTCAGCGAGCCAGTCAAGCATTCTGCCTTTGGCATAGGTAGGTTTGGTAATGCGTTGTGTGAAGCCCACCGCAGGCACTGAGTTATTCAGGAACTGTGCATTAGTATCTTTTGGGTCAGTCAGGCCTAGGTTAAGGTCCCTTAGTAGGATGGTCTTGGAGGAGATCTTGGAATTAGAAAGAAGGTGGGTGATATCTTCCTCAAACGTGGCGGTGGGGACTGGGGCAAGGTAGAGCAGGTGAGGGGTGATGGTGGCGCTGTGTGTTTTGGAGAACTTAGTAGTGAGTATCTCACCTGATGCAGGCAGCGGGTTGCAGATTTTTCTAAGAGGAATGGATGATCTTGCTATAAAGGCAACTCCCCCGCCTCTGTTGGCATTTCTGCCTTGGCGATAGATGGTGTAATCTTTGGGTATGGCAAGAGATAGGGCAGGGCCAGGTGTGTCATGCAGCCAAGTTTCTATTATAGCTAGTAGGTCTAGGTTATTCAGCGTGATTAGGTCAGCTATGTCCAGTGGGTGGGCAATAATGGACCTGGCATTTATTGGTGCACAGGTGAGTGGTAGTGTAGGTAGTTTCACAGTGACCAGGCTATTGTTTTTCTGAGTATTGGGGGTGGAGCTGCTGGTATGAGTATGCATAGAGGATGAGGGGTTCTCATTCTGTGTGGCCTGTGGTAGGGTGGAAGAGGCGTTGGACTATGCGGTTGGGAAGGTTTCAGGCACTACTTTCTATTGTGTGCTGGGTGGTGTGCTTCCTGAAGTAGTGCTGTGTTTGAGGTCCTAGGTATGAGTTCCTTTCTTATTCTGGGGTAAAACTGTGTCTGTGGGTTTGATGGCCGACATGTGTGTGGGCACGATGAGCATGCTGTGGTTGTAGGGCACGTTGGGTGTGATTAGAGAATGCATGTTTTGAATTGGTGAGGTGGGTGCTGGAATGTCGGCCGGCTTGCAGAATTCTGCGGAAGGCAGGTAGGAAATGGCCAATGGCCTGGTAGGCCACTGATGTAGACACGAAGTTCTGGAGGTGAGGCACAGGAATCTTGCGTGTCCTTTACATGGGTACTGTGCCATGCAGTCTT
The DNA here is from genome assembly GCF_040938575.1 of Ambystoma mexicanum. Classification (NCBI taxonomy): domain Eukaryota; kingdom Metazoa; phylum Chordata; class Amphibia; order Caudata; family Ambystomatidae; genus Ambystoma; species Ambystoma mexicanum. The sequence goes on from NC_090936.1 coordinate 394,696,473, forward strand.
GGATATCGTAGCTATGAGCTATTTGAATGATGGTGGACAGGCGTTTGTTACGGAAAAAGGTGCAGGGGCGTGATCTTAGACAGCACCCTCTGTAGTAGCCCAGACAAGGTAGCACTGGAAGCGGCAGGCTTTCTCAGGCAATAGTGCAATGTGATGGATGTGATATGGGACATGGGTGTGCTGGGGAGGACATGCTCCTGGACATGGGTGAATATTCTGGTGTGTGAGAGTGGTCAGTTTGGGGGGCATGATGAGGCAAGGGAGGAGGCGTAATGGAGGAGCAGACTGATCGCACTAGATCAAAGGCTCTTTTGCGTTCGGCTCAGGCCAGTGGTGTGGTTGAGTGGCCGATAGGTGGAATGGTTGTTTTCATTCTCCACAGTTAGTGGTTGCAGGAAGAACATGGGTATGATGTCGGCATGGTTGGGGAGAATGCAAGCTTCACATAGGTTGAACGTGGAATTATACAATCACGTTGCAGCATCCCTTGAAGAGGATCGGTCTCAGCTGCCTTCCGTTGCTAGACGGGGATCTCAGGAGGGTCTTTGGTGCGGGCCGGAGTGGTGCAGGTGGGTGGCAACTCTGTGTATGTTGTGCACTTATTTGCAACAAATGGTAGATACAAAATCTGCCCCCACAAGATCAGAACTAGCTCCATGATGATAGTCATTAAACACAGTTGACTGTAGTATTAGGATATCGCGAGATGTGGACTGCATGCCGTTTCACAAAAAGAATGCATTGCGACTATCACATTACTTTTAGATAACTTCACGTTCACACTTGGGACAATTGCTTGAGATTAGGATGAAAATTGTGTTCGCAAATGATACTGCGGAAGAGAAGGCCGATGTGTGGTCTTTTCGTAGCACTATGTAGAAGAGATCCCTAAGAGTCAATGAAATGTCTTCCCTGTAATACAAGATTTGTGTAAACCAAAAACAAAATACCATGTTACATTAAAAAGAGTCATTGGTGGGCAACAGGATGATGGAGCACATTTGTTGAGACTGGAGCCAGAAGAAATGTCGTGACCAATGCGGTAATGTGTTGTACACAACTGCACACAGCAGGCACCATGGCACCATCTTCTGCACAATGTGAAGAGGATAGAATGTTATATTCTTGGAAATGCCTTACTCCCCAACAATGGCATTGGCACAAATGTAGAAGTTGTAAGTCGATGGCCAGCCCCCTGCTGGGTGACCAGCCAGATAACAGTCAGGCCTTACCAGGTAACAATATTTGCTAGAGGACTAGGAACTATCACCGACACATTAACCTACAGCTCGGGCCATAGTATTAGTAGGATATCATTCTCCCACTTAAACGCCGGCAATAGCCTTTAGGTTTAGGTCAATGTCCACCCTGAACACCAGACAGACCATGAACTACATGGCAAGGGTAAAAGTGAAATCTTAGTGCCCACTTGAGGAAATATACCTACATTGCCAACTAACATCTCTGAAAAAAGCCAGACCAATATTTGTTTAGATGTGCTAGATCCCCTTGAAAGTTAGATAATACACAGAGCAAAGATATTTGACCGTTTGCCAGTAAGGCAACCTGCAGATGGAATGTGGCCTCTTGTAACTCAAGGATGATGTTTCCCAGGCACTGGCCAGCCATGAACCTTAGGGCCTGATACATGGATTTCTTAGCGCGGTGCAAAGTAACTTTGCACTGCCAACAAACACCCTGATTCACAGAGCGGTGCAAAGTCTATTTTTGCAGTGCAAAGTTACTTTGCCCCACTGAACATTCAGTGCAAAGTTACTTAAACTGCAAAATACACTTTTGCACCGCTCTGTGAATCAGGATGTTTGTTGGCAGTGCAAAGTCACTTTGCACCGCGCTAGAAATTCTGTGTTAAAAAAGTCCACGTTGCTTTGTATACAGCGTATAGTAGAGTTTCTAGTTACTCTTGATAGGTGGCAGAGTGAAACCACTCATTGGCCATCCTCATCCTCCCCAACTCATGTCCAACTAGCTTGCATTCTCCCCCACTGTGCCGACATCATACCCACGATCTTCCTGCAACCACTAATTGTGGAGAATGAAAACAAGCATGGTCGTCCCCACAGGATCCACTCCAAGCCCAACTAATACTCTCAGAACACACATTCAGTCCACACACCCAACATTCTACAAGCATTCATGGATGTCTATCAGATTCAGTCACCGCCCCACTCCCACCCCGCCACTTGAAGACATACAACACCTCCCTTCCCTAAAGATATTCAAACTCAGAGAAGCATCTCACATCCTCAGAGAAATACGAAGCAAGTTGAAACAACTCCCCATTGCATTCAAAGACCAGAGAGAACACATAAGCATTCAATTAAGAAAGCAGTAATGCTAAACACACAAACTTCCCAAATCAGCCACACAGAGGAGCACAGCCCCCTCCTTCAGGATCAGAACAGCGGTGAGGCAACAAAGGTAGCTTTCCATAACTGCCACGTCAGACAAGTGCAATGTCATAAACCAACGAACACCCGCCGATGAACCGAAACCCATGGTGACCAACACAACATATCACATATAACATATCAACAGGCACACCCAACTATGTTGCAGGGTACTCTAAACCACCATGCAGAACACACACATAACAAGTGCACCAAGTTTCACTTCAACAATAACTACATCCATTAGAAATGAATAGAAGACACCAGTAGGGTGACTGCAACACCAACCAGTGATAAGCCTCATGTGGTTGGAGCATAAGGCTGCCATTGGTCTGCACCAGTAGGACTGGAACAACATACCGCCCAGAACACACTGGGTGCTTCCTCGTAGGCAGTTAATCCACTACTCATCCTTGTACGCCTGTGAAGCAGAAGTAATTCTGTCACAGGGTGGTCCTGTAGTATCAACAGTTGAGAGTAACTGGATAATGGGTCGTGTTTCGGCAGATTTCAGTCCTGAGGGAGAACTGTCAGTGAAGAGATAACTTGTCAGGTTGAGTTAAAGAATCTTGAGGTTGCCAATGTGGGCTGGGAAGCAAGGTGTGAGAGGTACGACGAGGTGAGCAGGTGTTCAGGGTTGTGAGCTCACAAACATGATTGCTATGTGTACCTTGCAGGGAGTCTATTTGAGGGGTAGCAAACCATCTTGGATAATTTCGTATGCCTTTTGTCTTTGAGGATTTTAATCTGGAAACGGGAATTTTGACCATATTACTAATTCATGCATTCAGCTCCATATCAGTGTATCAAATGAAGACAAGTTTATTATCCCTCGTCTGGATGCAAATGCCAGGGGTGAACAGTGAGCTATTATTCCTACAGAGGGAGTAATTGAGGCCCAGAAAGAGTTATTTGGATTAACGCATGTTACATTGGAGGCTGTTTGAGTTGATCAATGCTTAGTTTTTCTTTATACCTTTTCTGACATTTCGGCAAGCTGATTCTCTTTGCCAGAGACACAATGGGGGTCATTACGAGTTTGGAGGTAGCCATCCTTACTGGTGGCCGTAAACCCTTACCGCCCAACTTGGAATGTTCCCCAATGTAACTGTTGAAAGGCAGAGATAGGAAGAAGCTCTAAGAGACATCACTGGTTACTGAGGTCTCTAAGTCTTATCCTCTTTTCCTGATCGTGCATTAAATGTGTGAACCATTCTAAGGCCTGAGTTGATAGCCCTGCTATGGCTTGCAGACAATGCAGCAGGATGTCCTGGTCAGTCATGCAAAAGGGAGACATCTGGTCGAATAGGATGTGCAAAGATTGACTACCAATATTAGAGAGTTTGATCACATTGTCACAACTGGGACTGGTGTGTACTGTGTTCCCCAGCAGAGAATGAAGCCAGATTAATAGTGATTAAGGAGTACGGGGCTGTTCGCAAGTGCCTGGAGTTGCCTTCTCAATTGTTTTGGCCAGGTGAGACCAGCTATGGGGGTGTAGCTTGTTACTTTAAGGGCTTGTCTGCTGCCATGCTCCAGTGTTTCTGGAATATAGAAAGCGTTCTTCCACTCTGTTTAAGGGAAGGACTCGATATTCCCCCTCTGGCAGGCCGAAGCACTCCCTTTTCCCCCTCCGGCAGGCCAACTGCATCTTCACTGCACCAGGCACATCTCGTGTGCATCCCTCACACCTGCACACCACCACCTCCCTTCACAAGATGCTGCACATGTGTAAGCAGTTGCTAGCCTCCCTGTATCTGGTCCATGTGCCCACCCAGTCCTGGCTCTTATCTGTTGATGCCACCCAGTGCAGCGTAATCAAGCAATTTGGGAAATCCAGCCAGTTTTTCTACCCTGGGCGCAACAGGTAGCAGGACATTGCAGCAGACTTGGGACACGATCATCAAATAATGATTGCTTTCTCCTCCTGTGGTGGTCGCTCTCCTTTGAGCCTGCAGCACGTGTGAGCCTCCAAACAGATGAAGGGGTTACCTCCTTCATCTCCCATCTCGCTCCTGGGATACCTGTTGTTCTATTAGAGAAGAGGCCTGCATTCTCCTTGCACCTGGTGTGCTTGCATCCTCATTGCGGCCCACCCCATGTTCCACTGTGCGCTGCCCGCCCTCTTATTCCATGTGCATACCGTGAGTGCTTTTTCGGCACTTGGTCAAGTATTCCCACCCAGCATGATGACTCCAGATGGACATGTCTCAAGCAGGTCGTTATTGATTGCCAAGGGCTGCCTACCATTCCCCAAATAAACGGGAATATACATCCACTACATCTCATCCTGTTGCACCTTTTTGCCACATGCTCAAACTTTCCAGCACATAGTAATGCTGGAGAAATGTGTGCAGCATTCAGGTGTCCTGCTGATTCCTTGGCAGTGCTGGAAAGTGGACCTCTTTGCATACCCTGAGGCTCTGAACAGGGAGAATCACATTCCACAGAAGAAACGTGCTATGCTGCTGTACTCCCTGGGTCCAGAAGTGCAAGAATATTCTTTACATATCCCACCTGCACCACTCAATCATGGTGCAGGTTTGTGGGATGCATTTGAAGAGAAGATTGTGTAGCAATCAGGGACGGGCTAGAGGTCAATACCTGAGTGGCCATGGCCAGCTATTGTCACTAGCCTTGACCAGGCCATAATGTTATCCAAAGAAGTAGAACAATCTATTGCTTGGGGCACAGCCATCGGCAAGGAAAAAAATGTACTGCACCTCAACCCTGTCTATGTCCCCAATTCGACCACTCCAGAAATGAAGACACTCAAACGGAAAAAAACAAACAAGACTTTATTGGCAAGCCACGATGAACAGTGCTACTGTTTTGGGAGTGCCACACATGTTATGGATGCTATACAATTCGCTGCATGGTGTCACAATAGTTCTACCTGCAGTAAAATGAATCATTCTTTGAAAGTCGGCTAGCAAGGCAAGTGTTGAAAATTGGCCAAAGCTGCAAATGCCGCACTGTTTCGGGTCTAAATCCCATAAACATAAGATCGCCTTTGTGGAAGGCTGCGGTCAAGGCTGCCCTCTGCAAGGGCAGTCTTTTTCTGCCCCTCCTTTCCATTGTTACTTTTGGGGGGTCGCCCATTGCTCTGCCTCCTACTGCACGTCCCCACACCACCAAACTCTATACACCCCCACCACTTACATGAAACGGCTCTGGAGACCTTCCCTGTTGGTCTTCATCATGCATTCTCGAAAGCCAACGCACTGAGCGGCGTGCAACGTGACACGCAGTGTTTGTTGCATCAGGCTTTCAGGACTGTAGTCTTCAGACCACAACCGGTAGCATTTTTAGAGTCACCCAAGAAACGACCCCCGAAGATGAAGACCTACAGGACAAACGCAGTGACATGATTGTGGATTTGGGTTGTACACAAGAGGAAACTGCGTCTCCAAGGCCTATGGTGCAGGTGAAAATTGCAGAGAAAGAAGTCTCTCTGCTGGCAGATTCAGAGTCATTGTATACAGTTAGTCCTATCTAGCCATGTAACAGAAAGCTGCAAAGTGAAATTGAAGACTTGCACTAATTGATGCTCCTCCAACTGCTTGATCCCGGCACCCAAATTCAGTCTTCTACAGAGTTCAGGCTGTGATGACATAGAAAAAGGGAAGAACACTGGGCTATGTAGCAGTCACAGTGTGTGCAAGGCCAAGCAAGGCCAACCAAAATGAATGTGGGAAAGCGGGAGCAGGGGTCCCAATGCAAACAATCTCTGTCTTGCTGGCGCTGAGGCAGAGGTCATTTGCAGCACACCATGACTGAATTGCAGACAGACAGTCAGATATGAATGAGGAAGAGGAGGAGGAGGCTGAGGGTAGTCTGAAAGAAAGTTGCATGTCATGTGCATAGCACTGGACGTTAGAGATGAAAGTGGCAATGACCTGTGCCAGGGCAGCCATGTAGACATTGAAGAACCAGGGGGATAGGTTAGATCCCTGGAGAACGCCAGAGTTAGAAAGAGTGATAGTAGAGAGAAAGGACCCAAGCTCCACCTGGGATGGCCTGTCAGAAAGAAAAAAGATTAACCAAGCCAGAGCCTAACCTGTGATTTCCAGGGTATCACAGAGACATTCGATGAGGATGTTGTGGTTTACCGTGTCAAAAGCAGAGGAGAGGTCAAGAAGAATGAAGACAGAGGTAGTGTTAGTGTCAAGATTTGAGAGTAGGTCTTCAGGGGTGTTCAGAAGAGCAGTTTCCATGCCTCTGGATGCTCTAAAGCCAGACTAATGGTCGAGGAATCAACCAATAGATTGTGTGGGGTCTTTTAGGATGCCACCCTCCCCCTCCCACCTGGTCTACTATAGTTATATCAATGGGGCTCCACTGATCTTCGCGCCTAGGGGATGGGAGGGCTTGCTCCCTTCCCAACATTCCCCCCTTTCATTACTTTTACTGTAACAAACTCCCCCCCACACATGTACTCGTTCTCCCTTCTCAACACATCCTCATATGGTGGGGTTCCTTTTTCTGGTATCCAGGCCGTACACATGGACTGTAGACTCTTCCCTGACTGCGCATACTCCTCTGGTGTGCATGTCATATAACTACATCCCCTAACGCCTGCCAGATACACCCATTCCTCCATATAATTCTCAGGATCAGGGGGTGGAACAATAATGGTGTGATTCAAATGGTCTACTTTGTCTCCCTAGGGAATGGGGATCATGTGAAGGATGTGGTGGTCATTCTGTATTTGATTATCTTTTATATTGCAAGCTACCTTAGAAACCTCAATTGACACCATCATCATTGCGCTATTAGACACTGCTTTGGCACAACCACAGAGGCCCGTTTGACAAGTTCAAAAGATAACCCAGACGAACACCACGACGGGCACCAGCATCTTCATCATGGTGCCCAACCAGGACGGGGACCCCTCGAATGCAACATCAAACCTGTCATTTCATTGTATTCCTCCTACTTTCTTTATGCACATTTCTAGACCATTTATGGCTGCAATTATGTGAGATAATGACCCATTTTCTTTGTATTTGGGAAGTACAAAGGTGCATCAGGAATCGCCAATTTCTTGGCACACGCTTCCTTCCATTGCCGTCAACATATCGAGAACGTAGCGATTCTGCACAGTCTTCAGTCTCAGGGCACGCAGCTTAACCTTTATGATGTTGAACCCATGCTCGGTGACATTTGCCAACTGGACCAGTTCCCAGCGTATAATTTGCAGCCATTTTGCATTGGCCGCTGCCTGCAAGCCGGGTAGCAATAGTGAAGCGAAGAATGTTTCCACTGAGTTGAAAAGTCTGTATCCATTGGGGATTTCAGTGAGCCAAGCGGATGAGTCTCTAGATGAGTAACTTGAGCTCTTCTTCCTCTGCAGTTTCTCATATTGCCCTCTTCCAGGTTGGATGTGAAACACTGGCATTGGTAACAGGTTCTGTTCTTCAAATCCGGGAGAAATGGTCAGGGCTCTATTGGGTATTGGCCCTCCTTGCAAATGTTTTTCTGGGATTACGAGTAGTGCTGAGTGCAGCATTGCCTGTGAATAGTAGCCCCTCCATGATGGTGGGAGGTGCAAGTACAATATTTGGCCATAGACCCAGTAGTAATCCATCACTGTCATTGTGCCTTTTTTCAGGTCTGCAATCAGGAGGGTTCTATTGCAACGTTCTTTAGACAGACTACCCCTCTCTAAATGTCTCTCTTGGAAAGCAGATAGTTGGATTGGCACCTACTAAATCACTTTGTATATTATACACCTAATTACACTCTTTATTGATCATATGGGGGTTGATTTATGTTTGTCACACCCTTTTCCTCTGGTAGAAACCTCTATTTCTGAAAACAAGAGAGGGCGTTGTGTGAGACTAATGCATGTCTTTACCTTTAACCACACGCTACTGTATATTCGCCTTTTAAAGGACGGCAAAGTACCATTTGGCTGACCCACTTTTGCTTATATTATTGCCCTGCACCATCTTACTTTTCGTAAATTTGGTTCGTGAGCATGTTCTGTTTAACAGTGATTAAACGCGGGTCTACATTGTTGGGAAAGTCACCTTTCCCCTGTGCATAGATGTTGTATTCAGTGGTTAATCTCTTACCTCAGGGTGAGTCTGAGCCAAATCTGTTCACTGTCTGTCTTGTTGTGTATGGAATGGGTCAAAGACACCACTCACCTTTCTATTGTGATACTTTTGATCACCTGACTCTAAGTATTGTGTAACATGCACCGCATCACGTGACTTCTTTCGATTCTGATAAAAACTGTTGCATTATTTATCCAACTTTTTTTCTTTTTTCTTTTTCTTTTACTTATATCCCTTATGGCCAATATGCCATATTGTATGTTCTAATATCTTGAATCTACAAGAATATTTCATTTTCGATGTTGGTCTTATTATTCCGACAAATTATTGTATATCTCAGTATAGGCGCCCTCTGCCTAGATCCCTTGTTTTTAGAATATCTTTTTACTGATTTTTCCTATGACTGTCTGTGAAACTTGACACTATGCCATATTGTATGTTCGAATGTCTTGAATCTACAAGGATATTGTATTTTCAATGGTAGTCTCGTTATTCCGACAAATTACCATATATCTCAGTATAGGCGCCCGCTGGGCTAGGTCCCTTTTTTTAACAGTGTCTTTTTACTGATTTTTCCTATGTCTGTCTATAAAACTTGCTATCTATTGACGTAGTCATCAGATATTAATCCTAATAGAATTACTAAACTAATGACTTTCATAGAGCAAGCCACTCCCTATTGCAGATAGTTGGCGTACTCAATGTGCAACTGCAGCTTTTGAGAATTCGGGGCTTATTACCCGTCTTATAGATCTCATTTTCATACTTTAACTTCCAATATAGGTTTCTCCTAATTAGGCTCTTCAGGGCAAGATACTGGTCACCTCACTGTGTATTTTATGAAGAGTCTCCATCACTTGTTCTCTGAAGGACTCACTTTTAGGGCATTATGACTGATGTGTTGCTTGTTTCTTAATTCCTACCTCATTGTACATTGGTGTTTTATTTGCTCAGTCACCACCTAAGGTATCGGATATTTACATATGATCTAATATATTCCACACCTTTCTGGTCATTATGGATCTTGCTCATATTGCATTTGGGTTTATCCTATTATGAACTATGACGCTCTAGTGAACCTGAGTTAATTCAATGTTCCAATCTTCTGGCTGTTATGTGCAAATCACACATAGTTGTTATGATGGTGTTATATAAACACACTCCATTCAACCGATATCTTGAGTCCGCATACAGAGCACTTGCCACATCGATGGTGCCCTACTACTGGGGGAAGGCCCCACAGAGGCATTTGTTGCTGTTTTACATTGAGTTTATGTGGGTACGAATGTACCAGAGTATCTCTTTGGTTTTTCTACCTTTTAAAGGCGAAACACGGAGTGGATGGATTAAAATCCTCTGTTTGAATCATATGCCAGTTCTTTAAAATAGTTTTTCTGAGAAGGCTGATAATGGGGCTATACGTGCTTAACATTGTTATTTTATCTATACTGTTCTTCTTTGTAGATTGGAGACACATTTCTCTATTCATGTGTTGGGCTCTTTTGTAGGCTCGATGTATGGTGATAGATGGATATCCCCTATCTTTGAGCCTAGTATTAAGTATCTTCATGTGCTCTTTATAAGCCTCTATTTGTGTACATTTTCTGCAAATGCGCAGAGATTGACCATACGGGAGTCCTTCTTTAAAATTCCGCAGAACAAAACTTTGATAGTCAAGGAGCATGTTTTTGTCGTTGGGCTTCCTTTAGAGAACTGTCTCCAAATTGCCTTGGTCTGTTTTCTGTATTTCAAGATCTAAGAAGGATACTTTCCTTTCATTGTGCTCCAATGTGAATTTTATCGAAGGATTTTGTGTGTTCAACCATATATTGAAGGTTGAACGTTCCTCTTGGGTCCCTCTCCATATCATGCAGATGTCATTGATGTAAGGGAGCCATGTTGTTATTTGTGAAGCAAACTGATGATTTGGATGGTAAATGGAAGATAATTCCAGGTTGTCCATATATAAGTTCACTAGATCAGGGGCGAACATAGCCCCCATACTTGTGCCTTGTAGTTGGTTGTAAAATGTACCATCGTAGAGGAAAAAGTTCAGTTAGAGCCAATCTTACGCATTCTAAAATGAATGCAGTCGGGACTTTGGAAAATGTGTGGGTGTGATTATTGAGATATCTGGACATCACCTCTAGACAATATTGTTGGGGGATACTGGTATAAAGAGATACCACATCTAGGGTCACAAGAATATCGTTCCGGCCCAATTGTATTGCTTGGATGATGTTGATCATACTGGTCGAGTCTTTTAAGTAAGATTTCATTTTCGATACAAACGGCCGGAGGAACCAATCAGAGTAGACCGAGAGGGGTTCAAGTATAGAATTAATGGCCACCACTATAGGTCTTCCCGGTGGTACTAGCGGATCCTTATGTATTTTGCAGAGGATATAAAAAGCAGGTGTTGTTGAATGATTATTGACTAAAAAGGCTTTTTCATCAATGTCAATCCACCCCCTCCTCTAGGGCATCTTTCATTAAACTCTCAATTTCCTCTTGGAATTTCCTCTTGGAAATTGAGAGTTTAATGAAACATGCCCTAGAGGGGGGGTGGATTGACATTGATGAAAAAGACTTGGAAGTCAGATACTCAGGTGGTGGACAGCTGAAAGGATCGGGCGACGATGAAGCAATCAGGTAAGTAAAGAGAGTTACTCTGGAAGGTTGGGACGCTGCAGTAAGAGATGGAAGAGATGACAGTATTGAGACTGTGGTTGGCTTTGTAGTGACACTGGTCCCCGGTTTTTATTGTGTTGTCCCTAGCTGTAGAGCGCCCAAAAATTATACTAAGGAATACTGAAGAAATACAAGCAGACTCAAAAACCGTCTTTGGCCCACAACTGACAGTGGAACCAAGAGATTCAGAAAAAACAAGCTACTGGAAATTGGGTAACCAACACTAACTATTGGGGTAAGGAGACTAGATGTACTAATATTTTTGACACATTTGACTGATAAGTAAAACTAATTAAGCTCCTATATGTATCGTAGCTTTATACACCAGCATACCACAGAGGGCCTCACTTGAAGTACTGGAAGAGAGATTACTCACTGACAATATAAGCACCAAAACCCCAGCCTCCTTTATCATGTGGTGAGAAGAAATGGCACTGATGGAAAACTACTTTAATTTTAATGGCTGCTATTTTAAGCAAATACAGGGTACGGCAATGGGGGCTACCCTGGCGCCGAGCATTGCCAATTTATATATGGAGGCTTTTGAGAATAACTACATCTATACAGATCAAAACCCATTCAAAAAGAGCATCCAATTATGGAAGAGGTATATAGACATATTCTCGTCATTTGGAAAGGATAAAAAGGTGATATCACCCTGTTTTTTGAATGGATAAATGGACAAGACCAACATTTGAAATTTACTGAGAATTACCGTAAGGAAGAAGCGAACTACCTGGATATAACAATCAGAGTAGACACAGACAAGGGAGAGCTTTATGTGAAACCATACAAGAAACCAACCGACCGGAATGCATTATTGCATTATACTAGCTTCCACCTGACCCGTACATGTGACAACTTACCTTTTGGTCAGTTTCTATGGATCAAAAAGAACAGCACAAACAGGGCAGATTACAAAGAAGGAGCTAAGAAACTAAGAGCTAACTTACATAAAAGGTTATCCATTGAGCTTGATGAAAACGGCCATAAAAAGAGCAGACAATAATCATCGAGACGCTATTCTAGAACAACAACAAATGCCAAGAGAGAGGAATAACGGAAACTTGTTTTTTGTGAACACGTACAGTAACCTCTCAAATCAGATTCGTAAAATTATACATCACAATTGGAGGGTGCTTGACAAAGGGAAGATCCCTATAGAAAGACCCTTGATTGCGTTCCGAAGGAGTAGGTCAGTGAAAGATCAGATTATGCGTAATGACATCAACAAACAAATACAGACCCAGCCAAACCTAACAGAAACATGGGGAATGCGGGCACCAGAGGGTCATTACCCCTGTGGTAGTTGTTTGTGCTGTCAACAAACCAAACAATCCACCGAGCTAGATCTAAGTCTAGATAGCCAATGGAAACAAAAAGTACTGACGAATTGTAATTCTAAATTTGTAGTTTACGTCATCTGGTGCCCCTGTGAGAAGATCTATAAGACTGAAAGAAAAGTTAAGATCCGGGTCACGGAGCATAAAAGTTGTATAAAAAACAGAGTCCATTCAGCCCCTCTTGTGGGACACTTCGTAGAAAAAATACATAAAGCAGAGGACCTAAGGTGGTCTATCGTCTATCAGGTTAAAACCAGTAACAATACCAATATGGACAGGAAAAGATTGTTGTTGAAAGAAAAAGAACTGATGTTCCTGACCAAAGGTGTAGAATTGGGACTGACGTAGACATACGATTAAAGTTGCATGGGCAAATAGCATAGATGGCCCGTATCACATTAGAGAAAGTGACCCCGCATCTAGGAAAGGATCACGTGACAACGTGAAAACGTGACACTCAGGACAAATGAAATGCGAGATATAAAAAGAGACCAATAAATACAGATCATAGATACTAGTTAGGAGGCATACAGACTCACTGTACAGTAGCGGACACAGCGGCTCCCTGTTGGAAGTCAGATATCCGGGTGGTGGACAGCTGAAAGGATCCAGCGACGATGAAGCACTCAGGTAAGTAGAGAGAGTTACTCTGGAAGGTTGGGACACTGCAGTAGGAGATGAAAGAGACAACAGTATTGAGACTGTGGTTGGCTTTGTAGTGACACTGGTCCCCGGTTTTTATTGTATTGTCCCTAGCTGTAGAGCACCCAAAAATTATACTAAGAAATACTGAAGAAATGCAAGCAGATTGGCAAGAGTAGAGGTAGCTAATGCATTCTAGCCCCAAGAGGTGGCTAGCTTTAAGTGATGTGTTATAAATGGTGTTTATGTTAAACCTGTTGCCTGTCCCAAGAGAAGTGAGTCTAAGATATATGGCAGGAAGGAGTTGTTAAGTAAATGGTTCCCTTCCGCTCTTATGTTGAACACAGCCAGTTGTAGTAATAAGAATAGAACAGAGAGTGGTTGAATAATAAAACCATCTCTTCTGATACTTGCTTCCCACAGATATCTACTCAGTGGTCTTGCTGAGAGGAAGGATGAAAGGGATTGGATTAGATGATCATCTCCCAACAAATCCGAAAAGGCAAGAATAGTGTGTACATTACAAATGGGTGTGGTACAGACCCCTGAAGAATTTCCTAGTCAATTGCGTAAAAACATAAGGAAAGAAACATGTTCGGTGTGTTGTGAATGCTGTACAATTGGTTGAATGAGTGACGGATGCACGCAGAGTCAGAAGGTGTAGGGACTTGTGTGTGCTCCCATGAAAACAGATGGGAGTTTACAATAGATCCTTATTCTATGTACTAAATAAGAGTTAATGAATTGATGTACCAGACAATTTTGTAGATGTACTGTACAACCTTGTTGAAACTAAAAAGTATTTTTCGAATCTTGTCAAATTAAATATATGAGAAATGTTATATATTTTTATGGAAATGTGTTTTATAAAAAGTGAAATAAATAGATTTTTTGGGATAAAAATTGGAAGTGTATGTTATGATTCAATAGAAACTAATACATACAAGTGGGCAGTTACGAATGGTTTGGGGGCAGCAAGTGACCCTTTTAACAAATTATATTGTATTATTGTTACTTAAAGATGGCTGTTCTAAAGTGGCCTATATACAAATGTCCTATAGTCTCTCTGAGGTTTGTGAGTAGCGTGTAAGACCATCATAACAACTATGTGTGATTTGCACGTAACAGCCAGAAGATTGGAACATTGAATTAACTCAGGTTCACTAGTGCATCATAGTTCACAGTAGGATAGACCCAAATGCGATATGAGCAAGATCCACAATGACCAGAAAGGTGTGGAATCTATTAGATCATATGTAAATATCCAATACCTTAGGTGGTGTCTGAGCAAAAAAGACAGCAATATACAATGAGGTAGGAATTAAGAAACAAGTAACACTTTGGACATCATACCCTAAAAGTGAGTCCTTCAGAGAACAAGTGATGGAGATTCTTCATAAAATACACAGTGAGGTGACCAATATCTTGCCTTGAAGAGCCTAATTAGGGGAAACCTATATTGGAAGTTAAAGTATGAAAATTAGATATATAAGATGGGTAACAAGTCCTGAACTCTCAAAAGCTGCAGTTGCGCATTGAGTATGCCCTCTATCTGCAATAGGGAGTGGCTTGATCCATAAAAGACATTAATTTAGTCATTCTTTTAGGATTAATATCTGATGACTACGTCAATAGATAGCAAGTTTTATAGACAGACATAGGAAAAATCAGTAAAAAGACACTGTAAAAACAAGGGACCTAGCCCATGGGGGCACCTACACCGAGATATACGGTAATTTGTTGGACTAACGAGACTAACATCGAAAATACAATATCCTTGTAGATTCAAGAAATTAGAACATACAACATGGAATAGTGTCAAGTTTCACAGACAGTCATGGGAAATATCAGTAAAAATATATATTAAAAACAAGGATCTAGCCCAAGGGGAGCCTATACCGAGATATACAGTAATTTGTCGGAATAATGAGACCAACATCGAAAGTACAATATTCTTGTTGATTCAAGATGTTACAACATACAATATGGCATATTGGCCATAAGGGATATAAGTAAAAGAAAAAGAATAAAGAAAAAAAGTTGGATAAAAAACGTGACTGTTTTTTTCAGAATCAAAAGAAGTCACGTGATGCGGCACACATTACACAATACTTACAGTCAGGTGATCAAAAGTATCACAAAAGAAAGGTGAGTGGCGTCTTTGACCTATTCCATACACAACAAGACAGACGGCGAACGGATTCGGCTAAAACTCACTCTGATGTAAGAGATTAACTACTGAATATGACATTTATGCACAGGGGAAAGGAGACCTTCCCAACAATGTAATCACTATTAAACAGAACATGCTCACGAAGAAAATTTGCAAAAAGTAAGATGTGCAGGGCAATAATATAAGTAAAAGTGGGTCAGCCAAATGGTACTTTGCAGTCTTTTAAAAGGCGAATATACAGTAGCTTGTGGCTTAAAATAGAGACATTCACTAGTCTCACACAACACCCTCACTTGTTTTCAGAAATATAGGTTTCTACCAGAGAAAAAGGGTGTGGCAAACATAAATCAACACCCACATGATCAATAAAGACGTGGAGAGGAAACGGTATCCAAATAAGTAGTCCTGAAAGTGTGAATACGTAAGTCAAGTAAAAGAATCTTGAATAGAAGTAAATAACTGATTAAAGCAGGCTTTTAAACTGAAAGAGATTAAAAGACAGTGTTTGGCTTTTCAGGTCATTGAAAATACTTGAAGCCAAGAACAGCACCAGCAATAGGGTGCTCTCAGATGTCCCAATCACAATATTGTGGACAACAGGTTAGTGATTGGGTCTACTTACTAGTGGATAAATGAGACATCATCTCAAAACATGTTGGCACTCCATTGCTTATACATTGTAAGTAAAATACATTTTTTATGTGTTATTATAGATCAGAATATCTAACACTGGGGAATGGAATTCAGTTCCTTTATTTTATTGCTTTGTCCTGAAGATGGCCTAAACATCGAATTGAGTGACGCACTTAAGAGGGTGCAGGACATGCAAGAAAGGCCGAAACATATGTCGACCACCCAGGAAATACGCAATTGTTTTTCCTGATCTCTTCTGTAAAACTCAAACATTGTTTTGATATAAATGAAAAGCAAGATCAAGATACCCCACTATCAGTATTAATGTGAATTGTTGTATGAAAGTGATGACCAGACAATGGGCCTCATTACGACCTCAGCGGTAGCCATGCCGCTGTTGGCGGCATGACTGCCGCCGAAATCGCGTCTGGGTTCCCAGAATGAGGAATTACCGGGCCATTCCGAGTTCGGACGGTCCGGTAATTCCTCCATCTAGGAACTCGGACCTTCCCCATTCCCATTTCAGCCCCATAGGGCTAAATGGGAATGGCCGAGGGAGCAAACAACGGCCCGATTACGAGCAGCCCGTTGTTTGCTCCCTCCTCCCCTCACGGGACCCGGTCTGCACGTCTGGTAAAACGTCCCGCAAGGGGACCTCGTAATCAGGCGGGATGGGGTTGACGGCGCTGGCACCTTTACCGGCACCGTTAACCCCTCCCCGCCAGAGTTGTAATGAGGCCCATTGAAAAGGTTTGTCATAGCATGTGTAGGATGTGCTTTGTCTCTTGTTACGAATGTTGAATGTTATGACAATGATGATATATTTTTTATGATTTTTTTTTAAAAAGAGTATAGAAATAAAGAAAGTTATATTTTTCAGATAAAGAAATGTGTCAGAGTGTAAGTAGGTGTATAATCTACCAAGTGATTTAGTAGGTGCCAATACAACTATCTGTGTTTTTGTGTTTTCACTTAATATTCTCCCCATAGTACAGATCCGACCCCCCATCCAGAGAGCAGATATTAATTCTGCAACAACGGCTCCTGTAAAAACACTCGAGTATCCATGTTTGATCAGGACCGGTCACTTTAGGTCGGCACAGCCCCTACAAAGAAGCAGCCTGGAAGCCTCCACAGGGACGGGGGGCTGCTGAGATCACATCGGGGTCACCAAATGAAGGCATGCCCCTAAACGCTCACACCAGAAAAAATACAACCCACCATGGAAAAAGGCCCAATATGCTCTTGCAAGTGGAAAAAATATTTATTTCTACAAAAATAGATGCATCAGCAAAGAACTCTGCTGCCACAGAACATTCTGCTAAAAAGTCTATAAGCAGAATCTGAAATGTAGAGGTGCGGTGTGAGAACCACAACCTGGCCAGAGTAGGAGGAGGCAGTTTGCAGACAGCTGTCACCAACCCCATGGGCAGACGGGAGGTGGGGTGGAGGTGAGCAGGAGTGTGACAGTGGGCTGGGTATGAGCATAGAGATACCCAGAAAACCAGAATCCCAGGACATCCATGACATCTGTGTGGCCTAGGTAAAGGTTGAGTCCAGGACTACACGAGAAAGAGCTTGCGGCACACAAAGAGGACCTACTGCTCATTGTGGTCACATGACATTCATGGGTCCACCTCAAGAGGCAGCAGAGATAGGGATTTCGGAGTGCCCCAGAAAGCTCTGTGAAATGATGCTCCACCCTGGATAGGTAGTGGACTCGGTGGGACAGAGGTATTACTGTGAATTGATCAAAAAAAAATTGACATACTGGAAAATTGACCAATTTATATTGTTGTTCTTTTTAAATAATGTGGGGGAGACCTCAAGCCCCCCCTCCACTTCCCCCTAACTTAATAATGTATTCCCTTACCCCACCCCACATCTATATTTAATACAAATTAACCAAAATACCTAATGAATTGCACACAAAAAGTGCAGTCGTTTCTTAGTAGGTCAATTTGGTATTCAATCAATTTGAGTAATACCGGGGCAGAACATCCTTGGCTGGACCATGCTGGGCCTTCCTCGGCATGGGCCCTCGGGTGACTGCATTTGTGCCCGGGAGACTGCAGTGACTGGTGCACGGCACCATTGTGGGTAAAGCAGTCCAGCCTTGAAGCACTGCATGATACCGTGCTCATAAGGTTATTAACTGAATTAAAATCTTAATGGAACAGTAGAAGACTGATATATATGATATGATAGGTCATTTATAACGTGCCTGTACACAAGTGTTTCTAGGCGCGACAAGACAAGGACGGGTATGATATGATATTATATGATATGGCATTTCTAACGCGCCTATACACAAGTGTTTCAAGGCGCGACGAGAGAGGGAGGGGGGAACAAGGGGAAGACAGACAACGATCCTACTAGGCCAGGTGTCATTCAGACCACGCAAGTGCAGGGGTAGGGGGAAGGGAAAAAGTGCAAGGGGAAGGGGGGGAGTGCAGTACAAATAAGTAGAATAGAAATAAAATAATAAATAAATAGGGCCAGCTGGTGGCAAGTGCAAGGTAAGTGCAGAGAAGTGCTGGGGGAGGCTGTAGGGATACAGAGACATTCCCGCAGTGCAGGGGTTGCCAGGGAGGCAGTGCAAGTGAAGAGTGACTGGGCCCAGGACCGAGGTAGGTGAGAGTGGCCCAGTTGCAGAATCAGTGCAGTTTAGGTGAAGAATTTGGCAGGGGAGAGGGAGAGAGAAAGCAGAAGTGAAGAGGAAGGTTTTGAGGTGCTTCCGGAACCGGAGATGGTTCTCCTCAAGTTTCAGGGAGGCAGGACGGCTGTTCCAGAGGGAGGCCCCTGCCGCGGAGAGAGATCTACCCCCAGCTTGTTGCTTCGAGAAGCGGCTGACCCTGAGGGAGTTGGAGACAGATGAGCGTAGGGCTCGGGAAGGAAGATATTTAGGAAGTGAGAGTTGAAGGTATTTAGGCCCCAGGCCCCAGAAGGACTTGTGGACAATGCAGAGGGTTTTGAACTTAATCCTCGCAGCCACTGGGAGCCAGTGTAGAGATTTCAGTCCTGGAGAGATACGGTCCCTGGGCTTGAGGCCAAGGACAAGTCTCGCAGTTCTGTTCTGGATGATTTGCAGAGGTTGGAGAGTGGAGGCAGGCAGATTAAGATAGAGGCTGTTACAGTAGTCCAGCTTTGACAAAACAAACGATATTACTAGGCCTTGTGTCATTTAGATTGTGCTGGGAGCAAACTGTACATGACATCCTCAACGCTGCAGTTCACCCACATACTATTATTAACTATTCTTATTTTGTTAGCTTGACCTGCGATTGACAGAGCATTTTGCTTACTTGTGCAAAAGGACGGAGCATTTAAAAACTACTATTCCTCCTCTTTCGTTTCTTCATCAATACTAGTTTTCTATTGTTCTACTTTTATTCAGCGGATTTGCTTAGTTTCTGTTATATTTTGTATTGGGTCGATCTGCTATCTCTTTTGGTGATCTTTTTTGCACACTGCTTTGTCTTTTTTT
Source organism: Ambystoma mexicanum (assembly GCF_040938575.1). Classification (NCBI taxonomy): domain Eukaryota; kingdom Metazoa; phylum Chordata; class Amphibia; order Caudata; family Ambystomatidae; genus Ambystoma; species Ambystoma mexicanum. Next base: position 394,715,918 of record NC_090936.1, read on the forward strand.
GCACACTGCCTTGTCTTTTTTGCACACTGCCTTGTCTGCTCACCAAGAACATAGAGCTCTTTATTATTTTCATGACTTGAATTAAATAAACACATATTGATGCACAGAGGGGTGCACACAGAAATGGGGTCGTCCCTGCACATAGTTTCCGCGGATACAGGCGACATACAAGAGGAAGTGCCATGCTAGCCAGGATCTGCGCGCATCCCTGCCACTGTTTCAAAACCCCTGATAAGAATGTTTGCATGATTTGTTTAAAGGGTGAACATGTAGAAACGACAGGTACATTGACATGCCTTGCTAGGTCTGTCACTACAATGTGTATTTTATACACAGCCCTCTACCCACACCGGTACTGGTGGCTAAGATGTATCTAGGTGTTTGGACTACGACTCCCATGATCCATCACCAATGGAGGAGTTTCGGTCCAAAACACCTGGAGAGCCAAAGGTTGCAGACCACTGATCTAGGCAGTGGACGCACAGCTGTTGCTTCCCTGAGACAAGGATACAAGGAGGGGTTCAAGCCACGTATCTCATGGGCAGGAAATAAAGTCAAGGCGTATGTGCAGGAAGGAAGGGAGGTACCTCGATTATGCTTAGGGAGTGAACATTAATTGCGCATTGTTTGTCTTGGGAGGGTAGCTCTGGAGCAACGTACGACGTGGAGAAAAACAGGTTCCATCCCCGGTCTGCACTTTGTTGTGTTCGCGTTCCCCGGAGGCCCAGCACGAAGGGGCTGGCTCCAGTCCAGGAGGCCGCGTGGCCTGGGGCGCGGCCTAGGCAGGAGCGCTGAAAGAAGAGACACACACGCTGGTTTCCCTTTGCCCGGAACTGCCTCCCACTCGAGGGGGCGGGGCTTTTATTAAGCTGCCCTACGTCACCGCGCTGCGGGACGTAGGGCGGATATAACATTCCTCCTTTATTTCAAAATAACCTAACACAACAAACATAAGCAACATGCTCAACTATAAACTCCTGCCACTGCTGTTGGCTTAGCACACATAGTCATTCAGCCTCGCAGGCGGTCTCGTGGTCTTTCTCAGACTGTACCGCTTCGCTTGGGGGCTGTCCCCGCTCGGTTCGTAAGTCTGCTCACCTTCGCTGCATGTGCCCTCACTGCTGGGCAGTCTCGGTGATTGCCAGCTGCGATCCCCTGTGGATTCCTCCTCGGGGTCTTGCACCGGCACGTCGCTGCTTTGTTGCTCGTTGTCGTCGTGAGGCCCCTCGCAGTCTGTCCAGAGGTGCTGGGGGACGGGCTTGAACCAGGAGGCGTTCCTTGTTACTTCCCGACCTCCCCGTGTGACAGTTATCATGGTCCCACGCCGGTTGCTGATAGTCCATGGCAGTTCCTCATACCTGGTGTCTAACTTGGATTTCGTGGGATTTCGCAACATGATGACTTGGTCGCCCACTCTGTGGTTTGAGGGCCTTGCTCTTCTCTTGGCGCTCATGTGAGCATTGGCGCGTGTTCTCCTCGTTTCCACGCGTGCATGGTCGACGTCGTCCGGGGTTCTGCTTGGATGATGGGGAATCGACGAGTTGATGATAGTTCCGAACATAAGGTCAGCAGGTGGTATGCCCGTGGTACTGTGGGGGGTGACCCGATAGTTCCATAGGAACCGGAATAGGTCGATCCTCCACGGGCTGGCGTTTGCCTTTGATATTCGTAGTACCTTGTTGATGGTCCTCATGAATCGCTCGACGTCCCCATTAGCTTGTGGCCACCTTGGCATGATGTGGTGATATTTAATGCCCAGTTCCTGTAGGTATGCCTGAATTCCTCCCCTGTGAATGGGGGTCCATTGTTACTCTTAATGGTCGTGGGCAGACCATGGGTGGCAAACATCTTTTCTATTACCGGGATGACCACTTCCGCGGCGGTGGACTCCAGTATCTCGACCTCTGGATAGCGTGAGTGATCATCGATTGCCACCAGTAGATGTAGACCCTCTCTGATTTTGCAAAAGTCAATGCTGATCGCTTCCCATCGTGCCCGGCCACGCTCGGCCGATAGGGTCAGTTCTGGGTCTGGTGGTCCACTCGTTATTTGGCAGGGTAGACATGTGTTCACTAGGTTCTCAACACGATCGTCGATGTGAGGGAACCATACCCTGTGTCTGATCCGTGCCTTTGTTCTTGCAAGCCCTTGGAGTCCTTCATGCGCCAGAGCAACTATCCTGTCTTGCAGCCTTGGGGGTATGATGATGCGGTCACCCCTTAGCAGGAGCCCTCCCTCAGTGATTGAGAGGTCTTGTCGAACCGTGAACATGCCTGCTAGGAACTCCTTGGCCCCCTCGGTTCTGTTGCGTGTGTGCGACATGAAGTCTTTCCAGTTGCCTGACATGATGGCATCTTTTACCAGATCGCAACAGGGGTCATTCTGGGTTTCTGTTGCAATGTCTTCAATGTTTATCGCTTTGGGCCTCATGGTGTGGACTACTTGACAAATGTGCTCCTCCGTTTCTTCGGCGACTAGCACTTCCTGCTGGGTGGCTGGTCGTGGGTGTCTCGACAGGAAGTCCGCGGGGTTGCCACTGCCCGGTTGGTAGAGAAGTTCGAAATCATATTGCTGGAGGTGTAGTAACCACTTGGGGATTCTGGCTGGTGGGTGTGCCGATGACCCAATGAAGATTGGTAGTAGGGGCTTGTGGTCGGTGATCGCCGTGAACTTACGCCCATATAGGTACATGTGGAAGTGTCGACACCCCCATAGAACGGCGATTGCCTCCTTTTCTATATGGGAGTACCTTTGTTCCGTTGCTCTGAGCGCCCTGGATGCATATGCAATCGACCTTTTGGTGCCCTCTTTCGTGACCTGCATCAGGATTGCTCCAAGTCCGACTGGGCTGGCATCCACAAATAGTTCGGTCGGGAGGTCCGTGTCGTAGTAGGCCATCTTGGTATCAGTTGACAGGGAGTCTTTTATGCTCTCAAATGCTTCCTGGCATTCAGGCCCCCAGTCCCACTTGGTGCTGGCCTTTGTTAGTTCCCGCAGCGGTTCGGATAGGGTTGCTAAGTTCCGAATGAATCTGCCACAGTAGGTGGCCATTCCCAGGAAACTGCGCACCTCGGTGGGAGTCGTGGGGGGGCTGGCAGCTTGTATGTCCGCCACTTTCTGGGTATCAGGTGATATGCCGGTGCGGTCGAACCTGTATCCAAAAAAAGTTATTTCTGGTTTTAGGAATTCGCACTCTCGATGGATTGTGAGTCCGGCGCTTTCCAGCCTGCCCAGTAGTGTCTTGAGTCTCATGATGTGTTCCTTGGTGTCCGGTGCATGTATTAGGATGTCATCGCTCACGTTCAATACCCCTGGTATGCCTCTGATGACCTCCTGGATGGTCTGTTGAAAAACCTCCGCGGCCGACGATATGCCGAAACTCAGGCGCTTGTTCCTCCTCAGACCTAGGTGGGTTGAGAACGTGGTGATATAGCGCGACTCTCTGTGTAGCTTCAGCTGGTGGTACCCCGCCTTTAGGTGTACCTTCGAGAACACACACGATCCAGTGAGGTCAGTGATGATTTCATCAATTGTAGGTGTTATGTGTCGCTCTCTTTTGATGGCTGCATTAGGCAGGCGCATGTCAATGCAGATCCGAACTTTTCCTGGCTGTTTGGGCTTCCGGGTGACCACCATCGGGGAAACCCACGGTGTTGGTCCCGTGACTTCTTCAATAATACCAGCGGCTTCGAGTGACCTTAACTCCTTCTCAACTTGTTCCCTCATTTGGAAGGGTGTCCTTCGGTGTCTTACCGTGCGTGGTTGCACTGATTGATCAATATGTAGTTTGATGGTCTTTCCTTTGAGACAGCCTATCCCCCTCTGTAGCTTGGGGTGTTGCCTGAGGAAGTTCTCGACCTCGGATGTGTCGTCAATGTGGCATATGAATTTGACCACGCCCAGGTCTTCAGCCGCATCTCCGCTCAGCAGGCTTTCAATTCCCGCCTTGACAACATAAATCTTCGACCACAACTTCTGTTCGCCATGCTCAAGAGCGGTGCGGAACCTCCTGATGACTGGTAGAGGTTTCCGACTGCCGTAGGCAAATAGCCGAGTGTCTGTGGATTTTAGCTCGGGTCGTGGTGCGAGGGTTTGGAAAACGGTGGTTGGCATGACGTTTACCGAGGCCCCCGTGTCAATGGTCATTTGTATGTCCTGGCCTTGTATGTTGATCATGCATTTTCGTTGCCTGGCGGTTCTTTTCGACGGTGCTGGCCCTTGGTTTAGTGTCGATACTAAGTACACCTTTCGGCCCTTTCCTTCGTTCTCCGTGCCTGCTGTTTGTCGTAGGGCTGAGAGGTCATCCCGTTCTTCTTCCGTCGAGGAGTTGACTACCGCCACCCTCCTCGCGCTGGCTTGTTTCTTTTTTTTCGATTACCCTTTTTCCTGGGATCCTTGTGGAGGCTGTAGTGGCGTGTTCACTGATCTGCACACTTTCGCGTAGTGATCCTTCCTGCCGCATTCTCCGCACGTGGTGCCTTGCGCCGGGCAGTTTCGCCTTCCGTGCCTTTGACCGCCACACCATCCACATTCGGTTGGTCCTGGTGCTCGAGGCTGCCACCTGTTCTGGGTGTAACCGCTGCCACTTTCGCTCCTCGTTGATTGTCTGTCCGAGATTTGAGCAACCATCGCTGTGGAAAATGACGGCTGGAGTTTTTGTAGGGTCACTTCCATGTTGGCGGCCCTGGAGTGGGCAAGCTCCCTCTGTCGACCCAGTTCCAGGATGCGTTGTAGAGGGATGCCCTTTTCACTGAGCACGAGACGCCTCAGCTTCTCCGAGTGAATTCCATTTATGATTTGCCTCCTGATCTCCCTTTCAGTGTTCGTAAACTCACACGACATGGCCAGCTTCCTCAGCCTCGTGTGGTAGGCGTCGAGATTCTCATCGGTGGCCTGGATGGTTGTGCAAAAGATAAAGGTTTCATAGTCTGGATTTAGTTGCGGGAGAAAATGTGCTGTTAGAGCGTCCTTCGCACTCCGGTATGCATCTTGGCCGTCATCCACATTCAGGGAGTTAAAGATGCGCAGCACCTCGTCGCCCACACTGAGGAGTAGATGAGCTTTCATTTTTCTGGATGACGTGACGTCCTTACATTCCATGGCCATCTCAAACTTCTGTAGCCATAGCTGCCATCTGGGCCCACTGGACGATGGGTCTGTGAATGGGTCGAATGGTTGGATCAACGTCGACGAACTCCCCTGCGTGCGAGGCGGTGGTGACGCCATAGACAGGTTTGCCGCCATCCTGGACGGTGTGGAGGGTCCAGGGGTCAATGACCCAGTCGCCATGGTGTTGCGTGCGCTTAATCACCGATTCTCTGCCTTCTAGGTTCGTGCGTGCCCTGTGTTGGGGCAGTGTCCTACCGGCACTTGTACTCCAATGGATTTGCGCTTCGTGGCCTGTGTGCCATGCAGGAGACGTTGTGCAGGTGATGACCGGGATGACACGAGAAGAGCAGAAAAAAAAATGTTTTCACCCCCTGAGGATGAGGTGTGGGAGGGGAATGAAAAGAATTTTTTTTTTTTTTGGGGGTGGGGGTCACGTGATCGTGGGCGCCCCCACCGAGGGTCCAAAAATTCACACGGAGCGTCCGTGTGGCCTCCGCGTGCGAGGTCGTGGCGGAGCGCGTGGGTGCTCGCTCACCTCCTCGTCGCCATTGTTGTGTTCGCGTTCCCCGGAGGCCCAGCACGAAGGGGCTGGCTCCGATCCAGGAGGCCGCGTGGCCTGGGGCGCGGCCTAGGCAGGAGCGCTGAAAGAAGAGACACACACGCTGGTTTCCCTTTGCCCGGAACTGCCTCCCACTCGAGGGGACGGGGCTTTTATTAAGCTGCCCTACGTCACCGCGCTGCGGGACGTAGGGCGGATATAACACACTTAGAAACCTCTCGGTGTTCAGTGCGTTATAAATAATTAATTATAATCATAATTTTAAATGCTGACAGAAAACGTATTCCTTCTATAGGAAAAGTAGCTTGCTTAATGTTAAAAAAAAAAGTTTTTCTGCTTCCAAGTTACTAATAAAAAGTGAAGCAAAATACGAGCCTCCACTCGTACCAAAGCACATATTTGTTTTCGTTACACAGCCAAATTACACTTGTCAGTCTTGCAACATCAGTAGACTGCAATATTTTCTGTAAATCCGCAAGGAAAGTGCCGCTCTGGAAGACACCAACAGCACGGGGTTGCCCTCGCCTGTATTTTCCCTGCAACCTTTCCCACACTGGCTCCAAGATGAGCGACTGGCAAGAGCAGAAACCCACATGTCACCCCCTTTCCTACCCGCCCAGTGTCAGACAAACTCAATCTGGTAATTGCAAAACCTTTAAGAACATGAAGTGCTCCTGAGATAATTGGATACATGTTTTAAGGTTACACACTTACAGCAATTATAGGATGCTGAGAAAGCGGTGTGACGCTGGTTCACTTCAGGTTGCTGGCAGAATCAGCTGCGCAAGATTGACTTGCATGTATATTCAGTTTAACGAGCTGAAGGCAGCAGCTTGCTTTAATACCACCAGGAATGTCTTGTATGTGGAGCCACGGAAGGCAGTGCCTCAAGGGATCCTTTAGCTTGAGACTTGGAGCCTCCCCTTTCCTAGCCACAGCTTTCTCAGTCCGCTAGAATTAGCAAAGGTGGTGTCAGGCCGAATCAACTCCCATGATGGCAGAACCCATGCTGTATGCCCTGTAATGTGCTGAGCATGTCCTCCTCGTGTTATTATTTCACTCAATACAAGTGCACACCGACTGTCCTGCCAGACATTTCAGTCTGTCCACAGATTTCGCAAATGTGTGTCTCCCACATGTTTGTCTAATTGCAGGCCACACGAGTATTGAACTTGGCACGCAGAACCAAAATTCAAAGCCCTGCAAGACACGAAAATAGTCCTAATAGAAGTGCGTGTTAAAGTGCATCCCGCATTACCGTTAAGAGAGATTCTCGAAATATGTTTGCAATTTGCTGAGAAAAGGGCATTCACTGAATGTTAGCTGATGCAAGGGGGCCGATTCATGGAATTATTTGCGTGGAAAATAGGGTAATTTCGCGCCATTGTGCACGCAAATCCCTGTTTGCCTATTCATGGAATCGAATGCATGGTACTTTTCCTGGACTTGCGTGGAGTTTGTGCAGGCTCGTCACGTCTCTGCGAGCCATTGAGGGCCTTGCCCAAGAGTCCACACAGAGCATGACCATTGCTTGCGCAGAGGGTTGGGAAGCGGGCAGAACACCAAAAATGAGGAAGAACTTGCTAAAAAATGGGTGTTACGAGCAGTCCCTTGCATGCCCAAAATTGCATGGCACGAGACGTATTCATGGATTCGATTGCGCAACCTCTCGCCCGGGAAATGGCCACAGAAGTCCTTCATATTATCTGCCACCTGAAGGCAGGGTTTAAGTACACTTGTGCGTAGGATTTGCAACGGGGTTGCATGTCGGACATAGGGGTGAGTTTACTCAACCGGGGTTCTAATCTAATTTAGGGGTGCGCGTATGCATTTTAGCAGGGTGCAGGAATGGTTTACAGGGGTTCACACACAGATTTCCTGAGTAATTACTGAGTTATGATTTTTTTATATGCATGTTGTCCGGGTGCCGGATACAGAAACGCGGGACCCCGCGCAGGGTCCCTGAGATGTAGGCCTGTTTGCGGGAGACCCCACGCACTGTTTGAAGGGTCCGTGTATTCGCGCCCAGGGGAGCATGCATAATTTGCTGTTTTGACTATTTTTGATTTGTGTGTGGGTGTGGAGGGGGCGTTCCGGCCACGACTTGCGATTATGGTACTTTGTGCTCTAAATTCCATGAATGCACGGGGCACGCATTTTAAATTCTGCACACAGGCTCGCGCAGTGTCCTTCTTGGCGCGTGGCCCATGCAGGATTTATGTGCACATTTCTATGAATCGTGCCCTTGGCCTCTACCAGGATGCCGATGCAGGTGCCGCCTGCACAAAGGGGCTATAATGCACCAAGACACTCTGAAAATGCAGTGCTGTGCTACCACTAGGTAAGAATTTGCATTGTGTTCCTTGCAGAAACTGAGGTGCACAGGTTGCTCCACACGCACATAATAATGAGACTGGTTTAGCATGTCGCGCTCTATCAACTTCTAACCCTGCATAATTTCTCATAATACTGCATCCATTGTGACTGTTGTAGCTTAAAGAAGGTACATTTGAAGAAGAAAAAACACTTTGGGCTCTAGGTAGCGGTTTGTGTTAATCCTATGTTCAAAGAAAAGCTCCAAGCAAAGTGAAAGAGTCCTGCAAAGAAGCGTTTGATTTTGCGGATGGATACTGCCTTCCCTTGACATGCAGTACACAGTCAATGCTTTGTGACCACATTAGCAGTTGCAAGCGATTATGAATGTGTTTTTAGACGACAAAAAACAGTGTAATGACTAATTGCTGCCCTTTTCCTCTTCCAATTAAACATTGTAGAAAACATGACATATGTCATTGATGCTCTTTGCATGCACAGGCCCCGATTCAGATGTCCTTTTAAAACAACACTTTTTCTTAAAAGCACCATATTCTGAAAAAGAAATAAGGTATTCTCGTTGCTAAGCCATGGTTTTGCATGTAAAAGAAGGAGCTAAAATAAGAAACCTCAAAGGTGCCGTTAACATTACTGCACATGTTTTTCCTTCATAATTAATACTTTTTCCCAAACTACAGCAGCACTTTTCTAATTTATTCAAAGCTTTAGGACATTTTTCTAAATCAGAAAATTTGCAGCCTTTTAAAAAAATGCCTGCATTGATACCGCTGAACATGCTTCCCACACGAGAGTCGGACTGCGGCATACAATTGTCACCGGCACCAATGAAAAAGTTGCCCACCGTTGCAAATGTTAATTCATTCCTTTTGTGATGGACTGTTTGAACAGTACCCATGGGTTTTTTTTGTTGATAAAATGTGATGTAAATTGTCAATTTAGAAGAATATTCATTCAGTAACACTGGCCATAACTACTAACCGCATGGTGAAGTAACTTATCAAACTGGCCCACATGGGCCAAAAAATGGGCCACTTTAACCCAAAAAACCGACCCACACCAGCATTTTGCGTTTTTGGTTCCTCCGAGGAACATTGCAATTTCGCAAGAGCACATTAAAGTGTGTTTATTCATAATAGCAGAGCTTGAGGAAATATTATTTCGAACCAAAAGCAGGACACAAACTAGAATGTAATGTCATTAAATGTCATTAAAGCAAAGTAAATGAAAAAGTAAAACGATTGCATTGGTGTGCCAAAATCCTTAGGGCACTGGAAAGTTACCCTAAAATAGGTTGTCTTGGTAGGTTTTCCATCTCGATCCAGCATTACAATATACCACCTCTTAATTGAGGTATTCTTGACACATGTTCATTAGAATTCCCTCATCTCTTTCTTATCTTAATGGCCTCATCCAAAGTCACTAAGGAAGACTGCAGCAATACCAGTCTTACCAACAGCTCTGCAGCTTGCACACACTTCCTCTTCTGCTTAGCCAGCTGATCTCTCCTCCCCCAGAACTGTCCCCTAATTCATCGAAAGCCTCTAATACCTGGCGTGTTGTCTTATTCTTTTGATCAGGGATCTGTTGATGTTCGAGATTACTGTGTAGCTGAAGTCCCTGAAGTTAAACTTTTCCTCTGCCAGCCATAAGGGCGCCTCCATCATCACATCAGTGCCTTGGTTATGATGACTTCCTTTTACCTGAAGCGAAGCATGAGAGCATCCACTTATTCCTTCCGGGTGTTGTGGCCACTCTGGGTGCTGTTCAAACGAGCCTAATGCTGTTCTGTATCAATGTCTAGAGGGAGACATTTGTGCGGCCTTGCCAGACATCCACTAGACGTGGAAGGGCGGGTTGTACGGCCTGGTGATTGCTGTGCTACTGAAGTAATAGACCAAAGGTGAAGATCCACACCTGCATCTCTTCTGAACATATGTCAGCTTCTGCCACTCCGCTCCCTTTCCTTCTCCGGGTATACTGAACACAGGGCCTCATTACGAGTTTGGTGGTAATTTGGAAGTAAATCCACCTAATTACCCGCAAACTTAATTACTGTTAAGCTGCTTCCAAAGGTGCTGTTTGGCTGCCGCTGCCTGAGAACTCTGGATCTGTGCTTGAATTGCTTCCTTGAAAGGACTTACACCTGGTTTGGGTTGTGGCGCGAGCCCCCCCCCCCCCGTGCATGCCCTCTTTCCCAGGATCCCACTCCATATTACCCAGGGTCCTGTGCTTCAGCACGCGCTTCACTCGCAGCTTCTCAAGCTGCTTCCTAAGGTGCTGTTAGGCTGCCGCTGCCTGAGGATGCTGGATCTGTGCTTGAATTGCGGCATTTCAAGGACTTACACCTGGTACGGATGGACTATCGTGTTATGAATCAATTTTTTAGGTTTGGTTTGTGGCGCAAGCCCTCCCCTGTGCACGTCCTCTTTCCCAGGATCCCACTCCATATTACCCAGGGTCCTGCGCTTCAGCGTGTGCTTCACTCGCACCTTCTCAAGCTGCTTCCCAAGGTGCTGTTTGGCTGTTTGCTGCTTGTGCGCAGCCCCACCCTGAAAAGCACCTCTTACGCTGTTTGAGCGTAAGTTGTTATTGTTTATTTATTTAAATACCTGTCTGTGTTTCGTTGAGCCCGTAAAGAGGTTTTGTGTTTTTTTTGTTCCTGATCACTTTTCCCTTTTCTTTTTTTGTTAAAATCACGGCCACATTTTGTAGCCACATCTAAATCATATTATTTAAATTTCTTATTTGTAAAAAGAAATGTATACGCTGAAAAGTTCCATGCCACCTGGCATTACACCGTGCCCCGGCGAGCGGCAAAAGCGAAAACAAATGTGTAGCACACCACGTAGATGTGGCTCTGTAAAAGCCCACATTGCAGCTATCAAACCCCCCCAGAGCATGTTCCTAACGGCATATATAAAACATTTTTTTTAATTATTCCAAACCCCCGTGCTGTTATTTTACAGGAAAAATAGATGATGCCTGTTTTACATTTACAAATAGTGTACAGGATCCAGTTTAAAAAAACTTTTTAGGAGTCTCTGACAACACCCCTATTAAAGGATGTGAAGTCCCACTACCTAAAGCAACGTATGCCATGCCTGCAATAAGAGAATCTGTGGGAGATCCCATCCCAGTACCTCCTGCTAATATGAAAGCAACCCCTGCTGTGCGTTTAGACAGTAAGGCTCCTGGTGTCCCTGTGGATGATATTGGGTCCCCAGTGGCACAGGCACCTCCTGTTACACCAAAGGCTAATTTGAACAGAAAAACAAATGATATATCCGGCCTACAAAAAAGTCTTTCACGACAGGCCCTAATAGAATTGAGCTAGCACTCAATTTTTTTGGAAGGTGAAGAGAGAGAAAATTAATTGAATTTACCTGATGTCTCCTATGTCTACTCTGAAATAGCTAATAGTTTGATCTCCTCATTCGCTGCTCCTACTCCCCAGAGAGTTCCCCCAATACCTGTAGAGCCTCTCAATCCACCAAATTGGACACCAAACCTTTCTTCCTCGATTTTGATTGAGGCAACGTTGCATGCCATGAATTTGGCCATCCCTTCCCTCTTCAAGCTATTTGAAACATTAGATCAAGACAAAAAGATTGCGAAAATAATGTGATGGCAATCCACCCTCATACAAAGTATGGAAAAGAACAGCTTAAAAAATCAAAAACAATTGCCTGCTATTACGACCACCTCCCCCTCTATTCCTCTATTCCTTCTTGTACTGCTTCAAAACCTACATCCATGAACATTAATCCACTACCCTCTTTTGCGGATGTAATATATGCCGATCCTTTCGCTATTCGAAATGCAAAAATATCCAATGAAAGGGTCCCGCCCAATTCAAGCCTGGCCGGGGCTCCTATAAAAACATCTCCAAAAAAAAGTTACCTATCCAATCTGAGAAAAAATCTAAAAATTGTAAAGCTGCATCTAAGACTGTAAAACCAGCCACCAGATCTTTTATTAAAGCCCTTTCTCTACCTAGGAAAAATACCACCATGGCAGCAGAAGCAGTACAAACAAAATATCTTAATTTAGCTGATGCTTAGAAAGCAAGTAAATCTCATAATGGAGATGCAATAGCAGTTTACGCCCCATTAGACGATCTGGTGGAGGTGGCCAAACAGGCCAAAGTGTTATGCACACATTCTGAGGCCTTCTCCCCCTGTGATGCATTGCATCACCCAAACAACATTGAACCCAGACGCAGAAAGATTAGAAAGGAAATCGATCATTATATGCCTGTGCATAGGCCTTTGTTTCCCCCTATCTTAGTTACTCCTCTCGACAACCCCCAGGACGAAAGCAACTCCATAGTGCAAACTGATAAAGATATTGTGAATACTAGACCACCTCTGCCTAAGGTCGTTGCTCTGCCTTCAGTGAATAAAACGGTGGACCCCTTCAAGAAAAGCAGTGCTATTCAAACATCATCTGTCAACCAACAACAAACCTTGACCATAACAGGCCCTCCAATAGAGCAATAGATAAAAATTGCTGTTGAACAATAAATGTTAAACCTGCACAATACATTTTTGCCTCATGTAATGCCTGAAGCCGAACAATTAGTTGACCACATACAAAGAAACAACCCGCGCAGACAACCTTTAGGACTTCCACCAATGCTTGAGATGCAAACTAACCAACATAATTATCCTCTTGAAACACACGTCTAACGGCCAAACAAGCCCTAATCTATACCAACAAAGGGCGTGAAAATGGGACCTAAACGGCCGCCACTACATACCCTAATCATTGGGTGTAGAGGCCCTCTATATGCCAAGTATGACTTAAATCAAACTAGTATAATTGCCATATTGGCTGATATCCCCTCATTGGAAGATATCCAATCCTTGGATATTGGTCAGATAGAATTTATCTCAGATAAAGATCTATCTATTGCACGTATCTGGGTGTCCTCTCGAGTAGTTCTAAATACTTTGTGGCTTGCTAAAAAAGAAATACACAAATTGGGTTTTGAGCTACTCATTGATGAGCTAACTCAATCCTCAAACTCTATCTCCCAAATCAATAAAGGACAAAGGTATTTATCTAGTTGGAGGCCGGATGACATAACTCATCAAATGACACAAAAATTTCAACTAGCAATGCAATGTGCCTCTCTGCAGACGTAACTAATCTCCCAACACATTTCTACACCTATGTTCTTGATAAGCTGGAATACCAGAGGCCACGTGCACTTATTGAGGAATGTAACAAATGGGTTGATCCAGCACGATATAATTTTATTACAAGAGACTTGGCTTCTGGCGTGCCCCGTATGGGACAATTTTGATATTATATTTAACCCTGCCATACGATCTGTGAAAGGCCGCCCCATGTCTGGGCTTTTAATGGCTCTAAAAAAGAGCTCAGAAATTTTTCTGGAACATCAGTCTGCACCAAATCGATATATTTATCTAATTATAATTAAAGTAAGAGAATTCAGATATGTGATTATAATTATATATTGGAATCTGATTGCCATGTCAACCCATGCATTCTTTGAAGATTTGGAAGCACTATGGATGGAGATCATTAAACTCCCCATTTACCCCCATATTATTCGGCGGGAGATATACATTTGCACTGCTTGGACCCTCTGACTAAATTAAGTGACAGCAGACTGATTCGATGGAACTCTTTCATTGAGGCAAAAAATGTCATTATGTTAAATGGAACATGTCCGGGTCACATTCCACCGCATAACACCTGGAAAAGAGGTCTTTCAGGAGCTATTATAGATTTTATATATGTTAACAGAGACATGTTTACAGACGTTAATTCATTTCATGTGATTCCCTCCCAGGACAGTGATCATGATATATTGAACCTAAAATGGCATTTAATGGGCCAATCTAAAAAAAGGAGAGCTTCAACATTACTTATCCTGTGGTACTAAATAATGGTTATAATAGATTACACTAGACTGAGGGAAATCTAGTACAATTTGCCAGGGCCCTATAAACATCAACTGCGTATGAGTATGATACATACAATCATAATCCTCTCGAGTATAGTGAGCTATTACACTTATTTGGTACCACAATCAAAGAGAAGAAAAAAAACTGGTCACCGCATGTATTCGAGGTACAGAGCCAAAAATCTTGGTACAGACGGAAAAAGATTGCTTTGGCCTACCCCCTCAGGTAAAATGTCAAGCTCTTAAATCACTTAAGACAAGACACAAAAACTGGATGAAAGCCCGTCGAGTTATTTTGTATCAAAGGGATGGCGAATGCATGTTGAAGAAAATCGAAGCGAAAAACTCAGGCCAACTATGGGCCTTAATCAATAAGATCAATGTTGACTCTCAGGTCCCTCTACAAATTAATGATGTTTCACAGGCTCAATGGATCACACATTACTCAAATCTGTATGCTAGTCCAGCTGATTCATGCCCGCTTACCAACCAGTATTTTCATGGAACCTTTAGCTTAAAATTTTCAGTGACAGACATTTTATTCTTTATCAATAAATCCAGTCGATCTCGTGCCCCTGGCCCAGATGGGATATCCAATTACATGATGAAGAAATTCCCGGAGGTATGGGCGAAGATTCTCTTCCAACTGTTTACCCAAATCATTTATACTCAAAAAACTACCTACATCCTGGTCTCTCTCCATCATCATCCCGGTGTTCAAGAAGGGTAATAGACAAGATCCATCAAATTGCAGACCAATTGCCCTTCTTGGTAATCCAGGAAATATCTTTGCATGACTTATTTTGCGAGATCTACGTGCATGGATAGATTCTTCTGATAATACTGATACTTTCCAAACGGGATTTTTCACAGCTAAAGGAACGGCGATAAACATCACAGCTATTAACTCCATCAAAGCTCTGTGTGAACATCAAAAAAAATCTTTATTTATGGGGCGTTGGCTTAGCCGCCGATGTAGTGAGACGCGCTGCCGAGGAGCTCCGGAGCGATCCTGACAAAATCTGATAAAAACTAGCATAAATTGGTTCCAGAAGACCGCCAAAGTCTCCCCACAGAGACAGGAACACCTGCTGCCCACCCGGCGAAGCCCCCGGAGGAAACCGGGCGGTGGAAAAGGAGATAGACTGCCGGAGGGGAATCGCCCTGCAAAATCAAAATGGCGGACGCGCGAGCTGTGGGAGGACCCCGGCCTCGTAATACAGAATGAACCAGTGAATCCACAAGAGAGGGACATATCACGCACATAACAAAGAAACCAGTGCGGTGTAGACCCGAGCCTAAGTCAATCCTGAGTCAACCCTGCGACGTGGAGATCGGCGTGGCCGGTGGAAGTGGGACGTGTAAGCGGGAAGGCCCCTGACACGGTGAGGCGACATACGCAGCAGGCACGGGAAGGCCCGAGCCCGAAGCGACGCCTGCAATGAGTGCCTAACGAATACACTCTGCCGGAAGAGTGCAATAATCCTAATATAAGGAGAGACCCGTAAAACAACGGGAGCAGGGCGGCGGAAGAAGCAGGGGCTACGGCACGTCGAGCGCAGCCAAGACTGGTACCGGCGACGCAGGCAGAGGGCGGCTCCCCCGCGATGCCGAACAAGAAAGCAGAGGGGAAGACCAAGCAAGTAAGCATGGAGACTTTTACGACGGCGTCCGGACACAAAGTGTCGCCGTCGGCGGACAAAGCAGCAGCCGTGGAAGACACGTCACGCCCAGTGGAAGCCGCCAACGAAGGTACGATACTGGAAGCAATCGCCTCCATGAAAGAATCGCTCGAAAACAAAATGGACACAGCAATCGGGGCCCTGAAAGCATCTCTAGAAAATAAACTGGATACAGTAATGGTAGATGTGGGCCTTCTTCGCCAGGACGCGAGGAACCTAACAGAAAGAGTGACGGTGACGGAACAGCAGGTGCAGAGAATTAAGGTTCTAGAAAGGAGAGCAGAAGACGCAGAGGGGAGAGCGCGGATGAACAACATCCGCATAATTGAAATTCCAGAAGGTGAGGAGGGCAAAGACCCCACTGAATACGTCGAGAACATGCTCCTCCAGGAGGTCGGAGTAGGTGCACTGTCCCAGGGCTTTATGCTAGAAAGGGCACACAGAGCCCTGACTGGAAGACCCCAACCGGGTGCCCCCCCCCCCGAGAGCGATGATTGCTAGGATCATGAACTACAAAGACAGGGAGAAAATACTAGCGTTCTCAAGGAGGGGGGGGAAATCATCAGGAACTCTTCCAAGATCACAATGTATCCGGACTATACAGCCATGGTACAGAGGCAACAGCACAGTTCGGCCCAACAAAAGAACGCCTCAGGACCACGGGGGTGAGATACATGCTCCTGTTCCCTGCTAAACTCAAGGTGATACGGGGGTACACCAAGGCAAAACATGTTTTTTCACTCCACTGAAGAGGCCCACAGTTGGATGGACTCACAAGGCTTCCCCCAGCTGAGGCAGAGAAACGCTAACAATCCTGGAAATAGACCCTGATGAGAAGTAACAGAGGCAACCTGGAACAAGAAAATAAGCATTACGTAAATTAAAAAGAAGCTAGCAGTAAGCATGGAGGAGCAATCGGCCCCACTTTAGCTGCATTGGCTGAGAGAAGCGGCGCCCCCGGGAAGAATGAACTATCAGTTTGGATGTCAGTTTTAAGGCATCACGCTGCGGCGAGTCTGCGCCCATTACAGGAGCATGGCGAGAGAAGCGGCGGAGCCCGAGCAGGGGGAGGGTGGCTGGGCGTTAGTTTTTCAGTTTTTGTTGAAGTTATGGACGTTGAATGGAGTGAATGGGCAGTACAAGGCACAAACTATGGAAGGACTATTGTAAAGAACACTGAAATAATACAGACAATAAGCGACCGGAGCAACATGGGACAGGACCCATGTGACAGCAGCAGCCGCTGCATCAAGAGGCATAGATCCAGGACCAGGACACCGAGGGAGATGGGCACGAGGGGAATAAAGCGCAGGGTTCAAGGACATGGCAGTGGGACAATGAAGCCAAACAAACAAAGGAGATCATGGGACCGGATGAACTGACGATAGCCACCTGGAAGGTGAGAGGACTCAATTCGTATGTCAAGAGACTTAGGGTTTATGCCTGGCTAAACCGGATGAAAATCAAGATAGCGATGTTACAGGAGACACACCTCACAAGAGACAGGCAGGCCAAGGTGGACAAGAAATGGGGGGGACAGATTTAAAGCACCACATATTCAAGTTACGCACAAGGTGTATGTACAATATGGATTGCCCCGGGGGTCCCATTCCAGCTACTCAAGCAGGAGACCGACACAGAGGGACGGCTGGTATTGGTGCATGGCATGCTAGAAAACAAGGAGGTATGCCTGGTGAACACCTACGCACCGAATACTGATGCAACGGACTTCTTCAGAAAGCTAGCGCCCAAGTTAGCGCAATATAGGGAGGAGACGTTCATTTGGGCCGGAGACTTCAACTGCACCTTGAATCCCCTCCTCGACAGATCTGATAATAAATACAAGAAGCCGGCGCCTCCAGCCAAAGAACTGTGTAGGATCCTGGAGCAGCTACAGCTAGAAGACGTATGGAGGCAGGTACATAGGGACGGGAGGGGTTACACACACTACAGCGCACCACATGGAACATTTACACGTATAGACTACATATTCGCGGGCAGGGAATCACTACAAGATATCACGGGAATCACCATTAAAGCACGCACACTCTCTGATCATGCCCCAGTAGTGGCGACATGGGCACACACCAATAGGAAAGCCCCTATCCCAACGTGGCGACTTTGAGCAGAGACCCTGAGGGAGGGTGAGTTTGAGGAACACCTCCGTGAGGTGATCGATGATTATTTTGAGCAAAACGAGGGCAGTTTTGAGAGTGGCGCCATATTATGGGACGCATTCAAGATGGTAATAAGGGGAGCGGCATTAGGCAAAACAGGAGGATTGACGGGGGCGGCCATGAGGGAATTGAATGAACTCGAGAGGGTGATCGAATTGAGAGAACAACGAGCGGGACTAGAGGGGGAGGAACCTGGAGAGCTGATAGAGCTGCGGACTAAATGTATGTTGCTCTGGGAAAAACTAGGGAGGCTAAACTATGGAAGGTACCTACAGCGGTTACACGCGGAAGGGGATAAACCTAGCATGCTCCTGGCCGGGCTTGCCAGACAAGAGAATAAAAAAGATCCCATAACTGTGCTAGAAGATCACACCGGGGCAGAGATCAGGGACCAAGGGCACATTAACGCAATGTTTGCGCGTTTTTATGAGCAACTGTACGCCCCGAATCCGGAAATAGACCCGGAGGACATAACAGATGCACTGGTAGAAATAGGGTTGCCGAGGCTGGAGGAGGAACAGGCCCAGCTGCTGGATGTACCCCTCACGGTGGAAGAAATAGAGATGGTGATCGCAGAGCTTCCCACCAGCAAAACCCCGGGCCCGGATGGGCTTCCGGTGGAATTCTACAAGACGTACAAGAGCGCCATTGCCCCGAAACTGCTTGAGACATTCCAAGACGCATATGAGACCATGTGTCTCCCGACAAGCCTGTCGGAATCGTTAATTGTCCTGATTCTCAAACCAGGGAAGCCCCCCAGGAAATGCGCCTCCTATAGGCCAATATCCCTTATTAATCAGGATGCCAAAATATTAACGGCGGTCATAGCCAACCGCTTAAACAAGTAATACCCACACTGATCCACCCGGACCAAACGGGCTACGTTCCGGGAACACGTCCTGGAACCTCCACAGACTTCACCATGTGATAGATGAGACAAATCAACTGCAAGACAAGAGTGTAATAGTGTCTTTGGACGCTGTCAAAGCTTTCGATTCTGTGCGTTGGGAATGGCTGATGGGTGTAGTCGCCCACTTTGGTATCACGGGACTGGACATAGATGGGGTGCTCCACCAAATCTCGCTATACGCGGATGATATGCTCCTATTCGTATGCGAGCCAACCACTAACCTACCCTGCCTCCTAGAGGCGATCGGGGCGTACACTAGGCTTTCGGGCATAGCGATTAATAAAGAGAAGTCCCTCCTCTTCCCCTTGGCAGGACTGAAATACGTCCCCCCTCATTGTTGGCCGGACCTGGGTCTGCCGTGGGCACCCCGCACCTTTAAATATTTGGGTATAGCGATACATCATAATCCCGCTGATACCCATGCATCCAACACGCTCGTCGCTCTAGATAGAACGCAGCGGTCAATGACTTTCTGGGGGACACTACCACTGGGAATGATGGGAAGAGCAACCCTCCTGAAAATGGTGGTGCTGCCCCACCTACTATACTTCCTCAGGAACATTCTATACAACATACCCAGGGCCTTTTTCACCAAACTAAATACAATAACGCGTTCATTCCTATGGGGAGAGGGAGAAATAGGATCACAATAAGCACCCTGCAGAAGGACTACGAAGAAGGGGGTATCAGACTACCGGACTTTGAGAAGTACTATATAGCGGGGCAGCTGCAATTTGCAGTAAAATGGCTGGGGGAAGATGAAATAATACACACTTGCATTTTCCAACCTGCATTGAAACAGTATTACCTAAGGGAAATACTATGGCTCGATTGACCCTGGCTCAGAACCCTGCCAAACATGCTTAACATCGCAGTGGACTTATGGAAAAGAGTGTTGGAACTCCAAGGGGTAAAGGATCCGCAGTCAACACAAATCCCTCTAGCGGGTCTCCTGGGAGGGAACACAAATACATTAGCAATTTACCGAGCACACTGGGAGGCTAAAGGGGTAGCACAAATTGGAGACCTGAGAAACGAGGGAAGGTGGGCGGACTTCCACGAAATGGTAGATGAATACGAAATACATATGGGTCAATACAGGCATACTGAGAAACATCACGGGAAGATGGCCAGATTGGGAAGACCAGGATGAGGAAACAGCATTAGATGTATGGTATGACATTGCAGAGGGAACGCACACAACCTCTAGGTTGTACGAGCAGCTACTGAAGGCCAAGGACCCACAGAAACAACACACGAGGCATCGTTGGGAGGAGGAGTTGGGAAGGCCCCTCAGCGATCAAGAATGGACTAGGGCCTTACGATACCCAAAAAAGGTATCCAGAAATGCAAGGATTAGGCAGGCGCAGCTATACGTAACGCATAGAGCGTATCTCACACACAAGAAGATGAATAAAGTCCATACAGGAGCTCAGAGCAGGTGCCCCGCTGCTCGTCGGAAGAAGTGGACATGGTACACATGCTCTGGTCCTGCCCAGTGATACAGGAGTACTGGGACGGGATCAGACTCAAGATAGTGGGAAGTGGACTTCAAATCCAGGCGGAACATCCCGAAAAGTACCTACTGGGCCTCTTCTCGAGAGGGGGTAAGCATGATTCGCATTTGGCAAAGATGAAAGATTTGATAAGTATACTGGCCAAGAGACGGATAGCAATGACATGGATGTCAAAGGAGGGCCCGCGTGTGGAGGCATGGTGGTCAGAGCTTCAGAAGTGGGCGCAGGCAGAGACAGTGGTGTGGACAAGAGCAGTGACAAGAGGGGAAGGTGAAACTGCGCACAAGTTGTCTGCATGGAACACACTAATACAAGACCTCTTTGGCCACCCGGAGGAAGGAAACTCTGAAGATCCCTCAGAAATAGAGGATACGTAGGTGAAATAGTAAGGCCAGCACGAAGCCCAAGAATAGAACATTGTGCGTACCAGACCTGGTGCTCGACTCCACGGGAGGTCCAGACCGAACTGATAAGGTCGCTGGGGAAACCACAATGGAAAGTCAAGATCCGTACGAAGTGCCAATAAGCCATCTATGTTAAAGTTGTTTGTATGTTATGTGTTTGTTGTTGTTTAAAAAAAAACAATAAAGAAATTTTAAAAAAAAGTTACAAAAAAATCAATCTTTATACTTGGCTTTTGTTGATTTCAGAGAAGCTTTTGACTTCATCGACAGATTATTATTAGTCAATAAACTAATAAAAATGTGCTGTCCTAGCTCATTCATTAAATTGAGTGTACTCCTACATACAAATACTTTAATCAAGACAAGAATTTCCTTAGCTGGACAACTGACCCCCAAAATATCGACAGCCCATGGGTTGAAACAAGGATGTATTCTAGCCGCCACAATCTTTAATTTGTTTATTTTGGACATGGGCAAAAATGTCATTGACATTATTTCAGATGCTCCAAAACTAGGGCCGCACCAAATTGCATGGATACTTTACGCGGATGACCTTATCTTAATATCTAAAACGCTGTCGGATCTCCAACGGTTGATAAAGGGCCTCTTGCATTATGTACAAGTTAATCATACGTCCATTAATTTAGATAAAACTCAGATCATGCAATGTGCTAACAAGAAATGTCGCCCCTTAAAACATCTATCTGGACCTTTCAGGAGGAGATCATCTCTATTACTGTGCAATATAAATACCTGGGATTTAGCATCAACGATCACAAGTATGATACTCCATATGTCAATGATCTAAAACATAAACTCCAAACTTTAATTTCCCAAGCCAAAGTTTTGCTATATAAATTTGGCAAATTCACATGCTCTCCAGTTCTGCTATACTACTCCCAAAAAGTACTGCCCATCATTACATATGGCTCCGAAACAAAACATCTGAGAGAGCAGGCTTTTTAGGAGCGGTTATAGGGAAAATTCTGGCGTGCAATATTTAATGTACCAAACTCAACACCCTTGCCTTTGATACGATATGAGCTAGGAGCTCTCTCGTTGTTTGAGTTTTATGCATGGAAACTATGCTTTCTATTGAGGAAATGTTTGTTGTTTGTAAACTGCTCTGATTTATCGCATATATTGGCCATCTATATGTTAAAATCTACACATCCCGTTCCTGTCAAATGGAGGAATTTTGTTGTTAATCTATTGGTGGATGCTGAAATCACAATCGAGTTATTATTAACATATCCCAAATGTGCTCAGATGAAATTACATCAGTATGACTGGATTTGTACCTAAGAACAATGCTCTACTTATAAAGATTATCTTTTTGGATTGAAAAAAGCAAGAGTTACGGCTACTTATTTGCTCAAATTTCAATCACCTCATTTCAGAAACCTCTTTCTTCGATTCGGACTTAACTTATGGCACACAAGAGAAATTGTATGTAGACGAGGACAACTAAAAAAACATGAGAACATCTGTCGATTCTGCAAATTGTCAGAATATGAGGAAAACCTAAAACATCTAATAGTGGTCTGTCCTGCATTGAATGTGTTACGTTGTAAACATTTCAAAACACTATTTGAAAGGTATAGAATGCTGACTACAGATGTACTTTGGTTTAGAATATTTACCTCTCCTCTGCAATCTGTCCGCATAGCTACTATCAAATTCCTTCTAGAACTGAAGATAGATGTCACTGAACTGGTAGCTTAAATCTGTACTGATCTCGAAAGGACTGTGCAATGTTCTGCTAGTTAAATGCACCTCTTCTCTGAGCAAAGGTTGCAATCAGTTTTATATGATGGAAAGTGGCATTAGATGTTAAGAATCTGATATGTTTTTTTTAAAAAAACTGTACATATGTGTAATTTTAAGCGAAATGCTTAAGATTTTAAGTGTAAAGGTTTTCTTTTTTGATGAAATGTGTGTAATGATGTTGTTGTATATGTGTCTCAAATTGAAAGGTTGATTTATCAACAAAACAATTAGTAAAAAACATTTTAAAAAATTACTGTTGCTATCATTTGGTCCTGTGAGTTTACAATGGGATTTCAAGTGGTGGTAGGGTAATGTCATTTCCTATTTTTGGAATCCATTGCACTCCATGGGGATTTTTGGTGGACCTAGCATGCAGTAAATCTGCCCATTTTTGGGGGTGAACTGGGTGATCATTTGCTGGCATGTTGAAAACAGCAGTAATTCGGTTCCACCCAAAAAAGTGGCAGTAATGGAATTACCACCACTTTTTTCCTGTACCCCCAACATTGCAATGAGGCCCAATGTTTAACACCATCACAGAACTGGTTGAAAGGGAGAGAGGAGTTTTACCAATTACAACGTTGATGCACAGGTATCACCCCCTGAAACTCAAAGAACAGCATGAGGATCACCTGTTTGAATATGCAATTGCTCATCAAGCAAGAAACAAGCAGGAACTGTGCAATTCGTATGTCTTATACGAGAACATTTATTTCTGTGATTCTTTTTCTTTAATTGAGGATGGTATCCAACCATCCCACATTTGTCAAAGAGAGTTGGATGTAGCATTTTTATTAAGGTGTGTCCTGCTTTGCTAAGCCTATGATCGTCTGGGATTGGCCAGTTTGCATTTGTTGGATTGCTGCGGTTTCATCTACACAAAATTAAAAGTGGTAACTTTGGTTGCAACAAATTGATCACCACAGTGTTCTGTCTAGCTTCCTGCAAAATTGTGCTTATAGTGTACAACAAATTACCTATTAATAACAAGTTTGCACCAACACACATTTTCTTCATAGTCCAGTGCATTAGTACATAACAATATGCTCTGTTTGCTGTGAGCCTCAAGAGAAATAATCTTGCAGTGGAATTCTTTGTTTTGATTACACAAAAATTCGCTGAACCCAGAGATGCCATTGTAATATTACTTCAGAACGAGATCTGCATTTAAATAAGATATGCTCTCTAATTCATGGATTATTTGCGCCAAATAAAACGGGATTTGTGCGCCATACTGCCCGCAAATCCCCATTAGTTAAACAGGGATTTGCGTGCAGAATGGTGCACAAATCCCTTTTTTTTTGGCGCAAATAAACCATGAATCAGGGAGATGACCTTTACAGGTGTCTCTTTGTGTGTGGGCCACTCATGGTGCAAGGGAGCAGGGAATTCAATGGGACAAATTAGCAAGCAGCTCCCAGCGATGACCTGTACAGCAAAAGGTAACTAGAGGTTAAGGCAAGGGACAGAGCTTTTTATATTGACACTTATATGATCCAGAGTCAAGTGTCATCCAAATTTCATTGATGTGACGCTGCACCTTTTCCAACTCTTGGGTATGTCTTTGCAATAGTGAGTTTACATAGGTGAACTAAAACTAGCTAAGAAATAGGAGGAAGAACATGTAACATGTGAATCTAACAGAGCACAAACGAGGCCCACAAAGAATTACCAATGGTTAAAATACATAGATTGCAAGTTTAACATTCATCCTGTCACCCATTTCATTCTCTTTTTATTATTAGGGTTATTATTAGGGTGTTTATTGCGCGCGGACCTAGCTTCAGGAAGCACTGGAGCGCTTTGCAATCATAGGTGGAAGAACACAGTGAGGAAAGCAGAGAAAAAAGGAGCAAGGTGCTAACAAGGGAGAGGCAGGTTGGGCAATTGGCACCATGCAACCAGGGGAGGAGACAGTGGGGATTAGATCGCCCAGTCTCAGGTAGGATGGGGAGTCATGGGCATGTGCACCTAGGTTTTAGGGAGGAGACATTCGTTGAAGAGGAAGGTCTTGAGCTCTTTCCTGAACTGTAGAAGTAATGGGGAAAGTCTGACGTTGACGATGAGGAGTTTCCAGAGTCTTAAAGCTTAGACAGAGAAGGACTGTCTTCTTCTTCTGCATTACTGGTCATTGAGCTATGTAATATCTGTAGACATGTGATGTGCACTGTGCCATAACACAAGCGTGTTTACCTCTGGCAGCAGACTCCAAATGATTCATGCTCCACATTGTTGATTGCCCTGTAGGGAAATTAACCACTCCTCTCCAAACCCGTCTGTGGCTTAGTGCTAGATGCAAACTGCACTGACATGCACATGGGATTGGTTACACCCAACATGTCACAATGTCCACTGTCCTGCAGAGATCAGCATACACTGAATGCCACCCACAAGTTGGTGCACACTGCATGGTGGCCTAAGGCATTGTTCTTTAAGCATGTACACTGTGGAAGAGCAATCAGCCTCATGGATTGGTAGAAAAAGAGAATCTGCCACGGCCTGTGCAATGACACCGGATAGCTTGAGGTAGTCTGCCTAGGGTTCGAAGTGCCTAGTTTTAGAACCCTTAGATGACCAGTGTATTTATCTTTATACAAAACACATTTTTGATGGCTTGGAGTTAAACACAATTCCAACAATAAGCTTTGCAGTATGTTTTTCTTTTTCTTTTCTGGAAGCAATTAACTTGTAAACAGTTATCCTCATGACAACCAAGGGCATCTGTCTGTGTGCTTGGGTTCTGCAAGTGAATCATCCGAGATCAAATGAATATTCTGCTATATCAGTTCCATCATTTGATATATTTCGGGCTACATTCTCTATGATGCATTAGACAGAATTTTTTTTAAAAAATACAATGACTTTCCCCATGCTGTGCTTCAGAAACGGCTGCACAATACTCTTAAATTGACTTTATCTTCACGCCATATGTTGTGCTAGGGTTTCAATGCTCAGCTGGACAAATGCAGCAAACTTTAAAACTATTTATTTGTTGGTTTTCTGTCTTTTCCATTGGCCCACCAATGAAAGCTATTGCACGACTAACTGGGCGCCCACTGACATGGAATCACACTTTAATCTCCACCAGAGTGCCTTGTACCTTTTCTGACCTCTTGCAAGATGTCCACTCTATTTCAGATGTGGGGTGTATGTATGCTGAGATTCAAAGGCCTACATGCCCTGATTGAGGCAACAGTTGTTGATGGCAGTACTAAACACAAAACGTTTTGAAACAAGTACCTCCAGGCTTTTGCACATCTGGTGTCAAGGCCTGGGTGGTCTCCAGCATTCACACAAGAAACTCTGGAAGTTCAACCACTGGGTCTGGTGCATGTGTTGGAGCCTGTGAGGATTCACATGAGATTGTGGAGTTCCTATTGGATATGGGTAATGCTGTGAGTCTTTAAGCAAGATCATGATGCTTTACTTTGATTGGGCATCCATGTAAGGATACAGTTGAGTACTTAGCTGAAAAGCAATTTTGTCTGCCTTTGCTGATAGAGTTGACATTCCGTTTCCTTTGTGGGTTAAGTTGGGCTATATCAACAAGAGACAGATCTGACACACACCACAGAGTAGGAGGAGCGTGAGACTTTGAAGGGAGATTAGGCAGCATATTTTAGTTTTTCCATAGAGCTGGATTACATATTGTGTGCATGCTGTTTGACACCATTGTTATTTTTGGAGAAAACACTTATTTTAATTTCTCAGTCTGCAAAGTCAAATTACAAGAAGCTTTTTTTTATTTTACAAGGGGAAATCTTATGTTAGGGAAAAACTTGTGGTGTTTTTTTATTTGAAAAAAATTGCAAGACTGAGAGATGAAGGTGTTGGGTTGTCCATCAGTGAGTACAGCGATAATGATTTGAGGGCACAGGTGCATGCGGAACTCGACCTCATCCAGTGGTGCATCCAGTGGGGCAGGGTTCAGGTCAAGGAGGCGCCATACCAATAAGGGTGCAAGGCAAGTCTCTTCAAAGGTCCAAAGTCTCTCCAGGGGTCTCCCCAATGGTACACATAGAGTAAGAATTATGTCACCCTTTTTCATCATCTTCTATGTCCTGGCACTATTTAAGGTGCCTAAATGGGTTTTACCGGCAGGGTTTAAAACCATTGAGTGGACACTGTGGTAGGTGCAGTTGAGAGGGTAAGTTCTAATCCGGCAATTCACTGGGTACTACGGTCCTCTTGAACCACCCGTGGCAGTGGTACAGGGAAGATTATGACACTGTCCACGTCCACAAGCTAAACCATTTGAGGTGGGGGAGGCTGACTGCTGCACGGACACCCTGGGAAGCTGTATCACCACCTTAAGTAAAAGTGTGTCCCTCCAGTGTGTGATTCCTGCTCCTTTAGTGATGGGGTGGTAACCTCACCTAAAAGGCTCAAACACAGAGTGGACTCCATGCTTCTTGTTCCAGAAAGCAGGGGCATGGGCAACACTGCCTGGCAGTTCACCACATGCTGACTAGTGTGTGGTTGTTTTTAGCAGAGGAACATCTTTGGGGAGGCAAGTTTGACAAGTGGGCCTACGTATTTTATAAAGAACAAACTCAACTGCATTTTCGCACTGTTGTGGTAGAACTAGCAGCATAGGGAACTGCCAATATTTTTAATTTTCTGTGGGGAGGATTTATGTGTCTAAAATAATTTCAAAATGTCAAGCTTACAAACTTTGAATAAACAGAAGTCACCCCAAAAAGCTGTGTTGAACTTTGTTTAATGTATTTTGGTTTGGTGTCATGTTCTTTGTGTTAAAGGGTGAATATTCAAGGGAGGGTACACATATGAAGAGTAGGAGTCATACTTCAGGAATCAGGAAGACTTTTGTTTGAAGTCAGAATAAAACAAATAGTGCGGCTTTTAATATGCTCTCTATCTTCTTTTAAGTAGGCAATTCATTACCGACATGTTTAAGGGGTGTCCATTTAAAGAAGGATCGTTTTCATTCCAAATATATAAACAACTAATAACATCAATCGGATCCTTGATGTATGAAATAAATGTACAAAATTGCAGAAGTCAGTGCAGAATCGTAATCTCTGTCACCCATTCACTGGGTTGCACAGTCCTGTCCTCTAGTCCACAAGCTGCCATGTTCCAATTGCCAAACCCCTGGCCCTTGTGGCACAACAGTGGTGAAAGGCAGACTGAGGAGGCTGTTATTGTAGCGACCGGGAAAGATAATATGAAACAACATCACCATCATAAGCTGGGGGGATGCACTGACCCGGTGGCAGAGCGAATGTTCATCAGCTTCACTCCTCCTCCATCAAAATCGAAAACTGGGAATGTTAATCTCAGTGTCAGTGTCATAGGAAGAGAAGACAGAGACAATATTATCTGTCATTAGCCTGGCAGAGATGGCCATCATATGCCTGTACATGATACTCATTCATTTTGATGCATGTCATTTCTTCAACAATAGGCATAACTCTATTGTCAGAGTCATTTACTCCAGAAGTAATAACAACACACTACACCTGACTGCTTGAGAACCGATACTATGTTGAGTTATCATCCTTTCCAATCTGGCATGTGCCACTCAAGTATGTAGTCACTATCTGGGCAGCAATGTGCCTGCTAGCACTAGAGGCTGAAACATGTCTGGGGATGCTTGTCGTCTCGTACAGAAGGGATGTGAGCAAGCAGTTCGGGCAGTTCGGGCACCCTTTTTGGGTGGGACCAAGCCTGTTTTGTATATGGTCTTTCCCCTTTTGTAATGGGTTGGCAGGTGAAGAACGATGGTCTGGAGGGTTGTCCAGGGTTGCCCAGAGCAATGCCAGAGGTTAAGATTAATTCTAAACCTTCCAGTTATCTGCTCTTTTGTTTTGCTAAGTCACCTTGAGTGGGACCGACATGCCCAGATGTGGGTCTCGTGCCTGCTGGGCCGAGAGACACCAGCTACTCCTCTGTCACACGTGGTCCTGCACCACCTGCGCAACACATACATGCACCGAATGGATTACAGCGACCTCAGGGTTTCTTTTGCTGTGTGAGCACTTCCTTGTGAAGAAATGGAGGTTGCCTTGGAAACTGGCAAACAAAGCGTACCTCCCATGTCACGTGGGAAGCCGAAGTGTCTAGTTTGGTTACATCCGTACAGGCTCCACCCATGCCGGATATTTAAATACTCGCCTTTCCTTGTTTCGCTGCTTCTGCTTAGCATTACGTTTGTGATCGGCTTGATACCAGGGGCCAAGATTCCAGCAGGCAGGGTTTATTCTTTGACCCTCAAAGAAGACAAGGTCTTAAAAGAATTCATTGATAAGTCTTTGAACATAGGATTCATTCGTCCTTCTAAATCCCCTACTGCCTCACCCCTCTTCTTTGTTCCCGAAGAAAGAGGGTGATCTCAGACCATTTATAGATTATAGGGCAGTTAACGAGGTCACTGTAAAAAACAATACCCTCTCCCTTTGATATCGGTTTTGCTAGACCAACTGGGTTCCTCACAATTATTCACCAAATTGGACCTGAGGGGAGCGTACAATCTTGTACGCATAAAGGAGGGGGACGAATGGAAGACCACATTCAAGACCCGCATCAGCCTTTTTGAGTATATGGTAATGCCATTTGGGCTATGCAACGCCCCAGCCACTTTTCAGGCCTTCATGAATGACCTCTTTCACAACATCCTGGATCAATTCGTAGTCGTCTGTTTAGACGATATTTGGATCTACTCCTGCTCATTACACGAGCACATTCAATACGTCAAAATAGTGTTACAGCGTCTGAGGGCAAGCAGCCTCCACGTTAAAGCAGAGAATTGTTTCTTTCATTCCTCAGAGGTTGAATTCCTCAGGTATGACCTAACCAAAAGCAGCGTTCGCATGAGTGCCGCCAAAGTAAAAGCAGTCATGAACTGGCCTGTACCAACCACAGTCAAAGCCCTCCAATCCTTTCTGGGGTTCGGCAATTTTTACAGTCGATTTATCCACATATTTTCCTCAATCTCGTCACCCTTGACCACTTTGACCACTTACTTCCTCTGCGTTCTGGGACTCCTCCTGGTTCTACACACATCCTCTCCTGGAAATCGTGTGCTCTGGAAAACTCAGTAAGGCTTACCCTTCTCCTTGGGGAAATTTATCCTACATTTCCAAAGATCCGTACTCTCACCTTTGCTGCTGAACACCAATCCTTTTAAGTACTGTGTCTCTTCTGCTCTTCACGTGTACAGTGAACGCTTTGCTGCCAGTGCACCATCCCAGATCCAGTGCGTCATTCGTGCCGCCCGGGGTAGATTGTCCCATACTAACCTACGTGTTTATTATTTTCTCCTGTCGTTGTTTCATTGACGCACAAGTTGACTTCCTCTTGATCTGGTGGTAAGAACTGAGCATTAGGAAAGGGGGCAGGGGGAGTTTGAGGCATATTCCACCTGAGTATTAATTGGTTCTCCTTATTTCAGGTTCAGACTCTCTGCTGCTAACAAGATAACTAATAGGTATTCCATAACTAAGGCTGAAGGATAGGGATCTGTGATTATAGCTTTGTGACTCTATTAATTCTTGCTTTTTCTTTGCAGCATTGCTACAAGCGGTGTGTGTGTTCCCCGCTGTTTTGTGGGATCAACTCCTCTGTCTGTCTTCTTTGAACAGCAGAGGGGTGTATCGTAAAAAAGATTTCCCTCGAGTTGAGGAGGCCTGTATCCGGAGAGAACGTGGTGGATCAGGCTTACTGTCGAGACTCTATTTCAGCTCCCTGGCACTTCACCTCTACCACGGGACGACAGCACCCCTGGCTGTGAAGGTGCGGTGAGTAACATCCTCACTGATGAAGTCCAACAGGGCCAAAACTTGTCTTGGGAGGCTTGTGGTCTCATGCAGAAGGGATGTGACCAAGCAGTTCAGGCTGGACTGCCCATTTTGGGGTGGGACCAAGTCTGATTTGCATATGGGCTTTCCATTTTTGCAATGGCTTGGCAGGCGAAGAACAATGGTCTGGAGAGTTGCCTGAAGCAATGCCAGAGGTTAAGATTAATTCTAAACCTTCCAGCCATTGTTTTGCTTAGTCACCCGGAGTGGGACGGATATTTCCAGATGTGGGTCCCATGCCTGCAGAGCAAGAGACCAATGCTACTCCTCACTGATGAGGCCCAACAAGGCTGAAATATGTCTGAGGGTGTTTGTGGTTTCATGAAGAAGGGATGTGACCAAGCAGTTTGGGCTGTACTGCCCCTTTTGGGGTAGGACCAAGCCTGATTTTCATATGGTCTTTCCCATTTTTTAATGGCTTGGCAGGTGAAGAAAAATGGTCTGGAGGGTTGGCCAGAGCAATACCGGAGGTTAAGATTAATTCTAAACTTTCCAGCCATCACCTCTTTCTTTTTTGCTTAGTCACCCTGATTGGGACGGACATGCCCATACATGGGATCTCTTGACTGCCGAACTCCATCATCCGGCACAACATGCATCCTGAAATACCATCACCTGGAAAGAGGAGAAAGAAAGACAGCATTAGTAAGCGTTTACTCACGTTTCCTCCCGAATGAAGAAAGCCACACAATTCTTACCTGGGTAGTCATCTCCTGGTCAGTATCATTGCTTGGAACATTACGGCGCTCGTTGAGGAACATCGCAACCTGCAAGGAGAGAAAAGACACAGTTTGGCAATATAAAAGGCGAAACAGCACCGCGCATTGCGCATTACTCACCGGACAGCATCACGCACACCGCGCTTTTGCCTACCGGCCCATGCTCATCTGCAAACTGCATGACAACACCAAAATACCTTTCCATACCTAAAAGGAAAGAAGCAAGACATTATTATTCAAACTAAGAGGAATATAAGAACTGCATATAAAGACTGTAAAGCAGCAAACCTACGGAGTGGCAGCAGGCCTGGATTCCCACAGGGGGGCTTGCACCAGTGAAGTAACTTGGTCACTGCTCGTCCCCCACATCTATGCGCCCCTGCCATGAGGAGCAGGATGGAGAATCCACTTTTACAATATTAAGGTGAGGAGAAGGGCCAAGGGGGAGGAAGGGGTTGAGGCCAAGGGAGGTGGGAAAACATAAAGACAATCTAGTATTGAATCCAGCTCTCCTATATTGCAGACCCATCTTTAACCAGAGGCCTTACCAAGGGACTGGGAGAGGGTTCAAGAGTGCAAATCATCCAACCAGGGCTGGGTGGCATCCCCGTGGATACCAGGTGAGTGTAACATCATGCTACTCCTCACTGATAAGGCCCTATAAGGCTGAAACATGTCTGTGGCTGCGTATGGTCTCTTGCAGAAGGGATGTGACCAAGCAGTTCAGGCTGGACTGCCCATTTCGGGGTGGGACCAAACCTGATTTGCATATGGGCTTTCCATTTTTGTAATGGCTTGGCAGGCAAAGAACAATGGTCTGGAGAGATGCCTGAAGCAATGCCGGAGGTTAAGATTAATTCTAAACCTTCCAGCCATTGTTTTGCTTAGTCACCCGGAGTGGGACGGATATGTCCAGACGTGGGCCCCATGCCTGCAGAGCCAAGAGACCAATGCTACTCGTCACTGATGAGGCCCAACAAGGCTGAAATATGTCTGAGGGTGCTTGTGGTTTCATGCAGAAGGGATGTGACCAAGCAGTTTGGGCTGTACTGCCCCTTTTGGGGTAGGACCAAGCCTGATTTGCATATGGTCTTTGCCATTTTTTAATGGCTTGGCAGGTAAAGAACGATGGTCTGGAGGGTTTGCCAGAGCAATGCTGGAGGTTAAGATTAATTCTAAACTTTTCAGCCATCACCTCTTTCTTTTTTGCTTTGTCACTCCGATTGGGATGGACATGCCCATACATGGGATCTCTTGACTGCTGAGCCGAGAGACCCAAGCTACTCCTCACTGATAAGGCCCAACAAGACTGAAACATGTCTGGGGCTGCTTGTGGTCTCGTGCAGAAGGGATGTGACCAAGCAGTTCGGGCTGGACTGCCCCTTTTGAGGTGGGACCAACACTGATTTGCATACAGTCTTTCGCCTTTTGTGATGACTGGGCAGGCGGAGAAAGATGGTATAGAGGGTTGCCCAGAGCAATGCCGGAGATTAAAATTAATTTTTAACCTTCTAGCCATCACCTCTTTTGTTTTGCTTAGTCACCTAGAGTGGGATGGATAAGCCCAAACGTGGGTCCCTCGCCTGCTGAGCCGAGAGACCCAAGCTACTCCTCACTGGTGAGGTCCAACAAGGCCGAAACATGCCTGGAGATGCTTGTGGTCTCGTGCAGAAGGGATGTGACCAAGCAGTTCGGCCTGGACTGCCCCTTTTGGGGCCAATAGCACAGCTGATCCAATAGCACAGCGAGTAGAGCACTCGCTTTGACATCTGTGCAGAGCCTGCTGATGCAGGTTCGAATCCCGGCAGGACCAAACTCAACCTTTCATACTTCTGAGGTCGATAAATGAGCACCACACACCGTGGGTAATAATAAGCAGCGCTCAGATGCATGAGGGTTCGTAGCGCTATATAAATGCTAAATTAGTATAATAATTATTATAAGGTCTTTCGCCTTGTGTAATTGCTTGGCAGGTGTAGAACGATGGTCCTGAGAGTTGTCCAGAGCAATGCCAGAGGTTAAGATTAATTGTAAACCTTCCAGTCATCGCCTCTTTTGCTTTGCTTAACCACTAGATTTTCTACACCCAAGCCAGGACATATTGAAGAATGCAGAATCAGAAGTGAGCCAAACAGGGTTATATGAGTAAGACTTCCACACCACATACATAAATATCTGTTACCGGACACAGATGCACTTAGTAAGAGGAAACTATCATGTGCAATACCACTTTTGAATGGCTATTGGGAATACTTAAGTATTGTCATACCTCTGCTATTAAAGTAAATTGTCTTGTGAGCACCTCTGAAGTACAGTCGTGCACATTCCAGCTGGGTCTTCTTGATGTAGTATCCTCCTCTCCATGATATGGAGCAAAGCTACTTTCACCATTAAATAGGTTCAAGAAAAGATGTCAAAAGATATATTGCATTTACTTTATTTTGTGTGTTTTATGTGTGGATCATAATAAAAGATTAATAGCAGTTGTCTCATTAACTGTTCAATGTCTGACTCAGTGTCCTTTCCTGTTCTGTTACTGGTTAATTTCCAACAACTATATCAAAGGAAGTTCCTCATTAAGCGACACAGACCTATGGCTCACACAATGTGTGGCTTCCACAAAGGAAAGTAGCACATAGCTGACAATGCGCATGAGCTGCCACTAAGTCAGTGTGTAAAGCCTCACCCACTGCTTGATTGTGACTATAGCTGTCGTCATTCACAGTATTGCTTTACTCGTGTAGGTGGTTGAGCATGGGCAAGGTAGAATTCCAGTTGCTTGGCACATACATGTTCAGCTGGTGGTGTGGGAGATTTAGTTGCACCTTCAGCATTTGCAAAGCATGTATGAAATGATATGGCTGGCTTCAATGTGGCCGATCTGGTGACCCACAGCAGACCTTTCATGGACAGGGTAGTAAGCACTGAAAAACATGTCACCATGTAGAACATGTGCAAAGATTAGAACATGCATTATGTCTCCCAGCCTGTGGGCAGCAATTTCATTTGAGCTATAATCGGCTGCAGAAAGCTCAAGTATAGCTATCAGGAACTTAGGCACTCTTCCACTACCTCCTTTCCTCTATCTCAGATGTCTGCACCTTTATGGCTGATGGTATCAAAGCCTGGCATGCACAAAGTGACTTGTTGGTGGATGGCATGTGCCTGCTGTGAGGAGCCCTCTTACTCTCCTGTATTGCCACTAGGGGGAACGGTAACCCAATGTTAAATGGACTTGCATACCCTCGGGTCTGTACTATGTCTTTTTCATTTCAAGAACTATTGTATCATATGGGTATACATTTGCATGCAAAGTAATTAGTAATATTTCTGGCTGTGCTCAAAATGAATCACTGAAACTGTGCAAAATGATTGTTCCCCTCCACTACTAAAGCTCTGGTTGTTGCTGATTTTGTGCTATGGGTTTAGAATAACCCTTGGTTCTGGGGTGATAGCCCAGGGCAATCCCAGCATGTTGTTCAGTGTTCTCTGTCTCGTGGGGGCCCATTTCCTGTTCATGACGTCACCTATTATTTATTTATTTATTTATCCATTTATAAAGCGCCAAAGCCCACAGGCAGTTAACAGGACATTCCAGAGGAAGGAAGCAGTCTACCTGCTCTTTTCAAAGAGGAGAGTTTTTAGATGTCTCCTAAAAGTCAGATGTCTTTCCTCTAAGCGCAGATCCAAAGGCAGGTCATAGCAGGCTTGAGCAGCCAGCACAGGAAATTATCTTCCATTCCCTCTGGTTCTTTTGACCCAGGGGATTGTGAAGGTTTGGCAGAACTAGATTGCATGGAACTTTGTGGCTTGTACTTAGACACCTTTTCTTTAAAATACCTTGGAGCTTCCCGAAAAACACATTTATGAGCCAAGGTAATTACCTTAAAGCGAATCCTTACAGCCACCGGTAACCAATGAAGCTCTCTTCGGGGCATAGTTGCATGTTCCTTCTTGGGAATATTGCACACAATCCTAACTGCATCATTTTGGACTTTTTGCAGATTATTCACACATTCCTTACTGCCAGCAACAAGCAAGGCGTTACAATAGTCTAATCTTAACATAATGATCGGACAGACTAAAGTTTCACAATTTCTCTTACTTACCAAAGGGCTTTGTTGCCGTTCTTTAACATTTTAAATGATATTGTGAATTTTTCACCATGGCATTTGCATGGGCCTCAGTCCCAAGGGAGGCTTCCATGTACACCCCTAAGGTCTTACCTTTTGCTGAGACTGGGATGTAACAGCCTTCTCCTTCAAGCCCCTCATCTTCTAGAGCTAGTTTGTCCCTTGCCTGTCTGTAGCCATAGACCATCAGCTCAGTTTTTGAGCAATTCAGGCACAGCCAGTTTTCAGTCTTCCAAATCTTGAAGCTGCTGCATACATTGTTTAATTTTTTTACGGAATCCTGATGGTAATTTCCTCTGAGTTCCATTGTCAACTGGATATCATCAGCGTAATTTGTGAATTGCAGACCCATCTGTTCCATTTGGACGCATAAAGGTTTTATATACACATTCAAAGGTGCAGGAGACAAAGAAGCACATTTTGGTACACCATAGTTTATCTCAGATGATCCGGAAGAAGCATCCCCCCAGCAAATTCTACTTCTTCTTTAATTCTTCAGGGAGACATTTGTGATGGAAAGAGGTAATCACAAATCTCCTAATAAAAGGCAAAAAGAGTTTAGGGTTCTCCTGAATGACTTTAGATGGCATTGTAAGGATACTGTAGATGTAGGGAAATGGGCAGTAAGTGAGCCATGACACTACATTCAGAGGAGGCTGTAAACAGTGGCATTCTTTCAGTAAGCACGTGTTTAAAATGCTAAGAGTTCAGGGTAAACAGGTCAGCTGTCCGGTTTGGACTGTACACATACTAATCTAAACTAACTCCTTAACACCCTTGCCATTAATGAATAACATGTATTTAATAAAGCAGTTCAAAACAGACGCCGTTGACGGATTGAAATTGAAGTGTGATTTTCTGCAGTTGAATTAAAACATGCAAATATTTTACAGCATTGCACGAACTGCGAGGTTGAAATATGTACAGTTCAGAAAGAACCATTGTATTAGGGGAAATGATTGTTGCAAACATTACTTGCAAAGCTATGCTTCATGGGAAACCAGCTTGGGTGATGTGTACACGTCAGAAAAAGAGGCAGGTTTTGTTGAGCGACTGGGATAGCATATAAATTCAGGAGACAGAAGGGGTCGGGGACAGAACAGCAGACAGATGAGAAGAGTCGGGTCATGCAGTGCAGAGGGAAAAAGGTTTTCCTGCCAGAACTGCAGAGGCTCTCTGGAGACTGAGCTAATGGGCGGTAGACTCCAGGGGAAACTGACGCTTTGGCAGACGGGCTGTGTCCTTCGTGGGGGCAGCTGGGCTTTTCAGAGTTCGCTATACTCCCTTGTGCTGATAATCCAGTTCAGAGGGGTCCAGAGATAACAGTGCAAGAATCTCCTGGAAGTGAAAGGTGACTATATGTGTGAAGTGACGAGCAGTCAGGATCAATTGGTCATTTTTATGAATAATGCCTTTTTTAACTTGCAGGAGATACAGATTTGAAAGTGTAAAAGCCGAAAACATTAAGTTGGCTTGCTGTTGAGTTTTCCTTTTGTTTTCTCTCTTAGACTGTGTATCCTGCCATTTGTATTGGAATACAAGTTCTGTGGTAAGATAAGAACCATGGATGTTTATTAATGAATACAAACTGGTCATGCAATCTAATGTAGAGGTCCTATTTTGTATTTATGTGTATATTCTGCACAACATATTCTCTAAATAGATTCAAATAATAGTGTATATAAGAAGAAACATTTTTAAAACTGAAACAGTGGGGTTGTGTTTTCTGAGTATAAATGTATTCAATGAAAAAGAGGGTATGAAGTTACAGGGAAGAGCCCCAATGTCCCAAAGGAGGTAATCAATTTTACCACGGTTTGTAAAACATGAGATACATTTTGGTGTTCATAGTAAGCAAGTTTAAAGCCTATGATGCATGTTTGACTGGTGAATCATTCACAATCAAAAATGCTTTATGAATTGGCTGATAGAGCATTGCCCTGCATCGTAGATAAGTTGCTGGGGGACAAGTCTAATAAGTCCAGTGATATCTACTTTAGGGAGGACCCGGGTGGAATACAGACATTCATCTATGTCTGAGGGGAGCATTGCCACTCTAGATAAGGCATACTATAACAAAATACCACTACTTTACCACAGTAACAAAATACCACAATATTAGGTGTATCCCCTCCAGACAAAGGGCCTCATTACATGGTAGGTGGAGAACCATGGCGCTATTAGCGCCATGGTTCATGCCGGTAAAATACCGGCACCGCCTTGGTGGAAAGGGGAATTACCGCCCCATTCCAAGGTTGGCGGTGCGGTAATTCCCCCTTCCACCATTGCCCTTCCCCATTCCCATTTTTGCCTCATAAGGCATAAAGGGAATGGGGAAGGCGCTAATTACGGCACCGCAAATTGCGGTACCGTAATTAGCTCCCTGGGTCCCTTTGCGGGTTGGTTTTTAACGCCTGCAAAAAGCAGGCATTAAATACCCCAACCCGCAAAGGGACCTCGTAGTAAGGCGGTAAGGATTTACCAGTACCGGTAAAGTACCGGTACCGGTAAACCCTTACCGCCTACCGTGTAATGAGGCCCAAAGTCTCTAACAGCCAGAACCATCAGGAGCTTAAACATAATTTTCTGCAAAGAGAATAGGTTCTACCTGTGTCGGTAGTTCTTGTGACAGCCTGGTTGGTTCCACCATTGCAAGACACCCATCTACACCACTGACACATTTGGGTCTCTGTATCAGTGTCTCGAGGCCAGAACACATGTTGTTTTATAATATCTTTCTTTTGAATGCATGTGGGATTGTGCTGGTAGGCGCAATTTCAGAGCATTTCCGGTCCTCCAAATAGTACAGTTGGCTCAATGTTGGAAGTGTGGTTGGACTCATAATCACTGTTCCTAAATGTATCTCTCTACCTCCTCTTGCAACAAGGTGGGATTCGGTTCATAGACCAAGGAAGTGGAAGGGATGGGATCATGCATTGACTGTGACAGGCTGAGCAACATTCCACAACTCTAACATGGGGGATTAACCATGACTCTGCAGCCCCTGACCTGCTACTGAGACTTGCAACTCCAAACCTTTCTCATTAAAAACATCCCCTTCTGAAACAAATTCAGTGTGTAGCTCCTTTGATTGCACCTCAACAGACTTCTGCAAAATTGGGATTGCGGATACTGGTCTGGTCTGTTGCAACATTGGAGAATAGATTGCATTCCCATTTATGCCAGATTCAGATGTAAGCGAAGGTCAGCTGTTGGCTGGCAGCAGTGAGGTATCAGACACAGCTGCACCAGTGGTGACATTATAAGCACCCACATCCACCACAGCCATTGTTTCAATGATCCTATGAGTACTAGTAGTAGTTATCTATGTGCACCTTCTGTTGGCTGACTGTTGCTGTACCTTGCTGCCATCCATGATTGTACATCCCTTAAACCTCCAGATGTTTCTTCTGGAAACCATGCACCATTTCCCTGTCTTCTTCTCCCCCACCCATGTTTGGCTGTTGACCTTGAAAACTGTTATTTGTTGTTGATTATTGCCACACAGAATTTAGACACTGACAACCCTGAGTGATAGTTTTTAAAATGTTGTAGTGCTGTGATGTGTGGCCATGCAGCTGGCCTCTACTGCAAGGCCATGTAAACAATTTCTTCCCAGAAATGTTACCCTTTTCTCAAAGACTATCAAAACATACATTTTGCAAGACATTAAGTGTTTATATATGCCAGCTATTTTGATCCACCAAGTTGTATCTGAGCATGCTTCACATTAAGCTGCAAGAACCAAAGACTGTTGCCCTTCAACAATAGTGCGCTAATAAATTTGACACAGAATTCAAGTGGTCATGTGTGTCATCTATTATATTCAACCAAGTTCTCTTTTAGTATGGGTACAATCAATTCATGAAGTCACATGTTTGAAAGCTTGTACCGATGTACCAGATACTAATAGATTGTTTGAA
Organism: Ambystoma mexicanum; assembly: GCF_040938575.1. Taxonomy (NCBI): domain Eukaryota; kingdom Metazoa; phylum Chordata; class Amphibia; order Caudata; family Ambystomatidae; genus Ambystoma; species Ambystoma mexicanum. Next base: position 394,754,910 of record NC_090936.1, read on the forward strand.
AAAAAGTTTGAAAAAGATGGCGGCCAGGTAGTCCCTTCTTTGTTTCCATGACAGACATTGATGAGGCTGCGGGGATGCACAGGAAACACTGCAGTTCCTGGCATCGGCGAAGGACCACGCCATGGAAGGTAAGTGTGATGGGATGGGAGAGGCAAACATATGTGGAAAAGGGGGTTGGGGAAGGGGACACAGGGATGTGGGCTATGTAATCTCACAGTCAAGTTATCTGCTCTCCTTCTCAGGGATGAATTCTCTCTGAAGTCTATGCAAATGGCACCTGCATTGTTCGCCCACTTCTTATCACTGATTGCATCAAATGGTGCTTTGTTAGCAAAACTTATCCTAACTATAACTTTTTAAGTCCAAGTCACTAATGATCTCTCCATATCTTCTTCCCGCTACTCTAACCCCATTCCAGGTTAGTACTCACTTTCCTAAATTTCCTACACCTGCCTCCACAAAAATCTCCTGACTATAAAGTTCTAATTTCTGATGGGTCTTAATGTAAATGGGTGGTGTAAAAGCCATCTTGATTTCTGGCTGACGCCTCCCCAACTGCTCCCTGCAGCTCCCTGGTTATTCCAATGCAGTCCTCTCACTGTCAGGCCAGCAGTACATCTGCTTGCAGGCCACCGGGGTAGTCTTCGCCACACTGTAGACACTTGAAAGGGTTACTATGGAAATCGGTACTCGACCAAGAGGGTCTCACTTTATCTGGCAAGTTGGTAACTCCACCAGATCTATCCTACCAGGTCACAATATTGGCTCCGCCCCACAATGACTCTTTTACAGGTCATGTCCGTTTATTTATTATTCTAAATGTGTTTTCATTCAGACAACTTATCAGATTTCCAACACAGGTACTATCATAATAGTTATTTCCAGAGTTTGCTTGTCATTCAGGATAGAACACATTCCAATATTATTTTTAAAGCATTTTTATTTTTAGTGCACTGGCTAATCATACACTTTGGCACATACACAATAACGAAAATATGAAGAAAAAAAGACAAATAAAATACAAGTTAACACAGCATCATAGTTATTCTACACAGTTAAAAATAAAATATAATCTAATAGCTATTTAAAAATCAATTAATATTTAGCAGGTAAGGCTAAAAAAGCACATCACACAAGGAATGCAGCCGCAGTAACAAGTAGGGAATTAGCCGAATAAATAAAGCTCCAGAATTGGTCTGAAGTGACAGATAAAATATTGTGTAGCAAATGTTGAAATCCTTTAACATAAAATGATCAACACAAAATGATCGTAATACAGGGCACCCAGTTAACGCATGTCAGGATGTTTCCCCAGTAGTAATATAGAGTCTACAGTTTCTTTTTTTAAGCAGTATACTAAGCGAGCTACCGGTATATTACTGGGTAGGGAGGATGTTCAACCGTAGGTAGATAAGGAACCTTATTAACCTCTCATCACAGAGTTTGGTGAGGTAGGAATACAGAGTTCCAAGTTGATGACTCTGCAGAATACAATCGCCATAGTGTTTCTTCCTCTGCAGACTATTTGTAGTGTCAACACGGTCACAGTACAATGATTTTTTTTTCAATATGAGACCTGCATTCGGTGTAGACAGCATCTGATCAACAGTGAATACAATGTTGTTGAAATGAGAATGAGCCGTTTTCCTTAGTGCGTCAAAAAATCCTTTTGAGTAATGAGTCCAATACAGGTGGCAAGGAGTCCGATAAAACTACAGTCTTCAGGCAAACAAGCGGAGAGCTGTCAATCTAACCTACACCGCTGGATTAACCCCCGGGATTACATTGACATAACATCAAGTTCCCTTCTTACTGCCTCAACCGGAACCGATTGCGGAACACCTTAAACAGAACACAAAATTCTACCTTCGGCGCATTCCAGCCAATCAACAAATCTCTCAGGCAACAATTCCAGGCCATACAATACATCAGGCACAATGCGGGTGTGATATATAGATATCAACCCCTCCACATTGTTACCTCCTTTCAATACAGTACACCTTGCAAGCACTATCCCCTTACTGCAAATGTTAGGGAGAATGTAGTCTTCATAATTTATTTGTTTATGTATTTATAGAGCGCTGCAGCCCGCAGGCATTACCTGGATGGTATTTAATTAGAAAACCTAAATACAGATAACTATTGCCCACCTTCAATGACTGCTGATTTAGTTTCCAAGCAAATTTGGATTGTGCAGTTCGTCAATTGCCCAATATCAATATTTTTGTTTTGGTTTCATTAATGGGCAGATGATTCAGCCTAGAATAAGAAGAAAGAGCAGTAATAGACAGCATCAAACCAATGAGAGCGTGGTCGTTTAAGACAGTGTCATTTGCATATAAAATACATGTACTGCTTCCTTTCCTATGCAGGGGAGAAATGATGCACCAAGCCAAGGGCACTGTCCAGATCAGATATATACAGATTGAACAGCATGTGTGCCAATATGCAACCGTGCTTCAATCCCTGATTGGTATCCATCTGCTTAGAAAGGGCACCCTCTTGGATCAATCTGTCTGTCACCTCAGTGTCACTATACAGGAACTGGATGAAATATGAGGCCTGTGGGCATGCAGCGCTTTATAAACATTAAAATAAATACATACATATAAATAAAAGAGTTGGGTCCAAACCCCAAGATCTGAGTTTATGCCACAACACTGGTCGAGAGGCTGAATCAAACGCTTTGGAGAGGTATATAAAACATATGTATAACTTCCCATTTGGTTGTCTAAGGGTTTCATTATACAAATAGTGTAACACACGAAGATTATTACTCATGCAGTGATCCTTCCTGAAGCCTGTCTGAAATTACCAAGAAGATGTTTCTCCTTAGCCCACTGTGACAGTTGATTCATTAATAAGGATGCAAACAATTTAGAGCTAGAGTCTAGCATCGCAAGCAGTCTGTAGTTGGACGAATCCTCCCTAGTGTATTTCCTTTAGACTGGCATCAGGATGGATTCCCTCCAGCCCTTAGGTAATAGACTCCTTGCCATAATTCAATGAAATAACTTGTTCAGCTGACTTGACCAAAAACGGGGGGTTGGCTTTGAAGACCAAATTTGCAAAAGTGTCAGGCCCAGGATGGCTTCACTTTATGTATCAGGCCCAAAATGTCATCAAGGTCCCAGGTAGGCATGGAGCCTCTTAAGGAATCTTCAAAGAAGGGGTTACTTTGTTGTGAAGAATCATCCGAATATAAGAAGGATAGATGTTCAGCTAAGCTTCTTCAGAGACCACATTGAATTCCAACATGCTTAAGTTGGATAAACGCTGTCAATAATAAGACCAAAATCTCTTGCTGGCGTTGGTTTGTAAAAGGCTGTAAATTAGCTTCCAGTTAGCGTTATATTATCATGTCTATGGCCTCTGAGCAGTTTGTGTACTTTGTACCAAGGGCAACAAGGGATTTAACCACACACTCGGTTTTAGTGGTGTCTTTTTTAATCTTTGCACGTTCCTTGTTGTGAAGCCTTTTATATCAAACACTCCTTCTCGACGGCGCTGTAAATTATCTTTCGTATCATAGAATTTTAGGTGCCGAACCGAATCATGAATGTATCCAAATTCCAATCATTTTCTTTCAGCCAAGCTTCCACAGTGTGAGATTCAAGACCTATCAATGCAGACATCCTTCCAACATTATTATCAGACCATATTATACGGCTCCCTTGTAAATTCACCCTACAATTGGGGTCTGTCTGCTTGAAGGTGCGAATATTGCATAGGGTTTGTGACCATATAAGTGGAAAATGGTTGCAGATTTGTTGCAGATTTGCAATTCAGTAACCACCACAGCGCTAGACTGTACACATAGTGATTGATCCAAAAAGATGTAGTCATTGACAGATGAATAAGTGCCATTGGGACACGTCTGTTTCAATTTTTTGCCCCTCATTGAATTCCCATTAAGGCATAAAAAAATCAGCTGAATTACACCATATCCCCAACCATGGTCATGCTTATTTCCCCTAAGTGTCATGGCACCAGGGATTCTTCGTTGCAGATTGAGGTTTCAAAATAATGGTATGCATTGAAATCACCTGCAATCACCACATTACCAGCGGGAAAAAAGCATCAAGGTTTTCCTGGATGGTTTTGGTGGCCTGCACATCCAGGGGATCGTATATGTTAACAATCAGCAGCCCATTAGTAGATAGGCTGTTATTAGCAGTATATACTGCTAGCATGTAAGGAGAAGAAAAATCACACATATATATATTTTGATATTAAAGTGAGTTTTAGCTCCAACCACCAGACCACCCGAAGGGTGCCCTCTGCCACTATGAGTGGTGAGGCAAGAGTGAACATTTTACCTATCAACATTGATATGTTCTGTCAACCAAGTCTCTTGGAGGCCGAAAATGTCAACCAAGTGCCACCATTGCTGCCGGGCTGTTAACCAAAATGGTCTCAAACCGACTGATACCACAAAGGGGAGGTTCAACCAACTTCTTACTGTGTGGAGTAAGACTGTGTATTCTGCAAAAAGAAGTTGAGTATCATAAAAGTGCCTATATAGCAGGGTATCCTATCTTGTTAACCACAACATGTTCTGAGAGAAGGTCAAACAACTCAGAAAAAATAATGTCCCCCCAATGGCCAATGCCAAGAGGAAGACCTCTTGGTTTGGGGGCGTTTGACCGTATGAAAAGTGACTGTGGCAAACTGACCAAAAAAAAGCCCACATGTGGTCACTTTTCATATGGTCAAACACAACCCCCCACACTCCTAACCCCCTTCCCTACTTACCTGCTCGCTCGCCGCCTGATCCGCTTCAACCCTGCAGCGTCAGATCCGTCCCTCTAACGTGGGTCGGATCTGACGTTTAAGGGTCTTTTTTTCTTTTTTTTTCTTTTTTTTCGACCCCGCCTCCAATATCGAAGAAGCGGGGGACACCCCTGCACCCCCCCGGGCCAATACACACCGAACATGGGGAGCGGGGGACACCCCTGCAACCTTGCTCCACATGTTTGGTATGTATTAGACAATTTGTTCGAATATATTCGGTCAAATGGTACAGGCCAAATTCAAACAAATCTTCTAATACCGACCTCTTCATTACAGAGTGTAAGTGTTGTGATCCACCAAGTTTCCACCCCAAGGCACATCCTGTGGGGGCCTTACACATACCATGCTTCAAGCTTTAAGTCACCAGTTTTCCGGAAAACCTGGTCTACAGACATCTTGCAGATAAAAAACATATTCCAATGCGACATCACCATAGCATGCAGCTACCTATATTTGTAATACCACACTGTACCTTGTGGTGCAAAACAAACATTTCATTAGAATCTAAATTTGTTTTATTTCTGATTGGGTGAGGAGCCTTGCACATGTTTTACTTTTAATCAGATTCGCCACCTGAGACGTCTCCACCTTGCTGGCTCCTGATTGCTCGTGCATGGCCAGCCAACTGAGAGAGCTCCACCCTGCTGATTGGTTGTGCTTGGCCTGCCCCCTGCAACACATGCATAGACAGTATACATGGGACCCATGCTAGTTGTTCAGGGCTTGCCTTGCTAACCTAATTCATGGGTTGCTGTCAGTCCTTCTTCCATCTTGAACATATGCGATTCTGGAAGACTCCTCGATGGATTTGTGCTCTTCTTTTGGACAAGCCTATTGGGATCAGTTAATAGAATTCGCTATTTTAAATGTTGCTTTTGGGAATGATTTTTGGAGGGTTTTTACTTTCATAAATCTACATCTACATCTAGACCATGGTCTTTGACTCTAGTTGGAACCTGGACTTGAGACTGGATTTGTGGAATTGCAGACAATCCAAGATTTCAGGTAGTAGGAAAGTTAACTAATCATTGAAATTGATTGTATTGAATATGAAGCCATGTTTCTAGTTGCAATAGTTTTCTACCCTGCAAATAGATGTCTCCATTGTAGTGTTTGGGATATCTTTAGATTGCAACAACGTTTGTGTCAATAAAACTATTCTTAATGTGTGTGCTGTGAATAACAACACAAATCTAAAAACATTTTCTAACAATGGTCTAAATGTTAGTAGCTTTTATTCAATAATATAGGAGACATGAGTACTGATCCTATGTATTTGTACGTTTTTATGCCTTATTTTCTGTCCCTTTTCCGAAATATGAGCCCTTGAAGATATGATATGAGGGTGGAGTATTCTGTGTTGTTATCATGGTGTCATTTCATTTATTTCATCATTTGAAGACTTTGATATGGGATGCTAATACTGCTGGCTCTGTCGTGTTCCTGTGACTTCACTTATGAGAGGTTCCATGAAACAAACATGCTTTCAATTTATTTTCATTAGCACCAAGATACCAGCCCACTTGGTGGCACTTCAGGACTTCAAAGCATAATGACCCAAATTAAGGGGTGCCACAACCAGGAGATTGGCACAGCTACACTGGGCAGAGCCTCCAAATGATGACCACGGTCTTCACTGACCATTCGCCAGAATCACACCCTCCAACATAAAAGGATTCCCTCTAAGTGTCTCAGTCCACTTAAACCATCAGAAAATGTCACCTCTTCCACCATCTTATGTATCACAGCCTTCAATATGTTTTCACACTGAAAGGCCCATGAGGCTTCCATCTGGAACATAACATAACATCATACACAAGCACACATCAACAAATCATGTCTTGAATTGCTCTCTGACACCACTAAGTGTGACAAATGAACCTCTGGGGCACAAGTGGGGCATGGATCAATATCAGACTCTACGCCAACAATCAGCCCCACACCTCTATTACACCTGTGGGATAAATTATCCCACTCAGCTGTGCTTTAATTCATCACTTTGCTGCAGTGGTACCAGAAACAGCAAATTTTCACTGCAGGAATGTGCCAATGTGCTCTGCAACATTTAACATGGAGTGGAGTGAAAGAGGCAGCATTACTTTGCAGAAAACCCGAAATGCCTCTTTAAAATAAATGACACCTCTTCCAACCTTTAAAAGTGCTGCTTGGCGCTAAACCCATCCAGTCCTTATGAACCACTGTGATTAAAAAGGCCCTGCAATGCCCAGGATCATCCATTGTGTCTCAGAGTAGCCGGGCCTCATTTGAATGACAGCTCTTGTCAAAAGTGTCTTTGAAAAATCAAACAGGGGCTTTGCTTTCATTTTACACAGGAAACGGGTCTATTTTCTTTGCAAAAGTATCTAAATCAGCTGTTCAGAGAAAGACTCTCAATAGATACCTGTGTAAATGTATCCATGCTGCAAAACGACTACAGCACTCAAGAAAATAACTATAGCTGCATTAAGTGTGTATTTGCTGGAGGTGAAAACCGAATTTAAAGAAATAGTATAATGATTTTTATCTGACTGAAGAGAAAAAATCGCCTATGTAAAAGTAAATTATTGTGTGAAGGCCTGTTTACTTAGCAATGTAAAAGGATTTGTTGCTGGTGAAAGTACACCTATAAACTGTTTTGATTTCAGCGGTTTAAGTCAAGATGTAAAACTCATAGGCTAAGTTGGCAAGCTAAAAAAAAAACTTGCTCTGCCAGTTGCTAGCCTTGAGAAAGGGTGACACATCATAAACCTCTGGCTCAGGAAAGCGCTAATTGCTAGCTTGAAAGACTTTGAGCCTCATTACACGGATGGCGCTAAGGGATTACTGGCACTGGTAAGGGCACCGGTGCCGGTAATCCCTTAGCGCCATACTACGAGGTCCCTCAGCGGGTCCCGTCCTTAACGTATGGTCAGACCACACGTTAAGGACGGGACCCGCTGAGGGACTTCAGGGCAAATAACGGTATCGCTAATGGCGGTACCGTTATTTGCTTCTTCCCCATTCCCATTGAGCCCTATGGGGGCTCAAATGGGAATAGGGTAGGGCCTTGGTGAATGGGGAATTACCACCCCGCCAACCTTGGAATGGGGCGGTAATTCCCCCATTCACCAGGGCGGAGTCGGTAAAATACCGGCAGCAACCATGGCACTAATAGCGCCATGCTTACCGCCATCCGTGTAATGAGGCCCTTTGAATGCACCAGGACAAAGAAACTTCACAAGCTCATTAGACATTTGTCTTTGCTCCAGGCTGGGACAGTAGTAGGCTGAGACTCTCACCTGTCAAGTGTGAGGGGCAATAAAACCTTCAATAAAGAGAGAGGCCCCTCATCCTGCTTCAAAGGAAGTGACAATTGACAGCAGTTGGGGAAAGAAGGAAAAAAAAACGGATCAAGTGACACTGACTTCCTTTTGGTTTTAAAGGCTATTTTGTAACTGAACTTTAAAGACGTTTAACTGTGCTGCACGAATTAGGAAAAATATGAAAGGTTCGTAGTTCTAAATCTAATTGTATGCTCTTTCTTTGAAAACTTGGTAGAACTCATTACTGCATACAGACCAAAAGTTATAACAAATGACAGATTACATGGAAAGTATTGAGGTTGCGAACATAACATTTTGTACGTACATCCCTGGGGTAAATGTGCATCTGTGTACAAAATTGGGGAATTTTAGGCCAAATCCTTCATGTTTAGAATTACCAAAATGTGTCAGAAAGGCAAAACCTGATCCCACAGACTCGGGGTTTGGACTGAAATATGGCGCACAAAATATGTAACCTGTGTATCTGATTTTCTCAGAGGTTGCAAATGCATAAATATGTGTTTGTGGCAAAATTAGATTTTGGTTCCAATAGCTTGGGGAGGTTTCCAGACATTGTAAAAATCACCCCATAAACATGACATCCTTTTGCTGTGATCCAATCAGCGAAGAGCTAGGAGGAGACTTCTACTTTCCCCAATCCTGTTATTAGAGGCAGGAGTAGTAAGCCTACCCTGGTCATATACTTTAGTGATGTCATATGGCATGATAAATAAGGGCCCTTAACAGCACACAGGACACACTGTTTCCTGACTCTCTTCCTGAATTCCTGCATGGCGTTCGGTTCCTGATTTCTTCATCCTGTTTGATCCTGATTCCAGATTTTCATTACAAAGCCACGGCCTGTGCATTGCTGACCCCATTTTCAGCTAGGTCTCAAATTCTACAAAAAAATCCCAAAAACGCAAGGGAAGCATCCTGATCCAGCCTGGCTTGCTGCCACTCACTGCATGCTGCTGCTATCCTACCCTGATAATCTGTGGTATCCAGTAACCAGAAGTGCTACCCTGTATCCAGTCCATGCCCGCTGATTTTGTCCGGCTGTCCTGTGTTAGACCAGATCCTTGTGGTGATCCAGAACACTTGACGGTCCAAAATCCTAAATTAAAGTGAACTGTAAATATTAATAGGAACCACACAAAACCATAGCATACCTTGCCTTGCCTTGTCCTATCCCAATCTCTAAACCATCCTATCCTTACCTTAATAACTTGTAACATTGTCAGAATCCTTATTGCAATCCTGTCCTTGATTTATCTTGCTAAGCACCATTTCTTAAGTCATTTTTATCTTGTGTAAATCCTAAACTATCAATCCTATTTCGAGTGACCGGACTGGTTCCGCCAGGGCGGGCGTTGGGGATATCTGGGGTTGAAGTCATGAATCAACTCTAGAGCTTACTGTGTCCCTCTTTGGTATTCTAGCCGGAATGCTCTAGTATAGAGTAAAACTATTCTTGTCCAAACTGAGTTTCTTTCCTGTCTTCACTACCTGATCTTTCTAAAAACGTCTCTTATTCTACATTGAATATCTCCCTCAGTTTAATAGCTACAGACCTCATTTCAATCCTGGATTATACCTAAGACCTATAGCTACACCCCAACCCCAAACCAGTGAATTTCACCCATTTTTATTGAAAAACATTTGGTTAATTTTAGGCGGGAATTAATATTTTTGCAAAGTTTTACACATGTTATTTTTATTCTACATTATTTACAACCTTCCATTCAAATTCAAATTGTTATTTTTGCTCAAACTATTGCTTATGACTGATAGTATCTTTCCAATGTTGCTCCCATATAAATTGTACTGATTTAGGGATTTTTGCACACTTTCAGTGTTTTATTCAGCCATTTTCGAGTGTCAGTTTATCATTGTAAGGTTTCAAATACATTTTTCTCTCTTGTTTGAGGTGGGAAGGATGGATTAGAAATTTGTTTATTGTTCCTCATTCCTGATTACCTGCTCCTTATATCTCTTTAGAATTGATTATTTGTGGGTTGAGGAATATTGCAGGGGGAAATTCAAACTTGAGCGCTATCTTTCCAAAAATTCAAAGTGTTCCTATTTCTCTGGTGTTTTCTAGTTTGTGTTGCTAAAGAGTGAATTTAAGTGCATTACATACCTTATTATTTGTTATTGTCACCACATTGGTCATTGCTGCCCCATATATTAAAAAGTATATGTTTGATTTGAATTTTAAATGAATAAATAAATAAATATTACCTTTACCAACCAACCTGATTCCTGGTCCATCGTGACCCGGGGTATTTGAAAAGGGGTGTGATATGAGTGGTGTATCTCTCAAATAATTAACCTATGTATAACAAAATAAGCATTACAGTTGTGCGCTGCATACTAGGCTGAGACCAGGGTGTATCGCCTGATTGAAATCCTTAACACACTAGAAGGGATCCAAACAGATTGGAAACACAAGTAAATTATAAATCTCCTTGTCCAATGTTGGTAACATAGATGGAACGGCAGGCTTATCTCCACAAGGTTGTGGATCGTTGGTTAGTTGTATCACTGCGAACATACAATTATTACCTAATGATAAAAGGGACTAACCAGTCAAGGCTGTATAAAAATAGCTACTTTATTATCATCACAACAGACAGTATTAGCACACTACAAAATACAAACCACCCTGTAAACTAATGCAGGGGACAGACAGTTACAAGAAGTAAAAAGGGATGCGCTCTGGATACTGACAGGAGGGTAGTTGGTAAAGTAATTAATCTCAATAGTTCAAGGATACTTGGTTTCAGCAAAAAGGGAGCAATGGGTCATAAAATGTCACTAGTGGCCTTCAGAGAAGAACCAGGGAGACAGAACCACAATGTACCTGGTGCTTGTGATGCTTTTGATGCTCAACAGGGTCTAGTCGGTCCCAGGATGCTTGCAGGTCCTGCAACAGAGTTCAAGGCGGGAGACAGCTGTGGGTAGCAGGCAGTTCAGCAATCGAGGCTGGACAGACAGCTCCAGGCTCAGGGTCAAGAATCGTCTGAGACGGCTTTAGTGACTGCAGCGTGACAACAGTCAGTGGTGCAGCCAGTCATGGTTAGAGGGCTTGACTGCCTCGAAAATGTCATTAAAAGATGTACGCTAGTTGATGCTTCTCATGGCACTCCTTTTCGCTCCTTTGCTGAGCTCATGTCGTCTTTTAAGGCGGACGGCCAAAAGCTGAGCAGAGTGGTTGCAGGCAACATCCTTGTCCTTTGTTCAGAGACTCTCTGGCACTTCCCACCTAGGAAGCATGCTTGCAGAGCCCAGCAGGGCACTCTTTGTGCTGGCTGGGTGCCAGTTCTGGAGCTGCTAGAGGGTCCTCTGGATTCTATCTCCCTCTGTTCCCTGGGAGATGTTTAGGGAGGGGTCTTAGTTCCCTCTTGGATTTCCTGGCCTTCCTTCACTGGTGGAAGCTGTAAGGCAGACTGTACCTTCAGCCAGTGTCCAAATGAGTCCTTCTTGTTACTCCTTGCAAAGTCTTCAAATGATCTGCTAAGAGAGGGGCTAAGCCCTCTTTTAAAGCCAAATAGGCCCGAGTGATTCGTGCAGGCTAAGCCTACCTTAATGAACCAATTCTGGATCCCCAACAACAATCTTCTGTTATGCATGAAGTCATAACCAGAGTGCTTTGCAACAGGAAAGTTAAAAGGGTGAACACATGTACTACTAAGTCCCACCCATCTTCCTGTCTGTTGTGGATCAAAGGGTCTCTCTGGTTAATTGAGCTCCCTTTGGTTACTGATCAAAGCGCAGGTCTCCTTTGATGTTGTGGTGAGAACAGAATTTCTGTCTCCATCAAATAACATACTTATACCCTCTGAAAGGGAGGCACCCTGTAGTGTTTGCATACTGTAAACAGTTGTCCCAGACATGACATTTCACTGCCCTTGATAATAAGGGGTGAAGCTGACTTCAGGTTGACACAGATACATATCAAAAAGGTGTTGGGTTTCCTGTCCCCTTTGTCAGCTCTGCAACCAGGCCTGTTGCAGGCTTACTTCAATTGACATCTCATCAGTATGTGCTGCCACCAGCAGGGCGAACAAAGGAGAGGGCAGATCCATGGAGACTTTGTATGTCAATGAGGCTGGCCATGGCAGGAAGAAGGTTTTGCATTCCCCCTTCTTGAAATGCTTTGATGTACACGTGGCTGTCACATTCCAGCTGAACATGACAGGAGGACTGCGCATGTAGGCTGTTTCCACCCATAGTACACGTGACTATGTGTTTGTTGTGTGCTGAGCATAGGAAAATGTGAGTGGATTAGCCCCACACATTTTCCAGAGGTTGATCTGCCATCATTCAATTCCATTACAAACTCCCCATGCAGATGTTCGAATTCCTCACATGCCCCTAGCCTCAACATGTGAACCACCACCCTACTGAGGGTATGGTTCATTATCACGACGAAAGTACCAGCTGAGGCCTTCTGCATTTCCATGCTGGGTGCCTGGCTTGTGCTGGATGTCCATATCGAATCCCTGTAGGGATATGGCCCAACACAAAAGCTTAGGGTTCTTCCCATGCATGACCATTAACCATCACAGAGGCCAGTGGTCCGTCTGGATCGTAAAGTGAGAACCAAAGATGTAGCGTTTCAGCTTCTTTATGACCACATAACCATGTGCGCCTCTTATTGTCTGACAGCCCAGTTCATTCGCCTTTTTGTCAACTGCCTGCTTATGTAGGCGACAGGCTGCTCTACCCCTTCAGAGGTCAGCTGTGCTAACAGTGCTCCAATCCCAGAATCACAGGCATCTGTCTGGATAATGAACTCCTGACATTAGTCTGGCACTTTCAGAACTGGGGCCCTGCACAATCCATCCTTTAAATCCTGAAAGGAGGTTTGACAGGCAGGGGTCCAAGTTACCTTCTTTGACATTCTCTTGGAGGTTACATCATTACGGGGCATGGCAATAGTCCCATGTCCTCTGATGAATAACCGGTAGTATCGGTGAGACCTAGAAAGGTTCTCACCCGTGTCTTTGTGGTGGGGATGTCCCAATCCTTTAAAGCCTTTACCTTTGCTTCGAGAGGTTGTTTCTTACCACCACCGACCAGGTGGCCTAGCAAAGTAATGGTGCCCTGTGATATCTGGTACTTCGTGGCCTTGATAGTCAGATCTGCATTCTGCAGTACCAGAAGCACTTGTTTCAGGTGGGATAAGTGATCCTCCCAGGTGTGGCTGAGTATGGCAATGTTGTCTAAATAGGCGACACTGAAGTTTTACAGACCAGACAAATACTGGTTAACCATCTGCTGAAAAGTGGCTGGGGCATTCTACAATATGAAGTGCATCACAGTGAACTGATTATGTCCTTCCAGGGTTTAAAATGCTGACCTCCCTCTCACTCCATCTGTCAAGCCGACCTGCCAATACCCCACTGTGAGGTCAAAGGTACTCATGTACTTGGCAGTGGCAAGCAGGTCAATGAGCTAATCTACCCAAGGAATGGGGAGAGCCTCTGTCTTCCTGACAGAATGGAGTCCCCTATAGTTTACACAAAAGTGATCTTCAGTCTTTCCAGCCAGGGGTTGTGTGATAGCTCTATCACTCCCAGAGACAGCATCTTTGAAACTTCCTCCTTGATGGTATCCCTGACCTTATCGAAAATCCGCTGAATCCTACTCTTCACCGGTTTACTGTCTCCAGTGACCTGGAGTCAGTGAAAGCAGACCGGCAAAATGTCCTAGTAAATGACGACAGTCTGTCATTTGTTGTGCTGACAGGTCCATTGCAAGATTGACACCTTCAATCAACCGATATGTGGCTTAAGTGTGCAGGAGGTCCCAGAGAGGATCGGTCTCATCCTCAGTCTCTCCTTCGGTCACTAATGCCATGACCAAGTCATCCCAGCTATAATGGGGTTTAGCGGGTTGACGTGAATGACCCTGCACATCTGTTTAGGTCCTTTCACGTTAATGAGATAATACACCTCACTGACTTTTTCCAGCACACAGTAAAGCCCAGACCACCTGTCCTGTAGGGCACTGGGTTTGACAGGCTCCATAATCTACACACACTGGCCTGGAGAATAGACTGCAACTGTGCCCCTCTGGTTGTGCCAGTGCTTCATCAGCTCCTGACTGGCCTTTAGGTTCTTTGTCGACTGTTCCATGCACTTTGCCATTCTAGACCAAAGGCTGATTACATAGTCCATCACATCTTGTGTGGGGGATGAGGGTTTGCTTTCCCATCCCTCTTTCACTAGACTGAGGGTACCTCATACAGGTTGTCCAAACAGAAGCTCAAAGGGGCTAAACCCTACTCCGTTCTGTGGCACCTCCCGGTAGGCTAACAGAATGCATGGCAGAGAATATACCATCTTCTCCACAGATGTTCTTCCAAGCCACCTATCATGCCTTTCAGGGTCTTGTTCAGCCACACAACAAGCCCATTTGCTTGTGGATGGAAGGATCTAGAGAACTTATAGGTGACTCCACTTCCCACATAGCTTTCATTTATGCTGATATGAAGTTTGATCCTCTGTCAGAAATGACTTCCTTGGGGAATCGAACACAGATGAATATCCCAATCAGAGCCTTCGCAACCACTGGGGCTTTGATGCTCCTCAGAGGGATAGCCTCAGCGTATTTTGTGGCGTGGTCTACCACCACCAAGATGTATTTGTTCCCTGTGCTGGTTTGAGGAGCCAAAGGACCCACAATATCCATGCCTATTGAAGAGAGTGTCCCTGGCATGCCTCTCATGACCCCTTTAGACATGACAGCCCAAAGACTAAGAAACAAGAGATGCTAGGCACTGTTTGACCAGCTCTCATGAGGGCCAGTAACTTCCACATATGTGAGCAGATATGCTCTTAGACAACCGTTCAAACCTTATCCAGCTGAAGTCCTTGCGGATACAGGTGCCTCAACAGTGGACCTGGTTGACTATTGATAAATATCCAGATATGCTGATGCCATTACAGACACCACTCCACCACGACATGGTAACGTTAGCCACGAAGTAAACTTGCATCAATGCATGAAGTTGCAAGGACACACGCATGCACACATGAAAAACATGCATACACAGTTTTGTAGATAGAGGACAGATACATATACATACTGTCGAAAGCCTTTCTTGTTTTCTTTCATTAGCCAAACGCAGAAACACAATAAAGCAAGAGATGCAGAGCAAGCTTGCAGCCACTTATTGCAACTAACCATATGGAACTACAGGATCATATAAGAAGCCTGGAAGAGCCAAGTACCACTAACCCATAAGGAAAAGAGTACAATATCGACAGATAAAAATCATAGCATAACCATAGTAGAGTTACATGAAGCCACAGGCCTCATAATAAGGGACAAAAGAAAATAGATTTTTCAGCAAACTGTTCAGAACTGGTGCTAGCAGCCAAGGTCTGAGGTGAGCAGAACATTCCAGGCTCCAGGGACAGGGAGCCTCCTGCAAAATATCAGAATAAATCATCACTAATTGCAGACCACAAAGCTCAGTTTTGCAGTCCTCACACACATGGTACGTCCGAGCTGACCAATAGCCATTTACCCACTCTGGGAAGAGGAGCAGTTCCCAGCAAAGAAGACAAGAACAGAGACATGAGTTGTCTAACAACGTTTCAACCTGCAGGCACTCTCTCAGGCTAGGTGGATATAGTGGTGGCAACAATGGGGACACATAGGGCCTCACTATGGGGCCAGCGGTAACCCTGCAAGTGCTACCGGCGGGTTGCCACCGGACCCATAATATTTTACAAGCACCTGACTTCCCGGTGCCACCCGCTCATTACGAGTACGGCGGCCCGGTAAGTCGGGCCGGAAAACTCGTAATGAAGCCCATAGTCTTTCTCATCACCTTGAGACGGTACACAAAGCACTGAGAACAGAGCTGAGCCCCATGTCTGAGGAGACCTATTCGAGCCAAACAAGGAACACAAATTCAGGGATGAATGGCAAAGGGCAAGGGCCAGTGGTAGTCCTGCAATCCTGCAACAACGTAATAGATCGTTTTTGGGGAAGTCTCAGGCAAGAGCACTTGAAATGCAAGGATCGGTCTGCTAACCTCTATAGGTGCTGTCTACAGGCACTTCCACCCCAGTCGCCCAATAGTGTGAGTTCTTATGTTTTTGGGGAAGAGCTTCCAGTCGTGATGACATTTGCTAACAAAGACTTCTGACATGGACTCAGGAGCTGTGATTGCTCGAGAATTGTTTCCTATATGATGGTCTATTATGGAAAATAAAAGACAGTTCTAACTTGCCCTTGGCTGAGTCCTCTGTCATTTACCAGGGGAGATTTCATTGGGCCCTGGGTACTCTGCTGAACGGTGATTGTATAGCATGAACCTCGGTCCTCTGGTATACCATAGTTTACAAATTGGTAGCAGAGGACGATTCACTACGCCGATTCGGCATAGAGCTGCCTCTTCCATCACAACGCCTGGTGACCCATGTAGCACAAGTCACAGGGAGGTGCACCCCATGCAGAGGGCATCAAGAGCCCAGCAGACCAGAAGGGTGGTGTGGCAGTTTTGGGATGAGCCAGTGGCCGAGCAGCATCAGTGGATCATGGAGTGTATATATTGACTCAGACACATGGCAACTGAGGGGGGCTGTAAAACGATGTTGGGTGTGCGGCGGTGATGAGTATTGTTCAGTTTCATTGAAGTATTGTTGAGTATAGCGAAGTATAGTTGGGCAAGTAGCGGAGGTAGATGTCATTTATTCGTGGTTAGGGAACATTTGAACTTGAGGTAAAAGGTCCAGGCGGTTAGCCTAGACTATTATTAAGGGTACGGATGACAGATGTTAGGTAAATATTGTTTTTCTTGTGGATTCAGAATTTTAGCTCAGGCCATGAATGATTGTATCCCCATGTATAGGGCTTAGAAACTGAGGCTAGCTTGAACCGCAGAAGGTATTTTTCTAGGTAAGTCTCACAGAGGCATTTTATCTACAAGGCAAAGCTGTAGGTAAAGAATGAGCATATGAAATATTGGTATCTCCTGTTAGGAGGCAGGACGACGGCTGTGGGTATATTTTGGGTGTGTTTTTGAAAATGACAGTATGATGGGACAATCTTGTTGTGAGCTCTTTTAGTGGTTTTTATCATTCACTTACTGGTTGTAGAGGTGATGTTGCCATTAAGGCCTGTGTTTTGGACTGGGAGAGCACGAGGAGGTGCAGAATTTGGCTTTGACCACAAAGGAGTGACGGAGTAGGGTGTTCTGTGGCAGTGCGTGGAAGGTACATGCGCAAGACTGGTAGGTGTGCTTAAAGGAGGCAGAGAGTTGCAGAAGGGCGGAGCGGGGAGCATGCCTCAGAAGTTGGTTGGGATCCACAGAGCCTTGTGATGTTGTGCAAAAACTGGTATGTGTAAAATAAGCTGTATTTCTGTGTATAAATAACAACAGAAGTGTTGAAAACCTCGACTTGAGGTCAAGTAAGTATTAAAAGCAATGTATTGTGGAAAAGGTGCAGGGGACACTCCTCTACACCATCTATGTAGGGCCCTTCCACCATATAAGCACACAATCTGTAAATATAGCACAGAACGGACACAGAGCACAGAAGGTAAATTGTCTAAGCCATGGCCAAAGGTCGGGAGCTTCTCTAAATATGTGCAGCAACCCTTACACACTGTGTGCACAACCGGTGCTCAAAAAAGGTGAGCAATTATATGGCAATATTAGAGCAGTGGGAGATGTTCCAGAATGACAGAGGGGATGTGGAGCCAATAGGAGAACCTGTGTGAAAAGTTATTGGCCCACCCTTCTCTTCCACCTCCTGAACAAAGGAAGGGGCAGCAGCAGGGGCACAGGAAGTATACCCAATATGGCAATTGAGAACAGTGGCAGGTTACACAAATTCAGTATTCGCACCTCCACCATACACCAAGGAGGAGGGACAGAAAGGGGTTGCACCAGCAGGAGGGGGAACAACAGGTGCAGAAGGTGGAAAAGAGGGATGCAGCGAGACACATATATGGGTAAAAGACAGTGACCCATGAGCAAAGGAAAGAAGAGAGGGCCTGGAAAATATAGTTTTGAGTGGTTGAAAGGACAAATATTACTGAAATTAGACTGGGAGACTGCAGAAGAAACAGGATGGGCGAATAAGGAACTAGCCAGTCGCAATGAGACTAGTGAAGCTCGAGAATCGGTACAGATAATGGAAGACGTGGAGAGGCAAGAAAAACAGGAAAGGGATGAACACCAGAGAGTGCAATGAGAAAAGCAAAAGGCAGAAGAGAGAGAGAGCGAGAGCAGCCGGCAATGAGGGTTAAGAGGCATATTGAGGAGATGGAGAGGAGAAGGGCAGAAGAAGAGAAGGAAAAGCAGGTGTTGATAAAGAGGGAGTGGAGTAAGTTACAAATAGAGTGGCTCGTAAGAGAACCAAACGCAAGGAGAAGGAATGCGCAGTGAGAGACATAATACTGAGACTGGGATTAGCACATTTCAACGACAACGAAGGTGGAGATGAGCAAGTAGGGCAAGATCGCGGTAGGAAAAGCAATAGGGCAGCTGCCAGACAAACCCAATACTGCATCCTCCATGAGGGGGGACTGCAAGAACTTAATTGACATAGAAAGTGAACCACAGGTAGCAATAGAATTGTGGAGACTAAGCTTCCAGGATGATATTGAGAGTGACTTGGGAGACACTGAGTCAGACGATGACTTACTAGGGAGTGAGAACAAGGGAGTAGGGTGACTGTCCATTAGTCTACAGGGAAGGCCAGCGATCGAAACTCTACATCGGGAGCAGACAGAGACACAGGGGGATTGCGGGCGACAAGGATGAGAGACCATGGGGTTACATTGTGCAGCATGCATAACGTAATTCAGTATACACAGAGACTTAGAGAATTTCCAGCACAAAGATACCCTCGAAGGAGCAGTGTTAATGAGTACGGGAGGATAAAGCGCACCTGAGACTCTGTACACACTGCTGTCGTGGGAGGAGGGTTCCAGGGAATAGGGGGAGCCATCTAGGGGACACGGGTATGGACACCAAATGCAACAAAGCCAAGAGGTCTTTTCAGGAGGGTATCGTGGATATGGGCAACCAGTACCACAAAGCCAAGAAGGGTTAGCTGAATGGTATCAGAAGCAAATGAGGGCACCACACCAGTGTGCGGACAGGTAGGACACAAATCTAGAGTATGCAGGAGCAGAGGGGGAATGCAGCAGAATGGGGGAATGCAATATAAGCCAACATTACAGGGGCAGCAGACTGAATACTATGCCCAAGACGAGATGCAACAACAAGGACAGACACACCAGCCATTGACACAGACACCCCAAATGCAGGCGCCAGTGCAGCAATATTCACAGGCACCACAGATGCCACAGATGCAGAATACACAGCACAGCAAAATGACTGAACAGTGGCATGCACAGATTCAATGGGAATGACTCCCATTAGGAAACTAGTGGGGGCTACCGTTGTGAGGGGTAAACCATTTGCAGGGAACAGAATGTCATTATATCCTCAATAGGACAGCCCAGAGACAGACCTAATGTGTTCCATCCTATAGATTACAGAGGAACCATGCACAGGGGTGACGATAGGTGACAAGACTTTTTCCTTTCTTGTAGAAACAGGGGCAACTAGATCCTGCATCCAGGAGGGGAGGTATAGAATGTCAGGTAATGCTATGAATGCTCAGGGATTTTCTGGAGTGACAGAATTGTTTCCTTAAATAGATGATCTTACACTTTTTATACATACAGGAGCATGATCTAGCTCTACCCTTACTGTATTCCTGACAGACACCTGCGAACTTAATGGGAAGGGAAATTATGAGCAAATTTTCATGAAGTTCTCATTCAGTGAAAAGGGGATAGTGTGCTCCACACCTGGGATCCAACTTTTAAATGTGAGGGAAATGATTAAAGCTTATTGTGGATGCACGGTACAGAGGGGGGGCAGCAGACGAGAAGATATTTTAATATGGGCCTGAAGTAATAATAGGATGGCTCCAGGGGATTCAGGGAAAAATGTGCACCTTCCAAATGAGTACATGTTCCGACCAGAGCTAGAACTTTACTAGAAGGAAGGGACAATGTTACCACTAGAATTAGAGGCAGTAATACTGGGGGATGACAGGATAACAGTACATGGGACAGATGATACAGGGAAAGCATGGCGATCAGTGATTGACTACTGTTAAAGATGAAGAACTGTTCAAAGACAACCAATCAGATCACAAGGTAGTGTTTCACATTAGCACATTAGCATTATATTGTGGGTGAAAATACACTACAGTGATGTACCACAGAGGATGGCGATGATGCTACAAGCACTGGTGGTATTTCTCAAGGACGACTTGGCAAAGGTCCCCAGCATCTCATGGACTACGAGTCCCTATGACGTGGGGCTTCTGAAAGGGATAGGAGCAGTGAAAATAAAATTGAAGCCAGGAGCAATTTTACTGAGGGCTATGCAATATCCCCTGTCGAGGGAAGCAGGCGAGGGTATTTATGAGACAAGTGCAGCACTAGTGAAGCAAGGCATCCTAATAGCATCAGGATCTGTAACGCTCACCTGACTCCCACGGAGGCGCTGGCCTGGTTCGCGCTGCTGTGACCTCTTCTAAGGTGATGCGCAGGGTTTGGAAGACGGACTGGACCGGGCCCCCAAATCTGGTTTGTCTGGCTCGCAGAAGTATCCTTCTGTAGGCGAAAATAGGGGATTAACTGTCTGCGGGGTAATGCAATCGGCCTCCCACTTTCCCCTCTCACCCTCCTCGAAACCCTTCTGTGATTCCCCGTAGCGTCTCACCTTAGGGTCTGGAAGGACGAGCTCTCCATCCTGCTTCTGATGCAGGGCCGCGTTGGTATCCAGTTACTTCACTGGATTTTCGGATTGGTGAGAACCAAACTTGCTTGGCTTCCAGGTAAGTTTTTTTGATAAGAGGTTCCCCTTGTGTCCATGCATTAATGTACTAATGCTAGTATCTTTTTCCCTATAGGGGCCGGGGTACGGAATGCCGGGGAACAGGCACCGACCCGAGATGAGAGGTGAAATCCTTGTAGAAATCAGGTAAGTCTTTAATGAGCGTTTTTTGGTAATGTCTTTTCATTCGCTCATTAACGCTGATGTCTTTTTTCCCCTTAGGGGCCGGGGTCCGGAAATGCTAGGATGTGGCGCGGACCCGAAATGAAGAGGGAATGAATCAACAGGTAAGTTTTAACATGGAGATTTAGCTTTCCTTATTCCCATCTCTCTCTCACCTTTTTTTCTTGTCTTTTTCTCCCTAGGCGCTGGGGCATGACTGCGAATCCGGATGATCGCTGCTGAACATGGAGGCGCCCTGTAAAGGTGAGTGGAATGCGGCGATGCAGCGATCGACGCAATGAGCTTTTAAATAAAAGTCTTCCTTTTCAGGATTGTCGGCGAGATGTCTCCGGGATGCGGAATTAGCAGGTAAGGACTTTTCCTTCTTCAGTTCTCTTCTTCTCTTCCTTTGCAGGTGATCCAGGATGCTGGCAGGCGTGGCAGAAGTCAGGATGCAGGAGCAGACACGGTGAGCGTCCAGCTGCTAGAAGCAGAACAACGCGAAGCACGTGTGGCTGTTCGGGTGGGGTTTAAATAGCCTTGGAAGAAGTTCCAGGTATGTATCCTTCCTCCAATCAGGTATATATCCTTCCCCGACCACGCCTGGATGGTAAATTAGTCCCACAGGTAAAGTAGTTCCTTTCAGGCCTCTAGGAGGCCGGGATCCTGCAGCATGGTCTGCATCAGGTAAGTGCACCCAAGCACTCCCATAATGAGCCTGGCACCTATGGCGCCAGGACTGATGTCTTTTATGAGCCTGGCGCCATAGGCGCCAGGACACTGTTCAAAGGGCCCCTATATGGGGTTGCTGGGTCCTTCCTTGGGGACTGGATGTCCGCTTTCGGGGACGCAGGGCTTGAACCGGCTCCCCGGGAGAGGGCATCATGACAGGATCACTGTTCAACAAAGCGGTGTACCCTGTCAAAAAGGCGACAGGGGGATCAAGGCATTTTATAGAGGACTTGAGCCCTTTGTTAATTCTTGTGATTTTGGATGTAGTGGTATAGAGAAGAACACATTCTTCAAGTCTATAACCATTAAGTATGTAGCTTCTGTAGAAATGCTACATAGAATTGCCACTGGATTCGGAACTAAAGGAAATTCTGCTTCGACAATGCAGTCGGCATGGTTCAATGGTTCAAAGCACAGAGAGCTTCAAGGTATGAGGTGTTGCTGCCAAACCCATTTCTCAAGATAGTAAGATGCCAACTTGTCAACCCGGCCATTTTCATTGCCGAACCCATAGAGGAACGCGACTATATGCACGACTGCAGAGCCAACATAGAAAACCAAAGCGACATCCCAAAAGTACAGGAGAATGCACTTGAGGCAGGGTGTAATTTATATTGATGGGTCATCAACAATTGAACAGACAACCGGAGAAAGACATACTGGGACAGCAGTAGTAAGATTAAAGGAGGACAGGACGAGTGAGGTGGTGACAAGCTCATGTTTTCTGTCACAGTTTTAGCACTGGCTAGATAGTTAATAGCTTTAATATTGGCACTGGAAAAAAGCAGAAACAAGAAAGTGACAGTGTATTTATATTCAGCCTACTTGACATCCACAGTGCATTCTGGGCTATCATATTGGCTGAGGAGGGGCTTCAGATGTGCTGAAGGGTCACTGGTGCAGCATGCACACCTATTGGGCAGACTGATAGAGGCACTGCAGTTACCAGAGCTCATGGCAATGGCAAAGTGCCAGACCCATACGAGGGGGGAGGACGCTATCCCCAGGGGTAATGAGTTAGCTGATGTGGAAGAAAAATGCACCACTTATTCACGTGACATTTTAGAAATGGATGCTTCATCCCCAGCACGCAACTATGTATGAACAATAATATTAAAAGAATGATAAAACCCATTACCAGTGACACAGATTATGGAATTGCAGGGAGCTGCACCCAAGGAAGAAAAAGAATTATGGATAAAGGGGTGATGTACAATGTTTCCGACAGATGCCTTAGGTCGGCAAAACAACATAGGAAAAGTGCTAATGCCATTCTCATTATTGCACACTATACTGACACAGTTACACCATCCTACCTATATGGGGAAGGAGATGCTTGCTGCTCATATTGAAGAAGATTAGTTCTGTCCTAATTTGGTGGAACATGTGGCAGAATTCATGACTAATTGTCTAGTTTGTAAACAATTTACAGCAGGTCCTACAATAAGGCTAGTGAGAGGAGCCATACCTCACCCAATTGGTTCATTCCAACACCTTCATGTTGACTATGTTGACATGCTTAAAGTATGCCAGGATTACCGCTATATGATAGTGGTCGAATGTACGTTTTCCCGATGGATCAAAGCCGGTCGCTGTTCCCATCTTGATGCCCTTACAGCGGCGAAATTCCTGGTTCAAAAAATCTTCCCCCAATTGAGCGTTTGTGAGGTCCTGCAATCTGGCAATGGACCTCAATTCGCAATGAGATTTTTCACCACATCACAACCTTGTTGGGAATATAACACAAATTATTTTGTGCCTATCACCGACAAGCAAACGGGCTGTGTGAGTGCCTCAAGGGGCTGCACAAGGAAAGCATGATCAAAATTAAAAAGACCCTTAACAAGAGATGGCTGCACTGTCTTCCACTAGCATTATTTGCGTTGTGCAATAAACCAGGGTCCAACCACCATTCAACCACAGATGAGGTGGTGACAGGATGGTGCATGAGACTTCCCCTAGCTCCTCCGAGTAGAGCTTTAATACATGCAGAAAAATGTCTGATGTATTGGGTCAAGAAATCTATAAATACACTGCTTCCTCGATAGTTAGTGCCTATTTTATTTCTCACCAACTGCAAGGACAATGGGAGAGGCCTGAAGCAAGAGGAGAAAACAACAACCCAGAAGCAAACAAAGACATTTTGAAACCAACACAGTTGTATCCTGGTGAGTGAGTTCTTTTGAGAGATTTCATGCGGCAGTGGTATAAATCACATTATACAGGTCCATATATAGTGGAGCAGGTCACTGATTGTGCAATAAAATTGCGAGAAAAGAAGGCATGGAATTACCTGGGGGACATTAAGCCCTGTCAAGCGGCAGCCTCTCCGAGTACCATCAAAGAAAGGTCCAACAATCCTTGAAAAGAAGAGCGAAACTATCATCTCGGAACATTTCAGCCCAGAAGGGGCCAACCTATGATTACTCGCTCCAGAGTAAGAGAGACAGGGAAAGGAATTCCTACACATCCAGAGTGAGGGCACACTGTCCGTTTCTTATGTTTCTTTCTGCACACTGACAGAATTCATCATGAAAATTGTGACTGTTATTATTGAATTGTCCCATGCTTCCCCTTGATCCTCATCCCGAAACCTTCAAAGTCCAATTTGTTCAATACGTCAGGAGATCGAACAGCGCAAGAAGGTGCCATTCTAATGTATTTTTTTGTGTTTTCCTGGCACGCTTAGCCCGATCATACAGACACACGAATATCGGAAACCCTTGTGTGCTTGCAATACTTTGTGATCCTAGAATACGAGTAGTGTGGGAACAATGATTCCTCCTTGCAATGACCCAACACCACATTCGTGGGGCTTGAATTAATAATAAATAATAATAATAATAATTTGGCATTTATATAGCGCTACAAACCCTCAGGTATCTGAGCGCTGCTTATTATTACCCACGGTGTGTGGTGCTCACATCATTAACGCCTTTTCTAGCGCACTACAGATGGTCAATTGACATCTTCAAGACTAAACATGCATTCAAAGAGGAGTGATTTATGGGTGATATTATTAAAAGTATGTTTATTATGTCCTGTGTCTTATTCTCATGTGGTATTTTCATCCTCATCTTTTGGTGAATATCGTATGTAACAAGTACTACAGTTGTAACCCCTACTAACACAACCCCAACATCGACAGGAGGAACGACCATGTCAGGAGTAAAGGTAAGCACTGTAACTATAGTAAGGAGAGGTAGACGCAGTGCTGAAGCAGACATGGGAAGGGTGGATCTCTATCTCACTGAGACTGAACAAGAATCCAATAATATGTGGTAGAAGCACATGACTAAAGTAGGCAAACAAACCACAGGGAAGACCTGCTATGTATGCTCTCTTATCCACTATGCCATGAATGCTTCCAGAAAGTTTGTAGCAACTGAAATACCAGTTGCAAGAGGACAATGCCTTATGTACCTGTCCATGTTTACTAGCCGAGGAATATTCCAAGGGAGGATGTCAACATTGAGATGGATGTCCAAGACAACATTGGTGCACAGCTGAACTTCAACTCCTTCAACATGTGCCTACATGATTCACCAGAAATCAGTTCAGAGTCCAACTCCGAACTTACCCAATCCCTGCCTCATGCTTTCACGCCCACTTACACATCTTCTAAATGCACTCGACACAAACCCACCCACGAGCCTTCAAAACATTTTTTCTCTAAGCACACACATAGATTCCATACACCATCCACTAATGGTGAACACTCACCGTGTGTGGTTACACACCAATTGCAGTCCTCCCTTAACCCATTCCCAATCTGGATAAAACATGCCTGCCTAAGGAAATATCACTGATCTCGCCTCAGAACTAGAAGACTTGCCGGCTCATCAGATGCACCCATTACCTCTCTCCCATGCCTAGGATTGCACCAACTAACTAGATTATGTACACGCCCCTCTCCGATTCATCTCCCCACTTCTTTTGCGTCTCCCTCTACCCAAATCAGTGTTACACCTCCTCTCCTCTGTCCCTCCCTCAAAGCACTAAAATTCTCACTCACAGATAGCCCTCTACACACCACCATCACAATCAATGAGCAACATACCTCTACCTCTCCTACCTGAGCTCTCCTCATCTCGACCTGATCAATCTATGAACCTCAAATGCACTCTGATCAATGCGTGCTCACGAGGAGCACATGCAATTGACAGCCATGACCTGATACTATAACACCAACTTGACTCACTAGCCCCAACCTTTGCGTTTGCTGTCCCTTCGGATTACACAATTCTTAGATCAGACCGCTTTGACGCCAAAGGAGGCGGGGTCACACTCCTAGTGAAAATGTCTGTCCAAATCAGACCCTGTCCCTACCCTGATTACCTAGGATATGAAATTCTCCTCACGAGCCCTCCACCAACCCAAAAACCACCTACAAAATAGTGTTGATTTATCAACAACCCAATAATGTCAATCGACCCAAGCTAGACATTCCCCTGCTCATCACACCATTAAGGAAGACATCAACTAAATGTATTACACTAGGTGATATCAACCATAGTTTTAATAACCCAGATGATACTAAAACTACTGCACTAGCATCAGCCCTTCAAGACATGCATTTCTTCTAAATCATCAACTCACCTACGCACAACAAAGGTAGAATTCTTGACTGGCTCCTTAAGGCCAATTCCACCATTAACATTGAGTCCATCAATGAAGTACATTGGTCAGACCACTTTCTGATTATCTTCACTCTTGAAACTAGCAACCTCCAAACCATCCCAACACACTCCTCTACACCCATTAGGATCAGAAATACCCATGAGCTTACATCTGATATCTCCAATCCCTCACTCACTGCCTCACCCTTGAACCACAACC
Organism: Ambystoma mexicanum; assembly: GCF_040938575.1. NCBI lineage: Eukaryota > Metazoa > Chordata > Amphibia > Caudata > Ambystomatidae > Ambystoma > Ambystoma mexicanum. Next base: position 394,781,631 of record NC_090936.1, read on the forward strand.
CCACCAACACTAAACCTAATTACATAGCTGATCTCTATCACAATTGCCTCCAAACCACCCTCAACGCCCTTGCTCCTCTGGTCCTTAAAACACCCAAAGGTATAAACCTAATAACATATGGTTTGACAAGGAGCCGTCCGACCTTAATCATAAGAAAAGAGCCCTAATACATCTCCACATCAAGAATCCTTCCATTTCCACTGATACAGCACTAGCTCTAGCTACCAAAAAATACAAATCAGCAGTAGTGGCCCACACGTATAACTCCTACAATGTATGCAACTCCATGGCAGGTTCCAACACCAAGGAGCTATTCTCTATACTCAGAGTATTGAAATCCCCCGTCCCCCCTGCCCCCTTATGCAAGCAGACAAAACCTGGTGCACGACCATTCAAAAAGCCCTGTCACACAATGTTCTATCCCTCAAGAATAAAATCAATGCTAAAAAAGAGACCCTTGCTAGTAAACCCTCATCACCAAACGCATCTGACCTTGTCAACCATAACTCTCCTCACAGTTTTCCCCAGTTCAATTTCAACAAAATCACTCAAGAATAAGCCCTGGCCACCATCTTACCCCTAAAGCCATCAAACTGCAAGGGAGACGCCTGCCCTGCCCCGGCTTTGCCTCTAATTTGGTTCCTACCAGCATCAAAGCAGCATGGATAACCCCCTACTAAAAAAACTCACCCTCAATCCCACCATTCCCACCAACTACCAAGCCCATTACCACCATGCCCTTTCTTCTTAAGTTAATCGACTGGTTAGCATACATCCAAATCCAACACTTCTTGGTGAGCAACCATCTCCTTGGTTCCAAGCAATCAGGCATCCGCACGAAGCATAGCACAGAAACTGCTTTACTGGACCTCAAAATCCAACTGGACAGCATCCGTGACACTGGTAACGTAAGTATCCTCCTCCTCCTCGATCTATCAGCCGCTTTTGATTTAGTTGACCATGAAAAATTCTGCCAGTCCCTTAGCCTAAACTTCCACTTCTCCCCGGAAGCCACACTCTAGATCAAATTATTCCTATCTGAACGCAACACGGGAGTCTTCATTGGTGAAGAGGCAGCAGACCCCATTCCTGCACCACTCGGGGTTCGACCAAGGTTTATGCCCAGTGGCGGCCGCTTTAATAGGGCGGGGGAGGCGCCACCCCCCCACCCATAGCCCCCACAACACCGAGGAAGTGTGCAGAATCTGCAGAGAAGAGAACAGTGTTCACACAAGTTCTCTGATCTTCGCCTTCTCCTCTGCATAATTTTTGCACAGTGTGGCAGCAAATGAAATGATTAAATAATGAATCTGCCAGCCGGTCTAATGTGGATGTGCTGTCTTCATGGGCCTGCCACACTGGCAGAGCAGGGGCGCGTCCCATTTCCCGCAACTTTTTTCAATGTAAAATGCGTGGAGCTCGTAGCGCCACGTATTTTACGTAGCTTCATGGAATATAAGATGCTGGCGGGGCGCTAGAGAGGTGGCCCCGCCAGTATTGATCTGTGCGCAAACAGCGCACCAGCGTCAGGATCTGACACCCACTGTAACTTGGCATAACAACAAGGAATTTATTGGAATGTCATTGGCTGTTTGTCAGCCAATGACATTCATGTTTGTGGGTGGGATGATGGGCGCACGCTTGTATTCGGGGGCCCCCTTCTCAGTTCCTGCCGAGTTGTTGTTGACTGTAGAAGTAGAAGACTTCTGAACTGCACAGAGAACAGCAGAGGGCCCGCATCTCTTACACAGCCAGGCTGGTAAGCGTGTGTGTGTGAGTGAGAAGGACACTTCCGCACGGTGCTCCCAGGACTGTCCAAGCCATGCACTGGGAGTGCAGGGCCTAGTTGTGATGTTAAGTGTGTTGCCGACGCTGGTAAGGCCAGGTAGGCCCTGCATCAACGCTCGGCTCTCACTGCCAGCGTGACAGATGTGGCATACGGTTTGGTACAGTGTGCCCAGTCTGTACTGTAGTGCTTCTAATTTTTGGCAAAGTTTAAACGCGCGCACTTTGAAAATGTGGCATTTTTAAAGTCAGCATGTAAAAAGTATATTTATGAGCGCTCGCATTACGAGCACAATTAATTTTTGGCAAAATTCGTGCTTAATGAGCAAGGCACCTCAGCTAGCATCATGTAGTTAGCATATACACACGTATTTATTGAGGGGAAACAGTAAAGCATGCTTTTGTCTTTATTCCCCAAGTATGGGAGTCACAAACCTAAATATATTCGCCTCCAATTTGTGGCACTTGTCAAAATCAATAATACACAGGCGGTATTTTATATACAATCTGTTCATAAACAGATGATGACACGCATTTTTGAATGTTCCACTTTTCATGAGACTGCTCACTTATAAATATTAGCAAATGCAGACATCAGCATTTGGAAAGGAAACAAATGATCGAAGATTCACCGCACTTAATTCAAATGTATGTTCTATTTAGGGATCTAACCCGGTTAATACTTTTGCAACAGACCGCGTTAAATAAGACAAGGTTAACATACAACAGAGGTAAAACCATTTTTTTTAATTCTTTCATTTTGTATTGCAAAAGTTGCAAAAATGGCATTGTTTAAGGAAGGTCAGGCAGAGAGTTAGCAGGCTTCAAAAGGAGCATGTTTATAGCACCTCTTAGCATGTCACTCACTACGCGTTGCACGCTAAGATCACTGCTCTGCTGCTGGTTTAAGGATATGATAATCAGCCTCACTGATGTATTTGCCGCCTTATCCCATTTCTCACTTTTACTTCCCTTTTTTTGCACGCATGCTGTGTATGGCCATTTTATCACCTTTCAGGCCTCCTGCCACCAAGTCCCCTTTAATGGCAAGCCCACACCCAACTGCAGCTGCGCAGTGCCTCTTGCCACCCGCTGGATTCTGCCTTTATAAGTTATGGGTTAAGTTACGAAGGTGCAAAGCACAGCAACCCGTAAGGAATGGCAACTACTGTGCCTAGATACCACTTCATGAATGCCACAGATGAACCTGCTCTAGCAAGAGGGTAAACAGTTAACCCTGTATTTTGACCCTGACCTCTCTTCCTTCCATTATTATTGCCTTTAAGAGTGGTAGTTGTCTGTGTATTATTGGGTGATGGGGTTTTCTGCCTTTAAGGAGCTGTAATGCACCCCCTCCCACCAACGTATTGTGGCTAAACCACTGTAAAATAGCTACTGGGGGACTTTTAGTTCTGGTCACATGCAATGTATTTTAGACACTGATGGGGGCTTGGGGTGTTTTTATAGCATTTTTTATATTGTTAAGACGAGCTGCCCGCCCTTCAGAATTACCTCACGTTTTATTCTGTTACATAATTTATGCAACTTCTAATTTTTCTGCATTTAATGCGCACTTCCAAACATAGCCAGGCCTTTGGGTTTTGCTAATTTACCACGGTTACTGGAGTGGAAATCCATTGAAAACACAATTTCACTCTCGCGGAATATGCTTCCCGTGCATGTATGCTCATTGAGGGTAAATCACTGACCCATTCTGGAGGGAACACTGGTCACCTGCTGGGTTTATCACAGCTGTGTTAAACCGAAGCAGCCAATTTCAAGTGTTAGACCCCTCCCCCCACACGATAGCAGTAACATGGGGACACACTGGTGCTTGGGGTGAAGCCCAGTACCTCAAGGATGAATGACACCTCCTTGTCCCACTGGGGCCTAACATGACGAGGACAGCAAGCCATGGGACCAGGCTGGTCATTGGTCATTAGTCAAGGTGAGAAAACCCTCCTACAAACAGGACAGACAACACCAGATGCTGAGAATATTCTGCTGCCCAGGCCTCCTTCCTGCATCCTGCAGTGCTTTAATTGGGCTGTTTTACCCAATTGCATTTCAACATCAAAGGCAGTTTTATTTTAAACCTCACCACTTTTGTCATTTGACACTGGGAGGCATGGTGGAACAGAACAGCCTTTGCTAACAGGGCCTATGTTTTTTTAAATATATAAGGCAACACATTTCGGTGGGCAGGGGGCTAATCCTTCAAATGGAGGGAGAGGAGGTAACTTCAGAGAGTTTGGGAGAAGGACAAACTTACTTGTGTGGGAGCATCTAACTTCTTTATACATTCTAATGAGACTATTCTGTTGCACCTTCAATGTTACAAGCAGTTAACTCTCTCCTTCACGTCTGAAACGAGACACTTAAGGACTGCTGTGAGAATTAACTGTCTCCTGTTCCTCAACATTTCAAGGTGGGGACACTAAAGCCCAATCTGCCCAATGGTCGCTACACCACTGTGTAGGGGGGGATTATCTGTGTCTTAGTATGGCCCTGATAAAAAATCTGTGTTCTCAATATAAGACATTAGAGAATTAAGTTTGGCCAGCACAGCAGTTCTGGATGAAGGCATATGAATGCCAGTAACAGCATGACAAAATTATATGTTTCCATCATTACTGGATGTCTTTATACATACACCATAGTACCAGGTATTCTCAATACGAACTGCTGTAAAATACACCATCACACCTGCACACGAAAGAATAATGTACCACCATTAGTATATAAAACCTAATGCTTTTATGTCATATTTCTGTGGGTTTGGACAGTAAATTGCACACTTTAGAAGCCAATTTACATTGATGTGGGTTGGGCTCGCTCGCTCACTTCAAAATTCTCCCGGAGAAATGTACGCCCCACCAGCTTTCAAAGTCACCAGCCGCCACTATTTATGCCTCTCACCAACACTCTATAATACTTATACTAAACCACTCTTTGTGGTCTTGGACTCCTTGGGCATCACTTATACAAACTTTGCTGTTGACATCCACATTCTCATCCCTATCACAGAGGACTACAAGCAGAACATTATCACAATCAACTCAGTATATACCAATATCCAAAACTGGATAGCTACTCACAGCCTGTGCCTCAATAATGCGAAAACAGAGATCCTTTTTGTGGGCAGCCCAGCCCATTTGAAATCCTTTAATAGCAACTACTCTTCTATACTCATTGATGGCACTTCCATTTCAGTACTGAAACACATAAAAACTCTAGAGGTGTATCTCAAAGCTGATCTCTCAATGGCCAGACACCTCAATGCCTTATCCTCCTCAACAGCCTATACCTCTAAACTCATTGCGCTAAGCAGAGAGTCGTTGTCAGCACACAACTGCTTAACTTTAGCCCGAGTCCTGATCCTCTCCAAATTGGATGTTTGCAACATGCTCTTCCTGGGTACATCAGCCTCGAACCCATCCAAACTACAAAATGAAGCACTAAGAGCTGCTCTACAAACTGATCACATCTTTGTGACCAGATGCGAAGCGCATTGGTACCCCAAAAAAGCAAGGATCCTCTTTAAGACACTCACTCTGGCTCACAAGTGCATTTACAAGCATTCACTGGCTTATCTCAATGACGGTATCACCCTAAAATAAACACAACTGACTTTAAGATCCAGAGCCATCACCTCGAATGACATTCCTTGTTACAAGAACAAAAGATTGGGAGACCTCAGCTTCACAGCTGCAGCTCCCTCTCTCTGGAAACACTCTGCCTGCACACCTTAGAAAAATAAATATCAAAACATGGCTGTTTGACAAATTTAATTGATACCAATTGTACATGTTTTGTTAAACTCTACTATACATGTAACTGAATAATATGTAGTAATTAATGCAGCGAAAACCCTTTGTTTGGCTGTTTATCAAATGTCATAATAAATAAATAAATATGAAGATAGCTAAATGAAAACACTTGGCATGATTTACAATTATTGGAAAAAAGACCAGGCTATACAGTACATAACTGACAGCCGACAAAAAGGAGAGACAAAAACAGTAACACTGAAGGAATTACCATATCTTAAGAAGGGACCAAAGGAAATAGGAGAACCAGGATATTGGGGAAGACCACAGATCCTTGTGTAGACCCAGTTATACAGAGCTGAAGGATGGAAGGAAGGTGTAGTAGACAGCAAAGCACACACGCTCCTGGCAGTTCCTGTAAACACAGTACATGCAGCGAATGACAAATGCCTAAAGGAATGGGGTGCAAGTGCAAAGTTACTGAACTGGGTGGAGAATTAAGCTGGACCAATGCCCAGAAATACACTAAAAAATGCAGCATTATGTTTTCAGATTCATGGGGCAGTAGAGGATGGAGAAAACAAAGACTGTAAGCAGACAGTGAAGCGTCCAGGCATGAAGGTTGGGACGGCAGTATTGATGAATCATTATTGGGCGTGCAGATCAAAGGCATATTAAAATCTGCCACCCAACTGGTGAAGGATATGCTCACTGGTGCACATAAAATACACCAGCAGTAGCAGTGCCACAAAAAGACATCAAAGAAAAAGACTTCTCTAAAATGGGCTATGCAAGATGAAAGAAGAGGTCAGTAGGAGTGAGTAGAGTGAAGAGAGAGAACTACTTGTCGTCAGCATCAGAAGTATCTCTGGTCGACATATCGCCTGAACACTTATAGTTCAGTAGGACAGTAGGACAGTAGGACAAACATGTTCTTTGCATCAGTATTTCAAGCTGTACAGACATACACAAAGCAAAATGGCTGCAGATACGAGATGAGAGCTGATGCAGACTATAAACCCAACAGTCAATGGCTTTACGCAATAAAATAAGAGATCTGAGCATTACTGTTGATGGCCCTTCAGAACAGATATGTTCTGGACCTTCTGACTGCAATGAAAGGAGGAGTTATGGTCATCTTGCTGTACATGCGTGCCAGAAACGATTAAGCAAATGGCACACTAACAGAAGCAGTTACCAGATTGTCAAAAAAGCACACCAAGATGGAGGAAGAAGCCAAGGGTGCAGGAAAAGATTAAAGCTGACTGTTGTATAAATGTGCATGGATGCCAACATGGATGGAAGATGGACAAAAAGTATTACTAGCAGCACTAAATCTGGTATTAGTTGCACTATGTTTGATTAAGATATGCATCACGCAGTGCACCAAAACGACAGAGAAGACAATAGGGATGAAAGTGGTAGTAGATAAAAATGGTGAGGAAGACAAGATAGTGAAATAAATAAATAAAATAAGAACACAGACAAAGGAGTGCCCATTTTTCCCCACTGAGATCATAATATTCAATGATACCATTGACTACAAGAAATAGTGGATGAGATGGGTATGGGGCAACCCGTAAGGAGACTGCTCTTACATGATATGGCGTTTAGATGACCATGCACATTACTATGGGCATTTTGGAGGAGTAACAACGATATGGCTGCCAAGAGCTATGGTGAATAGGTTTGGAGATGTGGTCGATGTGGGAGAGGGTCCCTGGAATGCCCCTGGTGACCGTTATATGTATGACAGCCTGAAGACTAAGAAACTAAAGATGCTAGTCACTGTTTGGCCAGCCTCCAGGAGGGCCAGTAACTTCCACATATGGGAGCAGATATTCTCTTAGTCAACCATTAAAACCTTATCCAGCTAACGTATTCACGGATACAGGTGCCTCAACACTGGACCTGGTTGACTAATAATAAATATCCAGCTATGCTGACGTCATTAGAAACACCATGACACAGTAACGTTAGCCACATAGCAAACTTGCACCCATGCACAAAGATACACGGACACGCACATGCACACACAAAGAACATGCATACACAGTTCCATAGATAGAGGACATATGCATACTCCTGAACGCCCTTCTTATTTTCTTTCATTGGCCAAACACAGAAATGCAAGAAAGGAAGAGATGCAGAGCAAGCTTGCAGCCGCTTATTGCAACTAACCATATGGAACTACAGGATCATAAAAGGAGCCTGGAAGAGCCAGGTACTACTACCCATAAGGAAAATAGTACAATATATACATATAGACATCCTAGCATAACTATAGTAGAGTTGCATGAAGCCACAGGCCTCATAATAAGGGACAAAGGAAAACAGATTTGACAGCACGCTGTTCAGAACTGGTGCTCGCATCCAAGGTCAGAGGCAAGCAGAACATTCCTAGGGCCAGGGACAGGGAGCCACCCACAAAATAGCAGAAAAAATCCTTAATAATTGCAGACCAAAAAGCTCAGTTTTGCGGTCCTTCCACACTTGGTACGGCCAAGCTGAACAATAGCCATTTACCCACAGTGTGAAGAGGAGCAGTTCCCAGTGAAGAAGACAAGAACTGATACATGTGTTCTCTAACAATGTTGCAAACTGAAGGCACTCTCTCAGTCTAAGTGGATATACTACTGGCAATACTGGGGACACATAGACTTTCTCATCACCATGAGAGGGTACACAGAGCGCAGAGAACAGAGCTGGGTCTCAGACCTGGGGCAACCCGCTCCATCCAACCAGTCAGCTAACCTCTATAGGTGCCGTCTATAGGCACTACCACCCCAGTCGCCCAATAGTGTGAGCTGTTAGGTTTTTGAGGAAGAGCTCTCAGTTGTGATGACATTTGCTAACAAAAGCTCCTGACACGGGGTCAGGAGCTATGATTGCTGTAGAATTGTTTCCGGTATGATCCTTGTCTGTTATGGAAAATAAAGGACAGTTCTCACTTGCCCATGGCTGAATCCTTTCTCATTTACCAGGGGAGGGTTCATTGGGCCCTGGGTACTCTGCTGAATGGTGATTGTGTACCTTGGTCCTCTGGTATATTATAGTTACACTGTTTGCTTGAAAGGCTGCCCAACCAAGGCTAGTGGAAATAAGGGGGCCTTTGTGGCACCACCTGACTTGCCAGATGCTTGACAGGTTGGGCAGGACCGGACAAATTCCTTAACCTTCAAGCCAAACTTCGGCCAGTAAAAGTGCGCACGCTAAAGGAATTTGGTGAGCCAAATCCAATAGGAACTTTCTGTGGCACTGCGTAATCACTAACCTGCTGGTACCCTTGCCCTCAGAGTCTTTTGACTCACTCAGGCCACTTTGAACAGTCCAGTGGCCTCGCCCTTAGCCTGCTCCTCCACTTGCTTCTGCAGACCTGCCAGGGTGGGACACTCTTTCTGGGCTGTGAAGAAGTCAGTCTGATCTGGGCCCCCAGCTGATCGAACTCATCCAACTTGGGCAGGCCCTTCAGATCTGCACTCACCTGGTCCTCCTCCTCAGGTTCCTATGCTGCACCAGGCAAATCTCAAGCCACAGAATCCCCTGCTGCCAAAGTAGAGTCCTCAGTGGCTACTAGCTAATCTCCCACCAGAGTAGGCGACTCAGCAGTCTGTGGAACTGGATTAGGGTCTACTGGCCTCACCGGTCCTTCCAACAAGCCCCCTGGAAGCACTCCAGGCCCTATAGCTCTCAGAGTGTTCAATCTGGCAATATCTTTGGCCCTCGATTGGGTAGCCACTGTGACTATTTTGGGATCAGGAAGATCTTTACCCAACAGACATGGGACAGGGATGGAGTCTTTCACCGCAATACAGCGCTGGGCCAATTCACCTTGCCAGTTGAACTCTACTATCGCTGAGAGGCACTTACTCCTTCCGTCAAACCCACTGATGCTACAAGTGTCTCAGCCACAGTGTCTCAGACCGCTGGAGTTGTATGTCCATTGATATACACATGCTCTACATAGAATTGAGTGTCACTGGGAACTGGAATCTCTTCTGGAGACCCAGTACCTTTCTCACTCAGTGAAAACAACCCACATTTGGCCAATCCCATGCCTAGTGGGAAATCCTCCTCTAAGAGGCACAGACTAACGATGTCCTCATCCACGAGTTCAACATTCACTATGGCTTGCTTGGGTAAGCCCTTGCCAGCAGGATTCCTTTTCCTATGGCCCAGCTTCTTACACACAAAACAACCTTTGGGTGGTAAGAATGCCGGAGAACCAGTGTTGGGGGTGCCTACGCTCTTCTTTTCAGTGTGCACAGCTGAACTAGAGTTTTGGGATTTACCTTTCTTCTTTTGGGGACCTGACTTTGAATAGTATTGGGTTAGACCTTTGTCTTTCCCATCCTTGTTTACTTTTTTGTCTGCCGATTTCTCTTCCCGTTTGGGTGTGCTCGCCTGAGCCTTTTTCTGGACTCAAGTACTCATAACCCTTTCGGCAGCATTTACAAGCTCCCTAGCATCTGTGATAGTCTTGTCCACAAGATGCTGCTGTAGCTCAGCCTCACAATTTTTCAATACATGCTCACACGCAATCAAATTGTACATTGCTTTAAATGTGTCAACTTTGTTAACAGGCACCCACCTGTTCAGATATTTCAACAACAAGTTTGTGAACGCTTCAAATGTCTTCCCAATTTTCTTTCGGTGCTCTCTGAAACTCTTGAGATATTGTTATGGGGTTTTACAGAACTTCCTGAGGAGGGCTGTCTTCATGTTCTCATAAATAGGCCTTTCCTTGAAGGGGCCCCTGAGGGACCCTCGTTCGTGGAAACAAGGCACAATCACCACACACGAACTGATACGCCAGTCACGAGGTTGTATTCTCAAAATCTAGGGTCTATTGCAAAGCAAAAAGTCTCAGTTGGCTAACTGGTCCCACCCCCCGCGACGTGTGTCTATCAGACCTTGGGGGACGCAAGAGAACGAAATTCGTACAACAGTTACATATATACAAAACAAGCATCTAGTAATCAGTAGTGTCACAACTTATACTTCCCCTATTACATTTCCTTTGAACTAGGCACGATTATTGACAATGGTGACGAGTTTGACACCTTCAAACATTCATTTTGTAACAGTATGCAATTTTGTAAGCCCACAGACATTATGTCTGTGTTTTAAAGAACACAATGCTTCTGTTCCTGCAAGCAAGCTATGCGTAGGGAGAGACACATTCCAGGCCTTGCTATCTCCCAGTTTCTATTCGTGTGTCGGGGGGTCAACTTGCTCTCCAGGGCTCTACCTGGCTCAGAGAAGGGGGACCGCAAAGAAGAGCATAATTCAAGTCATTTAATGTTCGCGCTAGCATTTTTACTGTGCTCCCGAGACTAGCTGGCACCTGCTGTACTGATTAGAATATACTACAACAAGAAAGTCTGTACTGCTTTTAATACAAATTTCAATAGGTTTAGTTTCAATTATTTCCCTGAGCGTACCATTACGATATCACACATTTTAGGATTCTCTTAAAGCAATCGAAGCAGCCCCAAGTTTGTGAAAAAATTCTTTGAATGTTTATTTCACAAGAAACAGGTATGCATGAATATTTAGTGAAAAGATAAAAAACATAAATAGTTTGTAAACAGTGAAAGATATAATAGAAAAACCAACTGAATATAATAACATGTGATTTCAAAATTGGTGAAAAACGAGCTGCAATAGAAAATTAATTATCAATTTCTTGGAACAAATGAAGTACTAAAGGAAACTAGACATATAGACTGCCAATCATGAAGAGTGACTAATTATAAGTCCACATACATAGTTTAGTGGCTTAGTGAGGGGCCACTATAGGGCTTATTTTCATAAACGAAGGGCAGAGTCTGAATTCGTTCTGTTTCCTGTATTTCGTTGACAGGTGTGCCTACGTGTAAGTGTCAAAAAATAATAATCCTGGAACTACACAAAGTTCAACTTGACATCATTAAACCACGTTTTGGCAAAAGGTGCCGCCTGTCTGGCCATTAATTCCATAGCATAGTAAAAGTTGCCTTCCTCAGGGCGAGATACCTCACAACAACTGGACCCTAATTGGTTGGCTGTGGGTGAATAGAAAAACAGGCGCGGTATGGGCAAGGAAGCCCAGTCTTAGGCGTCTGGTAGAGTGGACCCGGGGTAATCCACGGACTACCTACATCAAGGCAGAGGTCGCATTGGAAAACACACTCTTATAGGGAAAGGCTTGCAAGAAGGTACTTGGTGGAGTCTGTTCCAGATAATGTCATTCAGCATTGCATGTTAGAAGAATCCCTGGGATGTGTTTAATCACATCAGAGAGTAGACCTCATATGAAGTAAAACAGAACCAGCCAAATGGTCCCTTGCGTGCTGGGTATGCGTGGAGAGGTGTTGGCTTACCGCCTCCAAGTTTACTTGGCGTGAGCGTGGTGTGCTGCCTCTCAAAGAGACTCGAGCTGACGTCTTGACGATGGCTCCTTATTTGCACTGTTGAGATTTGTATTAAAAGCAGTACAGACTTTCTTGTTGTAGTATATTTGTTGTCCCTTTCCCTACTGCTCTTGGGACTTTCCCCCCCTCTTTTTGTATTTTTCATGTACTGATTAGAATGCCTTGCTGTTCACTTCTCCAAGGATATGGGTGGGAGGAGACTGGGCATTACTGTCTGGATTACTGTGTTTTGTTCCAACATGCCACTAGTGGCCTTGCGTTGTGCACCAGTGAAGCAGAATAACATTTAATCGAAGCAGTTTTACATGAGGCAAAAAGCAAATGTTAGAGAAAACAAAATGGCAATTTCAGTCGCTTTAAAATTGCTGCACCTTAGTCAAGCTTATGGCTCTATATTTCCAATACTAAATGCATGAGACGGTTGGTCTTCGGCCAACATAATACATAGCCTTATGATCGAGGGGTGTCTACTTTTCTAGATCGACATCCTCAGGAGTTAACTGAAGAATTGCATCAGTCCCTGGTGTCGGTTCATCAGGGCTGAACCCCACAGAACCTCATTCACCTTCTGTAGCTGGAAAGCAAGCTTGAGCGCTTCAAACCAGTCATAAATATCTTTCCCCACTTCATAAGCCTGCACTAAGTCTTTAGGGATGTATCACCTGGCCTTATCTCGGGCACTCTGGCTTGAGCCACTACTGCTGCTTTCACTAAAGGTGGATTAGTTGGCCTCCTTCTTCTCTACAAGTGCCAGCTTGTGCCGCTCTATGGTGACCTTGTCCCACTGTTTGTGTTCCCCTATGCCTAGTCACCTCTCTTTGAGCAGGAGCATTCTAACCACTACCTCATTAACAGCCAGAACAATTACTGGGCCACTTAGAGACTGTGCAGAGGCCTAGGACTTGCGGGATGCCGCACGAACCCATGTACTCAGAGACACTCTTGAGTGTTGAGAAAACACATTTGCCCCCCCAGGGGGCGGGGGGAGGAATGTTGGGGTGAAATACTGCTCATGGGGTCGTCCTCATCATATTCCCCCCCCAGAAGGTATTGTCCCTGGGGTCTCCTCCCCAACTGCCCTGGGTTCTACCCAAGCTATTAACCTTAGTGCTGTGGGGAAGTCCCCTCTCTTGACAAAACACAAAGGACATCCTTGGTCATGCCTTTTACAGTCTCCATGTCAAGATGCATGATTATTTCTAATACCTAGCAGTGTCTAAACGTTGCCTGCAACAATTCCTTTATCGTTGGGTGACTAAGCTGTGCCAAGGCTCCAACTAGATCAGACAGATTGCCACCAATGTGGGAAATCAACTTCTGGAGGAACCAGTGGTCCAGGGATTAATATCGGTTTTTAAACCATCAATCAGCCCCACACTTTTACTTCACCAGAAGGGATCTGAACAGATTGGAAACACAAGTCAATTATAAAACTCCTTGTCCAATTTTGGTAACGTGGATGGAATGGCAGGCTTATCTCGGCAAGGTCATGGATTGGTGGTTAGTTGTAACATAGCGAAGATACAATTATTACCCAATGATAAAAGGGACTGTCCAGTCAAGGTTGTATAAAAATAGCTACTTTATTATAATCACAACAGACAGTTCTAGCACACTACAAAATACAACCGACCTTGTAAAGGAATGCAGAGTACAGATAGTTTCAAGAAGGAAGAAGGGATGCACTCTGGATACTGATAGGGGGGTAGTTGGTAAAGTAACTAATCTCAATAGTTCAAGGATACTTGGTTTCAGCACAAATGGAGCAATGGGTTGTACAATGTCAACAGGGGCCTTCGGAGAAGGACCAGGTGGACAGAACCACAATGTGCCTGGTGCTTGGGATGTTTTTGATACTCAACATGGTCTAGTCGGTGCCAGGATGCTTGCAGGTCCTGCAACAGAGTTCAAGATGGGAGACAGCTCTGGGTATCAGGCGGTAGGCAGTTCGGCAAGCGAGGCTGGACAGATGGCTGCAGGCTGGCCTACATGGCAGCTCGGGGTTAAGAATCATTGACTCTGTACTGGTTGGCATATCTGGAATGCTGGTTGAGGCTTCTTGGATAACTTTAGTGACTGCAGCGTGTCAACAGTCAGTGGTGCAGCCAGTCTAAGTTCGAGGGCTTGAGTGCCTCATAAATGTCCTTAAAAGATGCACGCTAGTTGATGCTTGTCTTGGCAATCCTTCTAGCTTCTTCAGTAGAGTCAGGTCATCCTTCAAGGCGGAGGGCCCAAAGCTGAGGAGAGCCTTTGCAGGCGACAGCCTTGTCCTTTATTCAGAGACTCTCTGGCACTTTGCACCTAGGAAGCTTTCCTGCAGAGCCTAGGAGGGCCAGCTGTGTTCTGGCTGGGTACTGGTTCTGGATCTGCTAGAGGGTCCTCTGGATTCAGTATCTCCTCTGTTCCTTGGAAGATGTCTAGGGGAGGGAACATGCTTCTGAACTGGAGGCTTCCAGCCCTTTAAGATGAGTAGCAATACCCTGGAGATAGGTGGGCATGCAGATTCTACTCATACATCAATAATCAATTAGACACAAATAGTTTGGCAAAGTTTGTCTGTTTTAATGCAAGTCTTAAAATGGGAAGTACAACGAACATCAGCAATCGCTCGATACTCTGACTCTAACTACTTCATAACAAAGTTGGGTTCTTATACTCATAATTGGTCAAAGCTGACGTGTTGACCTGCGTCATTACCAATGTCATTCTACGTGGCAAACTAAAGAAACTTATCGGGAAGCGGTATTGGGTCAAAGTGAATAACTAAGCATAGGTACTATATCTGTATGGAGTAATGGAGAAAGGTAATAGGCTAGCTAACATCAGGTGGGACAATTAAGCCCTCCCTCCTAAATGGCCACTATGAACGTCACTAAATATACAAAGTCCCATCGGCAACACAAAGTATAGGACCCCTAACTGCATGGTCCCCTACAATTGGTTGGCTTCTAACCCCCGTCAGTAATTTTCCACCTGCATGAGCAGCACGCAGATTGAACAAGCAGGTGCAGATAAGATCGTCTTGATACCAGCTTCCCTTCAATTTAAATGGGATCCATCATCACCTCAATGGTCTAGTGTCACTTAGTACTTTGAAGCTGGCCTTGAGTCTGTACTGTTCTCTGAGAATTTTTAAGGAGTATGGGTACTATCCGGCTTCCGTCCGTAGGTGTGACCATCTCGTCCATCCAACTTTCTTCCATCACGTGACTGGACAACATGAATTTAGCCTTTTTTCGTGTATTTGATTTTATTCTTCAATAGTCCTCTGACGTCTTTTGTTTTTGCTTGACCTTCTTGAACAGGAGCTTCTGTTCTTTCACGTTAATTGTATCCAATGTCAGCCAACTCCTAGTTTGATATGACCTTTGCTTTTCTTGGCTCAGTGAACTCCTTAGTTGAAATGGATTCTGCTTAATTCAATTGCTTTTTGTAACTGCAACACTGAAATGAGGCCTTCTCGCGTTGTTCAGTACTGCGTTATACATAGTGAAAACATTCATTCTTCACTTAATCCATATGTATCTATGAGGTATATAGGTATATGTTGGCACTTGCCGCAGTCTAATCTATTTAAGCATGTGGCTAGCTTCATGATTACTTTGCTGCTTGCGTTTCATTGCATCTGCATTGCATCTGCAAAATTCATACCACTTCACCCCTATTCAAATTAATGTCCAAACTTCTTGCTGATATAGGTTGGATACATAGAGGGGCAGCCTATACTAAGGAAGTTCAAAATGCACTTGGGAAAAGGGTGGACCTATGGGATTGGCTTGAGAACTTTGCACATCTGAGTACTCTAAAGAGCTATCAATTCATTAAATATAGATTGTACACCTTTATGAAGCCCCAAGCATATTTGAACCTCTGTCCTATGAAAAGACTCAGACGTTTTATCATTCTGTTTAGGTTGGAACAACTACCTACTCTGAGGAATTTGTGAGCCAGGGAAAACATTCCTGTCCCTGAGCAAATCTGTCGTCTGTGTAAGTTATCTGAATTCTTGGAGACAGCCAAACATCTTCTTACGGAATGTAAGACATTAACTAGCACAATAACACTATACCTTGGCGAGTTTGTTCATAATCCTCTAACCATCTGTGAAATGCCATTTTGGCTATACTGCACAAACACATGCAACATGCATTTGTTTATAGCCCTCTATAATATATAGTTAAAAATTGAATTAAAACTGGGCCTATTGATTTGAATAATTTGTGCACCGTAATGTGAAGAAAAATTATGCCATCATGGGGTTTGTTGTTGGCATATTTTAAAGTTTGTTCAATACATGATTTTGTTGTGAGCATTCCTGTCAATGTGTACATTTTGCTCAATATGTATAAATTCGTCCAGCATTTGGGGTAAAGATGATAATAATACTGCTTATTCTTAATTCGACATTTGATATATGATTATCTGTTTATTTAAATTTTAAATTTATTTTGTTGAATATTTTTCGCCTATTGCTCTTATTGTTATTAATGAATAACTGTCTATTATGTGTAAAGTTTGAATTTACTTTCATTCTATATCACATTAAAATATAAAATAAAATAAAAATTGCATCTGTACACGTTTAAACTAACTAAATATCTTCATCACGTTTGTGGCATAAATTTCTTCCTCTTGATCCCAAGATGTCACTTGGTACTTCTTTGTTCTTTATAATCTCCTGCCTCTCTGGTCTGGTTATCTTTGTATCTTGGTGTCGATTCAACTTTGTATGATGTCACCATGCATCCTGGTCAATCAGTTTCTTTGTTTCATCAGGAATCTCGTTCTAATGGCCATAATTTTGTCTTGGATGCAAGTATCGTTTCCTCAATGGGTACTTTACTTCCCATATTCTTTTAGGTATAAGTACTCTTAAGTGTACCGCACAGAGCCCTCTCTCTTCTCTTTGTTGGTTTAACTGTTTAGTATATGTCACATATTTTAGTTCATACATTTCAGGTAATGTAGGCAGGGTAGTTGGAGTGGGGGTACTTGGCTTCTCCTCTACACTTCCCTCTTGGATTTCCTGGCCTTCCTTCACTGGACGGAAGCTGTAAGGCAGACTGTCCTTTGAGCCAGGGTCCAAATGACTCCTTCTTGTTACTCCTTGGGAAGTCTTCAGATGATCTGCTAAGAGAGGGTCTCATCCCTCTTTTAAAGCCAAATGGGACCCAATGACTGGTGCATGCTAAGCCTACCTTAATGAGACAATCCTGTGTACCCGCCAACAATCTTCTGTTATGTGTGAGTTCATAACCAGAGTGCTTTGCAACAGGAAAGTTAAAGGGGTGAAAACATGTACTACTAAATCCTGGCCATAGCAGGAGGAAGGTTTTGATTCCCCCTTTTTGAGATGCTTCGATGTTAACAGTGGCTGTCACATTCCAGCTGTACATTACAGGAGAACTGCGAGAGTAGACATGAATATGTGTTTGTTGTGCAATGAGCATAGGACAATGTGTGCAGATTAGCCCCACATTTTTTCTGGAGATTGATCTCCCATCATTCAATTTCATTTCAACATTTCAAAAAAAGCTCAGGCGAATGCACACTCTCCCTGCAGATGGTCCAATTCCTCACACTAACCAAATACAGCCCCATATTTCTCAGAACCTAAAATGCCCAGGGAGCTCCTCCAAATGATAGAGGAGAGAGGTATAAAAAACATCCGTAAAAATACCATGAAATTGGGGGGATAAAGTCCTAGAAATTAGTGCTAAATGCTAAAACACATAGGATTAAGTTGGCTTGTTGTTGTTAGAGCAAGCAACTGCATAGAGAAATGAGGTAAAAGCAATAAAGAGCTATGCATTAAGGACCTCCTTGAATGTTTTGTGAATAGTGATCGGTATGATAGATGGTGTAGGAGGGTTCTGGACAGATAGTGTCACACTAAGCTCCCTATGAGCTTTTCTTTTGTGGAAGTATGGGCGAATGACCGATTTATTGTGTAGCAGAAAGCAAAGGATGTCATGTATTTCATTATGTATTCAATTATTTACAGTAATACATATAGGGCCTCATCACGAGACTGGTGGTAATCCTTAAGTGCGGCGGCGGTAGCACTATAACCGCCGCATTTAAGGGTCCGCCAGATCATGGCTTTGGCTGATTACCCCCCAGCTCTTAGCTGGGGGAAATCGCCGAAATTTCGCGCTCATACTGCCGGCAGAAAATCCGCCGGCGGTAAGAGTGCGAAATTTCCCCATTGAGCCCAATGGGGAATGGGGCATTCCCAAATGGGCTCAATGGGGAATGGGGATTTCCAGATCCGCCAAACCCGTGATCCGCCGCTAATAGCGCCGGTGGGTTTGGCGGTAGAGCAGATAGCGCCAGCGCTATTAGCGCTGGCGTTACCGCCCAATTCGTGATGAGGCCCTTAGTGCCTTTCTCCAAAGCACTAAATAATAAGCAATACTCAGTACAATAATTTTTAATAGTAATAATAACTTAAAAAAATAACCAGTCAAAGGAAACGACTCCATTAGAAACCTAGATACCTAGATTCAAACAAAAAAAGTAACTCTTTAGGTAAATGCAGTATCTAGCTTATGTTGTTTCAGAGGTTTCTTGAAATAAAATCAAAGTTCAACATTAACAGGTTTCCAAAGGACGGACCTTCCAAAGGCTTGAAGCCGGAAGCTGAAAAGATTTAAACCCAAAGGAAGCGCAAGCACGGCGGTGAGAAATGAGAAGAAACTGGGAAGAAGAGCGAATTAGACTATTTGGCTGATAAAAAGAAACAAAGTGACAAAGATAATCAGGAGAAAGAGAATGAATATTTTTGAAAATAATACAACGAAAATGAAACTGAAGATAAGCTAAAATAGAAGACCAACAAAGCTGGGCCAGGTTCAGAGAGATGCTAGCAGAAAACCCAAGACCAAAGTGAAGATGAAGAGTGGCATGCAGTATGGAAAGGAGTGGTGCCAACAGGGAACATAAACTGAGCAGCAATCATTTAGATGTGACAGCACCATCGTTTTTAAGAATAGTGTGCCAGATTAGAAAGTTAATAAATTATTTTATTTTTAAATAAATGGTAAAGAGTTAAAACTGATAGGTGCACACAACAGAGAGAGTTTGTTCTTGACAGGAAAGATTATTGTAAAAAAGATAAAACCAAGATTTCAGACCCTTTTATAGATAGCTGCAAAGTAGTAAAGTGAATGAATTGAGGGGGGGTTGAACCGCTGGGGAAGTTTGGTAAAACAAGAATTTAGTGTTCTTGGGCTTACGATGGGGGACATGGGAAGCCATCCAAGAGTTAATGTTCCGCAGTCATCCCACAGTCGCAAAGATTGGTGACCGGTGCGCTTCTGTGTTCACCTGGGTCCTGGCCTCCCACCCTCAATCGCCTTCGGCCTGCGCCCACTCCCTGCACTTGCCTTAGGCGCACACTGGCCTGTGCTATCACTGGCTAGCACTTACCTATTTATTGGCAGTTGACCACTCTCGCTGAGTGATCTCTGCCAGTCACTAACAGTCTGCAACTTACTCCTAGCACTTCCCTCCTTAATACTCCTAGCTCTTACCCCCCATCCTTTTCTCTCTGCACTTGCACGCTCTGAATGCTCACAAGGCCTAAGTAGGACCGCCTCTCTCTTTCATTGTTATATTTGCCTTTCATTCCCATGTGCCATCCCCGTTGCCCGGTGGGCGCTTTGAAACACAATTTACGTGATGTATAAGCGCATTACAAATGCACAATAAAATTAAATAAATACAATTTCCATTTAGGTCAAAAATGAAGGAACAGAAAGGTAGGACTAGACTGCTGAAAAGTTTGATGGCCTATACATTGCACTTAAAATTGAATTGTCCACTGAGTCGCCGGTGAGCCTAATAAACATAGGCATATTAACATGGCCCAGTTTCCAGCTGCATTTTTGGACAACATTTATACATCATAAAGTAGAGTTATCTTATTAGTGCATGTTTGATCATCTCCACGACCTACATTTGACCAGAGTTACTCCATAAATACTTCCTATGACACTTTTATGACATGTATTTGTATTTGCATTTGTATTTTATTTATTTGTATAGCGCACCAGGCCCGAGGGCATGACACGCATGACGTTGTACACAATTCAGGCCATTAATATTTTTGAGGTGGTCTGCTTGCAATGTTGCTTCATGAAGGTAAAGGCATGCATTTGATTGGAGGATGACACGAGTCTGCCTGGAAGAAGGGTCTCTTCTTGTAGCTTCCCGGAATGGCTTGGCTCAGTTGACGCATGAGCATACCAACCTGTGGCTTCACCCCGGCTTGCGGCAGCGCAGGTTGATGTGCCAGCTTTGTGACAGCTTCTTCCTCTTCATTTGACACCAGCCATAGGCTCCTTTTTTCATTCAAAAGGAAACGCGCACGCTAAAATGTTTGCCCGATATAAATTTGCCCATAATTAGCGTTCCGCCACAAATATGTCATTTTCAACAGCTTATAAATAGATCTCATGGTATGTGAGATAGACAGCTTCTGTTACATGACCACGTGTGAGGTTAGGTACAGCTTTTTGGCGTTTTCTTTCAAGCAGCAGGGTCCCAGGAGTGGTTTTGATAACTTAAGAAAGCCATAATCACAGGGCGCCCAGCAAGAGGTTATTCAGATGCCATGCTGTGCTGGGGGAGCCGCTGGCTTCAGTGTGTGACCACACATGTACAGTGAAATCAATTATGCATGGGCAATGACACTGTGGTCACATTTTGAAGGCGTGATTATCCAATCTTTACAAGCCAGTGATCTGACACACTCTAGGAATGCTGAAAGATGTCAGGCAAGGGAATTATTTTCATTAGGCACCAATGCTGGATAGCATACAAACCCTGGTTGCTATTAATTTTCTTAATTTGATTAATTGTTGACCCAAGCAGCTGTGTTTGCCTATCCCTGCTAGCGAGTCTTTAGCCAGATGTGTAATTTACAAGTGTGACCCAACATATGTCATTTGTATTTGCATGTGGGTCTGAGCAGAAACTCAGCAAGACAGCTTTGGCCTAGCATGCAGGATCTGTTGACCCCACTCCAAGCCACTCTTTCCCGGCCTACCCCATCCCCTTCGACCACGGGTGCTTGAGTAAGGCCTCTTTGCAGGTGGCGTGCTATGAATCACAGATAGATACATGCATGGATGCGCACTCAGAAAGTATGCACATTGAAACAAATCACAGTGGCCAGAGGCAGAAACCTTTGCAAGGATAGTTGATGGCAATGGCATTTCGCAGTATAAAGATGCAGTTACTAGGTTTCTTTCAGTCCTGGGGAAGTGCCTTTCGCAGGAAACACAGGTTGACTCTCAAGAAGCATTATTCGTCTTTGCATTCATCCACTAAGTCTCACTATGTTAGAAAGTTAGGGGCCGATTCATGGAATTTTGCACAGCAATCACGCAACGGTTATGCGCCGAGAAGGACACTGTGCAAGGCTGTGTGCAGAAGAAAAAATGTGCGCTCAGCGTATTCATGGAATTGTTCGCGGAAACTAACCCTTTTCGCAAGTCACGGCTGGAACGCTCCCCGACACACCTACACACAAAGCAGAAACCTGCCAGATCAGCTACCGATGCACCCTCTTCAGGCACAAATACACACACCCTTCAAACAGGGTGTGAGGTCCCCCGGAAGCTGGTCTGCGACTGGGGAACCCTGCACGGGGTCCCCCATAACTGTATCCAGCACCCTGACAACATGCGTATAAAAAATCGTAACTCAGCAATAACTTGGGAAATTTGCATGCAAACCCACATAAAACATTCCTGCACACAGCTATACTGCTTCCGTGCACCCTTAATTTACATCAGTACCCCAATTGAGTACACGCACCTTGAAATCCGACATGCAAGCCCACCTGCATGCTGAAAATCCTACGCGCATGTGTACTTATGCCTGCCTTCGGATGGCGGATCGTATGAAGGACATGCGTGGACATTTCGCATCCGAGACGTTGCGCGCTCGATTCCATGAATACGTCTTATGCCGTGCAATTGTTGCCATTTGAGGGACTGTCTGCAGGCCGTCCCTCATAACGTCCACTTCTTTGCAAGTTCTTCCCCATTTTTGGTTTTCCGCCCTTTTTCCCAGCCCTCTGCGCAAGCCACGCCCACACTGTGCTTGGAATCTCGCACAAGGCCCTTGATGGCTCGCACAGATATGCCGAGCCAGCGCAAACTCCATACAAGTCCAGGAAAAGTAATGGGTATTCGATTCCATGAATCGACGAAGGGGGATTTGTGGGCAGTTACGCGTGCAAGTACACAATTTTCTGCGCAGATAATTCCATGAATCGACCCCTTAAAGTATTGTGCACATTTGGAGGCATCCATCTTCGTGACATCGCAATGGCTCTTGCAGACTAGGGCCATGCACATTATGCTGCACCTTCCATTACTAATTCAAGGTAGCTAGATGAGGCAACATGGAAACTAGCTCTCCTACTTATACACTGATGGCATTATGCAGGATATGGCTCGGAAGTAATCATTTTTGTCTTGAGGGCCAATGTCACCCTGTCCCATTGGCGAATGGCATCCCAAACGGGCGCCTAGAATGGTTCATGTTTAATTTTTTAATATGTATTTTATGTATTCCAACAAACCATTCCAATAACAGGCCCTGCACCTCCCTGACGCAGCAACCTGCTCATTCGCACACCTCTGGCTGCAATTCCTGCTGTAGTTCTCTTTGGCATTTCTGGTACAAACTGCTATCGCCTCACCACTAACACTCATATGAAAGTTAATAAAACATAACAGTATTCCGGGACCAGAAAGATAAGATTATGTTTCTGCAGCTGAAATGTGCTTGTGTTTTGCTGCTTTCCATAGAGTGCATGAATATCAGCTCATTGTAATTGCTTCCCTTTGTTGCTTCAATGCATTTCAGTCCAAAAGATCACTTCACAGGTAGAACCTCAATGTTTTAATTGGACTGCACATCGCAGCAACCGAACTTGGCATCCACATCCCGCCGCAACGTCGTGTCAAGAGCCACAGATATGCTTTTCAATAAAGCTCAATATGTACCCGCTTTGTCTGAAGGACACCAGATCAGTGTGATGTTATGTTATATTGTGCCCTGCTATGTCCATCGGAATATTGAGGAGTGACCTTCTCCACGGGTGTGGCCTCCTAGCTCTTTTGGCTTCGCTGGAAGGTGTAGGTTGCAGCCTGGGTGCGAAAGGAGTATGCTGGGAGTGTTTACCGTGTGTACTCATGTGGGTGATGTGTGTGAGGACAGAAGAAGTTGCTGGCCCTGCATCATTGTTGCTGCAGCAATCGCATACCGCGGTTGAAGCATTAGGATGTAATGCCGTAACAGAAAGGTCTGTGCAGCTGGGTGGTGCTGCAGTGGAAGTCTGTGTGGCATTTGCACAGTAGATGTTGTTCCTATGTGGGACATCGAGGTGCATAAAAACTAGACACGTGCATCGAGGGTGGTGCGATAAGCACATCAAGGTGGCAATGCCTAAGAGCCTAAAACAATGGAGATGAATGACTCCTCAGCGTGCCTGTCTGTCATTTTGTGTCCATGGGAATTGCTGACATTTTCTTCTGTCTGTACTGGAGAGTACTGTGATTAGTTGTGCCTTATAGTAACGATACTAGGCTGGAGTGCTATGCATTATAGCCTGGCTCAGTAAATGAAGTGTGGGCCAGCTATTAATAGTCTTGCCAGCCTGGCTAAGTAAATGTTGGTTGTTAGAAGTTTGGGCAAGCTATTAATAGTCTCGCCTGCCTGGCTAAGTAAATGATGGTTGTTAGAAGTCTAGGCCAGCTATTAATATTCCCGCCAGCCTGGCTAAGTAAATGTTGGTTGTTTGGGCCAGCTATTAATTGTCGCGCTTAGAAATACTGTCGCGCCTAGAAACACTTGTGTACAGGCGCGTTATAAATGCCAGATCATATCATATCCATAGATAAAAGGTTCAGATGAATGCTGTCTTTCCAATCCAGGGTGGGAACACAGATTTTTCTGGAAGTGTTCCTGCAAGTGAGAAGGTCCACGATCGTGTTGATCTGGTAGGGCAGGGAATATGAAAGACCGATGATCAGTCTGCTTTCTGAAAAGTATTGCATTTATGTATAGATCTTAAGACGGGAGGACTCTGCCATCGGCTGTCCTATCACTGAAAGGAGGTACGTTTCAAATTATAAAAGCAGCCTGGGAGGAGGCCAGCGGAATTAGTTCATAAACAGCATCGTCCCACTGGACTGCGCATCCATGTGTTAATGAAATATCCTTGAAACGGCATTGATCTGGGCTACACTGCCAGCCCTTGCTGCAGCTCGAAGCTTAAAGAGGAAAAGAAAGATGCGGGTTATGGTAATACAAATAATTAAAAAAAGACTGCTGGTAAGAATACAACTGCAAAGGGTGCATTTTTCCACAAGCATCTGTATTAGTAATAATAATAATAGTAATAATATTAATAATACCACTAATAATACACATATAATAAATGACGGCCCTTAATTAAAGCTATGCCACGCTTTTTGCATGCATTTCTTGGAACATAGATTTCTGTGACACTTTACAGGTATTCGCTGATAAGCAGCTGTTTTCGGTAGTATGGTTATTTATGCACTGCTCCACTGTGACATTAGAGAGCTAAAATCATCAGGTTATAACATGTTTTTATATGCATTTTTAATAAACTGCATACGTTATTTGCTGCAAGACATTAGAAGCTGCATACTATCATTCTTTTTAAGACGAAACAGATTGTCCATTGATTATTTGTATCAGCAACTCGAAAATCTCTTGCATTACATTAAGCAAAAGTCCAGGTATTAAAGGAGATGTCGGGGATTGGTCAGCTCTTATAAGGAATAACATACCACTGTATGTATGTAAAAAGGATATAACAAGTCACCTCAGAGTTCCGTGGCCATATAAAGGAACTCGTCCTTAACCACGTTCCTCTATTTCTTAACAGAACTCCCAAGTGACCTGCAATATCCTTATAACTTATGGTAGGAGGTACCCACTGGTGTAACGGGGCCCCTCGCAGCCCCCATGGTTGGGGGCCCACCATGCTGACCATGCCCATCTGGGGGGGGCTAACTAAATTCACAACACATCAAATAACAGAAACATTGCATTATTCTTTCTGGCGAACTTCCATTAATTCTTGGTTCCAGGTCGCGCAGCATTGAGATTCTTGATGAAGCATCAATTCATAATAATTTGCATATGAGCAATCAAAAGGCATTGAAATGAAATCTGCCTGTTAACTCCCTGATGTAGCTACCAACCAACAACAAGATAAACCAATTTGCGAACGCCATAATTTTCTCAACTGCTCACCATAACCATCAAGAATGTGTAGACCAATTTTCCAAATCCTAGGCTAAGCAATAAACACACATACTGAATGTTCAAGTTTCGGCCACTATTCCTCGCACCTCAGGAAACCTGTTTTAGTATTGAATCCTTCTGTTCAGAGGTTCAGTAGTATGATAAAATAAAACATAACATAACATGATTGTGTTGTGATTTCTCCTTACCAGGTCATCTTTCAAGAAACCAAAATTGCCTTTGTAGAATTTGAACACAATTCTGTGGGGGCAAATTCTGCACATGCTGTCCAGATCCTCTCCTCTGGCCTGCAGAGGTAGTGCATACATCATTTGATAAAAGTGGGATAAAGTACCCATGATGTGAACAATTTCAATAAATAACAAGCCCTCAATATTGCAGACAAGTCAAAGAGCCAGGTTACAGGATCAATGGAAAGTGCTAACTTTCAAATATTTGAAAAAAAGCTGAATTATTGCAGAGAGTATGGATATCAAAACTGTTTAAAAATCAGTATAACCCCTCCGCGAAGCGTTGTGTAAAGTGAATCCACTCAAAAAGATTCAGGATACAAGTTGCAGGTAACTGATCTAAATTGTACAACTCATATGTGCCCACCGGCTCCTCACTGCAGTTGCTTTCAACACAATCAACAGCTTTTCTCAGGGCATCTTTCCACTGGCATTCCACACGCCACATTCTACACTCCATGCCTACCTCAGCGTGGCATTCTTTATATAGAGCAAGAAATGCTACACCACTCCTTACTCTGTTTGGTGAGGTAAGAGTGGTCCTTAATCAGTCGGAAAGAGGACACATGCACCACAGTTGTAACCCCTGAGGCAAAAGAAATGGGCTTTAAGGCAAACAACCTCTGTGGTGGAACCAGGCAGATGAAGATGATATTGGAGGATACAATGTCAGGGCGTACTGGAGGAAGAAAATAAAACAGCAAGGAAAGGAGCAACAGGAAAACAGAAAGAGGAAACGAGAAGGAAGGGAAGGAGGAGAGGCTACTGAACAAAAACATTAGGGCAGGAGTGATTGTTACTAGGAAGTTTATAAATTGCTGAACACAAATAAAATGCAGCAGTGCAGGCTTGCTGCATGGAGTGTGGCATTGCACCATTTTGTGTTTCACCCTTCACTACAAGGGTGAAGCAAAATAGTTGTATGTTCCGTGAAACGAGTTTGGTTGGCCCAGAAGTGGAAGCCACTGCCATGAGGGAATGTGGGAGCCCCATTTCCTTGTATACATAATAAGCGCAGCTTCCCATTCCAATATGGCGTCCCTGTGCATGCCTTCTGATGACCACAAAGAACCCTAATAAAGCTCCTCTGAAGAGCTTGAAGTGCAGACATGATTGAAAGCCTGGATCCAGCATGTAGCCATCTTTGTATGTAAGTGACAGAATTCAGACATTAGATTAGCCCTTCTCGGGGAAGAGTAAACCCCCAGAGCCGGAACACACACACAATTACACCCAGTGAGCATAGTTCAACCGCACTATGATTGTTGCCTGGTTCAATCATTGGAATTGCTTCTAAATATCGCCCAGAATATCAGGGAGTCTTTGGAATGTTTAGGGGACAAGCTTTACCCTTGCATATTTAGTATTTTTTCCTAACGGAGTTAAAACACATTTTAATTCATTTATTATCAATCAGAGGTGTGTCACCAAGTGCCATGCACATATTTAATCGAATCTCCTCACATCCCAAATGGGGTTGTACACACTTATTCTGCAATACTTTAAGATGGGTTAAGGGTGTGGCCTAATTAGAATCCTCAGATATGATAGCCCTAACCACTCCCCTGGTATTTAGGGTAAGTTTCAATATATATATATATAACTGTGTGATGCTATTGTTACATTCGTGTACGTTTTGAGTCTTCAGTCACCAAGAAAGGCTTGAAAAAGTAGTGTGTAGCTTTTTAGGATTGTCATCTTAACAAAAGTGGTTCTGTAAATCTGTGTAAATCTGTGACTTATCTGGAGCTGACCAATATTCTTCTTATCATCGGCCTACAAATCATATGCTTCACAGCATAGGTCATCAGTTGCCATCGACCGGGAGATAACTGTGGTTTATGCAGTGACTATTTGGATATTCTTTTGTAAGTTACATCCCACTCTGGACAGCCCAAATACCACCTATGGTCAAACAGATATAGAAAATAGTACTTGACAACATCTCATAACATCACTTGGTACTTTTCTGTTAATGTTCCTTCTCTTCTAAGTCACACATTTGTTCTCACTTGAGACCTAGAAACGGTACCCCACGTCATCCAGATTCCCTACTAGTTCTCAAAGCAGTGCAAAGTGAAGTCAATAGTTCATCATAAGGTGGAAGTGACTCCAATATTTCAAAATGCCACCAGAATCCTCTTCTGGGCACTAAGTTGAAATAGAAAAATGGTGGTCTTACTCCACACTACTACAAATCCAACATTACTAATCACATCAATTATGGAATTGATGTAGTGTGTCTAATACCTGAAGTGAGCAATACGGTATGATTCGTAGTGATATGGAGTGAGTGTTTATGCGTCCGAGTTTTAGGCTTACATTTTTAATGGTATACAGTGTCTTTTTGTAGCTTAACTATGGTATTTACACTCTTTGTAAAGTTTAACTCTTGATTTCCAAAGTTGTATTCTATTTCATTTCAGTATTTGCTGCTGGGAGTATGGCATATATCATGTTAGTGTTTGCCATATCAGATTATGAGCATAAGGCATATAAACATACCTTTTTTTTTTTTTTAAATGAAGCTGACCATGAACAACTCTGGTATCGTGATGTTCAGTTCACTTGTACTGTATTAGCATTTAAAACATGTTGATCTAAAAGACAAAGGAAAATTGGTTAAACCTTGGTTAGGCTTGAAAAGTCATGTTGTTGCCTGCTTTCGACAT
The DNA here is from genome assembly GCF_040938575.1 of Ambystoma mexicanum. Classification (NCBI taxonomy): domain Eukaryota; kingdom Metazoa; phylum Chordata; class Amphibia; order Caudata; family Ambystomatidae; genus Ambystoma; species Ambystoma mexicanum. Next base: position 394,809,824 of record NC_090936.1, read on the forward strand.
CTTCAGACCACTTCATCAGGTACGGGAAGACTGAAGCTCTTGGAAAAGCAAGACAGCTGAAGAATTCACCTTGGAATGTCTTATCTGCTTGTGTCTGTGTGTCTGGTTTGTGGCTTCTTCATAAAGAGCTTTAGATATTAATAGTTACCCCCACAAATTCCAGGCTGAAAGATTTAAACGGGGCACTGCAAAGAACATGCAAACAGCCAAGATTTAAAGGGGGAACTGCACATTTAATTGATTGCCTATTGCAAGATTATACCTAACATCCCTTGATATCAGAATTTGGAATACAGTTTCCACAGCTTGAGGATCATGCTCCAAACGTACAAACAACAGTGTTTAGTTATAATAAATCTTGCTAGATTTATCTAATAGACGGACCATTCAAATACGCATTGTTTATTTTATCTGATGATAACTGTTGTGAAGTACTTGCTGTGACGTATGGAACCTGGAATGCTGGGGAAGGAATGTTTACAAGGGATGGTGTATTAGGGTTCTGTAAAAGTCAGAACGGAAAGACCATTCAAATAAGCATTGTTTATTTTATCTGATGATAACTATTAACAAATAGCACAAAACTGAAATGCCAACATGTTTTCCTGTACTTGGGAGCTTCTTCTGGGCCTTAACAGATAAATGTAATACATTTGTAACGGATAAGCAAATAATGTGGAACACTAATGCAGAAAAAACAAAAATGGCAGCAGAAAGGCAAACATGAAATAAATACAAAACTAAAGGTAAAATAACAAAAGTACATAATGGAATTGTCTAAGGGGCATTCAAAATAAATTAAAAATTGTTAAATGAAAAAGAAACCAAATATACATTGATGTTAGTAAAGTGTGATGAGAAATCAAATTCATAGTTCTGTAGCAAGTATAATCACAAAAACAAAATATGTTTCCATTTCCATTTGGGTTTTGGAGCTAATAAATGTACACATTGTTCCTCTTCTAATGTCAGACTCTAATATGTGGTTTATTTGAATACTTTGACGTATCCTAAATTACATATGTTGGGTAAATTAAATAAATGTTTGGATTAAAGAATTCCAGCAATTGCTAAAATCAATGTATTTAATATATTTGACTAGTGATGTGGTACACCACTTTCAAATAGTTAAAGTCTAAAAGGGTATTTCTTTTAGAATTTAGATATTGAATTCCTGTTTTGTGATCTTGGTGTAATGCAATGCGTAAGTGAAGAATATATCTTGCTGCATATAGTTCATCCTACTATATTTAAGCTGTGGGTTACTAGTAGAATCAACTTTGAATTTGCAAATGACACACAAAATGGTGTTCCCGCTTATTAGGTACTTGTCAATTAATAGCATCTTTTGTTTTGTGACGAACTGAAAAATCTAATTCAGAGGTAGAAATGATCAGTGGAGGATCTGTTACTAATAAAACCAGTAACCATTGGTCTTTAACAGCATAGGTGTACTAGAAATGAGTGAGCTGTATACTCACTAGCGGCTTACCAAATGACATCGTTAAAGTTGTTTCCCAGCTTTCCAGCCAATTATGGGGGTCATTACGACCCCGGCGTTAAGGGGTTAACGGCAGCATAAAAGGCTGCGGTGCCGTTAACCCCTTAACGCCTTACTACGAGGTCCCTTTGCGGCTCCCGACCTTAACGGCTGGTCTGGACCAGCCGTTAAAGTAGGGACCCGCAAAGGGACCTTGATGGCAATTACGGTACCGCAATTTGCCGTAATTGCTGCCTTCCCCATTCCCATTGAGCCCTATGGGCGAAAATGGGAATGGGGAAGGGCCATGGAGAAAAGGGGAATTACTGCCCGCCAACCTTGGAATGGGGTGGTAATTCCCCCTTTCTCCATGGCGGACTCCGGCATGGACCATGGTGCTAATAGCACTATGGTTTAGCGCCAGAGTCCTAATGAGGGCCAATTGCTATTAATACAGTCTGTTGGGACAGAATGCAAACAAATTGGATAGCTAGGACTTGTAATTAGTGATGGATGAACAGACTATTGATAGCTGACATCACAAAATAAATGTGTACATTGGGTGACACGATCTTGTGTGTAGATGCACAGTAATCTGAGACCAAAGAAGACATTGAGCCTCATTACGACTGGGGTGGAACGGGTTAACGGGTTCCGCTAAAGGAGGCGGACCCGTTAAACCCGTTCTGCCTCATTACAAGCTCCCCTCGCAGGATTTGGTAAGTAACGCCTGGTTAAACCAGGCGTCCTTACCGGGTCCCGCGAGGGGAAGAGGGAGCAAACAACGCGCCGCTCGTAATCGTCCCGTTGTTTGCTCCCTCTCCCATTCCCATTGAGCCCTATAGGGGCTCAAATGGGAATGGGGAAGGTCCGGGCCCGGGTTCCTCGAGGGAGGAATTACCAGGCCCTCCGAACTCGGAATGGCCTGGTAATTGCCCATTCAGGGAACCTGGACGCAGACCCGATTTTGCGGCAGCCATGCCGCCAATAGCGGCATGGCTACCTCCAAAGTCGTAATGAGGCCCATTATGTTCCTGAAATAGTGAGTTACCAGAAGTGATGAGTCAAGTCAGTAATGTGTGTCTGCTATGTAAGCAAACTGGAAAAAGAATTTTTTTTTCAATGCAAATTGATTTTATCTTAATATATGTATATGTCCGTGTGCACTGTACCTGGGTTTCTAACAGCAGTGGTCATGCTGCGTTACAATGCCATGTGTCCACCATTCAGCGTAAATGACAGCTATGATTGTTGTTGGTTTTGGTGACATGGTTCTCCAGCCCATGCAAACCTATATAAAGCACAACACTGAAAGTGAACGCAACTCGTGCACTGAAACAGCACACCGTATGTTCAATTGTGTGCTGCTAGATTTCCTGTATTGTCCTTACAATGACCTTTCAAACACTTGAGAGTTGTATGAACCTTCCTTCTAATAAAATTAATAATGGCCAGAGGCCCATATACCACTTGGCCGGCACACAAACGTCACCAGGCAATATTGTAGTGTTGCATCTTTTGGCAAAACAGCTCCTGCTTTGTCCTGCAATTGGAGGGGACCCCCATGAGGATATTTCTTTTGTATGTTTATGGGTCTGACAACACTTGCTGGCACTGACATATTTTCTGAAAAGCAGAAACATGAAAGGAGGATGTGTTGGTAATGTTTGAAAGACAATGTGCATGTGTGTAGCTGTAGTAGGAGAGTGACACCTACAAAACAGAGAGCAAGGCAGTGGGTGAACATCCAACGCTACTCAATAACACACAGTAGGTCACCCAAAGGTCCATGACCCGGCCACCTATGGCCCATTCACAACATCCTTCCCTCAGACCCTTGTCCTTTACGCTGCCACTGATAACAGCTACTTAAACGTATTCTTATTCCTCTTTGTTCGCAGATACCTTACATCTTACTGTCCGTGTGACCCCTTCCAGACTGAACAGATGGATGGTGGAGCAATCATTACAAGATTACCATAAGTGGTGTGTTCTCGCTCATTGTTATCTGGGACCACTGATATGGCCCTGTATGTCCATTTGCGTTTCCGGCAATAAGAAGAAACATGCACACCTTTATGATGTAAGGCATCACAGAGACAACAGATGTCAACTTTCCTAACTTACAAAGAAAGTGTGTTCTCCCACACAAACCACCAAGGACCATACATTTATCCTTTTGCTACTTTGCCAGATGACAAAGGAAGTACAGAAAAGCACAGACAGCATTCTACGCTGGAATGTACCCGCAAAATGAAAAAAGCAGTAATTTGAGGCAGCTTACACTTTCATGTGAACATTCTACGAAAAATAAAACCATGTGCAACAGTACACAGTGTTGTTTGTAAATTATTCAAATATTCTCTTAGCAACTACTGTGCACAACAAGACCATAACTGTACGCTCTGTGTGTGCATGTCTGCTTTTGCTTCTGTGTATGTTGCTGTTTTCCGGACCTAGCTCGTCACATGACATGTTGGGCTATGCTGGGCATGCACGTTATGAAAATACCTGCCGTGCACGGTTTGAGCAACTACTGTCAACAACTAATGTCAGCTATGCAGGCGAGTGTTGTAATGTGGTGCTGCGTCCTCACGTAAAGTTATTGCAAGCGATGCACACATAACAAAATCACAGAATGGCAATGCAGAGTGCGTTCTTTGTGCATCTCAAAAAGTACACAAAACAAAGATAATAGTGAGATGGCAAACCGTTCTGATTTTTGTGGGACATACCGACATTGATGGTTTTGTCCAGTGATTTGCTGGCATTCTCTGCGGACCTCTAAACATGCCAAATTTGCCTTCACCCCCTGCCTGAGTTAAACCTTTTGTGCCCTGAGCTCACACTTCTGTGTGATAATTGAACGCCAGGGCAGAAAGGCGGTAGGGCAGCTCTCCCAGGTTGTGCAGCATTTATAGATGTTGCTCTGTGTAAACAGAGCACTGCAATGGCATCAGATAAACATCAATCCTTTTCTTGTAATGGGATATGTTTTCTTTCCAAAGCATTTCTATAAGGAAAATATTTCATACATACGTATGTGAAGTAGACCTTCAGTTATGTGTGGGTAGCTGCGTTCATTATCCATATTTTAAATGTGTGATGGTATGGAAATCGTTTCATGTCACAATATCTCACTTCACTCCCTAAGCAAAGGGTCTGCTCAGGGGCACACCATAGCAAACGCAAATGGTGGCATGTCACTCCGTAAAGGCCAACAAGTCTAATGAAGTACACCATATGGAAGTGCACACATTTCAGGTCACCTCTGGTGCTCTATCAAGTCTAAAATGTCCTCCATAATCATTCTGTAATGGTGACCTCCCTAGGAGAGATGCATATATGTACAATGGAGCAATGTATGGTTATAACAACTTACCCAAACAAGCAAAGGGAAAAGGAAATGCACTCCATAAACATATTTGTGGAATCCATGTACCAGTAACACAGTGTTTGCATACATGGCTGCATTACACTGCGGTGGGTGTGCCCAAGGCCTAGCATCTTGGGTGCATGCAGAGGCCTACAGCCTCTGGCCATGCACCCAAGAGGCTAGGCCATGTCCACACCCACCGTAAAGAAATGCAGCCATGCATGCAAACTTTTGACCAGTTACCACAATCAACAAACGTAACAGAGCCACCGGCATCCCAACCAAACCCCTGCAGCATAATACATGTATGCATGCAAACATCTATCCAGTTAGCAGTTAGCAGAACCCACAAATGTAATACAACCTGCGGCACCCCCACCTACTTCCGTTCACATAATATTATACTTCTTCCAACCAAAGTACAAAATCTTCAGAGTATTGTCCCTGCACACAAGACTGTATTAAGTACTGACAACCAATACATCATAATACATCATAATACAGTAAAGTACTCAGTCACCTGCCCCAAACACATAAACCATCCACTGGAACCCTATCCACTTCTATACACACATTATTGCAACACTTCACCCAGTGGACACACTGCAGGACCATTGACTCCATCACCTCCAGGTATGGAACGAAAACTGCAGGACGTGCTAACAGTCACCATACCCATACAACCAACAATATGTACACTGCGCATAAATGACACACACAAGCCAACAGTGTGAAACGTACTTGCAACCTATGGGCATACTCTTCGTTGCAAGGCCTCCGGCCATGCACTCGAGGTGCTAGGTGCTTACCATACTCAACACAGCATACTACACCCAATGCAAATATCCTGATATCATCTACAATCTACTTCCCATCCCCAATTGAGCCTCCCTGCACTCACCACAGAATTGCTGCAGCACTCACGGACACTGCTTGCACACCACCGTCTTCTTCCACCTAAACAAATATATCATATGAACCACTTTTTATTCCACCACCCTTTCCATCCCCTCTTCCCACCACCAGATGCCACAAAACATATTTTTCAGCCCCTTTCGGCGCCACACTATCCTCTGATACAACATGACAGCGTTACCCAAAACGGGACGCACATCACGCTTCCCTCCAGCCAACCAGTGGGCGCGTCCAATGGTCACCGACATCATGCCACACTCAAGGCGAATCAGACTTTATTCCACAGAGCAAACAGGGAAATGGGACCACGGAGCGGAGCCAGATATCACTATTTTTTTAGATGTGCATTTTAGCTGTTTTAAAAGAACGTACTGGATGGAGTTTAACCAAATTTACAAAGGCAGACTTTTGGGACCAAGCTGCCGCTCCTGCTGCAAATTTGGTGAAAATCCATCCTACGGTTTGGGCTGTATGCATGCACAATGTTTTTGTCCATTCACTCTATGGAAAAAAATAAGATTTTGAGACCCCCATATAACTTTGCCCCTCCTTCACAAAACCTCACCCAACTTCCCCAGAAAATTCAGAGTGGGCCATATACTTTTTTTGCAAAGTTTTATGAGAATTCTTCCAGGGGGAGTGAAGTTATAAGCCTGCTAAAAGTGGTGTTCCTATTGGTTGAGCAACTTAACCATAACTACACAGCTGCTACCGTGGGCTGTTTAATACATATATATATATATATGTATATATAAAAGTCAAAAATTGCTTTTGGGTTTGTGGCTTGGCAAAGCGTTGTCGTGTGGGAGGCAAAGGCATATGAGAGGCGAAAGGCAACAGCGTATTGGAGGCAAAGGCAAGGCACATGGGAGGAGAATGGACCTGAGAGGCGAAGGTGAAGCAGGTAGCATTCCAGAAGTTTCCACATTGTTGCTATATAGAAAGGTGCAGTGTTATTTCATGATTGGCTTCGTAAACGAGCCATCCTTGCTGCTAAAAATGATTCTGTCAATGAAATTAATAATCAGATTGAGGATATGCTTCCAGGCACAGTTACTGAGTACAACTCAATTGATACAGTGGTGAATGCCTAAAAAAGCCATAAACTGTCCAACAGAATTCTACAACTCACTCCACACCCCCCCCAGGAATACCACCACATCACATTGACTGAAAGTTGGGCACCCATCATGCTGTATCGCAATCTCAACCCACCTAGGCTGTGTAATGGCAAAAGGCGGTGAATTAAACAATTGCTGCCCAATGTAATTGAAGCAACGGTGTTGATCGGGAAGGTAAAAGGAGAAGATGTATTCATCCCCCGCATTACACTAATTCTGACAGACATGCTGTTCAGTTTCAAGCACATGCAGTTCCCGGTCAGGCTGGCATTTGATAACACGATCAACAAGGCACAGGGCCAGTCAATTGAGTGGACTGGTATTAACTTGGAATCTCCATGTTTCTCCCACGGGCAGTTATATTTTGCGAGTTCTAGAGTAGGTTCCCCAAATTAGTTGTATAACTTTGCTCCAACTGGGAAAACAAAAACATTTTGTTATAAAAAAGACTTACAATGGACATGCACTTTGGTAATATTAAACTTAAGGTCTATAGTTGTTGGTACCGTTGGCGTAATGTCACCCATCATGCTGCTCAGGAAACTCCATGTTGATCTCAAGTTCAGTTATACGCTTCAGGATGAGTTTTTAAGAAGAACCACAAATCAGTGAATTTTTCCTTGCACCTTTCTTATGGAGCCTTTCCAAAAAGCATAACACTACTTTAAGATATTTCTAACAAATAATACCTATGAGAAAACGAAATCACAGACAACGCCGCATATACAAGCTGGTATTACACGCCCTGCTGTAGCTGCCATGTAGTTATGATTTAGTTGCTCAACCTCCCTACTAAGGATAAAAAATGCAACCTGCTAAAAATCTCAGTGAAATACAAAGCTGAAATACTACTAACTAAGCGAGAGACCTAGAATGACAGGATCAATAAAGCTAGCTGGAGTACCAAGGAACTATTTATGATCCTTAGAGAAATGGAAGCAGCTATCCCCCGTGTGGACACTTGCACAAAGAATCAAGTATGGTGCACTAACATCCAGAACGCACTGTCCAACAAAAACTCCCTCCTCCAAAGAAAAATATTAGAAAAAAATGTGAACCTGCCCACAACAGGCACCTTTCAAAGAGCCCTAGATCAAACCCCGAAACCCTTTCTGCACTTAAAATTTGCACAGGTTACTACCCAAGAGGTGGAAAATATCATTGCTATGCTCAAATTAAAAGGTGCCAGGGAGATATTGGCCCAGCCCAGATTATCAAAGAGGCGGCCAGAGACCCGGATCCTTTCATTACTAAATTAATTAATGCCTCATTTCTATCATGTAAAGTCCCCACTAACCTGAAGGACGCATGGGACCTGCCACTCTTAAAAAAAACACCTCGGACACCACTATCTGCGTCCCAACCAACTACAGACCGATCACTACAGTTCCGTTTTTCCTTAAGATTATAGACAAGGCAGCCTACTTCCATATACAAGCATATTTGGAGACTAACAACCTCTTAGGGCTTCGGCAATCCGGTTTTAGACCATAACATGGCATAGAAACGGCTCTGATTGACTTGAAGACCCAAATTGATGAAATTAAAGACAAAAGGAAATTTGCCCTCCTACTTTAATTAGACTTATCAGCCGCTTTCATTTTGGTGGATCAAAAATTGCTATGTAAACATCTGTCTACAGCAGCTCATTTCTCCCAGGAAGCCACAGCATGGATTCAATAATTTCTTAATGATAGGTCAATGAGACTGTTCTCACCATCTGCCTCGGCAGATCCTACACCTATAACATGTGGGGTACCGCTAGCTTCTTGCGTATCACCCACTATGTATAATGTCTTCACTAAACCGCTGTTTGATGACATTGACCATCTGGCTGTCACCTACACAAATTACGCAGATGACATCCAGATCCTCATCCCACTTGCTGGAGACTATGATACTGACCTGTCCTTAGTGAACAAAATATATCTAATCATTCAGGCATGGATGGCCAAACATGGCCTCTGTCTGAACGATGATAAGGCAGAGCTCCTAATCTTATGAGCATCGGCCTACATTAAAAACTCAGCAACAAATACTCTACCTTCAACATTGACGGCATTGACATTAAACATTACACTATTAGCCTAGGTAAACAAGTTAATGCTACCGCCTCAGCAACATCTTATACCAGTAAACTGATACAGGCATGCAAACCATTCCTCTCCACAGAAAGTTGCATCACTTTAGCAAGAGGCTTCATTCTATCCAAACTTGATTATTGCAATGCCCTCTACCTAGGTGCGAGCAAATACATTCTCCACAAACTCCAAATACTTCTAAATAATGCACTCAGAACTGCCCTCAGCATACCCAGGAGCAAACACATTTCGGAGGCTAGACAGAATAATAAATGGCTTTCAATCAAAGACAAAATTCAGTTAAAAACTGTATCTCTCACCCACAAATGCCTAAACTCTGCCTCAAACAATGTAATGGACAAGATTGTCAAAAAAACATCAAAACGCCCAAGTTTGGTGAGGTTTCGTGGAGAGGGGGAAATGTTATAAGGGGGTTATACATTTGTGGTTTTTCCCATAGATGCAATGGAAAAGAGAAATGTGCTCATGCCTACAGCCCAAACAGCTGGACAGATTTTCACCAAATTTGCGGCAGGAGATGCAGCTTTTTCCCGAAAAGCATGCTTTTGTAAATTTGGTGTACATTCATCCAGTAGTTTCTTTCAAAACAGCCAAAAAGTGGGTAAAAAATGTGTGAAATCTTGGTTCGATCTGTACACTTACTTCCCTTTTCGGTCCCTGGATGGGCCTCCGATTGGTCCTGAGGGTGACGTGATATCCACAGACATCAGACGCACATACTGATTGGATGGTGAAAAGCGTGAGGTGTGTCAGATTTTTGGAAACACCCACTATGTTGGATTTGCGGGCAGCCGCTGTTGTCTGTGAACACCGCAGTGAAAACATATTAATAAAATAAACATTGCACTTGTCAAACTTATGAAAAAATCTCTGGGCAGTTGAGGGGTGAAGAAGATGGAATGGGATATGGCCTTGAAATGCCCCAAAAGTCATTTTTCTCAAGTCTGATGTACACGAACAGTGCACATGTTGGAGGCAGTACTCTGATGTTCGCGAACATCTGAGATGTTCAGGGAATCTATGCTTATTTCTCCATTACAGGGTTGGTGAAAAGCAGTTTTTGGATGGCTTATAACTTTGGCGCCACTCAATGCAACTGCACTATCATTCTAGACCTTAGACAGAGTGGTTCTGCAAAGTTTGGTGTTGTTTTGCCAAGAGGGAGCAACAGTTGTGGGGCAGTCCCAACATATTTGAAAGGCTTATAAATGTGGTGGCCTTTGACAAATCTCTAAAAAGGTTTGCAGAAAGATTATTGTCCTAGAATTGAATGGATGTGCAACGTTTAGTGGGATTTTGTCCAGAGGGGGTAAAATTAGAGGAGGGGTCTTAACATTATTAGATGGCTTATAACTTTTTTGCCATTCGGCAAATGTGCACACAGGTTTGTTTGTTTGTTTGTTTGTTTATTTATTTGTAATGCACGCCAGTCCCAAGGGTACCAGGGTGCAGAAGATACAAGAAAACTTTCAGCTTAGGTTACACAATAATATACAGAAGTACAAGTGGGGATATACAAGTACAGAAAGTAAAGTACAAGTTTGCAGAAAGATTATAGACTGAACCTTGAATGTATGTGCAAAGTCTGAATGGATTTTGTCAAGTGCGGGCTAAGTTATATGACTTGTTTATGTACGTACATTTTGATACTTTTCAAAAAATGAAACATGCATGGATTTGCAGCAAACTTGTGCAAGGAGCATTGGCAAGAGCCTGAAAGCATGGTTTTGCACGTGCCTGAATTTTATTTTTTTGAAACATGTCATAATGTAGGTACAAAAAAATAGTGATATATCTTTGGTGACTGAGATATATATATAGCCTGTGGCCATGGGCAGTGGCCAGATGGTCCGGGTCATGGCAGAGGCTAGAGGCCATGACCCGAACAATCTGGCTAATGGCCATGACCACGAGGGACTGGCAATGGGGTTAAAGTGGGGATAGATACCAGGGGCCGGCTATGTGGTACATATTTTCGAAAATTGGCATAGGCTTGAATGGGAAAAAGAAATCTGCTTGTGGCTACAGCCCAAAGTGCTGGACAGGATTGCAGCAAACATCCGCAAGGAGCATCAGCAAAGAACTCAAAACCTGGTTTTGCAAATATGTACTGGATTTTATTTTTACTAAACAGTCAAAATGTAAGTACACAAACTTGTGATTTAACTTTGGTGCCTGGGCAATGGGCCTGGCCCCGAGCAAGGACAAATGTATACTCTGATTTGCTTATTGCGGCATGCTGCATGGCTGACACACTAGGTTTGAATAGGAAGAACATGTCTGCTCGTGGTTGCAGCCCGAAGTGCTGGACGGGATTGCAGAAAACTTGCGCTAGGAGCATCTGCAGAACTCTGAAAACATGCTTTTGCAAATCTATACTGTGTTTTCTTTTTTGAAAGTTTCAAAAAGTAAGTACACAAAATAGTGATATAACTTTGCTGCCTGGGCAGTGGGCCTGGTCCCCGGCAAGTACAAATGTCTACTCTGATTTTCCTATTGGGGAATGAGGCATGGCCGAAGCCCATGCCCTATGGTCATGGCTGCAAGTCATAAGCACTGGCCATTGGTTACATTATGAGGGTATATTGAGCACCGAACTAAGATGCATGGTAGGCACAGTGGATAACAGGGTTGGTTTGGTGGGGCTGGGATCATGGTCGAGCCTCATGCCCAAGACAATTCAACCATGACTTGCATCCCCAGCATGCGCTGCCGATAACGACACACATCAGTAAGCGTTGCAAAAAATATGTTTGTTAATGGAGGTTTACAGTTCTTTCTAGATATGTTAAAAGAGGAATTATTAAGAATGTATATACAGTGATGTAATATCATGCAATATTTTCACTAATAAAAACATATGAAATTCACAGGTAAAAACGTTGTTAAATGGATGTTATGATTAGGTTGCACTAATAAAAACCTATGCAATTCAGTGAAAAAACGTTAAATGGACGTCATGGTTACAAGTAAAACCAAAAACCCCTAGAAATTCGCCAGTTATGGTAAGCTAAGCAACCATAACTCGCAACATCACTTTGCAATGCTAAGACTAACACTCACGACATCAAAGATGACATCACAAATGTCATTGATGACATTACTGATGAAATCACATATGAAATTAATGTTGATGAAAAGTCCCTACAAGGGGTTGTGTTGATAATATTGGTAACAATATGTCAAGGATGATCGGGAGATCTATCAAGACCTACTTAATGTATTAAAGAATATACTCATCTAAACACAACATTATATTGCAGTATTGTTGTTAATACAGGATCCTAATCAAACATAAACATAGGCAATGGCTGCAGCATGCACCATAGAAGTACAATATGTTTAATCTGTTAATTTTTGATAGCAATAATGAATTCTACATTATCAGAGTTTTGAGTAAAGTTAAACATGAAATAAACAGCTAATAATTCAAGACTTACTAAATTATTCTGTTAGTAAAAAGAATACATATGAAGACCCACAATGCATACAAATCAGATCCACATACAAGGAAACTAAAGCAAGGAAGAAAGAAACAACCTCACCAGAAGATGCCAATAACATTAAAGTTCATCATCATGTAAACACATGAATTGTGTGTTTGAGACAAGCTTATTTCCCCAAATGTGTGCCCTATGAGCTGAGACCAAACCCTAAGGAAAGTACTTTAAGAACATACAAGAAGGTTAACGTCTAGATATATAACTAGATATATAGCACCTCCTCAATTTTGATATTCTGACTGTCAGTGAGAAAAACCGCCTCGCTTACATATGTCGGTGTAATTATGCATACAGAACTGTATCCTACTAAATTTGAATTCCTATAAACATGTAATGTAAAGTTGTACTTACATTACTTCTGCAAATTCCATGGTTATACTGTGTGGACGAGCAATGTCTATATACGGCGTATTGCACAGTTGCTGACTACCTTTGTGCAACATGTGCGCTGCGACTGTACTGTAAATTATCTTTGACTTTTTTTTAAATTTCATACAATGCCTGCCCTTGGAGCAATTCATGCGTACCACTCAAGGCTGTTTACAATGAGCATTTGTCCTGTTGAAATAGAGGAATGTCAGGTTTCGCTTTCCGGTGACCATGCAGCAAAAGAAAGAGATTCAGGCAGCATTGTGTTACGATTTCAATGTGCATTTCCAAATGTCAGTAGTGTAGTAATATAGAAGTTAGTATGACGTACATGGAGAGATGATTGTACCATATACATGCTGCACTGAATGAACAGATGAGACAATACATAAAGGTACATTTACAGCCCCTATGTACTATTTATATGTGCATTGTTTTACGAAGCAACAGCGTACATTGGCAAACTGTGTGTGTGATGGCTCCGCATATGTGGGTGGCAGGGCCATCTTATGCAGTTTGGTGTCTTTCAGCACAGAGATATTTGGGGCTCTCGTTCATCAAACAATAGGAATTACTTAACAACTTCTTCAAACATTGTAAGGGGGTATGGTTTTCAAATTGTGTCTCCATTACACATTAAAAAAGAGAAGCAGAAGTTTGAACTATTAAGGAGTACAGCAGACTTTCAAATGAGGTTGCTGAGTTGTGTATCATGTACTCTACAAAGATGAACTAATGCCGTAAATGGTGCCAGTGGCATGCGATGAAGGCAAATCGTACAGAACATAGGACAGTTAAGTAGGACTTATGGATGCATTTTTGCGTTTAGGTTGTTGTGATTGTGCAGATTATTGGGTAGGTTACTGTAGTATAGTGAATTGAATGTGTCCACTTATTACAGGCTTGGGTGAAGAGGGCATTCAGCAAATAGGTTGTCCATTGTGTGGAAGTAATCTAATACAATGTGAACTGAAGTGGCTAATGGGGTAGGTGGCTCTGTTATGTGTGGGGTTTGTTGGAAGTGGATAGATGTTTCTATGCATGGTTGTACTGTGCTGTGGTAGTTGTGGCCAGGGTCTACAATACTGAGTGCATGGCTGGAGCCTGCACACTGTACGGTGTGTAGTGACGCGTGTAGGCTGTGGGCACAAGCAGAACAGTGTAATATAGCTGTACATTGAAAATTGTGCCATTGGTATGTGGATTGCAGAAATATGTGGACACATTGCAATTTGCAGATTATAAAGAAGTATGACACTAATAATTTCATACTTACTGTTTCTATTGTGGAGGGCCTGTGCGTATTTTGTGTATGGGATGTGAAATGTTGTAGTAATCATTGCTTCATTATTTGTGGAAAAAGATAACATATCATGTTAGAGCAGGTATTTTGTTATTTTGCAGTTCATTACATTGCAGATATTTTTACACTTTGTGGACTCTCATAATTAGTACTTGATATACACTATGCTTTAAACAAGTGTACTGTGCAATGTGCGCAGTTCCTGTGTTTATTTGCATAATCATTGAGTCTGTGGGGAAAATGAAAATCCATGCTGTATTAAAAAAAAAAATAACCTTTGAAATGTATTTACTGCTACTTTGCACAGTTCATTACATTAATGTTTGCACTGATTATAGCAATGCTTAAGATGCATTGTTGCAGTAGGAGGAATTTAGATGGTGTACGATTTCTGTTTTGTATGTGTTGGTGGTATGGTTGCAGTTATGTAGCATGTAGGGTATTTTGTGGAGATTTGGGGCCTGACGGTATTTTATTACCGCCGAAAAATAACTTAGCAATAATCACTCCTTGTATTCAGATTTGGCCATGTGCAACAATAGTACAGTGGACATGCACTATTTCAGCACCTATATTTGGTATACGTGGTTGGTGGTATTTTGGTGAGCATAATTCCCTTGTTTTATTTGTGGCCCCAATGTCCAGAATCCCTTATCTTTGCTTAGATTTTTCGTGTAATCACTAGAGAGACCTCAGACCTACATTTTAGGAATACCACATTTTTCAGTGTTAGTGTTAGTGTGCCACCATGGGCGATCTCACTGACTTATTTACGACAGAGAGCTATATATGGTAATCTTGTGGTAATTTCCACTACCTTATATACAGTAGGGAGCTATGTTCAGAGAGTCTCTCTTCCCGTTGGCTCATGTACCTCCAACGAGCTATGCTACAAACAATCACTCTCAACTCTCCATACTGAATAGGTCATGCACACATCTGTCTTAAAATGACAATTGTATTGTTTAAAAATCTCCCCTCATCATCAGCACTGTATTGGTAAATAGAAGACACACCACCTGTCTGCTTTCAAGTATTTTTCTGTATTATAAAAGTTGCATTTAAACACGATCTCATTCTTTACAGAAATAAATACAATAGCACAGTAACAGCTTTGTCTATGACACACTGCAAAGAGAGTGGCGGAGAACAGAACTCAAATTACAACATTAGCATTTGATTAAGGCATGCACAGGAATCCTACACTGACTGCATATTATCGTACACACTCAGCTCCCACACTTCTGTAATTACCTTATCTTTTTAGTTGTTCTCTTTGGCTGTTCTCTTTCTGAATGTGGCTCCCTTGAAGATTAACTCCAGTAAAAAGGAACGCTTGCCTTCTCAAACCGGGGTCATTGCCTGGAATTCTCAGCTTTTGCAGATAGGAATGCCTCAGCCAGGGGAAAGGTCCTTCTTTCAGCTCTCCCCAATCTTGACTGCCCTTCTCCTTGTCAAACTCCCCAGCAAAAGCCCGATCACTCCCTCTAGCATGATACTTGCTATGACGCTGCTCCAATCAGAATTAATCACGCCATCTCCTCCTTCTCTACACAATGGCTCATTTTTATAGTAATACTTTGTAACCAACTGATTTCCTGCTCTTTCGAGCCCATTTGCTTCCTATAGTTATGTGGACAGGGCAGCAGAGAGAACAGAAAAAAAAAATGGATGTGCGTTTAAAAGTTCACTTTCAGAATAGGCCTAATTCTGCAGTGGAGACACATTTTTAAAAAAGGATTATGTTTCATTAGTCAGGTTAGTTGTCAGTAAGGTTAGTTATTATTTTCAAATGTGTCTCTCGCACCATAGGCATTTCAGGTGAAAAATAGTGTGCATTTTTGAATGTGCACGTGTACTTTTAACTGTAAAAATAGATTTGCATCTTATATGTTAAAATCGTTTTTGACTGAATGCCCTGTCTTTCCTTGTTAATCTGGTAACACATATAGCAATGCACCGCACCCTTGTGGTGGTGCTGCAAAAAACAAATTGCTACCTGTGCAGTAGTGCTGTACTCTGTGCTGTTTGCTACCTGTGTAGTAGTGCTGTACTCTGTGCTGTTTGCTACCTGTGTAGTAGTGCTGTACTCTGTGCTGTAACACGCCAAATATCCTTACATACCCTCCTTTTGTTTTTAGAACTTGGCTATAATCCAAGGCAATTCCTAAAAACAATTTGTTCTCTCTTTTTTTCTTTTACAATATAGCAATCCAACAAACTGAATATTCATGTGCATCAATGAAAAATTTGCAATCAACACAGTATTCATCCGAGTTCATTAGTTTACAAAATGTTCTACATTTGCCTTCTCAGTTGAAGTGGCATTACTTTAAGTTTAGATTTTCCAAGTCAATTAAAAACAAAGAAATAAAACAACTAACTAAAACAAATAATTAATATAACAAATTAAAATAAATAATTAAAATAATAAATACGTGGAACTCCATATGTCAGTATTCTTGTCCGCTTCTGACATGTCCCAACCAGCGATGTTATTCGGTTCATTCGAGTACACTTCCATCTTGGCAATCTTAGATCCATAGGAGTCATCCTCTTTAGCATTCTGGTTATCTTGTCTTCACCTCCACCTGGAGGCAGGCATCTTTTGGTCTTCATCCAGGGGACTCCAGGACTCCATCGTCTCTCCCGTGGGCTCTGATCCCGGAACCTCCGACCAAATAATGTTAATTGTCTAAATCAAAATAGAAAATAAACAAATTAGGTACATAGCATAATACTAACTTCATCCTTTTGCCAAAAATAAAACATGCTTGGTAAAAATATTTCATTTTTTTTTTTTTTTTCTGAAATTAAACACAAGTTAAAAGAAAACAAGCAGATATTCAATACTTAACACACTTTCTCTCTGCACACCAACCATGAGCTTCCATTATATGTGCATTTATTTATTTATTTATTTATTTATATTATATATTTTTACATATATTACAGTGTTTATGTACCATCATAACAATCAACTTTTTTTTAACTTCTTTGTCACTGCCTCCTGATTACACCCATTTATTTTCTCTTTTTTTGTTCAAGGGACTTTATCTGTCTCTACATGCTCAAGCTGCCTGATCTCATGTCTGGGATGGCATGGTTTGATTTGATTTACATGGACAAACTGCTCTATTGCTGTTTCACCTTCATTTTTCAAAACTTTATAAACCACAGGAGAGACCTTATCTATAATTCGAAATGGCCCCTGCCAGGCTGCTAGAAATTTAGAATGTTTCTGTTTACTTTTTCCAAAATGAAACTTGTACACCTGATCCCCTACACTGTATTCCTTTACTGATGTCTTTTTATCATAATACGATTTTGCACTGTCAGCAGCTCTTTCCAGATTTCTCTGCACAAAAGCAAATGCATGTTGCAAATGCCTCCTCAGTTCATCAATATATTCATGAACTGTGGATGCACTCACAAGGGTTTGCTCATGTGTTCTGTATAGTAGGTGTTGTGGTAACACCATTTTCCTACCTGTTAAGACCTCATGGGGGCTAACACCTGTTGCTTTGGCAGGAGTCGACCTGATTGCCATCAAAACCAATGGTAAACGCAAACCCCAGCTGGAACCTGCTTCTGCCACAAATTTCTTTAAAATATCCACACCAGACCTATTGCTTCTTTCAACTGTACCTGAATACGCCGCCCGATATGCGATATGTAGTTTCCTTTTCACACCTAGTATTTGCCATACTTTACTCATTAGAGTACTTGTGAAATGACTTCCTCTGTCTGACTCAATTCTTTGTGGCAACCCAAACCTTGAGAACACATGGTTCACCAGCAATGTGGCTGCTGTTTGCGCACTACAATCTGGTGCAGGAATGCACTCAACCCACTTCGACATCAAACATACCACACTCGAAATATAACGGTGTCCCCTGCTCGACCTTTTTAAAGGACCTACATAGTCTATTTGCAAATCTGACCATGGGAGAGTTAGGCCTCTTTTCATCAATGGTGCTCTATGCATTGGTGAAGCAGGTTTAAATTGGGCGCATACTAGACATCCTCTAGTATATAATTCCACATCTTGGGACATATGTGGCCAGTAAGCATAATCTTTTAGTATTTCTAATGTTTTTTGTGAACCTCTATGGCCTGCAGTTATGGCATCATGTGCATGGTGTAGCATTAGTCCTCTGAATGAAAGGGGTACTACCCACTGTATTTGCCCTGTTATGGACTCTCTAATCATGAGTCCATCCTGTAATCTGATTCGTGTTTTGTTCTTTAATAACACCCTCAACTCTTCTTTTCCCATACAATCTTTTTCTGTTAAAGGATTTTGTTCAGGATCTATCAAATGATTATAATAGATTCCCAAAATTTGATCATTCTTTTGTGCCTCAATCAAATCTTGGTCTGGCGTGTCATGACTCCACTGCACCACCGGTTGATCTACCTCCTTTGGTGCTTTAGAACGTGTGACTGCATCAATTTGTATTTCACCCATTAAATAATCAATAGGTAGCAATTCTCCCATCACAGCCCCAATCTTAGCCAGGTGGTCTGCCTTATCATTTCCCTCCTTATCCTCTCCTGGTGTTTTTAAATGCCCACGAATTTTTCTCCAGTATATCGTTAAATTATTTTCTGACACAATTTGTCTATGGCTTGTATCATTTTTCCATGTTTAAGTGGCTTTTTGTTGTATGTAACCATGCCTCTTGCTTTCCAACCAGGCAAATACTCCACAAAGCTATTCCGTGCATAGTCAGAATCAGTCACCATGACAATTTCACTGAACTTTTTATCAACTGCAGTAGCAATTGCTTTATAAATGGCTGCCAATTCCGCCACCTGACTGCTCCTATCTCCAATCCTCATCCCTATACTGGGGACACCTTCACATTTCAACCAGACATTTCCTATTCCTGCCACTAACTGTTTACTACTGTCATTTTCAATGTGAAAAGCACAACCATCCACATATACAGTTGGCAAATCCTTGCATGTTTTTTCATCAAAAGCTTTGTGTGGTGATTGTTCAAATTCCTGCAAACTAGTTTCCACTTCCATTTCATTTGGTATTTGTTCAGCTGCACAGTCATGTAAGTCAGCTAACCCTTGAGCAATTGGGCTCTTTTTATTTTGTCCATATCTCACTTCTACGGGAAAACCTTGTAATGCCAGCGTCCATGAAGTGATTCTGGATTGTGCTAGATTGCCTGATCTAATTCTTTTACTCTCTAAAAATTGCAAAGGTTGATGATTTGTTTCAATAATCACCTTTTCTCCCTGAACAATGGGGCGGAAATGTTGTAGCGCCCACACAGTGGTTAATAGGGCCTTTTCACATTCATTAAATTTCATTTCAACTTGGGAAAATGCCTTACTTGCATATGCAATGGTTTTGTGATTCAAATCGTGTTTTTGTGATAACACTGCTGACATACAATGTTCAGAAAAGCCTATTTCTATAAAGAAATCCCTGTCCTTTATGGGGTATGCAAACATGGTGCCTTTACAAGACATTCCTTTAATTTAGCCACTGCATCAGACTGCCCTCTTTCCCATTTCCAGGGAGTATTCAGTTTAAGCAGTTTAGTCAATGGTTGAGTGATTTCTGCATAATTTTCAATGAACTTTCTGTTATAGCCTGTCATCCCTAATAAACTTTTTACTCCTTTCACATTTTTAGGATCTTTTAATCTTTGTATGGCCTCTATTTTCTTCCTTTGTGGATTTAGCCCATGTTCAGTCACTTCATGCCCTAGAAAGTTCACTTTTTTCTTGCACCATTGTGCTTTTTGCAAAGATACTTTGGCGCCTGCTTTCTGCAATTGGCCAAGTACATGTCTTATTTCATCAAAATGGCTTTTCAGGCTTTCATTTTTTATCAGGACATCATCCACATAAACTATTGTTCCTCTTTCCGCTGCATCCGGCATGGCCTTTCTCAAAAATATGCCAAATTCACTCCCACTATTGATGTACCCGAATGGAGCTCTAAGCCAGGCATATTGAGTCCTGTCAAATGTAAAGGAAAATAAGTGTTGTATCTCCTCTGCCAATGGCACGCACCAATATCCAGAGGTGAGATCTAATGTGGTAAATACATTTGAACCATGTATCTGAGCTAGGCCCTGATCAAAGAATGGCAGTGGCCATCTAGATATTGGTACTCTTTTATTTAACTCTCTTAAGTCTGCACACAGCAGCCATTGACCATTTGGCTTTAACACACCTAAAATAGGCGTATTGGATGTGCTATGAATGGGCCTGATTATTCCCCGTGATTCCAAATTTTTAATAATCTCTGCCAATGATTCTAAACATGCCAACGGTAGTCTATACTGGCGTACAAACACTGGATTTCTGCTACAACCTTCTGGTAGTGTGGCCACATGTAAATCAGTTAAACCACAATCATAAGCATCTTTTGCAAATACATCCTTAAACTCCATAAATATTTCCCTCAGGTCGTCCCTATCCTTATCGCTGTCACATGCATCCGCTAAGGAGATCTGCTCTTCTACCATTCTGGAAAATTCTGGAAACTCTTCTGGTAAAGGAATTTCAGCGCTTTCCTCTAACTGTGTGGCTGTGTCTTTTTGTAGAGCTGCCACTTTTAAATATTTTGGCATATCAGCTTCCACTTCAATGGGCTGATTTCCTGTTTCATTTTCATTTAAATTAAATATTATGCAATCCTCTTGATGGCAGCACACTGTCTCATTTGAATCATAAGGATACACAGAATGAATTTTAAATATTCCTTTGGGCTGAGAGTCCAGGTGTTCTGGCAACTCGCCCTTGGCATCTACATATTTTTCAGGAATATTCCCAATCACCATGTTATTTAAATCTGCCGTATAATGTGATTTTTGTATGGCCATTCCTAATGGGGAGTTTTCCTCTAAATGAATATCCTGACAACCTTTATTATTTACCATGATTTTTACAGATCCCTCACCAATGTCTACCAATGGAATGTATTCATAATCCAGGCCTTGCTGTTTTATGGATTCATTCAGGCATACAAATGCATCAGAGCCTTTCATCTGCTGTCCATTTTTGCATTTCAGTGTTATTGCAAACTGTTTTGTAAATGCAGGAATAATAGTATTTTTCCTTATTTGTAATTCGATTGCATAAGGAACCAGTTGTGCACAATGATAAGCCCTTCTTTTGTCTTCAAATTCAGGTGCCGGACCACCTAGGCGTGACCATATTTTTTGATTAAGGAAATCTAACACCATACACATTCTGTGCATGATGTCATTGCCCATGTAAAATTCATTTTGTGCCCCACTCACTATCCATACATCATGGTAAATTGTTTTCTGCCCAATGCTAATTTTAAGCATGCATCTGCCTGCAATTCGGTTTTCAAAGTCTGGACTGTCCAACCCAGAAACATATTGGTTTTTAATCCTAAATTTCGGGATTTCTTCCCTCTCCATAATTTTTTGCAACAATTTCTCATTAATGAAACTCCTTTCATGTTCAAGCGCTAAAGTGGCTTTTATTGTTTTAAGATAATCATTTATACCAACATGAACCCATGGTTGCTCATCTTCCATGTGTATTTCTGCCAGAGTGGTAATGTGTTTTTCTGAATCTGTTTTAGGAGCAATATTCTGTTTGCATGTTTTCTCTTTTAAATAGAAACGTAATGTGTGCTCATCTATGGCAGTCTGCCAATCTTTCCTTGGGTCCAAGTATATTTGTACAGGTAGTTTTTCATTGTCGCTCTGCATTTTGTCTTGACACATTAATATAACAGTGACACTAGGTATGCAGCTATTCTGGAGATATACCTCCACAGCATCATTTGTTTTGGCAACGGTGTGACATTCATTTATATTGCTGTTTTGTGATTTTAGTTTCTTAGGCCTCAATGGTTTTTTGGTTAAGGACCACAGCACTCCATTCACCCCATCTATGAGAGGAGACAATCTTTTCAGGCAATCTGTCCCCATCAGAAATGGAATTTCACAAATAGATGTGATCAATACCTCTTGTTTCATTCTGTGCTTTCCTATTTTTATGTCAACCTCAGTTACACCTATGATGGGCACCTCCTCCCCATTAAAGTTATGCACTGGGCCTTGATTTGCCTTCACTGTGATCTGACTCTGTGGAGGCCTCCCTTCATTGATACTCTTTACCAGCTCCTTGGACATAATTGTGGCCTGTGCGCCAGTGTCAATCATAGCAAAGGTGTGGCATTTTTCTTCTACAGTGATGGGTGCATAATATCTGTCCTCAACTTCCTCTAATACACATAAGAAATGTGAATTCTTACTGATTTCAGGGCTCACCTTTTTCAGGTCTTTTTCACTTTTGGCTAAGCACATTGGTAAATGAAAAGACATTTTTCCCTCCTTTTTACCCATTTCTGTGCGAGATATTTTATTCATTTCTCCATGTTCAGAGGTTTTTTGGAGTGTGGCCACTGTTCGCCCATCCATCTGGGTAACATCAGAGACCACATTACAATCCCCCAACTGAACATGTGTAACAACATCATTCAGCAATTTGTAATTTTTTAATTCTGTGCATTTGTGATCATTTAGTGTGATACCAGCCCTTTCAGCCTCTTCAAAAATATGTGGCTCAAAGAATTCTTCAGGTGATTGACTTGTACCCTCCTTGTGAGTATTTCCTTTTTCTGTCTGTGTTTGGTCATTGTTTTACTTGCCCAGGGAAGGAGCTATGGCATCCCCACTTACTCCCTGTTCACTGGTATTCCCCATGCATGAGTCATTTTTCTTAAATCTGTCCCTTTGTTCTTTTGGAATTCCTAATGTTTCTTTTTCATTTGTGCAAATCTTTACTGTTTTATTTAGCTCTAAGTTAAAACGTACCTCTTTTTTAGAAGTATTTGCACTTTCTGTCACAATTTCATTTACTGGTACTTTCATTTTTAATCCATTAGGCATCTCAGAGTCGTTATACAAAATTATATCAGAGCAATCTGTCATTTTGGCACTGCAGTTATCATGAGTACTTAGTCACTTTTCGGAAGCCCCCCGGTCATTGCTATGGCCATCAGCCCCCTCTTTGGAAGGTTGTTTTTGCGCTGTATAGAGCTTTCCTATTTGCTCAGCTAACATTTTCACTTGGGCCTCAAGGCACTGGAACCTTTCCATCTCTCTAGGATCCTCTTTCTGTGGCCTAGGTCGATATTGTTTGTTTTCCCCCTGATTGGATCTATTCTGATACCTCTCAGGTGATTGATGTCGGTTGGGATGATTTCTGAACTCTTGATTCATTTGTGGAGGGGAGCGGGTTGCACCCATCCTTTGATTATAGTCCCCTGGTGGGGAATCATTGTACTGGCGTGGACTGTAGTTCACGTTTTGCCTCATGTCCTGTCTCTCAGATTGTGGGTACTGGCCCCTATGTTGATTTCCATTATCAGTAAATCGATCCACATATCGGGGCCTATCCTGATTACCATATATCATGGTGTTGGGATCAAACCTACTCTGTGTCCCCAATAACTGGTAGGGACCATCATTTCTTTGATCTTGATTTTGTCTCTGGTTATTGTTCATACCTGCCATATCAGGCCGATATCCTACCCGGGGTCTATCCCCTAAATACCTAGGGCTGATGTAGCTCTCTCTATTACTAGGATCATGTGTTTGGAACATTGGTACAGGAAATGGCGATCTTTGTTGATTACCCCTTTGTTCAGGTGTCACATTATTTTTACCTTGGCTTTGAGCAGACTCACGGGACATTTTGGCTGACCTGATTTCCATTACTGTGGCTGAGGGTTCTTTAGATTTAGGCCTAGTATCTTTCATTTTATCACTTTCTCTACCCTGACAATAGAGTACCTCATATAGCTTTGTGCTTTGATGTACAATCCATTCAAGGGACTTGTCACGGTCAAATTCACGGACCAATTGGGATATGATGTCTTTCTGTAGCCCATAGAAGTATGCAGTTTTAAACTCATTGGAATTTGAGTCAAAAGATACATCAAAGCGAGAGAATGCTCTTTTTAAGTCTTGTAAAAATTGGCGAGGGGATGTATTAGGTCCAGCAGTCATTGTGTACGTGACTTTCTTTGCCTCCTGCAATGGCTGAAAAGGAGAAAAATGACGCCTAATTTCTTTTTCAAACTCCAGCCATGTCATATTCTGCTGTTCATTTAATCCCCTTATGATGCTGGCCGTCGGGGCATCTAAAGTTAAATGAAAATATTGTCTGTACTGTTCCTTAGGTATCTGGAGTGCTTTAAAAATGTCATGCACCGCTTCTAAGTGATCCTCAATGCAGCATTCACCTCCCTTTTTAAATGGTTTGATCAGGGCTTTAATGGATTTCATTATTTTTATGGGGCTACTTGTTGCAATGCATGGAATTGCACTATTTTGTGATTCAATTCTGTTTTCAGGTGTATGAGATTGGTGGCTGCCCCCAATGGGAGTATCAAATCCCCCAAGGGCGCTGCAACCAAGTTCAGTCACCGGCCCAGTCACTGGAGCACTAGCTCTTTGGGCAGAGCTAGAATTCACCTCCACTCCATTGAATGTGGTACCCTGCCGCCTCGCCTGGGACTTGGGAATGCACATTCGCTGTTCTAAGTCCTTACACTTTTTAAGGAGTCTGGTTGCTTCATTTTGCAAATAATTATTTTCATCACTCATTTTATTAATCACCTCCTGCATTTCGCACATTTGCATTTGGCATTCATTGAGCTCTTTATTTCTCTTGTCTCTTTCTTGGATCATTTTAATCATTTCTTGTTCTGCACTCTGGAGATCACCTTCTTTTTCACAATGTTCTTTTTGTAAAATCTGCATTTCTGAAACAACCTCATCTTTATCCTGCCTAATGTGATCCACTAAGGCTTTTAAGTGTGCCAATTCTTGCTCACTATCTTCAAATTGTTTCTTGCTTTTGGATAACTGAGTATCAAAGTCTCTGCATTTTAATTTTGGCATACATCCAATTCTGCTCTCAACATTTCCTGATTTTTACTTGCCCCCCCTAATTCAGTCTTTAACCTGTTAATTAGCTGAGTATCATTCTCTTGCATTCGCAGGGACTTGTTTAAAATAAACCATATTTTGCCGCATAGCCGTATTAAACAGTCTTTCTCTGCACTTTTATCGGCTGCATTCAATAATCTTGTAAGGCAGACCTGAATTATGCTGCCTTCTGCAAAAATATTGTCTAGTTTTTCTTTCTGCACCTCACCCTGAATGCGGTTACTCCATTCTGACGTGCTATTCGAAGACCAATTCCCATGTGCAAATAACTTTGCCTCTAAATATTGCACTAGATCTGAGAATGTGGTTTCCCTTTGTGACATTCTGAAATTCGTTTTTAGTGGCACACTGCTATTATAAAATGGGTTCCCTTTAATGTGCAAATGGCAGTGTGAGACACACTTGCCACGCCCAGTAGGTACTCTATGATCACTTTCCCGGCCTGCAACGCACCATAAATATGTAGGGTATTTTGTGGAGAGTTGGGACCTGACGGTATTTTATTACCGCCGAAAAATAACTTAGCAATAATCACTCCTTGTATTCAGATTTGGCCATGTGCAACAATAGTACAGTGGACATGCACTATTTCAGCACCTAGACATGCATATTTGGTATACGTGGTTGGTGGTATTTTGGTGAGCATAATTCCCTTGTTTTATTTGTGGCCCCAATGTCCAGAATCCCTTATCTTTGCTTAGATTTTTCATGTAATCACTAGAGAGACCTCAGACCTACATTTTAGGAATACCACATTTTTCAGTGTTAGTGTTAGTGTGCCACCATGGGCGATCTCACTGACTTATTTACGACAGAGAGCTATATATGGTAATCTTGTGGTAATTTCCACTACCTTATATACGGTAGGGAGCTATGTTCAGAGAGTCTCTCTTCCCGTTGGCTCATGTACCTCCAACGAGCTATGCTACAAACAATCACTCTCAACTCTCCATACTGAATAGGTCATGCACACATCTGTCTTAAAATGACAATTGTATTGTTTAAAAATCTCCCCTCATCATCAGCACTGTATTGGTAAATAGAAGACACACCACCTGCCTGCTTTCAAGTATTTTTCTGTATTATAAAAGTTGCATTTAAACACGATCTCATTCTTTACAGAAATAAATGCAATAGCACAGTAACAGCTTTGTCTATGACACACTGCAAAGAGAGTGGCGGAGAATAGAACTCAAATTGCAACATTAGCATTTGATTAAGGCATGCACAGGAATCCTACACTGACTGCATATTATCGTACACACTCAGCTCCCACACTTCTGTAATTACCTTATCTTTTTAGTTGTTCTCTTTGGCTGTTCTCTTTCTGAATGTGGCTCCCTTGAAGATTAACTCCAGTAAAAAGGAACGCTTGCCTTCTCAAACCGGGGTCATTGCCTGGAATTCTCAGCTTTTGCAGATAGGAATGCCTCAGCCAGGGGAAAGGTCCTTCTTTCAGCTCTCCCCAATCTTGACTGCCCTTCTCCTTGTCAAACTCCCCAGCAAAAGCCCGATCACTCCCTCTAGCATGATACTTGCTATGACGCTGCTCCAATCAGAATTAATCACGCCATCTCCTCCTTCTCTACACAATGGCTCATTTTTATAGTAATACTTTGTAACCAACTGATTTCCTGTTCTTTCGAGCCCATTTGCTTCCTATAGTTATGTGGACAGGGCAGCAGAGAGAACAGAAAAAAAAAATGGATGTGCGTTTAAAAGTTCACTTTCAGAATAGGCCTAATTCTGCAGTGGAGACACATTTTTATTAGTGGATTATGTTTCATTAGTCAGGTTAGTTGTCAGTAAGGTTAGTTATTATTTTCAAATGTGTCTCTCGCACCATAGGCATTTCAGGTGAAAAATAGTGTGCATTTTTGAATGTGCACGTGTACTTTTAACTGTAAAAATAGATTTGCATCTTATATGTTAAAATCATTTTTGACTGAATGCCCTGTCTTTCCTTGTTAATCTGGTAACACATATAGCAATGCACCGCACCCTTGTGGTGGTGCTGCAAAAAAAAAATTGCTACCTGTGCAGTAGTGCTGTACTCTGTGCTGTTTGCTACCTGTGTAGTAGTGCTGTACTCTGTGCTGTAACACGCCAAATATCCTTACAAGCAGTTGGTGTATTCTAACTGTTTACCTGTTTCCTTTTTTTAGCACTATTTCTTTATGCATTTGGTTGCTGGTGATGTTTTGCAAATATTGTGCCATTGCACTGTGCTATTGCAGAATTTTGAGGTCAGTTACGTACCTGTTGGCGTATTGTATCTGTTCATAGTTTGGAAGTGTTTGAGGATATGTTTGTAGCACACTGGTTGCTGAAGGTTGCGCCGGGCAGTTTCAATGCCGCAAGTAATATTGAAGTATTCTGGTTGCAGTTAGATACCAGTTGGCATATTCTAACTGATAACAGTTTCTCATTTTTATACGGTACGTTTAGAAGCTTGTGCATTCCTGTTGGTAGTTTCACATCTTTCCACATTCTGCACCATTATTGGTTTACGTAATGATATTTGCATATGTATTGAATTTGTATGGGCATTGTTAAACAGGTGGTGACTCATTTGCATTGTTGGTGGTTTCGGAGGTTACTGAGGATAGTTCTGAACCCTCATACTTAGTAGTTTTTCTTTTACGTATCATGTAGGAAACAATGTTAGTGTGATTTTTGTACACTTATTGTTTCTGTGAGTGTAATCATTGGGGAAAACATTGTAGAACAGACACATTGATGTATTTGTTGGATAGTTACTGTATGCTAAGTTGTTCTAGTTCCACAGTGTAGGAGGTAATTTTATTTTGTGTGCAATTATGTAGGCACTGGTGGGTGTTGGGGAGTAGGGTATTCTAATTTTGTACATCAATTAGTACATTTTGGCTTCAAGAATATTAAGTAGGCATTTGCAAGATTTGCTGGTAATCTCTGCTTTGAAGTATCATTGCATTTCAACCATGACCATTGCTTTAAAATGTATGCAGCATAGTGGGCTGCACTGGTTGTGTCGCCTGTGTGGTAGATTATGGCTACTGTTATGTAGATTTTCTTGCCAAGTGATACCTGTCCGTGTGTGAAGGTAGTAAGTTTGCAGTTATTTGTGGTTCCATCTGTGTTGCATCTTAAAAGCATTAATATTGCATATTGACTATGTGATTGTATATGTAACGTTGAACGGTTATCGGAATTGCATGAAGTACATAATATGCTATGGTTTGCATTTTGTACCAGTTGCTGACATGGAATAGAATCACAGTTAGGTATTGATGCATAGACAAAGAGCTTGTTAGGGACTTGTTCCTGAATGAGATGGTTGCAGGGAGTGCATGTATGTTTCCACATGCAGGCAATCTGAACAATTTCATTCATGGGTATGTTTTTGCTTTCCAGTATTTGTAGTAAGTACATTAGAAATTCCTGTGGATCTTCTTGTCTGTTGAACGTGAATTTCACCATTCTGGCACAGCAGTCCAATTCCTGCCTTATTCCTGAGACACTGTAAGTGTTGTCAGGATTATTTGCTGCATGTATGTGAAGGATTAGCATTTGTAAACCCAACTGGTTCTAGCCATTTAAATAAACGTTTTCATCAATTGGTGGCATTTGGAATAGAACATTCATTGCTACATTTGCATATCAATGAACACCAGTTGTAATGGAAAATTTGAATGGACCAGTTAGTTTTGTGTCTATGTACTTTGATGGAAGTGCTCATGGTTTCTTTGAAGAGGTGCTTCTCTTTGTGTGTGGAGTTGGGTATGTGTTGTCCATTTCAGTCCATTTTACTGTGTTTTTGTCAGTTGATGCAGTATGAGCTGATTTTACATTCTTTGGTGGTACTGTTGGGAGATCATTTAGAACTTGTGATTGCATGAATTTTCTTTTAAAACCTTTGTATTTTTGAAGGACAAAGTACATTTTGAGAAGGGGTGTGTAGAGTGCACGTAATCTATTGTACTCTATGGTGCAAGGAATGTCAGCGCTGACTGCACTTGCATAAAAATTGACTAGATATAGTCCTTCAAGTGTACGTAGGTGTGACAGTGGAACGTAACTCATGCCTTCTTTAAAGTCTGTGCTTATAATATCAATGGATCTAAGGTTAGAAATTGTGATTTATGATTAGTCACTGCATAAACTAGCGACAGAGAAACTGTTCTCTGCGTAAATACATGTCTTTGAAAAGGAGGAATCGAGCTGTTGTGCATCCTATCCGTGGTTATGTCTGGAAGCCAACAACTGTACCAAGTGCAACATTAAGTAAACCTTGCTCTACGTCAAGGATACGCTTTAGCATTACTCTACAGTTAATGTTAAAATGTTCTCCAAACCAGCTGTGTTGGAAGATAGAGTTTTCTAAGGTATACACAGGGTAATTCATAGAATTTCGCAGAAAAGTGTCGCAAGCGGCTGGCGCAGAGTGTCCGCGTGCGATTGTCTGCGCCAGGTTCGTGCGCTAAAACCGATTTCCGCGCACAGCGTATTCATGGATTTTAGGCTCCCAAACCAACCGTGGCGCAGAGTATCGCAGCGAACCTGCAGCAGCGCCAGTAACGCCCCCAAAAACGCCCTCGCGCAAGGAAAAGCCATCAAAATCGCTAAATCATCGCAAAGGGCAGTGCTAACCCTGGACCAGTCCACAGGGCTGCCAAACAAGGAACGCAAAGCGGGTAACGTGCATATCAGGGGTACACGTGAAGTTATACACGCGATTAGCCAGGGTACGTGTATTACAGGGGTACGCGTGAAGTTTTACACGCGATTAGCCAGGGCACGTGTATCACAGGGGTACGCAGGAATTATCACACGCGATTTGGCTGGGTACGTGTATTACAGGGGTGCGCGGGAATTATCACACGCGATTTGGCTGGGTAGGTGTATTACAGGGGTACACGGGAAGTTCTACACGCGATTCGGCTGGGTACGTGTATTACAGGGGTGCGCGGGAATTCTCACATGCGATTTGGCCAGGTACGTGTATTACAGGGGTGCGCGGGAATTATCAGATGCTATTTGGATTGGTACGTGTATTACAGGGGTGCGTGGGAAGTTGTACACGCGATTGGCCAGGGTACGTGTATTACAGGGGTACGTGGGAATTATCACACGCGATTTGGCCAGGTACGTGTATTACAGGGGTGTGCGGGAATTATCACACGCAATTAGGCTGGGTGGGTCCTCACAGGTGTTCCCTGTACACCCTCCACGGCCCCTGCAGGCAGCCCACAAAACAGGGGACTACCCTGCACACCTGCTCATGTCCCCCTGCACCCCCACCCCCCAGCAGTGCAGGGGCAGCCTCCACCAGGCCCCCACCCATGTCTCCACCACCCCCACCCCCCAGCAGTGCAGGGGCACCCTCCACCAGGCCCCCACTCATGTCCCCTATCACCCCCACCCCCGCCACCAGGGGCACCCTCCACCAGGCCCCCATCCATGTCTCCCACCACCCCCACCCCCCAGCAGTGCAGGGGCAGCCTCCACCAGGCCCCCACCCATGTCTCCCACCACCCCCACCCCCCAGCAGTGCAGGGGCAGCCTCCACCAGGCCCCCACTCATGTCTCCCACCACCCCCACCCCCCAGCCACCAGGGTCACCCTCCACCAGGCCCCCACTCATGTCTCCCACCACCCCCACACCCCAGCAGTGCAGGGGCACCCTCCACCAGGCCCCCACTCATGTCTCCCACCACCCCCACACCCCCAGCAGTGCAGGGGCAGCCTCCACCAGGCCCCCACTCATGTCTCCCACCCCCCCCACCCCTCTGCCACCATGGGCAGCCCCCACCAGGCCCCCACTCATGTCTCCCACCACCCCCACCCCCCAGCAGTGCAGGGGCACCCTCCACCAGGCACCCACCCATGTCTCCCACCACCCCCACCCCCCAGCAGTGCAGGGGCACCCTCCACCAGGCCCCCAGCCATGTCCCCTATCACCCCCACCCTCCCGCCACCAGGGGCACCCTCCACCAGGCCCCCACTCATGTCTCCCACCACCCCCACCCCCCAGACACCAGGGTCACCCTCCACCAGTCCCCCACTCATGTCTCCCACCACCCCCACACCCCAGCAGTGCAGGGGCACCCTCCACCAGGCCCCCACTCATGTCTCCCACCACCCCCACACCCCCAGCAGTGCAGGGGCAGCCTCCACCAGGCCCCCACTCATGTCTCCCACCACCCCCACCCCTCTGCCACCATGGGCAGCCCCCACCAGGCCCCCACTCCTGTCTCCCACCACCCCCACCCCCCAGCAGTGCAGGGGCACCCTCCACCAGGCACCCACCCATGTCTCCCACCACCCCCACCCCCCAGCAGTGCAGGGGCACCCTCCACCAGGCCCCCACTCATGTCCCCTATCACCCCCACCCCCCAGCAGTGCAGGGGCAGCCTCCACCAGGCACCCACTCATGTCCCCTATCACCCCCACCCCCCCGCCACCAGGGGCACCCTCCACCAGGCCCCCACTCATGTCTCCCACCACCCCCACACCCCAGCAGTGCAGGGGCACCCTCCACCAGGCCCCCACTCATGTCCCCTATCACCCCCACCCCCCGCCACCAGGGGCACCCTCCACCAGGCCCCCATCCATGTCTCCCACCACCACCACCCCCCAGCAGTGCAGGGGCAGCCTCCACCAGGCCCCCACCCATGTCTCCCACCACCCCCACCCCCCAGCAGTGCAGGGGCAGCCTCCACCAGGCCCCCACTCATGCCCCCTATCACCCCCACCCCCCCGCCACCAGGGTCACCCTCCACTAGGCCCCCACTCATGTCTCCCACCACCCCCACCCCCCTGCCACCATGTGCAGCCCCCACCAGGTCCTCACAATCCCCAATCATGTGCGTAATGGTCAGCCTCCACAGCCAAAAAGCCCTACCAAGTAACCCATTCACCCACATGGAAATGAAAACACATGTTACACCCCCAATGTTCATGAAGCAAATGAACCCATGTCCGTCACACACATATTTTCCAATTGAATGGGAAAACACACAACATGACATGCATGAAAGCAATGAGATGAAACCACACAGTGAACAATGGAAAAAAAATGTATTGGACAAAAATACGAATGCTAAAGAAAGAAAACTAACTACAATGTAAATGTGAAAAAATAAGCTGCATGTCCGCATAAAAACACAAAAGTAGAAAATCAAATCCCAAAAATTTTGTCCAAAGTGAAATGTAAAAACTCTCCATGCAACAAAGAACTATGTACAAAAATAACAAGAGTCCATCATCACAACTGAACTAAGGAAACCTCCTAAAAAACCTACCTAAATATCAACTATATACA
Source organism: Ambystoma mexicanum (assembly GCF_040938575.1). Classification (NCBI taxonomy): domain Eukaryota; kingdom Metazoa; phylum Chordata; class Amphibia; order Caudata; family Ambystomatidae; genus Ambystoma; species Ambystoma mexicanum. The sequence continues at coordinate 394,842,269 of NC_090936.1, forward strand.
AAAAGTGGAGCAGTGTCCGCCGACTCCAAATCATAAGAAAAAACAAAGGAAACCTAAAACTAAAGAACTATATACAAAGGCGGCGGGCAAGTCCAGCGGCTCACTCCGTGGTGTTCCGGGCCAGGGCATCATCGAACTCCTGTTCGATGTCCCGGAGGCGGTCGAGTTCCATGGCCCGAGGGCCCGCAGGGACGACGCCGTGTCCTCTTCCAACCCCCTGCGGATTGCCTCGAGGCACTCGGCCCGCCTCAGGGCCCTCCGCATGGAGTTCTCCGCCCTGACCATTGTGAGCCGCGCCTCTTCCGCCCGCCGCCGCTCCGCACCTATGGCGTGGCCCAACCGATGCCACACGGAAGACACTCTCTGTCCTGGGTCCTCCTGCCCTCCGGCCGATGCCTGCCCCTCCGATGTCGAAGGCCCCGAGCCTTCATGGCTCCCACCATGTTGCTTCTGCTGCTCTGCCTCTGCCCGTGCACTGCCTCCTGCTGCCTGCACATCCTCCGCCGGCTGGGGTGCAGTTGTTGATGTGGCCACCCCTGCTGGACGTCCGACTCCCGACTGTGGCAGGGATGCCTCCTCCACCAGCCTGGCCGCACTGTCAGAGGCAGCTCCACAGGGCACCCAGGTGACTGATGGGTGGGAAGATGGCACAGAGGACGACTGGCGCGTAGGGGGTCCAGTTGAGGAGGGGGTCGGAACAAGCCCCATCAGACGGAGGAATCCGGTCTGGGTGACCTGTCCCAGCAGGCTGACGTGGTCAACGAGCCATTTGAGATGACGTGCAGTCTCTCCATGAAAAGACTGCAGGTCACCTCGCATGGCCCGTTGACGCAACGCCACACCAGCCAGGACAGGCTCAACCCGGACCTGGATAGCCACGTCCGCAGGCAGAGGAAGGCCAGTTGACGTCAGCTCATCCCCTGCCTGGAAACGGGTCTGGACGTAGGCATCCCTGCTGGTGCAAGATGATGCAGGGACAGGATCGGGGACAGGATTGCACACAGGCACCTCCGCGGCGGCTTGTGCTGCCTCCTGTCCCTGGTCCTGGACTGCACCACTAGCACCAGTGGGATCCCCACCTCCAGACCCCGTCTCTGGTGTTTGCACGGCCTCCTCCTCCACCAGACCCCCCACCAACCTGGATGACTCCGTGCCATCTTCCCCTGTTGGGCCCTGTGGGGTCCCAGCTGCCCCTTCTGCTGCCGAGGAGTTCAACTCCAACCTCCGCCTCTTGGACCTCCCCCCGGCAGCTGCGGCCTGGGACGCGGCACAGGACTCCTCACTCCCCGACGAGATGACAACACGGGAGGGGAGCCGGGCCTTGCGTCTCCGGCTGGCGGTCGGATCCCCGCCGCTGTGCTCCACAGCACCTTCTCCGCCCTCTTCATCAGTTGACGCTGCAGACAGGGAGAAACAAAACACAGGCATCAGGGCACTGTACAATGGACACATACACACATGACAGTTGCACATGAGTGGCATTGGCAAACCTCAGACATGTCATCACAATCCCCAACACACATGTCATTGCAACTCGCACACATGAGCCATACCACAGCCATATCGCAACTGCCACCACCATCCATACACATGCACCCTTGTCAAATACATACACATGCACATGTACACAGTGCTCATACATGCAGCCCAAAACAACATACATGCGTGACATCACAGACATGTCTACTTACATACACATACATACAAACATGTGTGCACGCACAACTGCATTTGCCATGCAAGCCTACACACACAGCACCATCCATGTCTCACACATTACAGCCCTCGCATGTGTCAGCCCCACGGCCATGTACACCCCCACCCATACTCGACCACATACAAACAGATGTGCAACCTGCACAATACCGAATAATCACCACACGCACTGCTCACAATCAGGATGCATGTACACTCACCGCTCGACTCCAGACGGGTCTGCTTCTCCAGGACCTGGACGTGGAGCGCTGGGGATATGCGTTCCACGACCCCCATCTGTTCTTCCGACAAGTGGCCCCGGCGCCCCTTGGCATCCGCTGCCTTCAAGAGGCGCCGGGCCTTGTTCAGGGTCCTGGACCTGAAGTCCTCCCAGCGCTTCATGACATGTTGTAAGTCCCGGACTGCCACCCCCTCCGCGTTGATGGCAGTCACAATGTCAGTCCAGATCCGAGTCCGTCCTTCCTTGTCGGCGCGGGAACTTCCGAAGAGGGCATCATACTGCCCCAGGACTTGCTCCACCAGGACACCAACTTCGGTGGCACTGAAGCTGGTGCCCCTCTGCCTCTCTGGCCGGGGGTTGTCAGTGGTCCCAGATGGTGTTTGCCCCGACATGACAACCCCAGAAGCAGGAGTGGGTGGGCAACTGGGTCCTGGGGCTGGGCTGTGGAGCGATGGAATCCCAGTCGGGAGTCTTCGGTTCCAGCAGGGGTGGTCACAGCAAAAGCACCCCTGGCTGATGTGCAGGCAGCAAATGGCAGTGCACGTGGGCAGCAGGCAGTCAGGCAGCAGCAGATGGTAGGTGGGAGCGTGCTCGGGGCTCTGGGGGGCAGTAGTTCGGCCTTCTGGGCAGGAGCGTGGTCTTCCGTGTGCTTACGCGTGGCCAGCTTGGTACGGAGTGATTTGGCACGTGAAAATCCTACACGTCAGTGTGAAAATCGAGGAAAGGCCATTAGCGCGTAAGCACGTCAGCACGCATACTCGATTCTATTGGACCAAAGGCCCTCAGCGCGTAAGCGCGTCTGTGACGTGACCCGCACGGGTGTTTCCCACACAGCACGTGATGACAGAGCACACGTGGAAAGACTGCACGTCAGAGTCTCATCGCGTGTGATTGGTGGAAATGGCCCTACACGCAGAAGTGACAAAGCATGTAATTGGTGGAAATGTCCCTACACGCAGAAGTGACAAAGCGTGTAATTGGTGGAAATGGCCCTAGCGCGTACACGCCGCGTAAGTGACGCTGGACGTGTGGCCCTGTATAAAAGGTATGTGTAGAACACGTTTTCCTTGTACGTGCTTTTCGTGGAGAGCGAGTGGGTGAATTCTGTACTTCTTGCCGTTTCACACGCGATTTACTTCACGGCGTTTCAAGTTCGTATTCCCTGTTACCTCTGACAGCTTTTTCTCTTTTTTCGCTTTTACTGGTTTACCTGGGCCTGTTCCCTCAAACAGTGTTCCCTTCTACTGTTGTCCTGTCTCCTCAGACAGCGTACAAATCTTCTTTTGGCGGGGGTGTTGCCAACCAAACGTGCTCCTTTTACACGCTCGTTTACCAGGCAGACGGTGAGTCACGCACGTATCTAACATCTGTTCTTGCCCCGTGTGTAGCCTACCCCTTCAGAGGTCATTCTAGGCTGCGTGTGACACGCATACGTTCATTCTTGTGTTACTGGGTGCCACAGCGTAGTGCAGGTTTCACTTTCTGCACACGTGGTCTAGGAGGGGTTGCGTGCACGTCATCTCCCTTTTTTGGGGCTCCTGTGCGTAGCGTGACCCGTCATCTTTCCCCAGGGGTTACAATCAGCCTTGCAAGAGAACTAGGGTACAATTACCATCTGGTACCCAACCCCTTTGACCCCCTATTGCCCAGGACAATAGTTTCCAGCCACTCCCATACGTACATTTACATCAGTGCCATGGCTGGGAGGCGAGGATTCCGTAAGGGTGGCAAAGGTGGAAGAGCCACAAGTGGTGGCCGTGGTGGATCCGGTAGGGGACGTGGTCGTTACTTGCAGGGTGAGCCTGTCCCCCCATGTGTGGAGGACCAGTCAAGGGCACCCATAACCCCCCCCCCCCTCCTGTTGAGGCTGATGTGGCTGACACCATCCATGCTCAGCCCTTGTTGGACCAGCCCATTGTGGCACCAGATCTGGCTGACTCCATGGCTGACTTCCAGGTCAGCAGGCCTATGACACGTGCGCTGGTGCGCGTTGATGTCACCATGCCACGTGCATCTGGGCCAGCAAGGTCATCTGCTGCACCAAGGAGGCAGGGCGGAGAGGCTGCAGGGGCAGCTGCGGCTTCATCCACCCCAGCCCTCACACACCCAGCCAGGACAGTGTCGGTCCTAGTCCATGCTGCTGACATTCCCCCTGACACCATCACACTAGAGCCAATGCCTGCACCAACTCCCATGCTGAGTGTGCAATCCCACACTCCTGATACAGAGTCCACCAGGGCTCCTGCCCTAGTGTCCAGAGCAGCGCAGGACACTCAGGATCACCACCACCTTCCAAGCGGAAGAGGAAGAGTGCTCGTCCGGCACAGGCTGATGCCCCAGACACGGCTACACAGTCCGGCCCATCCAGGAAGCCCAGCTTCACGGATGACGAACTGAATGCACTTGTCGAGTATGTGTCCGGACATGACAACGAGATGGTCATTGTAGCAGGATCCAAGACCACACCTGCACAACGCCAGGCACACTGGCAGACCGTTGCGGACATCGTAAGTGCCCTTGGAATCGTGAGGCGCACAGCCAATGATTGCTATAAGCGCTGGAATGACCTAAAGCGCAGGGCAAAGAGTAAGCTGGCCTCAAGTCATGCCGCAACTCTAGTGACTGGAGGTGGGTCTCCAGTAGTAGACATGGAACTCACTCCACATGGGTGCAGTCCATGGCACCTAGCACTTTGGGGAATCGTGCCACACCGTAAAAATCCAGGGCGGCAGCATGCCTTTCTGCAGGTGTTCTGGGCAGGTATATGTGCCTGCGGACTGATGGGCGTGCAGTCATGATGTTCAAGACCTGGTGTAGGCAGCGTGACTGGGTGGCCTGTGACACCCCACCCACTATGGCACTTGTCCGCTGAAATGATCCAGTGGCTGAGAAGTGCAGTACATTGAGGACCTTCTCCAGGGGGCTGAGTGCTTGGGAGCACAGGGTGGGTGATGTGAGGTCATCCTCCCACTCACTCACCAGGTCCAGTATAATGTGTGGTGGAAACCTGTACCTCCCATACACCTGGTCATCAGGCATCCCGAAAAGCCTGGTTCTGGGTGTGAATATTCTGGCCCTGACTATCCTCCTCCTCCTCCTTTGGTAGCCCACTGCCACTGCTGCTAGGAACGGTATGTTCATCCTGGCGTCTGAGCTTGTTATTGTTAAAGTGCGCAAATTTATGCTTTGCGCGTGTTCTAGGCGAGCGTGTGACCCGCGCACCCCTGGAATCCAGTTCCCAGTCCAATAGCGTGTGGAAATTCACACGCACCACGGGATACAGCGTGTGACCCGCGCACCCCTGGAATCCATTTCCCAGTCCAATAGCGTGTGGAAATTCACACGCACCACGGGATACAGCGTGTGACCCGCGCACCCCTGGAATCCAGTTCCCAGTCCAATAGCGTGTGGAAATTCACACGCACCACGGGATACAGCGTGTGACCCGCGCACCCCTGGAATCCAGTTCCCAGTCCAATAGCGTGTGGAAATTCACACGCACCACGGGATACAGCGTGTGACCCGCGCACCCCTGGAATCCAGTTCCCAGTCCAATAGCGTGTGGAAATTCACACGCACCACGGGATACAGCGTGTGACCCGCGCACCCCTGGAATCCAGTTCCCAGTCCAATAGCGTGTGGAAATTCACACGCACCACGGGATACAGCGTGTGACCCGCGCACCCCTGGAATCCAGTTCCCAGTCCAATAGCGTGTGGAAATTCACACGCACCACGGGATACAGGTTCGCTGACGTACTTGCGTGTGTAAGTGCCCGCACACCCATTAAATACACGTACATAGGCCAATCGCGTGTACGCGCACTTTTGTCCAATTACACGCGATGACACTCTGACGTGCAGTATTTCCACGTGTGCCCCGTCATCACGTGCTGAGTGGGGAACAACCGTGTGGGGCACGTCACAGACGCGCTTACGCGCTGAGGGACTCTGGTCCAATAGAATCGCGTATGCGTGCTGACGCGCTTACGCGCTAAGGGCCTTTCCTCGGATTTCACGCTGACGTGCAGGATTTTCACGTGCCAAATCACTCCGTATCAAGCTGGCCACGCGAAAACACACGGAAGACCATGCTCCTGCCCAGAAGGCCGAGTTACTGCCCCCCAGTGCCCCGAGCAGCCTCCCACGTGCCATCTGCTGCTGCCTGCCTGCCTGCCTGCTGCCACCGTGCCCTGCCATTTGGTGCCTGCACATCAGCCATCTGCAGGGGTCCAGTTGCTGTGTCCACCCCTGCTGGAACTGAAGACTCCCGACTGGGATTACATCACTCCACAGCCCAGCCCCAGGACCCAGTTGCCCACCCACACCTGCCTCTGGGGTTGCCATGTCGGGCACTTCCACATCTGGCACCAGTGGCAACCCCAGGCCAGAGGGGCAGAGGGGCACCAGCTTCACTGACACCGAAGTTGGTGTCCTGGTGGAGCATGTCCTGGGGCAGTATGATGCCCTCTTTGGATCGTCCCGCGCCAGCAAGGAAGGACGGCAGAGGATCTGGGCCGACTGTGTGGTTGCCATCAACGCGGAGGGGGTGGCAACCCGCGACGTCCTGAAGATCAAGAAGCGCTGGGAGGACTTGAGGTCCAGGACCCTTGTGAAGGCCCGGCGCCTCGTGGAGGGGGGCTGGGGCCGCATGAGTTCCATCCAGATGAGGGTCCTGGAATGCGTACGCCCAGCGCTCCACGCCCAGATCCTTGAGAGGGAGGCCCGTCTGGAGTTGAGCGGTAAGTGTCCAAGCATTACTGTGTGAGACAGGGGATGTTGCGGTGTGCTGGTTCTATGATACTTGCCTGTATGTGTGCCATAGGCCATGTATGCATGTATGTGTGCAGGGACATCATGGTAATGCATGCGCGACCAGTGATGTGTGACCCACATGGTTGTTGCATGTGTTCAAATGCTGCATGGGGAGCCCTATGCAGATTTTGAACATGAGAGCATGCCAGTCTCTGTACCTGGACATGGGTGGGGGTGAGGGATGGGTGCTGATGCCAGGTACATATATGGTAGCCATGTCTCTGTGCCTTACTTGCGTGTCTGTGACTTGTGCATGCCATGGATGCATGACACATGTGTGTGACAATGCACAGATTCAGTGAAGCAGCCAAATTACCCTTGTATCCGCTGTGTTTGGTTTTTTTGGGGCCAGATGGATGTGACTGAGGTGAAGTGTGTGCATGTGATAGGCATGAGCCATGATGCATGTGAGTTACATATCATTGAATGTTTCAAGAGTCCATTGGACATGCATGGAAATGTCCATGGCATGCACCATGCCTGTTACTGTGTGTGTTTTGCCTGGACTGACCCATGTGTTGTGGAGGGACATGATGGAAGTGTACTTTGACAGTGGTGCTCATCTGCTATTGCTTCCTGTCTAGGGGACCATTGTACAGTGCCCTGATGCTTGTGTTCTTTGTCTCCCTCTACGCAGCGGCTAGTGAAGAAGAGGGCGGAGACGGCGCTGTGGAGCAAGGCGGCGGGGATGCCCCCACGGCTGCAGCAGAAGGGGTGGGTGAGTACCCACAGGGGCCTGCTACGGTGGGAGACGGTGAGGAGCCATCCAGGTTGGTGGTTTGCACAGAGGAGGAGGAGGCCGCCACTGGGGCACACATGGGGCCTGGTGGGGGCATCCCTGCTGGTGCAAGTGGTGCAGTCCAGGGGCAGGGGCAGGAGGCAGCACAGGTCACCGTGGAGGGGCCTGTGCATGTCGCTGTCCCTGACCCTGTGAGTGCACCACCATGCACCAGCAGGGATGCCCCGTCCCAGGCCCGTCCGCAGGTAGAGGGGATGTCCATGTCACCTGACTCCCCTCCACCTGCGGACGTGGGAACCCCTGGCCGTGTGGAGAAGGTCCTGATTGGGGTCGCGATGCGCACGGCTGTGATTCGTGATGCCGCGCGTGCTTCCCGGGAGGACGACGCACGTCATCACGAAGTGCACCGTGCCGACGTGGCCCAATTGGGATCGGCCATGTTCGGGGGTTTTCTGCATGTGTTGTCCAATCTGGCGGCCCTCTCCTCCTCTGTGCAGGCTATACACCAGTCGTTCTCCTTGCCGTCTTCCGGCCCAGATGCCACCAGGGCCCCCTGTGGACCTGCCCCGACCAATGCAGCCAGCTCGGTGGGGATCCCATCCCTGCCACAGTTGGGAGTCGGAGGTCCAGCAGGGGTGGACAACACAGCAACTGGACCCCAGCAGGTGGAAGATGTGACAGCATCATCAGGCAGGGCACGTGCACGACGGCGTCAGTGGTTTCCATCAGCCTGGATGCCGTCGTGCTGGCAGAGGCAGTGGCGTCGGAGGCAGCAGCAGGCTCGACGTGGGAGGCATCATGGCTCGGGGCCTTCAAGATCAGAGGGGCAGGCATCGGCCGGAGGGCAGGGCAACCCTGAGATGGTGGTGTCTTCCGTGTGGGAGCAGTTGGTCCAGCGGATAGGTGCGGAGCGGCAGCGGGCGCAAGAGGAGCGGCTCACCATGGTCAGGGCGGAGTTCTCCATGCGTCGGGCGTTGAGGCGGGCTGAGTGCCTCGAGGAAGCTCGCAGGGAGTTTGAGCTGGACATGGGGTTATCCCTGCGAGACCTCGGGGCCAGGACAGAGTCCCGCCTCCAGGACATCGACATGGAGTTCGATGATGCCCTGGCCAGCAACATCACCGAGTGAGCCGCAGGACTTGCCCGCTGCCTTTGTATATAGTTATTTAGTTATTTAGTGTTAGGTTTCCTTTATTCATTTTTTTTTTTTTGGACCGCTCGGACAATGGCCACTTTTTTGTATATATTATTTTCATTAGGTAGTAGTAGGTTTCATTTATGGTGTTGGGCTCATGGACCCTGGAATTTTCGTGTATATAGTTTGCTTTTTGAAGACATTTTTTTTTTATTAATTATTGTGTTCACCATGAGGAAATGGTTTTTCATTGTTTTACTTCCACATGATTTTGCTTTGGACAACATTTGTTTTTGGATTACTTTGTTTATTTAATTTTTACATTTGTTCTCGGACATGGACCATTTATTTTGTTATCGCCATTTTTGTATGTTTGATTTTTTTACTTATTTTTCATCTTTAATACATGTTCTTTTTAACTTTCACTTGTGGTATTTTCTCATTGGTTTCATACATGTCATGATATGGGTTTTGACATTGACTTGCACCCATTGTGTATGTGTGTGTGACGGACATGTGTTCATTTACAGACTTGCCATTGGGGTTGTATCATGTAATTGCATTCACTATGTGGGTGGATGCAATCCTTGCCTGGGTGTTTGTGCTGGGTATGCTGCCCATTACTGCCATGATTGAGTATCGTCAGGACCTGGGGGCAGGGGGACATGTGTGGGTGCCTGGTGGAGGCTGCCCCTGCACTGCTGGGGTGTAGGGGTGGTGGGAGACATGAGTGGGGGCCTGGTGGAGGGTGCCCCTGCACTGCTGGGGTGTGGGGGTGGTGGGAGACATGAGTGGGGGCCTGGTGGAGGGTGCCCCTGGTGGCTGGGGTGTGGGGGTGGTGGGAGACATGAGTGGGGGCCTGGTGGAGGGTGCCCCTGGTGGCTGGGGGGTGGGGGTGGTGGGTGACATGAGTGGGGGCCTGGTGGAGGCTGCCCCTGCACTGCTGGGGTAGGGGGTGGTGGGAGACATGAGTGGGGGCCTAGTGGAGGGTGACCCTGCACTGCTGGGGTGTGGGGGTGGTGGGAGACATGAGTGGGGGCCTGGTGGAGGGTGCCCCTGCACTGCTGGGGTGTGGGGGTGGTGGGAGACATGAGTGGGGGCCTGGTGGAGGGTGCCCCTGCACTGCTGGGGTGTGGGGGTGGTGGGAGACATGAGTGGGGGCCTGGTGGAGGGTGCCCGTGGTGGCTGGGGTGTGGGGGTGGTGGGAGACATGAGTGGGGGCCTGGTGGAGGGTGCCCCTGGTGGCTGGGGGGTGGGGGTGGTGGGTGACATGAGTGGGGGCCTGGTGGAGGCTGCCCCTGCACTGCTGGGGTGTGGGGGTGGTGGGAGACATGAGTGGGGGCCTGGTGGAGGGTGACCCTGCACTGCTGGGGTGTGGGGGTGGTGGGAGACATGAGTGGGGGCCTGGTGGAGGCTGCCCCTGCACTGCTGGGGTGTGGGGGTGGTGGGAGACATGAGTGGGGGCCTGGTGGAGGGTGCCCCTGCACTGCTGGGGTGTGGGGGTGGTGGGAGACATGAGTGGGGGCCTGGTGGAGGGTGCCCCTGCACTGCTGGGGTGTGGGAGTGGTGGGAGACATGAGTGGGGGCCTGGTGGAGGGTGACCCTGGTGGCTGGGGGGTGGGGGTGGTGGGTGACATGAGTGGGGCCTGGTGGAGGGTGCCCCTGGTGGCTGGGGGTGTGGGGGTGGTGGTAGACATGAGTGGGGGCCTGGTGGAGGGTGCCCCTGCACTGCTGGGGTGTGGGGGTGGTGGGAGACATGAGTGGGGGCCTGGTGGAGGGTGACCCTGGTGGCTGGGGGTGGGGGTGGTGGGTGACATGAGTGGGGGCCTGGTGGAGGGTGCCCCTGGTGGCTGGGAGGTGGGGGTGGTGGGAGACATGAGTGGGGGCCTGTGGAGGGTGCCCCTGCACTGCTGGGGTGTGGGGGTGGTGGGAGACATGAGTGGGGGCCTGGTGGAGGGTGACCCTGGTGGCTGGGGGGTGGGGGTGGTGGGTGACATGAGTGGGGGCCTGGTGGAGGGTGCCCCTGGTGGCTGGGGGTGTGGGGGTGGTGGTAGACATGAGTGGGGCCTGGTGGAGGGTGCCCCTGCACTGCTGGGGTGTGGGGGTGGTGGGAGACATGAGTGGGGGCCTGGTGGAGGGTGACCCTGGTGGTTGGGAGGTGGGGGTGGTGGGAGACATGAGTGGGGGCCTGGTGGAGGGTGCCCCTGCACTGCTGGGGGTTGGGGGTGGTGGGAGACATGAGTGGGGGCCTGGTGGAGGGTGCCCCTGCACTGCTGGGGTGTGGGGGTGGTGGGAGACATGAGTGGGGGCCTTGTGGAGGGTGACCCTGGTGGCTGGGGGGTGGGGGTGGTGGGTGACATGAGTGGGGGCCTGGTGGAGGGTGCCCCTGGTGGCTGGGGGTGTGGGGGTTGTGGTAGACATGAGTGGGGCCTGGTGGAGGGTGCCCCTGCACTGCTGGGGTGTGGGGGTGGTGGGAGACATGAGTGGGGGCCTGGTGGAGGGTGACCCTGGTGGCTGGGGGGTGGGGGTGTTGGGTGACATGAGTGGGGGCCTGGTGGAGGGTGCCCCTGGTGGCTGGGGGGTGGGGGTGATAGGGGACATGGGTGGGGGCCTGGTGGAGGGTGACCCTGGTGGCTGGGGGGTGGGGGTGGTGGGAGACATGAGTTGGACATGGGTGGGGGCCTGCTGGCAGGTGCCCCACAGTGCTGGGGGGTGGGGGTGGTGGGGGACATGAGTTGGACATGGATGGGGGCCTGCTGGCAGGTGCCCCACAGTGCTGCGGCGTGGGGGTGCAAGGGGACATGAGTTGGTGTTCATTAGTTCAAGGAGACATGTGCCTTTGCTGGGGGGCATGCCCATGTTGGGTGGGCTGCCTGCGGGACATGACCAGGGATGCAGGGTAGTCCCCTGTGGTGTGGGCTGCCTGCAGGGGCCGTGGAGGGTGTACAGGGTACACCTGGGAGGACCCACACTGTCAAATCACATGTGGGACTCCCCGGCACCCCTGAAATACAAGTACCGTGCAGAAATCGCGTGTAAAACTTCCCGCGCACCCCTGAAATACACGCGCCCAGGCTATTCGCGTGTAAAACTTCCCGCGCACCCCTGAAATACACGCGCCCAGGCTATTCGCGTGTGGAACTTCCCGCGCACCCCTGAAATACACGCGCCCAGGCTATTCGCGTGTGGAACTTCACGCGAACCCCTGAAATACACGTAGCCCGCTCCCCCAGGCCCGATCGCGTGAGGAACTTCACGCGAACCCCTGAAATACACGTAGCACGCTCCCCCAGGCCCGATCGCGTGAGGAACTTCACGCGAACCCCTGTAATACACGTAGCCCGCTCCCCCAGGCCCGATCGCGTGAGGAACTTCACGCGAACCCCTGAAATACACGTAGCACGCTCCCCCAGGCCCGATCGCGTGAGGAACTTCACGCGAACCCCTGAAATACACATAGCCCGCTCCCCCAGGCCCGATCGCGTGAATAACTTCACGCGAACCCCTGTGATGCACGTACCCTGCAAATCGCGTGTGACACTTCCCGCGCACCCCGGTATACATGCACACGTATTTTTTGTCAGCGGGTGTCCGTGTTTGTGGGTACCCCTTTGCACGTCATTTTTCCTGGAGGGCCACAGTATGGGACATTCATCCTGGCAGTACATAGGTGCTATTTGTTGGCGCACCTTTTGGCGCACATTTCTTACAGCCGCAGAGACGCTACCGCCTCCTTTCTTGTGGCGGTCGTGTTTGTGCCTGTGCGCTGGTTTGAGCGTGCGCTTTTTCCCCCTATTCTATTCCATGAATACGTGTTGTAGGCGAGCGGGTGGGCGTTCCGCGCAATTGTGCCCTGTACTTCCCCCGTGATGCCCACGTTTTGGCAAGTTGTTCCCCATTCCGAGTGTTACGCCGGTGTTCCGCCTACTTTTGTTGCGTGCGCCGCGCTATGTGCGAATTTCGCTGTGGCCTGTGCGATTTTCGCTGTGACCTGGCGCACGCTGTTAGATGGCCTGTGCGCCAACGTGCGCCAACGTGCGCCGCGCACTTTTTTATCGCACATCCGCTGGTTTTCTCGCGCACGGCCTTCCATGAATCGACGTGCACTGCTTTTCGTGCGATTTTCGCACTTGCACTGCGATTTTCGCTATTCCACTGCGATTCGCACGTTTTTGCCCACTTGCGCCGCGCTAATTATTCCATGAATCGGCCTGTTAGTCGTGCTATGGCTTGTTGACACATAGGTATTATCATACCGTGTACATCCACTTTGCTGTGGAGTGAATATCCACTAGTGGTTGCATTTCTTTTTTCAGTGTTGTTGCATTGAATTGTGCACAGCTTCCTAGAGTTGGCATTAAGGACATACAGTTGACATTTTTGTGTGCTAATTGGTCCATGACATCAGTAGCACATGTGTTATAACTGTACAGCTCATGGATGCGTCTGGTATTTAGGGTTGACTGCGCATCCTTTGATAGTACACCAATCCACATGTTTTTTAAATATTGGCGTAAGTGCGGTCTGCAGACCGATGCATATGTTCAGTTAGTTCTCTGTATTGGAAATGTTGCCAGAGATTTAAATTCCTAATGCTTACTTTTATGACACATTTCTTGTCCTAAGGTTTTAAAGATAGGTTCACCTTTCACTTGTGTTAATGTTTTCCTCCAAAGAGTTCTTCATAGTCTGTTTTGAGGACCTTTTGCAATCTAGGGGAATCAAAGCTAACATTAGGTTGGAAACCACCCTCACCTCATCTAATAGGAGCATTTTCATTTGTTTCAAAACTCTGCGTAGCTCCATAGCAGCTTCTGCTGAAAATTTGTAGTACTCATATTTGTTTTGGTGTTCTACTGGAAGGAGTAGCAATCAGTGTAAAGTGACACCACCAATGTTGTAGGCAGCTAAACCTGTGGGGGTGCTTACAACAGCTGAAAGGTTGTTGTTTGTTAATTGTTGGAGGAATTTACTGATCATTTGTATTAAGAATGTTTCCCTGAACCAGCTTCACCACTTACATATAGCAGTACAGGTTTGTAGTGTTCCCAGGTACAGGTTTTAGTTTTGTGCTGTATACTTTGTTCAATTTCTTTACTTCCTTCTAGAAAAATGGTACGCTGCTCATTGTTTAGTTGGGATTTTAGTGGAACAAACTCTTCTGCAGATTGCTCATACTGACATGTGGTGTTCTCTACTTCTGTCATGGCTAATTCTGCCTCATTTGCTATGAGTGGCTGTCCAAGTGGTTCTTCACTTCCTGTCACAGAAGGCTCACTGCTCTCAGGAGTGTCTACATTTAGTTGTGCTTGAAATTCTTCTTCCTGTTGGCTATGATTGTCCAATATTGTTTTGTACCATGTAAAGTTTATATCTGTTATGGTACTTTCACTTGCATTGAAAGCTTCTTCATAGGTGGCATGGGTGGCTAATGAATCTTCTTCATTTCTCCATGGTTATAAAAGTTGCAGTAGACCCATGTAGTACAGTTATTTGCATTGAGGAGTTTTTAATGACAATTTCATATGATTAATCAGGCTTCTTTTGGTAAGTTTCACCAGGCTGCCTTCACAACTTTCAACTCTGTATCTACCTTTTTTCGATTCTGGTTTAATGCTATCTTTGTTTGAAAGGTTTTGGGCTATGTGGTGCAGGCACATGTTTTCTAAAGTAATACCCCTGTTTGGGTACTATGTGTCCAATAAGTTTTTTATGTTTTATTTTCTGGCTTCTGGGATCGTTTTTGGCTATTGTTTCTATGTCTCTGTATGATTTGAGAACTCTTTTTCTGGATGTGGCAGGACCAAGGCTTAGCCACACTATGTTTTCAGATTTCACATATAAGGTGGTGCCGGTTAAATGGTCTGCAGCTTCGTAGCAGCCACATACTCTATGGGTCAGCATTTTTATGCCAAATCTGTACAATTTCTGTGACAGTGTTTTGTCAGATTATATGTCATCCAGAGGTCTTTGAGCTCTGTTTTATCGGCTTTGGTTAAGTAGGCTGTGACATATCTTGCAACTGCAGTGGAATTGTCTGCAATGTACTGTGCATCTAAATTTGCATTCCGTACTATGGCAATTATTGCATTGTAATCATTGATGCACTTTGATGCTTCGGTTCTTTTTATGCAGTATGTGTTCTTAGAAGATTTCCCTTTCACACTGTGTCTAACCGAAGACATGAAGCTGTTTACTTGCCCTGCTGCTGAAACTGGTCTAGGGAAACCAAAGTGGCATTTGGTATAGTATTTGCCTTTGTTCTTATATTTGCGCCGACAATACTTGCCACACTTTTGTCTTTGAAACTGCAAAATGTGTGCATGTAGGTCACTATGTGTACCTTCTGAAGGGATTTCGCAAGTGACATATTTGTTAATGATTGCAAAACAGTTGCATCACTGACCAAATTTAGGAGCATGTTTAATCCACAAAAGCATGGGGATGCTCCTCTGGCTTGATATTCTTTTCTCCAATAGAAGTGTTCCACCACTCCAAGGGTAGGAAGTGCTTTATTGCAAATGAAGTGCAGCATGGCAATGAAGCGATGATGGAAGTACCTTGTTACATTTACAGGATCAAGAGAGCAAAGTTCTCCTGGAGTTTTCATGCCTACTCCTGGTTTGTTTTTGTTTGCTACGCGTAGGAAAGTGTGCAAGTCTTCCCATGCATACTCTACACAACTTAAAGTGACAAACCATGTGGGTGGGCCAAGGTTGTTTAGCATACATCGTACATCTGCGTGCCGACGGAACTAGTACTCTTTCATACCACGCATGTTTGCCAAGAGATTTGTAATACTTGACTGTAAAACCTTGTCTTTGTCTTGCACCTTTTGAAGTAGCTGTGTAGCAGACATCACAGCATTGCTAGTTCACTTTCAAAGAGGAGGGGAAATATGTATTCCACGTTTTGTCTAAAGCTAAGGTCTTCAGAATACATTTGTAAAGAGCAGTGTTCTGATGCTGTTATTTGTGTGCATCTTTCATCGTATATTCTACCTTTTTCAGTTCGAAAGAGTAGAGGAAAGGCTTGTGCTTCTACACTTTTTTCCCACATACTGATTGGCGATCCTTTGGCTTGCCACATTTGATATGTTTCTAGTGCATCATTTATGGTGTCTTTGGAGTGGAGTGGGTGAATTAAAATATTCGAGGCTGCAGAAGGATCTAGAAGTTCAAATTGGCCAGTTGTTGAGGAGTCCTGAATTATTTTGGTGGTTTCTCTCAGGTTTTCTTCAACATTTATTTCTTTGTAGTAGTCATTGTTCTCTTTAAGGTATTGCAAGGCTTTCCTAACTTTGTTTAAGTCCACCTGTTGCTGTCAATTTTTTTAATCTTTTGTCGGTACGCCATTTACCAGGATAATCAAAGATTGTTCTATTTGCCTTTGTACTCATAGGGCCTCATTACAACTCAGGCGGTAAGGGGTTTACGGCGCCGTAAACAGCGCCGACCCTTACCGCCTGAGTACGAGGTCCCTTAGCGCCATGGCGGACTTAACACCTGCTTTTAGCAGGTGTTAAAATCCATGGCGCTAAGGGATCATGGAGTTAATTACGCCACCGTAATTTACGGTGGCGTAATTAACGCCTTCACCACTCCCATTATGTCCTATGGGGCAAAAATGGGAATGGGGAAGGGTAAATGGGGATTGGGGACTTACCGCCCCGCCAAGGTCGGAATGGGGCGGTAAGTCCGCCAACCACCATGGCGTAAACGTAGTTTACGCCATGGTGGTAAAGTCACGGCCCAGGCGGTAACTTACCGCCTGGGTCGTGATGAGGCCCATAGAGTGTCTACATTTTCTGTGAGATAAAAGGGTAAATATACTACTTTCTGACAAACGCCTCTTAGTAATTCGGTGGGAGGCAATTTTGCAGTTTTTGTTTACATTTGTTTTTATTGCCTGAAATAGGTGTACTGTTTGGATTATAATGCTCTCATACAAATTAAGATGCTCGGGTGTGTTTGGCAGTGGAAATATTTCCAAATTATTACTGATCGCCCGTGAAGGCATTTGGTTATTGTCAAGTTTTGCAGTGCAGTATATGCACCGTATGGAGGTGTTAGTACTTTCGTATTTGTTTCCACCTATAAGGTACATTTTAATTGAAACCATTGGGATTCCTCATTGTCTTTTATTTTATGCATTATATCTATCGTTTTGGTGCTCTTTCTATAGAAAGTTCTGCGACAACACACACATACTTGGTTTGGCACTTCAGCAGATGTGCTTTTGAACTTTCGTATTTCTTTTTTGTATGTGTGACATAGAAAGTTCAGATCTGCAAAGTTGTCGCTACTGTTGTCTGAAAGTGCTGGAGTTTGTAAGTGCTTTTTACTTCCAAAATATTTCCTTTGGATGTGCTCTATATCTTCGAGCAGTTGTTTGGCTGTTCCAGGTAGGAGAATATCATTTAAATGTTGCAGTACTAAAGCTGAACCTTTTTCATAGTACAGTTTACAACCAAGATTTCTTGAATGGTGTGTTGCTAACATTTTGAAATGGTGGAAGGTGCTTTTGCAAGCAGGTCCAGAAATACAGGCTAAGGAATGTCCTCATAGTCCTGTGTATTTGCGCACTGGATAGGAGTTTATAGTTTGTAGTATTTTCATGTTTCCTTTGTCGTTGGCTTTCACATAGTGATTGAGAAACTGCTGCAAAGATTTGATAGAATTTTGGTGAATGTTACACATTGATGTGCAACGCCTTTTGTAGGTGGGGCAAATTGATACAGTGGAATGGACAGTGGCATCTAAGTTTGATGGGGATATTTGTGAACGTAGTGTTTCTTCTTCCATTATGGTATTGTGTACCTTTTCATACCCTTGTCCACTGCTATGTTTGGCAACTTGGTTTGTTTGCTCTTGTTCGTATGATTCTTCATTGAAGTATGGCTCTGTGCTGGTGGTGTGACTCCACTCACCTGTACATATGTTGCCAAAGGTATCTATGCTGATATTGCGTTTGTTTCAAAGTAGTGGTTGTAGTTTACCAATTAATGTTGTTGGTGGTTTCATTCTATTTAAAATGAATGTAAACAATTTCCATTTCAGGAGCATTGCACTGTCTACAAGAGCTCTCAGGATTACTTTTTTGCGGTAAATTGTAAGGGTTGAGCGTGATTTCTCCCCTCTATTTATAAGGTTCTGAAGGACTCTGTGGTGCAACATTTTTGTAAAAATGTTTTAGGGGAATGCTTCATTGTGGTGACCTTACCATTTGTATGTGCTATGTTAGCAGTAGTGCAAGTTGTACTGTTTTAGTGCATTTCTTTTCATTTCTATATTTTGACAGAGGAATAACAGTTTCCTTACTTGTAGGTGGTTTTGTTTTTTTTTGTGACTGCATTAGCTCTTCCTTTTGAACTTTCTGTACAAATTCTGCTAGGGGTGGATGGCTACTTTCTATGCTTTTAGGTTGCGCTGATCTATTTCTGTGTTGTTTTCTACAGAGTTGTTGTTTGGTAGGCATTCTCTAGTAGCTTTTGGAAAAAAAAGGAAAGTGTAGGTGTGCAGGTTTTTTTTTAAATGTATATGTGTGCAATGAGTGGTTGAATATGAGGGTAGGCATGTAAATGGAAGTGTGTCAGTGTGTAATGGGCTCTAACTTCAGTTGGGAATGCTATATTACTATTTGGGGGATAATATAAAGTGAGGAACTGTAGAGGTGTCATGAGTAAGAATCAAGCAAATACCGGTCGGTTGACGCAATTCTATATCTTACAATGCAACAACACTGCACTCTCTCAGTAAGACATAAAACACTACGATGGTATTGTACTTACTTTGTTGGTTGGTGAGAGTAGGTTTATCCTAGGTTGTATTTGCAAGTTCACACGCCAGTGGCTTTCAGGACAGAGGTGGGTACTGCAACTGTACAAGAAGATCATAAGAAAATATGTTTGTTAATGGCATTGTGATTGCACTTGGAGAATACATTCTTTAAAAATGTAGGGGGATGGCTTTGCAGGAAGAGTTAGTGTGTGTGTATAAATGGATGGCTTTGTATATGAATGGGGACTTGGGAGCATCAGCATGTTTAGTAAGGGGGTAAGAGGGTTACTTGTAAGTGTGTTGTATGATGTGCACTTTAGCAAGTGTGTGACTATTTAGGTTGAAAATGGATTAGGTCTCATTGTAGAAGGGTGAGAAAAAGGTTTGGAAAGATGTACAGATTGCAAAGGAGAATGTTTTTGTCTGTGCTATTCCATTTAGTTTTCTGCACATATATGCTTGCTACTTGAGAGGAGCAATTATTTCAGTTGTTTGATTTATGTATGCACATTTATGAATGGTACTGTTGTCAATGCACACATACATTTATTTGGTTTTTAAGTAATGTTATATTCTGTGAAGTGTGTAAGGTAAGTGCAGGCACCCTGTTGTTTTGCATGCAATGTATGCACTTGGCTTAGTGTGGTAGGATACATTTACTGATCCTTTTCTGTGAGATTTTTACAAATTTTATAGGAGGTGCATTAGTGGGGAAAAGGTCGTAAAATTGACGGAAAGAAAGAAGAGAGCAACCATTTGGATAGTACAATGGCTGATATAGGTAAATGCCAACTTTGCAAGCACATGCCACCGTAGGTGGTATTTGATGGTAAGTGATGGGAGAAATGACAGTATGATTTTTGAGTATGTTATGGAGATTCAGTGGCAGGTACCCTGTTGGGAGGCACTTATAACAGAGTTGCAAATGTACTGCATAAAAAATATTAATACCTGCAGGTTGCGGTGATGGGTGGCGATGTAGATGAATCTGGATGCAGAAAGCGTATATAGATTTACAGTACTTTCCAGTGGCGGTGCTTTGGATCCACAGGACACTTGTACTCTGTGTTTAACAGTTAGTTATGGAGTGTTCAACAGAGATGATAGTGTTAGATGCAGAGGTCTTGGATGTGATTGGTGCATGCACGTGTGACTGTTTAACAGTATCCAACGAGGGAGTGCTGCAAAAGGAGTACTGGAAAGGGAAGAAGGACTGCCTCTGCTTTACTGGGGCACGGCCCTTGCAGTAGTTGGGGAAGCGCACGTGCTGCATGCTGTCCGTCTTACCATGCTTGGCATGGAAAAGGGACTACAGATTATCCAATCAGGTGTTGAGAGTGTGCTTAACAGGAAGGGGTGGTACTACTTTTTTTAATTGCTGTGTACCATGATGATGGCAGAGATGCAGAGAGTGAGAGTGCTCATTGTCAGTGATTCATTTGTGGGTGAACTGCACACATATGCCCAGGGTAGCGGCGTTGATGAACATGTTGGTTTGGAAGGAATGCACGCTTTGTGGCGTAGTGTGGCTCTACCCAATTTGCAAGCTGTGATTGCAGAGTGCAGAGATGTGGCCACTTGGAGTACTGTTGACATACTAGTGCTGCATTGTGGAACACTGCATGTGGCTTTTTGCACTGCTGCATGTTTGCTCGGTGAACTGAAGGAGGTGATGAAAGCAGTGATGTGCCGTTTTCCCACTGCAACAGTGATTTTCTCATGCATACCACCAAGACCAGTGTGGAACAATTCTGATGTACTTTCTTCCGAGGTAGAGAAGGAAAGGTGTCTTGTAAATGGTGGCATGTCTGCATTTCTGTTAGATGCTGGCATGTTCTTCTGTGCTCATGAGAACCTTAGTGACTCTAGTGTGAGGTTTTTCTGTGGAGCTGATTTTTTTTTGTCCCCATAGAAAATGCTGTTGTGTTCTAGAATCTAAAAGTTATTTTGGAGAAGCCTGTGTAATAATGTAAGGAGGAGAAGAAGAGAACAATCCCCAATAAATGCAAAAAAAAGGTGTTTGTTTACAAGCACCTTTTAAAAAAAAACACCATTCACAGCTACCAATAAATAGGGGATCCTCTAGCCTGACTGAAATGTGTTCCTGCACCTGCGCATAATGGACAATATGTTTCCCATTCTAGAGGGATGCTCCTGCCGAGGAAAGATATCTAGCATTTACTCTCTGCTTGGAGAATATTTTGACCTGCAGAGAGTTAGAGCTAGATGACTGAAGCACTCTAGCAGGTAGGTATTTAGGGAGAGGGAGTTGGATATGGTGTGGTCCCAGGGCCCAGAAAGCCTTGTGGATGATGCAGAGGAATTCAATGCCAGCAGATGTAACATCTAACCGGGGGGTGGGGTGGGGCGACTGGAGATCCTAGTTTGGGCTCACAAGACCCACAATGATGCACTGAAGGTCCTGGCTCATGGTCGAATAACCTTGTTTGCTGAGCTAGTTTCATGTTGAAAGACTGTGTAGTTGGAGAAATAGACTTTTGTAAATGAGCCTCCCCTATAGTTAATTGATCATTAGATTGATCCGTAAGGGGTCCCACACCCATTGTGGCTTCCTGGGTCTGTAAAACTAACCTGTTTATATTATTCGATGAATTGCTAAACATGAAAACGTTTTGAATCCCGGTTCTTCTCTGCGTGACCGGGGTTGAAGGGTCAAGGGAGAGTCTCATACATTTCCCTAGCTCTGCCTCAATCACTGGAGCTAGCATTGAGACGTCGAAGAACCGATTTCTAAATGGTTCAACACTCATCTTTCTAAGTACTCATTTCACATGGTAATTTCCTCTTCATGGAGCATGTCCGCTACCAACACATCATGGTCTATATCATTAACGTCATGAAGTTTTTATGTTGTTGGCATGCTCTGGCCATTACCTTGACCATGCACTATTGCTGTGGACACAGTCTCTTGTGCGGGGGTAGAACCATCCCCAATTCAATCATGGGTTCCAAAGGGCTAACTGGTGGGGTTTGCTTTTTGATGCACAATACTGTGCCTACCACAACCTCATCATTCAAGCAATTCAACAGACCAGAGTCCTCTCTAACAGAGTTCTCGCTCAACATGGTTATTGGGCCACTTATAATTTTCTGCTGCTTCTAAGCCCATTAACCATGTTCTAGGCCCAATGATTTACCACTTTTTCTTTAAGGATTTGACAGCACACTGGTAAGAGATAATCACTATGAATAGATAGCATACATTTGGGTCCCAAAATCCTTTTTACTCTCTTCTTACTCCAAAAGCATCAACCACACCAACAACACACACAGCTAGCTTACAATAACCCAGTTGGAATAAGTGCCCACAAGAAGACAAAACCACCTTTAGATTTACTAGTAACGATGAGTTCTAGAAGAGACTCAACTAAGCACTGGACTATACACACAATTATAAACTATTGAGGTTAATTCTTAATGAAGGGAATGGTAAGTAATACATCAAACAGCTGTGTTTGGGGACTAATGCCATACATGTAAGCTGTCACACTCCAATGACTCACCTCAACCCTAACAGCCCAACAGCTCTACACTTTCTGCACAATGCTGGTGTGCGTACACGCAGCATAAATAGCTTGATGGGAATAGGGTGGGCTTGGGGGCGGGGCTGCAGGAAATTTTTTTTTTTAAAAATCAAGTAGCGGGAAGACCAGCATGCCTAACCCTGCACACTAGTAACAGCTCACGAGTGAGCAGAAGTCCAAATCCAACATCCAAACCAAGACCTTAAGGGTCCAGCTTGAGTCTGGCACAAACAGAAAGTAATCAGTATTTACTTCAATACTGCTCTCAACTGCTTCCTCCAAGCAAAATTACAAGAGCATGACTCTGCCAAAAGCTTCCTTCAGGTATGACTGTGCTGTGTTCTCGTGCTCCACCTCTCAGGTGTCGCCCTATGACACATGTTTGGTCCACTCACTTCAGGAGACAGATACTGACTGGTATATCTCCCACCACCTCCTTCAATCTCTGCTGCCACCTCTCAGTGAAATCATGAGAGCTAGCATACAGAATTTCCAGCTCCTCCTGCTCCTGTTCCCAGGTGTCACCCCATAGTATGTGTCTCAATGACTCACTACAAGAGACAGACACTGACTGGTATTTCACCTCCTTTCCAAATCTCTCATGCTCTGACCCTGAAAAACCAGGCATGTGTGCCTCTCCCATGAGCTGTGTCAGACATTCATGCCTCCTCCTAGTCCTCCTGCCAAATGTCAGCAGATGGTAAATGTCTCTTCCACTCACTCTAGGAAACAGACACTGAATGGCGTATCCCCCATTAGGTATACACATATCTGCTGCTCCCTCACAGACAAATGAAGTGAGCATGCATTTACCAGAGGCTGCCCTCTGGATTCACATCTCCTACACGCTTCTCCTTCTAGGTGTCACCTGATGAAACATATCTCAGGTACTTAGTTTATCTGTTTTATTTATTTATTTGTAACACACCGGCCACCCGCAGGCATCTGAGCACACATGACCACGAAAGGACAAACATATGAAAAAGCACTCATGAAAAGTTAATTCACAAGAAAACAGAGATCACCTCAGACAGAAATTAGCACTAATTATCTGAAAAGGCTGGTTTTCAGAGAAGGTCGACATTTTTTCTAATAATTATTCAAAACATAGGGTCATTAGCAGGGAGTTCCATATCTATGTTGCCAATTTGGGGAAGGCCCTTCCTAGACATTTAGCTCTTTTGGATTAGTGAGTATTAATGGGTCCCAGATTGGTGGAATGTAAAGTGTGTCCAAATTTGTATAATGCAATACAGGACTTTGGGTAAGTGGGTGCTTTACCATGAAAGCATTTATGCCCTTTGGATGCTGTCTTGAAATGAATTGGATCCACAATGAGAGGCCAATGTAGAGATTGTCTGCCAGATCAGATATGCTCATGTGTAGGGATGCACTTGATGATACTAACAGAATTGTTTTGAAGAATTTGAAGCTTTTTGCAAGCATTTTTTGCTGCCCCCAACAATTATGTATTGTGATAGTCCAAACGTGAACAAATTATGTCTAGAGCAACTGAGGAACAACTTTTCACTGAGATGTAGGGTTTGATGTTCTTAAGAAGTCTTAGGTAGTAATGACAGTTCCTTGAGATGTAACTCATCTGATTCTCAGCACCAAGGGATGAGTGAAGGAACACATCCAACGTCTTTACTTTACCAACCACTGGATGGAACAGTCCTTAAGGCTCAAACTGGTGCATTCCTTCCACAATTTGGCTCTAGCCGCAGGGTTTCCGAACAGGAGTAACTCAATTTTCACTCCATTGATGCAGAGCCAATTGTTGGTCATTCAGGGTTCGATGATCCCATAGATAGAATTAAGGTTTAAGATGTCTAGATCATGATCTCTGCTGATTTCTAGAATCAGTTGGTTGTCATCTACATAGTTTGCGAAAAAGATCCCTTGAGTCTCTAAAAGACTGCAAAGACGTCTACTATACAAATTAATTAGCATGGGTGAAATACATACCCCCTGAGGAACACCACAGAGGTTTGGAGAAGGCTTAGCTGAGGCACTTTCCCAGCATACAGAGGATTGTCTATAGGTTTAGAATGATTTAACCTAACTTGTGAATTTGGAATTACAATTCCCAAGGTCTGCGAGAGTGAGAAGCAGTCGGTCATGATCCAGCAAATCAAAAGGTGCAGACATATTGAGGAGGGCCAGGAACCCAATTTCCCCCTGGTCCATCATATGAAGCATTTTAGTCTGCAGATCGAGTAGGACAGTCGCAATGCTATGATCCCCTCGAAAGCTAGATTGTTTACTGTGAAATATGGATTCTGATTTGCAATAAGCTTGCAATTGGTTGGTGGCTACTTTGTCAAGAACTTTCAACAAAGTTTTAGAGTTGGTAATTGTCCTTACATTTTTGACATCTTTGGATTCAAGGCCAGCCTTTTTCACCAAAGGAGTTATAGTGACAACTTTAATTGCTTCTGGAACAGATTGATGGTCAAAGGAAGAGTTGACAAGTCGAGTGAAAAAAGGAGCGAAGATGATTTTATTATCCAACACTAGTTTTGTCGGGAGTATATTCTCTCGACAGGACATTGCATTCATTGAGGATAGGATTAAGTCCATATCTAAATCTGGGAGATGTTTGAATTTATATTGTCCTTCATTTCATTTGTATGTTATGTGCATCAGAACCTGAGTAGCCATGTCATGTTTCAAATAATGTATTATTTTGCCGTGATCTGTCTTAAGTTTGTTGGCAGAAGCCAACTGGACATCCTCACACACCTGGTCTGTGGGATGAATAGGTTGGACCAGAGCCTTGGGGCTTTCAAGAAGTTTCAAGATCTCAAATAACGTCTTGGAATTATTTTTGGCCTTGGATATTTCATCATTGAAGACATTCTTATTGGTTTATATGTTTTTAAGCTTGTAAGCCAATTCCAGGGATTTCCATTTTGCCTTCTAAGAGGCAGTCGGATGTTTAACCAGATTTGTTCAGAAATCCTTTTCTGTTTTTTCAAGACTGAAAGATCAGGAATGTACCAGTTTTTGCGGTTGGAGTTTTCCCTCACCAACCTCTTCCTAACAGGGGCACATGTATACAACATCTTAGTTGTAGGTCTCAACCAGGGTCTCTGGGAGGTCCAGACAGCCGGTAGTGGTCATAATATCATGGCGACATCTCTGAAGGTGGAAGGTGGAAGGGTTTGATGTTTTAAAGTTAAAGTTTTATTCAATTTTAATAGGATTGCAAATTTTTTGGGGAAAATCCTCTAAAAGAAGTGAGAAGTCAATTATGTAGTGGTCAGACCATATACCTTAGGAGGTGTTTTTTCTTTCTTTCTTCTTCATGTTTTGAGAGATCACCCAGTCCAAGAAAGTTCCTGGTTTTGCGATGGGTTCATTATTCTTGACCCTGAAGTCAATTTCCAATAGTGCCTCTTCTAGTAAGATTCCTTCCTTGTCCCTTGGGTCATGAAGCCACTGGTTGATGCCACCTACTACTATGGCCGAGCAGTTCGGGACACTGAGATTAAAACAGCCACAAGGGGTTGACATCAGTTTTAGATGTATTATCTCACAGTTGTGACAGGAGCTTTGTCTCTCAAAAATCTGACCGCCACTCCACCCCCATAGTCCAGGATGCGATTTTTGAAAATGATGAAGTATCCATGCAGAACTGCCATGTCAATCATAGGGACACTTGCATCTGCCAGCCATGTCCCTGTTAGACATGAGACATAAGATATTCACATTGTGGAGGATAGGGTAGTCATGGATGTCCAAAGTGTGTTTACATAAGGACCTTGTGTTCAGTAAGGCACATTCTGTCAATTAGATTTATAGTTCAGCCTGAGAGTTGAAGATTATCACATGGAATCCTAATTGTATTTGTACAAACATCTATTTGAGGCTGTGAATCAGGCAATATTTGCATCTCAAAAGGAGCTAAGAATGTATCTGCGATCCACATATGCTAATTAGGCCATCATTTTGTGGCTGCTGTGCGATCAGTGGAAGGGCTTGGGGCTGGAGATCCCTGTTTGATGCCATAGCAGTGGCGATGTTAACGGTAATAGAGGTGTGGGGGGGTGCTTCTTCTGCCTTTAGTGTAAGATATTTATGTACAATGGTGAGGCATGCTGCTTTTTGAGCGGCCAGGAGAAGGTTAATATCCAAGAGGTGGTGCCCTGTATAATGCGATCTTTGAGCGCCTGGGTCGTATTCTGTGAGAACCTAGCAGATGTCTTAAAGTGTAGAACCAATATTCAGGCTTGGCGCGCAGATGCAGAGGAGAGGTAACAAAGGAGAATGGCAATATGTGCAGAGATCATTCAAAAAGGATGAAAATCAGTATGTAGAATTACACATGGACAGGAAACAGCTTCGATGATGACCGGCAAAGACCGGGTCTATCCCGGTGCTATTGCACCTAGACAGAGAAGAAATGCGCTTGGGCTTGTTTGCATCAGTGTTGCAGAAAGCCTGTTGGTTCTTCAGTCTTAATCAAAATAAAGAAACCTTTAGTTCGGATGCCCAAGTTCAGAGTCGTTTACTTGTGTTCCTTCATATATCTTGTAAGCCCTTGTTGTCTTCCTATATATACATAGTACTGACCCTCTGTATTAGCTGCCCAAAATAAGTGGTTGTAAAGCTGTATTATGTGTTCACTAAAGCTGTATTCCGATTGTTTGAGATTCGAGTCTCTGGTTCAAATAACCCAACAGCTGTAAAATCTATATTAACATGGGTTCAGTCCCCATTCGAAATCTGGCTGTTTGATTTAAGAGATGGACAGTGGCTGGCGTGTCAACCCTAAATCTCACTTTTGAGCAACTACTCTAATTGACTCCAGTTTATTACGCCTCCCATAAATGTCCTGCCCCAGCAGGGTACTCCTGCCACTTTGAAAGCTACCCATCACTAAATATGATTCTCTTCTTCATGCCACTCCTGTAATCCATGGAGTTGCAGTTTGGATACATTTTTCAAAAAGTTCACTGGAAGTTCACCCTGAATGATCCACCCATAATTCAGGAGACTTGAGTTTATTGCAGGAAAATTCACTAAGGCCGAATGGTTAGCAACACATTCATACACTCCATGCACTGTTCTTGATTTCGCACATTACATCATGGATGACGCAAAAGCCAGCTTTTCCATTGGTTTTACTGATGTCATCACACATGACTTTGCCCCTGACATCATCAAAGATATCAACATGATGTTTTATGAATACCTATGTATGATTAAAAAAAAAAAGTACCATTGATTTGGATTATTTGCACAGTTTTGAAAAATACTGAAATAAGTTACTCATCTATTCAGAAGGTTTTTAAAGCACAAATCAGATCCTCACGTGCCCCTACTATGACATCAAAAAGAAAAAGTCAGAACATGGATCATTTCTTATATGGTGATATTGATTTTTGTATTATGCAGTAATTATATTTTGCGTACCTTTATTTGTTGATGTTATTACATGACTTAGGGCTCATTTTCGAGTTCTTTATGATTACACAGTGGGGAAAGGTTACCTGCTGCATAATTTTGCTCATTTGCACCTTGGAGTGAAAAAAAAGGAGTGAAAAATGGCGGCATACTCAATTGCAAGGCACCCTTTTGCACTGTGACATACACATGGGGTAAACACTGTCTGCCGTGTATCATGGCTGGCAGCATTTACAATGGATTCCTATGGGATACGCCTACTTTTTGCTGGTGTAAAAAGTGGGCGGATTCCATAGGTGTCCACTGCATTGGTGCCAGCATGAAAATCCATGCCAGCACGAATGCTAGATTATGTGTATGGTAGAAAAGAAGGGGGAGCTGGAATCATAATTTACGAACCTCCCCTCCTGTCCACCATACAAATGAATGAAAACGTAACATGAATGAAATGCATAACAGCCTTACGGAGGGTTATCAATGACCCAAGAAGAACGATTGTTTTTCGTCTTCACCACAACACTATGCTGTTTAAAAGTTAGGACTCATCAGCTCAAATTTGGTTTTGGAAAAGGTAGCCTTCACCTAAAGATCTTAAAAAGAGCATTCACAAATTGTGCAAAGCAAATTGTGCTCTCTCCTTTTGCAAGGGTTCAATACAGAGAAGGTCAAATCAGTTTACATCTGATTAACCGCATCCAAACAATGAGGATTTCAATCATTTTAAGTAATTTAAACCGTATGGAGCTGAAACGCTAAATTTGCTCATTGGGAACTTTTACGTCAGTTTTTTTATTTATTTCTTTGGCTTTCATTTATATTATATCTTGTGAGATCATTCAAATATTTGACTTTATCATGTTGAATCCATTTAAATTTTACTCAAATCAATTTGTTCTAGGACACCATTGCAACACCTTCCTGAGTTGCCTCTGTATGGGAGCAACAGGTTCAAGCTAAGCAGAATTATTATTTTATTGACTCAGGCCCGGAACGAAGTCTACCCTTTCAAAGATCAAGATCACAGATATCCCAATCTTTTGCATCAATTAACCGCTTACCTCTATTTCTTTATTTTAATATTTTTAGATGTATTTGTTAAACTAATTAGCTTTTATTGAATTTGTTTTGATATTATTCAGCTAGTCCGCCTTGTTCAGGTCTAATCGCTTTAAACTGTACCAAACGCAAATGGTGCCTATTGTTTGAACTGGTTTTAAGATACCCGAACCAGTAAGGATGTGAGCCAATCTTTCTAGACATCGATGAATTCGCTTATTGAGTCAATTCTATATGGGAGCAATGGTTCAAACTAATTACAATAATTATTTTATTGATTCAGATCTTTTTCCAAGTTACACAGAATAGCCCAAACCTGTGCAGGACTCCTCAAGTAAAGACATCCAGGAACAGTTCGACTGCCAGCATAATAATAAGGTTTTAGCTCTGTTCACTATGAATAGATTTATCCTTTGTTATTTAATGCTGTATGTGCTCGTCAGCTCTGGCTGAAACTAAAGTGGGTTTGTCAAGGACCATGGGCCTCATTACAACCCAGGCGTTAAGGGTTTAACGGCGCCGTCGGCGCCGTTAACCCTTAACGCCTGATTACCATTTTAACGCCTACTTTTAGCAGGCGTTAAAATGCAAGGCGCTAACCCGCCTTGGTGCTAATTACGGCACCGTAATTTACGGTGCCGTAATTAGCGCCTTCCCCACTCCCATTATGCCCTGTGGGGCAAAAATGGGAATTGGGAAGGGTAAATGGGGAATGGGGATTTACCGCCCCACTCACCTTGGAATGGGGCGGTAAATCCGCCATCCACCATGGTGTAAACATGGTGGTAAAGTAGGGAACTTACCGTCTGGGTTGTAATGAGGCCCCATGTGTTTATAGTGTATGTTCCCATAGTGTATGGCAACAGTTCTTCTTTGGACACCCAGTACCTCCTTGCAGTGAT
Organism: Ambystoma mexicanum; assembly: GCF_040938575.1. Lineage (NCBI taxonomy): Eukaryota > Metazoa > Chordata > Amphibia > Caudata > Ambystomatidae > Ambystoma > Ambystoma mexicanum. The sequence continues at coordinate 394,871,585 of NC_090936.1, forward strand.
TTCACGGCAGAGGACTATGACTTTCATAAGCAACTGCATGACATGACAGCAAGCAGATACTCTGTTTTTCTCTGCTTCCGTGGGCCCCCGGAAACCTAAGGAAGTGGTAAGAACAATCCATTCACAACGGGAGCCACTATTCTGACAGTAAAGCTGCATCTCTCCCATTGACAGGGACTGCTCTTCCTTTCTTTGTACAGGAGCTGTAGCATTAACAAACGCTCAAATGTGCGGGTTCCACGCAGGGACGTCATTTCACCAAAATGCCTGGGGTAGCTGTGGTGATATCACATGACCCTAGACCTCCAATGACATCACAGGAAGTATTGTCATCTGACCCCCACCCCGAAGTGACATCATGGGAAGCGATGAAACACGACCTTTCACCCCTTGACAAAATAGAAAGTGACATCACATAGCATTGTTCTGTACGAAAAATATGATTACGATATCACTATAATGTGACATACATTTCATACAAGAATGGATCACCATAGGTATTGTTAATATCAGTGTGTATAGGCCCATATTACCAAATTACTGTAAATGCAAGAAGACGCCCAATGCCAAATGATAATTATGTGTTATTATATAGCACTTACGCTTAAGCGCTTTATATAGAACAAACATACATACAATATCACCCAACCTGTGTTGGTACTCATTTATCAACCTCAGAAGGATGAAAGGCTGAGTTGAGGTGTTTATGAACAGACTAAATCAGTGACTCACCCCTGAAGTGTGCCTGAAATAAACCTTTAATGAGTGTAGCAATTATTGTATAGAATTCCAAAAAGACAAATTGTTTGTTGTTCCTATTCTTTCTTATTTAGGGTCACTGCTCAAAGTGTCACACTTGTGGAACCCCCTCTTTTTTTTAAGAGGCCTGAACAAGAAAGCCAGCCACTCCAGAAACAAAAAACGCATAGTGCTGTCTACAGCCCAGGAGCTAACACCTAAAAAAAAAATGAAAAAGAAAAAAAATGTTTTTTTTTACATTTATTTTTTCGGGGTAGCAAGGTAGAACACAGAGGTAGCAAGGGAAACCTCAGGGGTCACAGTTACAACGGGAATGAGAGAGGTGGAGGACGTGAGGCAGGTGTGTGTGGCAGACATGACAGCAATGTATTTCATTACTAGATGGGGTCTGGGAGAACACCTTATGCAAAAATGGTTTTGGGGGAGATTGGCAGGACTTCAGGTATTCTTTTTTGTTGGATGAAAGGGGTATGGAATACCGAAACGGTGGGGGACAGGACACCAGGTATATTTTTTAAACCTTTTTTGTGATGGGGAAGGGAATAGAGGACGGTGAGCGAGGTGCATGGAGATGGTAAAGTTGGAGGTGGTTTATAGTGATAATCTCGAAAGCAAAAATGTCGAGTCATTTTTGCGAAAAAATAATGTCGAAAAATAAAAAATCGAATTTCTTTTTAACTACGTTTTTTATTCGAAATGGTGGGTTCCCCCCAACCCTCCCTTTTTTTAAAATCTTTTTTTTACTCACGAAATCCCCCAAAAAATATATAAATTAAAAAAAAATAATTTTTTTATTTTTCGACATTGTTTCGACATTATTGTTATTCGACCTTTTGTTTTCGAAATTATGACCGACCACCGTTGGAGGTATGTTAATTGCTCTTGGTCGCAGGGAGGGGTAGGGAAATACTCAAAGGAGGTCGCGCTTGGGGCAGGATGTCAGGTATTTTCTTCTTGTTTGGTTTGGGCATATCTTTTGTTGCACAGTCAACTTCTGCTTCCTCTCTCTAACCCCATGCATTGCTGTCCCTGGGAATCAGCACAAAGAGAAGAAAAGGGATTCAAGGGGGCGTGCAAAACATAAAATGCAAGGTGTGTAGCCAACAACTATGTGGCCTACTCCACCTTGGGGTTTTGAGTGTTATCATCTGGACCACCACTCATTGGCTATCAAATGTCACTCTGAAGCCCTTGGTGGAATACATCTCAATAGCTGTCACCTACCCAGCTAGGTTTCATACATGGTCAGCATGTCGCCTTTCAGCAACCACAGAGCACTCGACCTCTGAAGTGTAATGAACGAAGGAGAACCAAGGGCAGTTCCAGTGCAGGGCCTGATCCAGCATTCTCAGCCACAGTCTCTTGGGCAACCAGTCCCCAGTGTAAGGTCAAGGGAAGGCCCCAATGTTCAGGTGCTTCAAGAAACGACAAATCATGTTTTGAGCCATAATGAAAAGGTTGCCCTTCCACACCCTTTTATTAAGTTTTGGCTGCCACCAATTTCCAGATGTTGTCAGGTACATGCCTACGGGCTAAGTAGGTAGATTGTCCCGCATTTACATGCTTCGGCATTCAAGGTAGAATGCATCATTTTCCTCATTTGCACGTTGGAGTGAAAAAAAGGAGTGGAAAATGGCGGCATACTCAATTGCAAACCACCCTTTTGCACTCTGACATACAAATGGAGTAAACACTGTCTGCTGTGTATCATGGCTGCAGCATTTACAATGGATTCCTATGGGATCCACCTACTTTTTGCTGGTGTAAAAAGTGGGCGGATTCCAAGGGTATCCACTGCATTTGTGCCAGCATGAAACATCATGGAATGCTGTGGAGTGCATGCTTCCCGAGGAAGGGAGAATTGTGACTGACTTCCATGCTTTGTGCATCCTTTCAAATGCAAAGCAGCGCATTGTAAAATGATAAGTATATGTTGGAATACCACTGAGTGCATCCTCCCCAAGAGCCGAGTGTGTGCTTTTGGAAAAAAGAAAATATCTTCACGGGGACATAAAGACACACTTTTCACTCCACAACCCAGCTTCACAATGCCTCGCCAATGATGTGAGCTCCTTGCCATTTCACGTGTATTCACTGGAATTGGTATGGCAACATCTACACCTTCGAAGGCAACACCTGAGTATGATGTAAGTTTGCGGGCCTTTGCGGAGGCCCAGTGGAGAAACTTTGCTGAAAATGTTGGGGGGGACATGACCTCTGAAGAAAAGGTGCCCCATTCAAATGAATGGGGACAAAATAGTGTGCCATGAAAGTTGGGAGGGGGCAAACACCCCTGTGCCCCCCTTAAATTACGCCCATGGCTGCGGAGCAATGTATGATGAGTGATAGCAACACTTTCCGAATTCTGCAAGTGCAAAAGCAAAGGGAATGAATCCTTATTCACGTGAAGGCAATCAAGGCAAACAGTGAACGCCCACCAAATGCCCATCAAATGACTGTGCGAAGCTAAATCATTTGCAATGCCAGTGCGTGTTAATTTAATTGGCAACGTTCGCTATACTCTAAATGAGCACATCTGTAAATTTGCTCACTTTCGAATATTACTTCTGTTCGATGAACTGGTGCTGTAAAAGAAAAATGGCGATCTCAGACAAGACCATAAGGTGAAAAACAATCCTTTGACCAAAATTCAGAGGTGCTAGACCCCCACGGAAACCAGCGCCGACGTACTTTTTACAGGCGAAGCACCAACGCTCACAGCAGAGCTTGACCGAAAAGCTGTGTGCCGCTGGGCCAGCGCTTGCATTCGAACGCTACATGGGTCTGTTAGCGCCGGCATAAAGACATTCTAAGCTTGAATTCTAAGCTTGATTTCTAAGCTTGGAAATGAACATTTTGGCTTACTGCACAAAAACCCAGACTCATTTAAAAGTGGAAAAGGTCGCTTTAATGTGACAGGCCAAAGCTTACAATCAAAACGCTTAACTGGCTCCATGGCCTAATAAGCTAAAGAGATGTTTGAACAATCAATTAAATAACTTAAACATTTTCATTTTCATTTTCCCCCCAACAATTAAATAATTAAATAACCAATTTCCTCCCTAATGATCCCTTGGATCCTACCGTCTCCTTGCCCCTTTTCCAGGCGTCCCGCTTTCTCCCAGGGGCCATGCCCCTCCAGGCTCAATACCTGTTCCCCCAGGGTGACCTGCTTGTGCAAACAGCGCCACCCCCTCCTTTCCCGTGTCATTCCCCCATTGTGCTTCCCTCCCCCCACATCAAAAGGGGCCATGCCCCCGGCACCAGAAAAACCCTCCCCCGAGGAGGTCTTTCTGCCCCAAACCACCCCCCCCCAACTTTTCTACCTCAAACTTTTTACCCAGTCTCCCAGCCAAGAACCCAAGTCCGCCAGGTAGTGATTATTTCCATACACGGACAAGTGTACCCCATCCTCTCTAAAGATAAGAAAACCCTCATATGTTATTTCCTTATGGTCCATGACCCTCACCGCCACTGAGGCACAACATTTTTCCATTTCCCTGTTTATCCCCTTCCTGGCCCGCTCTATTGCTCCCTCACTTCTTGCTCCCCTCCACACTCTTCGCGGCAACAACTTAGTCCACACCACCACCGCTTGAGGCCACATATCCCTAATCCACACTAAGTCCCTCTTCATTTTCTTTAGCAGAGCCACCCCCGTATCTCTCACCAGGTCATTCTCCCCAGCATGCAGCATCACCACCCTTGGAACTCCATAGCGTTCCCACATCCCTGCCAATATGGGCAGCAGCTGATCCCACCGCAGGCCCCCCAAACCGTGCCATCTCACCACCACTTCCTTGTAACTGCACCCCAACTGCCTTCCAAACACCCTTTTCTCCGCCTCTTTCCCAGCACACTTCACAATTGAATGGCCAACAATCCAAACTTGCGCCAACTCCCCCTTCTTTTGCGCAGCATCTGAAACAGAAATTACAAAATTACTGACAAGTCAAATTATTACAACAACAACATCTTGCCCACAAAGTCCTCCACCACCTTTCTTCAACAATCCCCTTTCCCAAAATCCCTGATGTAACCCTTGTATTTCCCCGACCTCCAACGCCCCAAACTTTTCACTTTGTCTTCCGAAAAACCCAGTCTGGTACCCTCAGATGCTGCGCCCATCCTAAAAGAATGAGTCCCGAACTCCTCCGCCTTTTCTCCCACCGTAACCAGCGCCTTCCGCAATACCCCTAGCACCTGTGCCGCTGTAACCGGCGATCCATCCGCATGCTGGAAAACCAAACCTGACTTACCCCCACAGCGCTCCATCCACACCTTACCTGCCTGAACTGGGCATAAAACCTCGCTCCCTCGACCCAGCAGAACCCAAGAGCCCCTTCCCTTCTGATCCGTCTTGGACCTTTTAATCTTGATGTCTAAACCTTCTTCTGTAATTTGCACATCTTCCCATTGCAGTCCCCCTACCCCCCCTTTTCCCCTGACCAACTCAGAAACCCTGAAGGTCCCAAAAAATAACCATGTAAAACAAGCCGCAAACAGTTCCCCTTCCCATACCGACCAGCAAACTCCCCCCACCACCTCAATCAACCTCTGCAGCAATTCTGCCGATATCGGCCTCCTCTTATCCTTGTCCCTCTTACTCTCCCTTGCCCATCATTCCAACATCCTACTCGCCATCTCCCCCCCACTTGGTTGAAAACCCCAAAACCATTTCCCGTAAAAGGCAATCACTGCTAGCTTTCCTGCTATCGTTGCCCTTGACCAGCCCCTGTTGTTAGGAAAGATTTCGTAATTGTAGGTAATTTTCCTTCCATGTGGCAACCCCTAAACTTTTTGCTGTTGTTTTTCACCTTGTTCTTGACTTTGCCAGAGAAGTGCAGTCTTCTGCCGCACTCCTCTGGGCTTTCACTCCTTTCTTATGGGGAAACTGACATGCCCTTAAGACAGTCAGTACCGGGGAACGCTGTTTCCCGTAGTTTCTTTTATCATGTTGCAGCTTTCGTGCAACATGACACAAGAGGGCACTGTAAGCTAAGTTACAGCTCTCTTGGGTCTCTAGCCTTCTACAGGCCCTAGATACTCGTTTAGGATTGTATCTGATCGGTGCAAGTGATTCAGGGACGGGAATGGTGGCAGCGATCGTTTTCTTGTGTTTTGAGCTCCTTTTTGCGTTCTAAGCGCGTTTTCCGCGCTTAACCCAAAATGGTGGCCTGGCTCCCAAAATGGCCAGACCACGAGGCTCCTTTGTCCTGTCCGCTGACCGTCTTGCTCCCTTCACCTTCCCCAGGTCGAGCCGACCCGGGGCCTTCCTTATTTGGGCATGTACTTTCCCGCGAAACACGGATGCTTTCGCGGGCTTCTACATGTCTTGTGTGTGCCTCCAGGATGTGGGCTGGGATGTCTGGTCCCAATACACATCCTGGGTGCCAGAGAGTCTAGGGTGGTGTGAATGCCTGGGACCACCGTGGTCCGTGATTGGTCCACGAATGGTGTGAGTGTTGATGAGCGGATCTCCCATTGGGTCCCCTCCGCTTTGGCGCGAAGGGAACCGTGGATAAGAGGGGGCTGGAAACACCACTACCATGTCGATCTCCTGAGTTCTCACAAACGAAGGAATACAGGAGCCAAGTATCCTGCAACCAAGAGGCTGGACCGAGGAATCGCTGGTGACCCGCTGAAGGACTTCTGCTCTGCACTGCTGTCGCCTTGTGAAACCCTTTTCACCTTTAATCGAACCAGAAGGCCTGTACTGGTGCTTCGTCCCTTGGAATAGCGGGAACAGCTATTCTCGGCATCTTCATCATCTCCTGCCAGTAAGCCTTCGGAAGCGTCTCTGGGCCATCCAGTTGACTGACCAGCTTACACGGGAGTCTTGCTCTGTAACCGCCGCCAGGTTGTGTAGTATTTCGAGTCCTGGTCACTCTCACACGCTTCGTACACTTGGCGTTCCCAGGTCGGAAGTGAGTAGTGTACATTTGGCTCAAATACACACGGCCGCTCCGTTGCCCTGCTGTGGTAACAAACTGTGCGGGTTTCTTCGATTGGGACGTCTTTTTACTCAACACGACGACGAGGCGTTCCCTGCTCTTCTGAACCTGCCAGCTGCTGAAACGGACGCGGAGAAGCCTGGGTCTGCTTGCATCGGGGACCGGTGAGTAGCATAGCTAGGATCTGGTCGCCCTCCTGCAGGAGCCCATTGCTTTTCCCCGCTGTGTAAAACAGCACCCTTGTCCGTACTCGCGCTCTGCTTCTGCCCACTGTGGAGGCTGCGCTTGAGTCGGTGACCTTGTTCTTCTTCTTTTGTGCACTAAACTGAACTGCCTGATTTCCCTCGAAGAGCTTCTCCTTTTGCCCGTTGGCGCCAGCGCGTGCAGGTACTTTTGAGCACAAGGCTCCACTCTTCGCAGGGCTCGGACTTCCATCTAGTTAGGTGCCTCTGAAGGCGAACTGGGTCTAAGCATTATTTCGCACTGCCTGTCTTCCTTCCCTTTTAGGTGGACTACCCATTTCGTGCATCTAACGCTTGAGACTGTCGTATTTGTATATATATTGTATTGGTATGGTATGTGTTGGTTTACTATCGTTATATTGTGATTTTCTCGCTACGGTCATTGTTTTAAAGGCCTTGAAATAAATGTGTATATATTTTTAATATAACAACTGTTTGGAGTAGTTTGTAAGTGATCTTGCTTTGTGTGCTCATTGCGGGCTTTCAGTCACCCTCACCCCTCTTGAGACCTAGTCTTGACCGCCGCGATCGCTACCTTGATTGGTCTGGCTCGTCCAGAGGTTACCCTGTTCCAAGTAATTAGGTTGGCCTTCTGAACTTCTGCGCCACCAGGACAGAGTTCAGAAATCCGTCTCAACAAATTGGTGTACAGCGGTGGGATACGACTGAAGGTATCCAGTGTTGCGCACGAACTAAGGCATTTCAGGTTATTCCAACCAGGACACGTAGTGAATTGTTGTAGTATAACTTTAAAAAGGCCATAGTCCTATCTAACAGTATGGAAACAAATACCTTGTTAACTTTAAATGCTTCCAAATCAGAAACACTGAAAAAGATGTGTGCGGAGAGAGGTGTTTCCTCTCAAGGCACGAAATTGGAAATGATCCAAAGAATCGTGGCGTGGCAAGAAGCGCAGCTTGACGCTATAACTTCTGAGGACAGTGCGGAAGGTGGTGGGGCTGCTCTCACTGGTAGAACCGACGGTTCTACCGCTGCACTGATCCATCGCAACCACGAGGACAGGGAGGACGAGATGTCTCATGTTTCCTCTGCCAGTGCTGATGGGGAGGCTATGCTTGAATTCAAGAAGCAAGAGCTGCGGTTTAGGCAGCAGGAGCTTGAATTCAGCATAGCCAAACTAAAAATCGAACAGGCAGAAAAACAAAAAGACAGGGATCACCAGTTGGAACTGGCCAAGCTTCAGTTTGCAAATGGGTCCAAGGGTCCTGGACATGGGTCTGGGGCTTCCTCTCATCCACGGTTTCCGAAAGATCTGCTCAGTGTGTATGAAGAAAGGAATGACATTATGGACTGGCTGAATGCGTTTGAGTATGCATGCAAAGTTCAACAAGTTGACAATGCTGATAAGATTGCCTGGTTACTCAGCAGACTGCCCCATTCTGGCTGTAGTGCCATTATGGAAATGTCGAAGGCTGAGCGAGCTGATTTCGCAATGTTAAAGCAAACTCTCATTTTAAAGTTTGGGAAGACTCCGGCCCAATATTTGAAACGTTTCAGAGAGTATAAGAAAAAGGAAGGTGGTACTTGGGTATCTTATGTCACTGAATCCTTGAAAAACTTAACTGGCTGGATCGAAGGTTATCAGGTTTCTACCTTCGAAGGCATGATAAATCTTGTCATGCTGGAACACATTTTTGCATCTTCGGCCGATTCGAAGGAGATAGATCCTAAGAAGTTGGCCATTGCAGCAGACTTATGGGTGTCACATCGAGTGTCCCATAAGGGCAAAACTCATCCTGGTAAGCAGGAGGAAGGGAAAAAGTCCAAAGATATGGAGGGTGGAGAATCTGATAAATCTTCTTCTCATAAGGGCCACAAAAAGAAAAATAAGGGTAAGACACAAGAGAACTCACAGGGTAGTGGAGGTCCGCCTCCGAAACAGAACTCTGGTTACAATAAGCCTCCCTATGTAAACAGACCCAATGGATCTTGTTTTGCTTGTGGAGCAACTGACCACGTGAAGGGGGATCCCCGGTGTAAGGTTAGACCTTTGGGGGTCCACTCCGCTAATCTGGCCTTCTCCTCCTACGAGGAAGAAGAGATTACAGGAGCATCCTTCTCCTCAGACTCATTTCCCAGCGGGATAGAGGCTGAGGTAGTTTTAGTTTCCCTGGGTTCCTGGGAGCCTAAAGTCGCAGAGGCTTATGCTAGGATTCCGGATAATACCAAGCACTACTTTAAAGACAGTGTGCTGATCAATGGAGTAGATACTCCAGCTCTTAGGGATAGTGGGTGCAGTCGCACTGTAGTGGATTCTACCTTGGTAGACTCAGAGGAAGTTGCCAGAGCTACTCTGATGCCCACTAAGTTGGCTGACGGCCCACTCCGTATGTTCCCAGTAATACCTGTAAATCTTACTTTAAATGGTACAGCAGTCAGGATTCCAGTGAGCATTCAGAGAAACGTCCCGGGAAAGGTCTTTTTAGGTAATGATCTCAGAGCTTTAGGGCTCGTAGGAGACACTGCCGAAAGACCCTACACACGGTCTCAAGCACGGGCAGCATTGGCCAAGACCAATACGCTGCCCCAGCCGGAGGGGAAACCCAAGGCGAAAGGAGTCGACAAGTCAAGACGAGGGAAAGAGAATATTCCCCCGAGCTCGCCTACCACTGCGGTGGAGGAAGTTGGTCAATCGCCCGGGCCTGACGAGGAGGTGGCGATGCCTGAAGTATTTGACCCCAACGATCATCCTGAACTAAAAGACTTGTTAGTTGAAGGAGGTCCTGATAGGGACGAATTCAGTAAAGGCCAACGTGAGTGCCCATCTCTGGAAGGCCTAAGGAGACAGGCCTGCTCCCAGCTTGAGGGTGAACCTCCTGGGACGCATAGGATTTATTGGGAAGGTGGACTCCTGTATAGTGAGCCCACAGAGTCTACAGAAGGAGACCATAGGAGGTTGGTGGTTCCCCTTGCTGTTAGGCCCTTCCTCCTGCAGTTGGCGCATGAAGTTCCCCTTGCTGGTCACCTTGGTATGAAGAGGACCAAGCAAAGGTTATCCATGCACTTCTACTGGCCCAAGATGGGGGTGCAAGTAGAAAGTCACTGCAGGAGTTGTGCCTCCTGCCAGTTGTCTGGTAAGGTTGGCGCGACAATCCAAGCTCCGTTGGTACCGCTCCCAGTTGTGGGGGTACCATTTGAAAGGGTAGGGATCGACATCGTTGGTCCCCTTGACCCGCAAACATCCTCGGGCAATAGGTTTATCCTGGTGCTGGTCGACCATGCAACCAGATATCCTGAGGCCATCCCATTGAAAACTGTAACTGCCAAGTCAGTTGCAAAAGCTTTACTTGGAATATTTACTAGGGTTGGCTTCCCTAAAGAAGTTGTGTCGCATCATGGCAGCAACTTTATGTCGAAGTATATGCAGGCTATGTGGAAAGAATGTGGGGTCACCTACAAGTTCTCTTCTGCATACCACCCCCAGACCAATGGTCTGGGGGGACGTTTTAACAGGACGTTAAAGAGCGTGATTGGGGCTCTGGAGGAGCCTCAGAGAAGAAAATGGGATCTTCTTGTTTCATGCTTACTGTTTGCCTACCGAGAGGTACCACAGGAGGGTGTTGGCTTCAGCCCCTTCGAACATCTGTTCGGTCATCCCGTACGGGGACCCTTAGCCATCGTCAAGGAGGGATGGGAATTGCCCACTCCCCCTGTTACTACCAACGTAGTTGATTATGTGCTAGGGCTCAGAAAACGGATGGTACTTCTAATGGGCTTGGCTAGTGATAAATTGAAGGCAGGGCAAGCGCTGGTGAAACATTGGTACGACCAGAAAGCTTCCCTCATCAACTTTACACTTGGTCAGCAAGTCCTGATCATGAATCCCATAAGGCCTCGAGCTTTACAGGACAAATGGTCAGGCCCTTACCCAGTGGTGGAGCCCCTGGGTGCGGTTAACTATTCAGTGGACCTTGGAAGGCCTGGACAGGCTCCCAAAGTGTTTCACGTGAATAGGCTGAAGGCTTTCGTCCCAAGCGTCGAAATCGCAGCACTGCTACTGGCTTCAGACGTTGAGGAAGAGGAGTCTGAACCTCTCCCCGACCTGTTCCAAAGCAGTCCTTCAGATAGCTCTTTTGAGGGTGTCCGAGTGGCCCCTCACCAAAATGGACAAGGCTCAGTGGTTTACCTTGGACATGAAGTAGGTGGAGGGAGGAGACAGCCTCTTCCCAGTAAAGTACAAGCAGTACAAGACTGGCCTACCCCCACTACGCAAACCCAAGTGAGAGCCTTCTTAGGACTCACGGGGTATTACCGCAATTTTGTGGCAGACTATGGCACCATAGCTGCCCCTCTGACTGCCCTCACAACTCCGAAGAAACCCAAGAAGGTAACTTGGACCGACGAGTGTGAGAAGGCCTTCAATGGCTTAAAAGACTCCTTGTGCCAGGCCCCTGTCCTCAGGGACCCTGATTATCAAAGACCTTTTATCGTGCAGACGGACGCCTCTGACACTGGGATAGGAGCTGTACTATCACAAGTAGATGAGAAGGGTAAGGAACACCCTATTGGTTTTATTAGCCGCCAGCTTAAGGACAGAGAGCTCAGATGGTCCACGGTAGAGAAAGAATGTTTCTCTGTTGTGTGGGCCCTAAGGAAGCTGAGGCCCTACCTCTATGGGACCCACTTCGCTGTGCAAACTGACCATAAGCCCTTAAAGTGGCTAATGAACATGAAGGGGGAGAATCCAAAGTTGCTTAGGTGGTCCATAAGTCTACAAGGCTTCGACTTCACTATTGAGCATAGGCCAGGTGTCCAACATAGCAATGCTGATGGGTTGTCCAGAATGTTTAACTGACCTGAACAAGAGACTCATCCAGGGGTGGATTAGTTCCCCCTGTCCATAGTCTGGGAGGGGCGAGTGTTAGGAAAGATTTCGTAATTGTAGGTAATTTTCCTTCCATTTGGCAACCCCTAAACTTTTTGCTGTTGTTTTTCACCTTGTTCTTGACTTTGCCAGAGAAGTGCAGCCTTCTGCCGCACTCCTCTGGGCTTTCGCTCCTTTCTTATGGGGAAACTGACATGCCCCTAAGACAGTCAGTACCGGGGAACGCTGTTTCCCGTAGTTTCTTTTATCATGTTGCAGCTTTCGTGCAACATGACACAAGAGGGCACTGTAAGCTAAGTTACAGCTCTCTTGGGTCTCTAGCCTTCTACAGGCCCTAGATACTCGTTTAGGATTGTATCTGATCGGTGCAAGTGATTCAGGGACGGGAATGGTGGCAGCGATCGTTTTCTTGTGTTTTGAGCTCCTTTTTGCGTTCTAACCGCGTTTTCCGCGCTTAACCCAAAATGGTGGCCTGGCTCCCAAAATGGCCAGACCACGAGGCTCCTTTGTCCTGTCCGCTGACCGTCTTGCTCCCTTCACCTTCCCCAGGTCGAGCCGACCCGGGGCCTTCCTTATTTGGGCATGTACTTTCCCGCGAAACACGGATGCTTTCGCGGGCTTCTACATGTCTTGTGTGTGCCTCCAGGATGTGGGCTGGGATGTCTGGTCCCAATACACATCCTGGGTGCCAGAGAGTCTAGGGTGGTGTGAATGCCTGGGACCACCGTGGTCCGTGATTGGTCCACGAATGGTGTTGATGATCTCCCATTGGGTCCCCTCCGCTTAGGCGCGAAGGGAACCGTGGATAAGAGGGGGCTGGAAACACCACTACCATGTCGATCTCCTGAGTTCTCACGAACGAAGGAATACAGGAGCCAAGTATCCTGCAGCCAAGAGGCTGGACCGAGGAATCGCTGGTGACCCGCTGAAGGACTTCTGCTCTGCACTGCTGTCGCCTTGTGAAACCCTTTTCACCTTTGATCGAACCAGAAGGCCTGTACTGGTGCTTCGTCCCTTGGAATAGCGGGAACAGCTATTCTCGGCATCTTCATCATCTCCTGCCAGTAAGCCTTCAGAAGCGTCTCTGGGCCATCCAGTTGACTGACCAGCTTACACGGGAGTCTTGCTCTGTAACCGCCGCCAGGTTGTGTAGTATTTCGAGTCCTGGTCACTCTCACACGCTTCGTACACTTGGCGTTCCCAGGTCGGAAGTGAGTAGTGTACATTTGGCTCAAATACACACGGCCGCTCCGTTGCCCTGCTGTGGTAACAAACTGTGCGGGTTTCTTCGATTGGGACGTCTTTTTACTCAACACGACGACGAGGCGTTCCCTGCTCTTCTGAACCTGCCAGCTGCTGAAACGGACGCGGAGAAGCCTGGGTCTGCTTGCATCGGGGACCGGTGAGTAGCATAGCTAGGATCTGGTCGCCCTCCTGCAGGAGCCCATTGCTTTTCCCCGCTGTGTAAAACAGCACCCTTGTCCGTACTCGCGCTCTGCTTCTGCCCACTGTGGAGGCTGCGCTTGAGTCGGTGACCTTGTTCTTCTTCTTTTGTGCACTAAACTGAACTGCCTGATTTCCCTCGAAGAGCTTCTCCTTTTGCCCGTTGGCACCAGCGCGTGCAGGTACTTTTGAGCACAAGGCTCTACTCTTCGCAGGGCTCGGACTTCCATCTAGTTAGGTGTCTCTGAAGGCGAACTGGGTCTAAGCATTATTTCGCACTGCCTGTCTTCCTTCCCTTTTAGGTGGACTACCCATTTCGTGCATCTAACGCTTGAGACTGTCGTATTTGTATATATATTGTATTGGTATGGTATGTGTTGGTTTACTATCGTTATATTGTGATTTTCTCGCTACGGTCATTGTTTTAAAGGCCTTGAAATAAATGTGTATATATTTTTAATATAACAACTGTTTGGAGTAGTTTGTAAGTGATCTTGCTTTGTGTGCTCATTGCGGGCTTTCAGTCACCCTCACCCCTCTTGAGACCTAGTCTTGACCGCCGCGATCGCTACCTTGATTGGTCTGGCTCGTCCAGAGGTTACCCTGTTCCAAGTAATTAGGTTGGCCTTCTGAACTTCTGCGCCACCAGGACAGAGTTCAGAAATCCGTCTTAACACCTGTCCATGCACCTCAGAAGGAAATTCGTGACATCATCCCTCCTCCGCTCTTCCGCATCCCATCTACCCTTCCAACTACAAGCTCCTCCTCTAATAAAATCCTCCCAGCCCCTCCTGTATGACTTCTTAGATGCCGCGGCCAATGAACCCTCCACCAGAGCAAGCGCTCTCAGCTTCCTATCTTCCACAGCTCCTCCGGAATCTGCTGGCCCTCCTGATCTGCATCTGGAGCCAATCCACGGAATCTCTGCCATTGAAAACGAGATAATGCATCAGCGATGCCATTATCCTTCCCTGGCACATGTGTTGCCTTAAACACCACATTCCATTCCATGCAGCGCAGGACAAATTCTCTCATCAGCCTTGCCACCCTCTGATCCCTAGCTGACTGTCTGTTCACCACATGGACCAGGCATTCGTTGTCGACATTGAAGTTCACCTTCTTGTTTTGCAACTCCTTCCCCCACAACTCCAATGCTACTAGTAATGGAAAAAATTCAAGAAATGCTATACTCCTCCCTTCCTTCAACCATCTCTCTGGCCACTTTTCCGCACACCATTTCCCCCCCCCAAAACACTCCAAAACCACCGGCCCCCACTGCATCCGAGAGTATCTGAACTTCCCATGTCACCTGGTCTCCCTGCAACCACATTGACATTCCATTGAAACTCTCCAAGAAGCGCAGCCAAATTCTGCAATCCTCCCTCACTGCCCCCGATACTCTTATCCGATGATGTGGGCACTTTGCTCCCGCCATGGCCCTTGCCATGTTCCTGCAAAACGTCCGCCCTGGGGCCACCACCTTACATGCAAAATTCAGATGCCCAACCAATCTCTGCATCTCCACCAGCATCATTTTTTTGGCCCCCACCGCTTTCTCCAGCAGTACCACCAATTTGCTCACCTTGTCGTGCGGCAAGCGTGAGGTCATGGCCACTGAATCCAGTTCAATTCCTAGAAATGTTAACACCACTGCCGGCCCTTCTGTTTTATCTTCGGCTAATGGTACACCCAGCTCCTCCATCAATTCCTGAAACAACTTTAGCATTTCTCTGCAATCCTCCTCTTTTTTTGCCCCGCTAATGAACAGAAAATCATCCAGATAGTGCAGCACACTCTCCCACGCCGAGCTGAATGAGAAAACCCACTGTAGAAAAGAGCTGAACCGTTCAAACAAAGCACAGGAAATTGCGCACCCCATTGGCAATGCTTTGTCTATGTATATGCGGTCCTCAAACTGCAAACCCAACAACCAAAAGTCCTCCGGGTGCACCAGCAATAACCTAAAAGCCACCTTGATATCGCACTTGGCCATGAAGGCCCCTCGCCCTTCCTTCCTTATCAGCTCAACCGCCTGGTCAACCCTTGCATACACAACCCCACATTCTTCCGGGGCAATGAAATCATTAACTGACATACCCTCCGGCCATGGCAAATGATGAATCAGTCTGAACTCCCCCGGAGCTTTCTTGGGCACCACCCCCAATGGGGATATCACTAAGTCACCCGGCACGTCATCAAATGGGCCCACTATCCTTCCTGCCGCTATTTCCTTGCTCAATTTTTGTCTTACCACCTCAACATTCTTTCTTGCCGACTTCAAATTTTCCACCCACCGCCGCACCCTTGGACCCTGGTAACCTAATCTGAACCCCTGACAAACCCCTCACTCAAAATCTTAGCCCCTTCCCTATCCGGATAAAATTGCAACCATTTTTCCAACACATCCACTTTAATTGGAGTAAAAGCTTTTCCCCCCAACCCTTTTTCCTGCACCTCTCCCCCTCCCCATGTCTCCTCGTTGGAAACACTGCGTGAGAGGGTGTTTTCCACCACACTTTCTACACTCGTGCCTGAACCTACACAGGGTCCTTGCGCAGCTATCCTTATTGTACCCCCAGCACGCTGCTGAGGACTGGCCCCTGCCTCCTTCCCCCGCCCCCTCATGGGCGTGGCGACCAAGAAAGGGCCGGAAAGGCACAGGCAGCCCACTTGCTGTGTGCAATGTCGGGGCAGGCCTCGTTGGAGCCATCCATTGCAGCCAAAGATCCATGTCTATCTCCCCCCAGACCGCCTGACTGTCCTCCGCCATTCTCGCTCTGAATTCCTCATCATAGCGTACCCAGGCAAAACCCCCAAAACTCGTGAAAGCCTTCCTAATTACGTCCATATATTTAAGCAGGGCCACGCAACGCTCCGGGAATTTTTCACAGTACACACTGGCATAATTGATAAACGCCGACGTCCAATTCTCAATAGTCACCGGGACCCTTGGGCGTGAAGCCAGTTCCCTCTCTTCCTCCTTAGACCCCTCCTTTGCTCTCACTTCCCTATGGAGCAATTTGAAGACATCCACAAATTCCCCTGCCTGGATCTTCTCCCTGGTCGCTGCCATCAAGTGCGCCCCCAATGGTTTTGTTATCCCCATGTATGGCAATTTTTTCTCCTTTCCTTTTGCTTCTCCATCCTTATCTTTACCAGCTTGCACTACCCCCTTTCCCTTTCCACCCTGTAATCTTCGAATTCCCAATGCCCCACATATTCCTCCCAACCAACTTCATCACCCCTTAAATACCATTGCGGATGCGAGCTCATGCCCGAGATGAGTTGATGATCTTCTTGCGAGCCCGGGGCGTCCGCCCCGCCACTCCTTTGACGTCTTCTCGGCGGGGTTGTGGGAACCCCTGCCTGGTCCTCTTCTCTCGAGCGAGGCGTTCCGACCTCCACCCTGGAATCCTCATTGCTAGGGGCTGTGCTGCGCCCTCTAGGCTCTCCTTGCGTTGACCGAGGAGGGGCCGTACTGAAACCCTCAACCTCCACCTGAACAGCGGGGCCTGCGCAGCGCCCTCCGCCCTCACTCCTCCTACCCGGGGGAGCCGTTCTGCGCCCCACTCTACCCTCCTCAATTGAAGGGGACCTCTCCCTCCTTCTCCCACCTGCACTCTTCTGCAGGTATTTACCCCCTCTTCCCCTCTGCCCTGACACCCCTTTCTGTGCCCCATCCCTGCCCCCACTGTTGTTCCCTCGAGCCCCACCCTCTTGAGCATTCCCATCCTCCCTAGGGCTATCATTCCCTTCCTCCCTCCCTGGCTGCCCACCCGACATCCTTTCTCCCCCGTCCGCCCTCCTGTCTATCTCCCTCCTCATTTTCCTGCCCCTGGATTCCCAAACCTCCCCCCTCCCCGCCGTAGGGGTGCAAGCCACCACTGCCGCGAGCGCCCCATCAGCTGCAGCTCTACGCTGCGGTCTACCGCCCCTTACCTCCCCCTCACCCGTGACCTCCCCCACCGCCCCCTCCAACTGGGCCTTCGATGCCCTGCTGATGATTTCCAGGGCCTCCCTAAGAGCCCTAGCATCAACCAGCCCCTTCTTGCTAACCCCTTGGCCCACCATCGTGCACTACTAATCTGAGAGCGCACTAAACTTTGCCCTGACGCTCACTAGCTAAATAGGCCCCCGAGCCAGTACCTACCTGTGGAAAAATTACTCCTAGCAGAGGGAAAACCAGCAGAAATTGCGCTATAACCCTAATAACCCAAAGGGGTTAAATAACCCCAAAATAGCACTTCTCCTTTTCTTTTTTATTCAAATTTTTTTTTTTATTTTTTTTTATTTGCCCCCCCCACCTAAAAAATACCCCTCTCCCAAAGAAAAACCCCCCTCTCCTACCTCTACTTCTTCCCCTGATAAATGCACACCACCCAGGAGCCCCCCACTACTGCTGCTGATAATCACCACTAATTCCCTTTAACTTATTCTTTTTTTTTTTTTTTTTTTTAAACCCTGTAAATCAGGTAACAGTTCACTATAGCACTGCCCGCCCTGCCCCCTGGTGGCCCACGAGCTGCACCGCACTACCAGCAGCACCAGCAAAACAGCGCGGCCCCTTTAAGGCGCCTGCCCTGCCCCCTCTGACAGAAGGCTGTCATCGCACCGGGACACTCCACAAGACCGGGCCGCCTGGGCTCTTCTAATCACCCCCCCCCGTCGACACCCCCGCAAAACCAAGAGGATCCGGGCAGGGAAGACCCGGCGCCGTGGGAAGAGGGAAAAGGAAGTGTCCGCGGCTCCCGCACGGAACCACCTAATGTGCAGCCCAACCAGGCCTGCACTCCCCTCCTCCCGCGCGACGGAGGAAGAAGCCCGAGATGGGCCCGACGAGGAAAATCCCCTCTCCCACGCAGCGACCCCGTTCCCCAGAAGACCAAAGACTGCGGAAAGAAAAAACCCGTCCCCACGATCCCGCCGCCCCACCGTGCACGGAACGCCAACGACAGCTCAGGTAAGGAGGGGGGGGGTAACTTATTTACGCTACTCCCCAATGGGCGAAATTCGCCGACACAAAGTTGTTTTTTTTTTATTTTTTTTTTATTTAACTTTATTAAATAACTCCTAACTACCTACACCATCCCCCAGTTACTAACTAACCCTCCTCACCTACTCTACCCTGCAGAACCGAAGGCCCAGCTAGCTTCAGGGAAGGCTCGGGAGCAGGCAACAGGACAGGACAATCACCAAGTCCTAACCGTCGCCTGCCTCCCGAACCTTCCCTGAGCCCTTAAATACCCCTAGGGAGGCACTCGCTGGCCGTGTGCAACACCAAAAAACTCCCCGGGGGGAAACGCTTCGCGTTCCCCCCGGGGCCCCCCTTCCCAGCAGGGCGCCGCGTGCATGGAATGGCTACAAAACAAGATGCCTTTCTCCTCCGAGTTGTCAAGTCTGTTTGCCGAAGGTGTTAAGAAGGTATCGTTCTAAATTACTTGGCAGCTGTCAAAATTATTCTCGAATAATTTGGAGCCGGGTCTAAAAGGGAGTGTTTTACTTTGTGTAGGTAAGCGTGGAAAAATAAATGAAAAACTTAACAGTGGTACCACAGAGTGTATCTCCAAGCCCACATCAGAGAGGGAAAAGAACTGCTAAGGTGGGAAAAAATCCTCAGTGGATGTTGCTGACTGTGATTTTTGTAATGTGTTTGAATGGCTTAGAGGTGTAGAACAAGGCTTCGGTTGTCGGGCACTGTGGTCCTGCCGCTTCGGAGGTGTCAAATTATTACTCCTCAGCTCGAAGAAACAGCGCCAGTGTGCCAGGGACCTGTAGACTTTGGCATAGGTCTTATCCAGCCCTGGCACATGTGACCCGCACGCCGGGCTCTTTTTTTATTCACTAAGAGGCTATCGTTTTCATATTATAGAAATGGAATGGATGGTGCGGGCGTTATCAAAGGCTAGAGCAACGTCATGCAAGAAATTGGAAGCCATTGGAAAATAGAGAGGTGAACGGGGAAATTATGGCGGAATTGTGTTTTCATAATCTCTGACGTGCTTGCTCATCCCCTCTCCCCCCATAGGGAGTGGGTGTACTGCGCTCACAGGCTGGCACTTCCCATGTAGGCCCAACCGTGTAGCAGGCAACCACAATCTCTTGGAATTCCTGTGTTATCCTCTTGCACATCGTCTGTTTTCCTGCTAACGCCTGGTGGCTCTTGACTAGTTACTTCTGAAAAAGTAGGCGTGGACTAATGTGGTCCAGAAATTATTATAATTCTCATTCTGATTCTTCTTCTTATTATTATTTGTAGTTGTATTTTTAGTATTATTAGCGTTATTATTATTACTGAAAACGTTTGCATTCATACAGGTTCTTTAACTCCATCAGGGTAGAGCCCTGCAATGTGTTTGTAACATTACGTAAGTCACTGCATGCAAGTATTACATGTGTGGCAATGTATAGACTCGTGCTTGATTGAGTTGGCTCTAGGAATCTTGGCAAATTGCCACCGAGATTCTTCTGGTCTACTGTGGCACTTCAAACGTGAGATTTTTTTCCAACCCACTGGCTCAGCTCACTTTCTTTTTGAAATATGATTTTGGAGTTACCACAATCGAAAGTTTAGGGATGGGCGAACCGATATGAATCTTATTGAAACAAAGGACGTTCAAATTGTTTTCAATTATTCAAGCCATTAGGAGCTGACTTTGGGGTTTTCAAATGATTTGACTGATTTGCAATGCTTCAAGCCAAATGATTTAATCCATGATTATATTTATGAAAACGTGTTTTATTGAATGCTTAACAAGGAAACAGGCACAAAGACATACGGAGCGCATAGCAGTCCCTCCATCCTTCCCCATTACAGATAAAAGAGTAAAGTTAATCAGCCAGATACAATTGACCAGTACAAAACTAAGTAGACCCAGGGCCTCATTACACGGTAGGCAGTGAGCCATGGCGCTATTAGCGCCATGGCTCATGCCGGTAAAATACCGGCACCGCCTTGGCGGAAAGGGTATTTACCGCCCCATTCCAAGGTTGGTGGGGCGGTAAATCCCCCTTCCACCATTGCCCTTCCCCATTCCGATTCCTGCCCCATAGGGCTCTATGGGAATGGGGAAGGTGCTAATTACGGCACCGCAATTTTGCGGTGCTGTAATTAGCTCCGAGGTCCCTTAGCGGGTTGGATTTTAACGCCTGCAAAAAGCAGGCGTTAAATCCCCCAACCCGCAAAGGGACCTCGTAGTAAGGCGGTAAGGATTTACCGGTACCGGTATTTTACCGGTACCGGTAAATCCTTACCGCCATCCGTGTAATGAGGCCCCCAGTCTTTACGAAGTCTTAAGGACTAGCAGCTGCTGTAGTCCCATGGAAAGGAAAGGAAAGGGAAGGAAAGGAAAGGAAAGGGAAGGAAAGGAAAGGAAAGGAAAGGAAAGGAAAGGAAAGGAAAGGAAAGGAAAGGAAAGGAAAGGAAAGGAAAGACACCCATTGCTAAGGGCCTCATTATGACCCTGGCGGAAGACCATGGTGCTATTAGCACCATGGTCCATGCCGGTAAATTACCGACTCCGCCATGGAGAAAGGGGGAATTACCACCCCATTACAAGGTTGGCGGGGCGGTAATTCCCCCTTCCTCCATGGCCCTTCCCCATTCCCATTTTTGTCCCATAGGGCTCAATGGGAATGGGGAAGGCGCTAAGTACGGTGCCGCAAATTGCGGCACCGTAATTAGCACCAAGGTCCCTTTGCGGGTCCCTACTTTAACGGCTGGTCTACACCAGCCGTTAAGGTCGGGTCCCGCAAAGGGACCTCATAATTAGGCGCTAATAGGTTAACGGCGCTGCAGCCTTTTACGGCGCCGTTAACCCATTAGCGCCTGGGTCGTAATGAGGCCCTAAGAGTGCTAAACATGATACAAACCAGCAAGACAAGAAACAGAAGGTGTGGTAGGCATCCAGCTGGGGATGGAAAGGCAAAGGTTAACACGTTCACATGTATTAGTTATTGTAAGAGGCACTTATAACATCCTAAACCACTGTGAGGTCCCTCCTCAGAGAGTACATCTTCTCTCTAGCAGATAGCAAGTTCTTTCCAGCCAACCAGTCCTTGCAGGTGCTAAGAGGCTTTCATACTTTAAGCATATCCTTTTTGGACATCATTTGAACTCAGTAAGCCCTAAAGCACACTGACATGGTGGAAGTTTAGAGCATGAGGGCAGAGCCCCGCCAAAGTTAACATTGGGTTACGAGGCAATGCAGAACCCTAAACCACCACCATCTCGTGAAGGATATCTCTCCAGAAGTTGATCACATGCTCACACTCACAGACATATGAACATAACACCCCTGACTCCTCTTGCATGCCCATCAGACTTCAGAGAGAGCCAACTTGTATTTTAAAATCCTCACTCGGCTCTGATATATTCTCTATTTAATGTAATGCTGGTACAATCTCAATCTTAAATGCGCTTTCATGTGTTTCATATTCTAACATGGGTAAGAGATATAGGGCGGGAACCTCTTTTTGTTAATGAGGGGCCTGACTCTAGAGGGAGAATACAAAATGAACTAAGGGAAACAGAGAGTAGGCCACCCCTCCCTTCAACGCACAGGTAGTGCTAGAGAAGCTACAGAAGGCTAGGAGCTATTTGGACTAGGCATATATGATCACGCTTACACAATGAGACAATACAGGTAAAACTAAATGTATTTTAAATTGAAAAACATAATAAAATCACAGAGGAGCAAGTCTGTCTGACAGTAGAAATGTGCTGTTAATGTTTTACAGTACATATCATAACATTGCATTTGTTACTGACTAGACTATTGATTCTGCATGGTTTACGTATAGTGAACGATCATGGTCTTCACTTGCTCCTCTGTGATTTTATTATGTTTTTCAATTTAAAATAAATTTGGTTTTACCTGTATTCTCTCCACTTATCGTTGGCTAAGAGCCTTCTTTCTGCTGGCCTCTGGCTGCACCAATCATGTCAGCTTTTCCATGTACTTAAAGCCTGTCTCTCTTTAGCCACTTGCTTCAGAAACCTATAGCTTCTATATCATTCCCTATGGCTTCTCTATGTTAGTATCAGTCAAGCATGTGCAAGCTAAATATATGAATACTTTGGATCTTGCTGTTTTTGCTTCGCCGAACAATATGAATATGAAGAGATATGTATGTGTGTCCGTCTTCTACCTACATGGGTAATAAGCATGTGCTTCATGCCTAAATGCAACAAACTAGTGCAAGTTTGTGTAAATTCATAATGGGTGAATATGTACTTCATGTATAATGTGGCTACATCGTGATGTCAGTGATGACATCATTAGTTTCTGGCTTTACAGTCAGTCGACTTGCTCAAAAGATGTAATTTCCATGTCGTCCAAGTCATCGATTGGGTATGGTCTAAACGGCTGTCTGAGCGAATAACGCTTGTCACACCTGTGATACATTGATGATTGCAATGATGGACCTAAGAGTGAGGCACATCTGTTGTTTCTATGCCTTTGTGTTAAAGTCGTGTGCGGGGCATGAGGGTCAGATTTGGCCCCCATCTACAATCCCCCCACTTTTCGCCCTGTCAACCACATTATTTGCACAACTATCTTGGGTTGTCTGCAATTTCGAGAAGCCAGACCTTTTGTTATCCCTCCAAAATGTTCATAGTATTTTGCATGGTCATCCATGCTCCATGTCACATAGCTGCAGTCCCCATCAGGGTTGCACCAAACCCATTTTCCCCAATAGTCACAGGTATTGCAGTGGTACTGGAACACTGTTCCTGTCAGGAACAGAGGACACTGTGTCAGTTGCAATTTCAGTGCATTTTGTGTTTTTGTTTCTTCAACTTCTTTAGTCTCTATGGGCCTCATTCCGAGTATGGCGGTAAGGGATAGCGGCCACCGGTAACGAGACCGGTGGCGGTAATCCCTTACCGCCATACTCCGAGTTCCCTCTGCGCCCTCGCCCTTAACGCCTGCTTTGAGCAGGTGTTAAAGTCGAGGGCGCAAAGGGGCCTCCAAGCCAATAACGGTGACCGTAATGAACGGTCACCGTTATTTGCATCTTCCCCATTCCCATTGAGCCCTATGGGGGCTCATTCGGGAATGGGGAAGAGCCTTGGTGAATGGGGAATTACCGCCCCGCCAACCTTGGAATGGGGCGGTGATTCCGCCATCCACCAAGGCGCTGCCGGTCCGGGTACGGTGTCAACCAAGGCGTTAATAGCGCCATTGGTTAGCGCCGTACTCGGAATGAGGCCCTATGTCTATTAGCATTTTCATCCCAAAAGTCTTCTTAGTTGTCTTTCTACACTGCATGATGATTATCCTGATGACACAAAATGTCAGCAACACTAATGTCAAAGCTGCTCCCAGTACCCTCAGTTCATTTGCCACCCATGTTGGTATCCATGAGAAGGTATAAAACAGCTAACCTTTGTCTTTTCGAACATTTTTCATTTCTGCCTCCATCTTCGTCAGCACTTCTGACAGTCGATAGAGGGCCTCTGTCAGTATCCCGTTGCCTTCGTCATTGGCAAGAATGAATTTACAGCAAGAAGATCCGATCTTGGCATAAATGCCCCCTCCCATGGCTGTGAGGAGATCTAGATTGTATCTGTTCTGGAGGGCAATTAGTCCAACTGCTCTCAGCTCTTCCGTGATGGCATTGAACCACTTGCCGGTTGAGTTTATGTCTGCATTACTTCCCAACGCATAGTCTGGAGCAATTTCAAATTCATGCTTGTCTGTACTCCTAGAACGATAGCTGCAAAGAACATCTCAGTTCTGCTGAACAGTCTGTGCTCTTGTGGTATCGCATCTGTTGCCTTTTCCTTGTCTGATGAGGCATAGTTCCCCTTTTTCGCTCTGGTCAACCCTACAGATTTCTTCTTTCTTGAACGTATATGCTTTTTAGGAAACCTTTCTATTTGTATGTACTTCTGGGGCACTACTAATGACGGAGTGTTCAGATGTACAAGTGAACATATTCCTTCCCAGTTGGGTGGCAGCTGCAGGTATGCTTCTGACCGGTTGCCAGTCAATTCGTCGAAAAAAATTGGTCGACCAGACAAATGGTCGAATCAAATTGGTCGAAAACCATTTCGTCGAATTTTTTTTTTTCTATTTTAACCCTTGTTTTTTTTTTTTTTTTGGGGGGGGTCCCCCCCAACCCCCTTTTTTTCTCTAAAAACCCCTTTTTTAACTAAACGAAAACCCAAAAAATAAATATATAAATAAAAAATTTTTTTCGACGAAATGGTTTTCGACCAAATTGCGTCGACCAAATTGCAGTCGACCAGTTTTTTTTTGACGAGTTGACTGGACACCCTTCTGACCCACTGCTGTTCCGACCTCCATGCCTCGTATCTTTGAAATCGGCTTACATCCTTAGTTTTGTCGAACCGCTATTTCGCCATCATTCTGGAAACATTGTCCTGCTCCCTTGAGCGGTCTGATGGGCATGGACCCTGCTTCATTTTCAACCCATGTGAGCAGTTTGGCACTTGCTTCCCCTTCCTTGAGGCACTTGTCATTTTCATGCTGTACTACATCCACTGGCATCGTTAGGAGAGCAAGTGATTTGCTCCCAACCACTCCTTCTTTCCATCTGTCTGTTGTGTACACTTGTAAATACACGAGCATCTGCGGGGTTTCCCAGCATCCTGGCATTCCTCCCATTTCTAGGGCTCCTTTCTAGGAACACTATTACCGTTCCTGGTCACTGTCTGTACCTTTCCTTTGGGTGGACCCTCTATGATGTACTCTATACTTTTATCTGTATTCCAGTAACCGTCCAACATTTATTGAGTCTTTAAGTAGTTATCTTCATACGGGAATGTCTTCTTTGACATCCACCTTAGTGTAGCATGATTCCCTTGAAATCAACATCTTGTGGTGAATAGCGATGAATGGATGGGGCACTGTGCTCTTGCTGCTGGAATTTCAGTTGCCACAAATGTTCTGGATGCACTTATGGCATAGGGGATGAGAGAGCAAACATAACAGCTCTCTTTTGCTGTTTGTCCCCCCCTTTGGCCATGTGGCTATACCACATGTTTTTAGATATACGGGCCATATTAGTTGTGTAGGAATTTACTTGCATAAAATCAGCTTCTGCACTGCACTTGTTTAACAGTGCTTGTTACTTACCTAGATATAGCTTCCATAACAGCATGGATCAGGGTTACGTTAATAATGACCAAAGCTTGTGCTTGGGGAAACATCAACCTTCGTAAAGTAAGGAGTGTAAAGAGGTAGAGACAGCAGAAGCCACAAAACATGATCACGATATTACAAAATATATTTTGCATGTTGTTATTCTTGAGTGTTTCTTTGCGTTGATCCGAGTGTTTGTGCAACTCACCCGAAAAGCCTGAAAAATGCGTTATTGTCATGTTAGTGTATGCTAGATTAAACTTTATAACTATAGTAGCTGGCGAGTGCTGCAAAGAACAATTGCTCCCACACTATACAGATTCTCGAATCACCAAGCAGAGTAAAGATAGACGGGTTTCCACGGGTCAATTGTGGGTAGATGTGGGCAACATATAACAGAAAGGCATGAAAAAATAATTGCTCAGGACTCATTCATTGAGTTTCTGTCTGTATCACAAAGCAGATAGAGCATTCCTGAAATTGAAATACTAAGCACAATATAGCTTGAACTGTTCTTACTTTCTTGAAGAAAACCTATTGTAACCAAAAGGTAGTGTGCTTATTCTTGTTGTGCGTATGGTCAATCCCTAACTCTTTTAATCTGGACCGTGTTATCCGCGGTTGTTGTTGTTCTTCTTTGTTTTTGTCTTCTTCTTGCATCAAATCGTCTTCATTTCGATGGGTAGAGGTCACACCTCGGCAGGGTTTGACGTCTCTAATGTATTTCCAAGCGTTCTTCCCGTTTAGTTTCATTGCATGCTCTGTGGCATGATCTACAGTATAGGGGCCCTCGAATATGGGTTTAAACCAGGGCCTTTCAAAATTCTGGAGTAGGAATGTGTCCCCTTGATAAAGTAGTGGTTGCTTGAGTCTTTCACTTGAGCTGTGATGGTATCTTCCTCACTGTTCATTGACCTCTCCCCGTGCGCCTGCAAATGATGAGAAAGCAAATGTGCACTAGCCATTAATGAGGCCACCTTTTTGTGCATTTCATTTCCAAACACTCAGA
This sequence comes from Ambystoma mexicanum, assembly GCF_040938575.1. NCBI lineage: Eukaryota > Metazoa > Chordata > Amphibia > Caudata > Ambystomatidae > Ambystoma > Ambystoma mexicanum. Next base: position 394,897,948 of record NC_090936.1, read on the forward strand.
GGTTGCATTTGCATCTGTCAATGCTCTAGTGGGGGGAGCCAGGGGAAGTTGCATATGCCATCCTGTTAACACCTCATGGGGCGTTAAGTGGTGGTTGGATGCGGGCTGATTGTGCAGTGCGAACAGAGCTAAGGGAAAACAAGGAAGCAACCACTTTTTTAAGGTGGCTTTTATTTTTGCGATTTTTTTTCTTTGAGCAGGCCATTGAAGCGCTCACAAATCCTGTTTGCTTGCCGGTGATCGGCACAGGATAATATGTGCTGTATCCTCAGTAGGGTTATGATGTGCTCAAAAGTCTCATGGCCCACTGTCTGACCGCAGGATCTCACACACACCCCCATCATGGGAATACCTCTCTAGCAAGGAATGTTACTGCTCTGAGGGCATCAGGGTGCGAACAGGGACCAGTTTCGATCCATCAAGAGAATGGGCCTAAAACCACTATCATGTCGCAGTAACCCTGGCATACCTGGATCATATCAACATAGTTGATGTGGAGATGTTGGAAAGGCCTGATTATTTTTGCACCAATATGTCTTTTGTGGCCCAATAACCACAGCCTTTGGCCATGGCCACTGCACATGTTATGCCAATAATTTCTTGCCAAAGACGCATTGTCCCCTGCCTACTAGATATGATCTCTTCTGGTGCATTTGTGTTTCACTCCCTATTCCCAATGTACATATTACACTAATAGGTTTCTTTGCGGCCCACTAGCCATGGCCTTCGGCCTGGGCCACTGTACATCTTGCACCTGTAAGTGGTTTCAACCCAGGACTCCACCGAAGTCAATGCCTGGCATGATATGCCCAGCTGGAACCCTTAATTATATATTTTTATGTCTAAAGTTCTATTATTTCTGAATGATGTACCCTTATATCACGCCCCTCTCTTTGAATCCCCCCCGGTCTCACTGAACCAAGAAGTAGGTTGTTTTGCAAAGTTAAAAGATTGATTTAATGAATATGAACAATATCTAAATTTCACACTATTAATATTTATACAATGAATAGCAATGGATGATATTACAATAATCAACAATCTCTTTAATCAATAGGAGTCTGGGTGAGAAGAATAATGTGACCACAAAAGTGATGGGTGGAAGGTTTTGAATGAATCTAAACCACTGGCAATTGCTCTGGGCAACCTTCCACACCACCGTTTTTTAGCCCGTCTGCGCCATTGCAAAAGGGGACCAGCCATGTGCAAATCAGTCAGCAGCTGCCGCCTCCGAAGGTAGCAGCCCAGCCCGAACTGCTAGGCCAGGTCCACTCTGCACAGAAAACCAAGCAACCCCAGACATGTTTTGGCCTTGTTGGACCTCCTCAGTGAGGTGCAGCCTGGTTCCCTGTGGCGCAGCGAGCAAGGACCCACGTCTGGGCATACCCTCTCTCACAAGGCGAAACAAACTGACCACAAAAGTGATGGGTGGAAGGTTTCGAATGAATGTAAACCACTGGCAATTGCTCTGGGCAACCTTCCACACCACCGTTTTTTAGCCCGTCTGCGCCATTGCAAAAGGGGACCAGCCATGTGCAAATCAGTCAGCAGCTGCCGCCTCCGAAGGTAGCAGCCCAGCCCGAACTGCTAGGTCAGGTCCCCTCTGTACAGAAAACCAAGCAACCCCAGATATGTTTCGGCCTTGTTGGACCTCCTCAGTGAGGTGCAGCCTGGTTCCCTGTGGCGCAGAGAGCAAGGGACCCACGTCTGGGCATACCCTCTCTCACAAGGACAAACAAACTGACCACAAAAGTGATGGGTGGAAGGTTTCGAATGAATCTAAACCACTGGCAATTGCTCTGGGCAACCTTCCACACCACCGTTTTTTAGCCCATCTGCGCCATTGCAAAAGGGGACCAGCCTTGTGCAAATCAGTCAGCAGCTGCCGCCTCCGAAGGTAGTAGCCCAGCCCGAACTGCTAGGCCAGGTCCCCTCTTCACAGAATACCAAGCAACCCCAGACATGTTTCGGCCTCGTTGGACCTCTCAGTGAGGTGCAGCCTGGTTCACTGTGGCGCAGCGAGCAAGGGACCCACGTCTGGGCATACCCTCTCTCACAAGGAGAAACAAACTGACCACAAAAGTGATGGGTGGTAGGTTTCAAATGAATCTAAACCACTGGCAATTGCTCTGGGCAACCTTCCACACAACCGTTTTTTAGCCTGTCTTCGCCATTGCAAAAGGGGACCAGCCATGTGCAAATCAGTCAGCAGCTGCCGCCTCCGAAGGTAGCAGCCCAGCCCGAACTGCTAGGCCAGGTCCCCTCTGCACAGAAAACCAAGCAACCCCAGACATGTTTCGGCCTTGTTGGACCTCCTCAGTGAGGTGCAGCCTGGTTCCCTGTGGCGCAGAGAGCAAGGGACCCACGTCTGGGCATACCCTCTCTCACAAGGAGAAACAAACTGACCACAAAAGTGATGGGTGGAAGGTTTTGAATGAATCTAAACCACTGGCAATTGCTCTGGGCAACCTTCCACACCACCGTTTTTTAGCCCATCTGCGCCATTGCAAAAGGGGACCAGCCTTGTGCAAATCAGTCAGCAGCTGTCGCCTCTGAAGGTAGTAGCCCAGCCCGAACTGCTAGGCCAGGTCCCCTCTGCACAGAATACCAAGCAACCCCAGACATGTTTCGGCCTTGTTGGACCTCTCAGTGAGGTGCAGCCTGGTTCCCTGTGGCGCAGCGAGCAAGGGACCCACGTCTGGGCATACCCTCTCTCACAAGGAGAAACAAACTGACCACAAAAGTGATGGGTGGTAGGTTTCAAATGAATCAAAACCACTGGCAATTGCTCTGGGCAACCTTCCACACAACCGTTTTTTAGCATGTCTGCGCAATTGCAAAAGGGGACCAGCCATGTGCAAATCAGTCAGCAGCTGCCGCCTCCGAAGGTAGCAGCCCAGCCCGAACTGCTTGGCCAGGTCCCCTCTGCACAGAAAACCAAGCAACCCCAGACATGTTTCGGCCTTGTTGGACCTCCTCAGTGAGGTGCAGCCTGATTCCCTGTGGCGCAGCGAGCAAGGGACCCACGTCTGGGCATACCCTCTCTCACAAGGAGAAACAAACTGACCACAAAAGTGATGGGTGGAAGGTTTCGAATGAATCTAAACCACTGGCAATTGCTCTGGGCAACCTTCCACACCACCGTTTTTTAGCCCGTCTGAACCATTGCAAAAGGGGACCAGCATTGTGCAAATCAGTCAGCAGCTGCCGCCTCCGAAGGTAGCAGCCCAGCCCGAACTGCTAGGCCAGGTCCCCTCTGCACAGAAAACCAAGCAACCCCAGACATGTTTCGGCCTTGTTGGACCTCCTCAGTGAGGTGCAGCCTGGTTCCCTGTGGCGCAGCGAGCAAGGGACCCATGTCTGGGCATAGCCTCTCTCACAAGGAGAAACAAACTGACCACAAAAGTGATGGGTGGAAGGTTTCGAATGAATCTAAACCACTGGCAATTGCTCTGGGCAACCTTCCACACCACCGTTTTTTAGCCCGTCTGCGCCATTGCAAAAGGGGACCAGCCATGTGCAAATCAGTCAGCAGCTGCCGCCTCCGAAGGTAGCAGCCCAGCCTGAACTGCTAGGCCAGGTCCCCTCTGCACAGAAAACCAAGCAACCCCAGACATGTTTCGGCCTTGTTGGACCTCCTCAGTGAGGTACATCCTGGTACACTTTGGCGCAGCGAGCAAGAGACCCACATCTGGGCATACCCTTTCTCACAAGGAGAAACAAACTGACCATAAAAGAGATGGGTGGGAAGGTTTCGAATGAATCTAAGCCACTGGCAATTGCTCTGGGCAACCTTCCACACCACCGTTTTTTAGCCCGTCTGCGCCATTGCAAAAGGGGACCAGCCATGTGCAAATCAGTCAGCAGCTGCCGCCTCCGAAGGTAGCAGCCCAGCCCGAACTGCTAGGCCAGGTCCCCTCTGCACAGAAAACCAAGCAACCCCAGACATGTTTCGGCCTTGTTGGACCTCCTCAGTGAGGTGCAGCCTGGTTCCCTGTGGCGCAGCGAGAAGGGGACCCACGTCTGGGCATACCCTCTCTCACAAGGAGAAACAAACTGACCACAAAAGTGATGGGTGGAAGGTTTTGAATAAATCTAAACCACTGGCAATTGCTCTGGGCAACCTTCCACACCACCGTTTTTTAGCCCGTCTGCGCCATTGCAAAAGGGGACCAGCCATGTGCAAATCAGTCAGCAGCTGCCGCCTCCGAAGGTAGCAGCCCAGCCCGAACTGCTAGGCCAGGTCTCGTCTGCACAGAAAACCAAGCAACCCCAGACATGTTTCGGCCTTGTTGGACCTCCTCAGTGAGGAGCAGCCTGGTTTCCTGTGGCGCAGCGAGCAAGGGACCCACGTCTGGGCATACCCTCTCTCACAAGGAGAAACAAACTGACCACAAAAGTGATGGGTGGAAGGTTTCGAATGAATCTAAACCACTGGCAATTGCTCTGGGCAACCTTCCACACCACCGTTTTTTAGCCCGTCTGCGCCATTGCAAAAGGGGACCACCCATGTGCAAATCAGTCAGCAGCTGCCGCCTCCTAAGGTAGCAGCCCTGCCCGAACTGCTAGGCCAGGTCCCCTCTGCACAGAAAACCAAGCAACCCCAGACATGTTTCGGCCTTGTTGGACCTCCTCAGTGAGGTGCAGCCTGGTTCCCTGTGGCGCAGCGAGCAAGGGACCCACGTCTGGGCATAGCCTCTCTTACAAGGAGAAACAAACTGACCACAAAAGTGATGGGTGGAAGGTTTCGAATGAATCTAAACCACTGGCAATTGCTCTGGGCAACCTTCCACACCACCGTTTTTTAGCCCGTCTGCGCCATTGCAAAAGGGGACCAGCCATGTGCAAATCAGCCAGCAGCTGCCGCCTCCGAAGGTAGCAGCCCAGCCTGAACTGCTAGGCCAGGTCCCCTCTGCACAGAAAACCAAGCAACCCCAGACATGTTTCGGCCTTGTTGGACCTCCTCAGTGAGGTGCAGCCTGGTTCCCTGTGGCGCAGCGAGCAAGGGACCCACGTCTGGGCATACCCTCTCTCACAAGGAGAAACAAACTGACCACAAAAGTGATGGGTGGGAAGGTTTCGAATGAATCTAAACCACTGGCAATTGCTCTGGGCAACCTTCCACACCACCGTTTTTTAGCCCGTCTGCGCCATTGCAAAAGGGGACCAGCCATATGCAAATCAGTCAGCAGCTGCCGCCTCCGAAGGTAGCAGCCCAGCCCGAACTGCTAGGCCAGGTCCCCTCTGCACAGAAAACCAAGCAACCCCAGACATGTTTCGGCCTTGTTGGACCTCCTCAGTGAGGTGCAGCCTGGTTCCCTGTGGCGCAGCGAGCAAGGGACCCACGTCTGGGCATACCCTCTCTCACAAGGAGAAACAAACTGACCACAAAAGTGATGGCTGGAAGGTTTTGAATGAATGTAAACCACTGGCAATTGCTCTGGGCAACCTTCCACACCACCGTTTTTTAGCCCGTCTGCGCCATTGCAAAAGGGGACCAGCCATGTGCAAATCAGTCAGCAGCTGCCGCCTCCGAAGGTAGCAGCTCAGCCCGAACTGCTAGGCCAGGTCCCCTCTGCACAGAAAACCAAGCAACCCCAGACATGTTTCGGCCTTGTTGGACCTCCTCAGTGAGGTGCAGCCTGGTTCCCTGTGGCGCAGCGAGCAAGGGACCCACGTCTGGGCATACCCTCTCTCACAAGGAGAAACAACCTGACCACAAAAGTGATGGGTGGAAGGTTTCGAATGAATCTAAACCACTGGCAATTGCTCTGGGCAACCTTCCACACCACCGTTTTTTTGCCCGTCTGCGCCATTGCAAGAGGGGACCAGCCATGTACAAATCAGTCAGCAGCTGCCGCCTCCGAAGGTAGCAGCCCAGCCCGAACTGCTAGGCCAGGTCCCCTCTGAACAGAAAAACAAACCTCGCCTAGCAGTTCGGCAGCTGCTGACTGATTTGCACATGGCTGGTCCCCTTTTTCGATGGCGCAGATGGGCTAAAAAACAGTGGTGTCGAAGGTAGGCCAGAGCAATTGCCAGTGGTTTAGATTCATTCGAAACCTTCCACCCATCACTTTTGTGGTCAGTTTGTTTCTCTTTTTGAGTGAGGGTATGCCCAGACGTGGGTCCCTTGCTCGCTGCGCTACAGGGAACCAGGCTGCACCTCACTGAGGAGGTCCAACAAGGCCAAAACATGTCTGGGGTTGCTTGGTTTTCTGTGCAGAGGGGACCTGGCCTAGCAGTTCGGGCTGGGCTGCTACCTTCGGTGGCGGCAGCTGCTGACTGATTTGCACATGGGTGGTCCCCTTTTGCAGTGGCGCAGACGGGCTAATAAACGGTGGTGTGGAAGGTTGCCCAGAGCAATTGCCAGTGGTTTAGATTCATTCAAAACCTTCCACCCATCACTTTTGTGGTCAGTTTGTTTCTCCTTGTGAGAGAGGGTATGCCCAGACGTGGGTCCCTTGCTCGCTGCACCACAGGGAACCAGGCTGCACCTCACTGAGGAGGTCCAACAAGGCCGAAACATGTCTGGGGTTGCTTGGTTTTCTGTGCAGAGGGGACCTGGCCTAGCAGTTCGGGCTGAGCTGCTACCTTCGGAGGCGGCAGCTGCTGACTGATTTGCACATGGCTGGTCTCCTTTTGCAATGGCGCAGACGGGCTAAAAAACGGTGGTGTGGAAGGTTGCCCAGAGCAATTGCCAGTGGTTTAGATTCATTCGAAACCTTCCACCCATCACTTTTGTGGTCAGTTTGAGAAGAATAATGTAGCATAGAATACAACTTTCTGTGGGTTCAATGAAATGCAATGATAGGAAAGAATGCAGCACAGAAATAAAACTTGATATGAATTCAATCAAATGCAATGTAATCACTCTTTCCCCCTAATACTACTCAATCCCCTCTAAAATGCAATATAGAGATGGAAGGAGAGATAACAGGTTTCAGGAATAAACACTCTTAAATGCAGTTTCAATCCCAATTCCCCCAGCAAGCTTAGAGAAAAAAACAGGAATTATTTTAAAACAGGTCAATTGCTTTTGAATGTGGTTTTGTAATGAATGGGAAAAATGCTAAACATGGATTTAAATCACTGAATTTGATTCAAAACTACTGGGAGCCGCTTTGGATGGCTTCAGGTAAACACTAGCAATGAGGATTGAATGACTGGCAGATAGGAAACTGAATTCAGAGGTTGAATACAAAGAAATAGCTGTTTTACATGGAATGGAATTGAGTCAAATACAGAATCGCGACAAACCTTTCCGCGCACGTTAAGCGCGATTGTGGCAAAACTATTAGGAGAAAGTGGTTTCGGATTTGTTTGAAAGCTGAGGTTGTTAGCTTCAATTTGACACTTAAATTTCATTCCTAGCATGTACGCATTATACTAAGCCTACCCTCTAGGAAACTGATTGGTCAAAGTATTCCCTCTCTCCTGATTTGAGAAGGAAACCAGTGTGTCATGATGTGTCATGATGACGCTGTGTTTATTGTCCAGGGAAAAACCTCCCCTTTGTCTCTACACAGAAAATATATTTTTCATATAAAGCATATTTACAATATCACCAACTTGATAATAATACATATTTACATCCATAATTAAATAAGGCACGTATCTGTCCAAGTCCCATCTTCTTAAGAGTTCTGGTTCACAAATGATAGTTTTTCACTCTTTTGATTGGTTAACCAGTGTCAGATCTGTACAAATTTTTTCACATACATGCGCATAACATCTGGCATAATCCTGTAGATTTTCATATTCCTAGCATTATCACAATTACTACAATATCAACATTTATGGTGGTTTGGTCTCTGAACATCGCACAAATTCCAGAGTAGTTTCTACTTGTGAGCCACATTTTCATTTTAACAACCTGTACATTTCAGATTTTTACCAGTTTGGCATAGTTTTCTATGAGTCTTTTTCTCAAAACTATATTTTCTACTGTTCCAGATACACATTTCAGTCTAGCCCCGCCTCAAAGGTTTGGCTGAGCCAAGAGCAACCTGAGCCTCTTCCTGCCGGCAGCTGGTTTCTGTTGACGCCCAAATTTGCATTTCCTTTCAGTCAAGGGAGTTTTTGTCTCCTATCAGAGCAACACGCTAAAGTCCCCCTCACACCTCCTTTCACAGCTCCCTGCCAGTTCCTCAGTAGAGAGCAGGGGGAAAGATTCCTTTGTTTGGGAGAAGCTGTGGAATGTCTTTGAAGCCCAGTGTGGCTGGCTTTAACTCACTTTTAAAACATTGTTTAAAATGGTCATTTTCTAAAATACAATTAACATTTTTAACAAATATAACCACAAATTTCTTACTTTCCAGCCTTTTTAAAACATAGAGAAGAATTGTATCAACCTATATTGCTTTTGATGGGAAGTCTCTTCTTTTCCCCACTTTGATTTTAATGTACAAGTTTAAATGACAGTGGGCTTCATTACGAGTCCAGCGGTAACCTGCCGGTTTTTCCGGCTCGGTTACCACCGGACTCGTATTACCATTCCGCCTTCGTGATTCCCGGAATTACCAGGGCCTTATGACCCCGGTGTCCTGGGAATTCCGGAGGCAGAATTCGGTAAATCCCCATTCCCACTGAGTCCCATAGGACTCAGTGGGAATGGGGACCATGGAAACACCGGCACCATCTTATGAGGGTGCCGGTGTTTCCACGTCCGCCTGCAGGCGGGCGGTGTTAAACCCTCCAGATCAGACCTGGCGGGAATGACACCTCCGCCAGTAGGACTCGAGATCACCCGGTATGGAAACAACGCTGGCGGCGCGTTTACCGCCACCGTTATTTCCATACCGGGTGACTCGTAATGAGGCCCAGTATAAGTAAATGCCAGCTTCTGACACAGGCGAGCAGCGGTACTGCGCCCATTTTTAACATATTTTTCCAAGCAAGCACCTTTAAATGTGGATTTTCTTATGATGAAATGTGCTTCTGCTGACATTGTGCTGAAAGTGGATTCTTTAAATAAAGTGATGTTTAACAACCAACAAGGATGCTGGATCTTTTGTGATGTTTGAGGATCCTTATTTTGCAAATTTGACAGCCAAGGAAAAACAGATTTTTAAAGTAGTTATGGGTTTCCCTTGCAATGCAGCACTGCTTTTCAAGTAGTTTCATTTTACTCTGTGGGTAGCCCTATGATAGGTTTTGGCAGTGGTCTCCTGTGTTAACATTGACATAGGAAAAATGGATTGGCGGCCTATTTTTCATGTTTTTCTGCGCATTTTTCAAAGATTTGTTTTAGCCATAGGTCGTTCTGGTGGCCATCCTGTTGTTTCTGATGCAAACAGCGCACAATGATGTTGCAGGGCATAGACTAGTGGGTTAGAACATCCCACACACCAGTAGGTTTCTTTAGGACCCAATAGCCATGGCCTTTGGCGTCAGATGTACATGTTACAATAATCATTTCTTCACAAAGACCCATTGGCTCCAGCCTAGTAGTTGTAATCTCTGCAGGTGTACACATTTATTTGTGTGACGATTTGCCTGATAATGGGAAAACAGGCAATAATTGCTGCAGTATTACCCTGATGAGCTGAAAAATGCAAAAAAATTAAAAAGTATTCCATGTCCTCACAGGCTCTCAACATATGCTCCCATCCCCTTTTCTTGCTCCCTTCCCTCAATAGTTTTCTCATTTCCTAACCCTATCGATTACCCCCTATCGTTCTTCAGTTCATATCATGAAGTTTCTTTTCCTAGTGCATCTGGAGTCATTGCCACAGTAATCTTGCAGGAATTCCCTGGTATTCTCCCAATAGCTGAAACTGTTCTACCTGTAACTGGCTCCCCAGACCACCTCCAACCCCCCAACTTCACACAGGGTCCCCTATCCCCCTCCCAACCCTTTGCCTTATGTAATTGCATTCAATTTTACTACTCCAAATAGCATTTTGAGCATTTTCCATTTTTGGTTCCAATGGTTTTTTCCTGGAAATCGCTTGTATAAAGCAACAAAAAAAGTCTGATTTTCATTCCTGAAAAGCCTCTGCTGCAAAACATCATGGAGGATATAAACATGTTTATGGGAGCAGGGGGCACTCCCATCTCCATTGAATATTTTAAAACTACTTGTCAGATTTATCCCAAACCATTCAAGGAAATTGAGGCAACACTTTGTTACCAAGATGTTTCTTATGTGGCCCAAATCTGTCCAGCGGTTTTTGCACTATTAATTCCCACAAATTGCACTTTTTCTCTGTGGAAAAACTAATGTGAGTAGTATTTCCAGTTTTGGGGAAACCATGACAAACTTTTTGTTTAGAAAATGTCATCAAAATCCATCAACAAGTCAAAAGTTATTAGCAATAGAATTTTGAGAAAGGTCTATATTTGCAGTGGTTTCACCTTAACGATAGGGTGGCAAACGTTGCCCTATAATATCAACACATACACACACATACACACATCGAGATTGCATGCATCCTCGCCCCTGCCATGCCCTTTCTCGTTCCAGTCCCCAATAGTAAACTGTTGCATTACCACCAACGCCCTCTTTCATGTTGGGACATGGGTTCTGGGCCCCAAAAGTAATTTGTAGTAGTACCCCCACCACACCCTTCCTTGTCTTAGTAACTCTTGGTAACTCTCCCTCATGCTTCTTTTTCCAATGTACCTCATTTTTAAATGTGTTGCATTACTTCCCCAGCCTCTTTCTCATCCCAGTATTCTATTGGCCATGCCTCTCTCTTCCTCTTCCCAGTACTCCCTTAACCTTCTCCCCTCTTCCTCATACTATTACCCTTTTAGTAATCCTTTACATAACCACCCTTACTTCCTTGTCCCAGTACCTCATTAGTAATCTGTTGCATTTCCCCAATTCCTTCTTCCTCATCCCAGTACCCCATTAACTCAGCCTCTATTTTATTCATTCCAGTACTTCATTGCCCCATTTTCCTCTTCCTTGTCCCAATACCCCATTAGTAATCATTGCATTACCCTCAGCTCCCTCTTCCTTGTCCAAGTACCCCAATAGTAATATGATATGCTACCCATAACTCTCTCTTCCTTGTCACGGTAACCAATTAGAAACTGGTTACATTGCCTCCATCTCTTTCTTCCTCATCCCAGTACCTCATTTGTAATCCATTACATTACATTACTGCTACTTTCCTATGTCTCCTCCGGGTACCCGAATAGTAATTTGTGGCATTACCCCAACCTCCCTTCTCATTGTACCAGCACCACATTAGTAATTTGATGCATTATCACTGCCTCTGTATTTCTTGTCCCAATACCCCAATAGCAATGTGCTTGTCTTACCCCACCTCCTGCTTGCTTGTCTTAGTACACTAATAGTCACCCTTGCATAAACATCAACTCCCTCTTACTTGTCCCATTACCCCAATTGTAATATGACACTTTATCACCACACCTGCCTCTTCCTCATCCCAGACCTCCATTAATTCTACCTCTCTCTTCCTTGTAAACGTACCCGATTAGCAATGAATTACATTACCGCCACCTCCCTACATCTCATCCCACTACCTGAATAGTAATTTGCTGCATTACTTCCCTTTCTGCCCCCTCATCACAGTACCCTATTAGTAATCTGTTGCATTATCACCACCCCCTACTTCTCATTCCAATAACTGTATTTAATGCTTTACATTACCCCCACCTTTCTCCTCCCAGTACCCAATTCGTAATCTATTGTATTACCTCTGCCTTTCTCTTCCTTACCAAAGTACCACAACTGTAATCTGTTTCATTGCCACCACCTCGCTCTTCCTCATCCCAGTACCGCATTAGTAATATGGTGCATTATCCCAATCTCTCTGTTTCTCCTTTTAGTACCTCGTTAGTAATCCATTACATGACCACCTCATTCCTATTTCTTGTACCAGTGCTCCAATAGTAATTTGCTGCATTATCCCATCTCCCCTTCTCATCCCAGTACCCCATTAGTAATCTGTTGCATGACCCAATCTCGCTCTTGTTTATCCCAGTGCCCCATTCATAATCTATTTGCTTTCCCTCAATATCCCTCTTCCTCATCCCAATAAAGCATTAGTAATCTGTTCTATTACCCCCACCTGTACCTCAATTATCATCCCAGTACCCCATTTGTAATCCATTACATTACCCCACCTTCCCTGTTCCTTGTCCCAGTAACCCATTAGTAATTTGATACATTACCCCCACCTCTCTTTTCCTCGTCTCAGTACTCCATTACCTCCATCTCACTCCTTCTAAACGCAGTACTCCTTTAGTAATCTTTTGCATTACCCCACCACCCTATTCCTCGTTCCAGCACCCATTAGTAATATGTTGCATTACCTGGAGCCCCTCTTCCTCATCTAAGTACCTTATTGGAAATCCATTGCATTACTGCCACCAACATCTTCCTTGTCCCGGTACCCTGTTACCTTGCCTCTCTCTTCCCCATTGTATTACTCCACTACCCCATCTCATTCTTCCACTTCCAAGTATCTCAGTAAAAATTAATTGCATTACACTAACCTCTGTCTTCCACATCGCAGTAGCCAATTAGCATTATGTTGCATTACCAACGCATCGTTCTTCTTCATCCCAGTACTCAACTTTTTCACCTCTCTGTTCCTTGTACCAGGACTCAATTACGCCCAGCTGTCTTTTCTTTGTACCAATATCCCATTAGTAATCAGTTGCATTAGACCCACCCTCCTCTTCCTCTTTCTCTTTCCAATACCCCATTAGTAAACTGTTTCTTTCCCTCCACTTCACTCTTGCTCATAGCAGTACCTCATTATTTATTAGTATACCATTAGTAATCGGTTGCATTACTCCCGCCTCCTCTCGCTTGTCCCAGTGCTCCCTTGTCATCCATTGCCTTACTGCTACGTTCCTCTTCACTATCCCAGTATCCCATTACCCCGCCTATCTCTTCCTGATCCCAGTACTTCATTTTCCATTCCTCACTACTTCTTGCCCCACTACCCATTAGTAATCCGTTACAATACTCTGCCCCCTCTTGTTCATGCCATTAGCCCATTATTAATCTGTGGCATTACCCCACCCAACTCTTGTTGGTCACTGTATACCATTAGTAATTTGTTGCATGCTACCATCAGATTCGGCCAGGACAGGACAAGAACTAACCGTTTTGAAGTGTCTAGCAACATATGCCAAGGCTGCGTCCTGGCCCCCTTGTGTTTTCTGTTTTACATCTACGACCTGGTCCTTCAGACGTAGATGCCCCACTGATCGCAGGCTGCAAAGTGGGCATATTGTTACTGCCAGTGATGCAGTTCTGATCTCAAAGATTAGAGAGCATTTGCCAAAACACAGTGGCAATAGTTTGTCATCATTCATGTACAACTAAGGCAAACATCGAAATTCAAGTGGAACTGTTAAAAGAAGTGCCTTTTTTGACTACTTGGGAATTCGATTCCAACACATGCTAAATGGGGCTCTCAGCACACTAAATGTAAATTGGTCTTAAAAAGGCGTGCTGGCGTTCTTGGTATGCTAAACCACAACCGAGGCAGGTCTTTTACCATTCACTGCTTTAGAAGCCTGGAAAGCACAAGCTCTACCTGCCGCCCTTTGCGGGTGTGAAATCTGGGAAATGTATCTATAATAGAGGGCAAATTCATCAAACAAATGTTTGGTCTACCTCAGAGCACCCCCACAATACCACTCTGTATAGAAGCAGGTCTTCAACCAATAAAATGAGTGGCAATTTTAAACGATTACTATATGGATGCGGCTGCAGGAATCTGACCATTTAGCTTTGCATAAAGGCATTTAATGGGATGTGCTTGATTCTCCTGGAGACATCGTTGTTCTTGGAACAGACATATTAAAAATCTTTTAGGCGACATTGGTATGGCCCACCTACTGTGTAGTGGAGTAATCATAATATCCGAGGTTACTAAGGAAGTGAGGAGCAGGTTAGACACCCTGGGCCCGATTAATGATTCATGTAATATTTGCCTGGTTGAAAGTGAATTTGCACCACTGAAAAGTTACTTTGCACTGCCGGCACAAACCCTGATTCATGGAACAGTGCAAAGTGTATTTTTTTGCAGTGCAAAGCCCAGGCACACTCAGCACGTAGTCATTTTTGCAGTTCAAAATGACTTTGCCCGGCAAAAATACACTTTGCACAGTTCCATGAATCGGGGTTTGTGTCGGCAGTGCAAAGTCACTTTTCAGCAGTGCAAATTCACTTTGAACCGGGCAATTGTTCCCTGAATCGGGCCCCCTATACTTGGGACCTGCTTTGGAGAGCACAATGGGATTGCACCATTATAAAATGCATCTGTGAATCAGACCTTAGAAACACTGATGTTTAACTAAAAACATGTATCAAAATTTCCTGAATACATTGGGGGTTACGACCCGGGCGCAAAGGGATACCGGGCACCGGTAATGACACCTGTGCCAGTAATCCCTTTGCGCCCTATTCCGAGGTCCCTTTGCAGGTCCTTCCTTAACGCCTGGTTTTAGCAGGCGTTAAGGACGGGACCCGCAAAGGGATACCGGGGTCAATAACGGTACCGCAACTTGCGGTACCGTTATTGCTGCCTTCCCCTTTCCCATTGAGCCCTATTGGAGCTTAAATGGGAATGGGGAATGGCATTTCAAATGGGGACTTACCGGTCCCGCAAAGGGCGGAATGGACCGGTAAGTCCCCATACCACCACATTGGTGGCAGTACCGGTATTGGTGCTAGTCATGGTGCTAATAGCGCCATGACTAGCACCAACCACTCTCATTGAAACCAACTTGGACCCAGAGAGATACCTGAATGATGTATGCTCAAACTTGAATAGAGTTCTGTACACAAAGTTCAGATTGAACGTCCATCCATTAGCTGAGGTCACCCGCAGGTGGTCTTCATCACCTGACAAGTACTGCCCCTCATGCCTCCTTATCAAGGAAACATATATTCATGTTTTACTTGTTTGCACTAAATACAATGATCTGAGGCACAATTGGCTGTTACCAATACTTCTTAAATACCAAGCGAGCTTGCTATATGATGCCTTCGTCATTTGGAAGTTAGCAAGTGCAGCTGAAGTTGTTTTTGCAGTATCAAGTTTTATAATAAATGTCTGGCGCTGTAGATCTAAGGCACTGGGCGGATAAATTCTGTATATACTATATGTATCCATTGCATCAGATCAGCAATCAATTTACTTGTACTTTACAACAGGATGAGAAGATTTGAAAGAGATCAATGTATTAATTGAAGTTATTATTAATATATATTTTTTATAATTATATTGTTTGAAGTGCAAGCTTAGCTTGAGAGCAGCCGAGCAGTGTGTGGGTGGCCGGCATTTGGGCTGGTATTTTTAACAGTAGCAAAGTACTGTGAGTTGACGTCTCTGCGTCGGTATATGCGTCCATTGGGTTTGGTCCTTGGTTAGGTTTTAATAATAGATATCGGATGGGATACACAGTAGTAAAATGTTCCCCAATGGCATCCACTCAGCACTGAGTCCCATGACAGTTTTAATGCATTTGACTCTTCTACAACAATTAGAAAGTGTGTGAACACTTACATTGTGTAAACTGTGTTGCATTAGCAACAGAGTGAAGTACCATACAGAGTTCAGATTCAGGGACTTAGCACCTGGGTATAGTTGCCATCGTGTATCCAAAAGAAAGTGTTTGGTGAGTGGGCATTATTAGCTGGTATAAGCTTGCAATCTGAGTGCTCAAATATGTTAGACACCTCTACAGCAGCTAGCCACAACTATCCTGCTCTATCCTCCCCCTTGCACCCACCAAACTCAGATCCTTTCCCCACTTGACCTCCATGGCCTGCCCCCACACCTAACTCACTCCAAGACCTTCCCTCATCACCTCTATGACCCTCCACCTTGCCACCTCTTACCGTGCTCGCCTACGAAAATGGAAAAGGGACTACCAGCAGCCCCCTTTCTCACTTCATTGGAGGCCATCATTTTTGGTAGTTTTTTTAAGCTTGAGAAATACAACCACACTACTTCTGAAGCTTACAAAATGTGCCATTAGCACTCTGGACAGTATGAATACGTTCTAAGAGCTATAATACGTTTACATGTGTACAACATGCTTGAAACCCTTTTCAAGGCAATCGCTTGGTTGGGGCCTTTTGCATGATCTCTGGGCTGTTGCCACCAGGGAATACCAAGCTGTGTGGGTACTCTTGATTAAGTATCTAGGGGGAGTAATTCATAGATCATGTGCAAGGAGAGGGTGCAAGAAATGGAAAGGAGGAGGAGAGTTTGGTGGAGAATGGTATCGTTATGTTATGTCATAGAAATGTATATAGCGCAACATCCGCCCAGAGGTATCTTGCGGCTAGGCTGTAATGAAAGGAGAAGAAGCCCCAAAAAGAAGAGGACGGTAAAAGCAGGATTAAAACAAATGAGTTTTAAGAGAGCACCAGAAAGACAAATAATTAACTAGAGTGACATAGGGAGAGCGCTCCATAGCACAGCACAGCAGCCTGTGATCGAAAAAGCTCTACACCCAATACGAGAGTATTTAGTCTGAGGAACAGCAATCAGGCAGGGACTGGCCATGCAGAGAGGACGAGTGGGGACATATGGGCAGAATTTTGCCTGAGGTTACCCTGCCCCAGTACCATGCAAAGCACGGTGAACCAAAAACAATGTTTTAAATTGAACAAGTTTGGCCACCGGAAGGCAATGAAGGCTACACAAAACAGGTGTAATATGGGCATGGCTAGATGTCCCTTTGGCGATTCTTGCAGCTGAATTCTGCAAGACCTGTAAACACTGAATCAGGTAAGCAGGTTGAGCCAGATAAAGAGAATTACAGTAATCCAGTGAGGATAGCACAAGAGAAGCAACCACAGGGGCTCTAAACCCAACTGGTATGAAAGGGAGAACTTTATGCAAGATTTTCAACTGATAGTGGGCTTTCTGACGAACAGCCTTAATCTGATTTTCAGCAGAACGAGAGGCTGATATTTTTACCCATAGGTCAATCACAGCCACCACTGGTGCACAATGATTTCATTACCATTTGTTTTGGAATAACACAGGAAGTCAAAAGAGAGAATGAGCTTGGTCAGAGGCTGAATGTAGATGTTAAACAAGATCGGGAAGATGGCAGACCCTTAAGGGACAAAGTAGAAAGCACTGGCAGAGCGGGAACAGCTCGGTATATCTATTCCATATATTTTCTTAAAAGTATTGTTGTCTACATTGGTAGTTTCAAATCCTATTGCCAGAATGACCCCACTTACACTGTGGGGATGATAAAGTCCTAAAGTTTGTTGACATATTATAGCAGCCTCACCCGATGGATCCTGTTGTCCAGAGACCGGGATCAAGAGAAATAAGGACAACAGGATGAGGCTGCTGTAATAGGAATGATACCTCTAGAAGACCTAGAAAAAACAAGGTCACCGAAGTCCAACACCTTTCTACAACATAGACCAACTTATAGTTTAACAGTGCCAGATAAAACAGATGAAGCAGATATAGAAGAGACAGAAGCCAAGACGGAAATTGGTCCCTGAAGATGGTCTAGATGACGGAAATGCACTGGACACCATGAAACTGCCTATGTCTGCAAAAGAATTAAAGCTTAATCGTTTATGAAAAACAAATTGAAGACTACAAAGATCATTGCTTTATGTGAATTTGAGTAACTGATTACTGTCAAATCTTGAAAAATCACCTAATTGAGGGAAATCATATGTGAAAATGTCACCCTGTGTCCTTCCAGACGTCTGGGTAATCCCAAGACAACTATCTTTAGACCCTTGATGGACTCCACAAAGAGGATGAACAGTAGTAGAACACAATTGCTGAAAGAGAAATGTAATCGAGTGCAAGGTGGTAAGGTGCAGGAGGTCAAGGGAAGATATTAAATGTGGCCATTGCTTATGTGTCATGATGGAAGAACTCTCTGAGAAGTTTGGTTTTATGTTTTTTTTCTAAGGTTCAAGAGAAATGAGGCACCTCTTATTTGGAGGAGAAATGTGTTCTGTAGTCTAGGTGACTGACAGAATTGCTAAACCTTTATCCAGAAAGGGATTGGATTCAAATGTCACTGTAGTCTACTGGGATGACTAGTTTCTCTGCCAGGTATGATGGCACACTCTAGCTCCTCTTAAAGAGGATACTGCCTTGTTATCTGAATTTTCATGGTGATGTGAGATTTGAATGGCAGGTTGCTGACAACTTATATTTCCAGTAAGTGAGGAAAAGTGTTAAGATGAGGTGTGAATATATTGAGGTATTAGGCTGAACCTTAGGTGAGGATGTAGAGAAATCCACTTTGTTGAACATGAGCAGACATTCTTTTCTTTCCAGATTAAACTTTAGATATATGCTGTATGTCCAGGGCTACTTGCCCAAAGGCATGATTTGAGGCAACCAATGATGGCTTAACTGTACGTTTAGGCACAGTTCTTTGCTGTTGGCATTCAGGTGTATGTGGATTATGTGATTGTCCAGAAGGAACCAATGGGCTTCCTTCTCAATCCTGAAGATCACAGTGGAGAATGGTGGGAATGTAGTATATGGTGGTTAGCATAGACCACAGGCTGTGATGGTGATATGGTACTGAGTCAGCGGTCTTGAATGGTAGAGGGATGATGAGTTGGTTTGACTTGAAGTAATAGTGTAATTTTTTTGATGATGGGAGCAATGTCATGACTGGTTCAAGGATGTTGCTCTTGAGTGTGACATTTGTTTTGTGGAGGGTAAAGGTGCCTGTTCTGAGGGGGTTGAGGACTAACTCTTTTATGGCCCTGATCATTAAACCCCTTGATATGTTGAAGTCTCAGAGGAAGAGGCTGTTTGTGTTAATAAGTGTAAAAGTGGTCACTAAGCCAGTGAATTCCTTGATATGATATGATATATTATTTTATTTTATAGTGCGCCCATACACAAATATTTCAAAGCGCAATGAGGCAGGGGGAACAGGAGTTACAAGACAACACTAGGCCCAGTGACATTGAGATCCAGAAAGTGAGGGGAGAGGAAGGGGTGAAAGTGCTGAGAGAAAAGGGGTGGGGGGAGAAGTGCCAAGGGAAGGGGAGGAGGAGAAGTACAGAACATAGGACATACGTATTAACCAAGAAGTGCGGCGACTGGTGGCAGTGCAAGTTAAGTGTAGTACGACAAGTGATGGATAGTGCAGGTAGGGGGCATTAGGGTTACAAATACAGCCCCAAGTGCAGGGATGCCGGGAGGCAGTGCAGGTGTCCAGCTGGAAGGACAAGGACCTTGTGCCCATGGTTCAGATGGTGGCCAGGTAATCCAGTACAGAGACAGATAGGCGATCAGCAAGGAAGAGGAAGAGAGAAGGCAGAAGCAAAGAGGAAAGTCTTGAGATGCTTACGGAACTGGAGGTGGCTCTGCTCATGTTGCAGAGAGGCAGGGAGGCTGTTTTAGAGGAGGTGCCCACAGAGGAGAGCGATCTGCCTCCAGCTTGCTTCTTGAAAAAACGATTGACCCTAAAGGAGTTGGAGGTGGAGGAGCGAAGGGCTCAATTAGGAAGATACTTTGGAAGAGAAAGATAGAGATATTTTGGTCCCAGGCCCCAAAAGGCCTTGTGGACAATGCAGAGGGTCTTGAATTCGATCCTTGCAGCCACTGGGAGCCAATCAAGAGATGTCAGTGCTGGAGAGATTTGATCCCTGGACTTGAGGCCAAGGACAAGTCTTGCAGTCCTGTTTTGGATGAGTTGCAGAGGGCGAGAGTATAACCAGACAGATTTAAAAAGGGGCTAGTTCAATAGACAAACCTATAGAGAACCAGGGCTCTGGAGACAGTGAACTTCTAGGGGAAGGATAGGAGTGGTAGAATATCCCTGAGGAGGTGCAGCTGGTAGTTTGATTTGTTAGAGACATCAGAGATGTGAGGGAGGGAGGAGAGATTGGAGTTGAAGATAAGCCTGAGGTTCTTAGCCTCGCAGGTGGGAGCAAGGGGAGGGCCAAGGGAGGCCGGCCAGAGAGTGAGTCGAAAGCAGGTTATTGGTGTGCCAATGAGGAGGATCTCCATCTCACTGGCATTCAAGCAGAGGTCATTGGCAGCAGACCAGTCTTGGATTACAGAGAGATAATACAGGATGAGAGAAGGAGAAAAAGCGGTACTGGTGAGCCTGCAAGCGAGCAGGATGTCATCTGCATAGCATTGGAAGTTGGCGTAGAAAGTAGCAATGCAGGGGACAAAAGGTGCCAGGTATTGGTTGAACAACCAGGGAAAGAGGTTATACCGCTGGGGAACACTGCAGGTGGAGAGAGAGATAGAGGAGAGGAAGGACCCAAGTTGGACCTGAGAGGGTCGGTCCGACAGGAAAGAGGTTAACCATGCCAGGGCCTGATAAGTGATACCCAGAATATCACAGAGCCGGCTGAGCAGGATGGTATGGTTAACAGTATCAAAGTCAGAGGAGAGATCGAGCAGGATGAGGACAGAGGGGAGATTAGAGTCCGGGTTAAAGAGCAGGTCTTCACAGATGTTCAGGAGAGCAGTTTCTGTGCTACTGGCTGCTCTGAAACCAGATTAATGGTCATGGAGGATTCCAACAGATTTGGTGTGGAGATTAAGCTGGGAGATGGCCAGTTTTTCCAGGAGCTTGCCCAGGAAAGGGGCGATAGAGATTGGGTGATGGTTAGCCAGAAGGGAGAGGTTGACTGAGGGCTTTTTGAGAAGAGGGTGCACAAGGGAGTGCTTCAGAGGGAAGGTGCCAGATGTGAAGGAATGGTTACAGAAGTCAGCCAGAGCAGGGGCGAGGGTGGCTATGTGGTCCTTGATGGTTTTTGGAAGAACAGGGAAGAACCTGTTTAGATGAGGTTTTCATAGGTTGGATGTTTCTATATACCTCATCAGGGGAGAAGAGAGGAAAGGCAGAGAAGGGAGGGGTTGTAAAGGAGGACTGGGGGGAGATGAGAGCAAGGGGGGAGGAGCGGAGACGTTGCAAGGGTGGACAGGATGTCCTGAGTTTTAGAGGTAAAGTGTTCAGCCAGGGCCGAGCAGAGGGCCTAGGAGGGGACAGGAGAGGTAGAGATTGCTGCAGGATTGGCCAGCTCCTTGAGTTTTTAAAGAGTTTGGTCGAGTTGTTAGATGTCGCAGAAATGCTGGCTTTGATGTGAGCTCTCTTCTTGGTGAGGACAGAGAGTCGGTATTGCCTTGGGAGCAGGCGTCTGGCCAGTTTGTCAGAGGGTCAGTGGTCGGAGTGTAGGAAAAGAAGTAGTGGAACTATGTTCCCTGCTGGTCTGCCTCGCACCCTACAAACCCCATCCCTGCGCCCCCTGTCCCACACAATCCAAACCCTCAAACAAACACACCTGCTATTTATGGCAATGTGCAGTGCAGTGCACTGAAGTGCAAGCTTCAACTTCTTTCTACACGTTTATTTTAAAACTAAACCATTCCAGAAGGTTTCTTTTTAAAATAGAAGCATGGGAAAAGTGAAACTTAAAAATAAAAAGTATGGGAGCACCGTTCCCGAAAGCTGCCACCCACTTCGACCTCTGCAGAGGGTGCACAAGAAGCCAACAATTTCCATCATCAAGGATGAATGTTGAATGTCATCCTTGTATTTGCAATAGAAAGTAATTGCTTGCATGGATGGTTGTTTGAAGATTTTGAGGGCAATTCTGCTTTGTATATGAGAAAAAGACCATAACTACAAAGACATCTTTATGAGAGGGCAAAGGGGGTCAATGCCCCCGGCCCCCACCTTGGGGGGAGGGTGGCACATAGTTACCTGATGCAAAGATGTCTTTGCCCATTTTATAAAATCATAAATAACATGTCAGGATATTTTATAATGTCCTGGTGTGGCTATAAACCTGCTGCCTAATTGTTGCTGACAAATATGTTCCATTCAGATCAATCATGTAATGCTTCCTGTGTTCACTGTAGTGCATACAGTGTATATGATTATTATAGTATAACTCCTGTAGCATTTTCATGTGTTTGTGGGATATATGTTGACCACTTGCAAAACCGGAGTTAAAATGCATAAATGTTAGTGTCACTACTGGTTAAAAGATAGCTCACTAATTACAGAGATTTTTGTCCACATGATGGATCACAGTCACAAATGATGGCAAGGCCGACTGCCTTTCCTATGTCTGGGGGTTGAGAAACTTGCATGCGCATATACTTTGGGGATAGTAACACCTACTGTGTTTCAAAATAACATTCTTGAAGTGGATCACACAAACTACACAAATTATCATAGCCTCAGTATGGTGCCATTCTAGAGCTCTGTTCCACCTGAAGAGGGTTCTGCAAATTGGGTTTCAACCCCCAATGCAGATTATGAAGTGTTAATAAAGTGTTAAGCGGGAGAAGTGAGTAGGTAGCTGAACTCATGGAACTCATGGATGGGGAACCATAGTGTTGAAGCTAATAATCGGGCTTTAACAACAGATAATGCAGTGATCCTGAACAAATAATCTCATCTCATCTCACTGTATAGTCATGTGCTGTCGTCCATGACAATGTTCACTCCCTCACATTCTGTTGAAATTATTTAGGTCATTGCCTGTTCTTTCCTTTTATTTAGGCCATTTGATTGGAAGGGATCATAGACAGAAAAGAGACGACCAAATATCACACTGAGGCAGGAAAGCTTATTTTCAGGTCTGCTTGTTTGTACAATTTCATATGTACTTTTGGGCATCATTTATAACATTGCAGTTGTCGTCTGTTGGGTTTATTTAAAGGTTCAAAACACAATGCAATGGAAAAAGCAGATGAGATTTTTAGAATTGCATCGATTAGATTTACGCACTACTCTGGCACTTCATCTCAATGATGGAGGAATGAATAATTCCCTATATGAAGAGAACAATGAAGCTAAAATCATTCACCTCTGCCATAATATTCTTCTATAACTTATTTTAATGTTGAGCTATTATGTGATTTAAGGAGTTTTCAAATCAGTCTACAAAACAGGGTATTATTTTAATTCTTGAATTTCAAACACTCACAGATATGTTCACCTACCTATATGTCAAGAAAATGAAAACAGTTTGGTCAAGTGCAGAAATTGCACACTGGGCTCCAATCCCAACTTTTGCCAATCCCCACAAAATGTTCTCATGGTTTTCTTCAAAAATCTCACTCAGTTTAGCTAAGTCATTACGTGTTTGCTGGTATACAGTAAACGTGCCAGCAAGAGTGTTTAGCAGCAGTATTACCGGTCAGGCCAAGGATGAGTTTGCTGGAATATACTTACCAGAATTACTGGCACCAGTATCATTCAATCCGTAAATACCGGCACTAGTAATACCGGCAAAGAAAATACTGGATGGCCTGGAAACCTAATGGCACAGTGGTATCACTGACATATCATGAGATTGGATTTGCTGGTATTACAGGCAGATATTTTCTGGTAACACCAGCAAAACCAAGGCAGAGATAACAACACCTCAGAGCACCTGTTAAATGGACACAGGTGAAGGAAATTAAGTCACAGGTGCACACAATCCACACGGGTGCACCCTATGCACACAGGAACAGTAAAAAAAGGGCCACTCCTTCCCCCAAACACATCCCAACACAACAATGCTGCCAGTAATTGCTGCAAACATGGAGCTGGAGGCACTGCATGCCAATCTACTGTTGCACTGGCTGGAGTACCAGCAGAGGCAACAGGAGGCCAGGGAGAGGATGAGGAAGATGGTGGGGAAGCGGGTGGCATGGCAGAGGTGTGTGGTGATCCTTCACACAAGGGCCATACCCTAGACTCTCACTTACATGCAGATACTAACCCTGTACTGCCTAAACAGGGAGACCATACTTGACCTTCTGACCCACACCCAGGAAGACTTTGGGAGCAGGATCGGCATCAAATCAACCATACCACCGCTGGTAACGCTGGTGTCGGTCCTGCACTTCCTGGCCAGTGGCACATTCCCGCACTCTGTTAGCCAGCTGCATGGCATTTCTCAGCCTGCCTTCTCCATAGTGCTGGCGCAGATGCTTGAGGCCTTCCTGAACTATGTGGATCAGCACATCGCCGTTCACACCACCCAGGCACATTTCAATGCCACCAAGGACCACTTCCATGAATTTGCAGACATGTCCAATGTAGTGGCAGAATTGGAGTGCATACATGTTCAGCTCGTGTCCCCCACACCTCATAGGAGGTCCACAGGAACCGGACGCAGTTCAATTCCCTGAATGTGCAGGTCACCTGTGACGCCAACCTTTCCATCACACACTGCTGTACCTGATTCCCAGGAACGACCCACAATGCAATGGCCCTGCAGAACAGCATGCTGCTGGCCTACATGGAGCTTCACAGAGGATAAAGGACATGCATGTTGGGTGAGTAAATGTATAATACCATTTACCTAGCAACATGAGTAACAGGCAAAGGTGGGGAGGGGCAATGTGACAAATGCATGTCTGGAAAGCACCCTGCACATGCAGGACCCACCATCACACCCCGCAATTGACAGGCTACAACACACATGTGTAGCACATGACTGGAGATGTAGCAGTCATTAAGCAGCCGATCCGTACACAAATTTGGTGTAAAACCGCCCAGCGGTTTGAGCAGTAGGTGTGAGCAAAATGTTTTTTCCATTGCATTTATGAAGATTTCCACACATTTTGGGACCCCCCTCCAACTTTTCCCGCGGTGAACGAAACCACAAACTTCAGAGAATTAATCTGAGAGGGCCATATATTTTTTGCAAGTTCTGGTGAGGATTCGTCCAGATGGGTCAAAGTTATATGCCAACCAAAAAATGCTTGTTCTGTGAGTTGAACAACTTAACCATAAAAACAGGGCTTGCGGTAGCAGCCCTGTAATATATTTGTTAAGCACAAATATATGTGTGTGTAATTTCTATTATTTATATTTAGCTATCATATATGTATATCTATTTATTAAGGCATCAACTTGTCTTTTATAAATCAATGTTTTTAATATTATGCTTGGAAAAAAGGGTTCAAACAAACTGAAATTACCAATACATGTAGTTTCAGTGAAGAACTTTTCTCAATGGATGTTATATTTTAAGTTGCCTTAATGTAAACTTGTGAAATTCAGTGAAAAAACGTTCTTAAAGGTATGGTATGGTTGAAGAGACAAAGACATTCACCAGTTATGATAAGCTATGCAACTTTAACTCAATCCCACTGCCATTCACATCTCATACCACACAAATGACATTTCAGATGACATCACAAAATTGAATATCATTGTGAAATATATACCTATGAGCAATGACCCCCAACAATGCCTCCAATCATTCAGAGAAGACATACCTGATCAAACATTTGACACATTTTCAATCCCTTTCCCCCTAATCATGAATCTACTATGCTTTCCCAATCTTCTGTTTTTGTAACCCACAGTTATTCTCCTTCCTTGTCTTAGTTGTAAACCATTTGAAATCAAATATTTAACGTGGTCACACTGACACATTCATTTGATGTCATTCTGAGAGCACTGATGTTTGCAAATGGCATGATGTGACTGTGGACATTATAACACAACCACTCCCATCCAGAGTGATGGCATAGTCAACGGTTAGCGCCCAGTGTCCATGAGCACATATAAAGCATTTTTCCTCACTTCCCTCCAACCTTCAAGCAGAATATGCTACAATGTACAGGTAGTACACTAATATCTAACTGTTCTCTCCATATTTTTCAACTGTTCTTGCCTTTTTTAGCCTCCAGCTCTGCGGGAAGCACACACCCAAGTGACACACCCGTGTATTATATTTTATTTTCGTAAAGCTTGCATCTCCTCTTGCAAGTTTGTATACATTACAGGGAGCCTAAACAATAGGATTGCTGTAGAAATGACAGTACCACCCCTCAGGGTCCACCTCTGCTAGATGAAGGGCATAGGGTATGAGATAACAGGAAAATGGTCCTGTGACATTTGCCTGCCATAAAGTGTCATAAGAGTGGCAACCTTTCACCACCATAGGAAGCATACCAAAAGCTCAGACTGCAAACTGCCTAGAATCGTCTTTTTTGAAAAAAGATTTGTTTGTCATTCTGCTTTCTGTGGAAATTAAAAAGACAATATTCTGTTGCTTCTGTGAAAACTATAACACATGTATGATAAATGCAGGCTTCCATATGCTTTTTTAACTATGCTTTTTTTCTTTAGCTTTAGTGGGCATTTCTGTGCAATAAAATGCACATGGTAAAGGAACATCTGAGACACACATTGCAATATAAAAATGGCATACATTTGGTGCTCCTGATGAGAATCGATGCAGTGGTACAAGCTAAGCATGAGTGTACCATTTGATTTTAAAGTGTAGCATTGGAAAGTTTGAGATGCTATTGTTACTATTCCCAGGCTGTATGTAAACATACATTGGAGGGGTGGGATGTGTGTATTCGTATATATGTTCACTTTGTTCTCTTTCATCATTTGCAAATGTTAAAATTACAAGATAACAGTTTAAATAATGTAAATATTTACAAACAATGGGCCTCATTACGACCCTGGCGCTAATGGGTTAACAGCGCCGTAAAAGACTGCGGTGCCGTTAACCCATTAGCGCCTGATTACGAGGTCCCTTTGCGGGACCCGACCTTAACGGCTGGTCTACCCAGCTGTGAAAGTAGGGACCCGCAAAGGGACCTTGGTGCTAAGCAATTTGCGGTACCGTACTTAGCGCCTTCCCCATTCCCATAGAGCCATATGGGGCGAAAATGGGAATGGGGAAGGGCCATGGTTCAATGGGGAATTACCGCCCCGCCAACCTTGGAATGGGGTGGTAATTCCCCATTGAACCATGGCGGACCCGTTACAACACTGGCACCAACCATGGTGCTAATAGTGCCATGGCTTAGCGCCGGTGTTGTAATGAGGGCCAATGGGCCTCATTACAACCCTGGCGTTGGACCATGGTGCTATCAGCACCATGGTCCAAGCCGGATTCCGCAATGGTGGATGGCGGATTTACCGCCCCATTCCAAGGTTGGCGGGGCGGTAAATCCCCATTCACCATGGCCCCTTCCCTATTCCCATTTTTGGCCCATAGGGCTCAATGGGAATGGGGAAGGCACTAATTACTGCACCGTAAATTACGGTGCCGTAATTAGCACCAAGGTCCCTTAGCGGGTTGGACTTTAACACCTGCAAAAAGCAGGTGTTAAAGTGTGATTCGGGCGTTAAGGGTTTAACGGCGCCACAGCCTTTTACGGTGCCGTTAACCCCTTAAGGCCAGGGTTGTAATGAGGCCCAATGTCTTGTATATTTGAAAAATGAAGAACATTTTATTAGACATGTCTTGAAAATGAACATTCAGTTCATAGCAGAGTTTCAAGCATCTTGTTGTTATCTGAGAGTGCAGAAGATTTGTGCAAAAGAAACATTTATGTTTGCCCTGTATGTTAATTGTGCTCTCTGAAAATGGTGTTAATAATGTTATTGCCATATTTGGTAGCACATTGCAACACTCAAATCCAGGCTTTATTATTGCAAACATATACGGGATACGGTACTCTTTACCAGACATTATAAGGATATTGCAAGTCACCAAAGGTTATGTGGTCATTTTTACATACAGTGAGGAATATTTATTTCCTCATAATACATGGCTATATACTCCCATTCCCTTTTAATATCTTGACTTAATTTAATGAATGAGATCATCCGTTTGCTAATCCATATGATCAGAGTAGAATCTGTTTGAATTAAAAACAAAAATGCAGTTTCTGATTTGTTGCATAAAACTAGTTTAAGCAGTTTGATCAAATGCATTTAAAGCATTTTCATTTTGTGCTTTAAAATATGTAATAACATGTAGATTCTTCCTCTCATGTGTTAAATTCCATGTACAACATAAACATACAACTTGTCAGTGGAAGGTTGTGAAATGTCACAGAAAGTCAGAAAGCTGTTTTACCAGAAAGGAATGTTAAAACCTGTCACATCTTTAATGAATGTCGACGTTCGCAGCATCACAATTGAAGTGTAATAAATGATTACAGTACATAGATGTTGTCTTTTTCTTATTACAGTTCCATTGTAATGTCACAACTGGCCTGTAATCAGATAGTTATGTACATGCTTTTATATGGATTCTGTGCAGTAAATATTGATAGCAGAATTTGTTTTAAATGCTAGCAGTTTTCATGTATATCCTAAATTGCTTTGATTTCAAGGTTAAAGGAGTTTTGTTTTGGAATCCATAGTTTATAATTTAGAAGAGAATATTTTAGCATGGAGTAAAAATGTACAGTGCTAGTAAAGTAACATTTTACATGTATCCATCTACTGCATTATTTTAAAATGCTTGATAATTGTTCAAAATATTTTATTAAAACATACCTGCAGAATGTTTCCTTAGACATGAAGGTTGTAGGTTTTGGGAGAGTAAAGATGTAAGTGTTTGGAAAGGCAGCTTGTGATAGTGCATGCTCTGAGTCACAATGCAAACACACTCTCAGAATTCAGCAATGTATCTGAACTGTTGAGCTGAAGTGAGAAGGCTAGTGTGTGGACCTGTTGGGTGTACACCTTTGTAGCTTTTGAATGTAGCCAACAAGATGAAGTTGGCCATGTATAGTAAAAGGAGAAGAAGGATTCCTGTATGATCCTCACACGATTTCCATAGGCACATAAGGTTATTTGCAGACAGATCAAACGTACCATCTGGGGTTCTTGCCCATGCCTTTTACACAACCCTGCGTTGACAGAGGACTGCTCAGGATTGCGGACATGTGTCTTAGTCCATGGACATCAGAGGGGCCAATGAGGTGTTCTCTTTGTGAAGGGTGTGTTGAACTTGAAAGCAACGAAAGCAAGTGCTTCATTGCATTTTGTACAGTGTTTTAAATAGGTACCTAGCAATAGCACTCTGTGGATGATTGTAGATTTATGGATTAATTCATTATACGAACATGTAAAGCTTCATGGTATATATACCAAGGTTGTCAGCCTGTGCAACTAGAGGTGGGGAGGGATCGATGTATGAGCATGTGACACGGCAGCAAGGAGGTACTGCTGTAGCTGAAGGCGAGAGATAGTGAGACAGAAGTGCACAAGGTTTGCATAAGTGGTGCCCACTGGTGTGAGACCTTTGTGATTTGGCAAGGAGCAGATATGGATGAGCTTCTGGGGAAGATAGTCAACAGCCCAAGTCAGGAAAGTACTGAAGCCAACCAATCTCCAGCTCCAGGGGTGCTTGCCTGGATGTTTTGAGGCCAGCTGCCTCATCTGTCCAGCCTGGACCTGCTATCTATGAAGGTTAATTAGCCTACTGCCTAATGGATGCTCTGGGGTTCAGTATCCAACACTAGCTCTTGCAATGATCACAACCCAGAATGTGTAGCACATTGGAAGTGGAGCCCGGCAAAAGTGCCTCCCCATGACAATAATGCATCTAAGCAGAATTTTAAAGATAACAGAACGAAGTGCCACAAAATAAGTATGGGTGCGCTTAAGCCTTCAGGACTGTGAATAGTTGACATACTTAGCAAGTAAGGGGCACCATATTGAGAGCTAAAAACCCAAAGAATATGTTCATTTTATGGCTGGTTTAGAAGCAGAGACATTTTGGTGTGTTCACAGAGATGTTGTTTGTGCTACTGGATTTCAAGAGTAGACACTTTTTACAAGGGTGGAAGGATAGAAACACCGTGAGATATGTGAGTTATCCGTCTCACAGTTGAATTTTCTTTACAAAAGTTGCATATGCCCCTAACTACTGAGTCCGTCTGGCCATGAACCCATTTGGCTTTGTGGCACAATGCACTGTAACTGTAGCCCTACTGCATGCTTGGGTGAATTATTATGTTGTGCATTTTGCAGAATGTTTATGTAACCCTTCATTAAATGCTGGGTTCCGCAAAGACCCAATTTAAATTGTATATATATGTGAACAAATGTTTATTGAGACTGTGCTGTTATAAATGTATAGCTGTCTTTGTAAAATGCCTGGAGTCGTACAGTGGGGATTCATTTAGTGTGTTATATGTTACTAAGCCTCCTGAACCAGATCGGGGTGGTGTTGTGGCCCAAAAGGGATAGGAGTTCAATTTTTTTTTTTAAATGAAATGCCCAAGCGTCCATTTTGTTTATTTATTTGAACTCCATCACTGTTTGGTCAGAACGTGGAGGGTGTTGGTTTTGCCTCCAGCAGGTGGAGCAGGTGTGTCCCTTAGGTGAATTTTCCTTGATTTAGTCAGAGGTCCCCCTGCTAGGCGAGGATGTTGGGGAAGTCAGGTGAGAATAGAAAGTGGCATTTGTTCGTGTGGCAGAGATCGGGTGATATGAGACAGGGCGTACACCCATTTGGTGCACTCCGGTCTGCGTTTCTGAAAGGTCTGATTTAGCATTTTTTTGTGAAGCGCATAGTTCCCTTGGAGCCTGGTGTTCGGGTATGTGAGTTCTTACCGCCTCATGAGAGGAGGTGGCCAGTGATCTTTTGCTGGCCCCTCATCCGGGTTTATTTTGTGCAATGTGTCAGAAGCCTGTCTCCTAGCTGTCTACCCACTCTCCGTTTTGGGGTTAGAATCTCTCCAGTCCCAGCTGACAGGTTAAATCTGCGGGTCGGCTCTTGTATCTTCACAGGCCGTTATTGACCACAGCACAGTTGGTAAACCCTGGGGAGGGAGTGTGATGCCCCGGGTAAGGTAAGCATTGATATATACTTTTCCGGTATGGTAGAGAATTGCAGCTATTTTAGTAAGAGTGTGATCTTTTGCCTACTCTGTGCACCTCTGCCTTTGACACTGTCAACCATGCCATCCTGCTCAACCGTTTCTGTGATAATCTGGGTATCATCGTTCAGGCTCTGGCTTGGCTGACCTCATTCCTCTCCGATCTATCTCTATCTCTACCTGTGGTGTTCCCCAGTGTTCTAACCTCTCTCCCCGGCTGTTTAACCAATTTCTGGCACTTCTTGCCCACTGCTTTGCCGCTCTCTGCCCCAACTTTCAGTGCTATGTGGATGACACTCAACTCATTTTCTGGCTCCCCTCCGCCACCTCTTCTCCTTCTCTCATCTCTGACTGTCTGTCCGCCATCCAGGAGTGGTGTGCCGCCAATGATCTCTGCCTTAATGCCAGTAAGACTGAGATTCTCCTCATCGGCACACCAGCTCCCTCCTTTCCTGTCACTCTGTGGCCGGCCTCTCTTGGCCCTCTTCCTGTTCCCACCTGTGAGGCTATAAACCTCATGGTCAGCTTTGATTCCACACTTTCCTTCTCTCCTCACATCTCTGACATCTCTAAGAAGTCACACTACCAGATGCACCTCCTCAGAGGTATTCTTCCTTTCCTCTCCTTCCCCCAGAAGCTCACTGTCTCCAGAGCTCTGGTTCTCTCTATGCTGGACTACTGCAACAGCCTCTTTCTAAATCTGCCTACCTCTACTCTCCACCCTATGCAACTCATCCAAAACAGGACTGCAAGACTTGTCCTTAGCCTCAAGCCCAGGGATCGTATCTCTCCAGGACTGAAATCTCTGCACTGGCTCCCAGTGGCAGTGAGGATTAAGTTCAAAACACTCTGCATTGTCCACAAGGCCTTCTGGGGCCTGGGACCTCAATATCTTCAACTCTCTCTTCCTAAATATTTTCCTTCTCGACCTCTTCGCTCATCCGCCTCCAACTCCCTCAGGGTCAGTTGCTTCTCCAAGCAGTGAGTTGGTGGAAGATCTCTTTCTTCTGCTGGTGCCTCCCTCTGGAACAGCCTCCCTGCCTCACTGAAACTTGAGGAGAACCATCTCTGGTTCTGGAAGCACATCTAGACCTTCCTCTTTGCTTCTGCTTTCTCTCCTCCTCTCCCGTGCTGATCTCCTGGCTGAATCTGAAATTGCACTGATGACCTGGCTACCCTCTGATCTTGGGCCCAACTCCTCGCCCCGCAAGTTGTACACCTGTACTGCCCACCTGGCAAACCTTGCACTTGGGGACTGTTTCTCTATCCCTACAGCCCCTACTAGCATTTTACAGCTTATGTCTGCACTTACCCTTGCACTTTTACCCTTCCCCCCCTTGCACTTGCGCAATCTCAATGCCACCTGCCTAGTAAGATCATTGTCTCTGTCTTCCCTCTGTTTTCCCCTCCCTTGCCCCTCCCTTGAAACACATGTGTATAGGCGCATTATAAATGCCATATCATATCATATTCATATGTATTACTTCTAGTGCATGCATGCTGTGACCATCTATCCTGCGTGTTGGAAGTATCCCATTCAGATGTTTCACTCCATTAGGGCCTGGATTTTCACCTAGTGAGGGTTCTTTCAACCATTAGGGGTTTGTTCCTTGCAACTCCTCACTTTTACGCACATAAAATACTGTGAGCGCTGGAATCCGGATTAAAAAAAAAAAGAGTTGGCTTTGTTGTTTCTTTACGGGTGTAGTCACAACGGGAGCAGCTAGGATTCTCCTAGTTTTGTCCACAACACTTACGTACAAGGCATTGGGGATTGTTATAACCTTCATAGGTGTTACTGGAGTGGCTCTGGGTGTACCCTTATGTGACAGGGCAGTTTAATTCTGTGTTTATTTATTTTCTCTCACTCTTGCAAGAAACACATGCAACATCAAACGCACTATCTTGCTCCCTCTATTAGGCCCCATCACTGAAGATACCTACTCCCATGCCAACCCATCAGCCATGGTAGATCTCTACAATACCACCATCCTCCAAGCCGTTGACAAAATTGACCCACTCAAACACTGCTCACCTGAACTCCTGGTTCACACCTGACCTCAAGAATCTTAGATCGAACAAACGTGTCGCTGAATCAACCTGGAAACCCTCACCATCGAAAAACAACAGGGATCTTTTCATTTCCGCCACCAAAAAATACAAACAGGCAATACTGCTAGCTAAAAACGTTACATACAATGAGCGCATAGCAAATGCCAAATCTAGCAGTAAGGAATTATTCACCATCCTGAGGGACCTTGAGTCTCCCACCAGCCCACCCGATACCTGTCAGAAAGATGAAACCTGGTGTGCTAACATACAGTAAGCACTCCTCGACAAAATAGCTATGCTCCAAAACAAAATCGCAAACAAAAAAGACAAGTTAACAGCCAGCCATTAACACTGACCTACCGATCACGAGAGAGCCTGTACCCCCTCCTTTCGAATTTAGGCCAGTCTCTACCACTGAGATCATCAAAATCATCTCCAGTTTCAAACCGTCAAGGTGTCAAGGCAATATATGCCCTGCCCCTATCATCAAAGACTGTGTTACAGAACTCACCCCATTCATCACCTCTCTCATCTATAGCTCCTCACAAGGTACAGCCCCTAAGAATCTGAAAGAAGCATGGGTCCTCCAGCTTCTAAAAAACCTTCTCTTGACCCAGCATCCTTACTAATTACCATCCCATCACAACAGTCCCCTTCCTCCTGAATATACTTGACGGTGCTGCCTCTCTCCAGATTCAGGAACACCTGGAAAATAACAATCTCCTGGGCGTACACCAATCGGGTTTCCGAACGAGGCACAGGACAGATACGGCACTCCTTGACCTATAAAACCAAATGGACACTAAAATTTCAACGGAAATGTAGCCATACTACTTCTTCTAGACCTCTCTGCAGCATTTGACTTAGTAAATCATAAAATTGTAGGCCACCACCTGGACAGCGCTGCACACTTCTCACCCAATGCCATTGCCTGGATAAAATCATTCCTCTCTGAGCGTACCATGAGAGATTTTTCCAACCTAGATAACAACACTCCAGCCCCTGTTCCCTGCGGGGTTCCTCAAGGATCTTGCATGTCACCAACATATATACAATATATTCTCCAAGCTGCTATTCGATCACCTTGATGAACGTGGAGTATCTTACATAAACTATGCTGACGATATGCAAATTTTAATACACCTAACTGGAGATTACGACACCGACTCCAGCATCCTCAATGACATTTACCAAATCTGGATGGCCCAACATGAACTTTGTCTAAATGATGACAAAACGGAACTACTCCTGGTCGGTACCCAAACACACCTCAAATAACTTAATCCCAAATACAATCACTTCATAATAGATGGAAATACCATTACCGTCTCTAAAGAAGACAAAAACGTTGGGCGTGTACTTGGATTCTTCCTTAACCTTCTCTAGGCAAGTTAATTCCATAATTTCATCAGCAGCATACACCGACAAACTCATTAACGCCTGCAGACCCTACTTATCAGCAGACAGCTGCCTAACCTTAGCAAGAGCCCTCATTCTGTCGAAACTCGATTATTGTAATATCCTCCAGGCTGGCACTGCGACTACCAGCATAAAAAAACTACAGGTCACACAAAACAATGCCTTACGGGCAGCACTAAACATACCAAGAAGAGAACATATCTCTGAAATCGGATGCAAAGTGCGCTGGCTACCAGTTCAGGTCCAGATCAAATTTAAAACAATGGCAATCACCGACAAATGCCTCACTAACATAGCTTCTAAATTTCTAACCTGCTAACTCCAACCAAAACTCCAAAACCACACGCTCCACTACAGCCTTCCCACTCTCTGTTCCGGAATTCAAAAGAACAACGACTGGGGGATGCAGCATCCCAGTTGGGGCAGCCAAAGGTTGGAACACCCTATCTCTATACATTAGATCTAACCCTTCCCACACCTCATTGCGCAGAAATCTCAAAGCCTGGTTCTTCACCTCCGATGTGTAGCCTCTGTGCCTTAATGCTTACAGTTTCATCCTTATTCAATACGCTTTTGTGAATACATCTGCTCTACGTCATTTGCAATTTACCTATGTTAATAAGGATGCACATGTAAATACTGCTGATTATGTACCAACAGAATTACTTTATATGTAAATATCTTATGTCTGTAAATATTCTTATTATGATTTATGCCAAACCACTGTTTTCCATTGTTGCCTGTGGTAAACCTGTAATGTTTATTACCTGCTTGCCAGCGCGCAGATACCTACGGCTTTGGCATGCGCTACAAATGTTAAATAAATACAAAATGAATAAAAAAGCACACAAAGCATGTGAGCAGTGACACAGGGGTTGTGCGTCTTTGCGCACATCTCTGGGGGTTGGTTCAGACTGTGTTTATTCTGTGTTTTCTTTTCACCTCTGGACTTGGCCAGTAGGAGGGTGAAAGCTTCTGTTAAACCGAGGGCCTGTTTCAAGCGGTTCCTATTGCTTACTCATATTTTGTGAGGAAATTTCGTTTTAGCTGCTCCTCCTATTCAGAGGATCATGCATATGTTAGGAGGCTGGATTTTCGTTTCCCACTAGGGTTCTGTCAGCCGTGGCACGTAGCTATGCTAAATTCACAGAGATAGCTGATATTTGACTCCTGGCAACAATATTGAATTCAGGAAAAGCAGTGACAGGGAGAGTTATGCCTTATGTCCAGTTATCGAAGTGAGCGGGAACGGTCGGGAGCGGTGTTCCACTACTTTTATTTTTTTCCGTTTACCATTCCTCTACTTTTTACTACCATATTCACCATTCTATACAGAAGATGTGTCCATTCATATCCTTGTGCAAAGCTGTAATAGGAGCCTTAGTTACTAATCACTAATACTATTGCAATGCCCCGGCTGGAACACCTTGTCATGTGTTGCACTATGCTTCCGCCTACCCTCTTCCTTGCTGAGACCATAGTTCCACTACTTTTTTCGGTACACTTCTACCACTGCTTATGTCCCCTTTCCTTCTGTGTGTGTATGTTTGTTTGGATTATCAGTGTGGTAGTCTGCAGTTACCCAGTTTACCCAGATAGGGTAAAACGGGAATTAAATAAATAGGTGGGGCCTTTTATTTTGTCAGCTCCCGTAGGCATGAAACAGGGCAGGGTTAGGTTTGTCATTTTAGCAAATCATTTGTTTAGTGACAGGGATTAGGCACTAGCAAAGAACATGAACACCAATACGGCTAAAGGTCCCATGTGAAAATCAAAGGATTGTAGTTTTACATTCATGTCTCTATGAAATACACAGTGAGTGTTCTGTGCAAAAGAAAACATGACGTAAGCAACACTACCTCAACTGGCACACTTGCCATCCTGGAACGTTACAGACACAAGTACCATTTCATGTGCAGGGCTTGCAAGACATACAATGCAAGTAGAGCCCATTTGAATTCAAGACATGTCTCAATGCACACATGGAGAACAATGTCAGGGGCATGCATGCAGACATCCGTCTCAGAGCATGTTTGCTGCAAGCCTAAGGGGGTCACTGCCAACATGCTGGCACATGCACAACACACATATACCGTACAGCAGTGCACCACATCGGTACTCACCAGTCGACTTCAGACGTTCCTGTAATTTGCAGACCTGGGTGTGCAGCGACCGGTAAAACCTCTCAGGACCTGCATGTTGTTCCCCGACATCTGCGGTAGAACAGGCCTGGATGAATCACAATGCCTTGCCATGGGTTGTGGATTTAAGATCCTCCCAGCAATTGTGCATGGTCTTCAAGGGGCGGTCTGCCACCCCCTCCATGTTGATGGCATCCGTGATCCTGTCCCAGATCTGCTGAAGTCCTTCCTTGCCGTCATGCATCACAAGGTCAAAGAGGGCATCATAATGCTCCAGGACCTTCACCACCAGGATGTCAACTTCCCTGATGCTGAAGCTGACAGCCCTCTGCCTCTCTGTCAAGGGGATGCCGCTCTGGTCTGATGATGATGGTGCAGACATGGCAACCCCTGAGAAAGGTGTGGGTGGGCAAGGTGGTCCTGGAGCTGGGCTGTGAAGCGTTGGTGGTGGAATGGCATGGTGGGAGTCCAATGTAACAGCTGAGGTGATCACAGGATCAAAGACAGGAGCAGAGGCAATGGATGGACAGCAGGCACTCCAAACTCAGTGCACACACTGGGCAGGGAGCAGCAGATGGGAAAGTTGGAGACAACACAGGGCAGGTGGAGGCAGGTAAAATGGCACAGAGGCAGGAGCATGGGTCTTCCATGTATATCAATGCTGGAAGACATGAATAGAGTGAATGTGCGTGTAAAAAATGCAGAAAGTGTGGACATGTGAAATCCGAGGAAAGGCCCTCAGCGCGTAACTTACGTGACATGCGCTGTACACAGGCGTTCAGCACACCATATTCGGGGATACATTAGTATGTGCAGAGGCAACTCTGAACGTGCATACGAAGGGGAGGAGATGGACAAGTAGAGTACTGCGTATTTTGGGGTGCCACGCAATCCGTTCACTTCAGAGATCATGAAAAAAATCTTATTTTGGTGATGGATTTGCATGCACACATCTACTTTTGATTTTTGTGAGGCTAACATTGAGTTGCGTACTCAATTTTCTCAACTCTGGGTGCCCCTGTGTATTGCGTACCTCTATTCTTACCTGTTGGGTAGCTTCCTGAGGTTCGCGTATGTATTTTTGGAGTTGCTGGGTGCCACTGCGTATCACGTAAAGCTTTTTTCTTTTTCCAGAAGCTATCCTGGCCTTGCGTACACATCTATTTTTTTGGAGGGTTCCTATGCATTATGCACACTGTATTTATCACACCTGGGGTACATTTGAGCCTTGCTGAACTACAGAACTATGTCTTCCATCACAAAGACTGCCCCCTCACTCAAATTGCCCAGGACAATTGCTTAGTGTGCCTTCCATTTTTCACTTACATATGGAACATGAGTGGAAAGGCCCCAAGAGGGAAAGGAGGCAGACGTGACCGGGATCAGGGACGTCCTGTGGAAGCAGCTGTCCCAGCACCAAGGGGACAGGGACGTCCTGCGGAAGCTGCTGTCCAAGCCCCAAGGTGTCAGGGACATCCTGCGGAAGCAGCTGTACCAGCCCCAAGGTTTCAGAGACGTCCTGCGGTAATAGCTGCCCACGCCCAAAAAGGCAAGGAATGTGCTGTGGAAGCAGCTGCCCCAGCCCAAAAGGGTAGGGGATGTGCTGTGGAAGCAGCTGCCATTGCCCAAAAGGGTAAGGGATGTGCTGCGGAAGCAGCTGGCCCAGCCCAAAAGGGTAAGGGATGTGCTTCGGAAGCATCTGGACCCCAGAGTGGTCCCAGCTACACAGGGGTGGCAACCAAACCTTGTGGCATGAAGGCACAGCCTGCAAAGCAGAAACAGGCTCATCCCCATGACACAGCACAGGACACTGACACATTGAGGAAGAAAATCTTCAATGGTGAGGAACTCAAGATCCTCATGGACTACGTGGCCAGTCACCACCGTGACATGTGCCACCAACCCGGGAGCACACATACACCTGCTCACCATATGGTGCATTGGCAGTATGTCATGGATTAGATCAATGCCATAGGTTTTGAGAAGCACACTGCTGCACAGGTAGTGAAGCGCTGGAATGACCTCACCCATCACACCAAGTCCAAGCTGGGTGCCAACCTAGCCTCTGCTCTGGCAACAGGGGGGTCACCAGATGAGAAGGAGCTGGACGAGCATGAAGAGGCTATGAGCCAATTAATTCTACTGGAGCAGGTGCAAGGTGTGGGAGGCCTGGAAAAGTACGAGGACACGTCCTGTGAGTGACCAACATTTTGCATCCAGAGTACGTGTAGTGAAGCGTCACCAAGATGTATAATTATGGTGCACATCTGGCTGCATTTGAATGACTGCCCCGGGTGAACCATGTTGTGGTGTACTGACTCCTGTCTAGTGTACACAAGAGTGGATACAACCCATGTGTTGTACATCAGTTGAACATGGCTGTGTGGCAGTATTCATCCCCCACTAGCATACTCCCACAACATCTGCAACATGATACCATAACGTGCGCTCTTATTAGCTGCATCCTTGATTTCAGTGACGCTACCCTGCTAGACATGTGTTGTTGTCCGAAAAACAAGTTACACTTCATTCCCTGCAGGGTATAGATTTTCTTTTCACACATGTACGCAGGTGCTTCCATGCTACATAGAACATACAATATGACAACCAACACACCTTACAGCGTGCCCTGGTTGAGTGTGCATATGTCTAGACTGTGCACATCCCCACTGCCCCCAATGGAAATGACTCCTGAGGCAAATTGTTGCGAGGCCTGATTCCTGTTACCCTTCCACACTCAGCCCACACTCCATGGGTACATTCCCCTCTCCCTCTTGTGGGTCACTGTACCTTGTACCTATCTACAACTCCATTGACTTACTCTCTACACTTCAGAGACCTTGGCTAAGTAGTACCCTTACAGCCATACATCAACTGGGACTGTTTCCTTTTTCACATACTTACAGCATGTTCCCATTGTATACAGTTCCTGTACCAGGTCCATACTGGTGTGGCATGTGATGGATGCAGACTTGGGTGTGGATATATGTGTCTGCCTGTTGCCATGTGATGTAATTGCATGTCACAGAGCCACATGGCCATGCCCATTTCACTGGTATTAGTCAACAGTTAGCTGTGCCATGGGCCATAATATTCTTCTTAACGACCATGTATGTTGGCAATTTGTTCACTGGCAGCATGGCCCTGAGCAGGAAATGGTGTTGCCAGTCTGCATATGCCATGATCAAATTGCTTGTTGTACATAGTGTGTGAATGCTGTATTTCTTATGGTGATATGCCATGCATTTTTTTGCATGACAGCAATGTGATACAAATGTTTACCTTAGACATGTTGCGCATGACTCCACATGTATTCTTCTGTCCATGTGCAGGTGAGGAAGCACCAGATATAGAGGAGGTGGAAGAGGAGGACGAAAAGTCTTTGGCACTTCCGATCACCAGTGGAGGACATGGCGTGGCAGGCCTTGAGAATCCATTGGTGCTACAGACCATCCTGAGCCGTGCTGCAGACAATACTGACTCTTTTTACTCCAGTACCTCTGATGCTAATCTGGATGTGCAGTCCTCAATGATGGTGGAGGTAAGTGAACTAATGGATAGAGCAGTTGGGGCCTGTGAGTCTATAGGGGTCAGATGCCTTCAAAAGGCCAGTCAGCGGTGTCACGGTTGTATGTGGTGGTTATGGCTGCAAGGCCATACTCCCATGTATGGGTTTCTGTTCCTGGGTCAGATGTCAAAGGGAGGGTTGCAGTCCTGAAGCTAGAGACAGTGGCATCACAGCAAGGGCCATGCTCCCTTGGATCAGGGAGGTGTGGGCCCCACACACATGGGGGACACGTGCAGGCTGGGCAGACAGTGTGGGAGCTGCAGATGTTGCATTCCGCACACCAACAGGGTGTGGCCTATGAGAGATTGGCTGAGGTCATGGATAGGGTGGCCAGTTCCATGATCCCCCAGCAATGCAGGTGCAGCAATGGCTGTAGGTCATGCGGTCCACATGCCGCTCCCACAGGCTGTGCACTGAGGCCAACATCAGGGGCCGACGGGCAGATCTGCAGTGTCTGCAGGCATCAATGCTTGCAGAGGGTCGGGCACACAGGGAAGCACTAAGGCATGAGTTGTTGGACAACAGAGCTGTAATCCATGAGAAAGAGGCAGCCAGCAGAAGACTGTTTCCGCTAGGAGATGTTATCATTGAGGAAGACAATTGTGGAAGGACTCCCTGCAACACGTGAGGTTGTGCATGGTGACCTCCAAGCCCTCAGTCTGCTGCTGCATTCACCAGTGTCATGCATGGCCTATGCCACTGAGGACCAGGCCAGGGCACTGTGTGGTGAGCCTGCAGCACCACTGCCACCTTCTGATTTACTGCATAATGGTGGTGCCAGCAGAGACATGCCTCCCGGTCCAGCATAGCCGTGCGGTCCATGAGCCCATGAAGGGGATTATTTATTTATTTTTTAAATCATTTTATTTTTTACATCCACCCATGCACCCTGCCCCTCGGGTACCCACATTCCTCCCCCACCCTAGGTCCATTTTGTTGTTAATTTTTCAATGATTTAGTTAACCCCAGGCCCAGATGTTGGCATTTTATTTTTGAGTTGCCCTTTGCAGGTTTTATTTTTATTATTTGACTTATTTTTCTATTTTTCCTGTATTTGTGCTGATCACCTCTCAAGGCATGACGTTTGAAGTGGTGGACATGCAGGCATGCAAAGTGCGATCAACTATGGCCACACCTATTGTGGTGTAGTGCATGTCATTGGCCATCTCCAATCCAGGCAGTGTACTCCTTGATGTGTTTTTAGCTTGGCCTTCCCTCTAAGTGTCACTCTCTCTACCTCTCCGGGTTCGGGTATGCTGCACTCATGGACAGATCACAATCTATGTTCTGTCTGAGCTTTACGCCATGCCGGTAAGGTATCTAGTGCCATGCCGCAAAAGGCTCCCAAAAAGTCCTTACCGGCATCAAGCGTAGTCCAGCTAAAACTACCGACATTGTTCAATACATCATTAGCGGTGACCGTAAATAGCAGTGACCGTAATTAGCGGTCAACGCTATTTAAGGTCACCGCTAACAAGCAGAACCGGAAGTAGCGTCAACTTACAGAAACGGGAAGGAGCATGGCGGCCATATTTAATAACACAGTCCATTGCCATCCTCACCACACAGGACCCCTGGGACACTGCTGATTGTCAGAAAACATCCACCTCCAAGACCACAATGCCTAAGGCCCTGAAGAAGGGAGCTGCCCGCCTGAGAAAGGAACGATTTAATGAGGATGAGCTCCAGATGCTTGTGGACACACTGCACGAGCATGCAGCCACAGTCTTCTCCAGCAACATGAGGAGAGAGGCAGTGCTAAGGAAAAAAGAGATTTGGGCACTTGTTGCCCAGAAGGTTAGTGCTCTGGGCAACACACCACGCACAGTGAAAGACTGCTGTAAGCGATGGGACGACCTGCGACTAAGGGTGCGCAACATCCTCTCTGTCAATCGCAGCCAGGCCATGGGAACAGGAGGAAGTCCCATTTCCCCGATAAAGCTCACCCCATGGGAGGACATATGCGCAAGCATGATTGGGATGGAATCCATCGAAGGTGTAGGCGAAATGGAGTGTGGCACCACAACATCGGGCGATGGAGGTGAGTGTCCAAAGTAAACACTGCTATGCCAAATCTGATGAAAGTCAACCTCAATGTCAGTCCCAAGAGTCAAGCTATGGTCGCCCACACACACACACACTCCCCGCAAAGTAGACCGATGCATGACAGACACATGCAGATGCTGGTGCAAGGCAATATCGTACATGACACGTACCACACAAAGTAGGGAATTCCACGAGGCACACAGCGTGCATGTCCAAAATAGTATGCATGTCAGACAGCACTGTTCCTGGCCAACATGAGTGATGGCGACATATGCCTGCATTAACCACCCATGGAAGAAATGAAGTGCCCTTCCAAACACAAATGCCTATTACCCCCAATTGTGTGGATGAACAATTGTCCCAATGTATGTATGATGCCTATTAAAACATCACTCATGCCGTCCCTCTCTTCCACCCCCACAGGCACCGACCATGACAGCGATGGGCAGGACGCAACCCCTGCACAGGCCACACCCCGTAAGAGGTCCCAGTAGTACAGCAACAGGCCGTCAACCTCGAGGGGACAAGCCAGGGGGCGCCGTGTATCAGCATCACAGCCACCGCAGGTACCCATTGCACCTGTGCCACCAAGGCCTGTGGAGGCCACAGCACCACCACCACCTCCACCCACTGGTCAGCCTGATGACATATGCGAGGCACCACATTCGGAGGAGTCGAGTTTGGCAGGAGAGGTGGCAGCCATGGCACCCCTGACTGTGGATGACACACAGGAGGACATCTGGGTCACAATGGAGGACAATCTATTGGATGTGGTCCATACCCCAACTCAACTTGCATCCCCCCAAGTATCATTGTTCGATACCGGGAATGCCACCACCCCAGAGCAATCCGGCCATGACCACACAGAGGGACACGTCAGTCCAGTTTTCAGTACTGGGGAGGCTGAGCAGGCTGGGCATGACAGCCAGGGGCCCAATACCTCCACAGGTGCACCCGCAGGGCGGCAGCAGGCTGACCTGCTAACTTCCCTCGTGCATGAGTTCGTACAGGACAACAGGCTGGCCAGAGAGGAGTGGCATACAGAGTTATCTGCACTAGGCCGGTCCATTACAGACAACACTGCCTCCATGGTGAGATCTTTCTCGGACAACACCAGCCGCCTCTGCGAGGAGGTCTCAGCCCTCCAGCAGGTGTTAGGGCGCATCCCGCCACATGACCTCAGCAGGTGGCCACACCGTTGTCCTGCATTTCCACGCAAAACTAGCCCGCTCCGCAGGTCGGCCGTACACAGCGCCGACAAGACATGCCGCCCCCTGGGCCAGGGAGTGCTGAGTAAATCTCATGGCAGCCTCATGTAGGCTTCGGGACTCAATGGGAGTTGTGTGGGGGAGTTGTG
Organism: Ambystoma mexicanum; assembly: GCF_040938575.1. Taxonomy (NCBI): domain Eukaryota; kingdom Metazoa; phylum Chordata; class Amphibia; order Caudata; family Ambystomatidae; genus Ambystoma; species Ambystoma mexicanum. Next base: position 394,941,106 of record NC_090936.1, read on the forward strand.
GGGGGAGGTGGAGGGGAGTGAGGGTGTGTGGGGGAGTTGTGGGGGAGTGAGAGGGGGTGAGGGTGTGTGGGGGAGTTGTGGGGGGAGGGGGAGGTGGGTGAAGGTGTGTTGGGGGGTTGTGGGGGGAGGGGGAGAGGGTGGTTGAGGGTTTTGTCACTTAAGTTTACTTTGTTACATTTAATACACTGGTTGTGTGAAAATCAAGACCTGAGTGGACATTCATCATTGCGCAGGTGTCAATTATTCAGTTACAGTGCATGGTTTAGTTGTACCCCCACACCCAGTGCCCTCTGTCCAACCATCATGTCACCCTCTGCTGCCATGTGTGTCACAAATATTGTGCAATCAGGGACTTGCACACAGTATGGCCCTCCTGTGCATCGCCACCGCGATGATGTCCAGCCACATCTTCTTCCTCCCCTTTATCATCACCAGGTGGTAGCAGTCCAATGTCAGGGGGTGGGGGCACGTTCGGCGGATGCACATATCATGCAGCTCGACACATGCCATGATGATCTTGGCCACCTTCTCATTCCTGTAGTGAAGTGCCCCACCCGACCGGCTGAGGCAGTGAAATAGTGCCTTCAACAGACCAAAGGTCTGCTCGATGTCCACACAGGTATGGGAATGGGAACAATTGTAGTCCTCCTCGTGCCTATTCTGTGGGTTTCGGACAGGGGTGAGGAGCCACGGCTTCAAAGGATAGCCACTATCACCTGGATGCGAGGCAATTAAAGGTAAATGTCATGCGAATAATGATGGACAGATGTACTAGTCACACATGCCGGCAGATTATCGTTGGTCACATGCACATGTCCCTGGTTGTATGCAAGCTATTTTTTGGCCCTCAATGTGTCCTGTGCCATGGAATAATGGTGTGGGTTGCATCTTCAAGATGATACACGGTGTGCTCTGCCGTATTGTAGCTCATGCATTGTGTACGCATATTGCTGTGTTTGTGTGAATTTGATGATTTGTTGTGTTGTGTAGGATTTTCTGATGGTGAGCATTGGCAGTAGCCTCTGCAACTTTTGGCATTCTGCGCTGATTCTTCCCATGGTGACATGCAGCATTCCTGTGGTTGATCTGGGATAATGTGCACCACAATGTGTGAAGATCTTGCTTGCGTCACCTTTCATCTCCACCTGTTTGTGGTGGTATAGTTTGTGATTTCGTTAAACCACCTCCATGGCATGGAGGCCACCTTTTGTTTCTAGTATCTCCTGGGGAGTCTATGGTAGAGATATGTATTCTGTTGTGTGCTTGAGGTGGAGCACCGACACTACCTTCAGTAGAGGGGGGATGGCGGTGCATATTTTAATGAGACTGACAGTCGTATATCATGTGCACAATGGTGTTGATGGTGTCATGGTCCAGACGGTGCGGGGTGTGGTTGTGCTGCGTGGTTGGGTTGGCGGTACTGGCTCTGATGTTTGGGATTGGGGGCTGCATGCATGGTTAAGCAGAGTGCACTGGTGGGGCATGCAGGGCCTGTCTCACCCTCCTTCTCCTGCGGCGTCTCCTCTGTGGTGCCTGCTGTTGTCGTTGGTGTTGCTGCTGGTGTTGCAATGCATGCATGTCCTCCAGCTGAAGTGTTGATGCTGCTATTGTATTGATCTTGGTGTGCTAAGGGGTCTGGTGTTTGAGTGTGCTCATTTTGTAGTGGGGTAAACTCCATTGCCTCCACCTGTGCTGATTGTGTGCACCTGTGGCATTTGGGATCACTGCACATGGCATTTTACGGTAGGTCTGCGATGCCGGTATTTACGGCATGCCAGTAGGCCCTTTTAATGCCTTCATGAAGCCACAATCTGCATGTCCGCTTAACTTGTGATCTACTCCAGTTTACGGCATGCCGCTATTGCCGGCATGGTGGGTCGTGTGCCCGCGCCCTGACCGCTATTAACGGCACCGTACTTTAGGATGCCGTTAATAACAGTCGGGCTGGTCAGAATAGCCCATAGCGGTATTCGATGCCGGTATTCCTTTACTGGCATCGTTGGTCCCTTAGCACCAACCTCGGAATGACCCCCGTAATCTTCCTGAGACATGGTAGTTTCTCAATCAGTGACCAGGGAAGTGTGTCCACTTGGCAGGGTTGACTTAGGCCATGTAATAAGCCCGATTCAAGGGATGCTTAAGAGCAGAGGTGGCAAATGGTTTAAGGGTTTCAATCAGGTTTTCAGGGAAATGACCAGGATGTGGCCAGAGGCCAAGTGAGCTGAAATGGTAGTCATAATAGATTATTATGAAATGAGAGATTACCAGGGATGCCAGCACGTTTGTGTGGATACAATGTTTATCACTGGTTCAAAGGAAACTTGTTTAATTCTCAACCCCTGCATATTGATGAAGTGTCTTTGTAAAAGCCATGTGATTCACGCCTGGGGGTAAGAGGTCCCAGACCAGATGAAACTTGTGATAAATTAGGATTGTTGTAAGTGAATATGTGACCATGTGATGATGTCACAAACGACTATGGAAACATCCCAAAAAGGGTCTGTACCGTGAATAGGATCTAATGCAAATATGTATTGAAGGAGGTGGTGATTAAGTGAATGTATCCAATGAGAGTGTGGGAACTTAGGGGCGGGGGTAGATTTCCTTGTACAGGGTTAGCAAATCATGTTTGAGGGATGACTTTGTAACAGAATATGTGGCAGTGCTATATGTTGCAGTGTGGCTCGTAGTGAATCAGGTTATTTCTGTCTCTAAGGAGTCATAAAGCCCCTCCCAGCCATTTGTATACTATAAACTTGCTTAACGGACAAACCTGCACTCACTTCTTGAGAGGTGATCCTATTTTGAGTAAGGTGATCAGAGGTCCACCCCCACAAAAGCCGCGCTGTAGAGATGTCCCCCTAATTTGTCATTAAAATAACTGCTAACTATACTGTAACAGCAAACGTATGGAAGCCCTGTTTAAGAGTGTTTACACTGTTTCTTAAGGTTAGCATTGTACCTAGGAAGTTCTGATTGCCCAAAATGGAAAAGTGAGTATATGCAAGCTACCATACTGAATACTGGTTAATGGATCAGTTATGTTTTTCCCACTGTTATTAAATGACATTAAGGGTCCAATTCATGGAAAAGTGTGCAGAGATCCTGAAAAGACTGAGTGCCGAGAATGCCTCTGCGTGAGCCTGCGCGCAGACGTGTATCTTCGAGCTCTGCGTATTCATAGAATTGTTTGCGCAAATTGACTATATACGCAAGTCACCACCAGCATGCCCCTGACACGCCACCACGTAAAGCAAAAAGAGCCAGATACAGCTAGCTTTGTGTACTCCTAGGGCATGAACACATGCACCCTTGAAACAGTGCATGGGGTCCCCCGCAACCATGTCTGAAACTCGCAGACGCTGCGTGGAGTCCCCCATAACTATTAATGGCAGCCCTGCATCATGCGTACACATTTCTGTAATGCAGGTAAAAATCAGGAAAATGTATGTGCGAACCCCCCCCGTAACTGTTCATGCACTGTGCTACACTACGTATGCGCACCCCTTAGTTAGTTCTGTGCCCTGTCTCTGTGCATGCACCGCTGAATCCCACATGCAATCTCACTTTTACGAGGTGATTTCTTTGCACACGTGTCTGTACGCCTTTCTTTGGGTGGCGGATAAATTGAGAGCTGTGGCCCGTTCCTCGAACAAGAGCTAACACGGTCAGATCCATGAATACAATTCATTTTGCACATTTGGGGGCATGCATTGGACTGCCTGTGGCCCATCCCTCGTAATGCCCACATTTTAGCATGTTCTTCCCTGTATGCGTGTTCCGCCCCCTACTCTGGCCTCTGCGCAGGTCATACCCATGCTCTGTGAAGTATCTCGCGCAGGGCGATTGACTGCACGCAGAGATGTGCAGAGCCTGAGCAAATTCCATGCAAAGTACGAAAAAGTCCCATGTAGTCAATTACATAAATTGACGAATGGGATTTTGTGCGTGGTTTGGTGTGCCATGTCCCTACTTACTGCGCAGAAAATTCCATGAATCAGGCCCAAAGTACTTGATCAACATTTGGAAACTCTGGCATAGTTGCATAGCTTGGCGAGCCAGGCAAGACTTTGGTCAGACTGGGATAACAACCACTCTATAGCTAGGTTTTGAGCCAGTGACTGGCTAAAATATGCCCCGGACATCGCCAACTCATCGTAAAAATACAGTTTGAGAAACAAAGTCTGTCCCCTCTTAGGTGTTGAAGTTGTGTCTTGTATCATTTGAAGGGAGTTTTTAACTTGCTATGCTACACCTGACAGTTGCATCTTCACACAGAAATGTACAAAGCCATTTTGCAGCATGGCACATCATACTCATCAAATACAATATTGTGATGGTACCATGTCAGACCTACTGTCTTTGTCAATATTGTTCTTGATCTGTTTCTGTAAGGTCCACACAGAAAATATAACCACTTTAGCATGACAGTTCTGCCATTCATACACAATCTATTATTAGGTATCAACATATGGCATAATGAGTTCTATAAATCAAAATGAGAAAAACATCTTTATATTTAAAGAGGAATGTATGTATTTATGTATGTTTGTCCGACTATACAAATCAACACTGTTGAACCCACTTCTACCAAATTTTGCATGGTTTCATCATTTGTCTGGGGCAAGCTTGTAGTCTATGGTTGGATGCAAATAATTCACTCTGTAGACAGCCTCATTTACTGACGCTCACCCCGATTCACTGCAGTGGGTACTTGTGGGATATTTTGACCCACTCAACGGTGCTGTGCTACATCACTTTGCTGCATTGGTGCAAGAATGACCAAAATGGCTGCGCTGACTCCTGTGCGCGCCAAGATCTCAAAACTGCGTGTTTGTAACAATCAGAAAATGGCGGCACCACCCTGTCACCTGTCACACACATTTCAGGGGGGGGGGTGAAACAGAATACTCACTGCAGGAATGTGCAAGTGTGCTCTGCAACATTTTACATGGAGTGAAGTGAAAGAGGCAGCATTATTTTGCTGAAAACCCAAAATGCCTCTTTAAAATCACACTTTCTCAATCTTAAAAGTGCTTCCGGGCGCTAAATTCATCAAATTTCTCATGAACCACTGTGATTTAAACAGCCTGCAATGCTCAGGATCATTCATTGTGTCTCAGAGGAACCGGGCCTCATTTGAATGACAGCTCCTGTCAAATGTATCCTTGAAAAATCAACTTGGGGCTTTGTTTTCATTTTACACAGGAAACGCATCTATTTTCTTTGCAACAGTATCAAGAATCAGCTGTCCAGAGAAAGACTCTAAATAGATGTCTTTAACTGTATCCATGCTGCAAAACAACTCCAGCACTCAAGAAAAGATCTATAGCTGCACAAAGTGTATATTTGCTGGAGATGAAAACCGGATTTAAAGAAATAGTAAAATGTGCTTTTTCCTTACTGAAGGGGGGAAATCGCCTATTTAAAAGTACATTATTGAGTAAATGTTTGATTACTTAGAAATGTAAAAGGATGTGTTACTGTTAAAAATACACCTATAAACTGTTTTAATTCTAAGTTTTAAATTCAAGATTTAAAAGGAGAAAATCCTGAGGCTGAGTTGGCAAACTATACACAAAAAGAAATTGCTCTGCCAGTTGCTAGCCCTGAGAAGGTGTGACACCTCATAAACTTCTGGAACAGGAAATGCTCATTGCTAGCTTGGAGGCTTTGAATACCCAGGACAAAGGACTTCCCAAGTCGTCATCAGAAATTCCTTTTTGCTCCAGGCTGGGACAATAGCAGGCTGAGACTCTCACCTTTCAAGTGTGAGGGGCAGTAAACTACAATCAAAAGAGAGGCCCCTCATCCTGCTTCAAAGGAATTGACATTTGCTTGCAGTTGGGGAAAAGAAAAGAAAAACTGATTAAGTGACAATAGACTTCCTTTTGGTTTTAAAAAGCCTATTTTGTAACTGAACTTCAAGACAGTCAACTTTGCAGCAAGAATGAGAACAAATATGAAAAGTTTGTAGGTTTAAATCTAATTTTATGCTCTTTCTGTGAAAACTGGGTAGAACTCATTACTGCATAAGGAACAGAAGTTGTAAAGAATGACAGATTGTGGGGAACGTATTGATATTGCGCAAATAGCATGTTGCACACACATTCCAGGGGTAAATGTGCATCTGTGTACCAAGTTGGGAAATTTTAGGCCAAATCTTTCATGGTTAAAATTGCCAAAATGTAGCAGAAAGGCAAAACCAGGTCCCACAGACTTGGGGTTTATATTGAAATATGACCCACATAATATTTAACTTGTGTATCTGATTTTCTCAGAGGTTATAACTGTATAAATATGTATTTGTGGCAAAGTTAGATTTTGGTTCCAGTGGCTAGGGGAGTTTTCTAGTCATTGTAAAAATCATCCCATAAACATGACATCCTTTTCTACGATCCAATCAGTGAAGAGCAAGGTGGAAACTATGCTCTTGCCCAATCCTAGCATTATGGGTCTTGGCAGTAAGTCTGCCACTGCCATATTCTTTAGTGATATCATTTGGAATGATAAATAAGAGAAACTGACAGCACACACACAATGATTCCTGACTTTCTTCCTGATTTCCTGCGTGGCGTCCTGTTCCTGATTTCTTCATCCTGCTTGATCCTGATTCCAGATTTCATTGCAAAGCTGAGGCCTATGCATTGCTGAACCCCTTTTCAGCTAGGCCTCAAATTCTAAAAATCCAAAAAACTCAAGGGAAGCATCTTGATCCAACCTCGCTTGCTACTACTAGATGCATGCCTGCAAACTCGCCATCCCACTGATCTCCTGTCTCCAGTAACCATAAGGGCCAGTCCAGTGCAGTCCGATGACCAGAACAGCCTAGATGATCCTGTCCTGCCAGAGTTGCTCAGCTGTCCTTGGTTAGACCCAATCCGTGTGATGACCAGAACCCTTGACGGTCCAAAATCCTAAATTAAAGTGGACTGTAAGTATTCGGAATCATAGAAAACCATAGCATACCTTGCCTTGCCTTGTCTCATCCCAATCTCTAAACCATCCTAAACTTACCTTAAATAACTTGTAACCTTGTCAGAATCCTTATTGCAATCCTGTCTTTGATTTATCTTGCTGAACGCCATTTATTTAGTTATTTTTATCTTGTGTAAATCTTACATTATCAATCCTACTTCGAGTGGTCCGACTGGTTCTGCCGGGGCGGAGGTTGGGGATCTTGTGTTGAAGTCATGAATCAACTGGAGAGCTTACTGTGTCCCTCCTTCGTATTCTAGCTGGAATGCTCTAGCATAGAGTAAAACTATCGGAAATATTTTATTGTCCAAACTGAGTTTCTTTTCTGTTTTTTCTATCGACTTTTCTAAAAACGCCTCTCATTCAAACTTGCATATCTTCCTCAATTTAATAGCTAGATACTTCATTTCAACACTGGATTATACCTTAAACCTATAGCTACATCCCAACTCCAAACCAGTGTATGTCACATGTTTTTCTTAAAAAACGTTTGGTCAATTTTAGGCAGGAATCCATAATTTTGCAAAGTTTTACATGTGTGATTTTTATTCTAAATTATTTTCAACCTTCCATTCAGATTCAAAGTGTTTACTTTTGCTCAAACTATAGCTCATGATTGTCAGTATCTTTCCAATGTTGCTCCCATAGAGATTTGTACTGATTTAAGGATTTTAGCACACATTCACTGTTTTACTCAACCATTTCCGAATGTCATTTTAAAGTGTAAGATTCCAAATCTGTTTTTCTCTCTTGTTTGGGGAGGGAATATTGGATTTGAATTCTGTTGTCTATTCCTTATTCCTGATTACCTGCTGCTTCCTTATATCTATTTAGAATTGTTTGTTTGTGAGTTGAGGAATATTGCAGGGGAAAATCCTAACTTAAATGCTATCTTTCCAAACAAGCCAAAAGTGTACTTTCTCAGTGTTTTATATTTTGTGTTGCTAAAGACTGAAATTAAATGCATTGCATACCTTCATATCTGTTATTGTCACCACATTGGTGATTGCAGCTCCATTTATTAAAAGTATATGTTTGATTTGAGTTTTAAATAAATATTACCTTTACCAACCAGCCTGATTCCTGGTCCATTGTGACCTGGGGTATTTGACAAGGGGTGTGATATGAGTGGTATATCACTCAGAATATTGAACCTATATATATAATATGCCGACCAGACAACAAGAGTAACTTTCTTCAGGGCAAATGAGATGCCAGAGCAAACTGAAGCAATAATTGCTGACATGAGGACAAGAGCAACATCCTCCAGGGCACATGAGACACCAGAGCAAACTAAAGTAAAACACAAAGCAAGACTTGTTGACAAGAGGACAAGAGCACATGAGACACCACTCAATCAGGACATGGGCAATGGTGGGTACCCCAGCTAGTACAACAATGAATACAAAATGTACATGGCACACTTCTAGTTAGGGCCATCATGGACACATAGAAGGAAAAGTACAAAAGCAGTCCCTAACAGAACAGCACTCCTGTCGTGGTGTGCACACTAACCACATTTGCTCTGCATCATCCCACGGAGCAACAACACATGGTTATATTCTCTGCAGAGCTGGCTATGTGCAGTAAAGGTGCTTGCCATCTGTTACAGGCCGACCGTTCCAAGTCCACGTTGCGATGCGTTGCAGTGTTGCATTCAACAGCACATAGAGAATCGCAGAGCAGCGCAGCCATCAAACACAGAGGGTTCTATTCTCATCCAATGCTGTGCGGTTTTCCACTAAACGTGAACAAGTAGCAGATGGGCGCGCTGTGCTGCCTGTTTGGACGAGAGTCTATATTTAAATATCCCCAGCAAGAAAGCATCTATCTCACACACTGCAAGGCACGTGTTCATTTATTAACAAGCATGCACGCTGAGCGCCAGAATCTATTTGTTGAGGGCCCTGCCTTTATAAGCCCAAGAACGAGGCCCCATTATTCTCTGGCTGGGATTCAGGAGCCGTGGCAGGAAAAGTGGAAGCTGGTCTAAATTAGGCATGTCAAAGAAGATGTCATTAAGTGCCATAGTCAGGGCTTAGTTACCTTAAAAACCACAGTGTGTGTTCACGTCTAGCAGAGGACCACATTTAAGAGAATGAGTGGAATTTCAAATTCGACAATTGGAGCTTGCACATTTCTGAAAGCGCAGGTGCTGATTCGGAGTAGCAACGTGCATTATTGTCTAATATAAACTCACATGACTAAAGAAATCTGACAATTTTTTTCGTTTCCTTTTAATTGATTTTCCGTTTTTTTTTCTTTTAATGTATGTTTTTCTTATATTTGATAAATCATTGGAAATTGAGACTTTTGTGGAACTCATTCTACTATTGTAAAGGGATGAATTGTTTCCTCTATGTACAATAAATGAATAAATACATTTTAAAAATGTTGAACTCACATGACCCGTTGACCTGTTCTTTTGTGGATATGACTTTCCCCTGGAATTGCCGAGGTAATATACATCCCCACTGGGATGTCAGACAGCCGCTGTGTAAAATGCACTTTTTGGTGTGCACGCCGAGCATAAGGTTGAGTACAGCGGCAACACATGCGTTATTTTAAATGTGTCCTATTTTAAATAACGACCTGATTATGAGCTGGGATGACATGGGATATTTACAACATGCGATAAACGCAAAGTGTGGCACTTGTGCATGCCATATCCCGCAAAAAAGAAGCATGTCTCGTGCAACGCATACAGAGCGAACGGTGGTCCTTACAAAAGGCACAATGTACCACCACTCGCGTGACGTCATAATTACCAGAAACAAAACATACTTCTAGTCTAAGAATGTGTGGCTGACTTGTCACAACAAAGACCATACTTGATGGTCAAGCAAGCTCCAGGACATCTCCTCCTTCATTCATTGCGGCTGTTGGCGATCTTTAAAGAGACATCTAAAGCAGCTCCCGTTGCATCAGACGGCTCTTGCCAGGAGGACGCTCAATGTGTTCCAATATAAAAACCATGACTGGGATACAGCATGTCAAGCTGCAGGAAAAGTTGAGCTGCCGAACGCATTGTTTTTACCAAGTTTTGCTGTCACGTTTCGGTTCTTTTAAATGTTCTTTCGTGCATCTCGAGTCTGCGCATCGTATACTTTATCCCATCGACATTACAATAAATAAAAACATGCGATTGGACAGACATGTCATGAAAAGCAAGCCACTCCCCTTCTGAGCGTTGTTAAAATAGGACCATCCCAAACATGCATCTGTTCCTGTCTTTGCATCTCAGTAACATGTGTGTGCCTCCATCTCATGGCAAATCGACATGTATTACTCCGTCCCCTGTGTTCTGTCTGTGTTTTATTGTAATCTAGCAGTACCCGGCGCATGATATGGTGTATGTAGCGCTCTCTCTCGTTCTGTATCCCCCTTGCCCTCTCTCTCTTTTTCTCCCACTCTCTCACTACCAGGGGTGTTGCTAGCTCTGGAACAGATCTGGGGCTAGGCTAATTTCGGGTCTAGCGGAACTCGGCGCTAGCTAGGCTTTTTGGTGGTAGCCCCTGAGCTTCTATCTGGGGCTACAACCAAAAGACTCGGGCTATAGCCTCCCAGCGTCTCTCCCAGAGCGATGCCTCTGCTCACTGCAATCTTGATCTCCCTCTGTTGCACTCCCTGCTCCTGTCTCTTCCTTTGCAGTTGAGAGTTATGTGTTTTTCCAGTGCACATTTGTTGACAGCTGGGCAAGCAGAGAAATACAAATATCTTAAGGGGGTGCTGCTTTACATGCATGTTCATGCGCGCACCATTATTTACATCAACACATCACTGGGCCTCATTACGACCCAGGCGCTAACCATGGCGCTATTAGCTCCATGGTTGCCGCCGGAACCTTACCGCAATTACCGCCCCATTCCAAGGTTGGCGGGGGCAGTAATTCCCCATTCACCATGGCCCTTCCCCATTCCCATTTTTGCCCCCATAGGGCTCAATGGGAATGGGGAAGGCGGTAATAACGGTACTGCAAATTGCGGGACCGTTATTACCTCCAAAGTCCCTTTGCAGGTCCTGTCCTTAACGCCTGGTAAAACCAGGCGTTAAGGGAGGACCCGCAAAGGGACCTCGGAATAGGGCGGTAAGGGATTACCCGCACAAGTGCCCTTACCGGTACCGGTAATCCCTTACCGCCCGGGGGGGTAATGAGACCCACTGTCTTATTGCACTACACCACTTTCCCGTCAATGCATACTAAGCAGACTAAGGTCCGGCTGTCTAAGAAATACACATTTTGGGATTTCTACGGTGGTGAGCTGGTGCAGTATAAAACATCTAACAATAATAATAATAATAATAATTATAATAATTATAATACTAATAATGTTTGATCCCTAGAACATATATATATATATATATATATGTATATATATATATATATATATATATTGTTTTTTAGAGAGACTGATTTCCTTCCCAGTTGCACAATGCTTTTTCTCAATTTGGGTAATTTGAAATGTGAACACTCAGTGATTACATTAATTTGTGGGATGAAGGTTTGATCGGGGTTGACAATGACCACTCATTCATTTTTGTTAAAAGGAATGTCTTTGGTGGGGAGGATGTCAACACAGAGAATCTGGCAATCGTAATGGCAAGTGTTCGGGTACTGGAATTCTGAAAATCATCATTTTTGGTTTGCTTTAGGTCTGACAAAGGTGTTCTCCTGCCCTCCTGGTTTGTAGGCACATAGTGTTGATCATGTAATCTGGTGGGTTGCTCTCGAGGGTAAAGGACATCTGGGCATCAAAGCATATAGCTGGAGGTTCTGCAAGAAGGATTGAATTATGGTGATCCATTGTTTGCTGGAAGTGTAAAATAGTGGTGGAGCCCTGAGGAAGCCCGCCTTTGGGATGGAATGAACCCGAAGTGAAATGTCCCAGTTTAACTTAAGCAGCGACTTTGGCCTTCTGGCCTCTGAATACTGTTTGCAGTCCTTAATCTACTATTCATGTTGTTTTGTGAAATGTACTATTTAATTTCGCTAAGATTGTATCAAGGAACTGGTCTCGCAACAGCTCCCTGAGGCCTCAGGGTTTGGGCACTTTACAAATGTAAAAAATAAAAATAAATAAACATAAGCACATCTACTCTCCAAGAAGGAAAAGAGGCTTTCCAGGCTGGTCACTCTAAATCATGCAGCTGCATCAGGTAATGGTGATTCTGTTTGGTGGTATTACCAGAGGTAATACTGGCAAACTCATAATGTTGGCCAGAGTGTGGAAACCACAGCAGCCATGATTGCGAAGAGTTCCCCGGCTATATGTGCAGTTGGTATGATCACGTGTCTTCAGTTAATTCGGGTAAATGATTTCCTTGTAAATCATTTCACAAAGGAAATTCTTCTTTAACTTTAAAAACACAAATGCACATACATGCACTTATGTGAAAAGCACACAATTTGATATTCACGCACATATTTCAATGAACAGAAAACTGATAATATATATATATACTTCATAGTGAGACATAGCATTTTCCCTGATAAAACAGTGCATGTCTCTGCCCAGATCGAAGGTATCCTAGGGGTGGGTACATTATATTTGAAGACAACTCCAGCAAAATGTCATTCACAGAGATTTAATACTGAGTTATTGTAAATTAGGCAGACAGTGTACAATTATATACATGGATTCAGTAATTGTCTAGTCCTGATGAGAGTTAGGGACTAGTTTCTGAGGATAAGAACATGTGTATTCTAGGTGGTAGATATTATAATATTGTTGTGCGCATAGTGTGAAAAACCGAAATTTTATAGTATTGGATGACCCTATAAATATGTAGTATCTGTGATGACAATGTCGCAACACTGTATTTCCATATGATGTGCTGAGTTCTTAATTCATCATGTCCAAGTCAACTACATTATCTACAATGAAGTCACAATCGAAACATCACCCTTCTTGGCTGAGAAAATCTCCATCTCTGGAGGTCAAGGCATCACCAGAATCCTATACATCACCACACTTGAAAAAAAGAAGTGCATGAAAGGAAAAACGAGGAAACATGACTTTCCATCAACTAACTATATTTCTGAAACAAGTTGCCAAAGCCCATCAAACTGTGCCCGCCATCCTATCATTTAGGAAGGAGCTTCGCCCACTCTTCTAAGAACATCTCACCAATTGCTGATCACACCAGGCAGCCCTACTCCTCTTCCCCCTCCAGTGCTCCCTCATCGTTTGCTCCCCTTACTCGTCTACAAATGCCGCACCCTACTAACTGTAACCCCCAGCGTGTGTCCCACAGGTGCAGCTTTCTATGGCTTCCCTGCAAGGTTTACACTTTGTACATATCAAACATGCATGCATAAAAAGAATCCCCCCAAAAAGTATAAAAACTTGCATGCATACATACATACATACATTCAGACATGGATTTAACATATATTTCCCTTAATGGCGAAATTGTATGGCACATATGTTCAAATGTTGAGTATGTGCAGTATAGAATATATAATTATATGTTTTTTCATCTAACTCACAAAGATAACATAAGTGTGCATATAACCTGCTTGAATTGAGTGGTTCCCTTAGTAACTAATGTCGTTCCTTAAAAAAGTATTTATTTGCATTTTTAATGCGCTCACACAGGCATCGAGGCGCTGTTACAGGAATATGGGCCTCATTACGAGTCCGGCGGTAACTGAGGCGGTAAAACCGCCTGGTTACCGCCAGACTCGTATTACCATTCCGCCTCCGTGACTCCCGGAATTACCGGGGAATTACAACCCCGGTGTCCTGGGAATTCCGGAGACGGAATGGTGTTAATCCCCATTCCCATTGAGTCCCACAGGACTCAATGGGGATGGGGATCATGGAAACACTGTCACCATCTCGTGATGGTGCCGGTGTTTCCTCATCCGCCTGCAGGCGGGCGGTGTTAAACCAGCCAGGTCAGACCTGGAGGGTTTGACGCCTCCTCCTGCAGGAGTTGTGATCGCCCGGTATGGAAACAACGGTGGCGGCGGGTTTACCGCCACCGTTGTTTCCATACCGGGTGAGTTATATTGAGGCCCTATGTCTCTTATTTGCGTTTTTATAGTGGATGGAACCTGTGGTGCTTCGTGTTGTCTTGTTTCCAAGGCAAGCACGTTGCGCTGAGCTATCCTCCCGGGACTAAAGAATGAGTCCCTACTAAAGCCTTTCCCCAATTTATAGTTCCTCCACAACCTGCAAATGCCCCTGACTGATTAAAAAAACGTGTGATATTTTACTGCACGGATATGCATTGGACATCACCATATGCCACCCCTATAGAATGTGCATTGCCTAAAAGGAGATTGCACTTTCAAATGGGTGTTTATAGGCTGTCTAGCACCCATTCTGAAGATGGTGAATGTTCGGAAGTTTACTTGATTTTGGGCCACATTTAAAATAATGGGGGATGAAAATCAATTTTCTGTGTGGGGAGTAATCGCTGTTTTCCACTAGTATGATTTTGGATGAATCTATATGTTTTCAGATGCAACACTGGAATCTGGGAACAAATTTGTTTAATCACATGAATGTGCACAGTCCTTAACCTTGCAAGGTGAATGCTCAATGCAAGGGTTGCACATGAGAGGAGGCACAGAGGTGATCGTGCATATCAGAAGGTTCTTTTATGAGAAAGCAGAAAGTAGAGCTTTCTGACATGCCCCTGCATAATCTGAATGTACCATGCCTGGTGAGATCGTTTGCTTTGTGTTCCCTGTGTCTTCCCCTCCCATGCATGGTTGCGCTTTGAAACACTTGTGTATAAGCGCATAATAAATAAACAATCAATCACTCATCACTGTCACTTACCATGTCGCATTGATTAACGACTCGAGCTTGTTAGGGGGCATCTCTCTTATGAAACATTTGTTTTTTCATCATTGTCTACCTGGCTTTCGCAGGATTGATTGAAGGGGACAATCGTGTTTACTGCATGGGGATGCAGAACTCGTGACCACGGTATGTCCTTTGGGAAAGCCACATGTACATTATTCCACAAAATATCACACGCTATTTTTCCCATGTTATTCTAAACTAGAAGTAGCTAGAAAATCCTTAGAGGAGCCGACACTGTGTTCGTGATTTTCTCAATGACAAATTCAGGTAAAACGTTTGTACATGGAGCAGGGACGTCATTTAGAGTTCGCCAGAGGTCGCAACTGTGACCTCTGAGGTCTCCCTTGCGACCTCTGAGGTCACCCTTGCGATCTCTAGAAAAAAAAGAAAAAAAAGAAAAAAAAATGTTTTTAAAAACATTTCTTTTTTTGTAAATCAAGCTCATGGGCTGTGGCCAGCACCATGTGGCTCTTTAGTTTTGGAGGGTCTGGCTTTCTTGTTATAGCCCCTTAAACAAAAAAAAGAAGAAAAAGAAGAAAAGGAGTGACACAAGTCTAACACTTTCAACGCTGAACCTAAATAAGAAAGATTAGGAATACCAAATAATGTGTCTTTTTTGGAATTCTATACAATAATTGCTAGACTCATTAAAGGTTTATTTCAGGCACGCCTCAAGTCAGCCTTTCATCCTTCTAAGGTCGATACATGAGTACCAACACAGGTTGGGTGATATTGGGTGTATATTTTTTCTATATTAAGCGCTAAAGCGTAAGTGCTATATAACAACACATCATTATCATTTGGTCACGGTGCTTGCATTCACAGTAATTTGGTAATATGGGCCTATACGCCAGGTAACTGGACTGCTTCTGCATCAGCCAGTGCCCCACTCGGGCCACCCCAGTCAATAGTCAGGACGCCCCACTGTGGTCACCGGTATTGGGTGGGTCTGATCTTAATGATACATATGGCAATCCATTCTTGTATGAAATATACATCACATTATAGTTATATCGTAACCATATTTTTTGTAGTGTACAATGCTATGCAATAGCACTTCCTGTTTTGTCAACGGGTGAAAGATCGCGTTCCATCGCATCCCGCGATATCACTTCGGGGTGGGATCAAATTACATCACTTCCTGTGATGTCACCAGGGGGTCAAGGGTCGTGTGATGTCACTTCCGCTACCCCTGGCATTTTGGTGAAATGACGTCCCTGACATGGAGTAAAATGATACTGGCTTACCACCTTACTAAGTAGAACCCTTGTTTGAGCCATGTGGTCATTTTATTAGGCCTCAGAGGTGTAAAACTGAGGCATAAACCGATTGAAGCCTCACTTTTAGACTCCAGACAATAATCATGGATGGTGCACGACAGTGCATGCTCTATGGCTCGAAAACGAGACATACACATAAGGTGGGCTAGTGTTTACGCCTGGTTTTACATCTCACAAATACACAGCAAATAGACCTGATCCAATAATGAAATGGGCTTAGGCATTATTTAGCACCTAACTTTGCTCCTTCAAATTGCACCTGCTCCAGAGCACGTGCAATTTGCGGCAGTTAAGTGGCCATAAAAACAGTTGGCTTGAATCACATCAACAAGCCCTCCCAACACCCACCACAGGGTACTCAAATGAAAGGGGAGGGAGCAGCATATAAAAGGAAGAAAACATGCTTTCCCACAAAATAGAGAGAGAGCAGGACATTTCAGCAAGCTTTGTAGACTGCTGGCACAGCTACACATTGAACGCCAGCAGCATCATCAGACAGCCCATCAGCCTGTGCCCGCACTCATCTCATGCAGCCCATCAGCCTGTACTCCCACTCATCTCATGCAGCTCATCAGCCTGTACAACAGCCCCCAGCTACCTCATCTGCCTGGGCTCCAGCCCCCACAGTCAGCCCATCAGCGTGTGCCTGAGGCCTACCCTCAGGCAGCTCATAAGCCAGTGATCCAGTCCCCCACAAAGCAGCCCATCAGCCTGTGCCCCAGCTCCCCTCTGTAGACGCAGCAGACTGTTCCCCAGCCCTCCCCCCTCAGCAGCACCAGGCTGGAAGCAGGGTATAGAGTGCCTGAAGGTCCTATACACCAAGGGTGTACAGACCCAGGTTGTTCTACCATGACCCCACAAATCAGCAGGTCCTTACCACCTACTGCTTGGACATGCCGACCATCAACATCCTCCTGACAGAAAACCATTCATTCCTGCACACTGTGGCCATAGCTCATGGCATTACCCAGCCATTCTTCTCCCACATCCTTTCACAAGTCCTGAATGACATGATGAGATGTATGCATCACAACACATCTTACCCCACTGACCCAGGTACCCATAACCACACAAAGGTGCAGTTCAATGCCACTGAAGAATTTCCCAGTGTGGTGGGGGCCCTCGATTGCACACAAGTGCGCCCTTGTAACAACAGGGCAAGACAGCAGGTCTTCAGAAACAGACGTATACATTTCATCCATTTGCAGATGGACTGTGACGCTGACCTGCACCATATTTTCAGATCCACCCATGACTACATGATCCTTGCTCAGAGCAATCAGCCATGTATAATGGAGATATTGCAGCAATGCAATCCAGAGGTAGCACATTAACACCCCTGCCCTGCACTCAGGGCATGCCAGAACACTTCTACCCTGTGGCTGGCCACGCACCATCCCACCATACACACAGGAAACATGTGTCCCTAATTAATCCACAGGAGAACAAGTGTATTAGAAGAATGTACACCAGGTACAAGTATGATTTGTAACAAATGCACATGAGAGCATGGGGGCAGCTTCCATTGGAGTTAGTGTGATGCAAGTCCTCTAGCGAATGATGCATCAATGTGATACAGGGCCATATGTACAGCCTGACTATGGAAGGAGGCTAGCATTAGTGAGGAAAGAGATGAGAGGACCTACATGATAACATATCAGGAGGATAGGTAGAGTGATAGACAAGAATATGAGTGAGCCAGAAACTTCCAAGTCAACTGCAACACTCACAAAATGGCTGAACTGCACAGATTATGTGCCGTGACCAGGGCAAAAGCCGGATTGACAAAGGCCCAGGATGTGGTTGGTTTCAAGGAATTGTTGGACTTTTAGAAGGAATGGGACTGTAGTTATGGACCTGTAGTTGTTGGGGGAGTCTGGGTCAAGTGAAGGTTCTTTTAGGAGTGGTCGTACCCAGTCTCCCTTGAGGCTATGGGCAACCAGACCTGAGGGAAAGGAGGCAATTTCGAATGCAGTGAGAAACGGGGCCAGTGTGACAGCACAGTGTTTGATGATCATGTCTGGACAGTCATCACCTTTGCAATTAGATGGTTTGAGGTGTTTCAGTAGGGTGGGGACTTTGGGTTCAGTGACATCCTTGAAGGAGAAGAGGGGGAAGTCCTGGCCAGAGTGGTTAGTGGTGGGTGTGGCTGTGGGTGCAATCAGTGTGTTCTTGTTGGTTAGGATTCTGCTATGCAGTAGGTCAAGTTTATTAAGCATTGCAATTTGGATATAAGAGCCCCATGATTTGTCTTTGGAGGTGACCTTCGTGGTAGGAGCTGGTGATTCTAGTTCTCTGAAAATGGTGAACATCTCTTTAGATCAAGATTGTGCATTGGCAATCCTGGTGTGAAAGGAAGCGGTTTTGGCTAAGAGGACTGCCTTTTTGTATTGGGCAGCTATCTTGTTGAATTCCAGTTTTGTGGATTCAAGTGGGTTGGTTAGCCATATGGAGAGGGCGGTGCATTTCATGGAACGGAGTTCCAGTAGCTCTGCGGTGAACCAGGAGTTTGCATGCCTAACCGTTTTAGCTTTCCTGGCTGAGAGTGGGGCTATGGCGTTGATTGCATTCTTTAGTACAGAATTGTATAGTTCAGCTAGAGCTATAGGGTCATTGTAGAAAGGAGGTCTGAAAGCAGGAGATTCTAGATAGGTCAGTAGCCTTTCTTTGTTTAGTTTGCGTGAGCTCCAAGCTATAGCAGGTGCTAGGGGAGCGGTGAGAGGTTTTTGTTTTGATGGCATGGGAATGGAGAAGCAGATGATGTGGTGGTCAGTCCAGGGGCAGGGGGCATTAAAGCTGATGGATGGGAAGCAATTGTGGTCAGCTATCCATTCCAGGATGTGGCCTTTAGAGTGGGTGGGGTTAGTGATCGATTGTCTGAACCCCAGAGTTTCTAGGGCTTTGGTGAGAGATTTGGCTTGAGAATCCTCTGGATCATTGAACCCAAGGTTCAGGTCTCCTAGTAGGATGGACTAAGAGGAGATGTTTAGCTTGTTGGATAGGAGGTGGAGGAGGTTCTCTTGGAAGTCAACCATGGGGCCTGGTGGGGTGTAGTATACCATGTGTATTGTGATGGTGCAATTTGGGGAAGTGGTAAGCTTGAGTGACAAAACGTCACTGTTACCTTCAAAGTAGTTGGCGACCTGTTTTAGTGAAAGGGATTCTTTGGCTATGAAGGCAACTCCACCCACTTTAGTGCGTAGACGGTCCTGACGGTAGAGGTTGTAGCCTTGGGGTAGGGCTAAGGAGATGGTGGGGCTAGAGGCTTCGTGTAGCCAGGTTTCCGAGATGGCTAGTAGGTGCAGATTGTTAGCAGTGAACATGTCGCAGATTTCCAGAGCATGTGCTAGGAGGGAGCAGGAATTAATGCGAGAACATTGAAATGAGGCCAGAGGTTTGAGGGGGTTCTTGAGAAGGTGACTGCTAGTAGTATCAAGGATATTAGTAGCAGGGAGGATGGATTTGTGAGCTATGCTTGACTTGGATCCAGAGTGTATGGATCTAGTAGGTGTCGGATGCCAGACAGCATTTGAGTGCCAGGGGTTTACAAGTGTGACCTTAAGGAGAGATGAGGCAACATTTGGATGCACCAGTTAGGGGGTCAGGTCAGTGGGATTATGATCTGTAGAATCCAGAGAAGTTATATTAGGGTTGGCGTGTACAGTTACATTAGTGCACGGATAGCAAGCAAGAGAGGCAATCAGATACAATAGTGCTACATCCTGCAATGGTGCTCCAGCGATGTAGTTGGGGGATGTTGGGGTTAGAGGGAAGGATATGATGAGGCTCAGGACTTTTTTGTGTGGTCTGTGGGAGGTAGCTTTGGCAGGTGACACACAAGGTAGTTGGCTGGAGACGCCAGCAAATTAAAATTGGGGGTACCTGGCTTCGTGTGTGTGGTGAGACTGTGATCTCTCCTTAGTTTAGGCATGGAGACAATTCTTTTTAGAGGTAGAGGCACAGTGCATTGTTGGTGTGCAGTTTGCCAGGTTTTTTGTTCAATGCAAGGTACTTTGGGAACCCAAGCAATGTGGCGTAGAGAATGGCGGTCAAGAGGACGCATGATGCATTGAGCTTTGGTGTGTTCCAGTGATGCCGGAATAAGGGAACTCATTTCCACGGGGTGGTATCTGTGTGTAGTCGCCCTGGTGAGGCTGCCGTGGCTGTGTTTGGTCCCTGAGACTTGGGTGCGCAGGCCAAGTAGGCGATTTCTTGGACGAGAAGGTTTGTGAATCGGTAATTTATGGGTACACAGCATTGTTAGTTTGCAGTAGTGCAGACAAGGCACATATAGCACAACATGTTTTACAGTGAAAAAGACATGAAAAACCAATTAAGAGCACAACTAATGGTGCTTTGAGGCATAGCAAAGTTAAAATTCAAAACACAAGTAAAATCAATTGAAAGTACATCTAATGTCGCTTAGAGGCACAGCAAAGTTAAAATGCAAAACAAAAGTAAAATCAATTGAAAGCACATCTAATGTCGCTTTGAGGCACAGAAAAGTTAAATGGATATATTAACATATATTAGCCAATGCATATATTAGTCAACTGGTCTGCCCTCAAACCGGTTTAACTTTCAATCCTGTGAACAATGTCAGTAGAGCAAATTCCATGCCAGACAACCACAAATATGCAGGTGCATCACATATTGGGGCGGGGGAGGTTGAGAAGCTATGGATGATGCATTCATCTGCCTCCCAACAGGCCCAACACCATTGAGCTGACTGTGCTTCAGCTCCCCCCTGAAATTTTGGGCTATGTTGACTTAACCTGGCTGACCTACTGAGCCGTGGCGGGACAGAACAGGGCACATTTGTTGAACGGTGCCTGGGCTTCTCTATCAACAATGGACCTGCAATTACTAACATAAAACATTTCATTGTTAGCATCTGCATTCATATGCATAATATTTTAGCCAATTGAAATCGTGATTTGGGTTTAGTACTTTCATGCCAGGGGAGTGATTGGAAGGATAGAGAGGGGATGGGAGACTGCTCATTCTCACAGCAGTCCTCAAGTCCTCAAGTGGGTGCTTTCAGACTTAAAGGAAAGCGTTAACTGCTTGTAACATTGAAGCTGCACTGGAATAGTCTCATTGGAATGCATAAAAAAGTTAGATGGTCCCACAAAAATAATTCTGCCCCTCCCCCACTGTCTCTGAAGTTAGTACCTCTCCCAACATTTGAAGGGTTACCCCCACTCCCCCAAATGTAGCTTTTGTTGTATCCCTGTGCTCTGTAATGTACTTTTGTTTTGCTCAAAAGAAAGAAATAACAAAACAAGTATCTAAAGAAGATAGGGATGCAATATCTAGATGTGATTGTGTTTTCCTCCATTGGTGTTCAGGATGGTATAGAAGACAATGAGAGATGTGGAGAGGAGCGTCACCCAAGGTTGTGGTGGTTTGTGGTACAGAGAAAAGGAATGGGTAGGATGGAGGGAATCAAGCGTTTCTTGCAGTCCCAAGGTCAGCAGAAAGGCCACACTGTCTGTAGTTAGAAAACAGAATAGGCTCGGAGAGGGAAGAGAAGAGATAAGAGCAGAAATAAAAGTAGAGGTATCGAAGAGTTGAAGATCACAGTGCAAAAAGGAAGTTGAGAAAGAGACAGGTGTTGAAGGGGTGGAATAGAGAGTATGAAAGAAAGTAAGAAATGGTCAGAGAAATACATAGGGGGAGCAGATACAGAAGAGGTAAAAGGCAGGGATGCAAAAAGTTGAGGGAGGAACCAGAGACATGAGAGTGAGAGGTAGGAATCTGTGAAAGATGATGGATGTGAAAGATAGAGCAGAGAGGGATGGCAGAGTGTGTCAATGTAAGGTGGAGATTAAAGTCGCAAAGAAGGATCAGGGGAATAGATAGATTGTGCTCTTCCTCAAAAGATGGTCACAGAGGTTAATCATCCAACCATTTGATCCAACATCAAAAAAGTGCTTGCTTGAAGTTCCCAAGGAGCCTCTTTCTCTGTACTAATCTTCAATCGATCATTCCTCTTTCCCTCAATTATGTGATCCATCAACCTATCATGCCATAAATATACTGACCACAGCCACCACAATCTAAAACTCCCAAAGACAAACATTACCTGAAATCATGTTTTACGTAGATCACTGGATGCCTTCCAACCACCTTTTACTTAATTTAGTAAAAAAACAATTCCTTATTGCTTGTAACACTCTACCTGAAATGCTTTCCTTCTGACATCAATTACCTAGTCCTTCCCCTATCCTGACCTTCCCAAGGTAAAGATCTAGCAGTTATTATGGACTCCATATTATATTTGGAGCCTCAGAATATACTTACCTAAAAATCTTGAGATACATGTTCCCTTTCCCTAAAAGTCCCTAAAAAATATACAGACATCATGTAGCTATCCCCCCTGCTTGAGAGGGATGGCAAGCTGTTACTGGCTGGATATATGCCCTCAGAAGTGGGCAAGATAGCTAGTCACATCAGAAGGCACAGTCCATGGTGCAAATAGTTTAACAACTCACAGGGTAATTCATAGAAATTCGCACAAAAGTGGCGCACGCGACTGGCGCACAGCATGCCCATGCGAATGTCTGCGCCAGCCGCGTGCGCTAAAATCGATTTCCGCGCACAGCGTATTCATGGATTTTCGCATCCAAAACCAGCCGTGGCACAGCGTGGCGCAGCGCCCCTGCAGCAGCGCCAGTTACGCCCCCAAGAATGCCCTCGCGCAAGGAAAAGCCTTCAAAATCCCCAAATAATCGCAAAGGGCTGCGCTAACCCTGGACCAGTTCACCGGGCTGGCAAACAGCAAACGCCAAGCGGGGAACGTGTATTTCAGTGGTTCGTGGGAAGTTCCACACGCGATTGTCCTGTGTACGTGTGCATCAGGGGTGCGCGGGAATTCCACACGCGATTTCAGCAGGGTATGTGTATTTCAGGGGTTCTGGGGAGTACTACACATGAATTGGCCGTGTGGGTCCTCCCAGGTGTACGCTCCACAACCTCCACGGCCCCTGCAGGCAGCCCACACCACGGGGGAAGTTCCACACGTGATTGGCCCTGTGCGAGCAGGGTACGTGTATTCCAGGGGTGCGCGGGAAGTTCCACACGTGATTTCAGCAGGGTACGTGTATTTCAGGGGTGCGCGTGAAGTTCCACACGCGATTCCATCAGGGTACGTGTATTTCAGGGGTGCGCGGGAAGTCCCACACGCGATTGGCCCCGTGCGAGCAGGGTACGTGTATTTCAGGGGTGCGCGGGAAGTTCCACACGCGATTGGCCCCGTGCGAGCAGGGTACGTGTATTCCAGGGGTGCGCAGGAAGTTCCGCACGCGATTTCAGCAGGGTACGTGTATTTCAGGGGTGCGCGTGAAGTTCCACATGCAATTCCATCAGGGTACGTGTATTTCAGGGGTGCGATGGAAGTCCCACACGCGATTGGCCCCGTGCGAGCAGGGTACGTGTATTTCAGGGGTGCTCGGGAAGTTCCACACGCGATTCCATCAGGGTACATGTATTTCAGGGGTGCGCGGGAAGTTCCACACGCGATTCCATCAGGGTACGTGTATTTCAGGGGTGCGCGGGAAGTTCCACACGCGATTGGCCCCGTGCGAGCAGGGTACGTGTATTCCAGGGGTGTGCGGGAAGTTCCACACGCGATTCCATCAGGGTACATGTATTTCAGGGGTGCGCGGGAATTTCCACACGCGATTCCGTCAGCGTACGTGTATTTCAGGGGTGCGCGGGAAGTTCCACACGCGATTGGCCCCGTGCAAGCAGGGTACGTGTATTTTAGGGGTGCGCGGGAAGTTCCACACGCAATTTCAGCAGGGTACGTGTATTTCAGGGGTGCGCGGGAAGTTCCACACGCGATTGGCCCAGTGCAAGCAGGGTACGTGTATTCCATGGGTGCGCGGGAAGTTCCACTCGCGATTTCAACAGGGTACGTGTATTTCAGGAGTGCGCAGGAAATTCCACACGCGATTTCAGCAGGGTACGTGTATTTCAGGGGTTCTGGGGAGTACTACACGTGAATTGGCAGTGTGGGTCCTCCCAGGTGTTCGCTCCACAACCTCTACGGCCCCTGCAGGCAGCCCACGCCACAGGGGACTACCCTGCACCCCTGCTCATGTCCCGCAGGCAGCCCATCCACCATGGGCATGCCCCCCAGCCAACCCACATGTCACCTTGCACTACTGATCAACAATGCATGTCTCCCACCACCCCCACCCCCCAGCAGTGCAGGGGCAGCCTCCACCAGGCCCCCACCGATGTCTACCACCACCCCCACCTCCCAGCCACCAGGGGCAGCCTCCACCAGGCCCCCACTCATGTCTCCCACCACCCCCACCCCCCAGCAGTGCAGGGGCAGATTCCACCAGGCCCCCACTCATGTCTCCCACCACCCCCACCCCCCAGCAGTGCAGGGGCAGCCTCCACCAGGCCCCCACTCATGTCCCCCTGCACCCCCACCCCCCAGCAGTGCAGGGGCAGCCTCCACCAGGCCCCCACCCATGTCTACCACCACCCCCTACCCCCCAGCAGTCAGGGGCACCCTCCACCAGGCCCCCACTCATGTCCCCCTGCACCCCCACCCCCCAGCAGTGCAGGGGCAGCCCCCACCAGGCCCCCACTCATGTCTACCACCACCCCCACCCCCCAGCCACCAGGGGCAGCCTCCACCAGGCCCCCACGCATGTCCCCCTGCACCCCCACCCCCCAGCAGTGCAGGGGCAGCCTCCACCAGGCCCCCACTCATGTCTACCACCACCCCCACCCCCCAGCCACCAGGGGCAGCCTCCACCAGGCCCCCACTCATGTCCCCCTGCACTCCCACCCCCCAGCAGTGCAGGGGCAGCCTCCATCAGGCCCCCACTCATGTCTACCACCACCCCCACCCCCCAGCCACCAGGGGCAGCCTCCACCAGGCCCCCACTCCTGTCCCCCTGCACCCCACCCCCCAGCAGTGCAGGGGCAGCCTCCACCAGGCCCCCACTCATGTCTACCACCACCACCAACCCCCAGCCACCAGGGGCAGCCTCCACCAGGCCCCCACTCATGTCCCCCTGCACCCCCACCCACAGCAGTGCAGGGGTAGCCTCCACCAGGCCCCCACCCATGTCTCCCACCACCCCTTACCCCCAGCAGTCAGGGGCACCCTCCACCAGGCCCCCACTCATGTCTCCCACCAGCCCCATCCCACAGCAGTCAGGGGCACCTTCCACCAGGCCCCGACCCATGTCTCACACCACCCCCATCCCCCAGCCACCAGGGGCAGATTCCACCAGGCCCCCACTCATGTCTCCCAGCACCTCCACCCCCCAGCAGTGCAGGGGCAGCCTCCACCAGGCCTCCACTCATGTCTCCCACCACCCCCACCCCCCAGCAGTGCAAGGGCAGCCTCCACCAGGCCCCCACCCATGTCTCCCACCACCCCCTACCCCCCAGCAGTCAGGGGCACCCTCCACCAGGCCCCCACTCATGTCTCCCACCACCCCCATCCCACAGGCACCAGGGGCAGCCTCCACCAGGCCCCCACTCATGTGTACCACCACCCCCCACCCCCCAGCAGTCAGGGGCACCCTCCACCAGGCCCCCACTCATGTCTCCCACCACCCCCACCCCCCAGCAGTGCAGGGGCAGCCTCCACCAGGCCCCCACCCATGTCTACCACCACCCCCCACCCCCCAGCAGTCAGGGGCACCCTCCACCAGGCCCCCACTCATGTCTCCCACCACCCCCAAACCCCAGCAGTGCAGGGGCAGCCTCCACCAGGCCCCCACCCATGTCTACCACCACCCCCTACCCCCCAGCAGTCAGGGGCACCCTCCGCCAGGCCCCCACTCATGTCCCTCTGCACCCCCACCCCCCAGCAGTGCAGGGGCAGCCTCCACCAGGCCCCCACTCATGTCTACCACCACCACCACCCCCCAGCCACCAGGGGCAGCCTCCACCAGGCCTCCACTCATGTCCCCCTGCACCCCCACCCCCCAGCAGTGCAGGGGCAGCCTCCACCAGGCCCCCACTCATGTCTACCACCACCCCCAACCCCCAGCCACCAGGGGCAGCCTCCACCAGGCCCTCACTCATGTCCCCCTGCACCCCCACCCCCCAGCAGTGCAGGGGCAGCCTCCACCAGGCCCCCACTCATGTCTACCACCACCCCCACCCCACAGCCACGAGGGGCAGCCTCCACCAGGCCCCCACTCATGTCCCCCTGCACCCCCACCCCCCAGCAGTGCAGGGGCAGCCTCCACCAGGCCCCCACTCATGTCTCCCACCACCCCCTAACCCCCAGCAGTCAGGGGCACCCTACACCAGGCCCCCACTCATGTCTCCCACCACCCCATTCCACAGCAGTCAGGGGCACCCTCCACCAGGCCCCCACTCATGTCTCCCACCACCCCCATCCCACAGCCACCAGGGGCAGCCTCCACCAGGCCCCCACTCATGTCTCCCACCACCCCCACCCCCCAGCAATGCAGGGGCAGCCTCCACCAGGCCCCCATCATGTCTCCCACCACCCCACCCCCCAGAAGTGCAGGGGCACCCTCCACCAGGCCCCCACTCATGTCTACCACCACCCCCACCCCCCAGCCACCAGGGGCAGCCTCCACCAGGCCCCCACTCATGTCCAACTCATGTTCCCCAGCCAACATGTCATCACAATCTAGATCCCTGGTCCCTATGGTCAGCCTCCAAATGCAAAACACCCACCCGAGTATTGCATCCACCCACTCATAATTGGCGATTACATGACAGAACACCAATTGCAAGTTCCGAAACAAACACATTTCCCTCACATACACCCAATGGGTGTCAGTGAATCTCAAAAGCCATATCATGATATGCATTAAACCAATGAGATGATACTACACATTAAAGTTTGATCAAAAAAAAATATGTATTGAAGGAAACAAAAATAGAATAAAAAATAAAGAAACTGAAATGGGAAAGTACAAAAATGAAAAGAAGCATGTCCGTGAAAAAAAGCAAAACCAAAAATCAAAATCCAAAGTAATGGTGTCCAAAGTCACTGTCCAGAAAACAAAATCCAATGGGAAAAAAAAAGAAAGCCATTGCTCCATGGTTAAAATGTGAAAGAAAAATGCAATCCAACAGTGAACTATTTACATACGAACAAGCCAGGGTCCATTATCCCAACAAAAGAAAGGAAACCTATCTAACTACACTAACTAATAAAATAAACTATATACAAAAATGTGGCCAATGTCCAAAAGGTCCAAAATAAATCCTAAAAAAAATTAAACCTAACACTACCTACATAACTATGTACAAGGGCAGCGGGATAGTTTGACGGCTCACTTGTGGATGTCCCGGGCCAGGGCATCATCGAACTCCTGCTCAATGTCCCGGAGGCGGTCCTCCTCCATGGCCCCGAGGGTCCGCAGGGCCGTCAACGTGTCCACCTCCAAACACTCGGCCCGCCTCGGGGCCCTCCGCATGAAGTTCTCCGCCCTGACCATTGTGAGCCGTGCCTCTTCCACCCGCTGCCGCTCCGCATCTATGGCGTGGCCCAACCGCTGCCACACGGAAGACACTCTCTGTCCTGGGTCCTCCTGCCCTCCGGCCGATGCCTGCCCCTCTGATGTTGAAGGCCCCGAGCCTTCATGGCTCCCACCACGTTGCTGCTGCTGCTGCTATGCCTCTGCCCGTGCACTGCCTCCTGCTGCCTGCACATCCTCCGCCGGCTGGGGTGCAGTCGTTGACGTGGACAACCCTGCTGGACATCCGACTCCAGACTGTGGCAGGGATGCCTCCTCCACCAGCCTGGCCGCACCGTCAGAGGCAGCTCCACAGGGCACCCAGGTGACTAATGGGTGGGAAGATGGCACGGAGGACGACTGGAGCGTAGGGGGTTCAGTTGAGGAGGGGGTCGTAGCAAGCCCCATCATACGGAGGAATCCGGCCTGGGTGACCTGTCCCAGCAGGCTGACGTGGTCAACAAGCCATTCAAGATGACGTGCAGTCTCTTCATGAAAAGACTGCTGGTCACCTCGCTTGGCCCGTTGATGCAACGCCACACCACACAGAACAGGCTCAACCCGGATAGCCACGTCCGCAGGCAGAGCAAGGCCAGTTGTCGTGAGCTCATCCCCTGCCTGAAAACTGGTCTGGACGTAGGCATCCCTGCTGGTGCAAGATGATGCAGGGACAGGATCAGGGACAGGATTGCACACAGGCACCTCCGCGGCGGCCTGTGCTGCCTCCTGTCCCTGGTCCTGCACTGCACCACTAGCACCAGTGGGATCCCCACCTCCAGACCCCGTCTCTGTTGCTTGCACGGCCTCCTCCTCCACCAAACCCTCCACCAACCTGGATGACTCTGTGCCATCTTCCCCTGTTGGGCCCTGTGGGGTCCCAGCTGCCCCTTCTGCTGCCGAGGAGTCCAACTCCAACCTCCGCCTCTTGGACCTCCCCCCGGCAGCTGCGGCCTGGGATGCGGCACCGGACTCCTCACTCCCCGCCGAGAGCACAACATGGGAGGGGAGCCGGGCCTTGCGTCTCCGGCTGGCGGTGGGATCCCCGCCGCTGAGCTCCACAGCACCTTCTCCGCCCTCTTCATCAGTTGACGCTGCAGACAGGGAGAAACAAAACACAGGCATCAGGGCACTGTACAATGGACACATACACACATGACAGTTGTACATGAGTGGCATTGGCAAACCTCAGACATGTCATCACAATCCCCAACACACATGTCATTTCAACTCGCACACATGAGCCATACCACAGCCATATCGCAACTGCCACCACCATCCCTAAACATACAACAGCATGAGCAGCCAAAGGTGAGCCAGACATCACATGCAACACAGGAAGTGCACCACACATGTACACACACCACCACACTTGCATGCATGTGTACACCTCTGCCAAGTGTCGCAGTGTTCAGATGGGCACCCATGTCACATCTGCCCATTAGGCTTCCACATACCGCTGTCACATGCATCCATGTTGTATCACTGTTGCACCCTTGTCAAATACACACACATGCACATGTACACAGTGCTGATACATGCAGCTGAAAACAACATACATGCGTGACATCACGGACATGTCTACATACATACACATTCATCCAAACATGTGTGCCCACACAACTGCATTTGGCATGCAAGCCTACACACACAAGCACCAACCATGTCTCACACATTCCAGCCCTCGCATGTGTTAGCCCCATGGCCCTGTACACCACCACCCATACTCGACCCCATACAAACAGATGCGCAACCTGCACACTACTGAAAAATCACCACACGCACAGCTCACAATCAGGATGCATGTACACTTACCGCTCGACTCCAGACGGGTCAGCCTCTCAAGGACCTGGACGTGGAGCGCTGGGGATATGCGTTCCAGGACCCTCATCTGTTCTTCCGACAAGTGGCCCCGGCGCCCCTTGGCATCCGCTGCCTTCAAGAGGCGCCGGGCCTTGTTCAGGGTCCTGGACCTGAAGTCCTCCCAGCGCTTCTTGACATGTTGGAAGTCGCGGACTGCCACCCCCTCCGCGTTGATGGCAGTCACGATGTCAGTCCAGAACCGAGTCCGTCCTTCCTTGTCGGCGCGGGAACTTCCGAAGAGGGCATCATACTGCCCCAGGACTTGCTCCACCAGGACACCAACTTCGGTGGCACTGAAGCTGGTGCCCCTCTGCCTCTCTGGCCGGGGGTTGTCAGTGGTCTCAGATGGTGTTTGCCCCGACATGTCAACCCCAGAGGCAGGAGTGGGTGGGCAACTGGGTCCTGGGGCTTGGCTGTGGAGCGATGGAATCCCAGTCGGGAGTCTTCGGTTCCAGCAGGGGTGGTCACAGCAACAGCACCCCTGGCTGATGTGCAGGCAGCAAATGGCAGGGCACATGGGCAGCAGGCAGTCAGGCAGCAGCAGATGGCAGGTGGGAGCGTGCTCGGGGCTCTTGGGGGCAGTAGTTCGGCCTTCTGGGCAGGAGCGTGGTCTTCGGTGTGCTTACGCGTGGCCAGCTTGATACAGAGTGATTTGGCACGTGAAAATCCTGCACGTCAGCGCCTGCATTGCTGGGGGGTGGGGGTGGTGGGAGACATGAGTGGGGGCCTGGTGGCAGGTGCCCCACAGTGCTGGGGGGTGGGGGTGGTGGGAGACATGGGTGCGGGCCTGGTGGAGGCTGCCCCTGCACTGCTGGGGGGTGGGGGTGGTGGGAGATATGAGTGGGGGCCTGGTGGAATTTGCCCCTGGTGGCTGGGGGGTGGGGGTGGTGGTAGACATGAGTGGGGGCCTGGTGGAATCTGCCCCTGGTGGCTGGGGGGTGGGGGTGGTGGTAGACATGGGTGAGGGACTGGTGGAGGCTGCCCCTACACTGCTGGGGGGTGGGGGTGGTGGGAGACATGAGTGGGGGCCTGGTGGAGGCTGCCCCTGGTGGCTGGGGGGTGGGGGTGGTGATAGACATGAGTGGGGGCCTGGTGGAGGCTGCCCCTGGTGGCTGGGGGGTGGGGGTGGGGGTGGTGGGAGACATGAGTGGGGGCCTGGTGGAATCTGCCCCTGGTGGCTGGGGGGTGGGGGTGGTGGTAGACATGGATGGGGGCCTGGTGGAGGCTGCCCCTGCACTGCTGGGGGGTGGGGGTGGTGGGAGACATGAGTGGGGGCCTGGTGGAATCTGCCCCTGGTGGCTGGGGGGTGGGGGTGGTGGGAGACATGAGTGGTGGCCTGGTGGAATCTGCCCCTGGTGGCTGGGGGGTGGGGGTGGTGGTAGACATGGGTGGGGGCCTGGTGGAGGCTGCCCCTGCACTGCTGGGGGGTGGGGGTGGTGGGAGACATGAGTGCGGGCCAGGTGGAGGCTGCCCCTGGTGGCTGTGGGATGGTGGTGGTGGGAGACATGGGTGGGGGCCTGCTGGCAGGTGCCCCACAGTGCTGGGGGGTGGGGGTAATAGGGGACATGAGTGGGGGCCTGGTGGAGGCTGCCCCTGGTGGCTGGGTGGTGGGGGTGGTGGGAGACATGAGTGGGGGGCCTGGTGAAATCTGCCCCTGGTGGCTGGGGGGTGGGGGTGGTGGTAGACATGGGTGGGGGCCTGGTGGAGGCTGCCCCTGCACTGCTGGGGGGTGGGGGTAATACTGGACATGAGTGGGGGCCTGGTGGAGGGGGCCCCTCAGTGCTGGGGGGTGGGGGTGCTGAGGGACATGAGTGGGGGCCTGGTGTAGGGTGCCCCACAGTTCTGGGGGGTGGGGGTGGTGGGAGACATGAGTGGGGGCCTGGTGGCAGGTGCCCAACTGTGCTGGGGGTGGGGGTGGTGGGAGACATGAGTGGGGGCCTGTTGGAGGCTGCCCCTGCACTGCTGGGGGGTGGGGGTGGTGGGAGACATGAGTGGGGGCCTGGTGGAATCTGCCACTGGTGGCTGGGGGGTGGGGGTGGTGGGAGACATGAGTGGGGGCCTGGTGGAGGCTGCCCCTGGTGGCTGGGGGGTGGTGGTGGTGGGAGACATGAGTGGGGGCCTGGTGGAGGCTGCCCCTGCACTGCTGGGGGGTGGGGGTAATAGGGGACATGAGTGGGGGCCTGGTGGAGGGTGCCCCTCAGTGCTGGGGGGTGGGGGTGCTGGGGTACATGAGTGGGGGCCTGGTGGAGGGTGCCCCACATTGCTGGGGGGTGGGGGTGGTGGGAGACATGAGTGGGGGCCTGGTGGAGGGTGCCCCACAGTGCTGGGGGGTGTGGGTGCTGGGTGACATGAGCAGGTGTGCAGGGTAGTCCCCTGTGGCGTCGGCTGCCTGCAGGGGCCGTGGAGGGTGTACAGGGAATACCTGGGAGCACCCAGCCAAATCGCGTGTAGAATTTCCCACGTACCCCTGAAATACACGTACTCAGTCAAATCGCGTGTGGAAATTCCCGCGCACGTACCCGGCCAAATCGCGTGTGGAACTTCCCGCGCACCCCTGAAATCCACGTACCCAGCCAAATCGCGTGTGGAACTTCCCGCGCACCCCTGAAATCCACGTACACAGCCAAATCGCGTGTGGAAATTCCCACGCACCCCTGAAATCCATGTACCCAGCCAAATCGCGTGTGGAAATTCCTGTGCAGGTACCCGGCCAAATCGCGTGTGGAACTTCCCGCGCACCCCTGAAATCCACGTACCCTGCCAAATCGCGTGTGAAACTTCCCGCGCACCCCTGAAATCCACGTACCCAGCCAAATCGCGTGTGGAACTTCCCGTGCACCCCTGAAATCCACGTACCCAGCGAAATCGCGTGTGAAACTTCCCGCGCACCCCTGGATTCCACGTACCCAGCCAAATCGCGTGTGAAACTTCCCACGCACCCCGAAATACACGCACACGTTATTTTTCAGTCAGTGGGTGTCCGTGTTTGTGGGTACCCCTTTGCACGTCATTTGTCCTGGAGGGCCACAGTATAGGACATTCATCATAGCTGTATATAGGTGCTATTTGTTGGCGCACCTTTTGGCGCACATTTATTACAGGCGCAGGGATGCTACTGCCTGCTTTCTTGTGGCGGTCGTGTTTGTGCCTGTGCGCTGGTTTGACCGTGCGCTGTTTTGCCCTATTCGATTCCATGAATACGTGTTGTAGGCGAGCGTATGGGCGTTCCGCGCACTTGCACCCTGTACTTCCCCCGTGAAGCCCACATTTTGGCAAGTTGTTCCCCATTACGAGTGCTACGCCCCGTGTTCCGCCTACTTTTGTTGTGCGCGCCACGCTATGTGCGATTTTCGCTGTGGCCTGTGCGATTTTCGCTGTGACCTGGCGCATGCCGTTAGATGGCCTGTGCGCCAACGTGCGCCGCACACTTTTTTAGCGCACATCCGATGGTTTTCTCGCGCACGGCCTTCCATGAATCGATGTGCGCTGCTTTTCGTGCGAATTTCGCACTTGCACTGCGATTTTCGCTATTCCACTGCGATTCGCACGTTTTTGGCCACTTGCGCCACGCTAATTATTCCATGAATCGGCCTGTCATTTTCTCTCGGGAGATGGGTTCGTCGTGTATTTCGCAAGCCCAATCTTTGGTAAAGAAAATCAAGATGGTTGCCACCATAGCAAAGAGAAAAGGTTCTTAGTACATTTTCTATTTTATGGGGGATGCAGAGGATTAGGACAGAGTGCAACAAACCGAGCAGAAAGCTCCTGGCCAGCCAGTAAGTCGGTGGGAGGGTAGTGGTGTGGGGCAAGGGGTGCAGGATGTTTTGGTGGCCTTAGAAGGAAGGTCCTGGTCTGGGGCAGGGTCTAGGGGCTGGTGATGACAAAAATATTGCAATGCCTGGGGAATGGGGCTGAAGCTGAAGTGGCCAATGGAATGTGGGCAGGACACTGGTAGTTCTCGACTGCTTTCCCAGCCACCTGATTGGCTCATCATCATTCCCCAAGTTTGAATACATAATGTGAATAGTCTGTTCTTGGGTGCTCTGTCTAATAGCAAAGAGTGCAGAATGCCGCAGTATGTTTAAAATTGAGACTGGAGTGAAGAGGTCATGTAACTCCTGCCCACAGAACCAGGCACTAGCTCCTAGTGGAGAAGAGTGGACTTCGAGGTGAACACTATCACCTTCATAGCAATTTGTGGATTGAGACATGTGTTCTTTGAAGCAAAAATAAAGAGATAATTTCCAACAGAAATATTAGATCTGCTTTATGTCTAACACCTGTAATGCCTACATACGTCAAATGTGAATGCAGGATGGTTCATCCTTCTTAACACTGCCCGCTCGAATATGAAACTTAATGCCTACCCATGTGAGAGATATTACAAATTAGCTGTCCTCAAAAAACCCATTAAAACATGGGTTCTGCCCTCTGACATCTGTTTTAACAACAAATGATTCTAAGAACTCCCATGGAGGACTTATTTTACTCATGAACATGTGTCAGCTGTACCTACCACTTTAAAGACTGCACTATTTGCAGATGAAACACAACTTCTATTGAAATATATTGTGTTTGATCTGCAAAGTGGGCTTGTGTTAACAGATTAATGTAATTTCATTCAGGACCCTTTGGGAAGAGGGTCCATTTTTACTCGACCACCCGTAGCAGACCGAGTGCATCCACTCAAGCCTTTACATCCTTCAAACTATTTTTGGCAATGCACTTCTGGTTCTAGTCTAAATGCCCCTTCCATTCCTCTCACTAGTGGGTTGCATGCCCAGACAAAGTACAAACTTGGTCTTGCAATCTTTGGTGATGACCTTGGAGATCAGGGTAATTCAGCTGCTTGCATCCTGCCTCATCTCTCAATCTCTGAAACAACAGCAAAGTCAAAACCTCATAGTCCTCAATGCAGGGATTCCTTACCCTAAATAGGACCTCTAATTTCAGTCCCTCCCATTCTTTGGGGTTTGCTTGTCTCCACAATTCTTTTTGGCTTTTTATTCCATCAATTTAGGTCTTCCCTTTCTTGACCATTATTACACATGGGAAACCCTTCATCTAGGTCTTATGGCCCAAAGTGCAATTTCACTTTAGGCCTAAGAAATGGCAAATGATAGGACATGGTGATACGAAGTGGAACCCGAGAACTAAAAGCAGCCTGGCAACCTGACCTTCTCTATCAGCTGGGTCTTTTTATGTTCTCCACTTCCCTGCACCAGGGACCTGTAGGGAAAATTAGGTTGCACATATTAGCTGCTGCAGAATTTTATGAAAAACTCAGACTCGTGTGAATCTGGTGCGAGTCAGTACTGTGAAATCATATAAGACAAAGCGAAAAGGGGACTTTAACTTTTACCCAGATATGCATGGTAGTTATACCACAGCATAGTGTCACACCATGGTAAAGTATAGAGTGAGTTGCAATGAAGCATACGACTAATAATTACTGACCATTAATACCCTAACCTACTAATCTTTAATTCCTTACTAATATTGAAGGCAGCTCAGTCCATAGCTCATTGGTGCAAATCATTGGTGCAGATCATTGGGGGAAATTGGCCAACGTAATGAGATTGCAGGCACAGGTTGAAAGGCTGCTTAGAGAGTAAATGCTAGAATTAAAGCTGTCTTTATGGTGAAGACATGACAATGAACATGGAATGTGCTGAAAACAAAAGTCCATTGTTTGAAGTTTTTACTTCTAGGACAGGAAGGGGAAA
Organism: Ambystoma mexicanum; assembly: GCF_040938575.1. Classification (NCBI taxonomy): domain Eukaryota; kingdom Metazoa; phylum Chordata; class Amphibia; order Caudata; family Ambystomatidae; genus Ambystoma; species Ambystoma mexicanum. The sequence continues at coordinate 394,976,250 of NC_090936.1, forward strand.
ATGTAACTTATTGGTGCCCGTTTGCTGCCCTGAATCTCTGAGCAAATGTATCAGGCAAAACACATGTTCTCTGGAAGATTTGAGAGGTTTGTCAAGGAGGTAGTGTCTGATTGGCATGTGACATCACAGTCAGGGGAAGGCACTTATTACACTTTGTATACAGGAACTTACGGAAAGGGGCAGGTTGAGGAGAGAGGCCTTAAAAGGGAATTGCAGAGCAAAGAATGGAGGCTGTCTCTCAGAGGACCTCTCTGTCTTTGCTGACTGAGGCTGTTTGCTGTGTTTTTCCTGCCAAAAAGGGAGAGAAGCAGATAAGAAGGGCCTTCTGTGTACGTGCCAATGGTGAGCGAAGAGACTCTCAGCAGCGGAGGAAGGAGGGTTGATCCGAGCCAAGCAGACCAAGGCTACACAGAAACAATCCTTCCCTGAATTTCCTGATGAGAAAATTTTAAGTGTTCTTTAGGTGAGGACAAAGTACTAAGTGAGGTTGTGTGTTGTGTGTTGCATATTGTGGGCAGCTGAGCAGCAGGCTGGCAAACGTTTAAAATTACAAATGTAGATAGGTATTTTCATGTGTTTTCTGCTCCGTCTAAGAAGCAGATTTATCATATATATGTATATACTGGATGTTCAAAGCTCTGCTCAGTGAAAAATATGCTTCAAGGCCCTTGGATAGCAGTGTTTTGAACTGCAGCGCTAGAAGTGTAATTGAAGTCTATTTTGGGAGTAAGGGTTTTATCGTGGGGAAGGCAGTTATCATGAAGTGTGCACCAACACTGTTTTGGTCTGAATAGTGGAATCTGCTATCACTGCAAGGGGAAATGTGAGATAGTGATGTGTGCTATCATTTCTGTGTCACAATAAAATGTCATGTTGAACTCATTACATTGCATGTGCTGTTGTGTTATTCATGAATTTCAATTGCTTATAAAGTGTGTGAAAGAAGTTTATCCATTTGGTCTATTTATTGTGTACCTTAATCACTTGTGATAATGCATAGACAGGTACAAAGCTAAGGAGGTATTTTATATTACCGTCCGTGGTAAAAAGCAAGGTATATCAAAATTCTGTGAGCTCGGTCAAATCATAAGGAGCTGATTTTACATGTTGCAGTTTCAGGTGACCAGGTAAGTCGATCTGAGTCTCTACACCAATGAAATACTGCAAATGAAATACCACTAAGATTGAGAAATGGTGCCCTATTGTGAACTAGGTCCAGTTTTTGGCTTGCCGTTCATGATCCCAATATAAGAATTACACCAGGTAGTCATTTGCCACTCGGGCTCACAAAATACCCAACATATTTATGGTGCATTGGCCAGGAAGTGGTAAAACAATTACTGGGCTTGGCTGGCTTTGCAGAGTATAGAATAGTCATATTGTGTGATCTTTCTCGACCTGAAGTGCATTGCATGGGAAGTGGCAGTGATTGTGCAGTGTTCACGCTGAATTTCTCTTTATTGTTTTGTTGGCAATGGGTCGTGACATGTCGGAAATAAAAGCTGAGTTTTCTGATATATCTGATTACCTTGAGACAAACTTTTTGCTTTTGCTACATGGTCATTTGAAAATGTGTTAACTTGGCGAGACAGGATTAGCACTGAAGTTGGGAAAGAAACCCCCAAAGAGATTTTTAAAAAGGGGATATTTTACAAACATGTCTCCTTCGACTATTTCAGGCAAAAGAACGCAAAGAAGATGTTGACTGTATTATTCGGTTGTGTGCCAAGTTGTTATTTTCCTTGCATACATTTATTAGGCTACGAGAAAAAGATTCTGATGTCATTGCTAAGTTACAGTGTAGTTTGGATGCAGAATGTGAACGGCTGATACAGGCGGAAGCATATTTGAAACATAGAGAGCTGGAAACGCAGCTTCAAACTAAATGTAACGATCTCAGTACACAGTTGAATCCGAAAGACAAACAGTTTGCAGAGAGTGAGGAAGAATTAATACATTTGGAAATCGTGTTAGACAATGTCCAAAAAGATAGAGACGTGGCAATTTCAGAAGTTCAGGCACTTAGGAAGGATGGAAGTGAAAAGGCCAAGGAATTGCGGGCAATGGAAAATGAAATACTTAAGCAGCTGGAGGAAAATGATCGAAACACCAAAACAGTTGATCATTACCAGACACCAATTAATGAACTGCAAGGGGTAATAACTAAAGTGAGGGGTGAGACACTGCTCTTTATTGTGAGAATTCTGATCTTTATCAGCTTCATGCTCAGTGCAGATAAATGAAGCAACACATCTCAAAATTTGAATCCCAAGAAAAGCGACAGTGCACCACATTTGCTGAGGCTGATTTTAATCATAGCTCTAGTCAGGGAAACGTGCCAGCACCTGGCCACTCGACAAGGACTGGCTGTGATCCAGTGTTTGAGGCTGAACCACCCACAACTGCTCACCCAAATGCTCTCCCACAAGAGAACAGATGGGGGAATGACACATCCCATATTGCACCATACAGTGCATTAAATATAATGAAGTCAAACCATTCAAAAAGGGATCAGATAGCTGTATCGAAGATCACCTTAAAGTTGGGATGGAGATTTCCCAGATGCTCCAAATTCCTAGGGTACAATATGGCCATTATTTTCACTTTACATTAGACTCTGCCTCTGCCAGTGATATTTGAGGCCTAAATGAGCAACAGAACTTTTCTTGGGAGGTTTTTGAGAAAGGGATTAGACAGCATTTCTAACCCTATCAACATGCAAAAAAGGATGATTCTAGCATGACTGCCCAGCCAAATGTTTTGCCTCGCCAATTTTTTCAAAACTTTAAAAGTGCATTCTCATTCTTTGATGTGACCTTTAACCCTCATTCAGTAGAATTCATGACTGCTTACTTTTATGAGCTCCAGTGAAATACAGTATCTCAGGTAATCCGTGATTTTAACAGGGCAACACCACTAGAATGGATCATTGAATTGAACAGGCAACTAAAATCTATGAGGTAATATTTCATGAGAAGGAAGAGACAGCTAAGAGTAGAGAATCTAAACCAAAAGCTAAGGAATCCACACCAGCAGTTCTAGAGGTAACGTCTGCAAATATGCCACTAGAAAAAGGCCAAATTCATCCAAAGAATGACACACCACACAATCAAAGGGGCGTGGCTCCACAGAGAACACCACCCCAAACTCCTCTTTTTCAGTCCACAGACCCCAGTGACAGAAGCACACACATTAGTCATCAGTGATTTGGTATTGCTCCCAAGGCAGGATTTTGCTATGATATGTCAGGGCTAGATAACACCAAAATCAGATCTACAATGGGCCATTTCAGGTATTAAAGGCCTAGAGTAGATTTGACCCTAACACAATGATGTATGGCCATCAGGAAAGACCAAGGTATGTGGATAGGTTCATTGAAAATGGAAATCAGCACAGGGGGCAACCACACCCAAATGAAAGACAAGATGTGAACTATACACCTCACCAATATAGTCAGTCCTCACCACAGGTTGATCATGGTCACAGGATGGTCACCACACGCTCCCCACCTCCTGTGATATGGGAATTCAGGGGAACCACAAACAGAAATCAGTTTCCTGAAAGGTACCAGAACAGGCCTGATCAGGGTGAATTCAATCACTACCGGTATAGACACAGAGGGATATGTTTAGGGACATGGACAGATTCCAGTGTTTGGATGCTCATGTTAAAATGTTGTCTGAGCAAATAGGGAAATTGTGTGCAGTACAAAAACAACAGCCACATGAAAGTACAGAATGTCACAGGAGTGATTTTGCATGCAGCGACAACAAGTGACTAGTTAGTCATAAATGCCATGATGCGAACACAGATAACCATGAATTACCTTTGTATGAAAACACTGAGTTGCTTAGCGATTTGAAACAAAGAAATTAAATTAATGAAAGTGAGGTAGGAAACAGTAACACATACAAAAAGGAAGTGTGGTTTAACTAAGACTTGAACCAGATCAATCAAGTGTGTGAAAATGCGGAACAGGAAAAAATTAATTAACAAGAAAAACCCAAAAACTAGCGTGTCAAAAGGCTGTTTAAAAAATATTCCAATAAGAAAATGATCAAAGGGTGTTGTCAAACAAATGATGGTTTGTGACAAGTGGATCATTGCAGGGTTAATGGTGCACTGAATATCTCAGCAATGGGAAATGAAAAGAAAGAAGCAAGTGGCCTATCCTTATCTGATAATCAAAATACTGTTTTTACTTCCACAGAAATGAAAATGCCCCAAGAGACAGGTGTAGGTCACTTGAAGAATATTTTGAGTCACAGATTGTTCAGGAGGTGAAAACGACAGGTACTGTACAAAATGTAGGTAAATGTCACACACCAGGAACTGACCTGTTCCCATATGACACTTGTGAAAATATATATTCACTAGGTTCCAGAATGGAGGTAAGTGGAAAGGACCCAGGCAATGAGGAAAAGCAGTAGAGGAAAGGGGGGTGAACACTGGTCATCCCTAGACAGGTGGCAGTCAGTGGCTGTGCTGCAAATGGGTTCTGAGTCCAACCAGATAAAAAAAGAAATACAAAGAGAGATATGATATGATATGATATGATAGGTTATTTATAACGCGCTTAATACCCAGAGGTTTCTAAGCGCGGACCCAGGGATCGAACCTGTGTTGCTCCGTGTCATTTTGTTTCCAAGTCGAGCACGCTGCCACTGAGCTATCCATGGGCAAAAAGGGGGGTAAAATGTTGTTTCATGTGCCCCTTTGCCTAGAAAGAAGTCAGGCAGGCCTAAGGAGAGTAATGCTGGAAATCAGTAACAATTCACATTTCCTATGTATACTAGAAGAATGTGAGGACAGATATTATGCTCCTATTACTATCAAAGAGAGCTCCAAGGCATTGGCAATGATTGTCACAGGTGCCCAGGCAACTTTGATGTCCCAGACATTAATGCAAAGAATAAAAGAGGAAAATCCCCACAGGACATGCTGATATTGAGGCAGATTGAAGTCAGTGTGCATAATTTCAATGGGGAGGAAATACCAGTGGTGAGTGTCACTGAAGTTGACATCAAGTTAGGGAGACATAGCATAAGGCTGGCATTGGTGGTCACACTCATAAATGAGATACCTTTCCTTATAGGAATGAATTGCCTTAGGAGACTCTCACTTCTTATTGATGGGGTAAATGGGGAATTGTGGTCTTTGGACAAAAAAACCTGAAACCGAAAAAAGAAATGAGCCAGAGCAACAGTACAGAATGTCACACCATTGCTAGATCAGAAAGTCTGGTGGACGTGTATCTTCGAAATGGCTGTGTGCCTAGTGTCACTGTCATTCTCATGTGCCAGAGTGAAACACAAGGATAAAAGGAAAAGCAATCTGTAGAGATTTTTCTCTTACAGCATGTTCGCTCTGTAGGGTGTTTTGTGTAAATTTGGGGCCTAGCGGTATTTTATTACCCCCAAAAACAAAGGTAATTTCGCAATAACTACTCCTTGCATTTAGATTGGGTTTGGCTTTATGGTGGTATAGAGATGATGCATTATTTCAGTACACAAATACATTTTGTTGATATGCATTTTGTTATGGTATAGTGATGAGCATAGCTTTCTTTTTTATTTGTGGCCCTAATATACAAAACCCCCTTCTTCTTGCTTGGTCTGTTCGTGTGATCACTATAGAGGCCTTGGGCCTACATTATTCAGAAACACCACATTTTCATACAGAGGGCCACCTATGGCTGTTATCACTGATTTATCTACACCAGATGTTTCCATAAAGTATTCACAATAACATGTGGTATTATCACTAATTCATTTACATTAGTGAGATTATGTTTCCAGAGGTCTCTCTCTGCGGATTCATGTACGCTCAGCAGACTATTGTATTATATTCCACTCAGAAGCCACACACACATACCTTGAGAGGAATCACGCACAACGCTATTTATAATTGGTCATGACATTGCTTCATCTGTATAGGAAACTTGGCACATTAAACATCATTCCCTCTCTTGCAGAGTATTTTTTTAGTTTAGAGGCACCAAATGAAATACAGGAGCAAGAACACTCTTAGGAAGACTGTGTGTTATCACAATTTCATTTCAAAATGATACATTACCATTCTTGTGAGACAATCCTCTCTGAAATAAACATAAGAGAAACAAATGCAATTATACCACAAACTTCACTTTACATTTGCAACAAGAAAGAGAAAAATTACATCATTTGTCTTGCAACATTATAACCTGGCAGTTAAACACAGGGGAATTCCCTATCGCTACTCTGCTGCCTGATAGTAGATCATTCGTATGGCAGTCACAGTAATCTCACTCCATTTGTATGATTACCAGTTGTTTGTAGCTTTTCAGCATGCGAAATCTCCTGGCTTGTCGCCTCCGAGCAGTGACCCAGGGCTTTCTTTTTTTCTTTAAAGCACACAGCGAGAACATGCAGTTCAATCTGCAATCTGCAGTTCTCAAGCCGGTGCCAAGTGACCAGGAACCCCCAGTCTTTGAAGGTTAGTATTCCAGCTCCTCACAGCAGCAGAACGAAGGCGACCTCACTGCAACTCCACAAAATGTCTTCTCCCCTTCATTCTCTCAGAGCTACCCCAAGAAACCTCTGTTACATCCCCCAGGCTGACGTGTCACCAATCAAATTCACAATATCATATCCTCCTTCCTCAACAATAGCTCGCTTTTACAGTAGGCAACTGTATCTAACTGATTTCCTGGTATGCGGAGTGATTTCCTGCAAAGGCAGTGAACAGAGCAAAGAAAACAAAATCTAAATGCACGTTTAAAAAATTCATCTCAGCCTGCCGCATTTTTACACATGGAGAACACATTATAATGTTATTTGGTTAGAATCGGTGTTAGTATTTGTTAATTAAGTTAATCAATCAGGTATCTAATGTGGTCTCCTGTAAGTGAGGCATTTCAAGTGAGAGAAAAAATGGTGTGCATTTAAAATCTGTAGCCTGTCTTCATTTACATGTCCATATGTTACACTGGCAACACATGGCTTGCTGTACCATATTACAGCAATGATAGGATCCCATGCAGTGGCGCTGCACTCCAAAACATGCTAAATTATACTACAGCTCCATTATTCAAGGGAAACAGGTGATTGTTGAAACAAGTTATCAGCCTTTACAATTCTTTACAAATTAAAGGATCAGATCAGGGAATTTGGCTTGGTCAAGAATCGCATCATGGACATTGGGATTGCAAGGATTCCTGTTGGAAGTGAGATATGGACAGAATAAAAAGATTCCACTTTCCCGGGGACTGGCAGATTTACATGACTGTGCAGATGTCTGTGCAGCTGTAAACACAGAGCTAGAAACACATTGTACTGAATTGGAATACTCCCCACACAAGGCATTCAATGAGGAAACATCCAGGGATCTCCCAACTGTGTATGTAGATGTGCATACCACGTGTGAGATGATTCTGAAAAAGAATTAGTGGCAGGAATGTGGAAATTATGGGTCAAGTGTAGGGGCATTCCAAGGGTAAGCATGAAATTGGACCCCAAAAGCAGTCAAGTTGCAGAACTGGCTGTCATTTATAAAGCAATGTCTACAGCGTTAAAAAATAAATTAAAAGAAATCATTTTTGTAACTGATTCTGATTATGCCTGAAATAGTTTTGTGGAATGTTTACCTGGGTGGAAATTGAGAGTAATGATCACATATAACAAAAACCCTCCCAAACAGGGCAAAATAAGCCAAGCCATAGACACATTTGTTTTAGAAAATGACATGATTATACACTGGAGAAAGATACAAGGCCATCTGAAAACACCAGGGGAGTACAAGGAAGGGAATGAAAATGCAGATCAGTTAGCCAAGAGTAGGGTTATTTTGGGGGTGTTGTTTCCTATTGGGCACCAACTACGTGAAATCCAGGTGGAGGTAATATGATCCAAAACTCAGAGAACAGTTGATCAGCCGGTGGCACAGTGGAGTTGTGACACCCTTGATCAGGAGCTGGTCAAGTCACAAAATGAAGATCCTATTTTAGGCCTATTATATAGTAATTGTCTTGATGCCTGGCAAAATACTCTGACTGGGGGTACTGTAATGGTAGAACTGAGAGTGTTGCTAAAGAACAAAAAGAGAATTTGGTTGCAGGATGGACTGATAATTTGGGAATCTGTGTCAGGCCAAATCCAATGGGTAGTAACTTTGTAATGTCAGGGATTGATGATACATCATGGCCATGATGCTTAAGTGCAGGTCACAGAGGTTCCCAGAACACATTGGTAATCCTAAAAGAATATGCCTATTGCCCACATATGTCCCAAGATGTAGACCTACATACACAGGGATGCTTGGTGTGTGCACAATGTCAACCTACGTCCCAACACACAGGATGACATTAATGAAAAAGGTCTGACAATTCCACGGTCAGATTTATCAATCAACTTTATTGGTCCCGTACAAAGGTTGGCACAGGGAAACATGTATTTGTTGACCATACTTGCTTAATGTACAAGTATCTGGAATGCATCCTGGCACTTTATTACAGTGAACAAATGTCAGGCACTTTGTTAGTCAACCATATTTTCTCTAGGTTTGGTTTACTGCAAAGGATAGAGTCAGACCTTGGCACTCATTTCACCAGTGCAGTGATGACAACGATGTGGCATATCTTGGGTTTAATAAGGAAACTGCATATTTCATGCCATCCCTCTTCTTCTGGGGGTGTGGAATGTTGCAAAAGCTCAATTCTTGATATTTTAAATAAGTTTGTAGCTGAGGCAGGGTCCAGTTGGGATTTGCAACTCCCTCTGGTGCTAATGGCTATTAGGTCAACACTGTCCAGATCCACAAACCTCAGTCCGCACAAGATTCTAACAGGCAGGAACATAGTTTTGCCACAACAGTTACTGTACCAGACCAATGAACAGGTTCTGCTAAATGCAGCCGTACTTCATGAATATATGCAAGAGCTGAGAAAGCACTTGCAACATGCATTTATGTTTGCACAGCAGAATCTGGAAAGAGCCCCTGACAGTGCAAAATCACATAATGACAAGAAGACATCTGTGAAGGAGTATGAAATAGGTGATCAAGTGTATAAATTCAATTTTGGGAAAGGCCAACATAAGAATGCAAAATTTCTCGCATCCTGGTGCGGCCCAGACAAAATTATGGAAAAAGTCTCACCTGTAGTATACAGAGTTGTAATAAAGGAGGGAAATTTGGCTGTGGAACAATTTGTCCATGTTAACCAAATCAAGCCATTTCACCTAAAACATAAGGTGAAAAGGCTGGAACAAACAGGAGAAACTAGTAGGGAGTAAAAAGTGTAGTTGTTTTTCTGAGTTGAAAGTGAAATGGCATTTGCTCTGGACTGTTTTGCCATAAAAGGTATGTAGGTGTCAATATAACTATTAAGACTTTAGTGGGGCAAAGGGGGGAGAGAATAGGTGAGTATCTGCATGACAGCATTCACACATAAAGAGGTAAAAACAACTTTTAAAAAGATGAAAATGCAAGATGCAAGGTGTAGGAAAAAAAGGGTAAAAGAAGGATCAGACTACCAGGATAAATGCTATCCATGTGGTAATTCCACATAAAAAGATTCAGGTTGCATGCGATATTGCTTAAATGCTTAAAACATTTGTATTTTCAGCCAATTATCAAAGAAAATGCAATAATACTATGGTTTCCATGCATAACGCATGTGTTTATTCCCAGCTAGCTTTGAGAGAAAATGTTACTGTTATGAAATTCTATGTTTAACGCACGTGTTTGTTTCCAAGTTATCATACATGGATCAGAATTGTATATTTTATGTTGCCAAATCTATTTTTATTTCAGGTAAATTCCAAAAGAAAGAAGAAGATTGAGATTGTGGTGTTGTGTAATGTTTAAATATATTGTATAATACAAAATATTTCTTCCAGGTCATGAAGGGATATGGAATAATGAATAATGACACTAGAAGAAAAAGTTTGATGTGTTTGATTCTTAATCTGTCTATTTCTCTTTTGACCTAGACTTATTGTCCCATCAGCACTTCTGGAGCTGACTGCCAGATTCTATGACCTTGGAGTCTGCCGGATAAGCGGGAGTCCCCGGAACAAAACCCTATGGACCAAAGAAGGGGGAGAAGATGACCTACTTCCATATATGAAGGGAACCCCATATGCAGTGTGATGAATATAGACTTGGTAATGCATCAAGGAAATATGTGGCAGGGACACAAGCACTCTTTCAGCCTTGTGATGGATGTTTCACTGCCAATCTAAGGGAGTTGGCTTTTACAGACAACCTACCTATCTTTATCAATCCCAATTGACAGGTTCTCCAGGGCTGTTATTACCTCTGTGTTGCATTGTCACTCTTCAAGACATTGGACATGGGTTTTCGGAGTAAGTCTAATTTTGAACACAGACATTGATTGCAATGTATTCATTTCTAGATTCAAACTACTACAACCATCCAGTTACTGAATAGGGAGCAGTTACAAATAATGTGGAAATATTAGACATATTTAATATTCTTTCTATTCTTTGTTTAATATTATTTTTCTTTTCAGCAAAATGACTTGATATTTTGATGTTTTAATAATCTTTTTTGTAAAAATGTTAAAAAAAACAATTGTGTTAAAAAAGAGCAGACGAAAAGATCAAAGAGGTTAGCAGTAGATTTTAAAAAACTCAAAAAAGGAAAGGAATTAAGGAAAGCTTATTTATTAAAGATTAAAATACAAAAAACAAAGATCACTAAAAAAATAAGAAGACGGTGATCAAAATAAAAGACCAGAAGATCTAGAATCTAATAAAAAGTCTAAAAACAAAAAAATCTCAAAAACCACAAGAAAGAAAGAAAAATCAAAAACATATGCTATGTGAAGATTTTGGGTACAAATCACATGGTATTTTATAACATGAACATCCATAAATGATTTGGTGTACGATATCCCGAGGTCAAAGCATGAACATTCTTTATTTTCTTATGACTTCCACAGTATCACACATTTTGATGAGGCAGTAGCCGAGATTGTCATTTGTTTCTGCAGCAACTCTTAGGCAGGTTACAACAGGAACAAAGGGTGGAGCATGCAGTGAAAGTGAGGCTCTGAATTTTAGCTGAGGCAGAATTTGATCAAGGACTCAGACTCTGACAGCAAGAGGTGTGAGACTATGGTGTGAGACTCGTGCATCTGGTGCAGGTCACTACTGTGAATTCATATTAGACAAAGAGTAACCTAGCTTTGCATGGTGGCCACACCGTAGCATAGTACCACACCATGGTATAGGATGGACTGAGTTGCAATGAAGCATAAGACTAACGATTACTGACAATTAATACCCCAACCTACTAATATTGAATTCCTCACTAAAAATGAAGTCCATAGCTCATTGGTGCGAAATATTTGTGCAGATCATTGGTACTAATTGGACCACCTCATGAGATTTGCAAGCACATGCTTGTGATGTTGTTTGGAAAATAAACATACAAAAGCTGTTTCTTCAATGAAGACGTGTCGGTTTGGGCAAATGGAATGTGCTGCATACTAAATTCATTCTTTAAAGCTTCTATTTTTCAGCGCAGGAATCCGAAATATTTCAATTAGACCATCCATTTGCTGAGCTGAATTCTGTGCAAAGGTGAAATGAGCCAAACACATGGTAAGCATTCTGGAACATTCCAAAAGGTTTGACTTTCCAGGGGAGGTGCCTGATTGGCATGTGACATCACAGTCAGGGGCAGGCAGTTCTTACACTTTCTGTAGAGAGAACATATGTGAAGAGGAAGATTGAAGAGAGAGGCCTTAAAAGGGAGGTGCAGAGAGACAAAGGGGGGCTGTCTCTCTGAGGATCTAGCTGTCTTTGTTGAGTGTAGCCTGCTGTTCTTTTCATGCCGAAAGGGAGCGAAGCAGATGAGAAGGGCTTCCCAGGTGCGAGCCTGTGGAGAGAGAAATTTCACCAGCAGAGGAAGATGGGGCCATCCGGGTACAGCAAACCGAGGCAGACAGAAAGTATCCTTCTCTGAATATACTGGCAAGAATATTTCAAGCGGTTCTATGTGATTTTAGCGAAGACCTTTTCCTTGAGGCCTTTTTTACAAGCATTTTATTTTGTGGGGTCTCACCCCACGAACCCCACCATTTCCCTATGTTTTTAACTCCCTAACCCCTTCCCCACCTATTTTAAACCCTTACCATATATATATATATATATATATATATATATATATATATATATATATATATATATAATCAGTATTTTTTGGTGAGTTGGTTTTGGTAAGAAATGCCTCTAGGAAAATCTTTTTGCTAAAATCACTAGATACCATTTCAAACATTATTTAGGTGAGAAGTTGTACTAAATGTGGTGTGTGTCTGTATGATTGCATATTGTGGGCTAGAGGCTGCCAACCTTTTCACTTACAAATGAATATAGCTATGTTTATGTGTTCTCTGATCCGTCCGAGAAGCACATTTCACATACATAAATTGAAAGCTCAAAGCTCTGATAAAGTGGACAATAAGTTTCATGAACATTAGATAACAGTGTTTTGAACTGCAACACGAGAATTGTAATTGGAATCTTTTGTGGGAGAAAGGGCTTTATCGTGGGGGAGGCAGTTACAGTGAAGAGTGCTCTGACCTCTGTTTTGGCCTGAAGTGTGGAGTCTTCTGTCACTCCAAAGGGGAAAATATGAAATAGCGATGTGCGTTTTCATTTCTATATTGCAGAAAATGTCATACTAAACTCATTGCATTGCATATGCTGTTTTGTATGAACTTATGAATATCAGTTGCTTATAAATTATGTGAATGAAACAAGTTTGGTCTTTTCATTATGTGCAATATTCACTCATGACAACTCATAGAGAGGCACAGAGCCAAGGAGGTATTTTATTACTGCCTCCGGTAGAAAGTGAGGTATACCAAAAAACTGTGAGCTGGGTCAAATCATAAGGATTTGATTCTCCATATTGCAGTTTTAGGTGACCTGGTAAGTCTATCTGAGAGTCTATACCAATGAAATACCACCAATAAAATCCCACCAATGCAATACCACTATGGTGGAGAAATTGTGCCCTAGTGCGCACCAGGTCCACTTTTTGGCTTGCAATTCATGATCCCAATATAAGAATCACACCAGGTAGACCTATGTCTCTGGGGCTCACAGAATACCCCAACAGACCTGGTTATAGTCCCCAAAATCTGTTCTCGTCTACCTCTATGATGAGACACCACACTCTTGTGGTACATGGATCTTCCCTGTACCCCTGTTTTCTTACATTCAACTTCTCCTTCTTCTAAATGTGCCTCCTCTACCCTGCAATGCATGCTTGTTCTGCCACACCTCCTCCACTCATACCTCTCATGAATCGGGTGTATCTACTCCTTTCCTACCTCTCTCCATTTTTCTCCTCCAATTTATTTCCAACAGTCCATTGATCCTCCTCAGTACTTCACTGATCTTCTCCTCAGCACACACTGTTGACTTTGTATTAAAGCTACTCCTCTCCTCCTCCTCACCTTCTTCCACCACTGCCCCTGAACACATCATCCACCTCTTCCTTGACATTGCCTCAAACATCTTCCTATTTACACCTCTCCTTCTCCCTTGAAGATATCTCCAAAATCTGTATATACTCCACCTGCTCTGCTTTGCTATTGCCTCCAACCTCATCTTGTTTTCTCTACCTCTCCTCTCCCTAGATGTTACCTCCAACCTCCTCCTGGTTACAGTCCTCCTCCTCTAAGCTGATGATACCACTGTCCTCTTCCTGAATAAACACATTCTCCTTTTCCTCTCTATTAATTCCAACCTGGTTATCACTGATCAGGCCCTCGCTTGGCTGACCTCTTCCCTCTCCAATCGACCCTCTCAGGTCCAACTTGGGTCCTTCCTCTCCTATATCTCTATCTCTATCTGTGGTGTTCCCCAGGGGTCTAACCTCTCTCCCTGGCTGTTCAACCAATACCTGGCACTTCCTGCCCACTGCATTGTTGCTCTCTGCCCAAACTTTCAGTGCTATGCAGATGACACTCAGCTCATTTTCAGGCTCTCTTCCACCATCTATCTCCTTCTCTCATTTCTGATTGTCTGTCTACAATCCAGGAGTTGTGTGCCGTCAGTGATATCTGCCTTAATGCCAGTAAGACTGACATTCACCCCATAGGCACACCTGCTCCCTACTGTCCTATCGCTCCCTGGCCTGCCTCTCTTGGCCCTCTTCCTTCTCCTACTGTTAACTAGGCACTTTAAGCAATTTTGGCACTAACCCAAATAGATGGGATGTTCTGATTTACAGAACATAACTATTAAGACTGCTTTTTTTTGCACAAGTATGAGTGGTGTTTTGTATGAAAAGGGATGAAAGAGTATGTGAGAAATGATATGTGAGATGTGAGTTCTTTGTTGGTGTGATAATATGTGTGCTGTGAGAATTGGTTTTTAATAGATGTGACATTAATGTATTTGATGTGTTTTTTTATAAATGTTTTTCATGATTATGGTATGATCAAATGATTAAAATAAATGAATTCTGACATACTGTCTCCTGTCTAGAATATACACTCTTTAAATAGGGTTGTTGATTTGAAGGGATTATTTGGCGTCTTCACGCATGAATTGTATGAATTAACAATAGGAGGGTGTGCACTTATCTACGTATAATTGCAGTTTTGTATGGTCTCTTCCTTCTCCCACCTGTGAGGCTAAAAACCTTGGGGTCATCTACGACTCCACACTCTCCTTCTCTGCTCACATCTCTGGCATATCTAAGAAGTCACACTACCAGCTGCACCTCCTTTCTTTCCTCTTCTTCCCCCAGAAGCTCACTGGGCCTCATTACGAGTGAGGTGGAATGGGTTAACGGGCTCCGCTAATGGAGGCGGACTCATTAAACCCGTTCCACCTCATTACAAGCTCCCCTTGCGGGTCCCGGTAAGTAACTCCCGGTCAAACCAGGCATCCTTACCGGGTTCCACGAGGGGAAGAGGGAGCAAACAACGGGCCGCTCGTAATCGGCCCATTGTTTCCACCCTCTCCCATTCCCATTTGAGCCCTATGGGGGCTCAGATGGGAATGGGAAGGTCCCGGCCCGTGTTCCTGGAGGGAGGAATTACCGGGCCCTCCAAACCCAGAATGGCCCGGTAATTCCCCATTCTGGGAACGAGGACCCGATTTCGGCGGCAGCCATGCCACCAATAGCGACATGGCTGCTGCCAAAGTCGCAATGAGGCCCATTGTCTCCAGAGCTCTGGTTCTCTCTAGGCTGTACTACTGCAACAGCCTCTTTCTAAATATGCCTGCTTCTACTCCCTGCCCTCTGCAACTCATCCAGAACAGGACTGCAAGACTTGTCCTTGGCCTCAAGCCCAGGGATCGTATCTCTCCAGGACTGATATCTCTGCATTGGCTCCCAGTGGCTGTGAGGATAAAGTTCAAAACCCTCTGCATTGTCCATAAGGACTTCTGGGGTCTGGGGCCTCAATACTTTCAACTCTCTCTTCCTAAATATCTTCCTTCTCAAGCTCTTTGCTCATCCGCCCCCACCTCCCTCAGGGTCAGTGCTTCTCCAAGCAACAAATAGGTGGTAGATCTCTTTCTTTGACAGGGTCCTCCCTCTGGAATAGCCTTCCTGCATCCCTGAAACTTGAAGAGAACCATCTCTGGTTCCAGAAGCACCTCAAGACCTTCCTCTTTGCTGCTGCTTTCTCTGCTCCTATCCCCTGTTGAACTCTTGACTCAAACTGCACTAGTCACCTGGCTACCCTCTGAAATTGGACCCAGGTCCCCTCCCCCACCTGCTGCACACCTGCACTGCCTCCCAGGCAACGCCTGCACTTCAGGGATGTTTCTGTGTCCCTGCATTCCCCACCAGCTCCTGTCACTTGAAGTCTGCACTCAGCCCTGTACTTGCCACAAGCGGGCCACACTTTTCCATTGTTTTTATTTATTCTATTTATTTTGTACGGTTGATCCTATGTACTGCACTGCCCCCTCCCTCTGCCCCCGCCCTTTTCCCTTTCCCCACTCCCAAGCGCTTGTCACCTGGCCTAGTAAGATCGCTTTTTCTGTCTTCCCTCTGTTCACCCTCCCTTGCCTCGTCGCGCCTTGAAACACTTGTGTATAGGCGGGTTTTAAATGCAATATCATATCATATCATAATCCCCTCTATACAGCTCCTTCCTTTTTTACTCTCCTTATATTCAGCATCTGTATTCAGCCTCTGTCCACCTCATTCTGTTTAGGTTTCTTTTCCCTACCTCTGCACTGCTTGTCACATCCTCTCTCTCCATCTAACCACCTCTCTCCAGTCTCCATCCTCATGCTCCTGTCTCCTGCCTCATTATGTCGTTGTATCCAACTCTACCCAAGGTCCCCTTTCCTCCTCAAAACTCCCACATCCCTATTAAAATCTCCTTATTAAATAAACAAGTTTACACAGCATCCAGGGACCACCCTCGATTGGTCACTTTTAGGTGTTTCTCATTTCAGATTTGGGATTGTATTGGTTCAGTGCTATACCACTGCTGCTTATCTGCTGCCTCCAAGCCCCATCCTTTCTACACAGACATGCTGGTTCGATGCCATCTTGAATCTCCATTCAGCAAACATTAGGAGCAGGGCTGCAGACAAGGAGCTCACAGTTCTGTGCTCGGCACTCACACCAGGTATTATTCAGGTTTATATATGAATCAAATAAATAACCGTTGCTTAGTCTATTCCTGCCAGTGCACACGGGTTTATTTTGGGGTGCCAAATATTTACAGTGTACTATGGATTGCACAGATTCTAGCACTTTCAGGACAGTTGGATATACTTGGGCAGAACTAGGTGCACATTTATCCTCTAGCAGCCCTAGCACTATCTATCATGAGGAAATTGATGTTTTGGAGGTACTCTGCCTACCTGGGGTTCTTCTTAAAAAGGCTGGGGCATAGCCCTGCCCAATGTGACAAGGCCCTGCCAAGAGACTTTGCAATGCTGTATAGTTCACAGGATCCCTGGCCAATGATCATGTACTAGGTGGGATAATGCGAACCGTTTTGCACCCCACCCACTACTCCCAGAGTCAGACAGGAGACCTTGTTTAACCTCCGCACTCCACCCCATCACCACCATAGAATACATTGCCATGGTAAATGGCATGGAAATGAACTGCCTTGAAGTCCCAGGAATTCCCTATTAAGACTGCGTCACACTCGCAGAAGTACAGCAATATCTTAGTTAAGGAGTGTGCAACCCATACATGAAAATGGCTGGAACTGCCATTTTCTGGGTCTGTAGTTCCGCCTGTAGGTGTCCGTCTTGTACATAACTTGATCTCTAGGAACTGGGATTGGAAAAGGCCATTTAAAATGTTATCTCAAAAAAAGTTAATTATACTTTGGTCCCATGTGCAGTGCACTATTGTTGACATAGGACACAGCTTCTCGTCCCCTGCCAGCCCAACTGTGCATACCTCCTTGCTCCTGGACAAAGTATGGGAGACACATGCTGCACATGACTTAAAATGTGTGTGTTTGGGGGGGGGGCAGGAATCTACTGTAGAGCAGAGTACTGTTGGATTGCTCAAAAGTTGAGCTTTCACCTCCGGCGTGGTGCCAGGCTGCACTTTGCAAGTTCTGACCCCATGGAAAAACCAACTCAGCACTTTATCTTTTCAAAGTTGATACATTGACTCTCATCAAATGGGGTAATAATGACACCTGTTATTACAGGGTTTAGGAGCAGAAGGATTTCGGCAATAGCTCTATAAAAGAACATAAAGTAATGATGTTAATAGTATTATTTTTATTTGTATTTTTATTATTATTATTATCATTGTTATTATCACTATTTTTGGAACTAGGCAGGGGTGAAGACATGGGTCAGCTATTGACTGGGTAGACTACCTGGGTCTAGCAGCTATTAATGGCCTTTCACATGTTTAAATGCAAATAGCAGTATACCTGTTCATCACTATAGAAGCAACAATTGTGTCATAGCCGTATGTGGTAACAGTCATGTGACATTTGCAACCCCATGTAGAAAACCTTCAGATGTGCACTAACTGCATCCTCAGACAATATGAGACGACTATTACACTGTTCCCTCCCACTGAACCGTCTCTCGGTGTCGGGCCATGCTATGGCCAACATTGGCATTCTGGGAGACAACCCAGTCCCATCCGGCTTCTCTTCTGCGTGTTCATTGCCTTCACCTTGCAAACTGTTTACCCTGGATTATGTCACTTCGGAAGTCAGCTGGGCAATTCCAGACGCATCTCTCTGGGGGTTGTCAGGTTACGGTAATACTTAATAGACAAAAGCATCCGTGCTTTATGGATATGCGTGCGAGAGCACAATTCAAGCCCGTCATGCGACCACTCATTGACTAAATTCTGTGCTTCCGAGCAGGTACTAGGAACTGCCCACACAGTTATATGGTTCTTTGAAGGGGCATTAAGCAGTGGCCCTTTTCTAATCAGTGCTATACTGCACTGATTCAAAGGGTAAGCAAACTATCACTAAATGCAACCCTACCCATCATTCCCATGTTTTCCTGTACAAATAGTTCATGCACGTTTAACATTTCTCACCCTTTACCCCTCCTCTGATGCTTTGTTCTCCCTTTTTTAGGGTGGAACGAGGAAAGGCGAGTGAAAGACATTCAAAACAGAAACATTTTTCAAAGGGGGAGCCAGAGTGCAAGTAACTTCACAAAACACTCGCAATGAAAGAAAAAAAAACGCGTCTCACAGAAACAAAAAGGCAATGCAATGTGCAGAAGACACACAAAACATCCTATCCGTGGCTACAGCCCGAGCTCTTCTGCTTTCTCGTGGGGTTCATGAACCTTGATTCTCCAACTATCGGCCAAGCACAACCATCAGAGAACCAGGTAGTAGGCTGAGTTTTTCTATACAGATTTTAGGGCTCTGACTGGCTCACTGGATCTCTAAAAATGTGTGGTTTACCTTAGAGATTTAAGTCTGAAAAAGGAAAGCAGACGTTTAGAGCTTTACTGGAAAAAATCCTGTTATCCAGAAGACAAAATGAAGTTAGAAGTTACCTTTGCATAGCAACACACAGATATCTGCATCAAAAACGCCCTTTGCTTTTAATAGATTGGGACCAGGCACCAATAGGGCAGAACATTTTATAATTTATCCTGAATAGGCAACTTCTAACAGAACACACCCATACTATCAAAACCTGACAAACTAAGCTTTGCTAAAATATAAAATGAACACCATTCACACACCCATTGCTTCAGAGCATAAATTATGTGAATCTCTTATATTCATCCCAAACTTTACCACAAAAGTTTGAACTGCTGTTGTTTTTCAGTCTGTGTTATGCTCTGGCGCCGATGTGGTTAACAGAGTCAAAGTCAACTGTTATCTACATGCATGGATACTTAATCAGCAAGTCCATATTTTGGCAGTCTCTGAATATCAGTTATTGTTGATATCTTTCTCCAGCACTTTGAAACGCTTTCCTGTATATAGGCGCTACACAAATAAACAATAAAATACAGTGCCTCAAGGGCTGCCTGAAGGAATCTTTAACTTTACTAAAGATTTGGCCAAATTAGGTCCACTACTTCCAGCACATTTTAGGTCTATTTGTAAACTCCATTCAAAGAAACAATAGAAGAGGATGTAAGGCAAAGGTCTTTTGGCACATTGTCAGTCTTGCTAGTGTCCTGAGATGAGCACAGGGAACAACCACCCTGAGGAAAAAGACGATTGACACAAGGGTCAATCAAGGGAAGGCTATCCGCATTTATTCTGTTAGACCTGTCAGGCCAAGATATTCTGATGTACCACCTGGAGTGGATCTTTGGGGAATAAGGGTTTAGCTTTCACCTGAATCTGTTCAATCTTTAGCGAGAACATCACAGAGCACGACTATGAAACTAAATGCCATCTAGCTGCTTGCTTCCTTGCAATGAAGCACAGAGCAAATCCCGCTTCCCACTTAATATCAGCATGTACCCCCTGCCAGTGGGGGTGGAGAATGTTGGTTTTCTGTGCTAGCTATACACCTATGAAACCCAGATCATGGCTGATCTTCACAAATCTGGATGCAGTACAACTGACTGTGGCTTATTGAGGATAAGCAGGGGATAATCCTTCTGAGCCTCTACTAATGTACTGGTATTCCATTGGTATGATCATCTTGGCCAATCCCTGATGATGGTGGATTCGACAGGAATATGGGGGTCATCTTTGATATACAGCTGTCCTCCTCTCCCCAGTCCAATGCATTTCTGAAGAAAGTACATTGACATCTGCTTAATATTAGTAAGGCTGTCACTTGCTTAGCAAAAACCACTTCAAATTACTTTTTCAAGATTACAGTATTGGATGTCTGTCTACCTGATCATTTGCACATCATCCGTTGGCAATTCAAAGAGGTCAAATACTGGCCATTTTACTTTCAAAGAAATGTGAGTAGGTTTTTCATTTGGTGGGCTGGTTATGGAAGATCAAATGTATCTGACACAGGTCTGGAAAATCATTAAGGACTCTTCAATTTCTTCCTTTTAGCATTAAACAGTGTATGTCAAAATAGCTATGCTTGTTTTGTTCCAAGGTGTCTTAACTTTAATAGTTTCTTAACCATTCGGTAGTGGTTCTTTGGACTTTCCAGTTATTATTTTTTTTAAACGTTATCAGTGTAAAGGGATTCAGTTTTATATGGCATATTTTATGTAGTGTGTTCAATTGTATTTATATTATTTAGTTTTGTATTGTTTTAAACAGTTTTATCTTCATTTGTTTGCACTAGATAATCATTTTCTAGTACTACTACATCTCAGTGCTAGTGAGGTTTGTTAGCTTTGTCAGCTCTCTGAACACAAACTCTCTGGTCAAACTCTTAAGCTAGTGCAGGGGAGATTCTGGGCTGCTGCCAACTCCTGCTATCTCTCACCCGGGTGTCCGAAGCGAAGGGCAGACAAAGAAAAGGGCAATTCCTGCTTAGACCTCTTCGGGCCGCGTGGATCCAGGGCCCGAACCCCTGCTCAGACAGCAGGTAAGCATGCGCCAACATGTGTTTACGTCCTCTGTCCTCACAGACCATCCCCACCGCTCTGGTGTCCCTTGTCCCCCCTTCTCGCAAACAGGTGTTAACTGCTCCCCCCACTTCCGCCTTCTTTCTGCAGGAGTCCATCCTGATACATTCTGGTTTCACCATCACCGTCTTGTGGCCAATGCTGGATTTGACTTTTACGAAATTCATTGATTCACGGTGCGTCACCCTTTCTCATGGTGGCCCTGGATCAAGCTGTTCCCATCTTCATCTTGTATCCAGACTTGCAACATTATGTGTTACTACTGACTTTTGCAATTGTATTTGCTCTCCCATATTACTTCACCACTCTTTTTGACTTCTTACTCTCTGTTCTCTCCTCCTCTACCTTTCTCCCTTTTCCTATCTCCACCCCTCTTCCCTTACTTTCTTCTATACACTTGCTCTATCAGAATTGTCCCGGACCTAGCATGATAGCAACCTCATCTCTCTCCTCTCCCCTCCCCTTACATGACCCCCCCCCACCTCCAGCACTATCTTAAATGTCGTCAGGTCTAGTACGATAGTCGCTTGTTTTGTTCCTCCCCTCCCTTTCTGCACCCCTCTCCCTCACCTTTTGTTTTCTCTAGCTCTACCAGAAATGTTGTCAGGCCTAGCATGGTAGTCGCCTGTCTGTTTCCATTTCCTTCCCACTCTCCACCTCCCTTCCTTATCTATGTCTTAGCTCTTGCCCTATCTGAAATGTCGAAATGTATTGGACTGAGTGGAGATTTTAAACATATAAAACGATAATCACCATTAGGCACTTTGTTCCACACTGACTCAAAAGTGATACTACCCACTATTGTATTGGCACAATATACCAAGAACACCACAATGTTCCTATACAATTGATTTTTCACATTCTAGACGCTAGCTTCCTCAAATTCTGATATTGAGGTATAATACCAAAGTGATCCTAGAAAAGGCCCAATTTTCATACAAGTAACTTGTTGCCAAAAATAAGATGCAAAATTATCTGATGGATTATACCAAAGCAATCATGGAAGACACCCAATTATTATATGAGTATCTCATATCAAAGACAATCATAAGTAATGCCAACACATGTTTCACCTGCTATCGGGGCCTCCCCAGGGCATGTACTAGTTATTAATTCTCTGGGTGCTACACGTAATTCAACCCACAAACACTATTTGCATATCACACAGCTGCATCATTAATATTGCTGCATCTGAAGCCCTTGAAATAAAGTGAATGCCAAGTGTTCATACTGATGGGATGTCAGAGCACATGCAGAAGAAAGAGGGAAAGAGAGGGCAAAAAAGACAGAGACAAAATGCATGTTAGTCTATTCGGCTGCATCCCAAATGCATATAAAGCAACATTTGCACTGTGAACATTCAGAGCATTGTATGCCAATGCTAACTTGACTATATTGACCCCATAGCACTGATCATCTCATGATGGCTGATTCATATAGCACAAGAAAAAGTAAGAATTCTAAGCAGAAACATTAGTGACAAATGCGTCATAAAGCATAAATCCTTTGATGACATTTTACCTTTAGTAATTATCAATTATCTGCTCTCAATCGTATTGCCATTGGTGGCACAATGGGAATTGAAAACGTTATTATTGCTTTCTTTTTCCACAAGACTAATCGTGAGTGGCATATCACATCAAAAAATCTCTATTATTCGTACGATATTATCACGGGATGGCACTCTGGAAAGAGTGGCACAGGACACCCAGGAAGGGTTTTGGGTGGTTGTGCCGAAGGAAGGTGGACAGATAAGTACACACACAGCTGAAAGTAATGAGAACGAAGAGTAGACAAGTGTAGCAAGGAATAAGGTACAACAGAATGGATTCCCTCTAGGGGTGTATGCAAATAAAGGAAAAGAGTATTCCACGGACCTTAGGAAAAACTCTAGCCTTCTGCACAGTTTGCTATAACAGAGGCCCACGCTGTTTGCTCATGGCTTGGAACAACAGCTATGGGTGTCTCTAACGTAGAAACGAGACAAGGGAAGGGGCAGAGGTTGCCTGACGGAAACCAACAGACAAGCTCTGTACAAAAGGGTCTACAAACAGTACAAGAGAAGGTACTAACAGACAAATCCAGGAAAAAGGAAGTCGATAGCAAACTAGCAGAAGGGAAATGAAGGGAATGTCGTATAACAGGATTGGATAGCAGAGGACGGTAGGGAACAAGGTTGAGAGCTCAGAGGAGCAGGGAAAGCAATGAGCAAGTCCACAGGAGCAGGGCTGTAAGGTAGGGAGCCCAGAGGGAAAGAGCTTAGGGCAGCGGAGTAAAGCAGGCTGCATGGCAAGGAGCCCAGAAGGGCCGGGCAGCAAGGAGTGAGCCCAGGGGTGCAGAGCCGCTGACTGTAGAAGGCTGCAGAGGACTGTAGAGGGCTGCTAGGCTGAGAACCCAGCGGACAAAGGCTGTAGGTAGCAAGCAGCGGAGCGTGAATCGGCTGCAAGTTAGGAAGCCCAGAGGACAAGGGCTGTTGGCAGCGGAGAGAAGCAGGCTGTGTGGCAAGGACCCAGTAGGACCGGCTGCAAGGAGTAAGCCCAGAGGAGCAGGGCCGCTGACTGTAGAAGGCTGCAGAGGACTGTAAGCTGCAAGGCAGGGAGCCCAGAGGACAAGGGCTGTAGGCAACCAGAGTAAGGCAGGCTGCAGAGCAGCGAGCCCAGAGGACAAGGACTGTAGGCAGCCGGAGTGAGGCAGGCTGCAGGGCAGGAGCCTGGAAGACCCGGGCGGAAGGTAGCAGCTGAGCATGAATGGCAGCAAGGCAGAAGCCCGTAAGGGCAAAGGTGGAGGCTGGGAAGCAGCAGAGTGTGATCGGCTGCAAATCAGAGAGCCCGGCAGGGCACTGGAGGAGGCTGGGAAGCAGCAGAGCGTGATCGGCTGCAATGTAGAGAGCCCAGCAGGGCACTGGAGGAGGCTGGAAAGCAGCAGAGCGTGATCGTCTGCAAAGCAGAGAGCCCGGCAGGGAACTGGATCCAAAGCCGGAGTAAGGAGGAACCGCATACAAGATCCGTAGCTCGGAGCAAAAAGGTATGGGAAGGACTCTAAATGCAAGAGCCTGAGCCCCTGCAGGCAGCGGCTTTTATACCGCCCTGCCCAGCACAGAGGCAGGCTAATTGGTCGCACCTGGATCAGCACACCTGCATACAATCTGCCTCCTCCCTCTCTGTTCCTGAGCTGGTGGAAGTAGAGCTGATCCCTAGGGCTTCTGGGGATTGTAGTTCCGATGATGACAAATAGGAATGGCCAGGAATAGGTAGTTATAGCCAAGTGCATGTGGTAAGTGTAGGTTGCTGGGAAAAATAGAAAAGCATCAAAGTCTCACAAATTGGAAACAAGGTCCAAAAAGTGAACAACAGTTGATCCAAAAGTTCTCCGCAAATAAATGAATAACAATTAGTCCATATTGATCGCCAATGTATGCGCCCATGGCGCAGGCATGACAGATATTTGCTGCCTAGCTTGCATGGGAATTCCAAAAATCCATTTGGGCCTTAATGTTCACACACATTAGCCAAGCAGACCATGGCATTTCATTTTATTAAACAGAGATGATTTGCCTTTTTCTTTGATATTGCACATATACCTTTAAGAAAACAGGCCAGAGATATCATCTCACATTCCATTGGCTAACATTAGTCATGTGATCACACATGTGACCATTCACATGACCTATATACAAGTATATATGGAGTGCCTCCACTACTTGCCGACCTTTTGGTTGAACAGTGACACATGAGCGCATTGAGGCGCTGACTAGGAGCTGTCAGTAACATTTTGCTGGTGAGTGTTATTAGTGAGGGTTTGCTGCTTTAGCACTTTGAAAGGGTTAAATCTATTTGGGCAGTTGCAATACTTCTATTTGTCAGGTCACTCAATAATAGCCCAAGTAAACAAAAATGCACTTCTGTATATAAAAATATAGGCTGGCAGTTAATCCTTCCTGCACATACGGAATAAACATGTTTTGTTTTAAATTATCTGTTTACCCCATTAAATAAATAATACACTTCCCTATATAAAAATTTAGGCTAGGAAATAATTCTACCTGCACATTAAGAATAAACACATTTTCGTTTTAAAATGTCTGTTTGCCCCATCAAATAAAAATACACTTCTGTATATAAAAATGTAGGCTGGCAGTTAATCCTGACTGCAGCTAAAGAATACCCACATTTTATTTTAGAATCTCTGTTTGTATCATTAAATAAAAATATGCAGAGCTAGATTCTAGAACAAAAACTTTTAAAGGCACACTTTAACTTAAATATATAAAAATACAGGCTGGCAGTTAATCCCACCGGCACATAGAGAATAAACATGTTTTGTTTTAAATTGTCTATTTACCCCATTAAATAAAAATATACTTCCCTATTTAAAAAGTAGGCCAGCAAATAATCCTGCATGCACACAAAGGATAAACACATTTTCGTTTTAAAATATCTGTTTGCCCCATGAAACAAAAATACACTTCTGTATATAGAAATGCAGGCTGGCAGTTAATCCTGCTTGCAGCTAAAGAATACACACATTTTGTTTTAAAAACTCTGTTAAATAAAAATAAACAGGGCTAGATTCTAGAACATTAACTTTTAAAATTGTTTTGCTACTTGTTTAAACATTTTACACTTTTAAAACACAGCTATTTATTTACAAGCTTGCAGTAAAAACATAGAATCAACTCACTTTTAAAAGTAGAATGCCTCTTCCGTTACCAGGCTTTAGATGTCCTGGAGTCTTCAGTTCCAGCCATGGCTCCATAGATTGTGCAAATCTCTTGAAATCCACAGCGATGTCCTGGCAAGCTTCCAAAGCATTGGTTTTAAAGACATCCAACCCCCACCTCAGCCGAACACCCCCCATATGGCCTATTCCCTGTGCAAGCTGCTGGGGAGCTTTGAAAACCCCTAGTCACAGGGAGTTTAGAATACAATGGGGGTCATTACGACCCTGGAGGTAGCCATGCCGATATTTGCCGCATGGCTAACCCCCTTCCGGGTACCCGGTCTGGGTTCCTGGAATGGGGAAATACCGGGCCATTCCAACCATGGAGGGCCCGGTATTTCCCCATTCCAGGTTCCCAGACCCGGTACATCCCCATTCCCATTTCTTTGATTGCCATCTAAGTGTGTAAAAGCCTTCGATTTTATGATTTTTGTCATGTCATAATGATGTGGGTAATCCATCTCTGAAAGGGTGGTCTGCTAACCATGCTCCTTTCATTAACCTCAATGCCAAACGCATAATGTAAACCTGTGCCCTTCGAAATAGGTATGCTCATCTGCAGCCCCTGTATTCCAGTGGCATAGAACAGGTTCAGAAGTCACAGTTGCTCTGCTTGGCAGCTGCTTTAACAGCAAAGTCATTGCAGTGCAAAGTTTGAATTTAAGCCTGCATATCCGTTCCAAATCTATAATAATTATATTTAACAATTGTAATCTGGCAGGACAATCTGGAAATATAAGCCATACCGAGGTTCTGGTGTATTGGCTGATAGTTCACATCATTACAAATGCCACATCTCATGTATAGCATACCAGTGTCAACCTTGTGCACTCAGACCAGCTATGAGAGGCTATATGGATTCCAAGCTGCCTGCCTGTCTGCATTCGAGTGAATGAGACAACAGACAGGATGCCTTCCTCTGTTGATTCTCTGGGGGATGGGTCCTGCAGAGTAGCTCACACAAGGTGACCTCATGGGAGCCTGGTTTCAAAGAGGCACTTCCGCTCCAAATGCCTGCCTCACATTAAGAGGTGGAACCACCGAGATACTTTGATGCTGTGGGCTGAGAGAGGGTTAGAGTTAGGTGAGTCAGGGAGCACAACTGGGCTTGGGAAAAGGTCCCGCCATCTTCTTTAACTGTGGGCTTTCCTTTCCTTTCTGTATCTGCATGAGAAGGTACTCTGAAAATGCATAAGGAGGCAAGCATCACTTGTCTAAAGGACAGGGATTGGACCACTTAGAGCAGGCTTGCTTTCACCCATTCCCCCCTGGAAGCTCAGAGACAGAAAATGTCTCACCTTGCCCTAAAACATTTTTCAGTGGGACTCCCAGCGTCAAGAGTGCCAAAGCACCTAGGTCTCTTGTTTACATTGCTCAGACCACATCCAACCACATTACAAATATGTTCAACACTTTCCAAATTAGGGGAACTAGGGTGCTGCATCATTGAACCGGCTCAACGACACAGCTGAGCCGAGTCACCCGTCTAGCTCGAACGCACCATGCAGCAGACCTCGAAACTGCCACGCAATTGAACCAAGCATCATCCAACAGGACTCACAGCTAGACTAAAACCACTGCATCGTTACATCACTCATTTGCTATTTGTTTTGAACCACGCTTGATTGTCGCATTGCTCCTGGTGTTCCAGTTACCTGCATCGCTCACCATCCACGTCTAACCACACAGAGCACTGCTCAAAACCAACTTGATGTTGACTCGCTGCCTGTGGTCAACGCCTTTGAAGCTGGTTCGATCTGCATGCATCACATTTCGATGTTTGGTGCAAACCAGTCAAAGAACATACAAACTGGGATCCCTTGCCTTTATCCTCCTGGCTAAAGTATCCCGAGTGAACATAAAATTTAGTCAATGCACTCAGTAAGCCTAGCGCTCACAGTATGCTCTTCTAATAAAGCTGCAAAGTTTGTTGAATGTGCTTCTCTTTGGTTAAAAAAGTATGAAGTCAATATATTTGCACTTTAGAAAAAGTGCCCATATTTATATTTAATTGTTATTGAAGGCAATAGCATTCTCTGTCAAAGAAAAGATTGTGTTGAAAACGCTATGTCTCTCATTCAAATCATTACACCACACAGCTCCCCCCTACCTAACAGAAAAATTCACTATCAGATCTACCACACAAGTCTTCAGGTCAGCCAACACGTCCTGTCTTGTAGTCCCGAGGTACAAGCAGAAAAGAACAGGAGGGAGCAGCTTCCCTGTACTAGCAGCTCAACTGTGGAATACTCTCCCACCAACTATTAAGACAACTCAGCACTTCACCAATTTTAGGAGAAATACCATCTCTTGGCTATTCAGCAAATAACAATAGACCTACTCAACCCGCATTCTTCGTCAATGCCATTGGCCCTCATTAGGACCCTGGCGCTAAGGGGTTTGCGCCAGCGTTAGCTGCGCCGACCCCTTACCGCCAACTACGAGTTCCCATAGCGCCATGGTCATTTTTCCGCCCGCTTTTTGCGGGCGTAAAAATCCATGGCGCTATGGGACCTCGGTGTTAATTACGCCACCGTAGTGTACGGTGGCGTAATTAACACCTTCCCCACTCCCATTGAGCCCTATGGGGCCGAAATGGGAATGGGGAAGGGTAAATGGGTCAATGGGGACTTACCGCCCCGCCGACCTCGGAATGGGGCGGTAAGTCCGCCATCCGCCATGGCGTAAAGGGACTTTGCGCCATGGCGGAAAAGTCCGCCGATGGCGGAAAAAATCTGCCAGGGTCGTAATGAGGGCCATTGTCTGTAACAAATGTATCAACATCATGTAACAAATGTATCATCATCATGTCTGTAACAAATGTATCGCCATTATGTTCCATTTCTACTACTGTGATTTTGATCACCTGCCTATGCCTGTAACCTTGCTACTTGTTCTACCGTGCCCAGATACCTCAGGGTCAGGTGCACTATAAAAATAAAACAAACAAACAAACAAGCATTCTAAGTAGTGCTAGCTCGTAGGCCAATGCATTTCAGAAAATAATTCCATCTTCAGAGTAAAGCTATAAGTGATTACAACTTGTAGGTACAAAATCATGATACATATGTATTACAACATGTGGAATAACTAAGCAAGTCACATTCAAATATTGTTAAATTCATAAAATGTACATACTGCAAATTCGGCAGTTGTAAAAGGGAAAGGAAAGAACCCAAGGGAGAGCATTGATGACATTAGTAATTCAATGCAACGTGTGAATGCTCATGTCAATCGGACAGAATACATACATCTTTATGTAATATACCTTTGCTGATGTGTCATATATCTGTAAGAACAGTATTTTAAGTTATAGTGTACTGAGGTGGGAAGTGCTCAATAAAGTGCGTAATCGAGTCTAAAGAATTCAAAACTCCCTTACCTGGGCTATGTTCTGTATTAGCTTCGGGTTGATCCTTCCCAATCCAAGATCGAAGGGGAAGTATATGTGTAAATCAATTGATTGAGTGCTACCAAAGGGAAAAGCGAGAGAATATTGCTGTGGTGATTGTACTTACCCTAGCAGACTGTTGGGTGATTGTCGGGAGAGGAAAATCCTCTCATATAGATGCCAGTATCGAGTGTTGCCTTGGTAACCATAGGCATCGTGAAGTCACGCGTAAGGAGGGTGGTGACATCATCAGCACCTCACATCCTGTCCTCTCTGAAACAACAGGGAGGCTGGGATTGGGGCAGGGCAGAGCTTGTAATTGTAATACAACTGGCTCATATTAGTAGAGAATGAACATGTTATGAAGAAGCCAACAATAATACTTCTGACTAATATTGTGAAAATGTTGTGAAGAAGAATGCAATAAACATACATGTGTATACATTTCAATTGATATGGTACTTACCTCATTGATGACACTTGCATAAATATAACCCATGAACAAAACAATATATCATCATCCTGATTCTGCCACAACACATAGAAGCATAAGTCTCTATGCAAAAATTGCAGTCTGCATGGATAGATATAAATCTGGCGTGTATTGAGAAAACATGCACTGTGGTAAAGGGTGGACAAATTGTTTCATAAGTGCACCAAACACATAATGGTGCAGTTGGTGTCATTGAAGGGTGTCATGAGGAGAAAGGTTTAAATGATCCTACAAAATACATGTAGTTGATTTCTTTGTTTAAGACATTTAGTGTCAAAGTCCCAAGCCCATCAATCCAAGAAGTTTCTCTTTGGTCCAACTTTGTGGTCATATTTGCATGCTGATTGTTTTTAGTCACTGTTTCGACAATCTGAAATCGTACCTGAGAAATGTTATGCAGGATAAGGGTAAACAAATTATTTAAATCTGTAATAAGGACAGCAGTACAGGTTTTTTAACAGAAGCAGGTAGCAGATCTGGTAGAGTCTTTATTTTTTTACCCCCCCCACCGCAACAGTAAAAGAGATAATTAAAGACAACGGTTGGGCCTGGACAATTTTATCAGCTGTTTTGATTCTCCTGCCAATTACTAGCTTGTTGTTAATTTCTAGAACAGCACTTTTTGCTAACTTTGTAAAACTGTAATAAAGTATCCTGCTAAATGTGTGGAAAACCTAGTGTTCTCCAGACTTGCTGGTTCTGAAGACAATTACTGCAGGACAATTTCCCATGGCACTTCACAAAGAAATACCCAATGACCAGTCTGGATATTACATCCCCCAGCTAATTACAAACTGCAATAAAGTATCCTGCTAAATGTGTGGAAAACCTAGTATTCTCCAGACTTGCTGGTTCTGAAGGCATTTACTGCAGGACAATTTCCCTTGGCTGGAGCAGGACCAAAATGTGTGAAAATGGGGGATGCAATCAAGGAGGCTGAAACTCTAACTTCAAAGCGAATTATAAAATCTCTGATTACAGGCAAGCCCAGTGAGACCATATGGCCTGGAGGCAGGAGAATTGACTTTTTTCCCACATGAACATTTAATATTAATTTAAAAGGACTATTATCATTTAGGCCTTTTTCCCCAGCAACCATAAGGTGGATTTTCTTCAGTTATGTACCATTTTTAGGTAATTTTCGGGCGATTTTAGAGATATGATATTCATCCACCTGCGAGTTAGGGAACTGTGATGGCAATCTAAGATGTTTTTCTGGTTGATCTGAAAATGTTCCAAATTTGAGATTTGGTGAACGAGTGAAGGATAAAATTAGGCATATGGGTAACAAATAAACACCCTGATTCATGGAATTATTTACCTGAAAAAGCAGATTTGCGCGCCTTTCTGCCCGAAAATCCCCATACTTCAAACAGGGATTTTCGGACAGAAAGGCACGCAAATCTGCGTTTTTCACGCAAATAATTCCATGAATCATGATGTAAATATTTATAACTATTATGCTTTTTATGGAAATGGCAGAAAATTGCCACATGGCTGTGCAACATGTTTCAGGCGTGGCTGCCATCTTATTCAATTGCCCATGATTAACTGAATCAGAAAATATGTATATTATGGAAGCTATTAGTAATAATATGAAGTGTTGCCACATAACTAGTGTTTGCCAAAAAATTTAAATCAGAACACATGGGGATTGTAAATTAATCTCCAGACTCTTAAACGCATCCGTGGAGAGGGGATTGAGTGGGGATGAGAGAGAAGGGTAACTGTCCAATACTAGTTGTAAGAATTCTAGGTAGGGTACTTTTCCAATTTTGTAAAATTGGAGGTGTCAATGCTTCTATATTAGGGGGACTGCACAAGGAGGAAGAATCAGAGCTGTGGAAATGTACCATCGAAGAGCGCTGATGAAACTTAACATCTGACAGCTGCAAGGAAAC
This sequence comes from Ambystoma mexicanum, assembly GCF_040938575.1. Taxonomy (NCBI): domain Eukaryota; kingdom Metazoa; phylum Chordata; class Amphibia; order Caudata; family Ambystomatidae; genus Ambystoma; species Ambystoma mexicanum. The sequence goes on from NC_090936.1 coordinate 395,007,762, forward strand.
ACCAGAGGACATTTCTGACAGTGCTTCTGAGTGGTGCTGTCTATTTCTAGGAAAGCCTAAGAGCTAACTGGGCCCTATGGTGGAAAGCGGTAGGCCAACCTGGAGATTGAAGTGACCAGACCCCTTCCCTTTCTTTCCAGAGGGTCCTGACATGCAGCTGGCTGTCCTGAACTTTAAACATAGGCTTTCTATGTAATTTGAACTAAGCCCTGGGAAATCAAAAGGTGGGGAGTCTGCTTGCCTTAAATCATTTTCCGTTTATAATGGACAGGGGGCAGAACTATGTAGATCCTGAGCCTACTTAACTAAAAATATTAATTTAATTAATTTCCCATTTGGTCAAACACTACGGGGTAGTTTTTGATAAAATTCAAAATTAACAAAGCTCACTTCCCAGTGTGGGCTGAAAAACGATAGCCTATACATTAATTGGGTCATCCTTTTTGTCCCATTGACTCTGACTTCTTTACGGAAGAGTGGCTTCTTTGTTTATAAATCAGTCCAATCTTTTTGTCCAACTTTCTCCTAACACAAGCCTTCCAGCAAAGGGCGACCAAAATCCCAAATTCAAAAAATCATTCCAATTTTTCAGTCTGACTTCGACAAGGCAGCCCAAATTAGGGGGCAGGGTCTTAAAAACACACCACTAAATGAACTTGTGTTTATTTTAAACCAAAGTTCTTGGGGAAATCGTAATTGCCATATGTATGTGTAGCTGTCATGATGCCTACCTCCAAGGAGCCAGACAGGGCCCGGCACCCTCAGAGGCAGGCAACATGTATACTAGGGAAGTCCCAGCCACCCCAGATAGGGGCTCTTTGGACTCAGTCCTGGCGCCGTTGGCGTCAGGCTCATAAGGGATAACAGTCCTGGCACCATCGGCGCCAGGCTCATACAAGATATGGAAGGAATAGTGTTTGGTGCAAACTTACCTGGCAGACCATGCTGCAATTTCCTTACCTGGCAGATCATTCTACAACTTCCGGATGAAAAAGGAACTACTTAACCACACGGGTGTGGCTGGTGGCAGGATACATACCTTCAGTGGAAGGATAAATACCTGGGACTACTTGAAAGGCTATTTAAGCCACGCCCAGACAGCAAACCACGCTTTGCGTTGTTCTGCTCATAGCAGCTGGATGCTCACCGTGCCTGCTCCTGTTCCAGTCCTCGACCACGCCTGCCAGCATCCTGGAAACACCTAAGGATAGAAAAGGTAAGAAGAAACAGGTGAAAACAAACTTTACCTGTTAAAGCTGCATTCCGGATTCAGCGTGCCAACATTCCTGCAAAAAGACAACATTTTAAATACTCACCGCATCGCATACATCTCGGCGCACTTCTCTTACCTGCACATGGCGCCTTCAGCTCAGCGACGCCCATCCGGATCTCCTGCAGCATTCCAGCACCTACGGGGAGACGAAGAGAAGAAAGCAAGGTGAGAAGGGGAAAATAACCAAGAAGCACTTACCTGCCAAGCTAATTCTTCTTACCTTCGGGTCGATGCCATTCCTTGGGCATTTCAGCACCCCGGCCCCTATAGGGAAAAAGCAAACATCACATTAGTGAATGCAAGAACCGTAGCAAACAAAATATTTAAAACTTACCTGCTTACAGGTCGGACTCAGCTTCTGCTTCGTGCCGGCTCCATTTCTTCGGCATTCTCGAACTCCGGCCCCTAAGGAAAAAGAGACAGGAAAAGACAGTAGTGGGCCTACACCAAAACTCACCTGAAATCAGGTTTTCGACGGAAACCGCCCTCAGCCCGGAGTCTTCCATTACCTGCAAAAGAGAAGAGGAACAGTTTAGACTCAAGCTTGCCATGAACATTCACGGTACTTACCGGAACAGACAAGCAAACTCGAACTTACTATCCAGTGACGTAACTGGATCCCAACGCGCCCCTGCAACAGAAGCAGGATGGAGAGCTCGCCTTTTCAATCCCTAAGGTGAGTCTCCACAGGGAATTACAGAAGGGTTGCAAGGAGGGTGAGAAGGGGAACGGGAGATCAACACAAAACCCGCAGAGTATTAACCCTTCCTTTTCGCTCACAGAAGGGTATTCATCCGAGCCAGACAAGCCAGATTTGGGAACCCAGCCCACTCCATCTTCAGGGTGCTGAACATCTCCTTTGAAGAGGCCACTGCCGTCCAGACCACGCCCGCGCCTCCGTGGGAACCAGGTGAGCGTTACAGTAGCAATCTTGAAATCTTACTGCTAGCCTGTTACGCATGCTGGAAATCAAAATTGCACAGCACTAGATTTATAAGTGTTTTGGTTATTGATCGGGTTTCATTATTTCTTGAAGTGAAATTTGTAGAAAGTAATGAAATTGTGATTTTTAACTAATTTGTGTAATTGATTTGTGTAACAAGACGTTAATGGTGAGCCACAAAGAAAGTTGTGAGTGTAGTTCAGTGTCATTCTATTACTTTTGATTTGAATAAATACAAATACATTTCCTGTACACCTGCCTAGTTCTTGGCTTATTGTTAGCTCAGGGGGGAAGGATCCAAGGGGCATGATATGTGTCTGAAGTAGGGCTGAATACAATGATCCGTTAAACAGTTTGTTGCATCGTACCTTGAGTGGGGAGGGAAGGAACTCCCTGTGTTGAGAATGGCTTCTCAATAAACTGATACAAACCCTTTTAAAATGTCATAAGGGGAAAATCTTCCCTAACCTTTTATATGGATTTGAGATCCTTAATATTCTGACTGAGACCTCTCTTCATATATAGGAGGATTATTTATGGAGGAGAACTCTACGCCTGACCCAATGCCTTCCTTCCTTCACTTGATTCCATCATCCGTTATAAGAGGCCGATGATATTTCATAAGATCCTGAATTTCTCCCAAAAAAAGCATTGTATGAAGAATTGCATGCAGATTGCGAGGCAGACATGGTTGCACCTATTCTAACAAAGAGTGCTGGGCTCAAATGTTTGAAACCTCAAAGAGCTGATCTTCAACCCAAACAAGATGAAACATAAACTAACTCAATCGGATTGGGCAAATCAACTTGATAAACTGCAGGAGTGCAAGGTATATGATCATTGTAAAAGCACAATCAGAAAAAGACGTACCCTACCTCATTATTTGCCAATTTTCTTGGACCGTAGGATATGGACAACCTATCTCAGATTCGAATTTTAATATTCCATGTACTTTGGCTTGAATGGGTCCATGAAGAGGTATTCAACCTTGTGATAGTCTATGTTGACTTTGCAAGCAAGAAAAAAGAAACTTGGAAACATCTTCTTCTAAACTGTCTAGAGACTACCTCAGTAAGAAATCAATGGTTAGGTAAATATACATCTGGTATTAAAATCAACCAGGAGGAAATATTGTATTGTTGCCGCTTAGTGGGTAGGCATAAGCCCATTATTATTATTGCACTTGTACACTTTATGATAGTATTATACAGCATACTAGGAGAGACATACCTACACCGATACTTGGATGGCTACATTCTACTTGGTTCATTATATCTTAATTGTTATTATGAAATTGTAATGTTTATTTTACTAGGACATAAACCCTTTTATAATGAATTAACATTTTAACTTTGTAATTAATGTGTAATGGTTTTGTAAACAAAATCACAAATACAAAATCAAAAAAACAATGCTGGCCAAATTTTACGGGTTGCTTTTCATTTTTGAAATCAAATGCCAAGTCTCTGCCTTTACTTGACATGCCATTCACAAGCACACCATTTAGCATTAGCACTATTAAAGGGAAGTACACAGGTTAAGCCACAATACAATTTTAAGGACTGGTTAATGATCCTACATCATTAACATGATTCATATCACTGCTCTGTTATTGTATCAGTTTTTACCTCTGAGAGTTAATGCTATTTTTAGCAAGATCTTAAAACATTGATAGCTTTCTTTTGAAATAAAGACCCAATGTCCTAGTAGCTTTTGGGCCGAGCCTTGACGGAACCTGCTATGTTCTGCATCTTGGTGAATCTACGGATTATGCCCAGATTTTCTGCACACGAGAATACCATGTTCAATCAATGCAATTACACGAGGAGACATAACGGAGGGTTGCAGATGTTAGCCATGTTCTTGTGTCTGTCTCTGCCATGCTTTGCTATGGATCAGAATGCCCAGCCCCTAAGGGGGTGGATTCTTCCAAAAGACATTCTGGAACAACAAGGAGCTCCTAAGAGGTCATTTCAGCAATGAACTGGTCTAAAAAAAAAGGACCAGCCCGTAACATACCATATTTTGTCTATACAGTAGGTATAATGTGCTTCAAATTCACAATTTGTACAAACAGTTTCAGAAATAAATTGAGGTCAATTCCCCAGACCACAAACAAGTTCCTCTGATAGGTGTTTGGGTATTTGCTACACTCACTGGTTCCCTGGCAATAGGACTGTTCACACACAAATAATGTCTGTGGTGTGATTTAAATGGCCAGCACCCCCACTCAGAAATTTGTTCCAGCACCACTGCACATATTTGTTCTGCATTTTCTGTCTTCTTTTAGAAGGGTGTTTTTTTATGGTATTTTTATTAGTTACTTATATAATGGATTTTTTTTAATTTAAAGTATGTATGTTGATAGGACCTTGATCGGACTTTCTTTTAATTTTGGCACTGTTGTGCTATTGCTGTTTGGGTTTCTACTGTCTCACATTCACACCCCTCTATAGCCTTGCCTCGGCCCAAATTACCGTGAACGCCAAAAGAAGTATATTGCTTGGCTGTGCCTGTTATAATTGGGACCACTGTCAAAATTATGAGTGCTGAGTAGCCAGTTTAACAACAACTTATCCTCGTGCTCCTGAAGAGCAGACATTATTTTGTCACAATATGTCCTTCTGCACAATATTTGTAACAGTGCAAAAAATATCCACAGTGCAAATATGTATGGTTTCAAGCTAATAGACGCCAGGCAGCAAAGTGTGGCCAACGAAAATGGTATCCCTGTTTTCATACTTTTTTGTCACTTAACTTTCTTAAAATTGAGGCATAAGTAAAATTTCATACATTTTTTTTGAAAACAGTTTTTGGTGATGACGTCACCGTTTTTAACCAGCCACAAACGCGTTATTGTAATCGCTTCTTGAAATGTTTCAAAGCCCAGCATAGTGACAAGTCTGTCATAAACACATTTGTGTACCTCCGGTTTTGTGACTGAAATTGCGAACTTGCTCCCATAATCGTCCTGAACGTCCCAAAAGCAAACCCCACGGGAAACTGTCAAGGCCGTTTACATACACAGCTCTCTGCAACCGTGCCCAGCACATGGGGGCAACTACAAGTGGATTGGGAAGTCTGATTTTAAGGTAGGCACAGTGTGAATTGCGTCTTACTACGAATCTTTGAAAATCCAAAACAGAACAACAGTGACACCATGAGCAAAAGACCATTGTTGTAACGACAATTAAAGACCAGCGAACATGGCAACCACATTCAAATAAGCGAATGCAGTGGCGCAGCGTGCATTTCATTAACATATTGTGAAATACTTCGATGATTGGCATGACTTGCTGCCAAAACTACTTTAGTTAGGATGTAAAACGACCACGCATGTGATGGAAAAGATGATGGCTCTTGCATGCTCGTTCCATACTACGGAATAAATTAATTTCTCATTTCACTAAAATCCCCATGACAGGTAGAAGGACCACACTCTCTCAACCAACATTATTAAGGTTAAAAGCATTTTTTGAAGTCTGGGAAAGCACCAGAAGGACCCCCGCCTGCTAGTTCAATATTTGATCTGGAAAAGGTGCCCTGACATGGCCAAAACAGGTTTCTGGGCTTAGTTAATATCGCACCCTTGGCGGTCCAATAATGAAAGCTCTGAACCGGCATCTCCCTCCAGACTGAACACAAATAATGCCTGCTCTGTGTCATGTCATCAGTCTGTGAACAGGGGAAGGCTGAGTACGCTTTAACAGGATCACCCAAAAAGCAGCACTGCTTGCCAGACTGGCTCTTTTCACCATCCAGGTCTAAGCCGTGACTTCTGCCGAGTCCAACTCAGAAGTTGTGCCTTTGATGGACAGCCAAGTAGTTAAAAATAGGAACCACATATTTTTACCCACACTTGCTTTAATTCATTTTTCATTGAGAGCCAGTTTCTTTCTATTCGTTTTATTTATTTATTTGTTTTATATTAAACGGCAGTGGTGTAAAGCAATCAGTAATGGCAGAATTAAGCCTTATTGTGATGTTTGGAGTTATGCTGCTGAGAAGCACGACAGATGTGTATGTTACAAAAGAAGTCATGGAGCAAATGTGTAAGTGCATGTGAGTGAGCATGTAAAACATTTACATGGCACTGTGTCTTGCAGAAATAAGTGGCTAAATTGCTAATTTTTTAATTTTTAATTTTTAATATTTTATTGTTGAGAGAACTCAACCTCAACAAGCTTGGAAGCCTCTTCTGTTACAATTGGGACTACATCAGGACTTGACAACCCACATCATCCCCTTCGTGAATTAATTTTGAAATGATATGGACACGGACTGTGTCCAACAGTGGAGCCTTTTAAATGCATTTCATATTGGCTGAAGTAATAAAGAAAAAGTCCTTGTTGTACCTTGTGGAATTCACTCAGCTGAGCAAGAAAGCAACGTAGGGGATGAAGTGGGTTGTCAGTCCCTGATGCAGGCCCGATTGTAACAGAAGAGCCTTCTGAGCTTGTTGCATGGGAGACCTTATGAATTTTTAGGCCGAAACACAGTAGTGTCAACATTTTGTTTCTAGACATTGTTTGAGATGTTACATGGTTACATTTGAACATGTGTAGGTTGACAGACTAGAATGAGACAGTGAAAATGCTTGTAGTAAGACACAGCGCCACACATGTGAATAAACTATGAATCTTGGTGTAAAGACTATCAACAGTTGGGTGTTAATAGTGAATCAAATATATTGTGAAAGACCACACTCGTATGCAAGGAATTTCAATGTGGTACCCAGTCAGTGTTGTTGTAAAACTGGGAGTGTTTAACCAGTCCAACGTACTAACCCACACACATTTGATAATTATGTGTAATGTATCATTTGTGTATTTGCTTTAGGACAATTCGAGTCCCAAGAGGCCAGTCGTTTTGTATTTGTTTATATCATGGATGAGATATATTAAATCTATGTGTCTATATAACTGGGTCTGAGTGTTAGCTGTGGTAACCAGAGGGAGGGTGTACAGGAATTTCCAGTCATTTTGATAGGAGTGTACTAACTGTTTTGTATTCATGGTACTCCCACATTGGAGCTAAATATTTTTTCTGTATGTATTCATGGACGGGATTTATAAAGCACAAATCTTGCTGCAAGGCATCAGAGCCCTGTATATAGAGGACGCACATAGGGAGTGACAAGTGAATGTGCCGGTGAAGCAGAGGAGCTGGATTGCATAGGACATGCAGAGGATGGGGAAGGTCCAGGTGGGGAGAATTAGGTCGGGTGGAATGATTAGCGATTGGCGAGATGCTCTTTGAAGAGAAGAGTCGTCAGGTCCTTCTTCAGTGTAGCATGGATAGTTCTAAGTAAATGGCTCATTGTTGCGCAACATCTCTCTATAGTAACGGCTTATAGCAGCTGATAGTGAAACTCTTACAGCAATGGCCATTTAAACAATTTCATACTTTTTGTCAACCGAAACAAATATCTATAATTATACATTTGCCTTAATCCTTCAGTTTAATCTTTTGTTGAATACTGTACTGTAGCACTGGTATGTGTTGGCTCGATTAGTCAACTTAAAATATGTATAATCATCTGAATTTTAAATGTTATTCAATGTCATAATTTGTAGGTTTTAATGTACGGGGCACCACCACCATACCCACCAGAATCAAAGCTGCACCCCGGAGAAAGTTTGCCATCTGGCAAGGTTAGGCAAGACCTAGCTTTTTTGAGTTTTGTTAAAAATAAAATGATTAAGGTAATCCATCTCTGAAAAGGGGGTCTTCTAACAGATCCCCCTTTCATCAATCTCCATGTCAAAAGCATAGTGGTCCCGGCTGCATCAGTCTCCCTGATCTATAGCTCCTGTTCCCCAGTGGCACAGAGCAGGTTCAGATGTCACAGAAGTGCTGCTTGTCAGCTGCTTTGAAAACAATGTCACCTGGAGCACCTCGCACTTGAGGCGGATTCCTTTGGCTGTTAGTGCCCTGTTGGGACCCATGTCAAGGATTTGCCCTTGCACGTCGGAGAACTGATGCCTGGACCAAAGGTATCATTATTAGTGCGAGTAAAGTGGCTCACTTCCTTTTTTTTGCACAATCCATTTGAATCCGGAGATTAATGCGACAAATGTGATGGTACTAAGTACTCTGAATTGACTAGTTGAAGAAAGCGTACCTGTTGAGAAAGCGGTGCATCCTTCATTTGTGTATTTTGTGCACTTTGACATTTGACATTTTTTATAAGGAGCAACTTTCTGGTTTTATTGAATTGTCTGATTCGGAATTGCCTTTACGTGAACCCTTGAGTTGAGGTTTATACTAACTGTATCCTATAAGCAGCCAACACACAAGCTGGGTGCCCCTTCTATTGACAGTCTCTTATTTGCCACCATTGGCAATTGTATCACTTTCTGCTGTGAAAGCTGTTTGAGGGAGAGAGTTGTTCACAAATGACGTACAAAATGGCAAGGAGTACAGCTAAATCGACATTGTCCCCTGGCCCTTGTAAGAGCAAAATCTCGAGGATGTTCAAACCAATAAATTATGTCAATATACTGATCACAGAGATTAAAGACTTGCTTTATGACATTGAGGGTTTGGGAAGTACGGCCGATAAAAATCAAACAATGGAAGGATCCAAAGGAGGGCCAAAAAAAGGCGATAGGTAGCTGCATTTACTCCCCATATCAAACTGTGTGGTGACAGCTGAAGTCGATACAGTGACTGCATTTTGCGAACCATCATTACCACAGGGTTTACTGAAGGAGACGCCTAGAGTTTGTGCATGAAAAATTGATCCCTTGGCTCCCTTTGCAACCACCCAAAAGCTTGGACAGGAAGGGGTAAAGAAATACATATTCCCGGTCAAATGTGATCCTAAATCTAATGAGATGAAAACAGGCAAGATTGCTACTAATATTATCGAAGTCAACTGTCAAGGGGAGGTCTAACAGTTAACAGTGGCCATGAACTGCAATCAGCCCCCCCACGGCGCACATCTAGAAGGTGAGCAAAGTGAGGTAGAGTGTGTGGAGATACATTGTAGTGATGAGAACCAGTTACTCAACCCCCAAGTTCTTCTTGCTAACAGATTCAAATCACTTTGTGAAAGTTCACCCACGGTGGAGTTTACAAAAGGCGTGACCAATAAAAATAAGGGCCAATCCCCTGGGGCCAAGTAAAGTGGAAAGGGTGTGAAGAGAAAGACAGCAAAAGGCACAATTAGGAAGTTTCAAGAATCTGACTCACAGACCAGCCCTGCAGATGTGGGTGTGAACCCAAAACCCGAGTGCAGTATAAAGAGCATCAAAGTAGAAGACATTCTTGCTGATTTAAAAGAGTTTATTGTCAGTAAAACTGAAGGTTGGTTAAAAGAGCCGGCCATAGAAATTAAGGAAGTTAAAGAAAAGGCAGTTGCTCTAGGTTCACAAATTCCAGTTCAAACTAGCGCGAACCGGTGAAATTGGGCCGGCTGTCTTGTTCCTACTCCATTACAGGCATATAAGGATCTAACAAAGAGCGCTATGAAAGAGGCAAATGTGAAGAATATATCGATTTGGGGATTCAGGTTTACACCATCTCCAAGTTTTTCCTTGGCCCCAATTGAATAGAGGAATCACACAATTTCGATGCACATGGTTCGCCTCTATTGGATGCTAACATAAAACTCTTGGGGATATTGAGGAGGTGCCGAATGGATGCCTGTTTACCCAGTACTGTGATCGATAAGGGTAGCCCTTAAGTTGTTATGATAAATGTGCCCCACTTAATGTCAAACACACATGAGGACACAGTGAGCCTCACATACAAGTGTAAACATTGGTTCTGCCACACAAAAAGCTGTCTATAAATAATTAGGGATGATATTGTTGAATGCTCTAGGGGTGTTATTCTGAATTCTATATATGATTACATATAGGTCCATTTGCGCTCATGGGCCATTTCTGAAGGTCTCCTGAGTACACATCACAGAGAATACCCTTCAGTGACTATTAAGATAGCAATCAAGAGACCCTGGGTCTTTTCAAACAATGTTGGTACACATTGAACATTCAATTGAATTGGGCAATGAAAAGGTAGGGGGGAGGGCAGGGTTTTGTTTATACCACACAGAGTAATATACTCAAGTCAGGCAGGCATTGTGGGGATCTGTACAAAGTAGATTGACTCCATGTGGGGCTCTGTCAGACAGTATGACAGGAAGGCCACAGACTCCTGTCTTAGAATATTGCAGGATTAAGTAGTTTGTTGGATGACCCCGATTGGTGTATGTTTATAAGAGGTTTTCAGATCATTTTATTGCAGGAGACTTGGGTCTCCATATCACTCTATATTCAAGGTTACAGATATTTTCACATTCCAATGGTTAAAAGTTTAAAGGGTAGATCAAGTGGAGACTACTGATTTGGATAGACTCTACACTTGGGTGGAAAGTGGTCAATTGTCCACTTGACTCCCCAGATGTACAGCTTCTCTACATTACCACAGAGAAGGGTGATTGATTGTGGCTATTTAACATATAAAAAGATCTTTGGGCCCACAGAGCATGGCTACAATAGATCTACTCCATGACATAATTAGAGCAAGACCATTGGAAAGCTGTGGAAATAGCTATAGTTTAGTTGCAGAAGATTTAAATATGCAGATCAAACCCCTGAATGATTTATTGGGTCTATGAGAAGATCAGTATCTTGTCTGTGATATTCCATTAGCCAATGTTCCTCATCCCAAGAACACACACAGTTTAGCTCTGAATGTGGCTAGATCTTTATATAATCTGAATCTGATAGCCTGCATTGGTCGATTTCCCAAAGATCAACCAGCCAAAAAGTAATTCACTGGGCCCAACAGATCTTCCATGATCGGCTATATTTTTATCCCAGGAAATTAGTGGACAAGAGGGGTGACTTTGAGTTATGTGAAAGAACGGAGAGTGATCACAACTCTTTAACTCTAAGAGTTTTGACAAAATGAGAGGTGACTAGTGGAACCACTGGACCAAAGAATAACCAACTGATTGCTATCGAGGGCCAAATGGGTTAGAATAATTGAGCGTGATCTTAAAGCAAGTATCTACTCTTCAGTCCTGGATTACTTGTTAACCATCTGTAGAGAGCAGAGTACTGACTCTGATATCATGAGTGAGCTTGAGAATCTCAAGGCCAATTTGGCTTCTTTTGTCTCAGTGCCTGCAGCACTAATCAGGACAAAGGCTTTGGTTAAATCCAGATGGTACAACAATGAGTGTTTTGAGGCAAAGTAGAAAATTGTGTCTTGTGTTAGATCAAACCTAGGGGTGGACAAAATCAATGTGCTCTCCCTAAGATCCGAATGCAAGAGATTGGTGCTATTAAAAAAAGAGAGTTTGTTCGAGACAAGAGGTTTGTGCAAAATGTGCTCGAACAACAAATAGCACAATTTTCTGGAAAATGGTTGTGGACAAAGAGCTGAAAGGGGCCTCATTACAACCCTGGCGTTAAGGGTTTAACGGCGCCGTAAAAGGCTGCGGCGCCGTTAAACCCTTAACGCCCAATTCACACTTTAACGCCTGCTTTTTGCAGGCGTTAAAGTTCAACCCACTAGGGGCCATGGTGCTAATTACGGCAACGTAATTTACGGTGCCGTAATTAGCGCTTTCCCCATTCCCATTGAGCCCTATGGGCCAAAAATGGGAATGGGGAAGGGGCCATGGTGAATGGGGATTTACCGCCCCGCCAACCTTGGAATGGGGCAGTAAATCCGCCATCCACCATGGCGGAATCCGGCATGGACCATGGTGCTAATAGCACCATGGTCCAACGCCATGGTTGTAATGAGGCCCATTTATGTTACAGTGCAGTGTTTTAGCAGATGATTGGAGGCTCCACTTCTTTTATCTATATAGACCCCATGAAGTCATAGATCTGGATTGGAACCCCTTGGATCCAGGAAACACACCAGATCAATGGAATCTATGTCTAACCGTGAAAGAGGTAGACAATGCCCTAAGGTCATCAAAAAGTGTTAAGGCTGCAGGCCCTGACTTAGTGTCCATTGACCGCTATAAAATGGAGGCTGTATGGGCTGCGATTCTGTGTAAAATGTAAAATATTCAATGCCATAATAAGACAGGGAATGATTACCCCTTCATGGCGACAAGCCGTCATTATACAAATATACAAAAAGGGAGGAAGAGATTCCCCAGAAAACTACTGTTGAATCTCTCTTTTGAAGGGCAAGTCTTCAGAAAAGTTGTACTAAGGCATTTGCGGGTATGGGCGCATAACAATAATGTAATAAGTAACCACCATGCAGGATTCAGGCAAAACAGGGGTACAGTGGATCAGTGATTTTTGTGTTTTTGCAGATCCATAAGTACAGCATATTGTTGAGAAAGAAACTTTATGCTGTATTTTTGGACTTAAAAACAGCTTTCGACTCAGTTTCCAGACCTACTCTATGGCAAATTCTATCTGCTCGCATGGTTCCCTTTGAGTTTATCTTGATACCTCGTTATACTCAGAAAATAAAGCTACAGTACGTTCTGCCTGTGGGGTGAACAAACACATAGATTTGAAGTTAGAAGGGGTGAAATACATGGATTTGTCCTGACGCCCCGTCTCTGCAATACCTACATCCAGGAGATTATTTATGCCTTTATGAAGGGGTGCCAGGATTGCCCCAAGAAGGCATATGAAAAGTATTCAGCACTCTTTTATGCCGATGACACATTAATTTTGGCAACAACCCCCTCAGGCCTGTAAAAGTCATTACCTGTCTTTTTGTCTAAGTGCAACAAATTGCATCTAGACTTGGATATAGTAAATATAGTAAGTCATGGTCTTCAAACCTCAATTCTCAAAACATAGGCGTATGATACCATTGGAGCAGGTCAGATATTGTGACTACCTTGGGGTCAGGTTTCACGAGACCTCCCAGCTGGACCATAATGGAAAAATATAATCGCGCTATAATCTCCTTTTTTACAAAACATGGTCGTGGTGCCTTCTCCCCTGCCTTGGACATGTTCCAAAAACAGTTGTTCCGGGAAGCAACATCTAGTTCGGAGATTTGGGGATACACTGATTTAAAGAAGTTGAAAATATGTGAACATAAATTCATTAAGATATGCTATGGTATGATATATGGTATGATATGATATGGCATTTATAACGCGCCTATAGACAAGTGTTTGAAGGCGCGATGAGGCAAGGGAGGGGGAACAAGGGGAGGACAGACAACGATCCTACTAGGCCAGGTGTCATTCATATCGTGCGAGTGCGTGGGATGGGGGAAGGGACAGTGCAGTAAAAGGGAATAGATCAAAACAATAAGTAATGTAACGGCCAGCAAGTGGCAAATGCAAGGGTAAGTGCAGACATTAGGTGTCAAGTGCTGGTAGGGGACTGTAGGGATACAGAAACAGTCCCCAAGTGCGGGGGCTGCTAGGCAGGCAGTGCAGGTGTGTGAGACTGGTGGGGAGGGGACCTGGGCCCAAGATCAGAGGCTGTCCAGGTAGCCAGTGCAGTTCCAGTTACAGCCAGGAGGTCAGCAGGGGAGAGGAGGAGAAAAATCAGAAGCAAAGAGAAAGGTTTTAAGATGCTTCCGGAACCGGAGATGGTTCTCCTCAAGTTTTAGGGTGGCAGGGAGGCTGTTCCAGAGGGAGGCCCCAGCCGAAGAAAGAGCTCTACTACCAACTCGTTGCTTGGAGAAGCGACTGACCCTGAGGAAGTTGGAGGCGGATGAGTGAAGAGCTCGAGAAGGAAGATATTTAGGAAGAGAGAGTTGAAACTATTGAGGCCCTGTGCCCCAGAAGGCTGTGTGTACAATGGATAGTGTTTTGAACCTAATCCTTGCAGCCTATGGGGGCCAGTGCAGAGATTTCAGTCCTGGGGAAATACGATCCTTGGGCTTGAGTCCAAGGACAAGTCTCGCAGTCCTGTCCTGGATGAGTTGCAACGGGCGGAGAGTAGAGGCAGGCAGATTTAGAAAGAGGCTGTTGCAGTAATCCAGCCTAGAGAGAACCAGAGCTCTGGAGACAGTCAGCTTCTCGGGGAAGGAGAAGAAAGGAAGAATACCTCTGAGGAGGTGCAGCGGGTAGTGTGACTTCTTAGAGACATCAGAAATGTGAGGAGAGAAGGGGAGTGTGGAGTCGAAGATGACCCTGAGGTTTTTCAGCCTTGCAGGTGGGAGCAGGAAGCGAGCCAAGAGAGGCCAGCCAGGGAGCTAATATTGGTATTATTACTTCAAAGTGCTCCATGATCGTTGATTTATCTGGAATATTACACACAACGCCTGTGGGCTCCCAAGCAGCATATAATTCTGTGACATACTGGCTAATATTATGGAGGCAAGAAGGTTTAGAATTATATTGTGATGCCTTACTACATCTCATGAGACTCAATGCTGGCAGAAGCTCCAAGTGTGTCAGCCATGTAAAGCATAGACTTATTGCATTGCACCTAAGAAACCTGTGGGATGACCCCATGGGACACTCAACCTATGTGGTCAGAAGTATTAAGACAGGTGGACAGGTGTAAAAGAAAGAGCAAAAAACTTGTGGCATAAGCAATGGGCCTCATTACGACTCAGGCGGTAAGGGTTTTACGGCGGCGTAAACAGCGCCGACCCTTACCGCCTGATTCCGAGGTCCCTTAGCGCCATGGAGGTTTTAACACCTGCTTTTAGCAGGTGTTAAAATCCATGGCGCTAAGGGACCTTGATGTTAATTACGCCACCGTAATTTACGGTGGCGTAATTAACGCCTTCCCCACTCCCATTATGCCCTATGGGGCAAAATGGGAATGGGGAAGGGAAAATGGGGATTTACCGCCCCGCCAAGGTTGGAATGGGGCGGTAAATCCGCCAACCACCATGGCGTAAACATAGTTTACGCCATGGTGGTAAAGTCACGGCCCAGGCGGTAACTTACCGCCTGGGTCGTAATGAGGCCCAATGACTTTGAAATTAGTCCCTGAATATTTTGAGTCGAGATTGCTTGATGGCCCCAAGTTGTATCTTGATATCATAAATCCAGCATATGAGAGATTTTTACATGTACGCTTTAGATTGTGGAATCTACCGATTGCCCCCTTTGTCCATTCCTGGAAGGAACTGGGGACAGATGTGTGTCCAATGTGCAGGGTAGCAAGAGAAATTTTGATACACTCTTTGTTGATCTGTCATAAAACCCAGAATCTTAGATGTAGGTATTTAAGACCTGTTCAAAACAGAGCTGGTATCCGCCACCTGAGTGTGGCGGTGGTGTACTTGGCCATCTCAAAGTCCTTGTGTCGTAAGATTGAGAGTATTGAACATGAATTGAGGATGATGGACCCATTCTTCAAGGTTGCGAGCAATGCTCCCCTTGTTGTTCTATATCCCCCAGTGGTCTATCTCAAATAGATTTGTGGCTTAAAATGTGACCAAATGTTAGATGCATGACTTGATTGTAATTTATACCCTGTTTTTTTTTTAAATATCATGACAGTATTGTTGCTGTACACTGCTAGTTGGATCACATTTATGATGCCAGAGCAATGAATTCTTTATATTTGATCATTTTCTTTTTCATATCATTGCGATTTCACTGTCAATATTGTGTTGTTGGCTTTATGGTTTTACACCAAAATAAAGCTGTATTGACTGACTGTAATTATTACAGCCACATCTGTATTAGCACACCAGTGACAACCCTGTGAGATCAGACCAGCTATTAGAGGCATTGTGGATTCCAGGACTGTTTGCATTCCAGTGAAAGGTCAAAAGGCAGAATGTCTGCCTCTGTTAGCATCCAGGGAGGTTTGGTAACTTCTCCCTGCCAGTCCCAGTAACCAACACAAGTAGATCTCCTGGGAGCCTAGCTTCAAAGAGGAAATTCAATAACGAAGGCCCGACTGGCTAGGGGGTTGCACACCAGAGAGCCAGAGAGGAATTTGAAGTGCAGGATTAGAGAAGGACATGGGTTCAGGCAGTCAGAGTAGAACACAAAGTGGGAAGGATTCCTCTATCTGGGTTTTCCTTAAGCTTCTCTTTCCTTTCTGTCTCCTATAATTCCTGTACAAGCAAAGCACTTTGGCCATGTTGCCAAAAGGAACATGTCACCTGTTACTTTAGTGGGTATTTGACCCCTTAAAGCAGTCTTGCCTTTGTCCAATCCTGCAACCTTTTGCCTGTGTAATGAATGAGTTTTACAATGCTTTCTTGATACATTTTAGATCGTCAAGACATCAAAAAAGAAATGTTTGGACCCTGCTTAGAGGGCAGTCCTTTCCAGAGTCCTCCAGTTGTGAGTTGAAGGGGAGGTGTTCCAAGGCAGAGGCAAGTTCTGCTCCCTACCAATTCCCAGGGCACTTTGGGAGTGAACTGCTGTTGCTGTTGAACTAAGACCTATCCCTCTCTCTGCCAGCTGCATTTGTGCCCAGGCTGCTCACTGGAGGTAAAGGACTCCTGTATGTGCTAGTCAGCCTGAACCGGTTTAGGATTGAAGAGAGCATGTACCAATCTTGTTCCTGAACCCCAAGATTGGGACTCACATCATCAGAAGAAACAGAGCATCTGGTTTAATGCATTCTATAGTGTCAAACAACCGTCAAACCATCATCAATCGTGTAAGCACCAGGAATCAGGGTAGGCAGTTTTTGGCCCTTCTTTAAACATTTTCAAACTAGTTTGCCACTGTACCACGTCAGCTGAGTGCATTGCTTGCTCTGGCTTGAACAAGAAGCTCCCTGCTGTAGAAAACTAAAATCTAGCACATCTCAAAACTCCAGTGCCTACATCATTTACCGAATCTCCACCACTGAACCACCCTTGGAGGCCTCATCAACCCACATCTTTTGAAGGGCACATTGATCATCAACAAGATACATCTCGAACCCGACTCAATGTCTGCTTCCCATCTAGATCACTGTGATTCACTATGTCTGAACCTGGTTAAGCCCGCTCACACAATGTTAAGAGGCCTGGTTTGGTGCTGTCAGACCATGAGGGAACTGAGAAAGGTACTATTGCAAGGCCCAGCCCCCTACATCCCCTAGGTCCATTTTTAGGACACTAGAGACTGATAAACCACCCTACCCTTTCTCAACCAATACATATCCTTTTCATAACATTGTTGTGAATTACTTGCCGTTCACCCCTGCTACATTATTTGGAATGCTTGCATTATTAATTTTCTGCATATTTCGTTTTTTTGCACACAATGGTTGTTTTTTGGTAGTGTTTTATAGTATAGTTAATTGCATATGGAGTGTTTAATTAAATTATACATACTTTATTAGTACCTTTATTTTTGGCTGTTGTCCAATTGTTGTTTGGCTTCCTAATGACATCATATTCACTCCTCTCTAAGATTTAGAGCATGCCCTCTGGCCATGTTACCACAAAAGACTAAGGTGGTGTATCTCTTGACTGTGCCTGCTTTGTCTTTATGATTGGTTTCACTGTTGTTTTGTAGACGTGTGAGGGCTGGGTAGGCGGATTAGCCACTACTCATCCTTGTATTCTTGCTGGGCAGAATTAATTTGCTCACAAAACTTTCGTTTGCACTTACGTATTTCACAATGTGAATGTCCCAAGTGTGGTAGAATGATGGTATTGAGTTGTACATGAGTAGAGAAAAAAGGTCACCATCACAGTATTTAGATTGTTCAGCACCTCTAAATCAAACAAGCCCATGATATAATATAATATTTATAGCGTGTTTAATACCCAGAGGTTTCTAAGCACGGACCCAGGGATCGAACCTGTGGTGCTCGGTGACATCTTGCTTCCAAGGCAAGCATGTTGCCCCTGAGCTATGCTCCCGAGACATCAAATATGGTCTATTGCAGATGACTTGTTCTTCACAGCTACCAGGGATTATGGCTCCCATCAGGAACCCTGGGATATCACAAGGAGGACATACAGCATGGCACATATATGCGCGGAGTCCAGGCACAGCATCCAGTCTGCCCCAGTCAAAATGATGTGATCCTTGGTGAGAGGAGTTGCACGACGGTCTGTCCTGTTTCTGTTTCTACTAACTGTGCCTTCAAAATCCCCACCTATGCGCACGGCGCAGAGTCCAGTCACAGAGTCCCAGTCTGCCCAGGTCCACCACATCTCGCACATCTCGCCCCTGCGCTCCCTTTGATCTCTTGGGCAAAATTACCCTGACCGCTGATGGTGGCCCACAGACCCGCTGGAAAACGCTGCAGCATCGACCTATGCTAAACCCTTGGACTGCCATGAAAGCAGCCTCGGCAGGGTAAGAAACGGTAAGCAAGTGTGCAAGTTGGCCTTTACCTTTACAGTCCACAAACAAACATCGTTTTGTGCCGTTGCCACGAGTCACGACAGTATCGACACTCACTCACCTCATCAATCCCATGCCTGTTCGGGTGCGCAAAACTGTATACCCATAAATACGGGAATTGAAGTGGGTCAGCACACCCAGCAAATTTATGGTGAGGTTACCGGAAATGTACAAACACCCGAATTGCCTTTAAAAAGAAAATCGCTCACCTTGATATCAATATGCGACCTGGATGCAATAACGGCTCCAACTATTCCAGCAACCTATTTGCCACAATTACACTCAAGGATGGCAGCGACCACCGACAGTGGTGATACTTCCAATGTTTTCTATTCACCATTCTGCGTTACTGACGCAGAGCTAATCAGCATATTCAATGCAGACTCTCTGTCCGGAGGGCTTGGAACCAATAACACTCTGGAGTCGACTGAACGTAAGCATGTCCTTCAAAAAACACCACAAAATGGACACGGAAATGGGAATCAAAAAAGTTCCTCAAATTAAGTCATCAACATACAGAATCCTATGTGCCCCCCTGCTGCTCTAGCAGTCTTACCCGAGGCAGCGGCCTTACATGCAAACTTACAGGGTGTGGCAACAAATGGCTGCGTGAACAACAAAGAAATGTCATTAGACATAATAGATGAGATCACGTGTCTTGGAAATAAACAAAAGCAAATACACAAACAGAACCGAAAAAAAACCTGTGGTGACTCCAATAGATGACACATGTGAGTTGGCCAATAACAATCAGTCCAAGGAGAACGGCAATCACAGTGCATATGCATGTCAAGTCCCTGAAACAACAGGAAAGTGCCCTATGATAACTATAGGCGCAGAGAAAGACTATGCAAAAGTGCCGCCACAATCCTAAAATTACCACAACCACTATCGAAAATAGATACTGCGGACCTGAGCGATATGACAAGAGCCCGCCAATTACAACGAATAGTAGAGCTAAAACTAAAGCTAAATCAGTCAACATTTAAGGAGCCAGAAATGTTGTCTATAAATGCGAGTACCCCACGCCCTAAAACTAAAAGTACTTTTGTGGAGGACTTAGAAAACAAACCACAAAATCTCTCTTCCTTGGACACACAGTACAACATGGAAAGCTCACATGTTTCACCAAACGGAAATGAGCTGTCCGTACAAAACAAATTAAAATCAGGCATATCTGCTGAAGCTTTAACCCAGATACACAACAATGTTTTAGTGGCCTCTTCACTCGTGCTGCTCCCGTTCACTAAATTATACGAATCTCTTAATGTGGCATTTAGTGACCAAGGGGCCATTTTGACAAACTTTGCAAAAAAATTTAAAAATTGGAACTCTTTACAGGGTTCTTGCAAAACCAAATGGAAAAGGAAGCAGAACTCTCCATGCAATGGCAAGAACGCCTCTGCGACTTAGCTGCCCGGCATCATTGCCAAAATGACAATCTAATTGACAGTCTTTTAGAGGCGGTGAAAACAACACCGGAGAAGTGAAAAACAAGGAAACTAACACACGAGAAACCACTAAAACGAAGGAAGTCGCCCCCAGAGCTCACCCTCAACAAAACCTGATTAAGATTCTGAAGGTTCTCATGAGGCCTATTGCAAATGAGGCAGAGATAGACCAAGGTTCTATGCCAATTGAAACCCTACACATCAGCTCACAAAATCCGGTTCAGGAACCTGGTGCCTTACCGAAAGAAAATGGAAATCAAATAGGCAAATCTCATTCAAATGAAACTGTACATATGGAAGCAAATAGCCAATGTCCACCTGACCGAACCGTGGAATCAATAAACTCTAACCAATGTCCAGCTGGCATTTCCCATGGCCCGGTTCACTCAAATAAGTTCACAGCTCCCAACAACCAATCTGTAGCAGATGAAATTGTCGTACCAAACAGCAGTTTACAATGTTCATTCGGCATTTTCAATGGCCTGCCTAAATCCATTTCGATGACTGGGCAGTCCACAAGAATTCCTAAAGACGCCAAAAACGTCCTAATCCAAGGAATGAAAAGCAACAAACAAAAGTATGTGCCTCCAAACGTCAAAGAATTCATAAGGAATCTAACTATGCCGACAAAAATCGGCCTGTTCGAACGAACAGGCAGTATAAATCAGCCAGCGCCACGGTTGGCTTCTGACCAAGGCCTCATCAAAGACCACAGTCAGCGATCAACCAAACAAACAGCAAAATGTTGTCATCTTGAATCAGATGAAACGAGTAATGCCAGCACATCTGCATCATCGGCGGTGGATTTATGCAACCTTTCAACGTCTTCAATAGACGTTGAAGTTTTGGCTGAGTCCACAAATCAAGATCATGTCGCTGAATCTACAGGACACTCGCAGATCCAAGCCTCTGAAAACCAGAGACAAGTAAAGTTACTTCTTCCCAAAAAACAAAGTGAGAATGCTTCCTTAAAGGAAAGTGACAAAATCTCGCAATGTCAATGTCTATCCTAACCAACAAACTCAATCCAAAATTATCCATAAATCAGCAGAAACAAGGAGTACATCATCTATCTAGGATACATCTGAATAAAAGTCCAAGAAAACACAGCCACCTTTGGAAATTGCGTCTACAAAATATCCAAACTGATGATAATGAGGTCTATCTAAATAGAGCTAATGTAATGAAATTATTTGGTTGTATACCATTATTGCAAAAAATATCCTCTGATGATATAAAAATCGTAGAGTACCCTACAGAAAAAACCTCTGATCACGTATTACTGCACATTCAATCTTTTGCTGTGAAAAACATGATACTGCAAGCCATTGAGGAGCTACTTGTAATTGGATTTGACATAACATTGGAACCTGACCAAATGACGCAAAATGGAAAAACGGGACCACAAGAAAGTGATGATGATGAAAAAATTTAACAACGGCGAGCTATGCTTAGGAAATCATTGTCCTATCCTCAGGCAACCCGAAATGAGGGTGCCAATCAAGGTTCACCGCTGAGAACGAGAAATGGAAATCAAACAACAAATGTTAAACATCAATAACAATGATTGAAGCAGACCAATCCTGTACAAACTGTGCTATCATGGAACACACGGGGCTTCGTACACCTGTTCAATAATTTTGAGGTACCAATGGATGACATTTTTGCAGTTTGTCTACAAGAAACATGGTTACGTGAACCACCGACACGTGATGGATTCAGTATTATTTTAAACCCAAAAAATGCAATGGGACACCCCTTCTCTGGTCTTGTTACCTTGTTGAAAATCTCTAACTGGTTGACCCCTTTGGAGTCGCAAAATCCAAATCGTTTTGTACAAGTCACAACAGTGCAAATAACATCCTCAAAAAATAACGGGAAGAAATATCTATTACTAATAAATGGATATTGGAATCCAGCAATGATAAACACAATGAGCTTTATAAGTGCAGTAACATCCTTAATTGACAAAGCAATATTGACTTATAACAATCTGTCAATAATTTTTTGAGGTGATCTAAACTGCAGCTGGTTTAAATACGATCAAGGCAAAGCGACAAACCAGTGGATTCCAGACCATGCAGTACCAAACAGAGGACAGACCTGGTTTGACGCTCTCGCAATAAGAAATTGCACAATGGTAAATGGCAATACAAAAGGCAACGAGCCATGTAAACCAACGTGGCAAGCACCGCAAAGTTGAAACATACTGGACTACATTTGGGCATCTAAACATGTCTTTGAAAGGGTGGGTGGCCTAAATGTAATTCCAAAGACCAACAGTGACCATGACTTGTTACGTCTTTCCTGGGAAGTCGAATGGGACGAAACAACCGTCAGACATGATGTCCAAGTGTGAACAAATGCGGCTGGCAACCGTTTGAGGATAGATGGCCCACAAATTGAAAGATTACGTCTTGAACTAAATCAATCGAATGACGTTGACTATTCACCCTTGCTGACAGACTTCAAGACGAAATTTGTATCGTCAAGAACCCTTGGTCACACCTACAAACACTTGTTCAGTAACGAAATTGTTCAAGCAAAAAAGGAATTAAGGAAAGACCTGAGACAGATAAAGAAGATGAAGTCACCATCAGAAAGCAAACATATCAAAGTCAAAGAAAGACGCCAGGCCTATCGTCATTGGCTTAAATCCCACGCTGTGGTAATTGAGCAAAATCGTGCTGAAATAATGCTAGAACTCTTGATTACAAAAAATATGCGTGACTTCTGGGCAATCTTAAATAACGGAAATACAAAATCCCTACCCATAAGCACAAACGAAATTGCCAGCTCGAAATGGGTAGAGTATTTTGCTGTGATCTATGAGAAGCAAAGACCTGAAATCCAGCCAGAAGTACATAACTCAACCACAGCGTGGGACATAACTCCATCAAGAGATGAAATCGAACTTGCCATGCAAAAGCTAAAAAACTCTAGAGCTGATGGCCCAGACCAAATTTCAAACGTAAAGTTGAAAAAACACAAGGAACAATGGGCAAAGTTCATCGAATGACTATTCCGTAAAGTGTCCAACAGTAAGACTGTTCCAGTTTCATGGCTAACGGCAATTGTGGTCCCAATCTACAAGAAGGGCAGTAGGGATGATCTGGCAAACTATCACCCTATTGCCCTTCTTGACACAATTGGGAACATTTTCAGCTCTTTTTTTTGCCAGAAGCTTGCTGCATGAACAATCGAAACAAGGATAACAGACATTCGACAAACAGGCTTTAGCGAGAGAGTGGGTGTCAAAGTAAACTTATTAATATTGAACATCCTGGAGCTGGAGGCTCAAGCATCAAAGAGAAAGATATTCTTTGCATTTATAGATCTGAGGCAGGCTTTTGACGCAATAAATTGTGAAAAATTGTGGTCGAAACTGTTCAAGTGGAACTGTCCTCCTCCAATACTGGAACCACTAAAAGCTCTTCACGCAAAAACAACAGTGCAAATAAGGGTGAATCAGCAAGGCAATTTGACCCAGCCAGTAACAACGCACAAAGGCATCAAGCAAGGCTGCCCCTTGGCAGCGGAACTGTTCAAATTATTCATAGTTGACTTGCCTTTGTGGCTGGAAACAGTACATTGCTTCCCCGCAAGGATAAACGGAACACCAATAAAATGCCTTGTCTATGCGGATGACGTGGTGCTGACTGACTATACTCAAATCGGTCTGCAACGACTCTTGAATCGTCTATATGAATATCTGAAAGAGAACGAGATGGTGATAAATACAGAGAAAACAGAGATCATGAGCATTGGACAAATGCAAACAAAAAAAGATAAAACATGTAGATGGTCTATTGCAAATGACGAATTAAGAACTGTAAAGTCCTAAGATATATTGGTGTGATGTTTAATGATTCAATCTGCGAAGCTGCATGGAACAAAGACTTAACAGACAGAATGATCAAACTTGGCCTACAAGGCGTGAAAATTTATAAAGAATATGGGAAATTCACGATCGCCCCAATAATGACCTTCTATCTTCAGAAGGTCACACCAACAATTGTCTTTGGCGCTGAAGCAGGCTGGAACTTCGACCATCATCTATGACAAAGACTAGAAGGTACGTTTTGGCGACAAGCCTTGAGGCTCCTCCAATATATCTCAGTGACTGCACTGAGATATGAATTGGCCATCAACTCACTCCATATGACAATCATATGGAAATCCCTCACCACCTTGAGGAAAATGTATCTCGGTGGAAAAATTCCCGCATATCAGATCTTTGCAATTGGAAATGAGGGGATGCAATCCAAATTAATACAAATTTGGAAGCTAAAGCTAGATGCCATTATGGAAGCAGCCTGTATAAGCAGATCAGAGCTAATAGACCACTCACAACATGCAAAATAAAAAACTAGAGATGTGGGACTGGATTACCAATTCTGAAAAGCGCAGGAAACTTAAAACTGTTCTTCCATTATCAACAGGAGAAATCAAACTACATAAAAAACCGAAATATCTATTAGATTGCCCGTCATGTCATCACAGAAAACAATTCCTAAGATTCAGGCTAAGTGCTCTGAATAACAAGGAAATGCTTTGCATAAAACGGAACAAGGAAACAACCGATAACAAATGCAGATTCTGTGACACTGGAGAAATTGAGTCTTTAAAGCATCTAATAACTGCATGTAGGGAAACCAACAGCCAGTGGAACCTACATTTGAGTAGCTTCAAACCACAAAACAATGATATGGAAGAATGGTGGGCCTATGTTGCAGCAGGCAGGAACATCAAGCTATCATGTAGTTTAATTGACTATCTCGATTTGATCCTGAGTGTCGAATAGCAAGAGACTAGTGAAACGAAAAGTCTGTGTGGTCAAACATTGAATGGGCCAATATCTGGACATACTCCAAATGGCCCACTTGACCAATCTTAAAACAAAACAAAAGTCATTAACTTGGTAAAGCAAATGCCTCTGATTTTGATTTTGATTTAGATTTTGACAATCATTTTGATAATGAGTACTGAAATGATGATGGTTTACTAATGTAACAAAAGTTCAGTATTGATTTATTGAACTGAAGTTTTACAATAAAAATTAAAAAAAAATATGTATGCACCAGGGGTTGCATTAATTTCACATTTGGATGACTGAATGGCATTTTCAGATGCCTCCACCAGGCGGGGAGTGGGGGGGGCACTCATGCGCAGAACAGAGAACATGCGGAAGATTGTTCTTGTGTGTACAATGCCTCACAACATTTCCATTTAGACTAATGCCCATTTTCCTTCATAGGGAGACATAGCACCACTTGACTATGAAGATAAATATGGTGCAGGTAACTGCATGGCACCCGGGGGTGGATATGCTGATGGAAGGGAAGGTCGCCTCATTTGTCAATAACTCGTGGAGTGTTTTGGATCATATATGTGTGCATCTTTCACTAGAGTGGTACTCATCACTAAAATGATATCCATGGCATAACCAATTTCTTTTGTTTTTGTTTTATTTGTTTTGTAGTTAACATGTTTTTGTTTACAGCAGCTTGTGCATGCCTTCCCTCTGGCCTCATCCTCAGCAAGCATGCCTTCACACCACCCTCATCCCAACACCCAAGCCATTCCACTATCCTCATTCCCAACACCCATGCCATCCATCACCCACATCTCCAACAGGCATGCCCTCTGACCGGCCTCATTCCCAACTCCAATGTCAGTGGCAGGTTAAGTCTATATTTCTTTGTGTATTTGACAAATCCCTGTGTTGCCTACATGGATTGCCTCAAATTCTTAAGCAAACACTTCTGGGGCTGCTGACCTCATATCCCTAAATGGCGGGCCATTGAGATGGAGCCGGTCGAGAACCACCCATGAATATGCTGGAGAGTGGAGGCTGTGGCACCCAGCATGGTCCTATTGCTAGTGGCAATGTACCTCCACACCATCTGGCCTACCACAGTGATGGCAACAGTCCCATCTGCTATCTACCCACATTGTCTGTCCATGGTGTATGCTGCCCTCCCTGCTGCCCCCTGCACAATGTCACACATTGCCTGCAGGTCACTCCATTGGCTTTTGGCAGTGTGCTCCTTATGATGCTGGCGCTGCTCTATCAGGCTGGGTCTATCCCAGATAGTTTCTAAGGTGATTTGGTGGAGACTGAATTGTGACCATGGGGCTGCATCCTCCCAGATCCCCAGCATCTGCAGTGTCATCATCTTCAGGAGGGAAGTCTTTGTCCTGAAATTGGCTATTGCAATGCAGTGGCAGAGGAGATTGGCAAAGGAGTGGTGGAACGAGTAGAAATGTTAAGAAGGCGAGAGGAGTCCAGCGATAGCAACAAATGTTATGTGTCGGATATGGCTGGAGCATGGAGCAGGCAGGCATGAGGCTGAGGTGGTGGCAGCCACAGTGACGGCTGCATTGTCAGGCTTACTTGAGCTAGAGGAGGTGGTAATAGTGGTAGGTGGAGTAAGGGGAGCTAGAAGTGGGGGTTGGCACAGTGGTGGATGTAGCCACGGGCTCCGGGATGGTCGAGGTGGGGGCAAAGGCAAGCCAAAGTTAAATGCTGTGTTGTCAGGTGTTTTGCAGCTACTGCCAGTCATATTCCCTGCATCCATGGAGGTGTTGGGAGTGGCTGCAGTGGTGATAGCGGTTTCTAATGTGCCCGAAGTGCTGAGGATTGTGTTCCTCTCCTTGGATGGCTTGAGTGCCTTTTGGAAGAGATATGACGTAATGTCAAATGTTAGGGTTTTATGTTTGCATGACTGTAACACCTTACCTTAGCATTCAGCAGCAGTCCCGTGGGTCCTCAGCCTCCTCTGTTGCTTTTTGTCATTGCCTGATAGGTACTAGGTTTGGAGAACCCCAGCAGAGTGAATGGAGATGGTGTCATGGTATCTTGAGATGCCCAGACTGGTTGCATTTTCTCATAGAGATCTTCTGAATCAATTCTCTGTTATCAGGCAGTCCCGCTGTAATGATATGCATGGGTTAAGTAGGAAAAGCCTTCTTACTACCTCATAGCCTTCCCTTTCTGTATTATTACACTGTTTACCTGGAAAGCATGGGAGACTGGACTTCAAGCTGCCCTAGGGCAATGTCTTCACTGTCCTGGGCTGAACAGGCCAGCGGAATCAGGGTTGAAGGAAGAGACCACTTTTGTTTAGTTGCTCAACTGGATGCTGTATTTGGGTTTTCTTTTGCATGCAACACTGAGTTTGTTTTCAAACACTTTTATGAAGGAAACTAGGGTTAAATGACGTGAACAAATGTATTAATGTCTCTTATCTTCTTTGCGGGAGCTGCACTCAAGGCATGCCATGGAACATAAGATGGAACGCACAGAGGAGTTCATTCTCAATTGTGGTGTAACGTGAATGAAAGGCATAAAAGCCTTGAGAAAGGCTTGTACACCTGTCTTTCATGCAATGCCACATTTTCAATCATTTGTATGGCAGAGAGGATGGGATGGAACGTGACATGTGTTTCCTCTGCATTCTTTCCTCTCCTCCATACAAATGCTCCGGTATTTGCACCGTTATGGATTTTCATGCCGGCTTTATGCAGTAGATCCCTAAGGGATCCACTGGTTTTATGCACCAGCAAATAGCAAGCAAACCCCATTGGATCTCTGCCATACTCACATGGCAGGCAGCGTTTACACTTGGAATTAAACACTGCCTGTAATGCGCGTATGGAAAGCAGCGTTCACAAGTAAAATGTAACGCTGTCAGTCCTGCACGCATGTTAGGCAGAGTTTCATTGGCCCTCATTAGGACCCTGGCGGTAAGGGGTTTACGCCAGCGTTAGCTGCGCCGACCCCTTACCGCCAACTACGAGTTCCCAAAGCGCCATGGTCACTTTTACGCCCGCTTTTTGCGGGCGTAAAAATCCATGGCGCTATGGGACCTTGGTGTTAATTACGCCACCGTAATGTACGGTGGCGTAATTAACGCCTTCCCCACTCCCATTGAGCCCTATGGGGCCGAAATGGGAATGGGGAAGGGTAAATGGGTCAATGGGGACTTACCGCCCCGCCAACCTCGGAATGGGGCGGTAAATCCGCCATCCGCCATGGCGTAAATGGACTTTACGCCATGGCGGAAAAGTCCGTCGATGGCGGAAAAAATCCGCCAGGGTCGTAATGAGGGCCATTGTAATTTTGGAACCCTGCTTCCAATGAGCAGCTTTCAAAATTAAAAGTCACTTTGCAGAGCAGAGTGCAAAAGTGTAGGGCAAAAGGTGGCATACGCGTGTGCACACTGCCCTTTTCGCTGCACATTTGCACTCCACTGTGGAAATGACAAAAATGTGGTGACCAGTCTTAACGTGCTATGTCCCTGCCGTCAAATTACGATATTGGATAAAATGAGCTCCAGAGTGTAGTGAAATCGCTAACACAGGGCAAATGTGTTCAACCAGCCACCCACCCGTGATCTAACATGTCTCTTGTTTTGTTACTTTGCAGGTATTGAGGCTTAAACACTGAGCAGAAATTCAAGAGGAACACCAGGTGAGTACAAAAAGCGTGAGGGGAGCAGCGCGAACTGCACGTGCACTGTCTTACTTGGTTTGCCTCATTTCCTCCACACGCTCTGTTAGATCCGGAACGCGATTGATGAACTGATGTTGAGGATGCATGAGGAACTGGAAAACTCTGGCATCTGCAGTGCAGCAGAGCAAAAGCAGGTAAACTCGCCTGGGCGTAGGAGTCCCGGTTTCTGCACTGAGTTTCCCAGTCTTGTGAGATTATGCAGACTGTCGGGAGCTGTCGTCCTGGTCTTTGCTCTTTCCTAAACCCTCTCCACTGCCCCAAAAGTCGTGTCCATTGATCCCTGCATGGGCCCGCTTGATATGTAAACACATGCCTGTTCTCTGCTGTGCTGCAACTGTTTACACTGGGCCTGCACGCAGTCCCTGTACGTTCCATTTTGGACGCTGAGTGTGGTGTAGAGGCTTTGGTGGCGTGGGCCTCGTGACGCAGCCACTGCACCTGTTCGATGCAGCTCAATTAAACTCATGAAGAGAAGTGTCTAGACATGACAACTGCGCATCTTGGACTGATATTCTGGGTTACGAGTATACAGTGACATGTGGGTTATTTGTTTGGGATGGCATGCCCTTTCTTTTTTTACATATGTTTTATGCCAAGTGCTCCTATGAGCATTTCTGAGTCTGCCTAATGCATATGGTTACCCTGCATGCCTATGTGGGGGTGGTCGTGCACTATAACGGGTAGAGATATTTTTCTCACCTATAATGTGTTCTGGCAACCATCATGGTGTTTTCCCTGATTGATGCACCTTGCTGGAAGTTTTTTATGTTCACCAGGATTCTATGTGTTAGACTTACATGGGTTTAGTGCATGGGTACGTCACATTTGTCCAACATACTGCCCCTTTAGAATTCCCGCTGGGTTGCTTATGGTTCATCATTCCTTGTGACCACATGTCTGATGAATTAGCCTTACATATACTCCAGGATACCTGACACAAGATGTACATGACAGGTGTACTGCGTTTATTATGTGCAATTCCTCAAAAGAGGACCTCTTTTCTGGATCTCATATGCCTTGTGCCCTCATTACTGCCCCCCCCCTGTATTGATTAAGTTCACTATGCCCAAAGCTTTTCAAAGGTACTGCCACCTACTCACCAGCGACTGCTTCAGTGCCAGCTCCAAGTTCCAGTGCTCTAACACCCTCCAAGCCAGCATTATGGAGGATGATGCTCATCATCACTTTTCGGGGAGTTATAGGGGCTCAATGATGCCTTCTACAGTGCCTGCTGTCCCCTTACATTTGTTTTCCAGGAGAGTGCAGACTCTGGCTTTCAGGTCATTACCCCCTTATTTTATTTCTCCAGTGACAATGGGCTCCATCCCCATAGCCACCACCTTCTCCCGGTCTTCAGTCTGGATAATAGTCTTCTTCATGTGAGTGCTTTTCCTGTGTCAGTCACAGCACAACTCTTCTGCATATGCCACAACCTCATCTTCAATTAGTATCAGATCACTCTCTGTCTGTACATGTGGGCATTTGCACCCTAATTTCTGGCATCTTTGATGTTGGATTGTCCTTTGGTATGTTTTACCATTCCTCCTCTGTAAGGCAGCAGGACATGGGTGATTTACATTGGATTGATTTTTTAAAGATGGCCACCACTCAGATTCCCATTTCTAATATGTTTCTATTTCAGCCTAGTACCAGTTCTGCCTCTTTTTGTATGACTTACTGTTTGGTAATTCATTCAAAAAGACTGCCAGTTATATTCACAAGACATGATTAGAAACCATACCTTATACACAGAACACTGAAAATATGTGATGGTTGGGGGAATGCCTCTAGTGTTGTGCTGACCGTTTGTGGTTATAAGCCTTGTCACATTAGCACAGTGACAAGCTGGTGCTTCAAGTTGTGACCCAGATGGGGTGTTCATAAACTATGCTTGCAAAAGATATTTACTGCCTTAGAAAAAGAAGGCGAGCTTTCTAAAGAATGCTTAGGTAATAGGCGTTTCAAAAGAAGTAGTTCTTGTTCGCATAAAGGGTGGTTTGTTTTAGTTGTCTGTTTGTAGACAGTTGTGTCTAAGAATTGAATAAACCTGATGTTGAAAATCGAAGCTATTGATATTTCTGGAAAAATCAATATCTAGCCTAACTGGATTGAACTGTGTTACAATTTGTTGGGTGACGTGTAAGGAACTCATAGTGGAAACAGTAAAGACAGACACAAGTGATCACAGTTCAAGGGTGTTTATTGAACAATGAATGCAGGGTGGAAAAACGCCAAAGCTAAACCTAAATCTAAGATGGGAGCAAGTGTCGACCATCAAATAAAAAATAAGGCAGTCCTAGTGGTGTTGTGTCAAAATAAAAGGGCTTGTAATAAGAAAAACCTATTGCCAATTCCTTACAACTAATTATAGAAAGTGGTTGGGATAGGTTTTCAATACAGAAAAGAAGTGTTCAAGATGTGATTGCCAGGGGTCTCCCTTCCCCACGTTTTCAGCACGGGACAAGGTGAGACCATGGAGCACAGCACACATTTGAGCTTTCTCAGCACGAGCCGATAGTTCTGTGCAAGCTTTCAGGTTCTTCAATGGTAAAGTCTCTTTACATTAAAAAGTCTCTTGCCTTCGAGGCCTGATGTATCCAACAAACAAACACAAACAAAAAGTTATTTTCCACAGTTCACATTGAATGATGCCTTCGCCCCTGGGTCCCCCTCTTCCGGCCGCAGACCCCACACATACCGTATTCAACTATTCAATTGAACAGTTCCTTTCTCAACGAACTTTGGGTGATGACTTTTCACCCCTGGATCTCCCTCAACCGGGCTTGGACCCACTTGACAAGGGGGACAATTCACTTCCCCTGGTCTTCACTACCTCTGACATTCACACGTCTTAATGTCTTTTTAAACAGTACTTCAGGCTTCATCTCTGATAGTCGGCTTCCCTCTTCTGAATTCCCTTTCCCCAACGTCCACAAACACACTTTTCCTGTGCTCATTTGACCACTTTGACCTCTTTTTGCCTCTTCCCTAAGGCTTCTGGTTACAGTAGTTTCTACCATGGGGTAATCGCCCAGAGTTTCCTGCTTGAGCACCCATGTGTTGTCTGCCTCCTCTGTTTCTGGTTTTCCCCCCTCTTTCCGCAATTGTATCTTTAATTCTTTTAAAGTTCAAATTACCCGTTGGCTACTTTTCGTTCAACACAGTTCGGTTTCTTATCAATTCTCCCCCAACACACTGGCTGTGATAATCTGGTTACCTTTCTTTCTTTATCCTTGGAGTCAAGATCGTTACCACCAAGAACAGTATTGTTCCCCGGCTTGGTTATCAGCGGAGGAGGGTCTCACGTACAGTAGAAATGTGCTGCAACCCACGCTGGCTGTTGTGTACGTTCTTAAGTTCCCTCTGTGCAGGATTCATGGGCCTTGGCCAGAAAGGGCACGGTCACTTCTCTCCTTGTCACCTTCTCAGTCTGTGCCATCTTTTTCCTCCTCTTGAACTGCCATTTTGAGTTAGCTGTCATGTCTTGCGGTCTGCATTGCTCGTCCTGTGGGGAAGGAAAGGGCCATCAGGTGTGTGTGATTCTGGACAATTGCCTGACTTTGCCTGACCCTTGTATTGGGACATGTCAGGTAAACGGCGCTGGTGTTAGCCTGTTGGCTTTCGTGTTGTGCGAAAGTGTTTGTGTGTGAAAAGGGGGGGCAGTGTTTTGGAATATTCTATGTGGTAGGGGGGGAAAGGTATTGAAAGGTATTGAATGATGATACTGCATTTCACCCATCGGTGTCCGACTCACCAAGGACCCCCCATCTAGGTGATCCTCCTTAACTGGTCCACCCCCAGGAACTGGTTCCAATAGTGATGACCGTGTCCTGGCCACCTGGATGACAAATCCACAGAGACTAGCGAGGGAGACACGGCCAGGTTTCTCACAGACGTTACCTATTGCAATGTATAATTGTCAGCTCTGCTTTTATGGTGTGCAGCTGAAATAAAATTGATTTGAATTGATTTGCTTTTTTAATGTCCTGACAATAGACCACCTGGGAGAGAACTAAAATCTTTGTCTCGTGTGCAGAGCATACTGGGTGTGGAGGTCATGCTTTTTAGCTCTGTATCTGGTGCACTGCAAACACATAGGTTTTG
The DNA here is from genome assembly GCF_040938575.1 of Ambystoma mexicanum. Taxonomy (NCBI): domain Eukaryota; kingdom Metazoa; phylum Chordata; class Amphibia; order Caudata; family Ambystomatidae; genus Ambystoma; species Ambystoma mexicanum. Next base: position 395,040,276 of record NC_090936.1, read on the forward strand.
CGTGATGTGCTTAAAGGGCATGATTGTAGACTAGGATCTCTTAGGAAATCCATGTATGTTTTGGCAATCTTTCTTCATGTATTCTGACACTGGCAGAAACATCCATCTTGAAGCATGGTTTGTCCTGTGTTCCTACCCAGAACCCTAGTGCCATGTCCATAATAAGTGAAATTAAAGGTTTTTTTTAAGAAAGTTGAGACTGCGTTTCTATTTTCTTAATAATGTGATACTTAGGGAGCCCAATATCTCAGGCAAGTCAAGGCCGTCTACTTTCATTCCAGTAACCTCCCACCAGAAGTGATTATCTTTGAAAAGTTGGTCTTAAAAGAAATAGAACAATCGATTTGTTACTCTAGTAAACAATCGGGACCCAACTTGAAACTATTGGAATTCCAGGCTATTCAGACATTGGCTGTGGACCCCTCGATAGTGATTAGGGCCGCAGACAAGGGTGGGGGGATAGTGGTCTGGGATGCTGCCAAATACGATCAAGAAGTTTCCAGACTCTTGTCCATCCCTGGCCACTATACCCAAATTGCCAATGATCCGTCAAAATCGATTAAATGTAAGATTCTGGAACTCACGGAGGAAGCTAGTCATTGTAAGTGACTCCAATCAAGCAATCCCACTAAGTCAGTGCCTTGTCTGGGATGCCCAAGGGAAGCCCTTATTTATATATTTTTATGGCAAGTTATAATCTAAATGATGAACCCTTGTATAACACCCCTCACTTAGAATCCCCCTGACCCCACTGAGCCAAGAAGTAGATTTGTTTTGCAAATTTAAAAGGTTTATTTGAAAAATTAAACAATATACATATATATATATATATATATATATATATATATATATATATATATATATATATATATATATATATATATATATCACACTTCTATAAATAAATTGATAATGGATAGTACACTTGTTAATCTGAGCAGTAATCAGCAAGAGGTAATCCTACAGTAGCACAGTTCTTGGTTACTTATGAATAGGAACAGAAGAATAAGGTGGGAAAGAATGTTTTATATGGTTCAAGGAAACGCAATAATGAATGAAATGCAGTACAGAAAATAACTTGATATGGCTTCAACAAAAGACAATGTAATCACTTTTCCTTGACAATTCATTCCCCCCTTTATGCAATATAAGGAGATGGAAAGAGGAGCACACAGTTCTCAGGAATGCAATCAAATACAATACGAAATTCAGTTCCCCCCCAGCAAGCTTAGAGGAAAACAGGTAGAAGTTTGAAACACAGGCCCAAAATGCTTTGAATGTGATGACAATGAAGTGAGAAATGTGCAAACAGTGCCTTTAATTCCCTCTAGAGGTTCAGGGTGGGTGATATCTAGTTTATATTAGTTCAGGCTCACTTTAGCAATGCTCTATGAGTAACTAGCAGGTTAAAACGAATTTTAGCAAAGGAAAGCAAGGAGCTGCTGATTTTTACACGTGGCTGAAATTGTGCAAAATGTCAAATCGCTGCAAATTTAATTGCGTGCATCGAGCGTAATTCAGGAGGCCCTATAAGGAGTAGCAAGTTGGTTCTAGGTTCGTTGGAACGCCTAGAATCCTAGCCTTAAGATAAAAGTTACATTTCGCTCCTAGCACAAAGGGTTCCGGAGATACGGACAAATTTGTGAAGGTAGTTTTCGGATTTGAAATTTTAAAGCTCAGAATGACAGATGACAGTTTTCAGTTTTAAAGATGACAGAATGACACGATTCTAGGAGGCAGTTCTAATAGGCTAAAATAGTTTGGATTAGATTATTTTAAACTAAGAGATTGGTTTTGGCACAGTGAGTACTCACACTATATTTTTTAAATAAGCCATCAAGGTCTGGTCAGGTTGGACGGGACTTCAAGCAGGTAGTTCTGAAGTCCCGGCTATCTGGGTCAGCTCTGCTCTCTTGGTCTGTCAAGCACCGGTTCTGCTCACAACGGTCTGGTTTGTGGTTCTCTCTGGTTCCGGATACAGCACTGCTTTCTGGATACTGCTACAGGTTCTTGCAAAAGTTCTTGGCAAAAATTCAAACAGCTCGCCCGGCTGTTGAATAGTTTGGTTGGATTTGAGGCCTGCTGAAGAGAATTCAGCTTGTGGATTCAGGCCTCTCTGCTACAAATTCTGGAGTTAATTTCTGCTACAGGTTCTGGAGATTGATGGATTTGAAATCTGGATCTCTGGATGTGAAGTCGGAAGTCTCCCGGCAAAGCGTCCCGCAAGAAAGTGGAAAGTGAATGTGTCTACCTGTCCTGCACTGTCTGCTTTTATGTGTTTAGAAAGTGGGTGTGTGCATGGCATAACTGAGCCTGCCCCTCTCTACTTGTCATTGGCCCAATTCTCCCCTCTCCCATGATTGGGGGAAGGAAATGGATTGTCATCATGATGAGGTCTGTTTATGGGTCAGAGGATCCTCCCCTGGTCAATTTGCCCACAAATCTATATTTGATTCATATACATATTTCCCAGATACACAAGTGGTTGACATTACATGTATATATTACAGATGAATTAAGACAGGTCTCTGTTCAAGCCCCATGTTCCTGCGAGCTGGGATTCAGAAATAACCACATTTTGCGCTTTTTGGTCGGTTTACCAATATCGGACATTTACCAAAAATTACACAAATGTGCGCAAGGAGTATGGACATTAATAGATGAAGTGTCAGATTTTTAACATGCAGACATTTGGAGTAAGACCCTATTTTCTGCTAGCAACCCCCCAGAATACACCACAGGGTCCTAACACCTCTTAAAACGTGCACAGAAAAATCACAAGAATAATGATATTACTTATATAATTCTGACAAGTCCGTACTAGGAATTATCTATCTTTTTTTAAAATTATGCTCTGGCCCAAAGGGGTGTGGTTTCCCCCAAGCACATGGTGGAGTTTCTGGTTTGTCCACTTCCCCCAAGCTCAGCTTGCCCTCACAGGCACTGCCCCTCCCAGTTTCTCCCAAGAGGAAGCCACTTTACGCCCCCCCCCCCGCAATATACCATTTGCCTGAGTCCAGGACAGGGCTTTGTTCAGTTTCCTGTAGGCCCCAGGTGCTCCTCCCCTAACCCAATCAGAGAGGTGTCATCTCCTTTTGGCAGGGGCAGCAGGATGCAGCTAGGCCTTGGAAGAGTGGCTGAGCCGGTTTCTCCTGTCGGGGTAGTTGTCAGGCAGAATTCAGCTAAATGTCACTTTAGTTCCCAGTTTTCTACATTCAAATCCAATTTACATGCAGGTATTTTGTATATATACATTAAATAATTACTTCCTTCAAGTCATTCCAGAATATAGCTTTACATTGTATCCACCTCTTAGCAAGTCTTCCCTAGGCCTGGTTTGGGTTCATTTGTTCAGTTTTACACCAAAGTCTGGTGGTTTTAAAACGCCGGCTTTCTGATAGTGGTGAGCACCGGTATTGCATCCATTTTTGACAATAAAAAAATTAATTCCCCACATTTCTGGGTTGCTTTTGGCAATCAACATTGCCATTCCCAATGGTTTCAGGCTACTGTGTGTGTAGCCCAATGGTGGTTTTAGGCAGTGCCCTCCTGTGCTCACAACATAGGCAAAAATGGGTGGCAGCCTATTCTTCATGTTTTCCCTGTGCAATCTCTGGGGAGTTCTGGCCATCATGATGTTTTCAATTCCAGTAACGCACAGTTTTATGGTAGGGCTTGGATGCATGGGTAAAAACATCCCACATCATGCAGGGTTTCTTTCCATAAAAGAATTTGAATGCATCAACTCTTCAGAAGAGCGGACACCTCTTTTTTACATTATGCCCAAAATACATAAAAATATGGATAATCCTCCTGGTCGCCCAATAGTTTCGGGCTGTGGTTCCCTACTTGAGCCAATACCTAAGTATATTGATTTTTTTATAAAACCTTTGGCTATGGCAACCCCTACTTTTCTACTTGATTCGTGTGATGTAATTAATCTTGTCGAATTTAGAACATTTGATCCGTCCACACAAATATTGGTGTCCCTTGATATTGAGGCTTTATATACCAACATACCTCAAGATAGAGCAATTCCCAGCCTACGAACAATGTTAGATAGGCGACAACTACCACATGCTGTTCCTACGGAATTTCTTTGCAAAGCAGCTCAATTGGTACTTACCAATAGTTTTTTCAAATTTAAGGAAGAATTTTTCCTACAATGCAAAGGTACGGCCATGTGATGTACCTTTGCACCAAATCTGGCCATAATTTTTATGGCCTTGAGGAAGAAAAAGTTTTGCATAGTTCCAATCCGTTAAGAGAAAAAATCAAGGTATATCGTCAATACATCGACAATATATTTATGATTTGGGAGGGAACTTTGGAAACATTGCTGCTATTTGTGGAATGGCTGAATAAAGCAGATGTGGATATTCATTTCACTTTTGAGCATTCAATTTCTAGAATTGCCTTTCTGGATTTATCGATTTTTTTCGAAGAGGGTTGCCTCCACACGGAACTACATAGAAAAGCAACGGAAAGAAACACCACACTTAAATATGAAAGTCAACATCCAGCCAGCCTCCACACAAATATTGGTGTCCCTTGATATTGAGGCTTTATATACCAACATACCTCAAGATAGAGCAATTCCCAGCCTACGAACAATGTTAGATAGGCGACAACTACCACATGCTGTTCCTACGGAATTTCTTTGCAAAGCAGCTCAATTGGTACTTACCAATAGTTTTTTCAAATTTAAGGAAGAATTTTTCCTACAATGCAAAGGTACGGCCATGTGATGTACCTTTGCACCAAATCTGGCCATAATTTTTATGGCCTTGAGGAAGAAAAAGTTTTGCATAGTTTCAATCCGTTAAGAGAAAAAATCAAGGTATATCGTCAATACATCGACAATATATTTATGATTTGGGAGGGAACTTTGGAAACATTGCTGCTATTTGTGGAATGGCTGAATAAAGCAGATGTGGATATTCATTTCACTTTTGAGCATTCAATTTCTAGAATTGCCTTTCTGGATTTATCGATTTTTTTCGAAGAGGGTTGCCTCCACACGGAACTACATAGAAAAGCAACGGAAAGAAACACCACACTTAAATATGAAAGTCAACATCCAGCCAGCCTCCTCTGAAATCTACCATATGGCATGTTTTTGCGGCTTCGCCGCAATTGCACAGATATCAATAATTTTACAAAACATGCCATAATTTTGGAACAAAGACTCTTGGAATGTGGGTATCCAAGAAAGCTTTTAAAGCAGTCTAGGAAAAGAGCCCACTATGCAAATCGAGAGGCATTATTGCTACCTAAATCCAAGTTAGAGAAAAAAGAAGAACTAGTTTTTATTTCAACCTTTTGCCAGCACAGTGAAGCCATCAAGGGAATCATATTGAAAAATTGGCGCATTCTTAATGCATCGGGAACAACTTTGCCTAACCCCTTTTTGCATTCAAACAGAGTAAGAACTTGAAACAAAAAATTACTTGTGCAAGCAGGAACCATTTAAAACCCCCTACAGTGCAAGATATTAATTAGAACCCAGTTATTGGGCATTATCTGTGCACTTCCTGTGTGGCCTGTAAGTTTTCAAAGAAAACAACTTCTTTTTTCATGCAAAATAAAAACTGGGACCTTCGTACCTTTACAACCTGTAAGAGTAAAAATGTAATTCATGCCATTCGTTGCCCCTGTCAGAAGATGTATATTGGAAAAACCACAAGGGAAGTCAGTACTCATATCAACGAGCATCGCTCAAAGATAAAAACCCATAACCTAAATGCCTCTATGGTCATCCATTATGCAGAGATGGGGCATAAGGCAGAACAAATGGAATGGTTCTGTGTAGAAAAGGTTTCTGGGTATAATCAAACACAACTTCTCAAAAATGTGGCCTATAAAGAAGAACTATGGATCTTTAACCTAAAGACGCTTACACAGGGTTTGAAGACTTTGGAGCTTTGGCATCCAAGTACATAAATAACCTAATTTGGCCAACCCTAAGGCAATCTACGGATCTTTGGTTTGTATCAATAATTCATATGCTTCAATATGAATTGGCCCAGATAGTACGCTTTCCTCATTTATTTACCAACGAGTGGTTTTTCCAACAGGGTCGCATTGCACGTTGACTCTTTTGCTCAAGGTTGCATCCAGAAAGCTGGGCTTTCCTTTCTGGGGCAAATACTGCTGCTTTGACAGCACACCTTCCACGCTTTCAAACGTGCCCTCCCCCTTTGGGGGGAACGCTTGGCTATTGCTGTTGCCATGACAGCACTTCTCTAAGACCTTCAACGTGCCTCGCGTCCTACAAACGCCACCTGCAAGGACACGTGGGCCGTTAGTACGATCACGTGAGGGATTCAGACGTGATATTTACTCGCACTTGCAGCGCTTGTGTGCTGGTGTGCTTTAACGGTCCAACAAGTAGGTCTGTTCTGAACATCCTGCCTGCAGACCTTTTGCCAACGTTGTGTGGCCATCGGCTCCAGGTAAGCGGGTTCTTGCAATGCTACATTCATTCTAGAAAGATATGAAACCAGCGTAATTAACTTGAACTAAATATCACAGCATCTGTCATCAGATGCTGCGTCCGTAGGTTGTTTTAGTCATGCTGACTAGAATGTGGGCTTCTATGCAATGGAATCATGCTCACGCGACACGCTGCAAACTGAATTGGTACTTTCCCGTTTTGCCTCGAGACGTGACACGATTGTTTACTAGTCCCCTTTTTCTTGTTTATAGACGTGACATATTCAGGTTCCATTGTAACTGAATTACGGCCATTGACAAGACCTCTCTAGAGGAGTGCCACTTTTCCATCCTGTACCTCCCTTACATTCGGACCGCTTGGGTAAGAACAATTGTGGCCCTTTGCTTGAAACCACTTTTAGAACGTTTTTCTATCTAGGGATTGGGTATCTGATATTGTGACAATTCTTTATAGATTGGAGCCCCAAGTCCAGCAACCCCTTACGCAGGAAACTCTACCTGGATGCTGCAAATTTGTACTGTGGTTTTTCCAGTTTCACAATCAAGAAGCAACGGACTGCTTCTTGTTGTGTGTGCTAAGGTTAGTCTCCAGTATTTATGAGCTCTCTTAGCATGCACAAGGGCCTTTGCCTTTGCCATAAATAATGAGAACTGCCCAAATTCACTGCACCTTTGGTAATTCTGTGAGCCATGGTCCATTTCCACTTTGCCCTGGGACACCAATTTTCGATGGTAGCACTCCCGGTATGACGCCCTTGGTTTACCCCAGATACACAGATTTGGGGTAAGAGCAGGATATTGTTAGGTGATTTTATTGTCTTGATTATTGTTAAGTCATGTTATTGCACTTTGTCTTTCTTTCTCCTTTTTTCAAAAGTTACCCACAGTACTCTCATAGGGAAACTTACGTTTTTATGTTTTCCTTTTTTAGAAAGTTATTTGTAATCTCCTGATGAAGACGTAACACAAACAACGTTAATACGTCGAAACCTGTACAGATATTTTAGATGAGGCCACTTGTGAAGACCTCTGGGGCCCATCCCAATTGTTGACCACCTATAAGATTTATTGTGGTTATGCACTTTATTTTGCACACAATAATTTTTTGTATAACAATTGAATTGTTAATGAATTGATTGCCATGATATATATTTGTTATAGGTTTTTATCTTGTACCTATTGATGTATGGTATGAGTGGATTGATGTATGTTGAATGCCTGTGCATGAATGCTTGAATGATTTTTTAGTATGAATGTTATGGAACTAATGTGTTTTAAAAAAAAAAAAGTTTTTCCTGCTATGTAAAATGATTGCCTGAGTGCAGATTAAATCATGATTGAATTCACATAATGACAAATGTTTTATGTATAATAAAACCCTTGTTACTGTACTTTCAAATTGTACCCTCTGGATCTTCTTTTCGAGATTAACTGTTTTGGCAATAGACCATGTTTCTGGCACATTGACCAATATGCATGCACTATTGACGACACAACATGCTCTATTGACCCCAGGGAATGCACTATTGACCACAGACCATGTTCTAAAGTAAAGGAATCGGGACACAGAAGGCGCTGACACAGTGTGTGAGTACTTGGACAAGAGACTGTAGCCTGGTTACACTGCCCATATTCTTTATCGATATAACATAGTGGCCCTCATTACGACCCAGGCGGTAAGTTACCGCCTGGGCCGTGACTTTACCACCATGGCGTAAACTACGTTTACGCCATGGTGGTTGGCGGACTTACCGCCCCATTCCGACCTTGGCGGGGCGGTAAGTCCCCAATCCCCATTTACCCTTCCCCATTCCCATTTTTGCCCCATAGGGCATAATGGGAGTGGGGAAGGCGTTAATTACGCCACCGTAATTTACGGTGGCGTAATTAACTCCATGGTCCCTTAGCGCCATGGATTTTAACACCTGCTAAAAGCAGGTGTTAAATCCGCCATGGCGCTAAGGGACCTCGTACTCAGGCGGTAAGGGTCGGCGCTGTTTACGGCGCCGTAAACCCCTTACCGCCTGAGTTGTAATGAGGGCCAGTGCCTGATTCACAGAGCATTTTCCTATGGGATTGTGCCATTACAAACGGCTTCTGTGAATCAGGTCCATAGTCTGTGAGTAGTGTGCAGAGCAATTTTGAATGAAGGGTATGGGGTAATGTATGTTAGATGTGCAGTGCTCTCTGAGCATGTTTACATGGTATGCTTTTATGAGGAATTAGACCCCAAAGTAATGAATACAGAATGTGTTCACTATACTTACAAATTGTCATGGCCACAGGCCCCAGCACACACAAACCACACCATCTAGTGATGGGGCAATGCGTCACTTGTCCCACTCATGTCCCTTTCGGACTCATAAACACAGGGGCCCTGGTTGGACTCAGTCCTGGCGCCTTTGGCGCCAGGCTCATATAAAGAAGTGAGCAAGAACATTTTATTTCAGGGCAGGAGTGCTTTTATTTCACAAGAACTTTCCAGGTGGTGCTGAAACCCTTTATTCCAGTACATGCACTTGACTGGGTGTGGCTCCCTTGGCTGGGCCTTCACGTGCTGACTCAGGGAGTGGCAGGGTGTGACAGACAGGCTGAAGCTAGTGGGCGTGGCTTCTGAGACTCAGCTATATAAGCAGCCCCATCCTTCAGTCTGGTGCTTCGCATTACATTGCACCTCCATGCAACGAGAAGCTCACCGCCGTCAGGACCAGCAGCATACTTACTTCATTGCATCCTGTGCTGCAACTGCTTGCTTACCAGTACTCCAGTGCTCATCTACACGGCAGCAGCCCATCTTCCTGACAACAGCCACTTGCCTCACTGGACTCGGGTGCTCATCTACACAGCAGCAGTCCATCTTCCTGATAACATGCAGAACTTGATCTCGACGCCGCAGCACCCATGGTCATCATTCCAATGAAGCCAAATTCCTGAAAAGAAGACAAGACAAGGTTAGAATAACTACCGACACGTAATCTTGGGTCGTGCTGCTACTAAAACCCATGCGCACCCCTAGAGGTTACTTACCTTTTACCAGACCATCATAACTACTCACCTCCTATCTCAGGTGCCGCTTCAAACTCTGCAGCGAACGCCAGAACCACAGCACCACCTGCATGGGGAAAGAACAGAGAAAGAGACATTATACACTGAACAGACACTAGAACAGGAACAAACTTTAGAAATACAATTTACGAAAGTCGAAAGACTAGCAGGTGAGTGAAAACAAGGGAAACACCAGCAAGAGAAGTGGACTAGCCGCAGCCAGCCTGGGCAACCACGACAAGGGACCAGTGAAGGAACACGGTCCATTAGATAAGCGCCCCTGCCAGAAGCAGCAGGACAGAGAGCTCGCCATTATCATTTAACTGGTGAGCCCTCCAGAGTTAGCTCATTCCTTGGGAAAGCACGCCTTGGGAGAAGAGTTCTGAAGAGTGGGTCAGAGCCGTAAATTGCATACTTACAACCCTCTAATATTCACACAGAAATCGAGCTGTCCCGCCGCAACCATCCACATAGGCGCAGAGGGAAAAGCCAGACAAGAGAGGTTTCACCCCTGGGAGGGCTGCGACGTCCCCTAATGCTTCCGTAGACTCCAGGTGAGCGTAACAGAACGTGAAGCCCTTCTACAAATCTCTGCCTGGGCGTTATGGAAACTTCTGAAACGGACCAGTTGGCCCAGTTACTGGGAGAGTTGCGTGCTGAAGTTCATGCCTCAAGATAGGAAACAAATGTCTTAAGGAGGGATCTCATTGTGAACCGGGAGTGCACTGATGACTTGGCTAGGCAGATACTCCAGGCACAGGCTGGCCAGGTCCCATTAACAGGATTGGCCCACCCACCCCACCACCACAGTCAACGCCCGTACGGGTGGTTCTTCCAGGGGCGGTTGCCTTTACACCGCTCGAACCTTTAACTGGTGATCCGAATAAGTATGCTATATTCATGAACCAATGCCGTCTTCATTTCCTGTGCAGACCTTGGGCCTTCCCCAATGATCAATCCAGAGTGGCATTCATACTTTCGTATTTGGGAGGAAGTGCGGTGGACTGGTGAGTACCTTTGGTAAATCAAGATGACCCTTTGCTTAGAGACTTTGGGGGTTTTCAGCATGAAATGGAGAAATTGTTCACACAGCATGCCCAAGGCCAGGCTCTGGACAAAAAATTATTGTCACTCCGGCAGGGTAACCAAGATTTGCTAACCTACATCACCTCCTTCAACCATCTAATGGCCCAAACTGTCCAGAGGGTAAGAGAACTACGCTCTTCTACCGTGGATTACGAGGGGAATTTAAGGATGTTATAGCCCAAGTAGTAAACCCCCCCCCCAGAGGGATGCGCTGAGTACATCGATCTAATAGTGCAACTCGATCATAGGCTACAGAACCTGAAACTGGATCGAGCGAGAGCAGAGGGGCGGTCAGTCTATGTGTGACCTCGTGAAAATCAGACCAAAGCACATGAACAGTCAGAACCAATGCAAATCAGGGGTTTGCAGAGCCCTCTCACCAAAGCAGAGAGAGAAAAAAGGAGACAGGAACAGCTTTACTTATATTGTGGCAAAGCAGGGCACTTTCTCCAAGACTGTCGGTGAAACCCCCCTAGGAAAACAATCGGAACAACTGACAAGAGTGAAGAAGAGGAGCAGGGCTCGGGAAACTCCAACGCCCGGCAAGCGTAGGGGTCCACTTGTCGAGCAGTGAAAAGAAACCTATACAGACCTCACAACTAGTCATCCCGGTACTCTTGGTAACCCACAAACAACCATCAAAAATGCATGCTTTAGAGGCATATATTGACAGTGAAGCCGTGGGGAATTACATCAACCAAGATTTGGCTATCGGGATAGGCCGTCCTCTCCAACAAAAGCAGAAATCAGAAAACGTCACAGCGGTTGACGGATCTCAGTTGTCATCCGGCCCAGTGACGCATTGTGCCTAAAAGTTCACGCTTTTGTGTCAGGGTAGTCATCAGGAGGACATCACCTTTGATCCGATCGGCGCACCTCAGTTCCAGATGATATTGGGGATGCCTTGGCTGGAAACCCATAACGCTCGGATCGACTGGCGTACAAGAGTTCTGACTTTTCCCTCTGACTGTGCCACCACCAGTTACAACAAGAAACGCTCAGTAAAAGATCACACAGAGCCGAGTTCAAAGAAGGAAATCATGCTAGGCCTTACCAGTTCGCTACCATTTGAATACTTGGATTATCAAGATGTATTTCAAAAAGAGCAAGCAAATGTATTACCTCTGCACAGAATGTACGACTGTCAAATTGACCTTGTACCCGGAGACCAGATTCCCTGCAGTCGAATCTATGCCCTTACGGAGCAGGAAAACCAGCATTTAAATACATACCTAGATCAGAATTTGGCCAATGACTTAATTCGTCCGTCCAAGTGTCCTGCTTCCTCATGCCTCTTTTTTGTACCTAAAAAGAATTGAGACCTGAGAGCTTGCATTGACTACAGAGCTCTCAATCATATCACGGTAAAAAAACAGTATCCGCTTCTACTGATTCTCGAACTTCTGGATCAAGTAAAACATGACCACATTTACACAAAATTAGACTTCTGAGGGGCATATCACCTAATGAGAGTCAAAAAGGGAGATGAGTGTAAGACAGCTTTACGCACTAAATATGGTCTCTACGAATACCAGGTTATGACTTTTGGGCTATGTAATGCCCCCTCAGCGATCCAATACTTTATGAACTACGTGCTCCGTGAACTATTGGATCTGTGCGCTCTTGTCTATATCAACGACATCCTCATTTACTCAAACAGCAAGGAGGATCGTGTCAAGCATGTCCGGGCAGTACTCGAAAGACTTCGGCAACATCGGCTACATGCCAAGCTGGAGAAATGCTTCTTTCACGTAACGGAGGTCGAATTCCTCAGTTTTATACTCACGCCACGAGGAGTACACATGGACACGCGCAAAGTAGACGCCATCCTCCAATGGCCCTCACCAACTTTCACGAAAGGTGTGCAAAGTGTGCTTGGATTCGCCAACTTCTATTGTCAGTTCATCCCAGGGTTCTCCCAGATTGTTCACCCAATTACATCCCTACAACGAAAGAACAAATGATTTCAGTGGTCACACAGAAGCAGAAGAAGCCTTCCAAACTCTAAAACGGGCATTTACCACAGCACCCATTCTACGTCATCCCCGACCCGAGTTACCATATGTGGTCAAAACCGATGCTTCCAACATTGCAATGGGGGCAGTTTTATCACAGCGAGACCCCGAAACAGGACAATTACATCCCGTAGCATTCTGGTCTCGTGAGTTTTCCGCTCCCGAATTCAACTATGCGATCACTGTTAAAGAACTATTGGCGATAAAAGGAGCCTTTAGGGCATGGAGACATTACCTTCTGGGGGCCAGTCATACAGTCACCGTAATTACAGACCATCGTAACCTACACTATCTAAAGACCGCAAAAGCACAATCATCACGCCAACTCCGCTGGGCTCTTTTGTTTGCAGGATACAATTTTGTCATTACCTGTAGACCTGGAGAACGCAATGGAAAAGCAGACACCCTGTCGCGCATGAGTGAAGATGAAAAGGCATTCACCACACCTGATCCCGTGGCCATCATCCCCAAAAGATGAATTCTATGCACACTTGCAACTAACTACTACTTCTTTGGACAACTTCAAAACTGATCTGCAACACTTGATGAACCCATCAGAACAACAGGAATGGCTGCCAAAAGGATACCAGTATACTATCAAGAACAATTTACCACATTTCCAGGGAAGACTATACGTCCCAGATAAAAATCTGAAAAATCAAATCATAGAAAATTATCATGACTCTTTAATTGAGGGACATCCTGGAGAATCAAAAACTCAAGCTAAAATAAAGAATAACTACTGGTGGCCAACTTGGCGAAAGGATATTGTTCAGTTCATCACAACCTGTGGTGTTTGCGCACAGCACAAGTTTCAGAAACAAAGTCCCGCAGGTCTTCTACATCCTTTGATGGTGCCCCCAGCACCTTGGCATACACTGTCAATGGATTTTATTGCAGATCTTCTCCCCTGTGGCGGATACAGCACCATCTTGGTTATTGTGGATTTGTTCTCTAAAATAGCCCATTTTATCCCACTAAAAGGAGTCCCAACGGCCTCTATTCTGGCTACTGTGTTTCTGGAACAGATTGTTAAACTACACGGATTTCCATCAGTATTAATATCAGACAGCGGAACTCAATTTGTCTCAGCACTTTGGAGAAGGTGTTGCAAGATTGCCAAAATCGACCTTCAATTGTCCACAAATCACCATCCCCAAACTGATGGGCAGACCGAACAAACTAATCAGACCCTAGAGCAATACTTAAAATGTATGTTGCAACAAACTGAAGATACCTGGAAGGAGATACTTTGGTTGGCCGAATATGCATACAACAATTCCATCCACACTATTACAGGACAAACTCCATTCTACATAGTGTATGGACGACATCCGCAGACATCTGTTTTTGACTTGCTCGAAGCATTGGAAATTCCAGCAGTAATAACCTTATACAAAACCATCACTCGTGTTCTTAAAGAGGCATCAGAACATTTGACCAGAGCCAAAGAAAAACAAAAACTGTTTGCAGATCATCACCGAAGAGAAGCACCTAACTATCAGGCTGGAGACAAGGTTTGGTTAGCGTCCAAAAACATTCCCCTGAAAGGACCACAAGCATTCCGTTCCAGATATCTGGGTCCCTTCACTATTAAGGCTGTAATTAACCCTGCGGCCATGAAATTAGAATTACCGGCCCACATGTGGATCCATCCGGTATTTCATGTCTCCCTCCTAAAGCCATTGAGACCAGGTACACGGATTGATACCCCACTGGATCCCGAAATAGTCGAAGGAGAACCAGAATACAAAGTTAAAAGGATCCTAGACTCTAAGTTGGTCCGGTCCAAATGATACTGCCTTATAGACTGGAAAGTCTATGGACCCCAAGATCGGACCTGGGAACCCAGGGAGCATGTCCACGCTACACGATTAATATGATAGTTCCACAGCAATAACCCCACTAAACCAGGGCCAGGGGGAGAACCACCCTTGAGAGGGGCCTTGAGGGGGAGTGCTGTCATGGCCACATGCCCCAGCACACACAAACCATACCACCTTGTGATGGGGGCAATGGGTCACTTGTCCCACTCATGTCCCTTTGGGACTCATAAACACAGGGGCCCTGGCTGGACTCAGTCCTGGCGCCTTTGGCACCAGCCTTATACAAAGAAGTGAGCAAGAACACTTTATTTCAGTGCAGGGGTGCTTTTATTTCACAAGAACTTTCCAGGTGGTGCTGAAAGCCTTTATTCCAGAACGTGCACTTCACTGGGTGTGGCTCCCTTGGCTGGGTCTTCACGTGCTGACTGAGGGAGTGGAAGGGTGTGGCAGACAGGCTGAAGCTAGTGGGCCTGGCTTCTGAGACTCATCTATATAAGCAGCCCCATCCTTCAGGCTGGTGCTTCGCGTTACATTGCACCGCCGTGCAACGAGACGCTCACCGCATCAGGACCAGCAGCAGACTTACCTCATTGAATCCTGTGCTGCAACCGCTTGCTTACCTGGACTCCAGCGCTCATCTACATGGCAGCAGTCCATCTTCCTGACAACACGCAGAGCTTGATCTCGATGCCACAGCACCCGCGGTCATCATTCCAACGAAGCCGAATTCCTGAAAAGAAGACAAGACAGGGTTAGAATAACTACTGACACATAATCTTGGGTTGTGCTGCTACTAAACCCATGCCCACCCGTAGAGGTTACTTACCAGTTACCAGACCATCATAACTACTCACCTCCTATCTCCGGTGTCGCTTCAACCTCTACAGCGACTGCAGGAACCACAGCATCACCTGCATGGGGAAAGAACAGAGAAAGAGACATTATACACAACCGTTACAAATACAATTACAAAAGTCAAAAGACTAGCAGGCGAGTGAAAACAAGGGAAACACTTACCAGCAAGAGAAGTGGACTAGCCGCAGCCAGCCTGGGCAACCACGACAAGGGACCAGTGAAGGAACTCGGTCCATTAGACAAGCGCCCCTACCTGAAGCAGCAAGACGGAGAGCTCGATATTATCATTCAACAGGTGAGCCCTCCAGAGTTATCGCATTCCCTGGGAAAGCACGTCTTGGGAGAAGAGATCTGAAGAGGGGGCCAGAGCTGTAAATTGCATACTTAAAACCCTCTAATATTCACACAGGAATCGCGCTGTCCCGCCACAACCATCCACATAGGCGCAGAGGGAAATGCAAGACGAGAGAGATTTCACCCCTGGGAGGGCTGCAGCCGTACCCCAATGCCTCCACAGAGACCAGGTGAGCGTAACAGAAATAGCTTTTAAGGTATAACATTTGCATACAAGTCGTGTTGCATACTCATATGTATTTTGGATAGAGGTCTTTTTATTTTGTCATAACGCATCCACAGCCACCTGATGTTTGATACAATACATTTCGCTAACCACCTCTCCCCGCCTTCCGACCCCACCCTCCCACAATCCAAGGCAATCCCTCGACCAGAGTCTCCTCATTGTATCCCGAGGATGCAAAGTCTTTGCGGGCAATATGATTCCCTATAGTCATTGTGTAAGAAGTTCAAGACCAGTTCCCACGCATGCGTAAATTTAGCTTGGTTCCCCTGCAAGGATTACGTGATCCACCCCAATTACACTCAATTCCAAACTTTACCCAACCAGTCTTGTTAGTGCAGGGATTCTTGGCTTTCCATTTCTGTGCAATAACCAGTAGGGCTGCTAGCGTGAGAATTTCATAACAGAGTTCTTTTTAAGGAGTCTTTATTTTTACTTGATATGACTTGTAATGTGGAGACCATTGACATGTAATATTATTTAATTTAAAAACGATATAGTCACCTGCTTTGTCCTATATGTTTGGTGGCTTTTCACTTTTCAATATTGCTGCATAAACCATAGCATAAGATTAAAGAAATGCCTTAATTTCCAAAAATAATTGTTATAGTATACTTACTGTGAGAGTAATGCAAATAATCCTGTCATGTAAATGATAGTTGAAGGCCATATGTATTGTTCAGTATCCATGTCACTGCCTTGTATATGCTCTTAGTTCTGAAAGTAGGGGTCTGCCATCTAATTAAATGTCTGCCTCCCAGTAGTTGAGGGTGTCACAATCCTTGGGGCCCTACATGCTGACAGGAGGTACAGGCTATATCAAGACCCTTTTTTGACTGCTTACTCTCTGTTCTCTCCTTCTCTCCCTTTCTCCCTTTCTCCCTTTTCCTATCTCCTCCCCTCTTCCCTTTACTTTCTTCTATGCATTTACTCTATTAGAATTGTCCCTTGACCTAGTATGATAGCAACCTCGTCTGTCTCCTCCCCCTCCCCTTGTTTTTTTTTCTCTCCCCTTTCCCCCTCCAGCACTATCTGAAATGTCATCAGGCCTAGTACGATAGTCTAGTCGCTTGTTTTGTTCCTCCCCTCCCTTTCTGCACCCCTCTCCCTTACCTTTTGCTTTCTCCAGCTCTACCAGAAATGTCATCAGGCCTAGTACAGTAGTCGCCTGTCTGTTTGCATTTCCTTCCCACTCTCCCCCTCCTTTCCTTATCTATGTCTTAGCTCCTGCATTATCTGAAATGTCGTCAGGCTGAGTACGATAGTGAATTTCACATCCTTACTGTTCATGACCTGTAAGAATGTCATTGTATTTTCCCTTGTTCTCTCCCTTGCGTTGAAGCACTTTGAAACACATTGTGTATAGGCGCTATATAAATAAACGATCATATCATATTATATCATGCATAGTAATGTGACTCCTTTCCTATATTAGCCTAGGTCACTAGGGCGCAACGTGTCAATTAGTGGATAGGGGATAGCAAGTTCTGTTCAGCTAAGTGGCCAAAGCGAGTCTGTAAATGTGCACTCTTAGGGGACTAAAACTATGCATGAAGCAAAGAACAGAGATTAGGCAGGGGAGATTGTATGGTTGTCTCATGTGGGCCGCTTTTCTTAAAAAGACTATTTGTGATGGAATTTCCATATTTCATGCCTGGCCTGTTTTCGTGCATGTTCACCCTCCCTCCCACACGCACCTGCTACATAAGTCCCTTTCCGCCTGCCCTTGCGCCACTGCCCCAGTGAGTGCAGGGGAGTGCCACACAACCCAACCCTCACCGAATGTTTGACCCTGCATTCTATCCTGTTAATATGAGCTGGGAGGGGGGAGTCCCCTGCAACACACCCTCCCCACCTCGCTCCCTCATCAACTCCAGCCCGCTCTTAGTGGCTGTACTCGGGAAGCCCTCCATCACACGCCGACTCTTATCCACACGCCCTTATCCACTTCCTGTCCATGCTCATCAAGCACACACATATTCCAAATGTCGGAGCAAGAACATTTATACTTCAAGCAACTCATATTCAGTCATTCACTTTCATAATTTAGGAGAATCATCAAAAAACCTTTTACATAGAAGAGACCAAGGTTTCAATGCAGAAAACATGATTTATTCACAAACTGACAATATGCATCTTTAACAAAAATACATTAACAAATAGATCACCATGACATAGTACAATTAAAAAAAAATTGCACTCATTGTGCTGATACTATAACTGTTACCCCGAATCGGGGGTATTCATGGCCGGTAACGGCCTGCATCCGAGGCTAGGCAGGACTTTGGCCTGTTAGCGGCCATGTATGTACCCCCGACAAGGGGGTGATTGTTATTCACACCCCGGGCTCTGTCTAGGGTGAAATTACATATATATGTATAGATTTTCATGGGATACTGGGTCTGCGCGTATTGCGCAAGCCCAATCACACATGGAAAATAAAACTACTAGATGGCGTTGGTCCCTTTTCCATTTTTTTATGTTGGTCGTGGGCAGGAAGGAGCACCAGGACTTAAGCACAAAGCTCCAGTCCAGCAGGTAAGTGGGGAGGGAGAGAGGGAGTGGGGGCTGGCGGAAGGGTCCAGATGTCTTGGGGGTAGTGGAGTGGCTGCAACCATGGGGAGGAACAGGAAGACGCTCCTATCTTACTTCCCCACAATGAATATGGCGGCACCCATGGAAGTGCCTCGTCTGCCTGGAGAAACGTGGGCAGTAAACTGCTATTATTTTCATCCTCCAGTTTGGCTGAGTGCCATTCACCAGGTGTGAATAGCACATTATTTATTTACATACGTACATACGAATTTCATATTTAAATTACAATTGTTTGTTTCATATTACATCAATCATTCGACTGCCATAGTTGAATATTCGTACTGCTGCCAACTAGTCATTAATAGTTTCACAAAATCACGTTGCAGTGTATTCAGAAAAACGCATTGACTTCATCAGGGCAGTGTATCAAGCAGGTGTGCCACTTCCAAACTCAGCAAACAGAGCTTTTCAAAAGTGGATACCTTTAAAAAAATACTTGTTTCCTTTAAAAAAAAAATTGACTGTCTTCTTACAATATGGACCATTCTCCAAGGACCCATGCAATTAGTTGCTGTGTCAGAAATGTCAATAGGTTAAAGAATTAGTTAGTACTTATTTCCATCATTGCGTCATCTCTGCTGTCAGCAAAATCTTCGTCTGGTAGTCTTTTCATCTAGGAGGCCTAAAAGAAAATGCAAATGTCCACCCTTCGGGGAATAATGAATATATAAATAGCAAAAAACCGTTATTAGGCATCGGAGGGCCCGTGGTCGTTTCGCGTGGGCTGTTTTTCCTTACATGATTTTCATACATCAGAAATTGACTGCTGGATGACAGCTAACCACCTCCTTCTCAACCCGGGAAAAACTGAAATCATGATCTGCAGGTAGACTGCCCTCTTCCCTCAACCCACGCCTTGGTCATCCTCCCTAGACCCCCACCCCACCTCCAACACAGTAAAGAACCTTGGATGCACCACAGTCCCAGATCTAACACTATCGCATCACATCAACTCTGTGTCAAAATCATGCTATCTACACCTACTCATTCTTTGATGTATCTTCCCCTCACCTACCCTCACAGTTCTATGTCATATATCAAATTTTAAAAGCCTGAATACAAAAAAGACAGATTTATTTTAGAATTTTTTGTGTTGTCGTGTTATATTAGGTGGTCACACTGAACTGAGGGAGTTACTTTCCCCCCAAGCAAGATTGAGTGCACTCAAAACGCTTATACAGATTCAACTTTAGTGAGGCCTGGGGCGTGGCTACACGGCCATGCTGTAAGAGCACGTTTTCTAATGCTCCTGCAGAACCAGAATGATCCTGGCCTTTGCTATGGGCAGCAGCGCGCAAAGATCGTCGCCGGCATCATGCTAGCTGGGGGAAACAGCCCAGCGCAGCTGTGAGTGAAAAGGAAGGTTGGTGGAAAGCGGACCACCGAAAGCGGGCTCACAAAAAATGCAACCCGTCCGGCGGAGGCGGAAACAAGATGGCGGGTGCATCCCTGAGGCCGGTGGATGCTTAACTACACAGCGGCCTGGGGTGAAACTAGGAGTCAGGATACAAGTTCGTGGAACCAGCTAACCCGCGCTTTTGGTCAGAATCGTGCATCGATCCCTCTCAGCTGCAGCAACAGGAGAAGTTGCAGCAGAGTGATAAGCACACTGAGGCGTGGGGGACTGAAACACCCAGAAATGGGGAAGATGCAATGAGAGTGTTGGGAACCATTGGCTGTACACCAGAGGAAAAGTGCATAAAGCGGTGAGGTGAGGTGCAGGGAGGAAATGAAAGACCGACATACAAGGACCTGACAGAACAACATCAAGGGCGAATAGCAAAATGGTAGATGCGGAATAGGAGTCGGTATATACCGGAGCACAACGCGGCCCGAAGCAGTCTTAGAGTGCCAAGTGGGGATCACAGTGGTTCTGCTGACCCACGCCAGTGGATTGAAGAGAGCATTTGTCCAGAAGTGAGGAGCAGAGAAGGCGGGCGCAACAGTACGGACAGCGCACTGGAACGGAGTGAGCAGGAACATTGGGGAGCATGGAAGACACTGCGAGCACATCGCAATAGCCTGGTGAACACCAGAAGAGCCGTGCATAGAGCACTAAGGAGTGCAGAGGAGGTGGTGGCCAGGGGGACGGGAAACCAAGAAGTGCAGTGGAGTAACCGTGACATCCTTGGGGAGAAAGTGGTACCCTGGGTGCACAGAGGCTGGGATTTGCCCAGTGACTGAGGGGGCTTCGGGACCCCCCTGCCACTAGACTGTGACCTTCAGGAATACGTGCAAGACAAGAGCTGCCCATGGAGGTCAAAAACCAGCAGGCAGGGGGAGAAGTAGGCTCCTGTCCTAACCAGTAACAATGGGACTACTAGTGGGGGATAAGGACCCTTACAGCGTAATAGACCTTCCCAGTGGACAGAACACGTGAGGGGGACGCAAAGTAGGCATGTATGGTCAAACCTATATCCAGACAAAGAAGGGGCACATAGGGCTGTGCGTAGGCCACGGAGCGGTGTGCCAAAGGTTCCACACCTCAAAGAGCAGAGGCAAGTTGCAACAGTACCGGTTGGTGGTACGGAGTAGAGAGCCTGGCAGAGCACACAGGTCTATGAGCAAGGCAGGCGTACATGACTGGGAGCGTGGCACAGCACAAAGGAAATGAACAGCGGGAGAAGCATGGGCTGCAGCATCAGGCATGAGCTCAAGTCAATGGACAACACCAGATAAGAAACACTAGGCACTGGAGTAGGGATTGCTACCAGTTTACACCCCTAAAGGCTAGCAACGGATAACCTGACTGACCTAGCAGACCATACCCGGAAGCCAGTAAATGGACATTACATGCAGGTAATAAGCTACTACTCATTGCGAAGCAGGGAGCCAATAATCAAGAGTGCTACAGAGTGTAGCATATGGACATAGAATGGGCGATGCATTAGCAGCACCTCATTGCAGCAGTGGCAATCGATAAATAACTTCCATTTAAGGCCAATAAGCACTTAGTATATCCACTAACGAAAAGTACAGCACTTCAGGGTGGTGAGAGAACCAGCACTGAGGCAATCAACAATGGTGTCAAAGCCGCAAAAGAATAAATCTAAACAACCCACAATTGATAGTTATGCTAGATCCACTACTCCAACCGAAAACACTGCACCAATGACCCTAGTTCTTCATGGTGAGCAGTCAGTCCAAAACAAGAAGTGACCAGCAGGTTTTGGACACCATAGCTGCTTTAAAGATAGCACTGGAATCTAAAATGGAATTCATCAGCTTGTACGTGATCCTACTGAGGAAAGCTGTTCATTCACTCGCAGAGCGCAATGGGGCTCTGGAAAAGGAGGTCGCTGTGAGTACTGTCAATCTAGGAGATACCTCATGAGATGTATCGATACTCCAACAGCAAGTGAGAAACATTGAAGGCAGGGTGGAGGACGCGGAATGCAGGTCTACACACAACAACGTCAGAATTATCGGTCTCCCAGAGGGAGAGGAAGGTGCAAGCCCTACCAATTTCATAGAAAACATGCTGCTGCAAGAACTTGGTCCAGGCACCCTTACCCAAGGCTTCACAGTAGAAAGGGCACATAGGTCCCTGATGAGGAAACCTGTGCCAGGGGCTACACCGAGGCCCATCATTGCCCTGATTTTAAACTACAAGGACAGAGAAAGGATTCTGGAACATTTCCGCAAAAGGAGGCACGATACAGCAAGCATCAACCATCACAGCATTCCCAGACTACAACCACTTGCAGGTGCAGAAACAGAGGATGCACTTTGCATCGGTTAAGAGGAGGCTGTGGGAGACAGAGCTTAAGTACATGTTGCTGTACCCAGCGTGGCTGAAAATAATCAGGAAAGGGAGAGCCATCTTCTTTGATACCCCGGAGGAGGCCCATGAATGGATAGACACAGAAAACGTGCCCACCAGAATGGTCAACAAGATGACGAATGGGGAAGTCATAGGATGAACGACAGCACACAAACTTTAAATGCATGGCCGGACCTTACAGTTGACTCACAGAGTGCAATATCCAGTGTGAACATGAAAGGCAGGCACACACAAATTGGTAGAAAGCAGGAGTCAGCTGTGGAGTTTCTATTCAGGAACGCACGGCAAGGAAGTATTCTTTACATTGGAGTGGTTTTGTGTATGGGTGCTAGCGGTTACGCACCTGCCTGCTGCAACCCAGGCACCAGGTCAAGCTACTGGGGCGGGGTGAGAAGTGGGGATGCCTGAGCACAAGGTATTGAGCTGGGAAATTGCTTGGGGGGAGGGGCACTGGGGTAGTTAGTTGGGAGTTAGCCTATAGATCCACACAAGAAATGTGTAATGGCGGCATCGTACTGTGAAGACATGCAGGATCACCTATCAGTGATGGCGGAACTTAAAATAGTTGTGTGGAACTTAAGGGGGCTAAACAGTTACATTAAGAGAAATAGGGTAGTGACATACCTGAGGCGCCATTGAATAGATATAGCACTCCTTCAGGAGATGCATCTCACGGAGGAAAAAGTATCCGTGCTAGCTCTGAAGTGGAGCAGCACAACTCTGGGCTCCTCCTATTCAGCAAACGTGAGGGGGTCCTGGTATGGGTGGCACCAGCGGTAGTATTTAAAGTTGTTAATACCCTCAAGGACCAGCGAGGGAGGATGATTATAGTACAGGTAGTGGTATTTCAGTTTGTTGTATTCTCACATTGGCAAACACAGGGATGGTGCATTGGTGTGGGGTGGAGATTTTAATTGCACACTGAACCCAGAACTTGACAGATCAGATACTAAATTAGTACAATTAGTACATACAGGCCCTTCAGAAAAAGACTTGACTACACTGCTGCAAGCATTCAATCTGACAGACATATGGAGAGCCCTACACCCAAATGCCCAGGGTTATTCCCATTATACGCACCGAATAATCTCTACACCAAACTAGATGATGTCTTCACAGCGGCCGAGACCTGGGGGAATACAAAGTGGCCGAATACAAGGAACATTGTTATCAGATCACGCTCCCCTTGTGGTCAATGGCAGTACTCCACCAGTAGAGCATGCATCCTGACCTGGAAGCTTAGAAGTGAATCCTTAGGAGACCTGCTGTTTCGCGAGCACCCAAGGGGGTGGGTGAGGGACTATTTAAAAAACAACACAGAGGAATCATTACGAGTATGGAGGTAGCCATGGTGCTATTAGCGCCATGGCTGCCTCCATACCGGGCTTCAATACCGGGTTCCTTCAATGAGGAATAACCGGGTCATTCCAACATTGGAGGACCCAGTAATTACTCCTTGAAGAAACCATTCCCCATTCCCTTTTGAGCCCCCATAGAGCTCAATAGGAATGGGGAGGGAGCTAATAATGGGCATGTAAATAACGGCCGTTATTAGCTTCCTGTGCCCCTCGCGGGACCCGGAAAGGACGTCTGGTTTTACCAGACGACTGTTCCGAGTCCCGCAAAGGGAACTTCGTAATAGGCGCTCCTGTAATGAAGGGTGCCGGTCCCGTACCGGTGCCCTTCATTACGGGAACACCAGGGTCGTAATGAGGCTCAGGGAATGTAAAATCAGTAGGCATGGGAGGCCTTCAAGGTATTGATTAGAGGGACAGCGATTGGTAATGCAAAGAGTATGCTGGCCAGTATAGAAAAGGATTTACGTAGGGCCGAAAGCACATTAGAAGGCATAGATTGCGCAGGAAGCACATCTAAGGGCAGGGCCCAGGAACTCACCCACCTGCAACAAGAGTGTTTGGAACATTGGGAGAGATTAAGCAAACTGAGATATAAGAAATATGTAGAGAGACAGGATGCAGAAGGGGACAAGCCAAGATGCTTACTGGCCTGGCTATATAAAAGTGAGTTTAAACATGATATGATACACAATATTGATGGGGCAAATGGGGAGGTTAGCAAGACTCAGGAGGGCATAAACAAATGCTTTCATGAGTAGTATAAGGCATTGTAAGCGGAGACATCAGCAATGCAGGTGACAGACATAGAGGACGCTCTTGCACAGATAGATCTCCCCAAACTAGATGCAGAGGCAGCAAGCACGCTGGAGGCCCCCATATCTAGAGAAGAACTAGAGCTGACTATCAGAGGGTTGCTGACTCGGAAGGCCCGGGAATGGACGGTTTGCCCAGCAAATTTTATAAAGAGTTCAAAGCCGATGTCATACCCAGATGTTAGCTATATGGAACAAGGTGCTGGAAACAGGCACATATCCAATGTCGTTATGAGAGTCCATTATTGTCCAACTGTGGAAGCCAAACAAGCCAAGCACTGATTGTGGATCTTACAGACCTCTGTCACTGCTTAATCAAGATGGTAAAATATTGACTGCCTTACTTACCAACAGGCTCAAACCAGCGATATTGAAGTTGATGCATCCAGACCAGTCGGGATATGTCCCCGACAGGAACATAACATGCAACCTGAGGAGGCTACACCATATTATTGATCATACCCATATGCGGTGGCCTCACTCGACACGGTTAAAGCATTCGACTCAGTGCACTGGCCTTGGTTGCTGGCGTTTCTGAGAAGTTTTACCATTGGGCCCACATACATAAGTTGGGTGAAGTTGTTATATAGCGGCCTAATGGTACGGGTTAAGACCCACACTAATATCTCTGACCGATGGTGGCTAGAGAAAGACACGAGGCAGGGCTGCCCATAGTCTCCCATGTTATTTATACTGGTATTGGAGCCATTCGCGGTGCACCTCAGGAAGGAATCCCGAGAAGTGGGCATAACAGTAAGGGGCATGAATAACTTGATCTCACAATATGCGGATGATATGCTACTGTACTTACAATATCCCGAAACAAACCTACAGTTTATTTTAGTTGTGCTTGAGCGGTATGCGGACCTCTCGGGCATAACTATTAATGCACAGAAATTATGCCTATTTCCCTTTGCTGGGTACAGAGAGAACCCCCTGAACAAACTGCCAGTGCTACCGATCAGGTGGGAGGTGGATACATTTACATACTTGGGGGTGGATATCTTTCATGACACTAGGACGGAACACTTGCAGAACACTTCGAAAGTGATAACTAAGATTGAGAAGTCTATGGACCTCATTACGAGTTTGGAGATAAGCATGGTGCTATTAGCACCATGGCTGCCTCCAAACTCGGGTCCGGGTTCCTTGAATGAGGAATTACCGGGCCATTCCAACCTTGGAGGACCCGGTAATTCCTCATTCAAAATACCCATCCCCATTTCCATTCGAGCCCCCTTAGGGGTCAATGGGAATGGGGAGGGAGCTATTAATGGCCCATTAATAACGGGCCACTTATTAGCTCCCTGGTCCTTTAGTGGCTCCCGCTAAGGGCGGCTGGGGACCTTGTAATGTGGCGTTAAGGGGTTAACGGCACCGGCATCCTTACCGGCACCATTATCCCCTTACCGCCGCACTTGTAATGAGGCCCTATGACTTTCTGGCCAAGATTACCGCTTGCAGTGATGGGGAGGGCAGCGCTTCTGAAGATGGTGGTGCTCTCGAGGCTCCTGCACTTTTTTGCCAATGTCACGTACAATATACCCAATGTGTTTTTTAAGAGACTGACACAATGTGTAGAAGCTTCCTATGGCACAACACAAGGGGCCTCATTACAACCCTGGCGGAAGACCATGGTGCTTCTAGCACCATGGTCCATGCCGGTAAATTACCGACTCCGCCATGGAGAAAGGAGGAATTACCACCCCATTTCAAGGTTGGCGGGGCGGTAATTCTCCCTTCCTCCATGGCCCTTCCCCATTCCCATTTTCGCCCCATAGGGCTCAATGGGAATGGGGAAGGCGCTAAGTATGGTGCCGCAAATTGTGGCACCATAATTAGCACCAAGTTCCCTTTGCGGGTCCCTACTTTAACGGCTGGTCTACACCAGGTGTTAAGGTCGGGTCCCTCAAAGGGACCTCGTAATTAGGCGCTAATAGGTTAACGGCGCCGCAGACTTTTACAGCGCCGTTAACCCATTAGCGCCTGGGTCGTAATGAGGCCCAAGATGTCGGTTAGCACTGGCAAAATTGCAGAGGCTCTACGACCAGGGTGGCATAAAGGTGCCCAATTTTGAGGCATACTTTGTGGCATGCCAGCTGCTGTTTGTCAGAAATGGTCTGTCAGATGAGCAGATACACAGCTACTACAGCCGGCATGGATCCCGCTCTTCTTAAGGGAGGTGATATGGACTGAGACACTGAGAGCTCCAAAATCCCACCCGTTGTTGATGTTGGGTAGGAATATGTGGCACAGAGCCAGTCCGTTTTTAGAGGAAGAATCACCTTTCTCCCTCCAGATACTGCTGGTGTCAATAAAGGCAGAAGACCCACAATTCAGATTAAACGTGAGGAAGCACTGGGAACCTATGGGGGTAGCGACGATGGGGGACCTACTATGGGAAGGCAGACCAATGGACTTTAGGACACTCACTTCAGAAACAGGTAGTCACGAGGGACAGCATATAGCACACACCACACTCCTCGCCAAGCTACATGGGTAGGCTGGGTATTACAAGAAGATTTAAGAATAGAAACATTGAATGAAATTCTGGAAGGTGGGCACACAGTGTCAAGGATATGCGAGGTAGTAATGTCGGGATGGGGGATCTACTGTAGCAGACAAGGCACAGCTGGGAATCAGACTTGAAGGAGAAACTGGCAGATGCAGTGTGGGAAAGAGCATTGGGCTATCATAAAAAAGTGTCCAGAAATGCAAGGCTGCAGCTAATTCAGTTATACGTAACACACAGAGCGTATTTACACCCAAAGAAGATAGCTACATTTAAAAATGCAACAGAACAGACCTGCCCTAAATGCGAATTGGTCAATGCAGACCTGGTGCACAAGTTTTGGGCCTGTAGCAAGATTCAATAGCATTGGTCAGAGATATCCCAGGCTTTAGCCAAGGCAGACATGATGTTAGACATAGGAATGCCTAAGGCCTGCATGCTGGGCACTTCCGTACGTCCGAAGCGGGCAAGACATGTTAATAAGATGAAAGACCTGGCATACATTTTGGCAAAACATAGGATAGCAATGGGTTGGAAGGCTTGCAAGAGACCAGAAGTACGTCAGTGGTGGGGGGACCTTCAAAAATGAGCAGGAGTTGAGGGGAGCCTACATGCATAATTGGAAGAACATTGTTAAGCAAACATATATGTAAGTCTGTACATTAGTTGTGTTGAAAATTAAAACCTATAAAAAAAAATTTTTTAAAACTATAATGAGGCCTCCAACCTGTCTCACACCAACCCCAACAAGTACCCTCTGTACCACCGACAACACTTAAATCTTCCTCTTTTTCTCCTCCTTCTCATCTGAGCTCCACCAAAAAGTCTCCTCCTGCCTTACTGCCATTAAGAACTGGATGTCTTCCCGATTTCTCTCTCTCAACACTGACGAAACCAAAGTTATATTCTTTCCCTCTAACTCTATTCCCCCTTCTTCTCCTCCCCCATTCATTCACTTTCCTCCCTCCAATCTTCCTATCTCTCCTCAGGCTCGTAACTTAGGGGTTCTCTTTGACTCCCCTCTCTCCTTCTCCCAACATATTTCCCTCACTTCCCACACCTGTCGCTACCACCTCTTCAATATTCGCAAAATCCGCCGTTCTCTCACTTTCCACGCTACTAAACTCCTAATCTCCTCCCTCATATTCTCCCGCCTCTTCTACTGCTCCTCCCTACTCTTTGGACTTCCTACGTCTCATCTTGTCCCTCTTAAATCTATCTACCACTCTGCTGTCCGTACCGTCTGTCTACTTACCACACACGACACGCTCCTCCCCCTACCGATTCCCCCCTCCTTATTGTTTCCCCTAACTACCTCCCCCCTCGCCTACCTCCCCCCTTCTCACCCTCCCCCCTTCCCTCCCCCTACCATTCATCACCACTCCCCTCCCATCCTCTCCCTCTCCCCTTCCCTACCTATCCCCCTCAGTTAATTGCTCTTTTCACTGTTTTTGTTGAATGATTCACTATGTATTTACTTCAGCTGTTATTGTTTGTTTATGTATTATGTTGTTCAATTGTACAGCGCTTTGGCGTAAGGCGATTAATAAATCACTAAATAAAAATACAAATACAATGTGCTAGAAAACAGGCAGGTGTTTAGTAAGAATATATATTTATTTAAGGTTTGACAAAGAAGACTAGCAACCAACATCAAACACCAATGCTGTGGCACTAAACAATATCACAACTCCAAATTACTTTCCGTTATTTAAACAAAACATCTGTGAATGGTACAGTGAGCAAAAAGCAGATGGCTGCGAACTCTCAAGTGGGAAAAAAAAACACTGAACAGGTCATCATGCCGTGTTCTTTCTGGAGAGGGGCGCCTGCTACCATTTATGAAAAAAGAATTTTGAAATATGCAGTCACAACTTGCATCAGATTTAATTTCAAATTAACCAATAGAAACCATTCACAATACAATAGAAAAATCGTTTTGGCTTTATTTTGAGAAAGGCAATGTTTGAGAAAGAAAATCGATGGGAAAATCGTTTTGGCCTTATTTTTAGAAAGACACTGCTTGGAAAAGGAAGTCAAATGGGGAAATTGTTGTTCAACACACATTCAAAGGACATGCAGTGCTTTGGTATTCTGGTTTGGGGATGCACATGAATACATGGACAATTGTGTTTTGCACACTTTACATTCACTTGAAGGGAAGCTTTTAGGGTTCCTTATTTTGGGATTATGGACACCTCCTTTCTGTACAGAAAACAGGAGTTTCAAAAAGGTAGATTCACCCAAGTACTTTATTGTCTATGCCATCTCTGACACACTGGGCATGAACATTGTTAGTTTCGAACCCTAACAATACTCATCCCGTGATTTACTGTATGGGAAGTAATTGATTTAACTTCAATTCAATGCAATACGGATCTGCACATCTTACGCCCCCTCTGTACGATTTAAAGGAAAGGATTAAGGCAGACCGTTCCCAAAGCACTTATTCAATTTAAATGGATAGGGTGATTTTCTATAGTTGAATATATTTGAATTCCATTTAATACAATGTGCCAACAGCCTACCCAGTTTCACCCTTCCTACCCACTAATGGAAAGGGATAAAGTCAGGTAGCTCCGCACACAAATGATGGCTTTTGGATTAATCTAATTACATGGGTGGCCTTGATTATGGGGCATTGAGGGAAACAGCAGGTAAGCTTGCCAGTACCATTGTATCCGGACCGGCAAACTCTGAGTTGTGCTCACGGGTGCCTGTCATTCTACCAGGTCTGACCTTGCGGAATGAAAGGCACCCGCGTGCACAGCATTTGGGATGCACAGGCACTGTTTATAACCGTTTTTTCTGGCAACCAGGAATGGGCAAATACCGGGTCCGGCAAGGCCATAATGACCCGGTAATTGCCCATTTCTGGGCGCTGGAAAAAATGCAACTCCGGTGGCAGCCGTGCCTGTTTTAAAGGCATGGCTACCACCAAGGTTGCAATGAGGCTCAGTCTCCAATGCAAGGATTGAGGCCTCTCTGCTAGTTGTTCCTCTCAAGAATCCAGTGTTAAGATGGATTTCTGAACTCGGACCTGGAGGGGCAGAGGTTCAGAAGGCCAGCCTAGTTTCTTGGAACAGGGTAACCTCCGGACAAGCCAGACCAATCAGGGTAGCGATGGCGGCGGTCAAGACTAAGGGCCTCATTACACATGGTACGCTAAAAATCTCAAATTACCGGCATGGCGTTCTTAACGTGTCCGCCCTCGCAAGAGGGCGCTAATAGCGTACCATTACGAGTACGCGGACACGAGCATAGCGCCATGCCGGTAATGAGCCTACCGCCATGCCGCTAAAGTCCCCGAAAAGTCTCTTACCGGCTTCGACGAAAGTGCAGATAGCACCTCCGCCCTCACACTGCATGTAAATAGCGGTCACCGCTATGCGCGGTGACCGCTAAATTGCGGAACCAGAAACAGCGTCATTGCACAGGAACGGGAAAGAGCACGGCAGCCATCTTTAAAAACACAATCCATTGCCATCCTCTACCCCCTGGACCTGTTCTGAGTAGTTTGCAATAAGAAATCCACAGGGACACCCTCGACATGCCTAAGGCTGTAAAAAAAACACCGACCGGCAGCGGAAGGAAAAATGTACCACAGAGGATCTATTAATGCTCACCCAGACCCTAGCTGACAATGCCGCCGTGGTCTTTGCCAGCGACATGCGGCGGGAGACACTCATCAAAAAGAAGGCAATCTGGGCTGAGGTCGCCTTGAAAGTTAGTGCTGTGGGCACCACCACCCGAAATGTGCGTGAGTGCAGAAAGAGTTGGGATGACCTCAGACTCCGGGTGAGAAGCATCCTTGCAGAAAACCACAACATTGCCACAGCAGGTGGATCTCGTTCGCCCATAAAACTGAAAGAATGGGAGGAGTCCTGCTCCAACCTCATTGGAGTGGAATCAATAGAGGGAGTTGGGACAATGGAGCATGGCGTGGCACCCACTTCAGATGGAGGTGAGTGTACAAATGAAAGCATGCAATGTGAATCTACTGGTCCCCCCAAATGTGAGCCCAGAATCACCTCATGGATGGCCAAACATCCACACGTGCATCCAACCCTGGCCATGTCAGTGTCAGACCCAAACACACACACATGCACACATCACCAGAGACAAGTGCCACACACAACCATGCATGGATGAACCACTGAACTGACACATCACCTACATTGTTAACAATGAAGTCCAAATGCCCACAACTGCATTATTGATGTATACTGCATTAAGTACATAGAACCGTAACCAATGTGATCCCCTTCTTGTCCCCGACAGGCTCACATACAGACAGTGAGGATGCTGGCAATGCATCTCAGGCACCTCGTGCGAGTAAGAAAACAAGGGCACAGGACACAGAGGACACCCCAACAACATCAAGGGGCAAAGGTAGAGGGTCCAGATGCAGAGTGTCAAACATCGGTGGAGCGCCACTGCCAAGACACAAGTTGCCACACCACCAACAACTGCCCCACCTCTGGAGGTAAACTCACCACCACCGATCCCAGCCACGGAGGGCCCACCCTCAGCTGCAGCTAGTTCCGCAGGAGAGGCAGCAGCCACTGCACCAATATCAGATGTGGAGGATACAACCAATTTCCACATGGAGATGCACACCCCAACCCCCCCTGGAACCTCCGAGCCATCACCACAGCATACACGTGGGTCTAATGTCACTGGCGAGGACAACATGAGAGCTTTTATTAGCCCCCCGGTGGCTTCATCTGTTGACCTGGTTGCATCAGAGGGCACAGCAGCCACACCACCAGAACCCAACACTGCCCTCGACCTGGCCAGCATCACCCAGCGGCAACAGGAAATAACTGTGCTGGTTGGGCAGCATGTGGAGGAGGCTGCCCGTCTCAGGGCGGAGATACGGAGACAGCAAGGCACTCCAGGGAGGGGATGGAGGCCTGTACAGACAGGCTGTGTGGGGAGATTGTCCGATTTAGGGAGGTCCTCACATGGATAGCGGACGCAATGGACCGCCACTTCCCACCACCACCACCAGGACAGACAGCCACTTTCACAGCTGCCAGTTCGAGGCAGACAAGCCCCCTCCGCCGCTCCTCATGCACCACCAGGCGCATGTCTAGGCAGCCTCCCAATGCTGGTGGTGGCAATGGCCAATAGGGAGTGCATGGTCAAGCTTCCGCGTGCATGGCTGGACGGAAACATTGTGGCAGACACATGAGGAACTGTTGTAGGGGGTGGGTGGAAGGGTGTTATGGGACTGTTGTGGGGGTGGGGGAAGGGTGTTATGGAACTGTTGTGGGGGAAGGGTGTTATGGGACTGTTGTTGGGGGTGTGAGGAAGGGTGGTGGGATGTTTGGGGACATGCACATTTTCATCTTTACGTTCCTTAATACTCTGGTGTTTGATCAAAACACAGGCTTGGACTTCTTCATTGTGTATGTGTACTTTATTGACAACAGGGTCCATTGTGCACTTCCAAACAGACACCAGTGCATTACTACCCATATCCATGTGACTTTAAGAAACCATGTTACTCAGAATATTTGGTTGATCAGATGCTGTCTCACAGCACGTCCCTCCTGGCCATCCCCTCTTGCATGACCTGCATCCCCTTCACCTCCATCCTCATCACCATCATCATCCTCATCAGGTGCTTCTATTTCAACGTCAGGGGGCAGTGGCACATTCCGTCTGATACACATATTGTGCAGCATGACACATGCCATGGTGATCTTGGCCATCTTCTCATGGCCATACAGGAGAGCGCCACCAGACCTGCTAATGCACCTAAACCGTGTCTTCAAAAGGCCAAAAGTCTGCTCGATCACGATGCGGGTACGGGTATGTGCACGATTGTATTTCTCTTCGTGCTTGTTCTGTGGGTTCCGCACAGGGGTGAGGAGTCACCTCTTCAGGGGATAGCCAGCATCACCTGTATGGGGGGACGAATGGGGTCCTGTTACTGTTCACCTCAAGAGCGGCCTGTTCATATCACACAAATTGACTGTGCATTGTGATTGAAGTACACAATTAACAGATTACATGCAGACGGTCTGTGTGACTGCAATGTGCAAAGGTGAGCTCGACCCTGCAAGTAGACATGCCCCATTAATGCCTCCAACAGTAATTGACATGTCCTGGGTGAGGCCAGGTCTTAGGTGTCCCTGGGCCCAGGCAGATTTGGTACCACACTGCTGGTGTACTGCCATTTCAACATTGATGTTGCCATGCTGAGAGGCATCACTTCAGTGGTGCTATAGGTGCGTGGTGCAATGCTATGGCTATTTGCATGCATTCAAGGGCACATTGCATTATTGATGTTGTGCTGCACTAATTCTGTATGACTATCTTGACGGCATGTATGACATTTGTGTATTTTGTGGCGTGGAATGTTGTGCAATGTGGATGTGGATGGATGTTTAATGTTTCTAGACCTGGATTGTCATCTATGTTGTGTAGTTTCTAGTTGCATGTCCGTTCATCTCAAGTACTTTGCAGCCTTCCCAGATGGACATTGGCGTACATCTGTATGTGCATTTGTCCGACGGACGACAAGCTACACCCAGTTGGAGTATGTATATCTCCCCCCCAATCACACCCAGTTGGAGTAAGTATCTCTCCCCCCCAATCACACCCAATTGGAGTATGTATCTCTCCCCCCCCCAATCACACTGCCATGTGCTTGCCCTGCTACTCACCAAGTAGCCACGAACGTTGTCCGGCTTGTCGCTCCATGTAGCGTGGGATAGTTGAGTTCCGCAGGACCATGGAATCATGGGTTGATCCAGGAAATCGGGCACAACAATGTGTGATTATCTTGTTGGTGTCACATACCATTTGGACATTGATGGAGTGGAATTGCTTCCTGTTTCGTTAGACTACTTCATTGTGATGTGGGACCACCAATTCCACATGGGTACAGTCGATGGCCCCGATGCAACTTGGGATGCCTGCCAGTGAATAGAACCCAACTTTGGTGTTTGCAATCTCCTGGGCAGTCCATGGCATGAATATGTGTTCAGGTGCATGCTTCAGGAGGGCATCGAGTACCTGATTCAGCGTGCGTGAGAATACTGGTTGTGAGATGCCATGCATCTGCCCCACTGTATGCTGGTAGGTGCCTGTGGCCAAGAAGTGGAGCACAGTCACCACCTTGAGTAGAGGGGGGATGGCAGTTTGGATGTCTATGAGGCTCACAATGTCGTTGTGTATCATGTCCACGATGCTGGTGATGGTATCCCGATCCAGACGGTACATGGTGTGTATCTGCTCAGGGGTTAGGTTAAATGGACTGGCTCTGATCCTGGGGATTGTTGGGTGCCTCTGTGCTATTATTAGGTGCCGTGGTGGTGCTTGCTGTGCCTGTCGTGCCCTCCTCCTCCTCCTCCTCCTGCGTCTCCTCTGTGCTGCCTGTTGTTGTTGCTGCTGCGCTGCAATCATGTCCTCTAGCCCATGTAATGCTGCTAGTATTAGGACTATCTTCTTGTGTGAAGGGGTGTGGTGTGCTCCTTTTATGCTGCCACAGTCTCCATTGCCTCCACCTCTGCTGATTGTGACCACCTGTGGCAGGTGGGAACACTGCTCAGTTCTCTTAACGGGTGGTTCGTGATGCCGGTATTAGCGCCATGGCGGTAAGGGGTTTTGGGGGCTTTACCATGCCGCTTATGGCATGTCCGCTTGCCTTGTGATGCTGTGCTATTAGCGGCATGGTGTTATTTACGGGATGGAGGGTTGTGCGCATGTGGACTGCCCACTATTAGTGGCACCGTACTTAGCGGTGCCGCTAATAGCGGTGAGCCGGGTTGTAATTCGCATGGGGATTTAACGTTACCGGTATTCCATTACCGGTAACGTTAAATCCCTACCGCCTACCGTGTAATGAGGCCATAAGTCTCAAGAGGGCTGAGGGTGACTAAAAGACCTCAATGAGCACACAAAGCAGGGACACTTACAAATTACTCCAGACAGGTGTTATATTAAAAATATAGACACATTTATTACAATGCCTTTGTAACATTGACCATAGCAAAGAATCACAATAATACGAAAGTAAACCAACACATCACAATCAATACAATATATATACAAAACCAAGGGGTCTAAAGAGTTATGAGCACGTAATATGTAGACCACCTAGATGGGGAGGAAAACAGGCAGTCCAAATAATCATTAGACCCAGTTCGACATCAGAAATACACCTAACTAGGAGGAAGTCCCAGCCCTACGAAGAGAGGAGCCTTATGCTCAAAAGTACCTGCAAGCGCTGGTGCCAATGGATAAAGTAGAGTCTCTTCAGGGGTTTTTGGCAGTTCAGGAAGGTGAATGAAGCGATGCAGAACAAGTCCCCATTATTCAGTCAAGGCCTCCACTTGTGGGCAGAGGCAGGCTGAGAGTGCGGGATAGAGTCGCTATTTTTCAACAGTGGTAGAAGAGAAACAGACTCCTGTGCGAGGGGCCACCGGTTGGGGTATGGACTACTCACCGGTCCCCGACGCAGGCAGACCCAGACTTCTCCAGTTCAGTTCACGTTGCTGACAGGTTCAGCTGCGATGATCCGGACATCTGGACACCGTGTAGATTCTGTGTAGCAGGATGCAGTATCGAGGGTGTCCCAAATGCAGCGGATGGGCACAGGTTGTTACTGAAGCAGGGCAACACGGCAACCGCGTTTACTCTGGTCCGGGCGCACTCGTCTCACTTCAGACCTGGGAATGCCAAGTATACGAAATTCAGTGTGAGGGTGCCGTGGATGCAGAGCAAGCAGTAGACCAAGTTTCGAGGGCTTCCCCAAAACGGCGGCGGTGACAGAGCAAAGCATCCTGTGTAAGCTGGTCAGCCCACTGGTTGGCCCAGGGACACTTCCGAAGAGGCTTACTTGCAGGGTTTGATGAAGGTGCCAGTAATAGTTGGTCCCACTATTCCAATGGGTCGAAGCGCCTTCGCAGACCTTTTAGGACGATCAGATGCAGAAAGGTCTCGCAGGACGACAGCGAGACAACCTTCAGCGGGTCACCAGCGGTTCCTTGACTCAGCTTCTTGTTGCAGGATACTTGGCTCCTTATCCCTTGTTCGTGTGAACTCAGGAGATCGACATGGTAGTGGTGTTTTCAGCCTCCTCTTCTCCAAAGTTCCCTTCGTGCCAAAACGGGAGGACCCAAAGGGAGATCTGCTCACAAACACTCACACCATACGTGGACCTATCATGGACCACAGTGGTCCCAGGCATTCAAGACACTCTAGACTCTCTGGCAGCCAGGATGTGTATTGGAAACAGACATCCCAGCCCACATCCTGGAGGCACACACAAGGCATGCAGAAGCCCGCGAAAGTGTTTGAGTTTTGCGGGAAAGTGCATGACCAAACAAGGACTGACCCGGGTCGGCTCGACCTGGGGAAGGTGAAGGGGCAAGATGGTCAGAGGACAGGACAAAGAACCTTGTGGCATGGCCATTTTGGAGCCAAGCCACTCAATTGTGCCAAATGCGGTAAGCATGGATAACATGGCGAAAAAGGGTTCAAAACACAAGAGAAATGATAGCCACCAGTCCTGTCCGTGACACACTTGCACATTTCATAATAAATCCAGCGAGAGTTTCTAGGGCCTTTGGAATGACTAGAGACCCAAGAGCGCGGTAAAGTAAGTTACAGTGCACTCTTCTTTCATGTTGCACAAAAACTGCAACATGAGAAAGCACTAAGGGAAACGAAGTCTCCCAGTACTGACTGTCTTAAGTGCATGTCAGTTTCCCCATAAGAATTGAGCGAAAGCCCAGAGGAGTGCGGCGGAAGGCTGCGCTTCTCTGGCAAAGTCTAGATCAGGGTGTAAAACGGCAGCAAAAAGTTTGGGGGTTGCCACATGGAGGGCAAATTACATACAATTATGAAATCTTTGCTAACATCCAGCAGTAGACTACCCCAGGAATGAAGTGGAAAAACCCTGTTCTGATCAAACTGGATCTCTTATAGGGCTGATGACACTCCTACATTATCATAATTCCCATGATAAGGAATGTCTCGCACTCTCCCTTCACCTCCCACCTAGACGCCCACTGACTGCTGATAGGACCAGAAGTTGGGAGGTATGGGTTATGGAAGCTGAGGGAGGAGGAAAAATACATCATCCAAAAATGACAGGTTGGTTTCACCTTTTTGGGTTTAAAAAACGAACAACATGGCAGGTAGGCTAATTGTTCAGATAACTATATAAATCTATATATTTTCGAATTCTACATTTTATGGTGACTCAGAGCAAACTCATTTTATTTCAGCATGCCCCTTCCTGGGTGGCCAACGTTCATTCTACCCTCTTCCTCCCTTGCCTTCAAAGGTCTTTGCTCAGAGCTAATGCACAATTTATGGGGATATTTGACCTTAAGGGCCATTTCTGTTAGTCATGTTATTGTGTAAATCACTGCTGTTCAGATCTCTCTTACAATGTATCCAGTGATATTAACTGAAGCTCCAAGCCTGTTGATAAATCCAGCCAAAAGGTCTGTGGGTCAAAGTTTCAGATACATCCATTCAGTTACACCCATAATGTTAAAATAATAACCTTGTACATTGCCACAATTTGTTTACCATATTGCATTCTGGATTACTCTTAGGCCTGTTGTTCATAAAGACAATCTTTATTTTCTATTATAATAGAACACAGGTAGATTAGCTCTTGGTTCCATGCACAAAACTGGGCCACAGTTAACATAGAAAACCAGTGCTCATTCAAGCAAAAACAAAATAGACCTTTCTTTTTACAATGTGTGATATGGTATGAGGAAAATAAGTTTTTTATTAATGATAGACACAATCTAGCATTTGACTTTATTTCTAGAATGTAAGGCGTCATTCCTCCTTTTTGTCTTTCCAATGCACAGTATTTCAAAGGTATTTATTTCCTTCCATGTGCACTTCTGGAGCCTTAAATCTGTCACATGTCCCTTTATACAAACTCACCATCTGCAGCACACATGTCTTTTTGGAATTCATTGGACAATGTTAGTAATATTACAGTTCTGAGTCACACTCTTCTTCGGCTGAGTGCCTGAATATTGTAACAAAATGCAGGGAGGTCTATTCCCGCTCATTCACAGGGCCTCATATTGGAAAATAAGTGCATTGAACTGGCCTGCATATTCACAAGCCATATTGGCCTTTCTATCTTGTACATTCTGGGGCTGTCTTTTTACCCAAGAGTGTTGGCTTTAAAAATCGGAAATATGACATACTGCCCCCCTCCTTCCCTACCCACACCCTCTCCTGCTGATTCTCTCTTTACTCGGGGGGGTTTAACCCCCACGAACCCCATCATTTTAACAACCCACTACACCTTCCCACCTCAAATTATCTATTCTCCCCAAACATAAGCACACAGACACATACATGCACACACACACATACATACTAAAACTTTCCTCTCACTCCCACAATGACTCTACTGGGGCTCACAGAGCCTGTCAGCCCCGGTACGCATCCGAGTTCGGCAGAGGCATGACAGATCGATTTAGAAAGACTGCTCTGTGCGGTCACAGAGCGATCTTTCTAAATCGATCTTTTTCAGATTTCAATAAAAGGTCTTTTGACCTAATACCACCCTCACAGAGTTACCACAATCACAACCATCATTCCCTATTGCTTACTCTATGCCAATTCCCTATACCTGGACTACCCTGCATTTCAACTCAGTAAACTCCAACGAGTCCAGCAAATCCAAAACACTAGAGCCAAGCTCCTCCTGGGACCTGGACAGCATATCAAACCCCACACCCGCCCTCTGTGTTCTGCAGTGGCTCCCTGTTGTGCAAAGGTCCACCTTCAAGACCATGTGACTCACCCACCCACCTACTCTGCACATCACACTCCCAGAATATTTACAACACGAGCTCACCCCCTACAGACCCAACAAAAATTTGAGATAAGATACAGCTCTTCTCTTGATCATCCCCTCTTTCAAATCGACCAGAATAGGGGGATCCTCCTTCTCCATCCAAGGACCCTCAATATGGAACTCTGTCCATTTTAGCATCCGCAGCATAGAGGATCATTTTGCCTTTAGGAAGGAACTCAAGACCTGGCTCTCCCCACCTGCGTCTTGCTGATCTAATCTGCCCCTCAGGTAAACTTCAACCCCAGAGAGTTAGGTAGTGGCATCGATGAGTCCCATGTGGAGACTGCAAGAAAGTACCAAACATGCACAGTAAGGGTTCCGTTAGGGTTCGAAAGGATGAGCACTCCGTCAATGAAACAAGTAATCAGCCCTGATTCATTGCTACGCACCGCGCTCCATCATGATGGAAGATGCCATATCCCTCCCAAAGCATGACCACCCACCCAAAGTCATCTGAAATCAACGCTACCTGATCTCATATCGCACATCACCTCTGCCACTAGAATGCAGCTATGTCCCATGAGAAAAATGTACCTACACTCTGCCAGCCTCATCAGCACCCAACTACAAGCTAGTTCTACTTGGGTCACTAGCAGGGACTTAGCCACCCCTACCTTCCTTCGTACAGGCTAAAATGCACACACGCAGCCTAAATTCCTCAGACCAATCACTCATACCTGGGACTTCATTCCTCAGACACTGTTCATCTACAGAGCTTTGAGGCCATACCAATAGCTAGAAGGCGCTACACAAATGGCATATTACATTACATCAGGCATGGGTTGGTTTTGCACATGTCACTCTTCCTCCCCACCTACCTGCTACATTCTACCATTTCCTTCTCCCTTGCTCCTCTGAAATGATGTTTGTAGGGGAGACCCAAACAACCCACCCTTCCACCACCACCCAATTTCCCCATGCTCATTTCCCTGCCCCCTTGAGTGCAGCTTGAGTGTGAGAGTCACTTGCAATCCACGCCACACATCTCACTTTCTCTTCACCTTCAGTCAACTATGACAAGCTGCATCCTATACTACATTCCATGGATTCACTAAAAGTGGACCCTCGGGAGATATTTTGCAGCTTTTCTGGGCACTTCTAGCCTGAGAGACTATCCGCCTTACAAATCTGCTGTGTTCTGGCAGGTGATTGTCAAAAACAAATATGGCTTTGTGCAGGAGAAAGAAGATGCAAACAATACCAATGTCACTAAAATATGTTTTAATTATAAAACATCTTACTTTTATGTTTATGCTTCCTTACCTAAGGTGCTAATTATGTTAGATCACACATAAACACACAGACACACACTGGGCAAAACCCATGCTAAAATGAAAAAGTCAAGCAGCCAGTGATCAAATCAGGGTGTGGAACATTGGTAAAATCAGAAGCTCTTGATACTTTATTGAGCAAGTGATTGTGAGCTGATTTCATTTATGGACTAGGTTTGTGAGAGAGCAAATGCAACAGCAAGACCAAAAAAGGGTATCTGCAATTATATTAACTGAGACAATGACGTTTAATGCTCTTTCTATTCTTTTCAGGCATACTGCATATCTGATAGTTTAGTTTGAGAGTCTTATAAATTACTTCTAGGTTCCTAACTTTCATCCCGATGGGTACTTTTTCCTCAAACCAGATGGGGGATGGGATAGTGAGTTTTAATTTTTCAAGTGGTGGCTAGTGCCTAACACTAGGTTGTTTGCTTCAGAGCTATATTTTTGAGATTATTTTACTACATCCAGGTCTTGATAGCCTCTGGAACTGAAGTTTGTTTTGGGAATAGGTCCTGGTGTTCTCTAACGCACAGACAGATGTGTGTGCCAATTGAGTAGGACTAGAAGTGCTGGTGTTATGGTCTACATGAGTATACCTGTGAATCTCTGTAGGTCACGGAGTTGGTGGGAAAGGAAAGATGTCCTATTGTGTCTGCGTTTGGACAGGAAAGAAATAATTTATTTCAGTGAGGTTGTTGAGGCAAGAATGGCGCTGTCGGCTGTTGCAAATGCTACAGAAGGTTTTAGGATGGGCAAGCTGAGGGAGCTTTAAGAAAGTAAGTGGAGCAGGCTGTCTCACAGTGTTAAACAGACACTTGCCCTTCGGCAAATGAGAAGTAAACCTTGTCAGCTTTCCAGTACACAGTGTTAGAGTCATAATGGGTCTGAAGTTGGGCAGTATATTTCAATAATATAATGTTCTTAGCTAATGACTGGAGACTTGTATGACATGACAGTGGTTTGAATTGTCAGTGTTTCAGGTTCACCAGGACTCCACCTAACTGAAGTTAGACAAAAACACACAAAATGCTATTACCTCTGCAATTAATAAATGAAAACTCTACAACAGTTTGACAAAAACTGGGAATTTCAATGGTTTGCTAAAACCATGTAATACCTTGTACAAGATAAGCCTCCTTCAAAACTCTAAGAAGGGTATCTAAAAAGAAATGCTAATCCCAAATTAGTGGTGAGAGAGCTGGAGGTCAGGGCTTCTATTGAGGGTGAAGGTCACCAAGCACAAAATACATCTCAATAGGAAGTGCTCCAAAGTGGTTACAACTTGTGCATGGGATAAGAGGGAAGCCTCAGCTGGGGCTTCTTGTGACTGTCCAGTTATCCTTACCCTCTGAGTATACATAACAAAGTGATGCTTGGAATACAGCCATGTATAGGCAGGTAGAGCTTCTTTCTACGACTGCTGATTGGCTAGAGAACTGGCAACAGTGACAAGAACAAAGGAGAAGCATACAATGCAGGCATCTGTGGTGGTTAGATCATAAAAAAACATGATCTTTTTTTTAATTTATGTTATTTATTGGGTATTTATAGTGTGCCTATACAGAAAAAGATGTTGCAAGGCACAACAAGAAAAAGAGTTGAGGGGGACAGGAATGAAGAAAAACATTGTGTCATTCTGATCGTGAAACTCCAGTAACAAAAGGAGTATTATATTGTGGTGGCACAGTAAAGCAAAGAACAATTTTGGGCCAAAAAGTGGCCATGCCCTCCGGTGTTCTACAACCATATTTTCACAGTTCATTTGCATTCAGTCAGATTTTTCATTAGAAATTTCTTAAACAACACCCATCCCTTTGCTTCCTCAGCAATTAATGATGCCGACAGCCCTTCCCTCTGGGTCAGAAGAAATGGCCACCGATTCACCCTTTAACACCTGCAAGAAGGACTGCATAACCACTTTTTTCTTCAAGGGCACATGAGTTTCACAATTGACTAAATAGTCCAGCATAGAGCTGAAATCTGCTGGTGACAAAACTCGGAGAGCCAAAACCTTATTACACACTAATAGCAAGTCCGATACAAAATGGCATATTAAACACGAAACACATTATTGATGTCTTCTTCTGTACACAAACGCTCCCCAGACTCAGTATCAACAAACACCACCTTCCCTCCGCACCAGTCTCGCCAAAGGTCGCCCTGACCAGTCCGTCTCCCCATATCTTCAGGCCATCCCCGGCCTAACCAGAAGCTTGACCTCACATGACGCAATTGCCCTAAAGTTGTTCAGTTTGGTCTTGATGGCTGGCATTAGGGCAGGTGAGGGCGTAAGTGTAGATCTTTCTTGGAGCACCCCAATCGTTGTTCCAATTTACACAAGCCTTGCCTGATATCTCTCAAGATACCTCATTCAAATGCCAGAGCCATGCCTCTGATGTATACTTTGAAAGCCTGCCAAAGTGTTGCTACTGTGGAGACAGAGCCCACGTTTTCCGCAAAGTAAAGCTCTTTACTTTCCGGTAGGGTGAGCGCGAAGGCAGGGTCTCACAGGGCTTCCAGCTTAAGTAGTCGTTGATGTCTACCAGTCCCCCCACAGACCAACTGAGTGCCAGTAACACTGGAGAGTGATCAGAGAGGGTACAAGGGTAAATTGTGCATTCAGTGACGCTTAATAAAAGGGTCCCCAACATGCACCACAAGTCTATCCACGAATGCATGTCATATCCCGATGAGTAATAAGTATATCCCCTCTGATCCTTGTATAGAATTTGCCAGCCATCTACTAACCCCGAGTCTTACAGCCCCTCCACTATCCTACAAGCGGCTATCGACATCCCCCTAGTGCATGCTGTAGACCTGACAAGTCCCACATCAAGTATGGTATTTAAGTTTCTGCCACAAAGAATCTCAGATGTTGAGATCACTATCAGCTGCTGCATCAAACCATCTTAAAAATCAGGGTCATCAAAATTTGGGCTGTAACTGTTCAGTATCACCACCTCCTTCCTATGCAAATGCCCATGCACAAGCACAAAACGCCATGCGTCATCAGCTATGGATTGTGCACAAGTGAACTTTAAAGATGTATGTATCAGTGTCATGATGCCTCTGGCTTTGGTGAAATATGTGGTGTAATATCTATACAACCCCGAGCTAGGTGCTATACTATGTGCCTGTTGCATGGCTTTTGTTTCCTGGAGCAGCAATATGTTAACTCCCAATCGCCCTGCCTGAACCATTACCTTCCTGGGATCAGTAAAAATTACACAGACACCTCACATTCCAACACAGAAGCATAATGCGATCACAGGAATTGGGGTTATTTTACCGCTGCAGAAATAACCACGACGGAAATGACCGAATGAGAAATGTACGTAATGCTAAATTGTTTGTACATTCCCCATTCGGTCATTTACAGTAAAACAACCCCAAATCTAAAGAAACCCTAACTCCCCTCACACCCACCCACCTCCGCCCACATCCGGACCCCCCTACTTACCTTTCCTTCATTCTCGCTGGTCCCTGCAATGCCAGTTCCCTTTCACTTCCATGATCGGGAACCGGCGCATCAGGGTCTTTTCTTTTTCGGGTCAGCTGCAGGGGTGTCCCCTGCCTCCCCCGCTCGGGAGACACCCCCGAAGCCCCCGCAGCCTTTATTTTCTTTTACATACCCCACCAAAAGACCTAATACACATACCACAAACAGTTCGAACTTTTGGTACTTCAGACTTTTTGTGGTATGTATATTAGGTCTTTTGGTGGGGTAGGTAAATTGGATTCACTCATTTTGGCCAAATCCAATCACGCTTGTCCCGTGACCCCAAACGTTTGTGAGCAGACATCGATTACCATAACACACACCTTGCTCTCAGTGCTGCCACCAGTCAAAGTAGTTAGCCAAGCTTGTTTTAACCGTTTCCCCCCATTTCTGCTCTGCCCACACTGCCATGCTCATTGCCCTCCCAGAACCAGCAATGTACACACCCCACCCCC
Organism: Ambystoma mexicanum; assembly: GCF_040938575.1. NCBI lineage: Eukaryota > Metazoa > Chordata > Amphibia > Caudata > Ambystomatidae > Ambystoma > Ambystoma mexicanum. Next base: position 395,084,288 of record NC_090936.1, read on the forward strand.
AACTTTCCGCAACATTGACAAATAGTGCATTTGCCCCCGGGCTGACTGTTTCCAACCATGACAGGGTATACAACACATAAATACTGTGTAGCATCTTAGAATACTCATTAACCTAATGACCAAAATGACCATCTACTCAGGGAACATGATAACATAATTAGCATGCAAACCAATTACTAATTCAAGTTATGTGAGAACTGGATGCTGAAGCACATTCTGGCAGCAGGACCCTGGCCTCAATGAACTTTACTCACTCCTCCGGGACCGTGTAAAAGAACAATTTCCCATTAAATTGGAAGCAGATCCTAACCGGATATAGCATAGCATATTTCAAGTTGCACTCACGCAGCAGCTTCTTTACTCCAGTGAATTTCCTTCTCTCCTGATGGACTGGCACCGTAAAATCTGGAAAAGTATGGATAATTTGTGATTCAAACCGCAGCTTCTGCTTATCACGCGCCAGCTTCAGAAGTAGATCTCTGTCCCTGTAGCTCAGGATTTTCACAATACTCTGCAGTTATTCCCCTGAATTTGGTTTGAGAGCAAGTGCCCTGTGTGCACGCTCGACTGCAAACATGGACGATAATGTAGGAATGTCCAGCAGCTGCCTCAGGAGCCCCTCCACCGCCTGCTCCATACACCCTTTCAATGCATCCTCAGGCACTCCTACTATTTGAATATTGTTCCTGCGAGAACGTGATTGTAGGTCGTCACACTTTAATGTCACATATTTTATTTCTTTCACAATGATATCAACCATAGTTTGCATGTCGGACACCCTGTCTTCCGTCGTGCCAATCCTTTGTTCAGCTTCATTTATGCGCAGGACTTCTTTGGCCAGCTGCACAGGAATTTAAGTGCTATTTACTGAAATATCATCTAACTTTTCATGAACAGCAGCAGAGCCCTTTTGTATCATGTCAAGAATCTGTTGCAGGTTCGTTGGGGCCTGTGCTGCTGGCCTATCCGGCGAGGCATCAGGAGGTTGAAGGCCTTGACTGTCATGTTTGAAGGTGGATTTCGCGAATTTGTCCATACTTCCAGTTTTCTTCACTCCCCCTCCAGCACCTTTTGCCATGTTTGGGGGCATCAATGTTGGCTGCCAAGCATTCGCTGTCCAGTGCCAAAATTATTTCAATGTCCGAATGCCCACTTGTGTCTATACACTGAGCAGGTGCATGCAGCATTGCCCTGCTTCAACGGAAACACACACCGAAGAGCGCACAGAACTTTTGGTTCAAGCCACCCCCTATGCTGGTCTAATCTGGCCATGGCAAGCTGGATTCATAAGCATGCTCGACCCACCTCTCCTCCAGTGGCGCTGAGAACTGTCTATGCTATGGCCACTCCACAAGAGGGACACCATCAGCCATCAATTATTTCCACCAGTTGTTTGTGCTCCCCTAGCCTCACCTTCTTGGGCTACACCTCTTCCCTGGGCCCTCGACGAGGTCCTGGCCGTTGACAATCTACCTTCTCTTATATCGACCTTACTGACAACATGATCTATCCTCACTGTGTCTCAGGGCCGCACAACCCCACATCAGCATGCTCCAGGCTGAGCGCCCCTGCAGTGCCCCCCGCGACCGAGTGTCTGCGCCTGGTCTCATCACAGGGGCTCCTTCTTCAGAGAATCTCCGAGGCCCAGAACCCAGGGCTGCTAATATAATGGTTCTTGTATGGCCCTCTCAGTGATCAGGGAGTGCTGTTACATCCGCAGCCCCAAGCCCAAGGCAGATGCCCCAGCCAACAGCGTGGCTCGCGAGGGCCCGAGCCCAGGTCTGAACCTCAATCCGGCCCGAACACCACTCCAAGGCAACAACCGGTGACGAGGGTGGTCTCACTGAACTCTGGACTCTGCACGCTGTGCCCCTCATTAAAACAAATTATTTTATGATCTGCACGCTCCGAACAGAGCACTCCTTCAGGATCTGTTGCCTTGGTACGAAGCCTAACAACCAAGCCGCCATCACGCCTGGCTGCTCCACGGCACCCCCTGAAAATGACCACTTAATAATATTTCATAAAGGGACATTTAGGCTATAAGCTCCCCAGCAGTCGTTTTCCTTTAGTAGGTTCCATGTCATGTCATCGACAGCAATTACTTTGTGGTGATTTACTACAAAGTAATTACTTTGAAATTTTACATCACATTTTTTGGGCGGTCGCCCCCAGTCCCTCTTCCCCTTCATTACTATCCGTTCCCAAAACCCTCCCCACCCCCTTTTACCACTTAACCAATAAATACCCATGTTTTTCAAACTAATTTTGAAGCAATTACTTCGCAGTAAATTACCACAAAGTAATTACTGTCGTTAAAGCAGCAGGATATCCTTTATTGTACAGTGCAGCGGACAATGCACATGTCCATGACACTCATAGACACGTTTCCTGCTGCGTTCAGCTCTTTGATGAGAGGCAGGAAAAATGCAAGGAAATGAATGAAGATCAAAGTGTGGCCCATCTACTGCAAGCTCAATGATAACACAATAGATATCAATCTACAGAAGGAAACATGCATTCTCCTTCATATTCTATGCAGTGCAACGGCACACCACTCCATGCCATTTAAAGTCCATTACGTATCCATGTTTCACTGGATGCAAGGCACGAGCATACAGAAATCCCCACCTCCCCCAGGTCAGGTGAATCCAGCAGTCGTAATTTCCTTTTCTTTTGCATTATGGTATTTTTAGTCTGACATTACATTACAGAAAAAAAATAAAAAATAACAGTCAGACTTCAAAGGAAAAAATACAACACTGGGTGGAATGCTCTCACCTGACATGGGCTAACAATCTATGCATGCAGAAGCTCTGGGTTCATGCATCTTTAGCGATAAATCACAGTTTCTTTAGATGTAAGGATTGAAGGCAAAAGCTCCAGAACGATTTACCTAAATCTAGAGTCTATCTGAAATCAATTCATGGATGCATTTTTCAGCAATTTAGGAGTGTGAAACAAACCCCATACTTTCCCAAGAACTCTTCCTATTGTTTGTAATATCCGTGTTGCCTGGGGCGTAAAAAAACTGCACCAGCTGAAACGTCTTGTGCGCGGCAAAAAATATTTGATAACCCTAACCTTCACCAAATAAATGCATTTTAGCTGGTGACACATTCCACGGGTTCTATCAGTTGTAGACAAGGTGGAAACCGGGCATCCTTTTGAAATCGGCCCAAATCATTTCCAATCCTCATCCTTGGTGGATCCAGCACTGGACATGTGGCATCACTGATTACTAAACCAAGTCTAACATAGAGGTGTGAATCCTTTGGGCACAACCCTGGAGGGATATACGCTTGCCTCCCCCCTTGAAATCAGGAAATGGCATTAATCAGTTATTTTGCTATCTGGTTTGCCAAATCGCCCGACAGATTTCAAACGGTAACTTGGGCCTGGCCCTTTTTTAACATATGGAAGAGCAAAGCTCCATGTGTTTGTTTGGTTGTTTTATTCATTTATAATGTGCACCAGCCCCGAGGGTGTCAGGGCGTAGCAGTTACAGGAATATGCAAAGCTTAAGTTACAGTTACACAGTATGAACAGTAGTAGTACAGGTACAAGCAAAAAGTCAATAAACACACTGAAGAGAATATACAGATACAGAACAAAGGTGTAAATCCACATGAGCAGGTCTTAAAGATCGGTAGACTTGAGCCGGTTGATGTAGCTGAGTCTAAAGTTTGGAAAGGGTTGATCTTCTCTGATTGGGGGTGGCAGGGAGATCCAGAGTTGGGCCGCTTTAACAGGGAAACTACATCCACTAACTTTGGAGAGCTTGAATTGCGGTATGATGAGGCAGTTGGAGTTGGATAGTCTTGTGGGTCTAGAGGATGTTCTCCTGTGGAATATGTCCATGATGTAGCGGGGGGCATTGTTCAGTGCTTTGTGGGCAAGAGATGCAGTTTTTAGCTGGATTTTGTTGTGGGTTGAGAGCCAATCATTGTGGCGCCTAATCGCCGAAATGTGTGATCTTCTGGCCATACCAAGTGCCGCTCTTAGGGCATTGTTTTGAAGAATTTGTATCCTCTGTATAGTCGATTTATTGGCACAAATGTACAGGGCATTACAATAGTCTAACCTAGAGAGTGTGAGGGCTCTAGCCAAAATAATACAATTGTCGTCAGAGAGAGAGGGTTTGCCAGTTCTAATGAGCTTACAAGTATAAGCAGTGGCGGAAGCCATGGAATGCTTCTGTTTGGTGAAAGAAAGAGTAGAGTCTAGGTAAAACCCGAGAGCCTTTACCTCCTTGGCCACCTTAAAGCGGTTAACGTTGATTGTTTGATCTGTTGTAGGGATCTGTTCCAGGTGAGAGGGCACACTACTGCTCTGGCCTTCAGAAGCCGAGTTCTTAGAATACAGGGAAAGCATCCAATGCAGGCAAACATGATGAAGGTGGGCAAAGAATATGCGCGGGGTCTTATGCAGAAAACAGTGCATGCCCTGTTCAGCTGCAAAAGCAGTCAAAGGCAGGCCACATTTCACTAGCGTGTTGCTGAGCTTGTCCCCCAAAGCTTTGAACGGTGCCCATGTGTTTTTTTCTGAATCGCCGTGTTAGCTTTTTGCTCCGTTTTCAATCAGGGGGCACCTTAATTTTTAAGTAAACAGCACCTGGCCCACCTCCAGGACCCAGCACTCATTCAAAAGTCAATATGAACACAAATGCTAAGCTTAAATAAACACAAATTCTTTATCGAGAACAAGGCACGGATTGTCGAAGTTGGCAAATTTACCCGAAGCTGTTTTTTGAACCTTAATTGAAAAATTGAGCCCACAGCAGCCAAAACACACATGGAAATGCTAAAGACATTTGGGCATTGGCATCTTCAGTGACCTGGCAAGGGTGACTCTGGCAGTCAGTTTTTCACAGAAAGTATGGTTTTGATTTATGTCTGTAATAAAGGGCGAGTGGGTGCAGCTTCGAAGGGCATTTGAGATGTGTTCCCTGCACTGAGGCGTTTGGTGGCCTAGTAAAAATGATTGCAGCAGACAGGTTATACAAATGGTACCCACGTAACAGGATATTGCTTGGAAGTTAAACCTCTCTCACCCTGGACGCTTCTTGTGGGGCAGGAAAGGAAAACAGGTAACCTTGGAAGCACCAGCAGGGGTTAATGTGTGTGTGCGTGTGTGGTGGCCGGGTGATAGTTACATTTCATCATATCATGCGAACACCCACACCTCCATGGTTTATATGATCATAAAATATACACACATAAGCACACGTATGTATTTATTTATTTTTTGCATTTGTAAGCACGCACAAACCAGAGGGTAGCTGGGCGCTGGTTGCGTGAAGAGCAGTGGCACAAGAGAAAGGACATGGCATAGCATTAAAGTATTAAGTCATAGGGCCTCATTACACGGATGGCGGTAAGGGTTTACCGGTACCGGTATTTTTACTACGAGGTCCCTTTGCGGGTTGGGGAATTTAACGCCTGCTTTTTGCAGGCATTAAAAACCAACCCGCAAAGGGACTCAGGGAGCTAATTACGGTACCGCAATTTGCTGTACCGTAATTAGCGCCTTCCCCATTCCCATTATGCCCTATGGGGCAAAAATGGGAATGGGGAAGGGCAATGGTGGAAGGGGGAATTACCGCCCCGCCAACCTTGGAATGGGGCGGTAATTCCCCTTTCTGCCAAGGCGGTGCCGGTATTTTACCGGCATGAACCATGGCGCTAATAGCGCCATGGTTCTCCGCCATCCGTGTAATGAGGCCCGTAGTAAGTCAGTTGAATAAAACGGTCTTAAGTTTCTTCCTGAAGTGTAAGAAAGTATATATTACAGCTTACAAATCGGCGTAAGGCATCGCGGTGCGTGACACGCTTTGGCAACAGGCTTTTTATTTTATTTTATTCAAATGCCTAATAGCGAAGTATCTGTATGCGTATATACATATGCATATAAACGCAGATAGATGCCCACACCATGTTCGATTTTATGGAGCATTGGCTATTCTCTCCGCGTTACAAGACACGGAGTGTCCAAAACCGAAATTTTATTCGTAATCCATATGCTAACCATTATTTATAAGGGCAACCTAGCAAATGGGTGATCACATATATTTTCCTTTTTAACTATATGGTTGTGGAATTCGAGGCCTAACAGGCGTCTACAACAATTTGCTGTTAAATTTAATTGTGGGTCAAACAACTGTTCAATATTTCAAATATGTTCCATCATGGCGGTCAACATCAGCCCAATAGAAACATCAGCGAGTTGCACTAGATAATAGAAATGGAAAATGCACTCAACACTATAAAGATGTAAATACACCAGAAATATCCTGATCCCAAAATCTGAAGTAGCTTGCCAGGGTGAAACGCGTTGTTGCGATTTTCTCTGTCCTTCCTTGTCCACTGTAAATGTAATAAAGGTCTATGTATGGAGAACCAAGGAGTCGGTGTTGATTTTTACAAACAATGGAGGAGTGCTGCCGTTCTTTGACTGTGCTTTATATACATATAAAACACAGCCACGGTAGTGTCTGTGTAGTTATGGTTAAGTTGTAAATCACATAGGAAGAGCACTTTTTGGGCGGCTTATAACTTTGCTCCCTCTGGACGAATCCTCACCAAACCTTGCAAAAAAGGTATATGGCTAACTTTAAATCTGTTTGCACATTTTAGTGAGGTTTGGTTAAGGGGGGGCACAGTTATAGGGGGGGTCCCAACACTTATTTTTTTTCCATAGACATAATGGGAAAAAACTTTGCGCACGGCTACAGCTCAAACCGCTTGATAGATTTCCACCAAATTTGTGGCAGGAGCAGCGGCTTAGTCCCGAAAGTGTGCTTTTATTAATTTGGTGTAAATCTGTCCAGTCGTTTTTTATTTTAAATGGACAAAACGTAAGACAAAAAAATTAGTGATATATGTGTCCGCTCCGCGGACAAACTTCCCTGTTCGCTCCGCAGACAGGACATCGATTGGCTAACTGGCTTGCGTCATGTCTGTGGACATGCAACGTGTTCGCCGATTGGCTGGGGTGAGGCGTGTCACATTGTTTCGATACGCCCTCCATCTTGGATCCACCGACTGCAAGGCGGCGAACAGAGGCAAAATGCTATTTTAGGAAGTGTGTTGTTTGCAGGAGTGCTTGGGGAGGGTTGAGGAGTAAGAGATGGGTCAAATACTGTATTTGTTTAGGTGGCAGGTGCCTTTGATGTGTTCACCATGCCCACGGCCGTAGCGGCTGTGCGCGGACATAATCAATGCACTACTAGCTATTTTACTTTAGTATGATGTTGGTTTTGGGTTGTTAGTACAGCATTGATTATAATTAATATGATCTATAAGCAGCCCACACACCACAGTCAAAATGTTTGGTATTATAGGTGTGTTATGCTGTGGTGGTTGTGGCCAGGGCCTAGAGTCTTGGGTGCATGGCCGAAGACCGTGGGCCGTAGGTCATGCACCCAAGACTCTAGGCCTTGGCCACAACCACCGCAGCATAACACACCCATAGAATTAAACACCCATCAAATATCTACAACCCAAAAATTTTAAGAAGTTAACATTGTAGAATTTGTAACAAGGAGTCCAGTGTTTCTGAGTTTATTTATTGGATACTTACTGGTTGAGTTTTTTGTGGTTTTATGCAGTTTTTTCATGACATGGGTAACTGGACCTGACATACTTTTACAATCTCTGATAAAAGAAAAGATCATATGTTAGAGCAGGTAGTTCATAATGAGTTATTGCATTGCATAATAGACATTTCTGTATTTTCTTACCCTCATATTTAGTACTTTGAAAGTACTATAGTTCAACCCAGTGTACTGCACAATTTGCTCAGTTTCTTTGTTTGTTTTCTAAATCATTGGGTCTGTGGGAAAAAAAATCCATGCTGGATTAAAAAAAACAATTCTATGGTGTGATACAATACATTTCTTTCATTGTTTTACTGTTTGTTTCTTGCTCATATTCTATCTTTGGCTTGTTGTAGATTTGTGGGGCAATTAGATACCTGTTGGCTTATTCTAATTGTTTATTTATACGTTCATGCTATTCATCTATCTGTTGGGTTGTTGCAGATTTTTTGGGGCAGTTAGGTACCTGTTGGCGTATTCTAACTGTTCTTGTTTTTTGATTTTAGTAGTATTTGTTTATCTGTTTGCTTGTTGCAGATTTTTGGTGCAGTTAGATACCTGTTGGCATATTCTAACTGTTTATTTCTAGTTACATTTTAGTGTTTTTTATGTATTTGTTTGCTTGTTGCAGAATCTTGGGGCAGTTAGATACATGTTGGCGTATTCTAACTGTGCATAGGTTTGAAGTTGAAGTTTTGTTTATGTTCATACACAGATTACGTATTAAATTCTGGCCAGGACCCCTGCTTCTGTTAGCCGGCAGCCGTACCACTTTTAAGTACCTAGACCCATGTGGTCCACCATATAGTACCCCCCCTATTATGATATTTGTTTATTAGATATACAAACTGAACTTTCGGCTGTACTCCTTGTCTGCCAGCATGAAACACCACCAAGGCATCTCTCAGACACTCGAAACACAACAACCGCCACTGCACACCACATGGATCCCGGCATACTAGAATGTTCGCCTGTACTTATCATTAAACTTATGCTGTATCCACGGCGCTTATATTTACGCCTTCTGCAGCACACCACTAACCTACCAGTCCCCTATGTGCCATTGTCCTTCGTCACCCACTCATTGGGCGCCTTATGCTCACGCTACTTCTACAGCATTGCCAGAACTCTGCTGCACCTAGCCTTCTATTCATACTTCATTTAATGTCTATGCACAATTGCCATGTACCGAGCTATCTGTGAGCCAAACTGATTCCACATATCCTACGAGACTCTAATCTGCACATATTGAGTGTATTTTGCTAAAATCGAATTTGCCTATTCTGAGTGCCTTTTGCTAAACTGAATCTGCATATATTGAGAGTATTTTGCTAAAACCGATTTTGCCTTTGCTAAAATCAAACCTGCATACACTGAGTAACGATCAGCGAATGTTGATTCTGCCTATCTTGTGAGTCCTTTAACTATTCAAAGCTTACGACTGAATGTTAGCTAAAGTTATCAGTTGGTGACCTGCATATAACCCTACAGGTGCACCATCACCACGCTAGTATGACCTCTCTAGCCGTCTGCCACATTGCCTGCATCACAGCCTATTTAATAAGCATCACACTCCTCACTATGTTAACACACACACCCGCCCTGTTACATACTTCTAACCATCACAATGCCACAACATCTAGACCACTCTATGACACGGCAGATCCTAAATCCCTGATACTAAGCTACCCATGCCTAACCACGGCCAGGAACCTACGTCTCAGAGCCAGACTAGCTAAAATCTATGAGCCCCCTATCAGATCGATTCCTATTACCTTAGGACCAAGACACTTGACGTCTCAGCCCCACCAAACTAATGCTAATGCTAACCTAGCCCCTAATGACAACCATAGGCCTATAAATAGCCTAACTAAGAACAGTAAACCCAAAGTGTTGCAAACCCACCATCCAACTATCACCCTGAACCCTTGATCAAGGGTGCCCTAATCAATTCCAGATCCTTAGTAGCACATGCTACAGAAATTGCTGACCTAATCCTAACTGAGGACTTAGATTTCTTAGCCGTCACCGAGACATGGTTACACCCTGCAGCAGGCCCTATGCTCATGCTCGCAATCCCGGACGGTTATTCCATACTCAGACATGACAGACTTAAATCCAGAGGAGGTGGCATCGCCATTATCTACAAATGTAGCCTCGCAATGAGACTGCCTTCTCCGATTGATGTCCCATCCTGGGAATAGCTTTCTGTGAAAGTCCCAATCTCCAATGCCCAAACTCTTAATATCCACTTGATCTACTGTCCCCCTGGCCCCCTGGAACATTTGCGGACGACATTAACACCATTCTCTCTAGCAAGCTTAAAAATTCTACTCAAGTACTTCTACTTGGAGACTTGAACATGGGCTTCAATGACCCACTAGACCAGCTCGCCCTGACCACACTCAACACTCTCTCTGAACTAGGCTGCACCCAAAGAAGCAATGCACCTACCCATATTAAAGGTAGAACACTTGATTGGATGGCAGACTTCAACTGTCAAGCTAATATCCTTGCTATCTCACCTCTAGCCTGGACTGACCACCACCTTGTGTCATTCATTCTGTCCACTAACATACCCCTGCCTCCACCAACCATTGGCAGATGGGGAGGAGGTGCAAGTGGATCTAGGTCACCTGGCCTAAGCCCCGCCCACCTGTGCCTTCCTGCCTGTCGCTCTTCTTCACCACTGAGCAAGCCCCGCCCAACTGGTGCCTTCCTGCTTGCCGCTCTTTTTCACCACTTAGCAAGCCATGCCCACGTGGTGCCTTCCTGCTTGCCGCTCTGTTTCCCTACTTAAGGTGCCCTCCAGCTTCTTTTCCGTTGCAGATGGGGAGCAGGTGCAAGTGGATCTAGGTCACCCGGCCTAAGCCCCGCCCACCTGGTACCTTCTTGCCTGCTGCTCTTTTTCACCACTTAGCAAGCCCCGCCCACCTGGTGCCTTCCTTCGCCATCACTGTCTTGTGGCCAATGCTGGATTTGACTTTTATGGACTTCATTCATTCACGGTGCGTAACTCTTTCTCAACTCTCATGCTGGACTTCCTTTGCATCTTGTACTCATGGTGGCCCTGAATCATGCTGTTCCCATTTTCATCTTGTATCCTGGCTTGCAACATTATGTGTTACTACTGACTTCTGCAATTGTATTCGCTCTCCACTCTTGCTTCTCCACTCTTTTTGACTGCTTACTCTCTTTTCTCGCCTCCTTTCCCTTCTCCCATCTCCTATCTCCTCCCCTTACTTTCTTCTATGCCCTTACTCTATCAGAATGGTCGCTTGACCTAATATGATAGCAACCTCGTCTGTTTCCTCCACCCTCCCATTACTGTTTTTTTCCTCCCCATGACCCCTCCAGCACTATCTGAAATGTCGTCAGGCCGAGTACAATAGTTAATTTCACATCCTTACTGTTCATGACCTGTAAGAATGTGGTTGTATTTTCCCTTGTTCCCTCCCTTGCCTTGAAGAGCTTTGAAACACATTGTGTATAGGCGCTATATAAATAAACGTTCATGTCATATATCATATCATTAGGGCTCCACCCACGCTAACCAGAAATAAAAAGTGCATTGCGACGGACAGACTTATCCCTGCCTTGCTCCCTACTCTTAACACGCTCCCAGACAACACAGATCCTGAGATTTTGGTTGAAGAATACAACAAAATTATGACTACCTCGCTGGACTTGATCGCTCCCGCCAAACTCAGACCAAGCAAACTCAAGACGCATTTGAACAACTGGTTTACTCCTGCACTAAAAAACCTTAGACAGCACAAAAAAGAAACTGCGAGACCGCCTGGAAAAAGCCACCCTCAGCAGCTAATAAACTTAAATTCGCTAAACCTTTCTCCCTCTACAAAAAAGAAATGTGTCTAGCAAAACAAATGTCTTTTGACACACGTATTTCCCAAGCCAAATCCAATACGAAGGAATTATTCTCCATCCTCAAAGAAATAGAGACCCCCATCGAACCACTCAACACAAGCATCAAAGATAAAAAATGGTGCTCAGAGATTCAAAATGCATTAGCTAACAAAATTTCCACCCTACAAAATAAGATCTCTAGCAAAAGAGCATCCCTAAATAACTCGTCTACACCCATAACTACGGAAAGGATGACTGCTAACAAATCTACCCAATTTAACTTCTCCAAAGTTTCGATAGTGGAAATGGAAAGAATCATCCTGTCCATAAAACCTTCTAATTGTCAGGGTGACCTCTGCCCCGCACAATTTTATCAAGGATGCAGCTCTTGACCTCTCTCCCTTCATTACAAAGCTTATCAAGGCGTCCTTTTCCACCGGCACCATCACTACTAATCTAAAACAATCTTGGGTACTACCTCTGCTAAAAAAAACACTCTCGACCCATCCGTACCGACCAACTACCGGCCGATTACAACAGTACCCTTCCTCCTAAAAATTCTGGATTAGGCTGCCTATGTACAAATCCAAAAACACTTGGAAGTACACCACCTACTAGGAGCTAGACAATCAGGCTTCCGCCCACAACACGGAACCGAGACAGCTCTTATCGACCCCAAGACCCAAGTTGACATGTGCAGAGAAAACGGTAAAGCGGCCATTCTCCATCTCCTAGACCTCTCGGCTGCCTTCGACTTGGTTGATCATACCATTTTATGTAACCATCTCAACTCAGCTGCACATTTCTCTGACAAGGCAATTACCTGGATTAGATAATTTCTAAATGGCAGAACCATAAGGGTATTCTCGCCTACTGCAGCTGCCGACCCTATACCTATCACCTGCACGTCCCCCAGGGCTCTTGTGTATCGCCTACATTGTACAACATGTTTACCAAGCTCCTTTTCGATGATCTGGATCTTCTTGGTGTCACCTACACTAAGTAAGCAGACGACACCCAGATCCTCCTCCAGCTTTCTGGGGATTATGGAAAGGATCTGGCCTTGGTGAACAGAGTGTACATCATCATCCAGGCATGGATGGCCATGCATGGACTATGCCTGAATGATGATAAAACCGAACTCATCATCCTTGGCACTACCTCTAGCCTAAAAAAAAATAGGACCTGACTACTCTTCATTCCTAATTGACGGCATTAGCATTAAAGTAGGTCCCGAAGTAAAAACACTGGGCTTCTACCGTGACTCGAAACTCTCACTTATTAAACAGGTTAACTCTCTGGAGTCTTCCACGGCCTATACGTGCAGACCCATCTGTACAGCCAAACCATTCCTATCTGATTTTAGCTGCACTACCTTGGCCAGAGCCCTTATCCTCTATAGCCTAGACTACTGCAACACCCTCTACCTTTGGGCAACCAAAGATACCATTAGGAAACTCCAAATCCTAAAAAATAATGCCCTTAGGGCGGCATTGGACATCTCCAGAAGAGACCACATCACTGACAGTAGCCGCCAGAACAACTGGCTGCCAACCATGAATAAAATCTACCTAAAAACCCTGTCAATCACCCACACATCCCTTAATAACGCTGCACCTTCTTACCTGGCCAACAAATTCCACAGACAACACTCCTTGAGACCCACCAGAATAGCCTACAAAGACTGCCTCTCTATCCCTAACTTCAATCGATCTACTATAGGTGGTAACAGCTTCCCGGTGAAAGCAGCTTAATTGTGGAACTCCCTACCCCACACTTTAAGAACTGACCTTCCTTATCAAAACTTCAGGACCAACACTATCCTATGGTTGAAAGCGAATGCTCACTAAATGTAGTGCTAACTGAAATGACTGCCCCTCAAACGTGTATATTTTGCTTTTGTAAATTTGTTGTACGATGATAGTTGCCACTGTACATATGCTATATTACGACCCCTCTATGTATACCCAATTACCTGTATGTAAATTTAAAGTTGTGTAACTAAGCTTCGCATATTCCTGTACTTCTGCGCATTGTTACCCTAGGGTATGTTTGCGCATTATAACTAATAAACAAACAAACAAACAATAATATTAAGTAAGCGTTTACGAGATTTGCTGGTAATCTCTGCTTTAGAATAATGGTACTATCATTACATTCAAACCATCCACAATTCTTTTTTATATATGCAGTGTAGTGACCTGCATTGGTTGTGGCTCCTGCGTGGTAGAAGGTTTTCTTAACAAGTGATACTTGACCATGTGTGAATCCAGTCAGCTTACAGTTGTTTTTGGTACCATCTGCATTGTGACATAAAAGTATTGCTATTACGTGTTTACTATGTGTCTGTATTTGTAAGGTGGATCGATTATCTGAATTACAGGTAGTACTTAATCTGCCATTGTTTGCATTTTGTACAAGTTGCTGAAATGGAATGGATTCACAGTTAGGTGTGGATGCATACACAAAGCCTTTGTTAGGGATTTCTTCCTGTGCCACATGGTTGCATAGAGGGCATGTATGTTTCCACATGTAGGCAATCTGAAATATTTCATTTATAGGGATGTTTTTGTTTTCCAGTACTTGTAGTTAGTACATTAGAAATTCTCGTGGATCTTCTTGTGAGTTCATAGTGAATTTGACAATACCCAGCACAGTAGTCCAATTCTTTTCTTATTCCATGAACACTGTAAGTGTTGTCAGGATTGTTGGTTGCATTTCTATGAAGGACTAACATTTTCAAACACAATTGTTCTGTACTGTGTAAGTATATGTTCTCAATAATTGGTGGCAATTGGAATACAATATGTATTGCTACATTTGCGTAGCAATTTACAGCAGTTACATTTGAACATTTGAATGGACCTGATAGTTCTGTGTGGAAGTCATTTGTTTTGAGTGTGCGTTGCTTCTTTGAAGAAGTAGTTGAGTTACTTTAACCACTAGATTCTTTTTTGATTGTGGTACTTGATGAAGTATTATTTGTTTTTTCTTTGGAGGAATTGCTGTGAGATCCTGTATCATTTCTGTTTGAAGTAGTTTTCTTTTACAATGTTTTGCTTGTTGTGGAACAGGATAGGTTTTCAGATGGGTGGTTTGAGTGAACACAGCCTATTGTATTCTAGAATGCAAGGAATATCAGCATTTACTTTACTTGCATCAAAGTTGATTAGAAATAGCCCGTCAAGTGTACCTAAGCGTGATAGTGCTACGTAGCTCATGCATTCTTTAATGACTGTGCTACCAATATCTATTAATGCTTTATCTAGGGTAAGACCTTGTGATGTGTGAATGGTCACTGCATATGCTAGAGTTAGTGAAAATTGTTCTCTGCGTACATACATGTCTTTGAATAGAAGGAAGCAGGCTGTTGAGCGTCCTGTCCTTTTAACTTCTGATAGCTCGTCAAAGAGAATATTGACAAATTGAATGTTGTTGTCACGTGGGTATGTTTGAAAGCCAACAACTGTACCAATTGCTCCATTATCTAGTCCTTGCTCCACGTCAAGGTTATGTTTAAGGATTACTCTACAGTTTAAAGATAATTTTAATATTTTCTCCAAACCATCTGTGTTTTCTAGGGTATTCATTGTTGATACATGGGTAGTGTCATACCATGTACGTCCAGTTTATCTGTGGAGCAAATTTCAATTATTTCTTTTTTCAATATTGTTTCATTCAATTTGGAACAGCTTGCAAGAGTTGGCATCAGGGACATTCAATTGACATTTTTGTGTGCTAATTGTTGCATGACATCAGTAGCACATTGTTTATGGCCATAGTGTGTATGGATGTGCCTGGTTTTTCACATTGATTGTGCTTCTTGGGATAGTACACCAACTCTAATACTTTTTGAAATGTTGGCATATGTGAGGTCTGCAGACTGGCACATGTGTTCAGTTAATTCTCTGTATTGGAAATGTTGCCAAAGGTTGACATTCCCTATGCTGCCAAGAGTTTTACGGCACAGTGTGTGCCCTAAGGTTTTAAAAATAGGTTTAGCTTTCACTGGTCTCAATTGAAGAAGATCTCTGAAAACAATAATGTGTTTTCCTCCAAAGAACCGGTCATAGTCTGTTTTGAGGACCTCTTCTAATCTGAGGTGAATCAAAGCCAACATTAGGTTGGAGACCATGCTCACCTCATCTATTAGCAGCATTTCATTTGTTTGAAACCCCTGCGTAGTTCCATTGCAGCTTCTGTGGAAAGTTTGTAATAGTCTAATTTGTTTTGGTGTTCTACTGGAAGGAGTAGTAATCGATGTAAAGTGACACCACCTATGCTGTAGGCATCTAAACCTGTGGGGGCAGTTACAACAGCTGACAGTTTGTTGTTTGTCAGTTGTTGAAGGAACTTGCTGATGATTTTGATTAAGAATGTTTTGCCTGAACCAGCTTCACCACTCACATATAGCAGTATAGATTTGTAGTCTTGGCAGGTACAGTTTTAATTTTTAAGTTCCTCACCATGTTCAATTTGTTGTGTTATTTCTTAGAAAATGCTACGCTTCTCATTGTTCAGTTGTGATTTCAGTACAGCAAAGTTTTTTTTTAATTGGTTAGTTGTTAAAAATAACTTTTCAAATTTTTAACATTTAAACATATAAAAAACAAAATAACATATGCATAATTAAAATATACAGTATACAAGGTACAGTGTCTTGACAAATCACCACATAAGCAAAAATTAACACAGAAGCAAAAAAAAAAGAAAATGAAAATGGAAAATTACAGTAAACGAAATTGTGCATTATAAGCCCTAAAAGTCACATAGAAACATCAATAATTAGTAACCTCTTTGCCATTTGGTTGCTTTACTTATTATGAATTTATGTGGATTCAAAGTCAGGGACAGTTGCTTCAAGAAAATGTACAATAGCAACCTTTACGACCAATCTTGGGCTTGTAAAAACCAATCTCCAAATTACCATCTCAACCAGATCGGAATATAAAGTGAAGACATTTTGAAATAATTTCATGCGAATCAAACTTAAACCAGGGCATACAACTATCAGATGCTGAAGAGATTCTTTTTGTTGCCTATTTAAACAACAATGACAAAATGTTTGGTTTGGTATAATTAAATTTCTCCTCTGCAGAATCTCTCGGGTGTGCCGTAAGTTAAATCAAAACCGCATATATTGCCGTCGAATATGCAGCGAGGGACATTTAATTAAATATTCAGCCATCACTCTGTGTCTTTTCGTCCCAAATACTGAAGCATCAAAATCCTCATATGTTTGACAAGCAGCCAGATTTACTATCCAGTCATATTTAAAGATCTTTTTTTTTTGCTAGTTCAGGATTGGACTCCAACATCTCAATGCTTATGGCAGCATTGGCCATAGCACTAAATAAGAATTAGCACCACTTACTAGGGAACCCAGTTGGCGTTGACAACAGGTACTGTGCTACTATAATTAATACATTAGGTGCATTTAGGCCCAATAGACACTTCCGCAACAAAGCACACATTTTCCACAAAGCCTGCAAATGCAGGGATAATGAGCCCAACTCAAAATGTATCATAGGAAGCGGGGTGCAATTAGGTAGTTGTAGCACTTGCCTCCAAAATTTTGACTCTATTTTGTCCCAGTATTCTCGATTTCGTGGACTTCCGGCCTCAGCTCCATATAAGAGTATTGGCACTACCTTCATTTGAAAGAAAGATAATATGTGCTTAAACGAAAATTTGCCGAATCTAAAGGCAAGAATCTTGGCCTGTGAAGTGAGAACTTGTAGTTTAGACTACAGTTCCCAGTTCTGGACTTTCAGGGTGACAGAATTCGTGAAGATGAAACCTAAGTATTTGGATTGTTCCACCACTCCAATTGCCTTTTCCTGAAGTATCCAGGAATAACTGTTTTTCCTGCGCTTGAGAGTTCTGTTGCAAACTACAATTTGTGATTTAGTTGCTTTTATTCTCAAGTTATTAACTACAGTATATTGCTCTAGCTTATATAACATTTGTTGTAGGCCATATGGCGTTTGAGACAGCAAAACCAAATCATCTGCATAGAGTAGATGCTTGATTTTGTTATTTCCCAACTTTGGGGGGTCACAGCAGATGTTAGTAAAGATCTCTCCCATATCAAATATGAAGAAGTTAAATAAGCTTGAGGCCAGCGTGCACCCCTGTTTCAATCCTCTCTTAGTAGCAATAGGTGCAGAGAGTATCCCCTCGAAAGTTAGGCACACCTGCATTGTTGTCTACAAATGCAATAGCATCAGTAGAGTTAGTAGTGAATTTGGACAATTGTGCTTTTTGAGTTTCTTATACAGTAATGCTCGATCGATGGAATCGAACGCTGCCCGAAAATAAATGAACGCTAGGTAAAGCGGCTGTCCGCGGGCAGCGTGTTGCGTTATAATCAAATTTAAACATAGTATGTTTGGTATTGTCCCTAATCCAGATACAAAGCCGGATTGATCACGATCTCTTAGTTGTTCTTGCATAGTCCATAGATTGAATTCCTTTAACAGCAATCTACCAAAGATTTTTCCTGGTACATCCAGAAGGGAGATCGGTCGATAGCTACTAGGAGCTTGCCGATCACCCTTCTTAAATATTGGTACCGTAATGGAATGTGTCCATGTGTTTGGTAATGCTTGCACCGCATTGATTGCTGAGAATATGCTATGTAATATAGATGCCCACAATTGGGGATGCGATTTTAAAGTGTAATTTGAGAGACCATCTGGTCCAGCAGCTTTGGAATTGGATGCTGTTATGATTAGTGATAGTATATCTTCATAATCAAAATCAAGATGAAAGTCACCATCCATTTCCAAAATGTCAAAACTTTTGGAGCCTTGGGGAACTGAGTATAAGTCGGCAAAGTACTGTCTCCAAGATTGTTCAGTAACGGCATTAGATTGTGATGCGATTTGCGAGGACCCAGTAGCATGATTGCTAATATTCCACATTTTGGCAGTGTTCTTTGTTGCCAAAGAACTCAACAGCACCATCATTTTGATACAACTGTGAATGATGACTTTTTACCCTGTTTGCATACTTCGTTTTGATTGTTCTTACAAGTAAGACCCTGATATCAGGAGGATGCCTAGACGCTTGCCTCAATTCAGCACGATGCACAGCTTTCCTTGTTTTCATCACCTGATCAAACTATGCCGATGTTTTACTTTGCTTCGCATATTTGATTTTGGTTTGTGAAACAGTTGTATTGTGTTACCATACTGAATACCCATGTTACTGACATCAGTAGGATTTTGGTTAATAGAGTTTGCCAGATATTGATTAAACTGTTGTAAAGCATCCTCTGACCATCAGAGTCTATTGAGACCGGGATTAGCAAGTAAACACCCTTCTCGATGTGCATTATCACCAACTTTTTTTAAGTCTCTATGCCATCATTTCATTGCCAAGATATTGTGATCACTTTGATTGACGTCAATGATCACAAAACTATTGACCAAAGACAGCAAGGTGTGACTCACATACATGTAATCAATGATTGATTCCCTTTGGCCGTTATGCCAAGTTGCCCATGGGGGAATGTATTCTTTAAACAAACAGTTTATCATATATAGATTACGAGATTTAATAAACATGTTCCATATATGTGCTCTTCCCCCAGTGAGTAAGTTATTTTTGTTCAGGGCATTGATGTTCAAATCTCCAGGTAATATTAGGTGAGAGACTGTATTGTCTAGGGCAACCGAATCAAGTAAGGTTGTTAAATCCTCAAAAAACACCTTGTCATCTATAGCCACCAAATTCCAATATATGTTAAGTACAGCATACCCAGTTCCCTCAGCCATTACCTTTACCAAAAGCATATGATTATTTGGCAGGCCCATAATTTGGATGACATTCCCTTTTCTGATTTTTATGGCGGTTAATAGGCCAGAGGATGGTCTGCTAGAGTATGGCTTGTAAGCAGGAATGAGATGAACATCAAATCCATTCCACACCAGAGGATCTATGAGCCAGGTCTCTTGCAATAAAATTAAGTCACACATTCCAATCTGATATGGGTCATTGTTGAGGAGGTGAGTAAAACCTCTGGTATTCCAACTCAACAATGAGATCAGCTCCTGCCTGTGCAGATGATCTGGCATTTGCTGAGATTTGACCTAGCCACAATTCCTTCTTGCTTAAAAGTTCCCCCTATTTGTTTATATGGCTATACTTGGGAACTATCAGACAATCAAACTGGTATATGTGACTCTGCTATGAGATCAAAACCCAGATTGTGAATATTGGCTTTTGTTGACCAAATAAGATTTTGCACAACCCTGGAGTTCAGTCACAATCTCACAATATTAAGATTATTGTCCCTCATAAACTCCACATACTAGATGTCGGCAGAGTTGATGTCCTCCAGTTGGACAACTTCAGAGAAAACGCCCATAACAGATCTTCTGTTAAGGTCATATTGCTTGCAAGGTATTGGTCTACAGGCCAAAATTAGGGAATATGGTGCCAGTCTTTTTTTCCTTCTGGCTTTGGCATAGCAGCCCTGGACATCTAGTTGTCATTGTCGTTATCTCTTGCAGTTTCTACTAAACCCATCATTTCAGATCCCATGTCCAAGCCTTGCCATTGAGAATCTCGAGATTCTGTTCTCTTATGCGAGCCTTCCATTGGCTCTCTACGACCTCCTACAGGCAAGGAAGTAAGTATTAATAGAGCTGGAACTTGGGGTGTATTCATTTGT
Organism: Ambystoma mexicanum; assembly: GCF_040938575.1. Classification (NCBI taxonomy): domain Eukaryota; kingdom Metazoa; phylum Chordata; class Amphibia; order Caudata; family Ambystomatidae; genus Ambystoma; species Ambystoma mexicanum. Next base: position 395,104,432 of record NC_090936.1, read on the forward strand.
GTCCCACCCTCTATTTTTTTTTGCACAATTTTTTTGTAGCTCCAACCTGGCATCCTGCGCCAGGGATCTCCTGGCTGTGGATGAGAGTGTTGAAGGCTCATCACACAGACTTAGTGGTAGTTGCAAACGATGGCCAGACGTGTAGGCATCAACTGCTGTTCTTATGTTGTGTCTGCGTGCCTCAAGGGCTTCCTGATTGCTTGTGGCTATCACAGTAGATCTAGATGTGTTGGCGCAGCCTGTTGGACCCTCACCACTTAATTTTTGTTGGTTTAGATCATTGTGTTGGTTCACTTTGTTTACCAGTGCATCTAAAGGGGCATACTCTGTGGTACGAGGAGGTGGATTGCACTCAATAGCTTTAGCATGCATCTGTTGTTTATATATATATTTTTATTGCCTGTGATGCCGCTAACATGCTTTTTTTAGGAAGCGTAAGTGTCTTGAAAAAGTGCCTGGAACTCGAGTTAGCCACTATTTTAGATGCACTCTGATTTTTAGATAATCTACCACTGGGAATATTTTTATTCGATTTCACACTACCATGGGTAAATATGGTGTACGTTTTTTTTGTTGTCAATGTAAGAGCTGCCAAACGAGTTTCTGTGATGTTCAAATGTTCAATGTAAACCAGAGCTCCCACACTTGGGGAGGTTTCAGCAATAATCCCATCAATGCGGGGAATGACAGAGTCTACTTTCGTTTGAACAGCAACTGACATCGTGGATGTCTCCTTAACTCTCGCCACACAAGGCGTGTGTAATTTGGCACCAATTGCCATCCCAATGGTATCTTGCCAAATATGCATGCGATCTAACAAATCAGCCTGTTTTGCTAATTTAATGTGAAGTGTCTCAAATAATTTCCCTAGTGTTTGAATGGCAAAATTCATAGCTTGCAATGTCGCTTCAAGGAACCGCTCATTTTGTGAGCCTAATTGTACTGGACTCCTTTTGCTTAACGGAGATACAGGTCTCCTTGGAGTAGGGTGCATAAAGGATACACTTATGGCAGAACTGGTGTAATTGACTTGAGGTGTTTCAAAGAGAACAAGCGACGCCGACAAATTGTCAGGTAGAGTGTGCCCTGAGAAACCAGACCCTTTGTCATCAAGATCAATTAACGGTACATCATGTATAGATTTTTCTGCTAATTCCTTAGTTATATTTACTTTGGCGATTGGAGGCAAAGCTTTTAACATAACGCTGTCACTTAATGAAGAATATTTAGTTACCATTTTAACATCATTGGAAGCATCAGACTCAACCATATTTTCCACAACAGATGCGAGAGAAGTGGACAACTTATGAATCTCCACCCGTTCTGAGAGCTCACTTTTAGAGTCCATGGGAGCCTTTGTTTCCAATGGTTTTACAGTGGTGGTCTTATGTTTTCACTGATTTGGTGGTTTCCAGGAGCCTCCCCGTGTTATCTTTGCAAAAGGCATGAATGTCTGAATTCCTTAAGACTTTGGCGGCTGGTTTCAGCGACCTCTGGGCTTCGCGTGCAGCTGGAGTTGAAGACAAGGGACTGGCTGCCCATGTACACCCACTAGACACCGACATGCCTCCCCCTCAAACCAAATAGGGGCCTGCAAGTGGCAGCAACACACAAGTCCTAGAGGATTGCAATTTCATAACACTCCCAAAAGCACAAGACAGAGGCACCCGAAGTACCTCGATGCCGCACCCCGCGACACAGCGGCAAAGAGGCAAAGAGATACTTCAGGTACTTTGCCTGGTGTGCGCGGGCTGGTGAATTTAGCAGCTTGTTGGCCAGGGGGGCGGGGCCTCAGCAATTAAAACCGTAGAATGGCTATTTACACACTAAAAGTAAGGAAAAAAAGGTGTAAGTGATTACAGATGCAGAGGGGATAACAGAAGTCTCCAAACGTGTAGATATCTTTGTAAATAATGTTGAATAACAATAAATGTTGCACAAGTCCAAAGCGTCCCAGAGCGTCCAGAGCAGTGTGAGAGGCAAAGAGGTACTTCAGGTACTTCACCTGGTGCACGCGCGCTGGTTGTGCTTGGGCTGGTGAATTTAACAGCTTGTTGGCCAAGGGGGCCGGGCCTCAGCAATTAAAGTCGTATAACAGCTATTTACACATGTTGAATAACAATAAATGTTGCACAAGTCCAAAGCATCCCAGAGTGTCCAGAGCAGCGTGAGAGGCAAAGAGGTACTTCAGGTACTTCAGCAAAGTATTCTGTAGCTTGTCAATACTGACACATGGTGTTTTCTACCTCTGTCATTGCTAATTCTGCCTCATTTGCTAATAGTGGCTGTCCAAGTGGTTCTTGGCTTCCTGTTACAGAAGGTTGACTACTGTCGGGAGGGTCTACTTGTAGTTGGGCCCGGAGTTCTTCTTCGTGTTGTTGTTCATTGTGCAACATTGGTACTGTGTAAAGTTTACGTCTGTTATAATGCTTTCATTTGCTTTGAAAGCGTCTTCATAGGAGTCATATGTATCCAGTAACTCTTCTTGTTTTCTCCATGGTTTAAAGTAGCCGGGACATGTAATACAGTTCTTTATGTTGAGGAGTTTTTAATGACAATTTGATATGATTAATTAAGCTGCATTTGGTAAGTTTCACTAAGCTGCCTTCACAATTTACCACTCTGTATCTACCTTTCTTTCCATCTGGTTTAACATTATTTTTGTATGTGAAGTTTTGGGCTATGTGTTAGAGACACATGGTTTCCAAAGTGGTACTCCTGTTTGGGTAGTATGTTTCTATTGAATTGTTTTTCAAAATGTCTTGGCTGTTGGGATCATTTTTGGCAATTGTTTCTATGTCCTCATATGATTTGAGAACTCTTTTTCTAGATTTAGCAGGACCAAGACTTAGCCATACTATATTGTCAGATGTTCCATGCAAGGCAATACCGGTTAAACGGTCTGCAGCTTCATAGCAGCCACATTCTCTATGAAAGAGCATTTTTATGCCTAAACTGTACAATTTCTGTGATAGTGTTTTGTCAGATGATATGTAATCCCAGAGGTCCTTAAACTCTGTTTTCTCTGTTTGGTTAAGTAGGCTGTGACATATCTTGCAACTGCAGAAGAATTGTCTTCAATGTACTGCCCATCTATGTTTCCATTCCGTAGGAGGGCAATGATTGCATTCTAATCATTGATTTATTTTGATTCTTCTGTTCTTTTATGTAATATGTGTTCTTAGGTGATTTACCTTTGACACTATGTCTGACTACAGGCATGAATTTGTTTTCTTGACCTGTTGCTGAAACTGGTCTAGGGAAACCAAAGCGGCATCTGGTGTAGTATTCCTCTTTTTTTATATTTGCGACAGCAATATTTGGCACATGTGTGTCTTTGAAATTGTAAAATTTGTGCATGAAGGTCACTATGTGTTGTTTGTGAAGGGATTTCACAAGTGACATATTTTTGGATGAACTGCAAAACAGTGGCATCATTGTCCTGACCAAATTTAGGAGCAACTTTAATCCATGCAAGGCAATACCGGTTAAACGGTCTGCAGCTTCATAGCAGCCACATTCTCTATGAAAGAGCATTTTTAAGCCTAAACTGAACAATTTCTGTGATAGTGTTTTGTCAGATGATATGTAATCCCAGAGGTCCTTAAACTCTGTTTTCTCTGTTTGGTTAAGTAGGCTGTGACATATCTTGCAACTGCAGAAGAATTGTCTGCAATGTACTGCACATCTATGTTTCCATTCCGTAGGAGGGCAATGATTGCATTCTAATCATTGATGTATTTTGATTCTTCTGTTCTTTTATGTAATATGTGTTCTTAGGTGATTTACCTTTGACACTACGTCTGACTACAGACATGAATTTGTTTTCTTGACCTGTTGCTGAAACTGGTCTAGGGAAAGCAAAGCGGCATCTGGTGTAGTATTCCTCTTTTTTATATTTGCGACAGCAATATTTGCCACATGTGTGTCTTTGAAATTGTAAAATTTGTGCATGAAGGTCACTATGTGTTGTTTGTGAAGGGATTTCACAAGTGACATATTTTTGGATGAACTGCAAAACAGTGGCATCATTGTCCTGACCAAATTTAGGAGCAACTTTAATCCATAATAGCTTGTGGATGTGTGGTGCTCCTCTGGCTTGGTATTCTTTTCTCCAAAAGAAGTGTTGAACTTCTCTGAGGGGAGGAACAGTCTTATTACAAATACAGTGCAGCATAGCAATGAAGCGATGATGGAAATATCTTGATACATTTACAGGATCTAGAGAGCAGAGTTCTCGTGGTGTTTTTATATCTTTGTTTGTTTTATTTTTGTTTGCTATGCGTAGGAAATCGTATAAATCTTCCCATGCATATTCTGCACAACTTAATGTTACAAACCAAGTGGGTGGGCCATGGTTTCTTATCATACAGTGTACATCTCTGTGACTTCGGAACCAGTATTCTTTTGTACCATGCATGTTTGCTAAAAGATTTGTAATACTTTACTGTTAAACCTCATCTTTGCACATTTTGTAATCATTGCGTAGCTGACATATTTTTAAAATGGGTACCTGATTTTAATGTGTGTGCAACTCCGTAGCATAGAGTTGCTAGTTTACTTTCAAAGAGAAGGTGGATTATGTATTTGACGTTTTGTCTGAATCTGGGGTCGTCAAAATACATTCGTAGAGAGCGATATCCTGGTGCTGTTATCTGTGTGGGTCTATCATCGTACCTTCCTCCTTTTCAAGTAGGGAAGAGTAGCAGAAAGACCTGTTCTTCTATACTTTTTTTCCCATATGCTGATTGGAGATCCTTTCGCTTGTCGCATTTGGTACGTTTAAATTGCATCATCTATAGCATCTTTAAAGTGTAAAGAATGAATTGTATAATGGTCTAAAATATTGGATTCTGTAGCAGGATTTAGAAGTTCAAATTGACCAGTTTCTGGTGACTCTTGAATTATTGCAACGGTTTCTCTCAGGTTTTCTTCAATATTAATTTCTTTGTAGTATTCATTGTTGTTTTTTAGATATTGCAGGGCTTGTCTAACTTTATGTAAATCCACGAGTGGTTGCCAAATTTCTTTGTCTTTTGCAGGCTCACCATTTACTAAGACAATTAAAGATTGATATACTGGTCATTGCACTCCTAGAGTGTGTACATTCTCTGTGAGATCTAATGGTAAATAAACTACTATGCCACAAATGCCTTTGACTAATTCAGAGGGAGGTAATTTTGCTATTTTTGGTTGGAGGCGTATTATTTCTTGAAATGGGTGCACTGTTTGAATTACGATGCTCTCATATAAATTTAGTTGTTGCAGGCGTTTTGTTGGTGGGAATAATTCCAAGTTATTTGTGATAGCACGTGAAGGCGTTTGCTTGTTGTCAAGTTTTGCAGTGCAGTTGCAGTAATTGCAAAGTATTAAGGGGTCAGTAATATCATAATTGTTTTCTGCTATAAGGTTGAGAGCTAATTGGAACCATTTTGAATCTTCATTGTCTTCTATTTTGTACATTATGTCTATAGTTTTTGTGGTACTTTTGTAAGAAGTCCTGAGGCAACACATGCACACATGGGCCCTCATTCCGAGTTTGGAGGTAAGTACCGTCCCTTACCGGCATGGAGGAAATAACGTGTCCGAGCTGGCTGCAGCCCACTAAAAGCGGACTATTATGACTTTGCAGGCACAAGCTTTGCGCCATGTCGGTAATGGACATAGCGCCATGCCGCAAAAGGGCCCCAAAAAGCCCCTACCGCCATGAATCACACCGTAGACAACACTACAGCCATAGTCCAATGCAGCATTAAATAGCGGAACCAGAAATAGCATACTTGCACAGGAATGGGAAGGAGCACGGCGGCCATATTTAAAAACACAATTCATTGCCATCCTCACCACATAGGACCCCTGGCACACTGGTCATTGACCGGAAAGTTCCTACAACCACCCAGGAAGGAGCGGTTCAGATCAGATTAGCTACAAATGCTCGTAGACACCCTACACGAGCATGCTGGGACTGTGTTTAGCAGCAACATAAGGAGGGAGGCGGTGTTGAGAAAAAATAAATCTGGGCACTAGTATGCCAGAAGGTGAGCGCAGTGGGCAAACCCCCCCCCCCGCATGGTAAAGGATTGCCGCAAAAGGAGAGATGACCTGCAACTGAGGGTGCAGAGCATCCTTTCTGCAAACCGAACCCAGGCCTTGGAGAACGGAGGAGGACCAAGTTCTCCAATAAAGCTCACACTGTGGGAGGAGACATGTGCGAGCATGATAGGGGCAGAATCCATTAAAGAGTTCGGAGAAATGGAGTGTGGCGCCATGTCATCCGCTGATGGAGGTGAGAGTCCAAAGTAAATACTGCTAAGGCAAATGTGATGAAAGTCACTGCTAACGTCTGGCCAAAGAGTGACGCCATGGTCGGCCGCACACACATCCCCTGTAAATTATGCCGAAGCAAGTGAGACCCAAGCCAGTGCCTGGTGCAAGGCCGTAACGTACATGACACATACAACACAAAGTTGCAAACTCCATGAGGCACAGAGGGTCGTTGATGTAAACAGTGTGCATGTTAGACAGCACAGTACCTGGCCAACATGAGTGACACCGACATATGCCTGCATTTACCACCCATGTATGGAATGACGTGCCGTTCCCTACACAAATGCTGATTACCCACAATTGTGTGGATGTGCAATTGTAACAATGTATGTATGCTGGCTATCCAAACATCACTCATGCCGTCCCGCTCTTTCATCCCCACAGGCAGTGAGCATGACAGTGAGGACCAGGACAGCAACCGTCCCTCCAATTCCAGGGGCCAAGGCAGGGGTCGCGTTGTCCCAGTGAGGAAGCCACCACTGGTACATATACCACCAGCACCAGCAAGGCCCTTCACTGCATGGAGACACCTGCCCAACGCCATGGTCGGAGGAGTCCAGAGTGGCTGGGGAGGTGGCAGCCACGGCCCCCCTCGCAGTTGAGGACAGCCCCAATGACATCTGGGGCACTATTGAGGATGAACCTGTGGAAGTAGTCCACACCCCTGCAGATTTGTCAACCCCCCCATGTATCCTTCAGTGACTCTGGTGATAACAACACACCAGAGCAGTCTGAGCAAGAACAGACTTAGGGACATGGCAGTCCCGTATACAGTCCCGTGGAGGATGCACCGGCAGGACATGGCAGGCCGATCCCCAGCAGGGCCACTGGTTCAGCCGCAGCAGCACAGTGGGCTGACCAGCTCTCTGCCCTGATATTGGAATTTGTGCAGGACAATCGGCAGGCCAGGGAGGAGTGGCGTGCAGATTTGAGGGCACTGGGCCAGATCATCACCAAAAACACAAACCGCCTCTGAGAGGTGCTCGGCCGCATAGCGGATGCTTTGGAGGCTGCTCCTACCCGCCAACAGCCTCAGCATGAGGACACACCGTCCACGAGCAACTCAACTCAGACCAGCCCGCTCCGTCGGTCACTCTGTGCACAGCGCCGAAGGGACAGGCCTCCCCCTGGCTCCGGGAGCGCATAGTAACTGTACTGGCAGCCTCATCTGGGCTACCTGGACCCTATGGGACTAGTGTGGGGTTGTTGTGGTGGGAGGGGGAGGGTGTTGAAGGAGAGTGGGGTAGTTGTGGGGCGAGTGGGAGGGGGGTGAGGGTGATGGGGGAGTTGTGGGTAGAGGCGGAGGGAGGTGAGGGAGTGTGGGGAGTTGTGGGGAGAGTGGGAGGGGGTGAGGGTGGTGGAGGGTTTGTTAATCACGTTCATATTTTCACTTTCAATACACTTGTTTTGTTACAAAAAATAACCAGAGTAGACATTCATCATTGCACATGTGTCATTTATTCTAGTACAGTGCATAGTGTACATGTATCCCCACACCCAGTGCCCTATGTCCTAACATTATGTCACCCGCTGCTGACTTGTGTGTCAGAAATATTGTGCGATCACTGACTGCCACACAGCACGTCTCTCCTGTGTATCGGCACGTGATGAGGTCCTGCCACATCTTCCTCCTCCCCTTCGTCATCATCAGGTGGTAGCAGTTCCATGTTAGGGGCAGTGAACGTTCCGGCGGATGCACATATTGTGCAGCATTACACATGCCATGGTGATCTTGGCCACCTTCTCATCTTGTCATGGCTGTAGAGGAGTGCCTCACCCGACTGACTGAGGCAGCGAAATGGTGCCTTCAACAGGCCAAAGGTCTGCTCAATTACCACACTTGTACGGGTATGGGAACAATTGTAGTCCTCCTCGTGCCTGTTCTGTGGATTTCAGGCAGGGGTCAGGAGCCATGGCTTCAAGGGATAGCCACCATCACCTGCATGGGAGGGGAATGAAGGTAAATGTTTGCACATTCATTTTGGATAACTGTACTAGTCTCACATGGCTGCAGGTCATTTGTGCCCACATGCACATGTCCCTGGATGCATTGACCCCATTTCAGGTCCTGCTATGTGTCCTGTGCAATGGACTTATGGTGTGGGTTGCATCTTCAAGATGGTTCATGACGTGCACTGACATCTTGTGCACGTGCATCGTAAATGCATACAGCAGTGTTGGATTGAAATCAGTGATGAGTTGTGTTCTGTGAGATTTGGTAGTAGGGAGCGTTGGCTGTAGTCAGTACAATATTGGGCATTCTGCACTGATCAGTTCCATGGTGACATGCAGCACTCCCATGGGTGTGCCGAACCAGTGACACACTGTGGTATCCCTGGTTGACTCTGTTCAATGCACTCCCAGGGATGACTGTCCTGTGTGGTGATATGCTGGAGACAGCAACATAGTGCATATGCAGTGCATAGTGCAGGATGGCCTTACGGTGTGTGAGGGCTGCTGATGAGTGGTGCATGTGGTGTGGGATGTGGCCTGGTTACCTGTTAGTCATGTAGTGATAGGTGTCGGCCTTAATTCTTCACTATGGAATTTGGTTGTCATGTACCGTTTCAATTCCTTTGGGGCAAAGTGTTCGGTGATGTGCACATCATGCACTGACGTCAACATTCTCATCCAGGTGGAGTATGCATCCCCCCCTTCCCACCCAGGTGGAGTATGCAGCCACCCACCTCACAACCCCGATGCACTGCCATGGCCCAGTCAGGCAACTCACCAAGTAGCCAGGCACATCATCCAGCATGTCGCTCCTTGAAGTGTGGTAGCGTGGAGTTCCGCAAGACCAAAGAGTCATGAGTTGATCCGGGATATCGGGCACAGCAATGTGTGATGATCTTGCTGGCGTTGCATACCATCTGCACATTGATGCAGTGGTATTGCTTGCGGTTGCGATACACCACCTCCATGCCATGCGGGACAACCAACTCCACGTGGGTGCAGTCGAGGGCACCTACACAATTTGGCATGCCTGCCAGTGCATGGAAGGTAACTTTTGTATCGAATATATCCTGGGGAGTCCGTGGTAGGGATATGTAGTCCTGTGTGTGCTTGAGGAGGGCACCCAGCACTTGGTTCAGTATCCAGGAAAATAAGGGTTGTGATATGCCATGCAGTTGCCCCACTGTGTGCTGGTAGGTGCCTGTGGCAAGGAAGTGGAGCACAGACACGACCTTCAGTAGAGGGGGGATGGCGGTGCGTATTTCTATGAGGCTCACTATGTCGTTACGTATCAGGTCCACTATGGTGGTGATGGTGTCCCGGTCCGGCAAGTACAGGGTGTGGATCTGCTCAGGGGTTAGATTGAATGGACTGATTCTGATGCGAGGGATTAGGGGCTGCCAGGGTGGTAAAGGTGGCTGCACTGGTAGGGCATGCTGGGCCTGTCTCACCCTCCTTCTCCTCCTGCGTCTCCTCTGTGGTGGCGGCTGTTGTTGTTGTTGTTGAGGCATTGCAAGCAGGATCTCCAGCTCCAGTAATGCTACTACTATTGGTATCATCTTGGTGGGGGAGGAGGTGTGGTGTGTGGGTGTGCACCTTTTTTAATGGCCCTGACTCCATTGCCTCCACCTGTTCTGAGTTTATGCACCTGTGGCACTTTGAAACACTTCTAAGGGTTCTTTACGCCTGATCGTCGATGCCGGTATTTACACCATGCCGGTATGCACTTTTTCGACCTTCATGAGGCCGTTATTTGCATGTTGCCTCACTTGTGATCCTCTCCGGTTTAAGGCATGCCGCTAATGCCGGCATGGTGTGTCGCGTGTCCGCGCTCTGACCGCTATTTACAGCATCGTACTTTACGACGCCGTTAATATCAGTCTGGTTGGTGAGAATAGTCCGTAGCGGAAAGCGATGCGGTGATCCTTTACCGGCATTGTTTTTCCCTTACCTCCAAACTCGGAATGAGGGCCATGGTTTGGTAGCTCAGCGGAGGTACTTTTAAACTTTAGTATTTCTTTTTTGTATGTGTTTAATAGAAGGTTGCTATTTTTACAGTAGTTGCTAGTTTGTTGTACATCTATTTCATTTCGTAAGTGGATTTCAATTCCAAAATATTTTCACTGGATATGGTCTATTTCTTCGAGTAGTTGTTTGGCTGTACCATGCAGAAGTTTGTTATTTAAGTTGGCTAGTGCTAAAGCAGGACTTTTAGCATAGTAGAGTTTTTGGACTAGATTTCTTATAGTTGAATGATGTGTTGATATGATGGAAGGTGCTTTTGCAAATAGGTCCTGAAATGCAGGCTAATGAATGTCCTTGTAGTCCTGTGTATTTGCGCACTGGAGAGGCATCCATATTTTGTAGTAGTTTCATTTTGTATTTGTCTTAGCTTTTTACATAACTGATTGAGGAACTGGCGTAAAGATTTGAAACATTTTTTGGGAATGTTACACATTGACGTGCACTGCCATTTGTAGACTGGACGTTTTGGTTCAGTAGATTGGGGAGGTGATACTGAGTTTTCTGGGGATATTTTTGTGAGCATAGTTTCTTGTTCCATAATGGTGTTATTACATTTTTCATACCCTCGTCCACTGTTACGTATGGCAATTGGGTTTGTTTGCTTTTGTTTGTATGCTTCATCATTAAAATATGGTTCTGTGGTTATGGTGTGACTGCATTCACCTCCACAGATGTTTAAGAAGCTATTGTTGGTGATATGCTGTTTATTGAGAAGTATTATTTGTAGTTTAGTAGTTAGTTTTGTTAGTGGTTTCATCCTGTTTAACACTAAAAGAAATAACTTCCTTTTGAGAAGGATTGCACTGTCTACGAGAGCTTCAAGGATTAATTTTTTACGGTAGGTTTTAAGGGTTGTGCATCATTTCTCTCCTGTTTTTGTAAACCTTTTTTTTGGTATGCTTACTTGCCACTACATCAAGATTTATAGGTCAAGTGTTAGCAGTAGTGTTAGTTGAAGTTTTGTTAATCACTTTCTGTTTGGTTTTACATTTTGATAGAGGAGCGAAAGTTTCTGTGTTGGAAGCTTGTTTTGTTTCGCTTAATGACTGTATTAGCTGTTTTGTTTGAACTTTTTGTACAAAATCTGCTAGAGATGGATGCTTATTTTGGACACTTTTATTTTGATTTTCTATACTTCTGAGTTGCTTTCTACGGAGTTGCTTTTTGGTAGGCATTCTTTGGGGTCTGTTGGAGAAAAAAAAGAAAGTGTGGGTTGGGGTGTTGTGCCATGTATGCGTCTTTTGTGCATGAGTGTCTGAGTATCATGGTAAGTATGATTGTGGAGGTGTGTGATTGTGCAATGGGCAGGTACATCAAGTTGGAAGGCTATTCTTGTATGTGTGTGCTACTATACTGGGCTTCAGATGACAATATAAAGTATGTAGCTGGCAAGGGGAAGCACTAATACTACATCTAATGGTAAAGGGTTAATGTATTTATTTCTTCTACAACACTAAAATGCTAGTGTGTTTGAGTAACAGTTAGAACATTATATTAGTTGTGTACTCACTTTTTTGTATGGAAAGAGTAGTTTTCTACTAAGTCCTTGTTCGTACTTCAAACACTGCTGCTTTTCAGGAGAGTGGTGTTCACTGAAAGTGTAAAAGAAAGACGTTAGTGCATATGTGTGTTTATAGCACTTTTGTTAATGTAGACATTGTGTTGCACTTTTCTTTGCCTATGTGCATCCTGTATATTTTATTTACAATCTGTTAGTTGAATATGTTTTTCGAAAGAGTATAATAGTAAACGTATAGAGCACACTTGTTTTATTAATGTTATGTTAATGGATGTTACGAGATAGAAGAAATAATCATATGCATTTTGTGCTACTATTAGAGGGTAAATGGCAGAGATTGTACATGAAAGCATTCAATGTATGCCTTTGTGAAGGTGTGGGTAATAAAGCAGAAGGATTTGATGTAGAGGTAGTGGTGTTAATCTGGGAGCCTTCCTAATGATATTGTCTGTGTGTGTGCTTGAATGAAGATGTATGTACTCATCCTGGCTGCGTGTAATTTTATAACACAGTGGACAGTCTTTTTCATAATTATACTGTAATTTTTCACATCTTATAATATGAAACAATTCTTTTTAGATAGGTGTGTGTGTAAACAAAAATTTAGAGAGCTAAAGATTTGCAAGTGACAATTTATCATAGCAGATGGGAGAAATTACAGTAATTTCATTTTACAGTTTATACAGGGTCAGTGACATTTACTCTGTCTATATTTTTATTTATTTTGTTTTATATTTTTAAAGCACTTACACAGCCCGCGGGCATTGAGATGCTGATACAGGAATTGTTTGTTTTATAGTTGCGTAATTATTTTGTCTTAGTTGTGTATTTATAACACGCTTATACACCCAGAGGTTTCTAAGCGCGGACACAGGGATCGAATCTGTGTTGCTTGGTGTCGTCTTGCTTTCAAGGCACGCACGTTGCCGTTGAGCTATGCTCCCAGGATATATTGTATTTCTAGAAGAGGTGTACATGTACTGTGTAGAAAATATTCCTAACTGTAGTCTGTGTTCATGCATGTGGATGTGCTTGAATCTGCAAGTGGAAATCTTGGGAAGTTTTATAGTAGTTGTTGCTGTAGGTCCTTTTCAGTGACAGCCGAATTGCACTGAGAGTGATCAAGAGTACATCTAAAGTGCTGATCTATGATGACAGAGTAAAATGTAGAGTTCTTGGATGTGATTGGGGGATGATGGTGTGACTGCTTAACAGTAGCCAATGAGGAAATGGTGCAGAGAGTGCAGCGGATAGGGTGGAAGGGCTCCCCTCAGTGTTAGTTACGTGCTACGCAGACAGCGCTGATGTTCGCAGACAGGACATTCTACATCCTGGGGTTTCCGAGCATGAAGTGGGAGTGTATTTTGAGGATTAGCCAATCAGGTGTTCAGGTTCTGCTTCGTATTGAGAGAGGCTGTGTATAGTGAAGATGGCGGAGGTGCCGAATGTCAGGGTGTTGGATGTCGGAGATATGTTTGTGAATGGTTTGGAGCAGTATGCAAAATCTAGGAATGTGGCTAACCATTTTGACACAAAAGGAGTGGATGTGGTGTTCAGCACTGTGCCTGATTTGAATTTTCAGGCAATTCTAGTAGTTTTTCTGGACGTGGCTAGGTTTCATAGTCCACATGTAGTTGTCCTACACTGAGATGTTGTGCATTTGGGCTATGTTAGTGGCCCTACCTTGTTGCAAGATCTGCAAAACTTGGTTCAGGCAATCATGAAAGTCATTCCAAATGCCAAGGTTATTTTTTCTGGGTTGACACATAGGGCAATATGGGACAATAATATTGTTTTTTGTCCTCAGCAAAATGTTGCTAGGTGCTTAGTCAACCGAAGCATGTTTGGGTTTATAACTAGATCGGGCATATTGTTTTGCAACAATGACAACATTGAGTCTGGTGATGTTGATTACTTTTAAGGAAGATGGCATTTCTTTATCTTTTATGGGAAATGCCATGCTGTTATGGAAAGTAAGGTTTGCTTTGGAGAAGCTAATGTGAACATTTTTGGAGGAAAATAAGAAAAAAAACAAAAAAATAGAAAATAAATGGTGTTTCAGAAGCATCTGCAAAAAAAAGGCTCTTTTCAGAGCCAACCACAAAGGGGAAATTGGGCACACTATTTAATTTTTCATTCCCCACGCTCAGATTTTTCGATTTGCCCGCAGACAGCGCAGTTGTCCGTGGACAGCCCGTATTACATACAGGGATTTTGGGGTTGAGTGGCATGCAAATGAAACTGAGCAGAGCAAGGGATTGGTCAATAAGGTTTACTGGGTGTGTTGTGTAAGAAGAGAGTTTGTCAGTAGGTTTTTTTCCTGATAGAAGAGGAGATATCTATGGCTGTGTGTTTCAGAAAGCAGATTGTTTGGATTTTGGGAGATTTGTGGATAAATTGGTTTGAGGTGCATGCAGATTGCTGAGGAGTGGCTGCACATCTTGGATTCTCTCATGTGGAAGTGCACTGGCATGGAGTGCGTGGAATGAAGTGGGTGGATTTGGTACCTCTCTGTGCTTCTTTGGTGACACAGCGTTATCCAGACATTATTATTATTCATTGTGGGGGTAACAGTTTAGGACATGTGTCTGGAATCTCTTTGCAATTTGCAATCAAAGAAGGACTTGGAAAGTCATGGACATGTATCCAAACTCCAGAGTAATTTTTTTCCGTATTGAGCAGAGAAGAATGTGGCTGCATTCTTTTTCATTTGGTCCACAAATGGAGAAAGCAAGGGGCAATGTTAACAAGGCTGTTTGTGCCTTTTTGAGAGATGTTGGTATGTCCTCTTTTCAGAGTGAAAACATTGGGCCTCATTGCACGTTATCCGGTAAAATCCGGCCATTACCGGCATGGCGCTATTAACGTGTCCGGCTTGGCATGATGCCGCTAATTGTGTGGCATTATGAGTACGCGGACACGAGCACAGTGCCATGCCGGTGATGACCCTACCGCCATGCCGCAAAAGACCCCAAAAAGTCCCTTACCGGCATCAACGAAAGCGCTGATAGCACTTCCGACCTCCCGCTACATGCAAATAGCGGTCACCGCTAATAGCGTGACCGCTATTAGTGGTGACCGTAAAATTGTGGAACCGGAAATAGCGTCATCGCACAGGAACGGGAAAGAGCACGGCGGCCATCTTTAAAAACACAATCCATTGCCATCCTCAGCACCCAGCACATGTTTCCACACGACTCCAACACCAAATCATCCCGGATACCCTGACGATGCCAAAGGCCATCAAGAAAGGTGCGGATCTGCAGCACAAAGAAAAATTCACCAGCAAGGAGTTGATCATGTTAACCGAGACCCTTGCCGCAAATGCCAATGTTGTTTTCACCAATGACATGCGGCGTGAGACCCTCGTGAAAAAAAAGGCCATCTGGGCAGAGGTGGCCCACAAAGTCAGTGCGGTGGGCACCACCACCCGCACTGTCAAAGACTGCAGAAAGCGGTGGGACTAACTACGGCTCCGGGTCCGCAGCATACTGGCTGCAAATCGCAACCTGGCTATGGCCACAGGAGGTGGCGCTGATTCACCAATCAAACTCCGGGAGTGGGAGGAGACCTGCGCCAGCACAATTGGCGTGGAATCCATCGAGGGAGTCGGAGACATGGAGCGTGGTGCACCCACTTCATCAGATGGAGGTGAGTGTACACATTAAACAATGCACTGTGAAGGGTGAGGGGCCCCCCCAAATCTGAGTCCAGAATCAGCCCATGGATCCAGCCACAAACATAAATGCACACAACCCCGCCAAAGTGAGTGTCAAACCCCAACACACACACATGCACGCATCACCACATACACGTGCAACACAGACCCATTCATGCATGACCCACCCAACATCCCCATTATCGGATTCCCAACTAAAGAGGTCCCAATGCATAGAGTGGCATGATGTAATCATTCTGCATAAGGCACGTAGAACCATCACCGATGATATTCCCTATTTTTGTCCCCCACACGATCACAGACAGACAGTGATGAACAGAGCACTGTGACACATGCTCCCCCAGCCAAGAAAAAGGCCAGGACACAGGAGACAGAGGACACCGCCACCACCTCAAGGGGCACAGGGAGGAGTGAGCACCAGCAGAGGGGTAAAGGCAGCAAGAGCGCCAGTTCAACACGGCCTGAAGCCACGGCTGCTACAATTGCTGCACCCATGGCAGTGTTCCCCCAATCATTGGAAACAAGCACGGAGGGCCCGCTCTCTGCTGCCAACAGTTCGACTGGTGAGGCAGCAGCCACCGTGCCGCTATCGGACGTGGAGGAGACCATTGACCTTGAAACGCAAAGGCAGACCCCAAGCCCCCACAATCCATTGAGCCAAGCCCATGGCCACCATCGCAATCAAGTAGCCATGGACAATCTGGCAACAACACCGTGGAAGGGCGCTGGAGCCCTCAGGTGTCCTCACCTGATGGCCGAGGCATGGACCAGGGCGCAGCAGCCACCCCAAGAGCTGGACGCAGTCGCCATGACCTGTCAACCATCAGCCAGAGGCAGGTGGAAATGACAGCGCTGGTTGGCCAGCATGTGGAAGAGGCAGCCCGTCTGAGGGAGGAGGTTAGGTCGAATGCAAGCCAGAGAGGGCATGGAGGCCTGCACAAACAGGCTGTGTGAGGAGATGGCCCAACTGAGGCAGGTCCTCACCCGCATAGGGGACACTGTGGAGTGACAATATCCCCCCCACCACAGGATCAACCGGGCGCCTCCTGCGAGTTCACGTCAGAAAAGCCCCCGCCGCTGCTCCTTGTGCACCATGAGGTGCACGCCATCCCAACCTCCGAATGGTGGTGGAGGCCATAAGAAGTAGAGCCAGCAAGAACTAGCTGGCACATGTGCAGCTGGACACCTACGCACTACAAGTCACACATGGGGGTGTTGTGGGGGGAGGGTGGAAAGGGTTTTTTTGGGAGTGATGTGGGGGGGAGAAAGGTTGTTTTTGGGAGTGTTGTCGGCGGAGGGGGGAAAGGGTGTTTGCACAGTTGCGGCCATGCACTTTTTGTTCACAAATTAATCATAATACACTGTTGACAAGTTGAAACACAGGCTTGGTCTTCATCATTGTGTATGTATACTTTATTGGGGACAGGGCCCATTGTGCACCTCACCACATACAGCAGGGCAACAATACCCATCTCCATCCAAAAGAGTTGACCCTTGTCTCTCAAAATATTTGATATATCAGATGCTGACGCACATCGCGTCCCTCCTGGCCATCGCCTCTTGCATGTCCTGCTGGCCCATTTCCCCCATCCTCATCCCCATCAACATCATCTTCATCAGTTGGTTGCATGTCAATGTCAGGGGGCATAGGCACATTCCGTCTGATACAGATATTGTGCTGCATGACACATGCCATGGTTATCTTCGGCACTTTGTCATGGCCTGAACAGAAGAGCCTCACCCGGCCAGTTTTGGCACCAGAGCCGTGTCTTCAGGAGGCCAAATGCCTGCTCAATCACGACGCGGGTACGGTTCTGTTCAAGGTTCTATTCCTCTTTGTGCCTGTTCTGTGGGTTCCGTATAGGGGTAAGGAGCCAACTCTTCAGGGGATAGCCAGCATCACCTGCATGGCTGGAACAATGGGGCCGTGTTACTGGTCACTTCAATTGCAACCTGGACATTTCACACTAATTCTGTTAGCATTCTGATTGGCATCCACGAATCCCAGCATGCATGGAGACGATCAGTGTAACTGCAATGTGAGAAGGTAAGCTAGTCCCTGCAAGTGGACGTGCACCATGCATGCCTCCGGCAGCATTTCCCATGTCCTGGGTGTGGATGGGTCCTAGGTGTTCCTGGGCCCAGACAACCTTTGTACGACACTGCTAGTGTACTGCCCTTATGATTCCAATGTCCCCATGCTGTGAAGCGGCACATCAGTAGTGGTGTACAAGTTTGGTTCTGTACAATGGCTACAGGTGATCCATTTGCATGCACTCAAGGGCGCATATCTGTTGTGATGTTGTTCAACACACATTTACATTATGCATATTAGCTGCATGTAGCAGCTTTGTGTCATGTAGGGTATGGTATGATGTGCAATGTGCATGTGGATAGATGTGTCATGTATTGCGTTATGGATTGATGTCTTTGTTGTGCAGTTTACTACTTGCATGTGGTTTCGTGTCCTCTCCATTGTGGGCTGCGTTGGTGGACATTGGCGTACATCTGTATGTCCCTTTATTGTACGGACGACAGTCCACAACCAGTTGGAGTATGCATCTCCCCCCCCAAACACACCCCACATCACACTGCCATGTGCCTGCCCTGCTACTCGCCAGGTAGCCACAAATGTTGTCCTGCATGGCGCTCCAGGTTGCGTGGTATCATCGAGTTCCGCAGGACCATTGATTCATGGGTTGATCAGGGGTATCGGTCATGACAATGTGTTATTCTCTTTTTTGAGTCACATACCATTTGGACATTGATGGAGCGGTAATGCTTTCTGTTTCGGTAGACAGCCTCATTGTGATGTGGGGGCACCATTTCCACATGGGTACAGTCGATTGCCCCGATGCTACTTGGGATCCATGCCAGTGAATAGATGCCAACTTTGTCGTTGGAGATCTCCTGGGCTGTCCGTGGCAGGGATATGTGTTCACTTGTGTGCTTCAGGGGGGCATCGATCACCTGGGTCAGCGTGCATGTGAATACTGGTTGTGAAATGCTATGCATCTGCCGTACTGTATGCTGGTAGGTGCCTGTGGCCAGGTAGTGGAGCACAGTTACCACCTTCAGTAGAGTGGGGATGGCAGTATGGAAGTCTATGTGACTCACTATGTCATTGTGATTCATGTCCACCATGGCAGTGATGGTATCCTGCTCCAGGCGGCACAGGGTGTGTATCTGCTCAGGGGTTAGGTTGAATGGAATGGCTGTAATCCTGGGGATTGCTGGCTGCCTCTGTGGTATGACTGGGTGCACTGGTGTGGCTTGCTGGGCCAGTATCACCATACTCCTCCCCCTGTGTCTCCTCTGTGCTGCCTGTTGTTGTTGGTGCTGCAATGCAATCATCTCCTCCAGCCCATGTAATCCTGCAAGTATTGGAACCATCTAGGTGTGGGAAGGGGTGTGGTGTGCTCCTTTTGTGTTGCCCCAGTCTCCATTGCCTCCACCTGTGCTGTTGTGGCCACCTGTGGCAGGTGGGGACACTACTCAGCTCTCTTACCGTGTGGTTCGCGATGCCGGTATTTCCTCCAGCGGTGTGGCCTTCTTCGGCCAATACCATGCCACTATTTGCATGCCCGCATGCCTTGTAATGGCATGCTATTAGCGCCATGCCGCTATTTCCGACCTGAGGGGTCGCGCGCCCACGGACTTGCCACTATTAGTGGCACCGTTCTTAGCGGTGCCGCTAATAGCGGCCAGTCCGGGTCGTGATTAGCTAGGGAATTTAGCGATACCGGTAATCCCTTACCGGTACCGTTATTCCCTTACCGCCTAACACGTAATGAGCCCCATTGTGTTTTGCAGCACACTCATTTTCTGCCGGGATAGAGTACATCTTATTTATGCCAGCAATCAGATTTTTCTGTGAAATATACAAAATACATTGAGACCTTTTTTGGAATTAGAGCAATCCATTTTGCAGTAGGTGTTGACCATTTGAAGTTTTTGTAACACAAAAGAACACCACAAAAAGGCTCTTTTCAGAGCCACCACTTCCTCCAGAGAAAAGTGCAATGGTTGTGGCAGGGCAGCACTGCACAGATTTTAGACGTCCGTGGACTTCTAAAAAATGCACAGGGCCCTGCAGTATTTATTTGTCACATCTGTTTAAAAACTGTGAAAGGCGGCTCTTTAAAGAGCCTTTGTTTTTTTTATTTTTTGTTGTTTTATATTTTCGTTTTTTTTTAAACATGACACACAAGCAAAGTAGAGGAAAGGAGGGTAAGGAAGGGACACCAACCACAGGGATAAGAAAGGGCAGGTGGAGAGAGGAAGATGTAGGGATGGCCTTATTCAGGTAGGGCGCAGACCTTCTCATGCACCATGACCGCAGTCTCGAAAGCAGTCCGAAGGTTCTCCCCTCTGCAGAGTACTGCGTTGCAGTACATGCACAATATTTTGACCCTCGAAAGGTAAGGGTCAACAGCATCATGAATGGCCTGCGAGGCAGCTGGAGGGATGTACTGTCCCACAGGAGTGTCTTTTGTGGTGACAGATTTATCACAAGGTATAACCTTACGAATAGCCCCACCGTGGAATGACTTTAGGTGTCGCTTCATTGATGTATTACCAAAGTTATACGAACCAGGCTTGCCACGACTCAGCACCATGTGCACTGAGTGCAGATCACCTTGTTCGCTTGAGCTTTTGACTTTCCATCAACGGTGGTAAATAACCGCCACACCCAAGACTCATGATGAGTGCTAGTAGTAGGGACTTCCACTACCTCATCCTCTTCATCCTCTTCATCTGTCTCCTCTGCATCCTCACGCCTGTTCCCCACTGCAGGCCCCTGGGGACGTGGTGGTGGTGGAGGGGGTGGGGGTGCTGATGCTGAGGCAGTAGCAGCAGAAGAAATTGGGGTGCCATCTGGAAGGTTAATAACTAGGAACTAGGAACTAAGAACCAAGAACAGCAAATTGCACAAATGTCCTGTTGTAAATCTTGGAAATCCAAAAGCAGAATGAGGATCAGCTCTGGGGTGTGGCCTTTTATAGGTATTTGGGGCGCGCTTCACGGAACCGGCACCGTCCCCGAACACTTCAAACACTAAGAACAGGCTTAAAAAGTTCCAAAAAGTACGTAGATCGGTTGGGACATTGTCTGGGACATGTGCAATGGTGAACTTCTACTGTAAAACACATTGGATTGCTCAAAAAGCACTTTTTTAAATGTCCAGGGACCCAGACAGTGTCCGGAAATAAGGACAGACGCTCAGCGTGGGTGCAGTCACATGATGATGTCGCGGACACGTTTTCAAATGGGACGAGTGTCCACAGGACACCAAATGCACAGTGACGGTTGTGCACATGCGCACGGGTGTTCTACGGACAGTATTCGCGTCCCGAACTAATTAAAAGTACGACACACGTGCGGCGCACAGTTACAGAGAGGCGCGATGTTCGTAGGACCCAAGTGTGTGATGCGCATGTGCCCGGGTGTTCTACGAACAATGTTGAACTCCCTGAATAAAATAAATGTGCGTCAAAATTTTGCGGACAGGCGGACGGAATATGTGTTCTACGGATATATTAATTCTGGTTGCAGACATTACGAACAGCAGGGGTGTTATTAGGAGACCGCTATTTTGGGTTATTGCGGACAGGCGGACATCTTGTGTGTTCTAAGGACACCTCCATTTTAATTACGAACAGTACGAACAGGTATATTGTCCTTAGGACACCCCTATTTTGATTAATTATGGACAGGCAGGCATTTTGTGTGTTCTAAGGACACCTCCATTTTAATTACGGACAGTACGAACAGGTACTATGTCCTTAGGACACTGCCATGTTGGTTAATTGAGAACACCCCGGACAGCCACGCTCTCCGCGGACACCCTGAATGCCTTTTAAAAAAAAAATAAGACACAATTATATACTAAGAACACATTTAAAATGTTATTATTGTTTAACAGTAGAAAAATTAGGGAAGAGAGGGGGAAGCAGAAACTGAAACAAATACAGGGGAATTAGAAGTTTGGACATGATGAATGGGACAGAAGGAAAGGATGGAAGTTTCATCGTACTGTTTTTCTTGGTGGGGAGGGTTTGGGGATATTTGCCTGGGACATGGAGAGGGGGAACAGGTACATGTAGGTCAGTGGTATTTAATGTTTTCTTTAGTGTGGTCCATAATGCACTCTTTTAGTTGATTGAAGTGTTGTAGTAATAAATCCATTTTCAGTTCCATTCGTTTGAGAGGATCTTCTATTATCTCTTTTGGTATATTAGTTTTATTGGTTGCCTGGTCTGTTAAAAAAAACATGTGCTAAGTACATATAAAGTAATGGTTATGAATTGGCTTATATAGAGATATGTTGTGTCTACCATTATTATCACTCTCTTCACTCATTATATTTCGTGGGAAATTCTCTTCCAGCCATTCCAAAGTACTGGACATTTCTGTGTTAAAATATATATATATATATATATTAGTTTTAGTGTACATAATACAGAAAATGCATAAGTATATGAAATAAATGTAGTGTACTTACTACTTTTTTTTACAAACTTTTGCTGATACTGCTAAGTATGCTCTTGCTTCTTGCTTTGCAGTTTCTGTGAGGTAATTCAGTTGGAGGCATATTTATTTTGTTTTGGTATATTCCAATATATTGGAAATGCGACTTCAGTGGATGGTTGGTGTCTTACATATACAGTTTCACTTCTTCTTTATTATTAAATGTAATGTATTTATGTGCTGCTTTTTGAATATGGTTGTGAGTTTTAATTGTATGATACAATAATGGAAGATACCCTCTACGCTTTTGGATAGTGCTGATGGTGACCGCGTGCGTCTGCGGACATGCGCACGGTCCGCGGCGATCAAAATCACTAGTGGGGCAGGGGGTTTAGTATTTTCTATGTTATATAAATGTAAGGTAAGGGACTCTTAGTAAACATTTGTCACATTTCCATTATCTATATTTATATTCAGTGAAAAAAACTTTGTTAAAGGGAAGTTATGGTTAAGTTGTGCTACTAAAACCTATGAAATTCAGTGAAAAAAACTTTGTTAAAGGGACGTTATGGTTAAGTTGCGCTACTAAAAACCTATGAAAATCAGTAAAAAAAAAACATTGTTAAAGGGACATTATGGTTCGAAGTAAAACCTAAAAACCCCTGAAATTCACAAGTTACGGTAAGCTAAGCAACCATAACTCGTGCCACCACCGTGCACTGCTAACACTAATACCCTGGACATCAAAGATGACATCACAAATGTCATTGATAGCATCACTGATGACATCAGATGTGCATTTACTTTTCATTAAAAGTCTGTACAAGGGATTCTTATTATAATGTTGACAAAAAAAGTGTCAAGGATCATTGGAATAAATATCATGAGCTACATGATGGAGGTACAATATTCATAATCTTACCATGTTGAATAGTGAAATGATAAATGCTTTCTTATTAGAATTTTGCGTACTGTGCAACATGTAATAAGTAGCTAATAAAACCTACTTCCTACATAATTTCATTATTACATACAAAACACAAAGCACAACAACACATACACATATGAGTATATACAGGGAAAGTGAAGTAAGCAAAAAACCAGCAGTAGTACCAGAAAGTGTTCATAACCTAACTGATTATCTTTATGCAGAGAAATAATTGCTCTGTTTCAAAGCGACTACTTCCCCTATGTATATGTATCACATGACGTGACTGGACCCTAAGGAAAGTAGTGTGAGTACAATGTATACAAATATGAGCATATACAGGGAAAGTACAGTAATAAAAAAAACACAGAACTATCAGAAAGTGCTGATAACCCTACTGATTATCTTCTTGCACAGAAAGGATTGCTGTCTTTCAAGCCTGTCTCTTCCTCTATGTATATGTTTCATATGATGTGACTGGACCCTAAGGGAATTACTGTAAGGACATACTTGAAGGATAAATCTACAAATATAATACCTTTAGAATTTTTAGTCCCTGACTGTTACTGAAGAAAACCATGTGTCCTAGATACGTCAGTAAAGGAAAAAAGGGGTAGCCACACATGTGATGTCAACAGTGATGTCATCAATGACATTTGTGATGTCATCTTTGATGTCCTAGGTGTTAGTCTTAGCAGTGCATGGTGGTGGCATGAGTTATGGTTGCTTAGCTTACCATATCTTGCGAATTTCAGGGGTTTTGGGGTTTTACTTCGAACCATAATGTCCCTTTAACAAAGTTTTTTTAACTGATTTTCATTGGTTTATAGTAGCGCAACTTAACCATAATATGTCCCTTTAACTAAGTTTTTTTCACCGAATATATATATATATATATATATATATAATTACACGTAGTAATATATAAAGTGTAGTTATGGTTAAGTTGCTAAACTCATAATATGAAGAGCACTATTTCGGCAGATTATAAATTCGCTCCCCCTGGAAGAATCCTCACCAAACTTTGCAAAAACAGTATATGGGCGGCTTTACATTTTTTTGACAAGTTGGGTGAGGTTTTGTGCAGGGGGGGCAAAGTTATAGGGGGCTCCCAAATGTTTATTTTTTTTCCTTTCAACTGAATGGGGAAAAACTTTGCACATGGCTACAGCCCAATCGTCTAGACGGATTTTCACCAAATTTGCTGCAGGAGAGGGGGCTTGGGTAACAAAGCGTGCTTTTGTGTGTTTGGTGGAAATCCGACCAGCACTTTTGTTGCAAATTACTGAAATGTACGTCCCATTTCCCTGTCATTTCCCTGTCATTGGCCTGCGGTACGCCGTTATGTCGGCGAACATTGACAAACACTGTCGCGGCCGGTTGTTGGCGGGAGGGAAGCGTGCAGTGCATCAAAGTTTTTGGGAAATGATGCAATGGTGTATCGGAGGACAGTGCGGCGGCCGAAGGTTCTGGGAAATGAACCGTAGGCCATGTGTTGATGTGTTGGTGGCAATAAGGGAGAGAACAGGTGGGGAAGTGAGAAGTGCTTCATGTCACATATGAAGGTAGGTGGAAGAAGATGGAGGAGTGCCTGCTGTTTTTGTGTGTACTGCATCAAGTCGCATGTAGCTAGACAGGCGAGTACTTTGTGTGGTGATTGGAGGCCGGTGTCATAACGGCCCGGAAGCTTCTGCCATGACCTTTTTGCTGTGACCTCTTTCCGTGGTGAGTGGTGGTAGATCAATTTTAGAAGGGGAATGAATTGCACATGACATATGTTGGATGGGAGCGTGGGTGCCTGTGCTATGTGGATGGAATGCGGTAGTTGGGCACATGGTAGTATGCATGGGTGTAGGAAGTTGCATTGGATCTGTGGAAGGATTAGACTATTGGGTGCATGGGCACAGGCCGTAGACCATAGGGCATGCACTGAAGTGCGTAGGGCTTGAGCATACCCACCGCAGTAATGCAAGTGTTGGTCTGCATTTGGTACAGGGTGGTGCTTGCATAGTGCGGTGTGTGCACATTGGTTGCAGTAGGCCAGTGGTACAAACCGAATGTGGGTAGTTTGGCAGTTACACAATAGTTTGGGAATGGAAGTGGGGACGGCCATAGTATGTGAATGAAAGTGCACAGGGGTGCAGTGAGTGTTTTCTTTCTACATTATGGTAACTGGTGCAATGTGTTGCTGCATAGTTCCATTGCTGTGTGCAGGTTGGGTAGAAGTGCTGGTGGTAGTGCTGTGTATGTAGATAGTCAAAGTTGGTGACATGGTGAAATGGATGGTGCCATTAGGTAGCAGTGAAAGTGTTGAATGCCTAGACGGTTGGGTGCATGGCTGAAGGCCGTAGGCCATAGGCCATACACTCAAGAGGCTAGGACTTTAGGACACACAGTAATGCATGTTGGATTCTGCAGCAGTTAGTGGGTGGTGACCTGTAAAGAATGGGTGTGGAGCACATTTCAGACACAATAGAGTAGGATAAGTGAGCTGCATGTTTGGTATTGCAGGTTAGGACACTGTTACAACATGGTAAACTTTTTGATGTGCACTTGGCGATGGTGCTGTGAAAAGTCATGGTATGGGCACTGGGCGCTGGGTTTGCATACTGTTAGTATGGAAGAGGATATGGTAGAAGTACACCTTAATTATGCTTGGTTACTATGCTGTGTGTTGAATTTTTGAAGTAGGGCCAATATTTTGAAAAAGTTGTGGTTAGGTTGGTAGTGACACACTACTTTGTGAATGGGTGTGGGTAGGGGTAGTGGACACTGTGGTATGTTTGTGGATTCTGCTGATAGCGACCTGTTTTGGTGAATGGGTGCAATGCAGAGGTTCAGTATGTAATTGGTGGATGCATGTGCAGGATGGGTAGGAGTGCTGGTGGCAGTGGTGTGTATGTGGATTGGCGTAGTTGGTGATATGGTGAAATGCATGGTGCCATTACATTGTGGGTAGTTTGGCAGTGACACAATAGTTTGGTAATGGAAGTGGGGAGGGCCATAGTATGTTCATGAAAGTGCACAGGGCTGCAGGAAAGAGTGTTTTATTTCTACATTATGGTAACTGGTGAAATTTGTTGCTGCATAGTTCCATTGCTGTGTGCAGGTTGGGTAGAAGTGCTGGTGGTAGTGCTGTGTATGTAGATAGTCAAAGATGGTGACATGGTGAAATGGATGGTGCTATTATGTAGCAGTGAGAGTGTTGAAGGCCTAGACTGTTGGGTGCATGGCCAAAGGCCGTAAACTGCATGCCATGCACTCAAGAGGCTAGGACTTTAGGACACACACGGCAGTAATGCATTTTGGATTCTGCAGCAGTTAAAGGGTGGTGACCTGTACAGAATGGGTGTGGAGCACATTTCAGACTCAAATGAGCAGGAGAAGTGAGCTTCCATCCATGCATGTTTGGTTTTGCAGGTTTGGACACTGTTACAACATGGTAACATTGTTGCTGTGTAGTTGGCGATGGTGCTGTGAAAAGTCATGCAGTGTGGGCACTGTGTGCTGGGTTTGCATACTGTCAGTATGGAAGAAGATATGGTACAAGTGCACCTTAATTGTGCTTGGTTACTATCCTGTGTGCTGAATTGTTAAAGTAGGGCCTATGTTGTAAAAAAGTTGTGGTTAGGTTTGTCGCAATACTTTGTGAATGGGTGTGGGTAGGGGTGGTGGAGGCTGTGGTATGTTTGTGGATTCTGCTGATACCGACCTGTTTTTGTAAATGGGTGCAATGCAGATGTTCAGTATGTGATTGGTGGATGCGTGTGCAGGTTGGGTAGGAGTGCTGGTGTGTATGTGGATTGGCGTAGTTGATATGGTGAAATGCATGGTGCCATTACGTTGCAGTGCCTGTTTTCAAAGCCTAGCTTATTGGGTGCATGGCCGAAAGCCGTAGGCCGTAAGCCATGCATTGAAGAGCCTAGGACTTGAGGAACCCCACGCCACTAATGCTATTTTGACTATGTATCTGGTAGAGGGTGATGACCTGAAAAGAATAGTTGTGGAGTACATTTCAGATGCCATAGAGCAGCAAAGGTGAGCTGGCAGGTGTGTATGTTTGGTTGGTTCCCCAGGTGAAGTCGCTGGTACAACATGGTAAAGTTTTGGATGTGTGATTGGAGATGGTTTAATGAAAATACACACAGTGTGGGCACTGGGGGCAGTGTGTACATAATGGCAGTATGGCAGAGGGTATGGTTGAAGTGTAGCTTGTATGGGTTCTTTACAGTGCTGTGTGCAGATTTGTTGAAGTAGGTCCAATGTTGTGAAAATGTTGTGGTTAGGTTGGTAGTGACACAATACTTTGTGAATGGCAGTGGGTAGGGGTGATGGAGGCTGTGGTATGTTTGTGGATGCTGCTAATTGTGACCTGTTTTTGTGAATGTGTGTTTTATGGTGTAAGGGAGTTGGGTTGAAGTGCTGCTATGTATGTTACATTTGTGCAAAATGTTAGCTGCCCACATGGTTGCATGCATGGATTCATAGTGTTGTGCTGGATGTGGGCAATGGTGGACTGTTGTGTGCATGGCGAAAGGTGTGCTTGGTGTGCCAAAGGATCATTGTGGATGCTGAAATAGGGCATCCTGTAGGAAAATGTACTGGTGGTTGGGCTTTCGAAGCAAATGGAAAATGCTCTCAGAGTGTTTAACTGGAAATATGGAGTTATGTACAGAAAAGATAGAGTGCAATGCTGAGGTTCAGTATGTGATTGGCGCAGGCATTTTCAAAATGTTATAGTCGCCAATAGGCACCACTAAGTGAGTGTTGGAAAATTTGAGTGCAAAGGGAAGAAGTATTGTGTCTGCTTTAATGGGGCGTGGCCCTAGCTGTAGCTGGGAAAGCGCACGTGCCACATCATGGCCTTCTGAGCATGGAGCCTTCCCAAATTGAACTGTGGGGATTCTCCAATGAGGATTCGAGGGTGTGGTTCACCGGAAGGGGCAGTGACATATTTATCCAAAGTTCGATACAGTGAGGTTGGCAGAGATGGACAGACAGCGAGTGCTTATAGTCGGTGATACCTTTGTGCACAATCTGCTCAGGTATGCTGTGCAAAGAGGCTTCGATAATGACTTTCAGTTGGAAGGCGTGCAGGCGTTTTGGGCACAGTTTATGAGCGGATCTCCTTTGCAAATGTGTGGCCTCTGTTGGTACTTTAGATGTGGTTGTCGTGCATTTTGGAGGACTACATTTGGGGCACACATTTGCTTGCTAACTTAAAGAAGTTGATGGCAGCCGTGATGCAGATATTTCCTACTGCAAAAGTGATTTTCTCATTGATGACACCAAGAGGACAATGGGAGCATGCCGGTGTATGTCCACAGCCAGAGAACGGGAGATGTTGGATGAACAGAAGCATGTGCGACTTTATGTGCAGTGCTGGGATGTTCTGCACCGACTACGAAAGTCTTAATAACCAGCAAGATTTCCAGTGGTTTCAAGGAAATGCCATTTCTTTGACCTCCATTGGCAATGCTGTCGTGTTTGCCACTCCGCACGAAGGAAGCAGAGAATTCTGTAGAAGTGTAAGATAAGCATTCATCTTCAGTGGGAGTAAAATGTCAGGAGGAGAAGCAAAAGAGAGAAAAACAAGAAACAAAAATGTATGAATGCAAATACATAACAAAAACACAACAAAAAGAAATATATATATATAAGTGTTTTTAGAGACAATCCTAAAGACACAATCTCCACCCCTGTTTCACATTTTGCCCTCAACACCCCCTTAACCCACTCCCCCTCCAGTTTCTAGCATGGTAATGCCGTGGATTCCGCTGGACTTTGAGGATCAGACGTGGCAAATCCGGTTCTTTTTAGGATGGCAGCTATGGCATATGGCATTGGCCCTGTAGAGGCTAGGTCATTGGGCAATGTGGTTGCTGGTTGTGGTGTGTACACAAACACTGTGACAGAAGGTCT
Source organism: Ambystoma mexicanum (assembly GCF_040938575.1). Taxonomy (NCBI): domain Eukaryota; kingdom Metazoa; phylum Chordata; class Amphibia; order Caudata; family Ambystomatidae; genus Ambystoma; species Ambystoma mexicanum. The sequence continues at coordinate 395,133,256 of NC_090936.1, forward strand.
GTTTGTACTGATAAATGTAGGAGGCCATGGTGAAAGTGTGCAAGGTAAGGGGCATGCATCCTGTTTGTTTGCATGCACCGCACGCACTCGCTTAACGTTGCTAATATAAATTCCCTGCTGCTTTTGTGGGATCACTTTTCTGACATTTGTAGTACATACATTACAGTGGGAAGACCATATTGTGAAGTGTACAAGGTACGTGGCAGGCATCATGTTGTGATGAATGCAGTGTGTGCATTATATGATATGATATGCTATTGTATGTTGCGCCATTTGTATTGCGCCTACATACAAATGTGTGAAGGCGCTCCGAGGAAAGGGAGGCGGCATGGAGGCCACACAGAGACATTGATTCCTCTAGGCCAGCTGACATTGAGAGTGCACAAGAGAATGGGAATGGAGGGGAAACTGCATTACATGGGAACAATAAAAAATAGAAATAGCTGCAACTACGGCTGGTGCTGGCAATTGCAAGGATAAGTGTAGACATCAATTGGTGGCTGGACTATTAGGGGTGTAGACAACAGTCCCCAAATGTGGGGTTTGGTAGGAAGCCAGTGCAGGGCTGGAACTCTAGGGAGGGAGGTGGCCTGGGGCACAGATTATAGGGTGTGTAGGAAACCAGTGCACAATACTGTTTAGCCAGGAAGTGAGTAGGGGAGAGGAGGGGAAAAAAAAGAAGCACATGGAAAGGTGTTCAGGTGCTTTCAGACCCTACAATGCTTCTCCTCAAGGTCCAGGGAGAAAGAGAGCATGTTCCACAGGGAGGCCCCAGCAGAAGAAACACATCTACCACCATCTGGTTGTGTGTAGAAGCAACTGACCCTGAGGGAGTATGAGGCGGATGAGGAAAGAGCTGGAGCAAGCAGATATTTAGGAAGTGAGAGTGCAAGGTATTGAGATCCTAGGGACCAGATGGCCTTCTGCATAATGCACAGGGCTTTTATTTTATTGTTCGCAGCCACTTTGAGCAATTGCAGACAGTTTGGTCCAGCAGAGATACGATCCCTGCCGTTCAGGCCAAGGACAAGCTATGCACTCCTCTTATGGATGAGTTGCTGAGGGCGCAGAGTAGAAGCAGGCCGATTTAAAAAGAGCCCGTGGCAACAGTGCAGTGTACAAAGCACCACAGCCATGCAGACACTGACCTTTTGGAAAGTGACTGTAGGTTGCTAAGATACATTTAGTGGTGGTGTTAGTGCCTTCTTTTTACTAATTATGTAGTAGGTGGGCTAGTGGGGAACAATTTACATAGCATTGTCGGAAGGAAAGAACAGAGTTCCTGTTTCGCTAATATAGTGTATGATATGGGTAAATGAAAACGTTGCAAGCTCTTACCAACAAATTGCCACTTCATGGTATGAGATTGGAGGTACATCAGTATGCTTTTCTACACATGTAGTGGACGCTTAGAGGCAGATATCATGCACAGTGGCACTTATAACAGAGTTTTGAACATACTGCATTAAAAAATGTCATACCTTTCTTTTGTGGGGATGGGTGCTTATGTGGATGAATGTGCATGTATAACTCCTGCAATGTTTCACTGAACTTTCCACTGGACGTGATTTCCAATAACAGAACACATGCAGGCTGATTTTGTAACGGTACGTATGAAGTTTTGTGGAGAACTGACATTGTAAGATGCTGAAGTCTGGGTGGGCATTGGTGGATGCGTGTGTGAGTACTTAGCAATATCTATTAAGGGCGTGCTGGGAGGAGGATAGTGGGAAGGGAAGAAGGACTGTTCATGATTTACTGGGTCCTGGCCCTCATGATACTTTGCGAGGCGCACATGCTACATCTGCAATTTTGAACATGCTAGCCAATGGAAATGCGATTGTTGCAATTGTCCAATCAGGTGGTTATAGTGTGCATCAAAGGAAAGAGCAGCCATATTTTGTTTCATTACTCTGTGTAGTGAGGCTGGCAGAGATGGCTAGACACACAGTTGCCATAGTGGGTGATTGCTTTGTGATAGATCTGCTCCAGTCTGCTGTGTAAAGAGGCCTTAATGGCAATTTGAAGTTGGAGGAAGTGGGGACTTTGTGGTGCGGTGTCGCTGTCCATACTTTCGGCCAATTGCTTGCAGAATGTCGAGTGGCCACTTTAGGTACTGTACACGTTGTGGTAGTGCACTATGGAGCACTGCTTTTGGGTTCCATAGCTTGTGCAAGTGTGTACCGTCAACTCATTAATATGATGAAAGAAGTACAGCGCATTTTTGCCAATGCGAAGGTGCTTTTCTCATGTATACCACCAAGTTCAGTATATAACTATCCCAATGAATGTTGTCGACAGCCAGAGGTGGGATGGTGTCTTATCAACAGAAGCATGTGTAACTTTTTACTTGCTGCCGGGATGTACTCCTGTGACAATGACAACATTGGTTATCTATATGTGCACCTTCTCAATGGAAATGGCATTTCATTGTCGCCCAGTGGCAATGATATTTGGTTTTCCAATCTACAGGCTGCACTGAAAACGCTATTGTAAGAATGTGAGGTGCAGTGCAACAAATAACAACAATTATAGAAGCCTTAAAAAGAGTTATTACTGTGGAAGCTATTTAAAAAAATAAAAAACCTGTTTTTTAAGAGCCACCAATACAAAGGACATCCCCTACCGTGGTTGACATTTATTCCCCTACTCCCGTGCACGCACACCTGGAAAAGTCTGCGGACATCGCAACAGTTGCAGGGTTGTACGTGTAACATACCCCCCTTTTGCACATGGCCACCTTCTATTTGGGAATGTGGAGGACACAGGATTGTGCAATATGCTTTCTGTGTGTGGCGTGCACGCATAGATTGTGATATGCAGTATATTTGTTGACCTAAATGCAGAGGGTGAGCTTATGGCTGTGTGTTGTACGAGCCACAGCGTATGCTTTGTGGGTGAATTGCACATACATTACTTGACAGTGGATGGAAAACAGAGTCCGGTGGGAGTTATGTGTGGAGTGTATCATGTGTGTTTGTATGTGTATGGTGCACCTACAATGAAGGGATTGCTTTTGGTTTGTCTGTGTGAGACTTTGGTGACGCTCAAACATGACGATATTATTGTTGTTGATTGTGGAGGGACAAATTAACACCATGTGACACGATTTTCAGTGCCGTTTGTGCTGAGGGAAGCAGTAGGCCAGGTAATGCTTCTGTTTCTGATCTCCTGCATAATCGTGTATCCCATTATGCAGACACCAATGTCTGCATGTGTGTTATTTTTGATTTGGTCCAGAAATAGAAAAAGCGCAGTACATTGTGAAGAAGTGCATTTGTGTCTTTTTACAACTTGTGCAATTGTTGTACTGTACAAATGGGAATCTATTGTTTCATAGCACTAACAATTTTCCCAACAAATAGCGTTCCTGTTGATATTACTGCATTTCCGGATTCTGCACACTCTACACACATTGCCTTGGGGCTCTTTTTGGAAGAATAGGAATAATGTGTGTGCTTGCTGTTGTGCACTTGCGCTCTTGAAAACACGCTGCAACACGCATAACCATCTGTTTCAACAGCCACCCATTTCTACCTGTTTCCACTGCAGTATTTTCCACAGTACCACTGTTCCTTCACTTTAGCACACAATTATGTGGAGGGTATATGATGCACATAGTACTGCCTCCCTTCATTGCTACTTACATTGTGACACTCTCAAAGGAGCTTTATATCATAATCAGTCACAATAAATATTGCTAAAGCGACGTTATGGTGAAGGTGCGGTACTACAAACATAGCATCATTTCTAAATACACTATGCTAAAGCAACGTTATGTTTACAGTGCCCTAATAAAAAACTATGAAATTCATTAACAAAAAATGTTGTTAAAGGGACGTTATGGTTAAAGTGCACTAGCAAAAACCTATGAAATTCAGTGGAAAAACATTCTTACAGGGACGTTATGGTTACAGGTCAAACCGAAACACCCCAAAAATTCACCAGTTATGGTAAGCTAAGCAACCATAACACGTGCCAACACTGTGCTCTGCTAAGACTAACACCCATGACATCAAAGATGACATCATAAATATCATTGATGACATCACATGTCTTGCTCCCTCTTTTTTTGTTCACTGACATATGTAGTGCAGGTGGTTTTCTTCACAGAGAGTCAAGACGTAAACATGGAAAAGGTACTATGTTTGCAGACCTTACCCTTGTCATATGTTCTTACACTAATGTTGTAAGGGTTCTGTGACAGCATGTGATACTTGTACATACGGGAAGAAGCAGGCCTGCAACAGAGCAATCATTTGTGTGCATAAAGATAACAAGTTAGGTTAAGAACACTTTCTGGTACTACTCCTGCTTTGTTGTCTACTGTATTTTCCCTGTATATGGGCATATTGGTGTGCATTGTGGTCTCTTTGTGTTTTGTGTGTAGTAGTAGAACTATGTTGTAAGTGAGGCGCTTTTAGCTACTTATTACATTTTTCACAGTACGCAACACTGTGACACAAAAGCATTCTGCATTTTACCATCCAATGTGGCAAAAATATCAATATTGATCGTATGTGGTGAATGCTGAAGACAATGCGTATGTTTCTGATTGAGTTGGCTCCCAGACTGGAAAGAACTCTGTACTGCAATGGTGTTCATAGCAATGGATTGTGCAATTAATTATTTATCTTATGATAATTCTCCGAATGGCCGCTGATAGTTTTCTGCGAACATTATAATGAGAATCCCTTGTGCAGGCGTTTAATGAAAAGTTACTACACATGTGATGTCATCAATGACAATTGAGATGTCATCTTTGATGCCATGGGTGTTAGTCTTAGCATAGCACAGTGCTGGCGTGAGTTATGGTTGCTTAGCTTACCATAACTGGCGAATTTGTGGGCTGTTTCGGTTATACCTGTAACCATAACGTCCCTGTAGGAACGTTTTTCCATTGAATTTGCCAGTTATAGTAAGGTACGCAACCATAACTCACGCTACTACTGAGCACTGTAAGGACTAACATCCATGGCCTCAAATATGACATCACAAGTCGTAAAAAGGCACAAATACACTTCTTCAAAATGTGCTGTGCTTTCTCAATTTCTGGACCAAATCAAAAATAACACGCCGACATGGGTGTCTGCGTACTGGGATAAAAAAATGATGCAGGAGATTGGAAACAGACGCATCTCCTGGCCAAGTGCCTCCTTTAGCGCAGATGGCACTGAAAATCATGTTACATTTTGTCCAATTTTCCCTCCGCAATGAACAACAACAATATTGTCGTGATCGCGCGTCACCAAAGTCCCACATAGACAAACCAAAATCAATCAATTCAGTGTAGGTACTTCATACGCGCACAAATCCACATGATACAATCCACAATCAGCTCCCACTGGACTCTGTTTTCCATTCACTGTGAAGTAATATATGTAGAACTCTCCCACAAAGCATACGCTTTGGCTCATGCAATACACAGTCATAAACACACCCTCTGCATTCTGCTCCACAAATATACCGTGTACCACAGTGTGTGTGTGCACTCCACACCCAGAAATCTTATTGAGCAATTCTGTGGCCTCTACAGGCCCAAATGTATGGTGGCCAGGTGCAAAAGGGGCGTATGTCACACATGCAACCCTGCAACTGTTGCAATGTCCGCTGACTTTTCCAAGTGTGTGCCAGCGGGAAAAGAGCCATTTTGTATATTTTATTAAAGGTGCTTCCGTAGAAACATTTTATTTTTGGGTTTTTGTTAGTATTTTTGTTTGTTGTATCTCGCCTCACATTCTTACAATAGCGTCTTCAGTGCAGCCTGTAGAATGGAAAACAAAATGTCATTGCCACTGGGCGACAATGAAATGCCATTTCCATTGAGAAGATGCACATATCGATAACCAATTATGTCATTCTCACAGGAGTGCATCCCGGCAGCACGCAAGAAGTTACACATGCTTCTGTTGTTAAGACTCCTTCCGAACTCTGGCTGCCGAGAATATTCATTGGAATAGTTGTATACTGGACTTTGTGGTATACATGAGAAAAGCACCTTTGCAGTTGGAAAAATGTGCTTCACTGCTTTCATCATCTTTTTGAGTTAATGGTACTCACTTGAACAAGCTATGGAAACCAAAATCAGTGCTCCAAAGTACAGGACCTCAACGTGTACAGTAGCAAAAGCTGCCACTCATTGACATTCAGCAAGCAAATGGTCCAAAGTACGGACAGCGACAACACACCACAAAATGTCCACATCCTCCAAATTGAAATTGGCATTAAAGCCTCTTTCCACGACATACTGGAGCAGATCTACCACAAAGGGATCACCCATTATGAAAACTGTGCATCTCGCCATCTCTGCCAGTCTCACTACAGAGTAATGAAACAAAATATGGCTGCCCTTTCCTGTGACGCACACTCTGACCACCTCATTGGACAATTTGCACAGTTGCATTTCCATTGGCCAACATGCTGAGAAAAGCAGATTGTGGCACGTGCACTCTCCATGTAACAGTAGCACGTCTGTACAACAGTGCCCTGCGTACACACCACACCCAGAAATGTTGTTGGGCAATCCCTCAGCCTACACAATCACATTTCCATAGCCACCGGCCTGACAATCCCCGGATGAGGCTTTCATGCTGCGTGCATGAGTGGGGGAAGAAATGTCAAGTGAAGGTAAGGGCTTTCGTTTGTAGCGGTGGCTCTGAAAGGAGCCGTTGTGTTTTTTTTGTTTTGTTTTGTTATTATCTGCTTCCACACAAAGAGCGCGTGTTCGGTTTCATACAGATGTGTGTTTTATTTTCATCCTCAGAATCTGACAGGAACCTTTTGAGTGCATCTTGGAGATGGGCAAACAAAACAGCATTACCAATGCATGACAAAGAAATGCCATATCATTGGAATAACTCTGCATTTGCAGAACTAATCATGTCATTGTTACAAAAAAACAAGTCACAAGCGGACAAAAAAATCAGACATGCTTCCGTTAATCAGACACCTTCCAACTTCTACCTGGGTGCAACTGCCTATATAAGTGGTCCATTTTGTTGTTGGTGCTATGGTGGACAAAACCACCTGAGCAGTGGGAAAAAGCCTCTTCACTGCATTCATCAGCCTCTTCAGTCGATGAAGGAAACATAAACAAGACACGTAACCCAATTGCAACCTGCCACAGAGCCTGACAACAACATGCACAGTAGTGGAACTGCTTATCGGCTAAACGAAGGTCATCGACAGCGCACCACAATGTGTCCACTGCTTTCAAATGGAAATTGCCATGAAAGTTTCTTTCCTGGGCATACTTGTGCACATCTATCACAAAGGCAACACAATGGCCCTCATTACGACCCTGGCGGAAAGTGACTGACCGGACCGCCACAGCGCAAATAGCGTTTCCGTCATTGTACGAAGGAGCAAAGTGCGGCCCATTCCGACCCATCGGGCACGAGCACCACGGCATGGCGGAAGTGCAAAGTCCGCGATGGCGGAAAAGACCCCAAAACGGCCCACACCGCCGCCGTACGGCGCCCTAGGTGCAATACCGCCACCCATCACAGCGGACACCGCAGTGTGCGCCTACCGGAAAGTACGGTGACCGGAAATATACGGAAACGGAAGTTAAAACATGGGCCCGGAACGGGAAACATCCCGCGTACACCTATAAAACCACTAAAACCACACAACCACTAAAAACACTACCCTGAGACACACCCCAACCCGTCATCCACCCTAGCGAAACCAAGAAAAATGGGAAAAGTAGCGAAGAAAGCGTGCGACCGCAAGCGGCAGGTCCACTTCTCCCGTGAGGAACTCACCGTGCTAACAGAGACCCTCCAGGAGAATGCTGCCGTCGTCTTCTGCACACAAATGACCAGGACGGCACTTGCAAACAAGAAGGCCATATGGGCTCTGGTGGCACAGCGGGTAAGTGCGGTGGGGACCGCACCCCGCACCCCACAGCAATGCCGAAAGCGATGGGACGACCTGCGGATACGCGTCCGCAGCATACTCTCTGCCAACCGCAACATTGCCACAGCCACCGGGGGAGGTCCTGAATCACCCATCAAGTTGACCCCCTGGGAAGAAATCTGTGCCTCCACCATCGGAATGGAGAGCATAGAGGGAGTCGGAGGGATGGAGAAAGGAGTGCAGACATCCGAAGATTCAGGTAGGTGGGCCAGATAAAACAATGCCAAATCCACAAAGTCCAACCATGTGAAGTACCATGTGTCCACATAGTGCAACAGAAACACATGTCCAGGAGAACGTCCACACACATCGGCCTGATAGCGCACGTTAAAACCCACAATAAATACATAAATAATTAAAAACCCCTAAAACACGCACTACACGTGCAGCAGGCACACCCTAACTGCAGGCTGCCAAACAACTGCACCCTCACTCCACACACAAATGAAAGCACCTCCAAGGCCCCGACCCAAATCACCCTCAGGTACCACCCCAATGCATGTGATACAATGCCATTCCAATTCCCACAGACCCATCAATAACCCTCGCCCTCCTTTACTCCACCACAGGGTCCGATCCAAACGACGAGCTACAGGACACCCCTACCAGCACACCTGCAAAGAGGGCCAAGACCAACGGCCAAAGACCCTCCACCTCAGCTGCACGCATCAAGACACGGCAGCAGCACAAATCAGGTGGCAGCACAGAGGAGGGAACATCAACAGGCACCCCAGCAGCCAGCATGCCCACACCACCACCACCACAGGTCCCCCCAACGGATGCCACAGAAGGCACTGCCTCTGGTGGCAGCAGCACCATAGGTGACACCCCATTGATGGCAGCATGCTCCGACACAGAAGACGGGGATGTCGAAGACAGATCCATCCATGACCTGTCCCAATCCCCCTGTCTGTCCCATCCCGTACAACATGAGGATACCACGCAGGGGCACCCACAAGACGACGACTGGCCATCCCCCACAAGCCCTGTGGCAAGGCAACATGAGGTCAACAGCCCCTCTGTGACACCCCCGCAAATGGCCATGGCCCAGCAGAGGCAACAGTCCCTCGACCAGTTAATCGTGCAACAGCAGCAACTGGCCACGCTCCTCAAGGACCATGCCGATGAATGTGGGGGCACTAAGGCAGACATAGAAACATCAACTGAGACACTTAGGGCAGAAATGGAGAGAGGTACAGAGACACTAAGGGCACAAATGGAGAGTAGCACCGAGAGCCTGGGAGTCCAAATGGAGAGAAGCACCGAGAGCCTGAGGGGGGAACTGCATGCGACGTCCAAGGACGTATGTGCCGAACTTGCCGCAGTGCGCCGTGTGCTCACTGAGCTCTCGCAAACCCTTAGGGACATGCATGGACGTGAGCAGGCAGAGACATCATCCGTTGCAAGTTCCGTCCAGGGCAGCCCCCAACGTAGATCTGGGAGGAACCTGCGCTCCACAGGCAGGGGTGCCCCTGATACCCGCAGAGGGGGCTTGCAATAGCGACTGCCCACTGACAATGAGCATCTTTGGACACTGGTGTTCGGGGGGGAGGTAGGAGGGTGGAGGGGGTGTGTTGGGCTCACTTGGGTGGCGGGTCGATAGGGTGTTCAACATGATATCACATATGCCATAAACAGTGCACGATCAACCAATGAGATGTGTGGACATTGATCTTTGTGTACTAGGCCATCATAGGCGTACAGTCCATATTGTGCATGTCCCAGACACACACAGTGCCACGAGTCCCGTGTCCATGTATCAGCCACCAGGCGTGAGTGCTAGAAGCATACATCAATGAGATGCTGACGAATGTCACGGCCCTCCGGTGCCTCGCAGACTCCTTGAGGTGCTGCCACATCCCCGCCCTCATCATGACCATCATCAGGTGCTTGCAGTTCTGCGTCAGGGGGCATGGGCACATTTCTACGTACGCACATGTTGTGGAGCATGACACATGCCATCACCATCTTTGCAACCTTCTCATGGCGGTACAGGAGTGCCCCGCCAGACCTGCTGAGGCAGCGGAAACGACCCTTCAGTAGGCCGAATGCCTGTTCTATGACTACACGGGTACGTGAGTGGGCATGGTTGTAGTCCTCCTCATGCTGGTCCCGTGGGTTCCGGACTGGTGTGAGGAGCCATCTCTTCAGTGGATATCCAGCATCACCTGTATGTGGACGAGAAACGTATGATGTGGAATGCCATTGCTACGTACGCACACCCCCCACCCCCCTTCCTGCCAGGTCATTGCCGAATCACATACCCCACATTATCATGCATGTAATGAGACTCACCGAGTAGCCAGGATCTGTTCCCTGCGTGTCGCTCCATGTAGCGTGGTATTGTAGAGTTCCTCAAGACCATAGAATCATGGGTTGATCCAGGGAATCGGGCACAACAATGTGTAATGATCCTGTTGGAGTCACACACCATTTGTACATTCAGAGAATGAAATTGTTTTCGGTTGCGGTACTGGGCCTCCATGGCATGTGGGACGACCAATTCCACATGGGTGCAGTCGATGGCACCAATGCAACCCGGTATGCCGGCAAGTGCATGGAATCCCACTTTTGTGTTGGTAATTTCCTGCTCCGAGCGTGGTAGGGAGATGTAGTCGTCTGCGTGCTGCAGGAGGGCATCGAGCACTTGCAATAGTGTCCGTGAGAACAGTGGCTGAGAAATGCCATGCAACTGTCCGACTGTGTGCTGGTAGGTGCCTGTGGCCAGGAAGTGGAGTACAGACACCACCTTCAGTAGGGGTGGGATGGCGGTTGGGCTATCTATCATGCTGACAAGGTCAGCCTGTGTCATGTCCACAATGGCGGCTATGGTGTCCCGGTCCAGACGGTAGAGGGTGTGGATCTGCTCATCAGTGAGGTTGAACGGATGTGCTCGGAGGCGTGGGAATGCGGGCTGCCTGCGTGGTGGTAGTGGCTGTGCTGGCGGCCCTTGCTGGCCCTGCCTTGCCCTCCTCCTCCTCCTGCGTCTCCTCCGTGCGGCCGGTTGTAGTTGGTGTTCGTCTTCTTCCTGGAGTTGGAGTACTTGCAGTGCTATCAGGTCCCCCAGGGCCAACATCGCGAGTCCTGCCGGTAGCATTTCGGAGTGGGTGTGGTTGTGGGAGGAGACTGGCTGTGCAATTTATGTGTTTTCAGGCTGTATGGCCTCCACCTGTGGTGATTCATTCCACCTGTGCAAACTGCTCTCCCCTTTGGCCGAGCACGTCCCGCACACAACGCTGCAATTCGGGGAATGGCATCTTGCTATTGCAATCATGTATTTGTACCCGATGGCCGTGTAACATTGGTTGATATGTTCATTCTGCTATGGTCCCATTGTTTCACATACTATCTGTGCAGTCGCGAACAGACTTGTGAAGGGTCAGTGGTACGTAGTACTCGAGTAACGGTGGGCCCTCATGCATCACTGTACCGAGTTGCAACGACGGGCGGGGCGTCCCATTTGTTGGTGAAGGCAGTTGCCATTTTCACACACAGCCGCACTAGATGGATTAATTAGTGATTTCAAACGGCCACAGATGCTTCTTCGACGTGATGTTGCAAATGAGGAATTCGAAGGGCGGCGCTTTCGGTTTTCAGCTAGCGGCGGGGAAATGCCCACAGGTCTGACTGCAAATATAACGTACTATTGTTCAATGTCCTTGGGACAGGGGCCATGGCGAGGATGCAATGATTGATATGAATGGTTTGGGATGCGCAATAGCGACGTGGGCGATGAGGCCGGACGTTCCCAAATACATGTTACTTCACAACACTGGCATTACGGGCTGGGGCACTGTGGATTTTGCAGGCTGCATAACGCACAGACTCAATGGATATTTCTAATGTTATGTGAGTAGATATTCAGGCGTTTTGATCCCGGGATGAGGGAATGATGAATGGATGCATGGGCAGGTGATTTGATACAGAGTTTGCCATGTACAGGGCTTCTTGGAATCTATCTGCCTCCCCTGCGCTATGTGATGCAGGGCTGCCATAGTGGGACCATCGTCTATCTGGCCTTGTTGAGCCCTCCCTGTCTCGACGCGCCCTCAGACACTTGTGTCCATGCACGTTACCAATCCCATCTGATGGATTCTGTTTTGACAGACGCATGCACAGGTACACTCGTTTGTGAAGGTGTTTACACCTCGATATAGATAGTTATGAGTCGCAAGTGGTTTTTGGGTGGTGATGAACCTTTGGAGTGGGCTAGCATGCATATGGCTGTGGATTTAGTGTGATCATTGAAGTGAGTTGTTCGAATGTAGTTCTGATGGCCATTCTGTTCTTTTTCTTTTCTTTTGGTTGACAGGTATCTCCTCCCCTTTTGCCACTGCCATCTGTATGCCACTCCTGCAGATGGCTTTTACTCCCGACACCTGCTGCTTCGTGTTAATCAGTGGAGCAGCATTACGATCTTATGGGACGATCGCCAATGGGCCACATGCCCTTACGCAGTACTGGTGGCTCGGAGCAACATTTCGGCCTTTCAGCTGGACTAGTGCCTCCCCATTGGGACGGCCCTGCGGTTCTGTGCGCTTCCATGTTGCCTTTTCGTACGTGAATGTGGCTCTGTGTACCATGATGGAACAGGGCGTCACACAAGTAGTGGCTGGTCATTTCTTGCGGATGCAGCCCACAATGGTGAAATGTGTTTTGGAGTTCATGGCCTGATGGCTGTATGGGCTTGGTGATTTTGTTGTGCATTAAATTTCTATTCTGATTTGGCCCGTGTAACGTTCTTCTTTGCAAGTGATGTGGCATATTCCTATTTGGGGAGCGATGTATTGTGAGGAGATCTGCATTGGGTTCCAGCTTCGGAGTTTAGTTGCGTGGTACTGTACTGGACGCGTTTGCCTACGAAGCCCGTGAGGTCAGGGATGGGGGCTGCCAATATGACTGTTTGAATGTTGTCATGCTCAGGGGCGGGGGATTGGGTTTTGTGTAACAGATGCCGGTCAGCCAGGTGGACTGGTGGAATGATGTGATTTTCAGAATATTGCTGGTCACAGGTGCCTGTGTTTGCGTGCGTTTCTTGGTGGGGGACTGTGGTCATGTCCATTGGGATGGCTTCTGTATTCGTGCCATCTGTGCCCTGCAGCTCCCATTGGCCCCTCTTGTGTTTCATTTGTTCGTTGGCATGCATGGGTGACTTGTACATTTCAATGGTTGCATTGTGACTTCATTGCACCTACGGGGAGTTGTACTTTGTGGGCAGGGAGCGGTGTACAGGCACTCAGTGGGGCCGTTTACGGTTGATTCGCGATGCCGTACTTCTCACCATGGCGGAATGGTTCATTCCGCCATGCTTGATGGCGTTAGGTACATGTCCGCTAGGGTCGGAATTGGCGTACCCTTGCGCCATGGTGGTGTTTACGGTTTGGCATGGCGCGCGCGCGCGTGCTTGGTGCAGTTAGCGTTGGCGTTCACTACGGTGTCGCTAATGGCTTCGTACTTTGCGGTGACGGGTCATAGTCGCACCGAGCGCTATTCGATGGCGGTATTGCATTTCCGCCATCGTTTTCCGAATTCCGCCAGGGTCGTAATGAGGGCCAATGTGTTTCTCTATGTCAGCCAGCCTCACTACTCAGAGTAATGAATACCAGTATTATCGCCCCGTCCTGTGACCCACACGATCAGTACCTGAATGGATAATCCCCACAGTGTAATTTCCATTGGCCAGCATGGTGCGAAGCACAGATTGTGGCATGTGCCCTTCCTAAAGTATCGTGAGTGCCGCACCCCAGTGAAGCACGAACACTCCTTCTGCCCTTTCCACTATCCTCTTCCCACCACGCCATTATTGGGTATTGCTAACTAGTCCCACACTCATCCACCAATGCCATCCAAGACGTCAGCATCTAATACTGTCAGTTCTGCGCAAGACCTCAGATGTACCATTACAAAATCAGCCTGCAACTGTGCTGTTATTGGAAAACAAGTCCAGTGGAAAGTTAACTCAAGCATTGCACAATTTGTGCATGCACATTCATCCATATGAGCACCCGTCACCACAAAAGAAAGGTATGAACATTGTTTTGGCACTATGTTTACAACTCTGTTATAAGTGCCTCTGCACACGATATCTGCCTCTAAGCCTCCATTACGTGTTTGAAAATCATACTGGTTTTCCTCCCATCTTCTACCATGAAGTGGCAATTTAATGGTATTTGCTTGCAACGTTTTCATTTACCCATATCATACAGTGTATTAGCGAAACAGGAACTCTCTTCTTTACTTCCAACAATGCTACAAAATGTGTTCCACAGTAACCCACCCATGAATTGTAAAAAGCTGGCACCAAAGCCACAACTAAATGTATCTTAGCAATCTAAAGTCAGTTCCCAAAAAGTCAGTGTGTGCTTGGCTGTGGTTCTTTGTACACTGCTCTATTGCCACATCCTCTTTTCAAATCTGCCAACTTCCACTCTCCGCCCTCAGCAACTCATCCATAGGAGGATTGCGCAAATTGTCCTTGGCCTGAACGCCAGTAATCATATCTTTGCTGGACAAAAATGTCTGCAATAGCTCCCAGTGGCTGCAAAGAATAAAATAAAAGCCCTTTGCATTATGCAGAAGGTCTTCTGGTCCCTGGGACCTCAATACCTTGCACTCTGACTTCCTAAATATCTGCTTGCTCCAGCTCTTCCCTCATCTGCCTCCAACTCCCTTAGGGTCAGTTGCATTTGCACGCAACCAGTTGGTGGTAGAAGTTTTTCTTCTGCTGGGGACTCCCACTGGAACATGCTCTCTGCCTCCCTGGAACTTGAGAACCATCTTAGGGTCTGAAAGCACCTCGAATCCTTTCCACGTGCTTCTTCTTTTTCCCCTCTTTTCTCTGCTCAATTCCTCCCTAAAAATGATTGTGCATTGGTTTTCTACCCACCCTATACTCTGTGCCCCAGGCCACCTCCCTCCCAACAGTTCCGCCCCTGCACTGACTTTCTGCCAAGCCCTGTATTTGGGGACTGTTTTCTGCAACCATAACAGTCCACCCACCACTTCAGGTCTACACTTATCCTTCCACTTGCCAGCACCGACCGTAGTTGCACGTATTGCTATTTTTTGTTGTTCCTATGTACTCAACTTTGCCCTGCCCTTCCCAGTCACTTACACACTCTCAATGTCACCTGGCCTAGTGGGATCAATGTCTCTGTGTGGCCTCTGTTCCACCTCTCTTTCCTTGTCAAGCCCTTACACACTTGTTTGTAGGCACTGTACAAATGCCACAGAGTACCATATCACATCATATCATATGATACACACGCTACATTCATAATAACAGGATGCATGCCTCGTACCTTGTAGACTGCACAAAATGGTCTTTTCACTGTAATGCATGTACTACAAAAGTCGGGAAACTGATCCCACGAAGGCAGCATGGAATGTATGTTAGCAACGCTAACCAAGTGCATGCAGTGCATACTTACAAACAGGATGCCTGCTCCTTACCGTGCACACTTTCACCATAGCCTCCTACATTTCTCTGTACAAATATACATTCTGCCACAGTGCTTGTGTACACACCACAACCAGCAACCACATTGCGCAATGGCTTAGCCTCCACAGTTCCAATGCCAAGCTGCCATCCTAAAAAGAGCCTGATGTGGCACGTCTAACCCACAAAGTACTGCGGAATCCACAGAGTTACCGTACTAGAACGGGAAGGGGGTTGGTTGGAGGGAATGTAAAACAGGGTAGGGGATTGTGTGTTTAGTACTGTTTCTAAAAACACTTATATTTTTTTCATGTTTTTGTAATGTACGTGCATGCATACATTTTTTGGTGTTTTCTCTTCTGCTGACTGTCTCTTTGCTACTTCTCTTGACATTTCTCTTCAGTGAAGATGAATGCTTCTCTTACATGTGTACAGGATTCTCTGCAACGCTTCGTGCAGAGTGGCAAACAAAACACCATTGCCAGTGGAGGTAAAAAAAATACCATTTCCTTCGAACCATTGGACATCTTGCTGGTAATTAATGCTTTCATAGTCGGTGCAGAACATCCCAGCACAGCACAGCACAGCACATAAAGTCACACATGCTTCTGTTTATCCAACATCTCCCGACCTCTGGCTGTGGACACATTACACTGGCATGGTCCCATGCTCCTCATGGTGTTATCAATGAGAAAATCACCTTCGCAGTGGGATACATCTGCATCACTGCTGTCATCAACTTCTTTAGGTGATTGAGTAAACATGAGCACGACATGTACCCCAAATGTAGTGCTCCAAAATGTACGACCACCACATCGACAGTACTGACAGAGGCTGCACATTTGCAAAGGAAATCCATGCACCGAAACCCCACCCATACAATGTGCTCTGAAAAGCCTGCACTCCTTCCAACTGAAAGTCAGTATCAAAGCCTCTTTCAACGGCATATCTGTGCAGATCGCGCACAAAGGTATCACCCACTATCAGAACTCAGCGTCTATCCATCTCTGCCAAAGTCACTGCATCGAAGTTTGGGTAAATATGTCACCGCCCCTTCCTGTGAACCACACCCTCCACACCTCATTGGAGAATCTCCACAGCTCCATTTGTGAATGCTCCATGCTCAGAAGGGCAGGATGTGGTATGTGCGTTTTTCCACCTGCAGCACAGGTCACACACCAGTAAAGCAGACACAATACCTCTTCATTTTGCACTGACATTTGTCCAACACTCATTGGCTGCTGTGAAATCTTCACACACGCATGCACCAATCACATACTGACCCTCTACATTGCACACTATCATTTGTGTACACCACTCCATATTTGCCATTAAACACTCTCAGTGCACAGTGCCTTTGCTTCCAAAACCCCTCTACCAGAAACATCTGCTAAAAGATGCACTATTTCAGCATGCACAAAGATCCTGACGTGCAACCAGTGCACCTTTGGCCATGCAATGCACACAACAGTCCACCCTTGCCCACACCCAGCACAACACTATAGATCCATGCATTCGTCCATGTGGGCAGCTACCATTATGCACAAACCTAACATACGTAGCTAGCGGCACTTCACCCTAACTCCCCCACACCATAAAACACCCATTCACAAAAACAGGTCGCAATTAGCAGAATCCGCAAACATACCAGGGCCTCCACCACCCCTACCCACAGCCATTCACTAAGTATTGTGTCACTGCCAACCTAACCACAACATTTTCACAGCAGAGGGCCTATTTTAACAAATCTGCACACAGCATAGTAACAAAGCACATATAAGCTGCACTTCAACCATACCCTCTTCCATACTGAGAGTATGCAAACACTGCACCCAGGGCCCACACTGCATGCCTTTTCACTGCACCACCTCCAATCACACATCAAAACCATTACCACACTTCAACCATACCCTCTTCCATACTGACAGTGTGCAAACGGTGTGCTCTGTGCCCACACTGAATGACTTTTCACTGCTCCATCTCCAACCACACATCAAAAATGTTACCATGTTGTAACAGTGACCTCACTTGCGAAACCAAACATACACACATGACAGCTCACTTCTGGTGCTCTATGGCATCTGAAATGTGATCCACAACCATTCCTTACAGTTCACCACCCTCTAAGTGATGGGACGTAAAAAATGCATTACTGCCATGGGTGTCCTCAAGTCCAAGGCTATTGAGTGCATGGCCTGACCTTCAACACACCCACGGCTACATAATGCCACTATGCATGTCACCATGTCACACCACTCCATATTTACTGTTCAACACTCTCAGTGCATGGTCCCTTTGCTTCCAAAGGCCCTCCACCAGAAACTTCTGCTAAAGGATGCAATATTTCAGCATCCACAAAGATCCTGAGGTGCACACAGCACACCTTTGGCCATGCACACAACAGTCCATCCTTGCCCACACCCAGCACAACACTGTGGATCTGTGCATGTGCCCATCTAGGCAGCTACCATTATGCACAAACGTAGCATACGTGGGTAGCAGCACTTCACCCCAACTCCCCCACACCATAAAATACTCATTCACGAAAACAGGTCGCACTTAGCAGAAACCACAAACATACCACTACCTCAACCACCCCTACCCACAGCCATTCACAAAGTAGTGTGGCACTGCCAACCTAACCACAACATTTTCAGAACATTGGGCCTACTTCAACAAATCTGCACACACCATAGTAACCAAGCATATAAGCTGCACTTCCACCATACCCTCTTCCATACTGACAGTATGCAAACACTGCACCCAGTGCCCACACAGCAGGACTTTTCACTGCACCATCTCCAACGACACATCAAAACCTTTACCGCACTTCAATCATAACTTCTTCCATACCAACAGAATGCAAACAGTGCACCATGTGCCCATACAGCATGATGTTTCAGTGCACCATCTCCAAACACACATCAAAACCTTTACTGCACTTCAAAGATACTCTCTTACATACTGACAGTATGCAAACAGTACATCCTGTGCCCACCCTGTATGACTTTTCACTGCAGCATCTCCAACCACACATCAAAAAATGTACCATGTTCTAACAGTGACATCACCTGCGAAACCAAACATACATGCATGGCAGCTCACTTCTGCTGCTCTATGGCATCTGAAATGTGCTCCACAACCATTCCTTACAGGTCACCAACCTCTAACTGATGCAAAGTCAAAAATGCATTACTGCTGTGGGTGTCCTCAAGCCCTAGGCTCTTGAATGCATGGCCTACGGCCTACTGCCTTTGGCTATGCACCCAATAGTCTAAACCTTGAACACACCCACGGCTATGTAATTCCACCCTGCATTTCACCATGTAACCAACTACGACAATCCACATACACACCGCTGCTACCAGCACTCCTACCCAACCTGCACACCACCATGGAGCTATGCAGCAACGAATTGCAACAGTTACAATAATCTAAAATTTACCATGTTCTAACAGTGACCTCACCTGCGAAAACAAACATACACACATGGCAGCTCTCTTCTACTGCTCTATGGCGTCTGAAATGTGCTCCACAACCATTCCTTACAGCTCACCAGCCTCTAACTGATGCAAATGGGTGTCATCAAGTCCTAGGCTCTTGGGTGCATGGCTGAAGGTCGTAGGCTGTAGGCCATGCACTCAATTGTGTAGGCCTTGAACACACCCACAGCAATGTAATGCCACCCTGCATTTCACCATGTAACTAACTACGACAATCCACATACACACCACTGCTACCAGCACTCCTACCCACCCTGTGCACCACCATGAAGCTATGCAGCAACACATTACAACAGTTACCATAATGTAGACAGAAAACACTATCTCCTGGACCCCTGTGCACTTTCATTCACATACTATGGATGTAGCCACTTCCATTCACAAAGTATTGTGCCACTGCCAACCTACCCACATTCTGTTTGCAACACTAGCCCTACTCCAACCAATCTGCACACAATCATTCCACAGACCCACCGCTACTTCATTCACCCATATATGCCACCATGTGCCCAACTACCGAAATTCCATCCACAAGGCACAGCCACCCGAAACCGATGTCATGTGCAATTCACTCCCCTTCTAAAATTCACCAGTCACCAACCACCACGAAAAGAAGTCACCGCAAACAGGTCGCGCCAGAAGCTATTGGGCCATTACAACAGCTGCCTCCAATCACCACACAAAGTATTTGCCTGTCTAGATACCCACGAATTGACGCAATACACACGAATACTGCAGGCACTCCTCTGTCTTCTTCCACCTATGTACATATCTCGCATTAACCACGTCTCACTCCCCCTGCCCGTTCCCTCCCTTGTTGACACCAACAAATGGTGTACGGTACATTTTCCATACCCTTCTGCCGCCGCAGTGTCCTCCGATAAACCATGGCAGCGTTTCCCAAAAATATTGACCCACAGCACGCTTCCCTCCAGCCAACCACTGGCCGTGTCCAAAGTTCTCTGACAGCATGCCGTACCACAAACCAATGACACTTCTGTCTGCGGAGCGAACAGGGAAATGGTTCTGCGGCGCAGACCCAGCTATAACTAATTTTTTGGGACGTGCATTTAACTCCTTTCCAACCAAAGTATTGGTCGGATTTCCACCAAACACACAAAAGCATGCTTTCTGACCCAAGCCCCCACTCCTGCCGCAAATTTGGTGAAAATTCATCCAGCCGTTCAGCCTGTAGGTGTTTTTCCCCATTCAGTCTTTGGAAAAAATAATAATTTTGGGACCCCCCTCTAACTATCCCCCCGTGCACGAAACCTCACCCAACTTGGCGAAAAAAATCAGAGCGGGCCATATACTTTTTTTGCAAAGTTTGATGAGGATTCGTCCAGGGGGAGTGAAGATATAAGCCGCCAAAGAAGAGCTCTACCTATGAGTTTAGCAACTTAAACATAACAACACGGCCTCTACCTCGATCCATATGATATATATATATATATATATATATATTTATTCAGTAAAAAACTTTGTTAAAGGGACATTATAGTTAAGTTGCGCTACTAAAAACCTGTGAAATTCAGTAAAAAAACTTTGTTATGGTTCCAAGTAAAACTGCAAAAAAAAACTGTAATTCGTAAGTTATTGTAAGCTAACCAACCATAACTCGCGCCACCACCGTGCACTGCTAAGACTAACACCCAGGACATCAAAGATGACATCACAAATGTCATTGATGACATCACATGTGCATTTACTTTTCATGAAAACTCTGTAGAAGGGATTCTTATTGTAATGTTGACAAAAAAGTGTCAAGGATCATTGGAATAAATATCATGAGCTAATTAGTGCATAAGCAATGCATTGATATAAATGCCATTCTATTATGAAATTCTATCCAGGATACTAAGCTATTCATGCAGAAACATAGGCAGTGTGTGCACCATACATGATTAAGGTGCAATATTAATAATCTTGCCATGTTGAATAGTGAAATAATAACTGCTTTCTTATTAGAGTTTTGCGTACTGTGAAACATGTAATAGATAGCTAATAAAACCCACTTACTACATTATTGCATTACTGCCCACAAAACACAAACAGACAACAACACATACAAATAGAGCATATACAGGGAAAGTGAAGTAAACAAAAAAACAGCAGTATTACCCGACAATTTTCATAACGTAACTGATTATCTTCATGTACAGAAATGATTGCTCTGCTTCAAAGCTACTACTTCCCTATGTATAACTATCACATATGGTGACGAGACCCTAATGAAAGTAGTGTACGTGCAATGTGTACAAATATGAGCATATCCAGGGAAAGTACAGTACTAAAAAAACAACAGAACTATAAGACAGTGTTGATAACCGTACTAATCATCTTCATACATAGAAAGCATTGTTGTCTTCCAAGTCTGTGTTTTCCTCTTTGTATATGTTTCATATGCTTTGAGTGGACTCTAAGTGAATTACTGTAAGAACATATTTGAAGTATAAGTCTACAAATATAGTACTTTGTACTATAGTATAGTGAATTTTTAGTTACTGACTGTTACTGCCCTAGATATATCAGTAAACATTTGTGATGTCATCTTTGATATCCTTGGTGTTAGTTTTAGCAGTGCACGGTGGTGGCGCGAGTTATGGTTGGTTAGCTTACCATAAATTACGAATTTCAGGGGGTTTTCAGTTTTACTTGGAACCATAAGGTCCCTTTAACAAAGTTTTTTTACTGAATTTCATAGGTTTTTTATTAGCGCAACTTAACTATAACGTCCCTTTAACAACGTTTTTTACTGAATTTCATTGGTTTTTAGTAGCACAACTTAACCATAATATCCCTGACTTTATATACATGTAACATAGAACATACTGAACCCCCAGCTAGTGATTTTGATGTCCGCGGACTGTGCGTATGTCCGCGGACAGACACGGACAACAGCAACACTACCCAAAAACTCAAGGGGTATCTTGAATTGTTATATTGTGCCATATGAACAGTGCACAATTTCAAAAACCAGCACACAAACACATTATATGTAGTAATAAATAAGAAATAGAACCTATATATCTAACACATCAACCATCCATTTAAATACCATATGTACTAAATGAAATATACCAAAATAAAAAAAAGATAGCCTTCAACATAATTACCTCACAGAAACCGCACAACTAGGAGCAACAGCAGATCTACAGACCAGTAAGAACACAATTTACCAGAATTTAGTAAGTGTACTTTATTTTTCTTATATATTTCTAAAATTTCTGTATTAGATACAATAAAAGTTATATATATATTTTTTTACAGAAATGTCCAGTACCTTGGAGTGGCTTGAGGCGAATTTCCCACGTGAGGAAATGTCTGAAGATAGTGATACTAATGGTAGACACTTCTCTATATAACCAAATTAATAAGCATTACTTTATGTACAATTAACATATATATATTTTTTTTAACAGATCATACAAACATTGAAAATAGTACACCAAAAGATACATTGGATAAGACTCTCCAGCGCATGGAAGAAAATATAGACATGCTCATGGCAAATGTCAACCATTTGTAGAACTTTGTAGAGGACCACATAAAAGGAAAAATTAAATATCATTGTCCCACATGTAGCTGTCCCCCCTCTCCATATCCCAGTCAATTATCCCCAAACCCTCTCCACGAACAAAAACGTTTTGATGAGACTTCCATCCCTTCATCTCCTCCTATCCATCCTCTTGAAACCCCCAATTCCCGTGTGTTTGTATCAGTTTCTGCTTCCCCTTTTCTTTCATAAATTGTAAATCTATATATAATTTAAAAAAAATATTATGTGTCTTAATTCAGTTCTTTTTTGTGTTTTTTTTTAAAAAAAAGGCAGTTAGAATGTCCGCGGACAGTGCGGGTGTCCAGAATGTCCGCAATTAACCAAAATGGGGTGTCCTTAGGACACTATACCTGTCCGTACTATTCACAGGCAAGTTACAAATGTTCTAAGAGCAAACTCTGTGTCCGGGATGTCCGTAAAACCCAAAATGGAGGTGCCCAAAGGACACTGTACCAGTCCGTACTGTTCTCAGGCAAGTTGAAACTGTTCTAAGAACACACACAGAGTCCGGGATGTCCGTAATTAAACGAAAATGGAGGTGTCCTAAGGACACTATACCTGACCGTACTGTTCGCAAGTAACATAGAACCGTTCTTAGAACACACTCGGTGTCAGGGATGTTCGCAATTAAACAAAATGGTGGTGTCCTAGGGACACTATACCTGTCCGTATTGTTCGTAGGCAATTGGGAACTGTACTAAGAACACAATCGGTGTCTGGGTTGTCTGCATATATGTAAAGTGGGCGTGTTCTAAGGACACTTTACCTGTCCATACTGCCTAAAGAACATCTACGCACATGCGCACCACATCCGTAACTTTTCCGAACATCGCGCCTGTCCGTAACTGTTCGTGTCACTTGTGTCACACTTTTAATTAATTTCAGGACCCGAACACTGTCTGTACAATGCCCACGCACATGCGCACAACCGTTCCCGTGCATTTGATATCCTGCGGACACCAATTCCCTTCGCGGACATGTTCGCGACGCCATCATGTGACTGCACCCACGCTGATCGTGTGTTCTGAATTGCGGACATGGTCCGGGTCCCTGAACATATTTAAAGTGCATTTTCATGCTATCCACAGTATTTTATAGTAAACATTCACCCTAGCACATGTCCCAGACAATCACCCTGATTCTCTACATACTTCTTTGGAACTTTTTGAGCCTTTTTGGGATGTTTGATCTGTCCGCGGATGGCGTGGGTGTCCGCGGAGCGCGCACACTCACCCCTATAAAAAGCCACACCCAAGAGCTCATCCCCAAACCTGATGGCATACATGGCTCCTCCACTGCCACCTGGTGCTACATCTGCCTCAGCACCACCCCACCCCCTCCACCAACACCACCTCCCCCAGGGCCTGAAGAAGGGAACAGGCGTGAGGATGCAGAGGAAGATGAAGAGGATGACGAGGATGAGGTAGTGGTAGTCCCTATTACCAGCACTCGCCGTGAGTCTTGGGTGTGGGGGTTATTTACCATTCATGGTAACGTACCCAAGGCGCGTGCGAACAAAGTCACCTACAACCAGTGCAAAATGGCGCTGAGTCGTGGGAGACTTGGTTCGTACAGCTTTGGTATGACTACTAAGAAGCGACCCGTAAGGTCGTTCCACGGTGGGGCCGTTCGCAAGGTTGTACCTTACGAGGAGCGTAGTAGGTTGAGTTCCTCTACTTCATCCTCCGTTTCTGCTCCTCTCACCACAAGAGACACTCCTGTGGGAGAGCGAATCCCTCCAGCTGCCTCACAGGCCATTCACAATGCTGATGATGCTTACCTTTCGTGGGTCACAGTTTTGTGTATGTACTGCGACACAGTACTCTGCAGGGGGAGAGACTTCAAAGTGCTTTCGAGACTACGGTCTCAGAGCACGAGAAGAACTGCCCACTACCTAAGTAAGGCCCACTCTACATCTTCCTCTCTCCACCCGCCCTTTCTTATCCCCGTGGTTGGTGTCCCCCCTTTCTCTCCTTTCCCCTCCTCTCCTAGTGTGTCATGTATAAAAAAAAAATATATATATATATAAAACAACAAAAATCCCCAAAAAAAGGCTCTTTTCAGAGCCGCCTTTCACAGTCAAAAAATTGAAGTGGCAAATAAATTGAGCAGGCTTCTGGCATTTTTTTTAGAAGTCCGCGGTCAGTTCGTGAACATCAAACATTTTGGGGTGCTGCCCTATCAAAATTATTGCACTTTTCTCTGGGATGAAGTGGTGGCTCTGAAAAGAGCCTCTTGGTGGTGTTATTTTGTATTTGAAAAACTTGAAATAATCAACACCTACTGCAAAAAGATGGCTGTAATTCCACAAAAGGACGCAATGCATTTTGTACATTTCTCAGAAAATCTGATTACCAGCATAAGTAAGATGGACTCCATCTCTACGAAAAATGTATGTGCTACGTAACATAATATTTTCATTGTGAAAAGAGGACATGCCAACATCTCTTAGAAAGGCACAAACAGCCTTATTGACATTGCGTCTCGCTTTCTCCATTTGTGGACCAAATGAAGAAGAACGCAGCCACATTTGTCTTTGCGCAATACGAGAAAATATTATTGGGAATTTGGAAACATGTCCATGACCTTCCCCAGTCCTCTTTCATCGCAGAAATTCCTGACACATGTCCCAAACTGTTCCCTCCACAATGAATTATAATTATGTCTAGATGATGCTCTGTCTGCAAACTAGCACAGAGAGGTAGCAAGTCTAGCAACTTCATTCCATGCACTCCATGCCAGTGTACTTCCACATGAGGGAATCCACGATCTGCAGCTACTCCACAGTGTTGTGCATGCACCTCCAACCAATGTATCCATAAGTCTCCCAAAATCCACACAATCAAAATCCACACAATCTGTTTTCTGAAACACACAGACATAGCTAACTGTTCCTCTCTCAGGAAAAAGACTTTCTGACAAACTCTCTCCTTAAAGAAGACACCCACTAAACTTAACTAACCAATCAATTACTCTGCTCACTCTCATTTGCATGCCTCTCCACCCTAAAATCCCTGTATGTAATACGCAATGACCACGGACTACCGCCATGTCCGCGGACATATCATAACTTGGACAGTCCTTCTACCATTTCCACTTCACTCTCTGTGCATTCCCTCATTGGATACAGCTAACCAGTCACACAACAATCCACCAATCACATCCACAACCTCTATATCTAGCTCCATCATCAGAGTTCAGCACTTCAAATGTACTGTTGATCACTCTGAGCACAAGTCTCATATCATTGGAAAGCACATACTACAAAAACTGCTCTACAAGTCTCCAAGATTTCTACTTGCAGCTGCATGCATATCCACATGCATGAATACAAACTAAAGGTATGCATATTTTCTGCACAGTACATGTACAACTCTTATAAATGCATATAAACAGAGTAACTGCCACTTAAACTGTATAACCTATAAAATGACCTTACTGTCATTTTTCCCATCTGATATAATCAACTGTCACTTCCAAACCTGTCTGCTATCTAATTTGTTTTTAACAAAACACACCTATCTAAAAAAATATAATATTAGAAGATGGGTGAAATAACAATATAATAGTGGAAAAACACTTAGTAGTGTATAATAAAATTATACACAGCCAGTAAAAGGTCATGCATCTTCATACACTCACACACATACACACTATAATTGAAAAGCTCCCAGCTGCAGTAACTCCAATACCTGTAAATCACATCCTTCTGCTTTATTATCCACACCTTCACAAATGCATACATTCCTTGCTTTTCTATACAGTTTCTGCCATTTACCTTATAAAAATTGCAAATAAATATATCATTATTTCTTCTTTCTCCTAACATCCTATAACACAGCTTTAAAAAACCAAGTGAGTGTCATACACTTAATATTGTACTCATTTGCAAAGCATGTTGAACAAACATATTATAAATGAAATATGAATGCTGAACATAGTCAAATGGAACTGCGTGCATACACTATGTTCAGATATCAAACAAGAATACTACTACAAAAACATAAATATGAATCTCTCAATTAACATCACTGCTATAAACACACAAAATTACTAACATCTTTCTTTTACAATTGCAGTGAAGAAAACTCTCCTGGAAAACAACAACATCTGAACTACAAACACCAACTACAAAGAAACCTGCTCATTCCACAAAAAAAGAGTAAGTACAATACTACCATACTTTCTCTGCCTAGACTTTAAATCTCTCCACAATCTTGCTCTCCCTTATCTCTCCTCTCTCCTCTCTTTCTACACTCCCTCCCACTCCCTTCACTCTGCTGGCCACTTTCTTCTCACTTTTCCTCCTTCCCGTTACACTACACCCCATTTCCGCTTCTTTCATATCCTAGCCCCCCTGCACTGGAACTCCTTAGCTCTCTCACTGCGCTCTATTTCTACCTTTTCCTCATTCTAAACTTTACTCAAATCTCTCCTTCTCCATTCCCCAACATGAAACCCCTCCCACCTTATTCAGACTCCCCCCTTGCCTTATCTCCTTAATCATCTCCCTCCCCTTCGCTCTCCCCCATTCTCACCTTTAACCCCATCCGTTTCCCTACTCCTCCTCTTCCCCACCCTTGCCTCTCACTTCTACTGCACTACTCACCTTCTTCCCTTCATTTTAATTGGTCTACTTACTGTTTACTTGGTCCGATTCTCAATTTTAAATTGTTTCCACTGTTACTTAATTTAACTTTAGTTATATTTATTATCTTGTTATTAAAATATATCACTCAAACACACTGTGTGAGTGATTCATGTAATTTGTGCACCAAAAAAATGAACATTTGTGTATCATTCTACCCACAAATCACCATTTATTAAACAGGGATTAGCATGCAGAATGGCACACAAATCTCAGTTTTTCAGAGCACAAATAACATAACTCAGCCCTAGAATATTAGTATTACAAAGCAAAGAATAGTTTTAATTTTATACCATTTGATTTACTATTAGAGCTTATCGTCACCACTAGCTCACTTTTTACTATCATCTGAACCGCAGTATAGTAACACACAAATAGAAGAGTAGCCTTCCCAACTAATTGTAGCTACCCAATGCACAATCACACACCACCAGATCCATCTTTACAATCATACTCAAACACTCATGCATACAGAACACATACATTGCACAACGGCCCAACCCATGCCTTCTATTTTTTTGTTTCAACAGACCCACTGAATGCCTACCAGAAAGCATGTCTGTAGAAAGCAACGCAGAAATAGAGCAAATAAAAATAAACATTTCCAAAATAAGCATCCATCTCTAGCATAGTTTGTACAAAAAGTTCAAACAAAACAGCCAATACAGTCATTTAGCAAAAATAAACAATCTTCCAGTACAGAAACTTTGCCTCCTCTATCAAAATGTAAAAGAAAACAGAAAATGATTAACAGAAATGCAGGTACCACTACTGCTAAAACTGCTCCTATAAATCTTGATATAGGAGGAAGTAACCATACCAAAAAAAGTATATTAACAAAAATGTTCCGCCATAGAGTCCTTCAGAGTCTTATAAAATCAGGAGACAAATCATGCACAACCCTTAAAAACTACCGTAGAAAATTAATCTTAGAAACTTTGATAGACAATGCAATCCTTCGCAAAAGAAGCTATTTATTTTAGTATTAAACAGAATGAAACCACTAATAAACCTAACTACTAAATTACAAAAAAGCTTCTCATTAAATGGAATGTCAACAAAAATAACTTCTTAAATATCTGTGGAGGTGAATGGAGTCACACCACAAGCACAGAACCACATTTCAATCAAGAAGCATATAAACAAAATCAAACAAACACAATTGCCATCCATAGCAGTGGACAAAGTTATGAAAAATGTAATAATACCATAATGGAACAAGAACTACTGCTTATAAAAATATCTCCAATGAACTCAGAACCAATTCTCCATTTGACTGAACTAGAATGTCCTGTATACAAATGGCCATGCACTTCAATGTGTAACATTGCCAAAAAATCTTTCAAATCTTTACGCCAGTTCCTCAATCAATATGTGAAACGCAAAGACAAAATCTAAATAAAACTGCTGCAAAATATGGATACTTGTCCAGTGCGCAAATACACAGGACTGCAAGGACATTCATTGGCCTGCATTTCAGGACTTATTTGCAAAAGCAGCTTCCATCATATCAAAATGATATCAACACATCATTCAAATATAAGAAATCTAGTCTATAAACTGTACTATGCTAAAAGTCCTGATTTAGCACTAGCCAATTTAAATAAGAATCTTCTACATGGTACCGCCAAAGACCTACTCAAAGAAATCAACCATATCCAGAGTAAATATTTTGGAAGTGAAAACCACTTACAAAATGCAATAGCTTTACAACAGACTAGCAACAATTGTGCACATTGCAACCTTCTACTACACACATACAAAAAAGAAATACTAAAATTCAAAAGTACATCTGCTGAAATACCAAACCATGTGCGTGTGTGTTGCCGCAGACCTTTTTATAAAAATAATACAAAAACTATAGACATAACATACAAAATAGAAGACAATGAAGATTCCAAATGGTTTGAATTCGTCTCTACCTTATAGCAGAAAACAAATACGAAATAACTGACCCCTTAACAGTTTGCAGTTACTGCACTACAAAATTTGACAACAATCAAACTCCTTCATGTGCTATCACAAATAATTTGGAATTATTCCCTCTACTAAAACCCCTGCAACAACTCAATTTATATGAGAGCATCATAATTAAAACAGTACACCGATTCCAAGCAATAATACGCCTTCAACCAAAAACAGCAAAATTACCTGCCTCTGAATTGGTGAAAGGCATTCGCGGCAAAGTAATATATTTACCATTAGATCTAAAAGAAAATGTCCACACTCTGGGAGTGCAACGTCCAACAGAACAATCTTTAATTGTCATAGTAAATGGTGTACCTACAAAAGACGAAAAAATTTGGCAACAACTGGTAGATTTACATAAAGTTAGACAAGCCTTGCAATATCTAAAAGACAAAAATGAATACTACAAAGAAAGAAATATTGAAAAAAACTTAAGAGAAACAACTGAAATAATACAAGAGTCACAAGAAACTGATCAATTTGAACTTCTAGATCCTGCTACAATATCCAATATTGTAGACCATTATACAATTCATCCATTACACTCTAAAGACACCATAGATGATACGCTAGAAACGTACCAAATGAGGCCAACAAAAGGATCACCAATCAGCATATGGGAAAAAAGTATAGAAGCACGTGCTTTTCCTTTACTCGTTCCTACTGGCAAAGGAGGAAGGTACGATGATAGACCCACTCAGATAACAGCATTGTATTCTGAAGATCCCAGATTTAGACAACATGTGTAATACATATTCCACCTACTCTTGGAAAGTAAACTAGCAACTCTATGTTACTGAGTTGCACACACATTAAAATCAGGAACCCACTTTCAAAATATGTCAGCTATGCAATTACTACAAAATGTGCAAGAATAAGATGAAGTTTTACAATCAAGCATTACAAATCTGTTAGCAAACATGCATGCTACGAAAGAGTACTGGTTCTGATGTCATGGAGATGTGCGTTGCATGAAAAGAAACCCTGGCCTACCCACTTGTTTTGTTACATTGAGTTGTGCAGAATATGCATGGGAAGATCTACATGATTTCCTACGCATATCAAACAAAAACAAAACAAACATAGATATACTAACACTAGGAGAACTTTGCCCTCTAGGTCCTTTTAATGTTTCAAGATATTTCCATCACCGCTTCATTGCTATGCTACACTTTATTTGTAATAAAACTGTTCCTCCCCTCGGAGAAGTGCAACACTTCTTTTGGCGAAAAGAATACCAGGCCAGAGGAGCACCACATATACACATGCTTTTATGGATTAAAGATGCTCCTAAATTTGGTCAAGACAGTGATGCCACTGTGTTACAGTTTATCGAAAAATATGTCACTTGTTGAATTCCATCAAAAGCAACAAATAGTGATCTTCATGCACAAATTGTACAATTTGAAAGACAGAAATGTGGCATATATTGTTGTCGCAAATACAAAAACAAAGGGAAATACTACACCAAATGCCGGTTTGGTTTCCCTAGACCGGTTACAGAAACAGGTGAAGTGAACAACTTCATATCTTCAGTTAGACATAGTATTAAAGGTAAATCACCTAAAAATACATATTACATAAAAAGAACAGAAGAAGCAAAATATATCAATGATTACAATGCAATCATTGCCCTATTATGGATTGCAAACATAGATGTACAGTACATTGCAGACAATTCCACTGCAGTTGCACGATATGTTACGGCCTACTTAACAAAAGCAGAAAAAACAGAGCTTCAAGACCTCTGGAATGACCTGCCATCATACCAAACACTGTCTCAGAAATTGTACAGCTTGGGCATAAAAATGCTCTTCCATAGAGAATGTGGCTGCTATGAAGCTGCAGATCATTTAACCGGTACTGCTTTGTATGGAAAATCTGAAAATGTAGTATGGCTAAGTCTTGGTGCTGCTAAATCTAGAAAAAGAGTTCTCAAATCATACGATGACATAGAAACAATAGCCAAAAATGATCCGAACAGCCAAGACATTTTAAAAACAATTCAATAGACACATACTACCCAAATAGAAGTACCACTTTGGAAACCATGTGTCTATACCACATAGCCAAAACTTCACATACAAAAATAATATAAAACCCGATGAAAAAAAGGTAGATACAGAGTGACAAATTGTGAAGGCAGCTTAGTAAAACTTACCAAACCAAGTTTAATTAATCATATCAAATTGTCATTAAAAACTCCTCAACATAAATAACTATATTACATGTCCCTGCTGCAACTCTTTAAACCATGGAGAAAAGAAGAAGAGTTACTAGATAACTATGACTCCTATGAAGATGCTTTCAAAGCAAATGAAAGCACTATCACTGATGTAAACTTTACAAAGTACAAAACAATGTTGCACAATGAACAGCAACATGAAGAAGAACGCCAGGTTCAACTAGATAAGGACACTCCTGACAGTATTTAACCTTCTGTAACAGGAAGCCAAAAACCACTGGGACAGCCACTAATAGCAAATGAGGCAAAATTAGCTATGACAGAAGTAGAAAACGCCATGTGTCAGTATAAAGATACAGAAGACTTAAGTACACTACAATCAAAACCAAACAATGAGCAGCGTAGCATTTTTCAAGAAGTAACAAAAGAAATTGCACATGGTGTACAACATGAAAATAAAGAATGTACCTGCTAAAATTACAAACCTATACTATTATTCGTCAGTGGTGAAGCTGGTTCAGGCAAAACATTCTTAATCCAAATCATCAGCAAGTTCCTTCAACAATTGACAAACAACAAACTGCCAGCTGTTGTAACTGCCCCCACAGGTTTAGCTGCCTACAACATAGGGGATAAAACTTTGCAATGATTACTACTCCTACCAGTAGAACACCAAAACAAATTATTACAAACTTTCTACAGAAGTTGCAATGGAACTACGCAGAGTTTTAAAACAAATGAAAATGCTATTAATAGATGAGGTGAGCACGGTCTCCAACCTAATGTTGGCTTTGATTCACCTCAGATTACAAGAAGTACTTAAAAACAAACTATGAAGAGCTCTTTGGAGGAAAACACATTATTGTTTCCAGAGATCTTCTTCAATTGACACCAGTGAAAGGTGAACCCATTTTTAAAACCTTAGGACACAAACTCTGCCGGAAAACTATTGGTAGCATCAGAAATGTCAACCTTTGGAAACATTTCCACTAAAGAGAATTAACAGAAAACAGGCGACAGTCTACAGACCTCACCTACGCCAACATTTAAAAAAGTATTAGAGTTGGTGTACTATCTCAAGAAGCACAAGCAATATTAAAAACCTGGCACATCCATGCACTTTATGGGCATAACTCATGTGCTACTGATGTTATGGAACAATTAGCACACAATAATATCAATTATATGGCCTTAATGACAACTCTTGTAAGCTGTTCCAAATTCAATGAAACAATGTTGAAAAAAGAAATGCAACCAATAATTGAAATTTCTGCAACAGACAAACAGACGTACATGGTATGACACTACCCATGTGTGAACAAGCCACAACAAGACTAAATACCTCCAACACAGCTGGTTTGGAAAACATATTAAAATTGTCCTTAAACTGCAGAGTAATGCTTAAACGTAACCTTGACGTGGAGCAAGGATTAGTTAATGGAGCACTGGGTACAGTTGTTGGCTTTCAAACATACCCACGTGACAATAACATTCAGTTTGTCAATATTCTCTTTGACAAACTTTCAGAAATAAAAAGGATATGCCGCTCAACAGCTCGATTCCTTCTCTTTAAATGTACACAGAGAACAATTTTCTCTAACTCTAGCATAGGCAGTCACCATTCATAAATCACAAGGTCTTACCCTAGAAAAAGCATTGATCGATATTGGTAACACAGTGTTTAAATAAGGCATGAGCTACGTAGCACGATCACGCTTACATACATTTTACGGTCTATGTCTAATCAACTTTGATGCAAATAAAGTAAACGCGGATATTCCTTGCATTTTATAATACAATAGACTACGTTCTCTATACACCCCTATCTAAAAACATATCCTGTTCCACAAAAAAGAAAACGTTGTAAAAGAAAAATAATTCAAATAGAAATGCAACAGGATATCACTGCAAATCCTCCAAAGAGACAAAAGGAAACAAATACTTCATCAATGACCACAACCAAAGAAGAACCTATTACTCAAAGTAACTCAGGTACTTCTTCAAAGAAGCAACAAACACTCTGAAAAAATGACTTGGACAGAGACCTATCTGGTCCATTCAAATTTTCAAATATAACTGGTGTAAGTTGCTACGCAAATGTAGCAATGAATATTCTATTTCAATTACCACCAATTGTTGAGAACATTTACTGACACAGTACAGACCAATTGTGTTTGCAAATGTTAGTACTTCATAGAAACGCAACAAACAATCCTGACAACACGTATAGTGTTCATGGAATAAGGCAAGAATTAAACTACTGTGCTGGAATGGTGAAATTCACTATAAACTCACAGGAAGATCCACAAGAATGTCTAATGTACTTACTACAAGTACTGGAAAACAAAAACATACCTATAAATGAAATCTTCCAGATTTCATACATGTGGAAACATACATGCACTCTCTGCAACAATGTGACAAAGGAACAAATCCCTAAGGAATGCTTTGTGTATATATCCATACCTAATTGTGAATCCGTTCCATTTCAGCAACTTGTACAAAATGCAAACCATGGTAGATAATGTACTACCTGCAATTCAGATAATCGCTCCACCATACTAATACAAACACATAGTAAATACATAACACTAATGCTTCTACGTTACAATGCAGATGGTACCAAAAACAACTGCAAACTGACTGGATACACACATGGTCAAGTATCACTTGGTAAGAAAACCTTCACAACAATAGGTGTAATCTACCACGCAGGAGCAACAACCAATGCAGGTCACTACACTGCATATATTAAAAAGAAATATGGTTGGTCCAAATGTAGTGACAGTACCATTACTCTAAAGCAAAGATTACCAGCAAATCTTACAAACGCTTATTTAATATTCTTATAACCAAAATTTAATAACTAATCTGTACTTAAACATTAACAAAACTTCAATTAAATAACTATAAACTGTTTCCATACGCCAAAAGGTATCTAACTGCCCCAAAATTCTACAACAACCAAACAGATAACGAATACCACTACATTATAAAAAAAATAGACATTTAGAATACACCAACAGGTATCTAACTGCCCCAATATTTTGCAACAACCAGACAAATAAGTCAATACCACTAAATTATAACCAAAAATAGACAGTTAGAATACGCCAACAGGTATCTAACTGCTCCAAAAATGTGCACCAAGCCAACAGATAGAACATTAGTCAAAAACAACAAGTGAACAGTAAAAACAAACAAACAAATAGACTGTAGCATAACAAAAAAGAGTGTTTTATCTACCACACAGGAGGCACAACCGATGCAGGTCACTACACTGCATATAGTAAAAAGAAATGTGGATGGTTTGAATGTGATAATAGTACCATTATTCTAAATCAGAGGTTACCAGCAAATCTTACAAACACTTCTTTAATTTTCTTAAAACCAAAATTGTATAACTAATCTGTACTTAAACATTAACAAAACTTTAATTAAAAAACTATAAACTGTTAGAATACGTCAACAGATATCTAACTTCCCCAAGATTCTATAACAAGCAAACAGACTAATAAATACCACTAAATTATAACTAGAAACAAACAGTTAGAATACTCCAACAGGTATCTAACTGCCCCAAGATTTTCAACAACCAAACAGATAAAACAATACCACTAAATTATAACAAACAAAAAAAACAGTTACAATACGCCAACAGGTATCTAATTGCTCCAAAATATGTAACAAACCAACAGATAGAACATTAGCCAGAAACAACAAGTGAACTCTGAAAACAAACAAACAAATAGACTGTAGCATAACAAATAAAAGGGTTTTTTAATCCGTCATGGATTTTTTTTTCCCACAGACCCAATGATTAGAAAAACAAACACAGAAACTGAGCAAATAGCACAGTACACTGGTTGGTAATCTACTAAATATGAGGGTCAAAATGAATAAACAATGTCTATTATTCAATGCTATAAGTCCTTACAAACTACCAATACTAACATGATCTTTTCTTTTATCACAGAAATTGACAAAGAATATATGTACTGCAGTTACCAAAACAAACAGTAAGTATATTACAATAACTACAACTCATAAATACTGTTCCATAGCACAACTAAAACAAACAGTGCATATAACTTTAGTCTTGAATGCATGGCCCATGCACCCAAGACTCTTGAACCTGACCACAACCACCACATGCACCCAAGACTCTAGGCCCTCACCACAACCAACATATGCACCCAAGACTCTAGGCCCTCACCACAAACACCAAATGCACCCAAGACTCTAGGCCCTCACCACAACCACACCAGCATATCACACCCATAGATCACATCCATGTTTGATTCTATGGGTGTGATCTATGGGTGTGATCGGTGGTTGTGACCAGGGCCTAGAGTCTTGGGTGCATGTGGTGGCCATGCAACCAAGACTCTAGGCCCTGACCACAACCATTCAGCATATCGCACCCATAGATCACACCCATAGAATCAAACATTTTAACCATACCATATAGCCTTTTTAATGTCTGCGGACACCATCCGTGTTCTTAGAACAGTTTCAAATTGCCTACGAACAGTACGGACAGGTACAGTGTCCTTAGGACACCTGCATATTTTTTTTTTTTACGGACAACCCGGACACCATGTGTGTTCTTAGAACAGTTTCAACTTGCTTACGAACAGTACCGACAGGAACAGTGTCCTTAGGACACCTCCATATTTGTTATTTTTTACGGACAACCCGGACACCATTTGTGTTCTAACAGTTTCAACTTCCCTGCGAACAGTACGGACAGGTATCATGTCCTTAGGACATATCCATTTTCATTTAAAATCATTTAATTTTCATTTAATTACGGACATCCCGGACACCGTGTGTGTTCGTAGAACAGTATCACCTTGCCTACAGACAGGTATAGTGTCCTTAGGACATCCCCATATGGGTCGATTACGGACATCGAGGACAGTGCGCCTGTCCGCAGACACAATAAACACAACAGCAGTGCCTACCACCTAAATAGATACAATATTTGAACCATCTCTTACCCCCAACCATCCCCAAACAGTCTTACAGACCAACACACTTGGCAAAATTGTATTTCCCCACCATTTGTCACCAAGCTGTCCGCGGACGTCCATGGATACAAGATGGCGGGCGCTTCCAAAAATCTGACACACGCCACGTTCTCCACCATCCAAACAGCGAACACGACGCATGTCCGCGGACATGATGTAAGTCGATTAGCCAATCAGGACACTGTCCGAGGAGCGAACAGGGAAGTGTGTCCACGGACCGAACATAGATATCACACATTTTTTTTACCTACTTTTTGGTCATTTTTTAAAAAAACTACTGGACTGAGTTTCACCAAATTTACAAAAGCACGCTTTCGGGACTGAGCTGCTGCTCCAGCCGCAAATTTGGTGAATATCCGTCCAGCGGTTTGGGCTGTAGACGTGAGCAACGTATTTTCTCCATTCAGTCTATGGGAAAAAAAGACATTTTGGCACCCCCCCTATAACTTTGCCCCCCTTAGACCAAACTTTGCAAAACAATTCAGAGTGCACCATATACCTTTATTGCAAAGTTTGAGAGGGATTCGTCCAGGGAGAGCGAAGTTATAAGCCGCCCAAAAAGTGCTCTTCCTATGGAAACAGCAACTTAACCATAACTACACGGCCACTATCGTGGCCGTGTAATATATATATTTTTTCAGTGAAACAACTTTGTTAAAGGGATGTTATGGTTACAAGTAAAACTGAAACCCCCCAGGAATTTGCCAGTTATGGTAAGCTAAGCAACCATAACTTGCGCCACCACCGTGCACTGCTGAAACTAACAACCAGGACATCAAAGATGACATCACTAATGTTATTGATATCATCACGGATGACATCCCATAACGTCCCTTTAACAATGTTTTTTCACCGAATTTCATAGGTTTTTATTAGTGCACCCTTAATTTGTTACAAGTTCCTTATATTTTACTTAACCCCATTGTAGTAGCTCTAGAGTCTGCAGACAGTACGAATGTCTGCAGACATAAGGTAACACTCACAAAGCTCAGAAGCACAGGGGAGACCAAAAAATGTTCTACCCTTCACCCAAGAAAAACATATACGTAAAACAACATTACATACATTTACTACACCCAACTCTACCTTTTTTTTAGAAAATACATCTTTGAAAATGTACACATTTCTTAGCACACAACATAATGGAATGCACCAAGCTCAAACCATAACTGTACACATCATATTATCACATCTGTACAACTCTGCATACAGACTCAGATACACCAGGCGCTTATTGAAGAACACGCTCTTACTAACTAGTAAGTACACTGTATTTATTTCTGTATTATTACAATTCTTTATATAAACATTTCTTATAAGCAAAAGGGAACTATTTTTTTTATTTTTGCAGAAATGGCACCACACTTGAGTGGTTGAAATAAAACTTCCCAAAAGAAGAAATTAGTGATGATAACATCTCTAATGGTATACAATACAGCTTTTAATATAAATAAATAATGTAAATTTTACATCCCTCATTGAAATACAAATTTATTTTGTTCTTATAGTACATAATTTTCATGAAGAAATAACTCCCCAATTTAATCATGCAAAATCACAACAGTCAGAAAGAGAATCCCTATCCCTAACTGTGCATAATGAAAGCATGATGTTGTCTGTAAAATTGGATTAAATCAGTAATGACTTTAAGGAACTTTTAAACAATGTCAAAAATCATCATGTGATTAAACATTTTAATTATCACTGTCCATCTTGCACCTGTCCCCCTTGTCCCCAACAATCATGCCCATCAAATTCCCAACATTTAAATGAAAGATGCTTCAATCAAACCTCACTCCATTCCTCCCCATATCATTATTGTATATTCCTAATTCTCCCATTTATGTTTCCCATTCTGATGCCCCATTGCGCTCTTCAATACATTTCTATTTATCATATAACTATCTTGTATATTGTTTTGTCATTTTTTTAACTTAAAAATCTCAATTAAGAGTCCATGGACACCGTGACTGTCCCAGTTGTCCTCACTCAAAAAGGAGATGCCCCCGGAAATGTGCGGTGTCCGGAAATATTAGTTTTCACATGACACACTTATAATTAGTCAGCGGACCGCCTGTCTGTTCTACGGACACTTACACAGATGCGCCAAGCGCTTCCCGTATGATTGTTGTCAGCGGATGGCCATCGCACCCGGACATCATCATGTGACTGCACTGTTGCGGCGTGACGGCCTGACCGCTATCAGTGTCCATGCTCCATAGACAGTTTAAAACTGGATTTACCGCCAATCCAGAGTGTTTCAAGTTGAAGTGTACTCTTCCAGACCTCCTAGACCCATTCTTGGTTGATCTGGCACATTTTTACACCTTTTCAAGTCCTATTTGTGACTCGGTAGCCCACGGACAGCATGGCTGTTCATGGATGTTTTCTCTGAAGGGACCCACCCATTCCTTTTCCTCATTCTCAATCTGGCTATCTAGGAGATAGCCCCCGGACACACCTTATATGGTGATTACCTACATTCCTGCATCAACATCAATGGCATCTTCTATGGCCATTCCTCCTCCCCAGCCACCACCACCATCACCATCAGGAGTGCCTGGCCAGAGGAACAGGCAGAGAACTACAGATCAGTATCCAGAGAGAGCCGAAGATGAGGTAGAGGAAGTGCCTGTCTTCAGTACCCTGAGTGAGTCATGGGCGTGGCAGATTTTCTCCACCATTGTGGCCGTACCAAAGGCTCGGGCAACCAAGGTGTGATGCACTGTTTGCAAGGTTATACTCAGTAGCAGAAAATCTGGGCTGTACTCATACAGGACTACCTGCATGCTGCGTCACACCAGATACAACCACCCGGGTGCTCTGAAAAAGGCTGTTCCTTTTTCAGGAAGAAGTAGGCTATCTTCCTCTACCCCATCTTCCTCAACTGATCCTGCTACCACACAGGGTACTCGTTTGAGGCAAATAATCTCAGTGGCTGCCTCGCAGGCCATACAAAACACTGTTGACCCTTACCTTTCTAGGGTCACAGTTTTATGTTCGTTTTGCGATGCACACATCCCTAGGGGGGAGTAATTTCGTAGTACTTTTGAGGCTGCAGTCAAGGAGCATGAGAAACACTACCACCACCTTAAAGTTAAGGCCTGCCCAACATCTTCCCCTGTCCACCTGCCCCTCCCTCTCTGTGGCTGGTGTCACTTCCCCACCTTACCTTGCCTCTCCTGAACAAATATTATACAAAGCACAAAGAAATATAAAATCAAAAAAACAGAAAGGTAGAACTTGGAAAAATGTCACAGGCCCCTTTGCAGCTTGCATAGTCGGCAGACAGCGTGGTAGTACGTGGACACCTGGAACATTCCAGAGGTGGGGGGGAGAAAATAATTTTAATTATTTTTCATGCTAAAAGTGTGGCTCTTAAAATAACATGTTTTTGTCTTTTTGACTTTTAAATATTTTGTTTCTATTTTTTCATTTTTATTCAATGCAAATTCTAATGAATACTTGAATCAATTTTTTATGTATTTACAGAAACTGCTTCAATGCATTTAGAAAATGTTTCAGAACAATCTGATTGCCCACATCAAATGTAATGTTTTTATTATGAAAAGATGTCATACCAACATCTCGCAAAAAAGCATATACAGCTTTATTCACATTGCGCATTGCTTTTTCCATTTGTGGACAAAATACATTGGAACGCATCCACATTTGCCTCTTACCAATCCGATAAAAAAATATTTTTGAATGTGGAAAGAGTTCCATCAACTTTCGAAATGTATCCTTCATTGCAAACTGTAATGAAATGCTGGTAACGTAGCCCAAACTATTCCCTTCAAGTGAACAACAATTATGTCCAGATGTTTCAAGTGAACCATAGTCTCACAAAACGGGAGGAAATCTGCCCACTTCCTTCCTCACACTCCATACCATGATACTTCAAATTCATGGAATGCAACATTTTCAGACAATACAAAGTGCTCAGAACAGACCTTCAGCCAATGGATCCAATAGTCCCCCAAAATCCATAATCTGCCTCCTTAAAGACATAGCCATAGCCATCTCCAGAACTCTTGCCAAACAAAACTCCTACTAGCCTCTCTACCTTTACACCGCACCCAAAAAACCTGATCGGCTGATCCCCTCATGTCTGCAGACATCCATGACTGTCCGCGGTCTCTGCAGTCCCCTTTCCATGCCAGGCTCTCTTATAACACCTAGAAGTGGCACATGCCATCCGTGGACTACTTTGTTGTCCTTGGACAATGTAGCACAGGGTAATCCTTCTACCCTTTCCACTTTCATGTTCCTAACACTCCCTCATTGGCTGCTTTCAAACAGTCACACATCCATCCACCAATCACATCCAAAAACTATACACCCAACCCTGTCATCTCAGTTCAACACTTCAGATGTACTCTTGAACTCTCAGAGTACATATCTCCTGTTAATCACAGCCATCTGCATTAAAAACTACTATGAAACTCTCCAAGATTTTTATTTCCAGATTCAACAACATCTGCGTCTAACAATACATAGTACAGGTATGCTTATATTTCTTTCAGTATTTTCTGCAACTCTTTACAAATATATGTATGGAGGGTTCCTGCTATAAGGTTCTCAAGCTTCTCAATAAGCATATTCTCTTTTTAATGATTCTAGCAAAATCCATGCATTGCAGCATTCAGCACCTTCTCACATCAAGCTGCAAATACTTACAATGCAGTGCATTTTAAAAAAAAATCTTTTTAGGACCAATTTTATCGAAGTTAAAACGTTCATATGTCCATTTATAGCAGCACTGTGTGTAACTTTTTCTAACAGAAAGAAAAAGCAGAGCAAAACATTTGTAGAGCATTCTTTTTTTTACAAAATTTATTTGTCTTACTCATGAGCACCAACAATGTGCATTCATATCAAGGCAGTAAGCATCTTCATTTAGCACCGGGTCATGAGTAACAGATATAACTTTATATGCCTTGCCACCAGGAACCGCAAACACTCCAACGGGGTCGTGGTTGCTTCCGATTCAAGTGTTACCCATCAGTTTTGATTTCCGCAGGGAGCCCATTGTAGCATTGGCGCTACTTGTGCTGCTCCTAGATACCTGCCAAAGTCGGATACACCCAACTCCCCTAATGCTGGAGGTTGGAACACGACCTTCTGGAGACCCTTCGCTTTTTCCTTTTCCAAATTAAATTCATAATTTCCTTCTGTAAGTTTTTAATTGCTGGGGACGGGATTCATACCCGGAGGGCACCCACTACATATAGGATCCTGGGGAGAA
This sequence comes from Ambystoma mexicanum, assembly GCF_040938575.1. Taxonomy (NCBI): domain Eukaryota; kingdom Metazoa; phylum Chordata; class Amphibia; order Caudata; family Ambystomatidae; genus Ambystoma; species Ambystoma mexicanum. Next base: position 395,174,758 of record NC_090936.1, read on the forward strand.
GGGACATCTTGATGCCGTGATATGTGGTAACCAAGATAGTTCTTGCATGTCCCACCTTTTAAGGTCCTCTATTAGAGATTTCAACAGCCCAGAATATTGGCCCCATAGAGCCCCCCATATGTTGGAGTTACGTTTATTCCCAAGTACCTAATAGAACCTCGTTCCCATTTAAGTGGGAACTGCCTACCCCATTCTAATGTCTGTCCTGGGTCTTCAGTGATGTTAATCGCCTTGGATTTGGGGTAGTTGATATGAAAGCCTGAGATCTTGGCAAATGTATCCAGTAGCTTTATTGCCTAAGGGAGGGTGCACGCTGTATCCTTAAGAAACAGCAGTATGTCATCTGCATAGAAAGCTATCTTCTGATTGCCACCATTGTCCGTCCCCAACCCCTGGATTCCCTGTTCGTCCCGTGCCCTCTGTTCCAAATGCTCCATAGCCATGGCGAAAATCAGCGGTGACAGCGGACATCCTGTCTTGTGCCTTTCCGGATAGAGATACTGTCTGAAAGTTGACCATTGATCATGAGGCGCGTGGTAGGATTCCTGAAGTTTGCTAGGACCATACGGGTGAAAATCGGCCCACACTCAAATTTCTCCAGGGCCAATCGCAGAAAGCCCCAATCTAAACTATCAAAGGCCCTAGACGCATCCAGCACCAGCACTGAGAATTGTTGCCCCGTCCTCCTACCCCATGCAATGGTGTCTATGGCTCTGTGTATGTTGACATATGTGTGGCGCCCCCTCACGAAACCCGCCTGGTCCAGATGGTTGATTTTGGGGGGTATGTTCACCAATCTCCGGGCTAGGATTGTGCAGTAAATGTCTACATCCCCACTCAACAAAGGGGTAGCTTGAACAGTCCATCAGGTCTTGTTATGCTTGATCTAAAATGGCGCTGGTGCGCCATGCATTCTGGGAGCACTCGGAGCCATGATGGATATTTACTTCATGACGCCGTGAAACGATGCACACACTTTGCTGAGTGTTAGATTCACATTGCTGAGACAAACATGCTTTTCAAACCTGGTATGCGGTCAAGGCCATTTCTGCTGGGAAAGCTAACGTTGTTATGGCTTGCTACTGTTCTCCGTGGAGCGTGTTTTTAGAGAAGGGAGGCACTGCGCTTCTAGGGGGGAAGCTCTCGATTGACCCAGCTGGCAACCGATGGCTGTTCCTCAACTGCGCAAGTGCAATTTCTAGAATGTTCAAGAATTGACTCCCCTTTGTGGAGTGTGTATATATGCGGAAGCCCGGAGGTGGTCAGGTGAGACTTCAGCCGGAGAAAGGACGCTTACGTCCGGCCATCCTGTGAGCTGTGGTGCTCTCGGCCTGGCTGTTCCTGGGGTCTTCCAGCCGCTTCTGGACGAGATGAGGAATCCTGTTACGCTCACGGTGATGTATTTCTTTTTGACTTCTCTACTTCTTCTGTGATCTATGTCCTTATTATTTTTATGAGTTATTTCTATGTGCTTGTAAGCCTTGAATAAATAGCCGTGAAGAACTGATTATCTTCTAAGAGTGCGTGGCTGTGAGTTATTGTGTCTGTCTGTCTATGGTTCAAAGTATTTGCTCTACAATTGCATTGGTGATTTATGGTTGTTCCGTGCATTTTTTGGGGGAAAGCAATACATTTTTGGCGTCATGAACAGGATGCTCGTGATGAGTTGTTCCGAGTATTCAAAAGTCTGTTGAAACGTAGATAGGATTTGCTCGTCGTGTAAGTGAAGTTTTTGAATAGTGAAGTTTTTGTTCTCTTTTGTAAGTGTTTGAGTGCCTGTGGGAGTGATTGCAGTGTGGAGAAGAAAATATATAGGTTCAACGAGGTTTTGCTTTGTTTGCGATAATGAGTAGTTTGTTCAAGAAGAAGAACGTTACCACTGGCGATGACTGTTCTGATGTTGTTATTCCAGGTTGGACTAAGAGTCCATATGATAAATTGGCTCAACCGTGGGCATGTGGTGCCGGTTTAAGTGAAACTTGGGATCAAGGATTGGGAGATGACGATCCGGCTGATGTAATTGCATGCTTGCAACAAGTTCCAGTAGAACGTGGCAAAGAATGTGCGGCATTAGGTAGGCGAGGTTGGTTTTTTTTGCATGCTTATAGGAAAATACATCAAATGAAGGTGGAAATGAAAAATGAGGTTTTGCGATTAGAAAGAGAGCTAGCTGCAGAACGGCAGACTGCGTTAATGCAGCAGATTCAAATGAAACTGTTTAAAGATAAGGCCGACACATATCAGGCGGTGGCCGAGAGGGCAGCAGTCAGAGTAGCTCGGTATAAGTATAGGAAAAGACGGGGAGGGGACAACAAAAGAAAGGTGGCAACTGTTATCGCTACCGCTGGCGTAGACTGGGATCCGGATAAGTGGGATGGTGATATTTTTGATTCGACCAGTCTAGAAAGTAGTTCCGCAGATGAGTCTGACCCCAAACCAGAGGTGAAACAGAAAACAGTGGCGGCTAAGCCCGTTAGAAGATGGCGAGCCGGACCACACACGCAGAATCCTGGTGGTGGTATGATGGATTTAACCACTTTTGAGGATTACACACAACAGGAGGTTGGGGAAATTATTACCCATTTGAGGCAAAAATCAGGGGAAGCTTTATTGACATGGATGGTGAGATTGCTAGATGGGGGTGCTGCAGGGTTGTTGGTAGATTCCACTGATTCACCGCGTTTTTTGCCCCTGTCAATTGACACTAATGTACAGATGGTCTTAAGAACAGGACCGCCCCCTGTCGCAAATGGTCAAGATACGCAGGTGTCTTTGTTGCACCTGGTAGCCCAAGCATGTAACCGTAAATACCCTATTACTACAGATTGGCCCAGTGAAGAAACTAAGTGGTATACGTTGAGAGAAGCAATTCAGAAAGTCAGAGAGCATGCTATGAAAGAGGCGATTCACATTGATGCTCCTGACCACATGGGAGCCATGCCGCTCTCAGTTTCAACTCGAAACATGGTGATTATAACTGCACCACCCGCATACAAAAGTGTCATTATGACTTTGCTCGTAGGTATGATGGGCAAGGCTACTGATGAGGTAGCAGATGCCATTCGGCAACTTGCAGATTTGGGAGAATGGGATAAGAGCGATAAGAAGCCACAAGAGAGAGAGGGGCGTAGTGAGAGAAGAACCGAAGGCAGGCGGCAAGATAGTAGAGACTCCCGAGTGTCCCGAAATGACATATTTTCGGCTTTGTTAAAAGATGGTGTGCCACAGGAAGAAATTGATGGCATTGAAACCAGAGTAATGTATGAGTTATACAAAAAACGAGGACTTGCAGCCAAAGAGCGCTATAAACAGGTTAAGAAACAAGTAGTCACCACGCCACAGGGGGACACCTCACCTTCTGCTCCCCCTGTGGAAGAACAAGACAAAGGGTCTATGGGGAGACCTTCCCCGTACCAGCCAACATACGCCGATTTGAGAAAGCTGGTGAGTGCGATGTTAGAGGCGGAGTCGAGTCACACTCATTCTAAGTTTGACTAGGGCTTCGGCCAAGCTCCGGCAGCGTCTGCCTGCATAAAAGTGGATAGGTGGCCTCATGTTGATGTTAAGATTTTTTGGGGGCCAGGAAATACACAAGGGGTGCGAGCATTGATAGACACCGCGGCGGAGGCCTCTTTGATTCATGGTAATCCAACACGATTTAAAGGCAAACAGTTTACTATTACAGGTTTAGAGGGGAAAAGGAGACCCCCGCAGTACAAACGAGAGTGGAGATGAAAATAGGCAATTTAAAGAGGCAGAAATACCAAGTGTTGATTGTCCCGATACCTGAATATATAATTGGCTTTGACATTTTGGAAGGGCTAACTTTGGGACTTGGCGGTAAAACGTACCAGTTGGAGTGAGTGCAAATTGAAGGTGCCCCCAGTGCAAGTGCCAGTGGCAACCAAGCGGGTACCCATGAAACACTACCGCATTCCTGGGGGGCACAAGGAAATTTCAGACACTATTAAAGAGTACGTGGAGGCGGGTGCATTACGCCCTATTAACACCTCATGGAACAATCCTCTCTGGCCTATTAAAAAGGGAGATGGGTCATGGGGGATGACGGTGGACTACAGGGAGTTGAATAAACACACTCCTCCCTTAGTGCCCGCAGTCCCAGATGCTATTACCTTGATTGAAAATGTCCAAAAGTTTGAGGGAACTTGGTATGCACTGATAGATTTAGCTAATGCATTTTTCTCCGTGCCAATTGCTGACGAGTGTCAAGAACAGTTTGCATTTTCGTGGGGTGGACGTCAGTACACGTTCACGAGACTACCTATGGGGTACATGCAAAGCCCGACTATCTGTCACCGGCTGGTGGCAGAGCACTTAGACAAGATACCGTGTAAACCTGACATACAACTCTCTCATTACATCAATGATATTTTGATCCAGTGCAAAAATGAGCACAGTGTACAAAGTCAGCTATATTTCCTTATGGAAGGATTGAAAAAAGAAGGGCTGGAGATTAATCCGAGTAAAATTCAAGGTCCAGCTGAAACAGTGATATTCCTAGGGATTCAGTGGCATCATGGGCATCGAGAAATGGTGCCAAAAGCTTGACAGAAAATACTTGAATTCACCACTCCAACGAACAAAAAGCAAGCTCAGCAGTTTATAGGACTGTTTGGGTTTTGGAGACAGCACATTCCACATTTAGGGCAGATATTGCCCCCCCTCTACAAGGTGACATGAAAGAAATATGAGTTTCAGTGGGGGGAAGAGCAGCAGAAAGCCTTTGAGATGGCGAAAGACACCGTACAGCAGGTGCTTGATTTATGGCCCTTGAAGGAAGGCTAAGTGGAATTAAATGTGTCTGTACAGGACAATTATGCTAACTGGAGTGTGTGGAAGAAACAAGACAGGAAACGTGTGCCATTAGGGTTTTGGAGTCGTAAATTGCCCGACGCTGGTAACTCATATACTCCATTTGAGAAGCAATTGCTGGCCTGTTATTGGGCTCTTATTGATACCGAGCAGATGACGGTGGGCCATGATGTATTCATGAGACCCGAAATACCAATCATGCAGTGGGTACTGAGCTCTCCTAAAACGCATCGTATAGGACATGCTCAAGAAGCCAGCATAATTAAGTGGAAATGGTATATTCAAGACAGAGCCAAATCAGGAAAGGGTGGAGTGGCAAAACTACATGAGCAAGTAGCCAACATACCGCCCTCAGATTACATACCACCGGAAGTGCCTGAAAATGTGAGTCTCCCGTGAAATGGGGAGTACCTTACAGCGATTTGACCGTGGAGCAAACAGAGCATGCTTGGTTCACGGATGGTTCAGCCGGATATGTGGGAACTGAGCGGTACTGGAAAGCAGTGTCGTACAATCCCAAAACAAAAAAGATGTTGACAACGACAGGGAAAGGGAAGAGCAGTCAGTTCGCAGAACTTTACGCAGTTTACCAAGCTTTGAAACAAGAGACCCCTGGTCAATGTTATGTGTACACAGATTCATGGTCAGTGGCGAATGGATTGGCAGTGTGGTTGCCAACTTGGCAGAAGAATGGATGGAAGATTCATTCAAAAGAGTTGTGGGGAAAGGAACTGTGGCAAGATATTGCAGAAATGTTATTACAAAGTGAAGTCACTGTATATCATGTGGACGCGCATTGTGCCACAGATTCATTAGAACGTTGGTTTAATTCTGTTGCAGATGAACACATCAAGATTTCCTCAGTGGATGCAGAGGATCGGGAAGACGATATGGAGGGTTTGGCCAAATGGGCCCATCAGAAATGTGGGTACCTTGGAGAAAAGGCTACTATCAGGTGGGCACAAGCTCGAGGCATCAGTCTTCCTTTAGAAGTAGTGAAAACAATCATTTTGCGATGTCCCGTGTGCCAACACCAATTACATAGACCTATACCTCAGATTGTTCGAGGCACCTTGAGAAGAGGAAAATTACCAGGTCAAATTTGGCAGATTGATTATATCGGTCCTATGCCAATCAGCAGAGGCTGTCAGTGTGCATGCACTTTTGTGGATACATACTCGGGATATTTGATGGTTTTGCCATGCAAACGTGCAACTGTAAGGATATTTGGCATGTTACAGCACAGAGTACAGCACTACTGCACAGGTAGCAAACAGCACAGAGTACAGCACTACTGCACAAGTAGCACATTTTTTTTTGCAGCATCACCACAAGGGTGCGGTGCATTGCTATATGGGTTACCAGATTAACAAGGAAAGACAGGCTATTCAGTCAAAAACGATTTTAACATATAAGATGCAAATCTATTTTTACAGTTAAAAGCACACGTGCTCATTTAAAAATGCACACTATTTTTCACATGAAATGCCTATGGTGCGAGAGACACATTTGAAAATTAACAGCTAACCTATTAACCATTAACCTGACTAATAAAACCTTATTTAACATAACCCACTAATGAAATGTGTTCTCCACTGCAGAATTAGGCATACTCTGAAAACCATTTAAATGTGTGTGCAGATTTTTTTTCTTCTCTTCTTTGTCTGCTTCTCCGTGTTTTTGTGCACAGTAACTGCAGGAAGAAGGAAGTCAGATTTGCAACAATTGCAAATGTATAAGCGAAGCTATTGTTGAGAGTAGGAGGATGAGAGATGATGGATTTCATTGGGACACGTCATACAGAGGGCTGAGATGAAAGTTTTAGTGGGCAGTATCGGGGAAAAAGACAGGGAGACATTTTTCTGCACTACTGGGGAGAAGACCTGGCTGTGGGACTCCTGACTGAATGCAGATCCTTGCGTCCTGCTACAGTCAAGATTTGGCAGTCGAGATTGGGGAGAGCTGAAAGAAGGACCTTTCCACTGGCTGAGGCGTTCCTATCTGCAAAAGCTGAGAATTCCAGGCAATGACCCCGGTTTGAGAAGGCAAGCGTTCCTTTTTGCTGGAGTTAATCCAAGGGAGCCACATTCACAAAGAGAACAGCCAAAGAGAACAACTAAAAAGATAAGGTAATGAGAAGTGTGGGAGCTGAGTGTGTACGGTAATATGCAGTCAGTGTAGGATTCCTGTGCATGCCTTAATCAAATGCTAATGTTGCAATTTGAGTTCTGTTCTCCGCCACGCTCTTCGCAGTGTGTCATAGACAATGCTTTTACTGTACCATTTTATTTATTTCTGTAAAGAATGAGATCGTGTTTAAATGCAACTTTTATAATACAGAAAAATATTTGAAAACAGACGGGTGGTGTATTTAATATTTACCATTACAATGCCGATGATGTGGGGAGATTTTTAAACAGTGCAATGGTCATTTTAAGACAGATGTGTGCATGTCAGAATCAGTAAGAACAGTTGTGAGTGACCGTAGCATAGCTTGTTGGAGGTACATGAGCCAACGGGAAGAGAGACTCTCTGAACACAGCTCCCTACCGTATATAAGGTAGTGGAAATTACCACAAGACTACCATATATAGCTCTCTGTCGTAAATAAGTCAGTGAGTTCGCCCATGGTGGCACACCATCACTATTACTGAAAAATGTGGTCTTCCTAAAATGTAGGTCTGAGGTCTCTCTAGTGATCACACGAAAAATCTAAGCAAAGATAAGGGATTTTGGACATTGGGGCCACAAATAAAACAAGGGAATTATGCTCACCAAAATGCCACCAACCGCGCCTACCAACCACGTATACCAAATATGCAGGTATGGGTGCTGAAATAATGCATGTCCATTGTATTATTGTTGCACATGGCCAAATCTGAATACAAAGAGTGATTATTGCTAAGTTATCTTTCGTCGGTAATAAAATACCGTCAGGCCCCAAATCTCCACAAAATACCCTACATATTTATGGTGCGTTGCAGGCCGGGAAAGTGATCATAGAGTACCTACTAGGCGTGGCAAGTGTGTCTCACACTGCCATTTGCACATTAAAGGGAACCCATTTTATAATAGCAGTGTGCCACTAAAAACGAATTTCAGAATGTCACAAAGGGAAACCACATTCTCAGATCTAGTGCAATATTTAGAGGCAAAGTTATTTGCACATGGGAATTGGTCTTCGAATAGCACGTTAGAATGGAGTAACCGCATTCAGGGTGAGGTGCAGAAAGAAAAACTAGACAATATTTTTGCAGAAGGCAGCATAATTCAGGTCTGCCTTACAAGATTATTGAATGCAGCCGATAAAAGTGCAGAGAAAGACTGTTTAATACGGCTATGCGGCAAAATATGGTTTATTTTAAACAAATCCCTGCGAATGCAAGAGAATGATACTCAGCTAATTAACAGGTTAAAGACTGAATTAGAGGGGGCAAGTAAAAATCAGGAAATGTTGAGAGCAGAATTGGATGTATGCCAAAAAGACATGCAATTAAAATGCAGAGACTTTGATACTCAGTTATCCAAAAGCAAGAAACAATTTGAAGATAGTGAGCAAGAATTGGCACACTTAAAAGCCTTAGTGGATCACATTAGGCAGGATAAAGATGAGGTTGTTTCAGAAATGCAGATTTTACAAAAAGAACATTGCGAAAAAGAAGGTGATCTCCAGAGTGCAGAACAAGAAATGATTAAAATGATTCAAGAAAGAGACAAGAGAAATAAAGAGTTCAATGAATGCCAAATGCAAATGTGCGATATGCAGGAGGTGATTAATAAAATGAGTGATGAAAATAATTATTTGCAAGATGAAGCCAACAGACTCCTTAAAACGTGTAAGGACTTAGAACAGCAAATGTGCATTCCCAGGTCCCAGGAGAGGCGGCAGGGTACCACATTCAATGGAGTGGAGGTGAATTCTAGCTATGCCCAAAGAGCTAGTGCCCCAGTGACTGGGCCGGTGACTGAACTTGGTTGCAGCGCCCTTGGGGGATTTGATACTCCCATTGGGGGCAGCCACCAATCTCATACACCTGAAAACAGGATTGAGTCACAAAATAGTGCAATTCCATGCATTGCAACAAGTAGCCCCATAAAAATAATGAAATCCATTAAAGCCCTGATCAAACCATTTAAAAAGGGAGGTGAATGCTGCATTGAGGATCACTTAGAAGCGGTACATGACATTTTTAAAGCACTCCAGATACCTAGGGAACAGTACAGACAATATTTTCATTTAACTTTAGATGCCCCGACGGCCAGCATCATAAGGGGATTAAATGAACAGCAGAATATGACATGGCTGGAGTTTGAAAAAGAAATTAGGCGTCATTTTTCTCCTTTTCAGTCATTGCAGGAGGCAAAGAAAGTCGCGTACACAATTACTGCTGGACCTAATACATCCCCTCGCCAATTTTTACAAGACTTAAAAAGAGCATTCTCTCGCTTTGATGTATCTTTTGACTCAAATTCCAATGAGTTTAAAACCGCATACTTCTATGGGCTACAGAAAGACATCATATCCCAATTGGTCCGTGAATTTGACCGTGACAAGTCCCTTGAATGGATTGTACATCAAAGCACAAAGCTATATGAGGTACTCTATTGTCAGGGTAGAGAAAGTGATAAAATGAAAGATACCAGGCCTAAATCTAAAGAACCCTCAGCCACAGTAATGGAAATCAGGTCAGCCAAAATGTCCCTTGAGTCTGCTCAAAGCCAAGGTAAAAATAATGTGACACCTGAACAAAGGGGTAATCAACAAAGATCGCCATTTCCTGTACCAATGTTCCAGACACATGATCCTAGTAATAGAGAGAGCTACATCAGCCCTAGATATTTAGGGGATAGACCCCGGGTAGGATATCGGCCTGATATGGCAGGTATGAACAATAACCAGAGACAAAATCAAGATCAAAGAAATGATGGTCCCTACCAGTCATTGGGGACACAGAGCAGATTTGATCCCAGCACCATGATATATGGTAATCAGGATAGGCCCCGATATGTGGATCGATTTACTGATAATGGAAATCAACATAGGGGCCAGTACCCACAATCTGAGAGACAGGACATGAGGCAAAACGTGAACTACAATCCACGCCAGTACAATGATTCCCCACCAGGGGACTATAATCAAAGGATGGGTGCAACCCGCTCCCCTCCACAAATGAATCAAGAGTTCAGAAACCATCCCAACCGACATCAATCACCTGAGAGGTATCAGAATAGATCCAATCAGGGGGAAAACAACCAATATCGACCTAGGCCACAGAAAGAGGATCCTAGAGAGATGGAAAGGTTCCAGTGCCTTGAGGCCCAAGTGAAAATGTTAGCTGAGCAAATAGGAAAGCTCTATACAGCGCAAAAACAACCTTCCAAAGAGGGGGCTGATGGCCATAGCAATGACCGGGGGGCTTCCGAAAAGTGACTAAGTACTCATGATAATCGCAGTGCCAAAATGACAGATTGCTCTGATATAATTTTGCATAACAACTCTGAGATGACTAATGGATTAAAAATGAAAGTACCAGTAAATGAAATTGTGATAGAAAGTGCAAATACTTCTAAAAAAGAGGTACGGTTTAACTTAGAGCTAAATAAAACAGTAAAGATTTGCACAAATGAAAAAGAAACATTAGGAATTCCAAAAGAACAAAGGAACAGATTTAAGAAAAATGACTCATGCATGGGGAATATCAGTGAACAGGGGGTAAGTGGGGATGCCATAGCTCCTTCCCTGGGCAAGCAAAACAATGACCAAACACAGACAGAAAAAGGAAATACTCACAAGGAGGGTACAAGTCAATCACCTGAAGAATTCTTTGAGCCACATATTTTTGAAGAGGCTGAAAGGGCTGGTATTACACTAAATGATCACAAATGCACAGAATTAAAAAATGACAAATTGCTGAATGATGTTGTTACACATGTTCAGTTGGAAGGTTGTAATGTGGTCTCTGATGTTACCCAGATGGATGGGCGAACAGTGGCCACACTCCAAAAAACCTCTGAACATGGAGAAATGAATAAAATATCTCGCACAGAAATGGGTAAAAAGGAGGGAAAAATGTCTTTTCATTTACCAATGTGCTTAGCCAAAAGTGAAAAAGATCTGAGAAAGGTGAGCCCTGAAATCAGTAAGAATTCACATTTCTTATGTGTATTAGAGGAAGTTGAGGACAGATATTATGCACCCATCACTGTAGAAGAAAAATGCCACACCTTCGCTATGATTGACACTGGCGCACAGGCCACAATTATGTCCAAGGAGCTGGTAAAGAGTATCAATGAAGGGAGGCCTCCACAGAGTCAGATCACAGTGAAGGCAAATCAAGGCCCAGTGCATAACTTTAATGGGGAGGAGGTGCCCATCATAGGTGTAACTGAGGTTGACATAAAAATAGGAAAGCACCGAATGAAACAAGAGGTATTGATCACATCTATTTGTGAAATTCCATTTCTGATGGGGACAGATTGCCTGAAAAGATTGTCTCCTCTCATAGATGGGGTGAATGGAGTGCTGTGGTCATTAACCAAAAAACCATTGAGGCCTAAGAAACTAAAATCACAAAACAGCAATATAAATGAATGTCACACCGTTGCCAAAACAAATGATGCTGTGGAGGTATATCTCCAGAATAGCTGCATACCTAGTGTCACTGTTATATTAATGTGTCAAGACAAAATGCAGAGCGACAATGAAAAACTACCTGTACAAATATACTTGGACCCAAGGAAAGATTGGCAGACTGCCATAGATGAGCACACATTACGTTTCTATTTAAAAGAGAAAACATGCAAACAGAATATTGCTCCTAAAACAGATTCAGAAAAACACATTACCACTCTGGCAGAAATACACATGGAAGATGAGCAACCATGGGTTCATGTTGGTATAATTGATTATCTTAAAACAATAAAAGCCACTTTAGCACTTGAACATGAAAGGAGTTTCATTAATGAGAAATTGTTGCAAAAAATTATGGAGAGGGAAGAAATTTAGGATTAAAAACCAATATGTTTCTGGGTTGGACAGTCCAGACTTTGAAAACCGAATTGCAGGCAGATGCATGCTTAAAATTAGCATTGGGCAGAAAACAATTTACCATAATGTATGGATAGTGAGTGGAGCACAAAATGAATTTTACATGGGCAATGACATCATGCACAGAATGTGTATGGTGTTAGATTTACTTAATCAAAAAATATGGTCACGCCTAGGTGGTCCGGCACCTGAATTTGAAGACAAAAGAAGGGCTTATCATTGTGCACAACTGGTTCCTTATGCAGTCGAATTACAAATGAGGAAAAATACTATTATTCCTGCATTTACAAAACAGTTTGCAATAACACTGAAATGCAAAAATGGACAGCAGATGAAAGGCTCTGATGCATTTGTATGCCTGAATGAATCCATAAAACAGCAAGGCCTGGATTATGAATACATTCCATTGGTAGACATTGGTGAGGGATCTGTAAAAATCATGGTAAATAATAAAGGTTGTCAGGATATTCATTTAGAGGAAAACTCCCCATTAGGAATGGCCATACAAAAATCACATTATACGGCAGATTTAAATAACATGGTGATTGGGAATATTCCTGAAAAATATGTAGATGCCAAGGGCGAGTTGCCAGAACACCTGGACTCTCAGCCCAAAGGAATATTTAAAATTCATTCTGTGTATCCTTATGATTCAAATGAGACAGTGTGCTGCCATCAAGAGGATTGCATAATATTTAATTTAAATGAAAATGAAACAGGAAATCAGCCCATTGAAGTGGAAGCTGATATGCCAAAATATTTAAAAGTGGCAGCTCTACAAAAAGACACAGCCACACAGTTAGAGGAAAGCGCTGAGATTCCTTTACCAGAAGAGTTTCCAGAATTTTCCAAAATGGTAGAAGAGCAGATCTCCTTAGCGGATGCATGTGACAGCGATAAGGATAGAGACGACCTGAGGGAAATATTTATGGAGTTTAAGGATGTATTTGCAAAAGATGCTTATGATTGTGGTTTAACTGATTTACATGTGGCCACACTACCAGAAGGTTGTAGCAGAAATCCAGTGTTTGTACGCCAGTATAGACTACCGCTGGCATGTTTAGAATCATTGGCAGAGATTATTAAAAATTTGGAATCACGGGGAATAATCAGGCCCATTCATAGCACATCCAATACGCCTATTTTAGGTGTGTTAAAGCCAAATGGTCAATGGCGGCTGTGTGCAGACTTAAGAGAGTTAAATAAAAGAGTACCAGTATCTAGATGGCCACTACCATTCATTGATCAGGGCCTAGCTCAGATACATGGTTCAAATGTATTTACCACGTTAGATCTCACATCTGGATATTGGTGTGTGCCATTGGCAGAGGAGATACAACACTTATTTTCCTTTACATTTGACAGGACTCAATATGCCTGGCTTAGAGCTCCGTTCGGGTACATCAATAGTGGGAGTGAATTTGGCATATTTTTGAGAAAGGTTATGCCGGATGCAGCGGAAAGAGGAACAATAGTTTATGTGGATGATGTCCTGATAAAAAATGAAAGCCTGAAAAGCCATTTTGATGAAATAAGACATGTGCTTGGCCAATTGCAGAAAGCAGGCGCCAAAGTATCTTTGCAAAAAGCACAATGGTGCAAGAAAAAAGTGAACTTTCTAGGGCATGAAGTGACTGAACGTGGGCTAAATCCACAAAGGAAGAAAATAGAGGCCATGCAAAGATTAAAAGATCCTAAAGATGTGAAAGGAGTAAAAAGTTTATTAGGGATGACAGGCTATAACAGAAAGTTCATTGAGAATTATGCAGAAATCACTCAACCATTGACTAAACTGCTTAAATTAAATACTCCCTGGAGATGGGAAAGAGAGCAGTCTGATGCAGTGGCTAGATTGAAGGAATGTCTTGTAAAGGCACCATGTTTAGCATACCCCATAAAGGACAGGGATTTCTTTATAGAAATAGGTTTTTCTGAACATTGTATGTCAGCAGTATTATCACAAAAACACGATTTGAATCACAAAACCATTGCATATGCAAGTAAGGCATTTTCCCAAGTTGAAATGAGATTTAATGAATGTGAAAAGGCCCTATTAACCACTGTGTGGGCGCTACAACATTTCTGCCCCATTGTTCAGGGAGAAAAGGTGATTATTGAAACAAATCATCAACCTTTGCAATTTTTAGAGAGTAAAAGAATTAGATCAGGCAATCTAGCGCAATCCAGAATCACTTCATGGACGCTGGCATTACAAGGTTTTCCCGTAGAAGTGAGATATGGACAAAATAAAAAGAGCCCAATTGCTCAAGGGTTAGCTGACTTACATGATTGTGCAGCTGAACAAATACCAAATGAAATGGAAGTGGAAAATAGTTTGCAGGAATTTGAACAATCATCACACAAAGCTTTTGATGAAAAAACATGCAAGGATTTACCAACTGTATATGTGGATGGTTGTGCTTTTCACATTGAAAATGACAGTAATAAACAGTTAGTGGCAGGAATAGGAAATGTCTGGTTGAAATGTGAAGGCGTTCCCAGTATAGGGATGAGGATTGGAGATAGGAGCAGTCAGGTGGCGGAATTGGCAGCCATCTATAAAGCAATTGCTACTGCAGTTGATAAAAAGTTCAGTGAAATTGTCCTGGTGACTGATTCTGACTATGCACGGAATAGCTTTGTGGAGTATTTGCCTGGTTGGAAAGCAAGAGGCATGGTTACATACAACAAAAAGCCACTTAAACATGGAAAAATGATACAAGCCATAGACAAATTGGTGTCAGAAAATAATTTAACAATATACTGGAGAAAAATTCGTGGGCATTTAAAAACACCAGGAGAGGATAAGGAGGGAAATGATAAGGCAGACCATCTGGCTAAGATTGGGGCTGTGATGGGAGAATTGCTACCTATTGATTATTTAATGGGTGAAATACAAATTGATGCAGTCACACGTTCTAAAGCACCAAAGGAGGTAGATCAACCGGTGGTGCAGTGGAGCCATGACACGCCAGACCAAGATTTGATTGAGGCACAAAAGAATGATCACATTTTGGGAATCTATTATAATCATTTGATAGATCCTGAACAAAATCCTTTAACAGAAAATGATTGTATGGGAAAAGAAGAGTTGAGGGTGTTATTAAAGAACAAAACACGAATCAGATTACAGGATGGACTCATGATTAGAGAGTCCATAACAGGACAAATACAGTGGGTGGTACCCCTTTCATTCAGAGGACTGATGCTACACCATGCACATGATGCCATAACTGCGGGCCATAGAGGTTCACAAAAAACATTAGAAATATTAAAAGATTATGCTTACTGGCCACATATGTCCCAAGATGTGGAATTATATACTAGAGGATGTCTAGTATGCGCCCAATTTAAACCTGCTTCACCAATGCATAGAGCACCATTGATGAAAAGAGGCCTAACTCTCCCATGGTCAGATTTGCAAATAGACTATGTAGGTCCTTTAAAAAGGTCGAGCAGGGGACACCGTTATATTTTGAGTGTGGTATGTTTGATGTCGAAGTGGATTGAGTGCATTCCTGCACCAGATTGTAGTGCGCAAACAGCAGCCACATTGCTGGTGAACCATGTGTTCTCAAGGTTTGGGTTGCCACAAAGAATTGAGTCAAACAGAGGAAGTCATTTCACAAGTGCTCTAATGAGTAAGGTATGGCAAATACTAGGTGTGAAAAGGAAACTACATATCGCATATCGGGCGGCGTCTTCAGGTACAGTTGAAAGAAGCAATAGGTCTGTTGTGGATATTTTAAAGAAATTTGTGGCAGAAGCAGGTTCCAGCTGGGATTTGCGTTTACCATTGGTTTTGATGGCAATCAGGTCGACTCCTGCCAAAGCAACAGGTGTTAGCCCCCATGAGGTCTTAACAGGTAGGAAAATGGTGTTACCACAACACCTACTATACAGAACACATGAGCAAACCCTTGTGAGTGCATCCACAGTTCATGAATATATTGATGAACTGAGGAGACATTTGCAACATGCATTTGCTTTTGTGCAGAGAAATCTGGAAAGAGCTGCTGACAGTGCAAAGTCATATTATGATAAAAAGACATCAGTAAAGGAATACAGTGTAGGGGATCAGGTATACAAGTTTCATTTTGGAAAAAGTAAACAGAAAAATTCTAAATTTCTAGCAGCCTGGCAGGGGCCATTTCGAATTATAGATAAGGTCTCTCCTGTAGTGTATAAAATTTTGAAAAATGAAGGTGAAACAGCAATAGAGCAGTTTGTCCATGTAAATCAAATCAAACCATGCCATCCCAGACATGAGATCAGGCAGCTTGAGCATGTAGAGACAGATAAAGTCCCTTAAAAAAAAAAAGGAGAAAATAAGTGGATGTAGTCAGGAGGCAGTGACAAAGAAGTTAAAAAAAAAAAAAAAGTTGTTTGTTATGATGGCACATAAACACTGTAATATATGTAAAAATATATAATATAAATAAATAAATAAATGCACATATAATGGAAGCTCATGGTTGGTGTGCAGAGAGAAAGTGTGTTAAATATTGAATATCTGCTTGTTTTCTTTTAACTTGTGTTTAATTTCAGAAAAAAAAAAAATATATATTTTTACCAAGCATGTTTTATTTTTGGCAAAAGGATGAAGTTAGTATTATGCTATGTACTTAATTTGTTTATTTTCTATTTTGATTTAGACAATTAACATTATTTGGTCGGAGGTTTCGAGATCAGAGCCCACGGGAGAGACGATGGAGTCCTGGAGTCCCCTGGATGAAGACCAAAAGATGCCTGCCTCCAGGTGGAGGTGAAGACAAAATAACCGGAATGCCAAAAGAGATGACTGCTGTGGATTCAAGATTGCCAAGATGAAAGAATACTCGAATGAACCGAATAACATCGCTGGTCGGGACATACCAAAAGAGACAAAACAGAAGTTCCGGCATATGAAGTTCCACGTATTTATTATTTTAATTATTTATTTTAATTTGTTATATTAATTATTTGTTTTAGTTAGTTGTTTTATTTCGTTGTTTTTAATTGACTTGGAAAATTTAAACTTAAAGTAATGCCACTTCCACTGAGAAGGCAAATGTGGAACATTTTATGAACTGATGGACTCAGATGAAATGTTGATTGCAAATTTTTCATTGATGCACATGAATATTCATTTTATTGGATTGCTATATTGTAAAAAAAAAAAAAAAAGAGAGAACAAGTTGTTTTTAGGAATTGGCTTGGATTGTAGCCAAGTTCTAAAAACAAAAGGAGGGTATATGTAAGGATATTTGGCATGTTACAGCACAGAGTACAGCACTACTGCACAGGTAGCAAACAGCACAGAGTACAGCACTACTGCACAAGTAGCACATTTTTTTTTTGCAGCATCACCACAAGGGTGCGGTGCATTGCTATATGGGTTACCAGATTAACAAGGAAAGACAGGCTATTCAGTCAAAAACGATTTTAACATATAAGATGCAAATCTATTTTTACAGTTAAAAGCACACGTGCTCATTTAAAAATGCACACTATTTTTCACATGAAATGCCTATGGTGCGAGAGACACATTTGAAAATTAACAGCTAACCTATTAACCATTAACCTGACTAATAAAACCTTATTTAACATAACCCACTAATGAAATGTGTTCTCCACTGCAGAATTAGGCATACTCTGAAAACCATTTAAATGTGTGTGCAGATTTTTTTTCTTCTCTTCTTTGTCTGCTTCTCCGTGTTTTTGTGCACAGTAACTGCAGGAAGAAGGAAGTCAGATTTGCAACAATTGCAAATGTATAAGCGAAGCTATTGTTGAGAGTAGGAGGATGAGAGATGATGGATTTCATTGGGACACGTCATACAGAGGGCTGAGATGAAAGTTTTAGTGGGCAGTATCGGGGAAAAAGACAGGGAGACATTTTTCTGCACTACTGGGGAGAAGACCTGGCTGTGGGACTCCTGACTGAATGCAGATCCTTGCGTCCTGCTACAGTCAAGATTTGGCAGTCGAGATTGGGGAGAGCTGAAAGAAGGACCTTTCCACTGGCTGAGGCGTTCCTATCTGCAAAAGCTGAGAATTCCAGGCAATGACCCCGGTTTGAGAAGGCAAGCGTTCCTTTTTGCTGGAGTTAATCCAAGGGAGCCACATTCACAAAGAGAACAGCCAAAGAGAACAACTAAAAAGATAAGGTAATGAGAAGTGTGGGAGCTGAGTGTGTACGGTAATATGCAGTCAGTGTAGGATTCCTGTGCATGCCTTAATCAAATGCTAATGTTGCAATTTGAGTTCTGTTCTCCGCCACGCTCTTCGCAGTGTGTCATAGACAATGCTTTTACTGTACCATTTTATTTATTTCTGTAAAGAATGAGATCGTGTTTAAATGCAACTTTTATAATACAGAAAAATATTTGAAAACAGACGGGTGGTGTATTTAATATTTACCATTACAATGCCGATGATGTGGGGAGATTTTTAAACAGTGCAATGGTCATTTTAAGACAGATGTGTGCATGTCAGAATCAGTAAGAACAGTTGTGAGTGACCGTAGCATAGCTTGTTGGAGGTACATGAGCCAACGGGAAGAGAGACTCTCTGAACATAGCTCCCTACCGTATATAAGGTAGTGGAAATTACCACAAGACTACCATATATAGCTCTCTGTCGTAAATAAGTCAGTGAGTTCGCCCATGGTGGCACACCATCACTATTACTGAAAAATGTGGTCTTCCTAAAATGTAGGTCTGAGGTCTCTCTAGTGATCACACGAAAAATCTAAGCAAAGATAAGGGATTTTGGACATTGGGGCCACAAATAAAACAAGGGAATTATGCTCACCAAAATGCCACCAACCGCGCCTACCAACCACGTATACCAAATATGCAGGTCTGGGTGCTGAAATAATGCATGTCCATTGTATTATTGTTGCACATGGCCAAATCTGAATACAAAGAGTGATTATTGCTAAGTTATCTTTTGGCGGTAATAAAATACCGTCAGGCCCCAAATCTCCACAAAATACCCTACACAACCCAATTGAACACCATCAGGTTGTTAGATCAGATCATATTACGTTATGGAGTGCCTTTGCAGATTCAAAGTGACAATGGGTCACATTTCAAAGGCAAACTAATCCAAGAACTTTGTCAGGAAAAGAGCATTGAGTGGATCTATCACCTGCCCTACCATTCAGCTGCGGCAGGGCTAATTGAACGAATGAATGGGTTATTAAAAGAACAGTTGCGCAAATCTGGAGATGGCAGTTTGGCAGGCTGGCGTGATCGTGTGTTTGATGCGGTGCAAGTGTTAAACAATAGGCCTCTGTATGAACATGAAACTCCTTTGATGCGATTAATGATTCCTACTTTACAGATTCAACCCAATTCAGTCAGAGAAACACTATTATACTGGGAAATTACTCCAGGTTCTTTAGCTCCCTATCGAGCAACTCCAGAGTCAGCAGGGGTAGACTTGCATTCCCATGAAGAAATCAGATTAGATCCAAGAGGAATCGGTGTAATTGAAACAGGGATTGGAGTACAGATTCCCCCAGAGCATATGGGATGGATTGCCCCTAGATCTGGCCTAGCATTGAAGGGAGTTCAAGTGTTGGGAGGGGTAATTGATGCTGATTACCAAGGCAAGATTAAAGTCATCCTAATGAATAGTGGGGATCAATTGTTATCAATACACAAGGGTGATCGAGTGGCCCAATTGATAGTCATTCCCATTAAGTTGTCCATGATTAAGAAAGGGGAGCCTCCTACAGTGTTAAATACCTGCGGGGATCACGGTTTTGGCTCTTCAGACAGTATGGTACCGGGTGCAAAGGTGTGGGTGGAAAAGCCACGTGGCCCACCAGTGCCAGCAGATGTTATTGCATCAGGCAAAGATCAAGTAGTTTTAGTTATGGAGCCTGGTAGAAAGAAATGGCAATATGTACCCACAGATCAATTTTACCTGAGAGAGTGATGTGCAACTCTGATATCTCTTTTCTGGGTTTGCTTTGTAGATCCTGGGTCTGGTTGGTGTAACTGTGGCACTAAATGGACTCCATTTGGGCGAGTTAAACAGTCTGCTGCTACCAATGAAAAATGTCACATCTGTGCCAGTGACCAAGGGGATACTGATAGTGATGAATAATGTTGTCCCCAAGCAGCCTTATGCCAGTGCCGAAAAGCCCGCCAGACCGAAGACGTGGATTCGTGAAATGCGACAAACACACCAGAAGGAAGTGAAAACAACCTTGATGCCAGTAGGGCAAGATGCGTTTGTAGGAAGACGGAAACACTCTCCTATGATTACACTGGAGGAGAATATGTGGATATATCTGGCACAGCAAGTACTGAACATATCACACTTTTGTCTTACTGATGTGCCCAATGCTGAAGCTTTATTGACTACGTGTTTAGTAGCGGTGCTGATGCCTGTTCCAGTTTTAAAGCATATCTTCGGCGTCACACATAACGATTCTTTAGTTCAAGACACAGACATTAGACAATCTTTTTCGGTTTATGAGTATTGTCGTTTTGCCAAGAGACTGACAGGAAATTGAGAAATTTGACATGTGTTATTACTTACAATATAACTCAAGGTAATGTGAGTTACATTATGACATGCAAGGCACAAGAAATTGGCAAATGCTGACAAATAGAGTTGACCAATCAGTACAATCGTACTATGTTCGAGAGGCGACTATGTTCGTGAATGTCACGCAAATGCACCAGTGTAAATAACACTATGTCCTGCAATCATACAGTGATAACTGCTAGTCATTTGAATCATGTGAAACTTCCAATAGGATGGCTCTTTTCATGTGGTAACATCACATATACTTATATTCCAGCTAACATTTCTGGAAGTCCATGCGCTTTAACTCGATTAGGACTAATGATGTTTCCTTTACACTCAGCGATAACTCGAGGTAAAAGGTCAACTTTTGAATCTGTAGGGCTATCTCCTGACTGTGATTCACATGTACATTTGTTATCCGAAGCTGAGGTTCTAGCATTAACCCTTTCATTAGTGGGAGTTTGGGGTTTAGCCGCTGGAGGTTACAAATCTTTGATGAAATTAGCATGTTTAGTAGTTAAAAGTCTTAATCATACTTTGCAGGCTTTAGAAGAATTACTTCTTGATAGTCAAGTTATTAGAAAAGCAACTTTGCAGAACAGAGCTGCTGTTGATTACCTATTGCTAAAACATAATTTAGGGTGTAATGCATTTCAAGGTATGTGTTGTTTCAATTTAAGTGACCACTCACAATCTATTGAAAGTCATATTCGAGCTTTGAGGGATCTCATTTCTCAAGTGTCTCAAGATCGTAATAGAAATTGGTGGGATTGGTTATTTTCATGGATACCTGATATTGGGGGTACACTGCGTTACGTTCTTGCTTGCATTTTTATTATACTGTCTATTATAATTGCTTGTTGTTGTTGCATTCAATGTATTCCCAATTTATTATTAACATTTCGTAGATTTCAGAGACCAGTTCCTGTGCCACCAGGTTATGGAAGATAAATATCCAAGGGTGGAATTGTTATGCTTGATCTAAAATGGCGCTGGTGCGCAATGCATTCTGGGAGCGCTCGGAGCCATGATGGATATTTACTTCATGCCGCCGTGAAACGCTGCACACATTTTGCTGAGTGTTAGATTCACAGTGCTGAGACAAACATGCTTTTCAAACCTGGTATGCGGTCAAGGCCATTTCTGCTGGGAAAGCTAACGTTGTTATGGCTTGCTACTGTTCTCCGTGGAGCGTGTTTTTAGAGAAGGGAGGCACTGCGCTTCTTGGGGGGAAGCTCTCGATTGACCCAGCTGGCAACCGATGGCTGTTCCTCAACTGCGCAAGTGCAATTTCCAGAATGTTCGAGAATTGACTCCCCTTTGTGGAGTGTGTATATATGCAGAAGCCCAGAGGTGGTCAGGTGAGACTTCAGCCGGAGAAAGGATGCTTACGTCCGGCCCTCCTGTGAGCTGTGGTGCTCTCGGCCTGGCTTTTCCCGGGGTCTTCCAGTCGCTTCGGGACGAGATGAGGAATCCTGTTACGCTCACGGTGATGTATTTCTTTTTGACTTCTCTACTTCTTCTATGATCTATGTCCTTATTATTTTTATGAGTTATTTCTATGTACTTGTAAGCCTTGAATAAATAGCTGTAAAGAGCTGATTATCTTCTAAGAGTGCGTGGCTGTGAGTTATTGTGTCTGTCTGTCTATGGTTCAAAGTATTTGCTCTACAATTGCATTGGTGATTTATGGTTGTTCCGTGCATTTTTTGGGGGAGAGCAATACAGGTCTCTATCAGGTTTTAATAGGAGAACCGTGGTGGCTGGCCCATATCGCCAGAGGTCTTCACTGTGTCTCTAATATAGTTAGAGTTTCGTCAAGGGGCTCACCAGGATGGCTCTAAACATCTTATAATATGCATTACACAATCATTTTTAAGTGACACTAGGGGGGTAATTCATAGAATTCAGCGCACAAGTGGTGCACACGGCTGGCGCACAGTGTGCGCGTGCAGCAGTCTGCGGCAGCCTCGTGCGCCCAAATCCATTTCCACGCACAGCGTATTCATGGATTTAAACATCCATAACCAGCCGTGGCGCAGAGTGGTGCAGCGACCCTGCAGCAGTGCCAGTTACGCCCCCAGCCCCTACCCGTGCGCCATGAACAGAGCACAAATCTCGTACATGGCGCACAGTCCAGTGGACCAGCATACAGCCCCCCAACCATGAATACGCCTGTAAAACTCCCTGCGCACCCCTCCGAATACACATACCCCACTGCGTGGGGAGAATCACACGTGATTGGCCCTGTACGAGTGGGGTACATGTATTTCGGGGGTGCGCGGGAAGAATCACACGCGATTGGCCCTGTGGGAGCAGGGTACGTGTATTTCGGGGGTGCGCGGGGAGAATCACACGCAATAGGCCCTGTGCGAGTGGGGTACGTGTATTTCCGGGGTGCACGGGGAGAATCACACGCGATAGGCCCTGAGCGAGTGGGGTATGTGTATTTCAGGGGTGCGCGGGGAAGTTTTACCCGCGATTGGCCTTGTGCGAGCAGGGTACATGTATTTCGGGGGTGTGCGGGGAAAATCACATGCGATTGGCCCTGTGAGAGCGGGGTACGTGTATTTCGGTGGTGCGCGGGGAGAATCACACGCGATAGACCCTGTGTGAGCGGGGTATGTGTATTTTGGGGGTGCGCGGTGGAGAATCACACGCGACAGGCTCTGTGCGAGCGGGCTACGTGTATTTCGGGGGTGCGTGGGAAGTTTTACACGCGATTGGCCCTGTGCGAGTGGGTTATGTGTATTTTGTTGGTGCGCGGGGACAATCACACGCGATTGGCCCTGTGTGAGCGGGGTACGTGTATTTCGGGGGTATGCAGGAAGTTTTACCCACGATTGGCCTTGTGCGAGCAGGGTACGTATATTACGGGGGTGTGCTGGGAGAATCACACGCGATAGGACCTGTGCGAGCGGGGTACATGTATTTCGGGGGTGCGCGAGGAGAATCACGCGCGATTGGCCCTGTGCGAGCGGGGTATGTGTATTTCGGGGGTGCGCGGGGAGAATCACACACGATTGGCCCTGTGCGAGCGGGGTACATGTATTTCAGGGGTGCGCGGGAAGTTTTACCCACGATTGGCCTTGTGCGAGCAGGGTATGTGTATTTCGGGGGTGCGCAGGAAGTTTTACCCGTGATTGGCCTTGTGGGAGCGGGGTACGTGTATTTCGGAGGTGCGCAGGAAGTTTTACACATGATTGGCCCTGTGCGAGCGGGGTACGTGTATTTCGGGGGTGCCCAGGAAGTTTTACATGCGATTGGCCCTGTGCGAGTGGGGTATGTGTATTTCGGGGGGGCCCCAACAAATTGGCAGTGTGTGTCCTCCCAGGTGTGCCCTCTCCCCCCTCCCCAGGGCCTCCAGGCAGACCCCAACACAGGGGAACACACTGCACCCCTGGCCATGCCCCACAGGCAGCCCATCCACCCTGGCGAAGCCCCCCAGCCAGCCCACATGTCACCACTCACAAGTGAGCACTGACACATGTCCCCCAGCACCCCAATCCACCCAGCATTGAGGGTCAGTCCCCGACTCATGTCCCCCAGCACACCCATCCACCCAGCATTGAGGGTCAGGCCCCGACTCATGTCCCCCAGCACCCTCATCCACCCAGCATTGTGGGTCAGGCCCCAACTCATGTCCCCCAGCACCCACATCCACCCAGCATTGAGGGTCAGGCCCTGACTCATGTCCCCCAGCACCCTCATCCACCCAGCATTGTGGGTCAGGCCCCGACTCATGTCCCCCAGCACCCACATCCACCCAGCATTGAGGGTCAGGCCCCGACTCATGTCCCCCAGCACCCCATCCACCCATCATTGAGGGTCAGGCCCCGACTCATGTCCCCCAGCACCCCCAACCACCCAGCATTGAGGATCAGGCCCCGACTCTTGTCCCCCAGCACCCACATCCACCCAGCATTGACGGGCACCTGCCTTCAGGCCCCGACTCATGTCCCTCAGCACCCCTATCCATCCAGCATTGACGGGTACCTGCCAGCAGGCCCTGACTCATGTCCCCCAGCACCCCCATCCACCCAGCATTGAGGGTCAGGCCCCGACTCATGTCCCCCAGCACCCCCATCCATCCAGCATTGAGAGTCATGCCCCGAATCATGTCCCCCAGCACCCACATCCACCCAGCATTGAGGGTCAGGCCCCAACTCATGTACCCCAGCACCCCCATCCACCCAGCATTGAGGGTCAGGCCCCAACTCATGTCCCCCAGCACCCCCATCCACCCAGCATTGAGGGTCAGGCCCGTCTCATGTCCCCCAGCACCCCCATCCACCCAGCATTGATGGGCACCTGCCAGCAGGCCCTGACTCATGTCCCTCAGCACCCCTATCCACCCAGCATTGAGGGTCAGGCCCCGACTCATGTCCCCCAGCACCCTCATCCACCCAGCATTGAGGGTCAGGCCCCGACTCATGTCCCCCAGCACCCCCATCCACCCAGCATTGAGGGTCAGGCCCCGACTCATGTCCCCCAGCACCCACATCCACCCAGCATTGAGGGTCAGGCCCGACTCAGGTCCCCACCCAACATGTCATGAAGATGCACATTCATGGGCCTCATGTCCACCAAAATCCCACTGCGCGCCTCCTCAGTCTTTAGACATAATCAAGTTTCCCAACCACCCCACACTGAAAGGCCTATTACTTTTCACTAACCAAAAGTCAAATATGCACATCAACAAATGTCCGTCACACACACACACTGGAGCAAGTGATTGTGTAAACCCACATTGTGACATGCAGTAAACCAAAGAACAAATACCACACATGGAAGTAAGAAATCAAAATGTATTGTGCACAAAAATAATAAAAATTATTCAAAGCATGTAAATAATCATAAACAAGAAAAAAAGGCATGTCCAAAACAAAACAAAATAATAATGATGACACAATCCAAATGAATCCAAAATAAAGTTTGTCAAAAATCCTTGTCCACCAAAGTAAATCCAAAGGAAACCAAAATCCAAAAAATCCATAGTGAGGGTAAATGATGTAAGAAAAAAAATCCACTGTCCAACTATGTACAAATATTGCAACAAGGGTCCATGAGCCCAACAAATGAAATGAAACCTATATACAAAACCCTACCTAATTTACAACTATATACAAAAACGTGGGGCATTGTCCAAGCGTCCCAAAATTTAAAAAAAAGAAAGGAAACCTATCACTAACTAACTATATACAATGGCGGCGGGCAAGTCCTGCGGCTCACTCTGTGATGTTGCGGGCCAGGGCATCATCGAACTCCATGTCTATCTCCTGGAGGCGGGACTCTGTCCTGACCCCAAGGTCTCGCAGGGATGAACTCATGGCCTGTTCCAACTCCCTGCGAGTTGCCTCGAGGCACACAGCCCGCCTCAACGCCCGACGCATGGAGAACTCCGCCCTGACCATGGTGAGCTGCGCCTCTTCTGCCCGCCGCCGCTCCGCATCTATACGCTGGCCCAACTGCAGCCACTCGGAAGACACTCCCATTCCAGGGTTCTCCTGCCCTCTGGCCGATGCCTGCCCCTCTGATGTTGATGGCCCCAAGCCATCATCGCTCCCACCTAGAGCCTGCTACTGCTGCTGTCCATGTGCCCTGTCCGATGATGCCTGCACATCCTCTATCTGCTGGTCTACAGTTGTTGGGGTGTCCACCCCTGCTGGACCGCAGACTCCTGACTGTGGCAGGGATAGGATCTCCACCAAGCTGGCTGTGTTGGTCGGGCCAGGTCCACAGGGGGCCCTGGTGGAATCTGGGCTGGAAGACGGCAGGGAGAACGACTGGCGCATAGTCTCCATAGAGGATGAGAGGTCCGCCAGAGTGCGCAACACATGTACGAACCCACCGACCAGGGCCCCTCCCAACAGTGCCACGTTGCCACGCAGCTCTTCGTGATGGCGTGCATGCTCCCCCCAGGAAGCACGCACGTCAACACGAATGTCACGCGTGCGCAACACGACACCAATCAGGACGGAGCCCATACGGTCATGGGACTCCTCGTCCGCAGGTAGTGGAGAGCCAGATGATGTGGGCCTCCCCCCTACCTGCGGACGGGCCTGGGACGTGGATCCCTGCTGGTGCATGGTGGTGCAGTCACAGGGTCAGGGACAGCGACATGCACAGGCCCCTCCGTGGTGACCTGTGCTGCCTCCTGACCCTGGCCCTGGACTGCACCACTTGCACCAGTGGTACTACCCCCAACAGGCCCCATGTGCAGCTCAGTAGCGGGCTCCTCCTCCTCTGTGGAGACCACCAACCTGGATGTCTCTGCACCATCTTCCGCCATTGCAAGCCCCTGTTGGGACTACAGCCGTAGTGGCAGACGCAGCACCAGTCCCCTCGCTCCCGGATGATGGCAATTCCTGGGAGGGTGGCTGGACCTTGCGTCGCCGCCTGGTGGAGGCATCCCCGCCACTTGGCTCCACAGCGCCGTCTCTGCCCTCTTCTTCACTCGACGCTGCGTAGAGGGAGACATAGAACACAAGCATCAGGGCACTGTATAATAGTCCACTAGACAGGAAGCAATAACACATGAGTGGCACTGTCAAACGTCACTTCCATCCTGTCCCTCCAGAACACATGGGTCAATGCACGCAACACACATGCAGAAACAGGCACGGCGCATGCAATCAACATCAGCATCCATGTACAAGGCCCTCCATGGACATAAATGTTGCCTTCAAACTCACCTGCATCATGGCTAATACTGATCCCACGCACACACATCACCGGAGGTTCATGCATCATGGCTCGTAAACCACAGACACAGTGGATACAACTGTGACCAGACTGCATGAGTGAATCTATACATCGTCACGGACATGTGTCATGCATCCATGGCGTTTCAAAGTCACACACACGCTTCTCAGACACACAGACATGTACACCATACATGTACATGAGAGCAGCACCCATCTCTCAGCCCCCACCCATGTCCAAGAACAGGGACTGGCATGCATTCATGGCAACCATGACGTCCTCCCAGATCCTCTCCCGTCCTTCCTTGTCGGCGCGTGATGGTGTGAAGAGGGCATCATAATGCTCCAGGACATGCTCCACCAGGACACCAACTTCCTTTTCACTGAAGCTGGTGTCCCTCTGCCTCTCTGGCTGGGGGTCGCCAGTGGTCTCGGATGGTGTTTGCCCCGACATGGCGACTCCCGAGGCAGGCGTGGGTGGGCAACTGGGTCCTGGGGCTGGGCTGTGGAGCGATGGTATCCCAGTCGGGAGTCTTCTGTTCCAGCAGGGGTGGACATAGCAACTGGACCCCTGCAGATGGCTGACGTGCAGGCACCAAATAGCAGGGCATGTGGGCAGCAGGCAGGCAGCAGCAGATGGCAGGTGGGAGCGTGCTCAGGGCTCTTGAGGGCAGGAAAATGGGCCTTTTGGGGAGGAGCGTGGAATTCAGTATGTTTTCGCATGGCCAGCTTGATACGGAGTGATTTGGCACGTGAAAAAAGTGCACGTCAGCGTGTAATTCGAGGAAAGGCCCTGTGACGTAGCACGCACAGGCGTTTCCCTCAACACGAGTGCATAGTGCATAGTGTTTACCTTTCAGGTGTGAGGGTATAGTTGTGGTTTGACATGCTGGGGTGTACACATGGGCAATGTTCACATGTGATGAGGACACTGATGGTCACTTGATTGCACATGCATGTATTGAGTGCATGTCCCTACTGACACACACACACGCACTATGATCCACAACATGTACAACCACCCTTCCATGTCCACATGTGCACTCAGTTTGCCTTCTGGGGCCCACTGTGTCCCTGCAGCACATGATCTATGACCATTTGTGGATCCTGTACATGCGTGATTTCTTTTTTTATTTAGTTTGTCGTTTTCATGTGATGCTCAGGGTGTGCGTCACACACAATGGCTGGTCACTATGCTGTGAGCTGAGCAGTTTGTTGCAGGAGATGGACACAGCACACGTATTATGCAGTGTTGATTTTGCCACGCACAATGCGCATGTAAACAGGCATTCATTGTTATGTTCAACCTACAACTGTTGGTATGCAATTGGGTATGACTTGCTTTGTGTGGGAGGTTGTTGGTCAGTCATTTCATCTGATTCCATGTCAGGCATCATTGTCTGATGCCACTTTGAATTGTTCACATGTCAATGTGTACATTATTGTTACTGTGTTGGTGTTTTGCTATTGCTTGCCATGTCATGTTGTGGTTTTGGTGGCTTTGGGTGACATACCAGTGATTGTCATGGCCTATTCTGCAGGTCTGTGTGATACACACCTTCCATGTGTACCTTTTGGTCACACAGGATTGGTTAGGTTTGAGTAGCTAGGGAAGCACACAATGTGGCACTTCCATTGCAACATTCTCAGGGTGGCAAGGTTGTGACAGTTGACTGTCTCTTTGTCATCATCGATAGTCACCTGGTATGTGCCAGGCCTGTGTAAAGGAGGTCCCAGATACGACCTGCACCCCTGCCCCCCAGTGCGAGTTGCCCGTAAGGTACTCGCCAAGGTATGTGACGTACGAGGAGCAGGTGAACCAACATAGGGCTACAATGGGCCTCTGTCCTGTGTACATTAGAAGATCAATACCTGTTGAAATGCCCATAACCAGGCAACCCTGGGCAGCACGGTACCCAATCAGACAACCGTAGCTGCCATTGGTACGAAACAAGGAGTATTTACAGACTGTCCACGAGGAAACCCCGAAGGCCTTAATGGAAGGCCAATGGTAATAGACTAAGGGCCTGGGCAGCCCCAAGAACAACCAGAAGTGGCTACTAAAAGCTATGCATGCTAGTACCGACAACTGCGAGGATTATTGTAATGGACGAAGGGGATAGACACTGTGAAAAACGTATGAGAATGGTTCCATGAGAAAAGATGGAAGCAACCACCTTATTGAATGTGCGTAAATAAGCTTGAAACGCAAGAAGCTAAGTAATCGATACCTTAGTAGAAGAATAGAGTGGCATGCGCCAACTATATATGTCTACCTCAATACAGCACAATGTACACGTGCGACTCCATTTTGTATAAACAGAAGTACTCCCAGGCGGCCAAAGCCTGACTGGCCAAGTTTCATATCCAGGCCCAAGCGGAGGAAAAGAGCGGGATCAAAACTTAACAAAGGATTGCTCATGCCGGGGAAATCGAGGTCAACCAGAGAAGGGGAGGTGAGCATGAGCTCACGAGGCTCCAACTTCAGAGCATGCCAGCCCGCCCGTGAAGGTCAAGATAAGATAGGCCCATGCAGGTGGCCAAGCGAACACAGAATCAGATGCACAAAAAGGTTGGAAACTGAAGCAGATTCACGGTGGACCAACACGGGACCAGACAGGCGCGAAGATGTACCACCGCCTGATGTCATCCAGAACCCGAGGGTGCCATAACTTTTCCTGATAAGAGACTACAGATCCGAGGCCATACCCAGCCAACTAATTGACACATAGCCCTAAACCACTGATTGATGGAAGGGAGGCAGGGTGAATCTTGGGACACTAGGCACCTGGGTGTCTATTCTGCATGCTGCTAATTAAAGTGGAGATTTATGTTTAGGTATGTAACTCGCCCAATCACAAGGGACCATGCAATCTAGGGTCCTATAGACATTGTAACCAATGAGACGTCGTACTTGTAGTGACGTCAATCACGTGTGGTGTAGAGGGATGGGCGTAGACGCCCACCCAATAAGAGTTATCCAATCCGTATGCTTTATTTTCATATACAGATATAACCCCTATACTTAAGTTACCTTTCCCAACCAATTATATTGCATGATGATTTTTTGTAGAATTAGACGTCAATGATGACGAAGTTTGCCCATAAAAGAGGCTGTTGTACTGAAGTTTGAGGAAGTCGGGGCGAGTCAGGTGTTCGCGATGCTGCTGATTTCCATAAGCTGATGTATGTATCATTAAACGGACTTCCCTTTGCCAATTTACTGAGTCCTGATTATTGATTCTTGCCGGAGAATGTGAATCCTGCACTCCGTCCTTGCATGGTGCAGCTATCTTGTATTACAAGTTTTCGAGGTTGAGTGCTGACCAATGGGCCCGTCAGTAATTACCTCTCCTCGTCAACACCTGTGTGCACTCCACAGGGGTGGGAGTTTAGGTGAAAAATGTGGCCACAAGCTGGGTCCGGGCTGCCTCGCCACGTGCCCTATCCCCTCCCATGGGCAGTGCCTGTGCCTGTGGTTGGGGATGTGGGGGCACCACCATGTCCACCAGTACGCCCTGCCGTGTTGCAACATTGTGCAGGACACAGGCTGCCACAATGATCCTGTACACTACTGGGGGTGCATAGAGTAGCTGCCCGCCAGAGCGGTCAAGGGAGCGGAAGCATGACTTGAGCACTCTGAATATGCACTCCACTATCGCCCTGGATGCAATATGGGCAGCGTTGTATCTTACCTGTGGTGGTGTGGTGGGGTTCCGGATTGGCGTCATCGTGTGGTTGCTCAGAGGGTAGGCACTGTCCCCTGGAGAGGTGATAATGGTTGTGATTATTGGGGTTTGTGTATTTTTCTGTGCGTGACATGCATGCATGTGCACAGGCATTTGTACTCACGTAGGAGCCATGTGTTGCCATGCTGCCCAGCTTCCAGGGCCCGGCTCAGGACGGACATTCTGTATATGAAACTGTCATGGGTGGAGCCAGGGCAGTATGCATAGACAGAGGTGATGATTCCCTTGGCATCGCAAACCACCTGCACATTGAAGGAATGCCAGTGCTTGCGGTTTTGGTAGATGTGCTCAGTGGCCCTGGGTGGACGTAGCGCCACATGGGTGCAATCTATAGCACCAAGCACTTTGGGGAAGTGTGCCACCCTGATAAGGTCCTGGACAACAGCCTGCCTTTCTGCGGGTGTTCTGGGCATGTGTATGTGCCTGCAGACAGAGGGGCACGCAGTCATGATTGCCAACTTCTGGTGTAGGCAGCGTGACTGCGTGGCCTGTGAGACCCCCCCCCACTATGGCAGTAGTCCGCTGAAATGACCCAGTGGCCAAAAAATGCAGGACATTGAGCACCTTCTCCAAGGGGCTCAATGCTTGGGAGCAAAGGGTGGGCGATGTAAGGTCATCTTCCCACTCCCTGACCAGGTCTAGGATGATATGAGGTGGAAACCTATACCTGCCATAGACCTGGTCGTCAGGCATCTCAAAAAGGCTAATCCGGGGGGAAGAAATGCGGGCCCTGGCTTTTCTCCTCCTCCTGTGGTGTCCCACGGTCAGTGCTGCGACAAATGGGACATTCATCGTAGCAGTATATACGTGTTTGTTTTTTGTGCGTGCTTTTATACTGTGCGCAGTGACGCTTACACCTGCCTTCCTGTGGCGGACGTGTTGATGCCTTGCGCCTCTTTTAGCGTGTGCTTGTTTCCCGTATTCAAATCCATGAATACGAGTTGTTCGCGTGCCTGTGGGCGTTCCGTGTATTTCCTTGCAGTATTTCCCTAGTTACGCCTTCTTTTTCACGCATTGTTCCCCATTCCGTGCGTTACGCCCCATGTCCCGCCCCCTTTTTGGTGTGTGCGCGGACATTGTGCGCTGTCCCTGTTCGCGTCGCACACGGCATTCGGGTTGTTGCAATGACGTGTGTGCCCGTGGGCACCACGCACAGATTTGGCGCACAACCAGTGGAAAACACGCACAGCGCCTTCATTGAATCGCACGCGTGTGCGTGTGCTTGCTTTCTCACGCTTGCGCCACCTTGCGCCAGCTTGCCCTGGGATTTTCAGCGCATGTTTGTTCCATGAATCGGCCCCTAGATGTGTGCAAGTTTCATATGTTGGCAGCACATTCATGCACACCTGCAATCATGACCCATTCCAATCTGTAGGTGCTTAATAAGTCTTCATATTTTCCTTTGCATTCTGTGAATTGTTATTCCATTTCTCCCATTATAAAACTCAGACCACAAGTTCCACATTGCAAAGAAAAAAACAGGACTGGAGTGGAATATTCAAAAGTGTGACAGTTAAATTGAATGACAAATATAAAATGCTGTGCATGTAAAAATGTTTCTTTTTAGAAGCATTTTCACATAAGTAAAAAAATGCATATGTGCATTTATAGCAGCACTGTGTGTAACTATTCCCTAAAAGAAAGAAAAATCAGGTGCAAAACATTTCTACAACATTTTTCAGTGGCACTTGCTATGTGGAAATATAATATGTTGGCAGTTCATACATGCTTGCTAACATAACCCATTCCAATCTGTTGGTGCTTGTTTTTTTCAGTCATGTTTTTTTCTCTGCAATCTGGAATTTGTAGTCTAGGTTTTACAATGGTAAAATGGAACTACATTTCACAGAACACAAACAAATAAACTAGGACTACATAAGCACCTACCAATTGAAATGGATTATGTTGGCAAGTATGCATATGCTACCACCATATTAAACTTACACACACCAAGTGCTACAAATCTTTTCCATCTGCTTTTATTTTCTTTTATGAAAAAGTTGCACACTGAGATCCTATAAATGCACACATGCATTTCTTAACTTTACTCTTAAAAATACTCCGAAAAGAAACATTTTTAAGCAGTGAACATTTTCCATTATTCATTTAAAAATGCAACCCGTACTGGATATCTGCTCCACAGACAAACAAGATGTGCATGGCATGCTACTCCCTATTTGTCAACAAGCAACAGCATGACTAAATAGCTGAGAAAAATGTATCTCTAACACAGCTGGATTGGAGACAATGTTAACTTTGTGTCTAAACTGCAGAGTAATTCTAAAATGTAACCCTGACATTGAAGGAGTTCTTTCGTTATTCCATGTAGGAGAATGTTATTTCAATTTTGCAGTTCTAGATCAGGACTTTGTGCATAGTGTGTTCTAGCCACAAGATTCCGTATAGAGCAATGGTGTGTTGCTAACATTTTGATGTGGTGGAAGGTGCTTTTCCAAGCAGATCCTAAAATGCAGGCTAATGAATGTCCTCAAGTTTCACTAAGTGATTGCAGAATTGTCTTAAAGTTTTACTGGATTGTTGGCATATGTTAAACATTGAGCTACAAGTCCATATGTACACTGGACAGTTTGTTTTGGCAAAAGGAACATTTGGTTGAAGGTTTGTTGGGGACGTTTTTTCTATAAGGGTTTCTTTTGCCATAATGGTGTCTCCTACCATTTCATACCCTCGGCCACCACTGTCTATGGCAATGGTTTCTTTTTGTTCTTGTTTGTAAGCCTATTCATTGAAATATGGTATTGTGCTGCTTGTGTAAATCCATTCACCTTCACAGAAGTTTGAAAAGGTATCTATATTGACATTGCACATGTTTAGAAGTACTTTTTGTAATGTATTAATTAATTTACTTAGTGATTTCATTCTGTTTAAATGGAATATAAAAAATGTTCTCTTTGGGAGAAATGCGCTGTCAATTGTGACAGGTTTTAATAAAGGAACCTTCTACTTATATCATGATAGATCTTCCAATGATCTTTGATCGTTTTCTGCCACCATTACAATAAAAATCCCTTGTGGAGGCTTTCCAGGAAAACTAAATGCACATGTGATATCATCAATGAGATTTGTGATTGCATCTTTGATGTCATGGGTGTTAGTCCTTGCAATGCACACTGGTGGTGTGAGTTATGGTTGCTTAGTTTACCATAACTGGCGAATTTCATTTTTTTTTCAGGGTTTTACCTATAACCATAACGTCCCTGTAACAACGTTTTTCAATTGAATTGCATATGTTTTTAATAGTGCAGCTTAACCATAACGTCCCTTTTACAATGTTTTTGTTAGTGAATTTCATTGGTTTTTAGTAGGGCACTGTAACTAGTATGCTGCTTTAGCATAGTGTTTTCTGTAATAAAGATAATAGCTGTTTGGTACTGCAACAGAACCATAACGTCTCATTGACAATGGTTTGTTACTGATTCCTTGGCTGCTCTCATGATAAAGATGTGGAAAGGCCAAATTGTCTGGTGTATGTATCCATTTGCGCTACCCCTTCCTTTTCCGAATAGTGTTGGTGTATCTTAGCAATTACAGATGTACGTGGTGTATGTTGGTGAGTGTTTGAGTAGTTTCTCTTTTTGAGTTAAAATTGCATGGTGAATCTGTGCTGCACAGTACTGGCCGAGATGACTACAGATGATCAATATAGACGTTTCCTAGGGAGACTGCACCTGGTCGGTGTGTGTGCAATCATACTGTAAGTATCCGTAGGACTCCATTAGTGGCTGAATGTCCGCATCTTCTACTGAACTGTTAAATAGTTGTGAAAGCGCACGTGTATCTGTTCCACACCTATACCCATGCATAGGTCATCCACTGTGTGCTGGTAACACCGCCCCTGTCGCCAGCCCTATGGATTCATATGGTATGCTACTGCATTTCAAGTACTCCTGCCAACTACGTGGGTGGCTCTTCAAACCTACCAAATTGTGGCTACAGCACACTTGACGGTATGATGCCCACTGGTAAACAAGCAACAGCAACCTGCAGTGTAACGTGGGCATGGTAAATGTTGCATTAATTTGATTGATGGGCTTGCCTTTCCATGACCCGTGAAACAGACATACAGTGTCTGCACTGAGCAGTGTGATGGAAGAGTCAGGAGGTCACCTACTGGTCATACAGTTGAAGAAAATATGTAACTGCAGGTGGGACAGTTTGTAGTGAGTCTGCAAAATGGCAAAGCTGGTACGGCTTGGTCACGCACATACTAGTGCATGTAAAGGCAAGTAAGCAAACAGCAGAATGTGCAGAGCGCAAACAATGTTAGTGGTGGTTAGAAATGTACTGTAGCTGCATTGGTCGCACAAAATAAATGGCTTCCTGCTCCATGTAATGAAGCTGTGTTACATGTTGATGTAAACATTCTTGTATTCCAGAATGTATGCATCTCAGTAAATAATACTACTAAGAGTAATGGCATAGCATGAAGTGTTTGTACTTCATGTGACGACAACTGAAATGAAAGCACAAGGGACCAGTGGGCAGTCTACCGCTCTTCCAACAATTATGTAGAGTAACTTCATTTACAGCATTTGTCATATCTGCGGCGGGCAACAAGAGAGACACTCCTGTAGGGCAGCAAAGCTCTGAAATATCCTTGCAGACCATATGCCATGCTATAGACCCTTACCCGGCAAAGGGCATTGTATTGTGCATGTACTGCAACGCGCTACTCTACAGAGGGAAGGTACTTGGAAGTGCATGGGAAGGGTCCTTCCAGGAGCATGACAATGACTGGCCCCTATGTAGGGGAGGGCCACCAGATAATTCCGTCTCTCGGCACATCCCCTATGGCATCCATGCAGGTGCTGGCCCTTCTGTACCGGGCCTTTCTTGCTGTTCCTTCTGTGGCATGTGTCAGCAGACCATAGTAAATGGAAATGAACTGGGAAAGGAAAAAAGGGCAATAGAGAAAGCACCATTTAGAGATGAACAATGGAACTGCCAATGAACGGATGCAGGGCGGGATGCGTGGCACTGTACAAAACACTGCAGTTGAAAAGGTTGGAAAGGGGGTCACTGTAGAAAGAGGTTTCTTTATGTGTTGCATAGTGTTTTGAAGATTGTCAGTGTACAACACTTACAACAAAAAATGTTCAATACTTTCAAGAAGAGCACCAAAGCCATTTGGATGGGGTGTGCAGAAATCGGGATGGCAGACATAGTAAGATGAACGTTATAGCTGGGGAAAACTGTGCTGTGAAACGTCATATTCTCATATGTGAAGTATGCCATTGGCACATGTAGTATAAAGGCACAAATACACTTCTTCGCAATGTACCGCGCTTTCTCCATTTGCGTACCAAATAAAAAATTATGCAGTCACATCAGTGTCTGCATAATGTGATAGAAAGTTATGCAAGAGATCGGAAACAAACACATGACCTGGGCAAGTGCATCCTTCATCGCAAACGGCACTGAAACTCGTGTAACATGCTATGCAATTATTCCTCCACAATGAACAACAATAATATCGGCATGATTGCGTGTCACCAAAGTGTCACACAGACAAACCAAAATCAGTCACCTCATTGTAGGTACTCCATAGCACTACACATCCACATGATAGATTCCAAAATGAGCAGACACTGCACAGTGTTTTCCATTCACTTTCAGTCAATGTGTATCGAACTCCCCTAAAAAGTGCACGCTGTGGCTCGTGAAACACACAGCCATAACCCAACCCTCTGCATTTCTGTCGACAAATACACTGTGTACCACAGTCTGGGCGTACACACCACACCCAGAAACCTTATTGACCAATCCCGTAGCCTGTGCAGGCCCATTTCTATGGCCGTCATCTGCAAAAGGGGAGTATCTAACATGTGCCACCTTGCAACTATTGTGATATTCGCTGACTTTTCATGCTGTGCGTGCACAGGAGTGGGGGAATAACTTTCAACCAGGGAAGGGGACGTTATTAGTTGTGGCAGCTCTTAAAAGAGCCTTTTTTTATTTTATTTTTTAAAGGTGCTTCCATAGAAACACCTTTTTTTGCGTTTTTTATGAGTAATTTTATGTTGTCAATGTCAGCTCACATTCTTACAATAGTGTGTTAAGTGAAGCCTGTAGATTACAAAAGGTCATTGCCACTGTTCGATAAAGACATGTCATTTCCTTTGAAAAGGTTTATATATTGAGTACCAATGTCCTCATTCTCACAGGAGAACATCCCAGCACCACTCAAGAAGTCACACATGCTTTTGTTGATGAGACCCCTTCCAACCTCCGGCTGGCAACAGGAATCATTGGAATACTTCCAAACTATTCTTGGGGGTATACATGAGAAAAGCACCTTGACAGTGGGAAAAATGCGCTGCACTGCTTTCATCAGCTTCTTAAGTTGATGGTACACACGGGAACAAGGCATGGAACCTAAAAATAAGGCTCCAAAGTTCACGACCACAACATGTACAATTGACTAAGAGGCCATGCGTCGACATTCTACAAGCACTCTGCCAAAACAGCACACTTCGACACTGCACCACAAAGCGTCCACTCCCTCCAAACCGAAATTGCCACAAACGCCTTCTTGGAGGCCATAAACAAACAGATCTTCCACAAAGACAAAAACTGTGAGTCTTGCCATGTTTGCCAGCCGCACTATAAAAACTAATGGAAAAATGTATTGCTGCCCTTTCCTGTGACTCACACCCGGCGCACCTGATTGGACATTCACTACAGTCCCATTTCCATTGGCCACCATGGTGAGAAGTGCAGATGTGGCATATGCCTTTCCCCCAGTACCATGAGGGCCGCGCCCCAGGTGAGCAGGAGGTGTCCTTCTCCCTATTGGTGCTGTTGCCTGTGACGCACACCCTGAGCACCTAATTGGCCAAAGGCCATTTTCCCATTTCCATTGGCCAGCATGGTGAGAAGCGCAGAATGTGGCATGTGCCTTCGCCCAAGTACCGCGAGTGCCGCGCCCCAGTCAAGTAGGAGGAATCCTTATCCCTATTGGTGCTCTTGCCTGTGACGCACACCCTGAGCACCTGATTGGTACTCCCATACTCCCATTTCCAGTGGCCAGCATGCTGAGAACGAAGAATGTGCCACATACGCTTCCCCAAGTACCATGAGGTTCGCGGCACAGTAAAGCAGGAGGATTCCTTGTTTCACTTTCCACTCCAGCCATGCATGCAAGGAGATAGGCCCTCCCAACAGAAAACACACCATAGTACAGGCTATGGGTAAATGCTCAGGTCATGTGCGCTGCACTCCCCATCTGCAATTCAACCTGCCAGCTTTCACCCCGGGCACATATTTGCACGCATGGCTTCATAACGTTACGTTGGGTGTGCTGAACGGAATGTAGGAGCCTGTGTATGTTAGCCATAGTTTACATGTGTACTGTTGAGCACGGCCTTTCATGCTGCAATATCTTACAACACTTCCAAAAGCAAGGCGATTATAAGGGCCAAAGCATAGGAAATGCACATGGTGGCATGAGGCTCCCTATTGTTCAACAGGGGCAATTATGTACACCGTATGCTAATGTACGCATCCCAGCTCATTTCTGCTGCTGCACCGTCTACAATGTCTTCCACAACCATTGTGTAAAAGTCACCAACTTCAAATGCATGCAGACACCAGCGTACACGGTATGTTTAAATGCTCATGCTATGTGCATTGCACTCCCCATCTTCAATTGAGCCTGCCATAGTACAGGCTATGGTTAAATGCTCATGTCATGTGCACTGCACTCCCCATCTGCAATTCAGTCTGTCAGCTTCCACCCTGGGCACATATTTACATGCATGACTTCATAACATTGTGTTGGGTGTGCTGAACGGTATGTAGGAGCCCATGTATGTTGGTCATAGTTTACATGCATGCTGCTGAGCACGTCCTTTCATGCTGCAATATCTTACAGCACTCCCTAAAGCAAGGGGATTATAAGGGCCATACCATAGGAAATGCACATGGTGGCATGTGGCTCCCTATTTTTCAACAGGGGCAATGATGTACACTGTATGATAATGTACGTGTACCAGCTCACTTCTGCTGCTGTACCAATTCTACAATGTCCTCCACAACCATAGTGTAAAAGTCACCAACTTCAAATGCATGCAGACACCATCGTACACGCTATGTTTAAATGC
This sequence comes from Ambystoma mexicanum, assembly GCF_040938575.1. NCBI lineage: Eukaryota > Metazoa > Chordata > Amphibia > Caudata > Ambystomatidae > Ambystoma > Ambystoma mexicanum. Next base: position 395,213,744 of record NC_090936.1, read on the forward strand.
TCATGCCATGTGCACTGCACTCCCCATCTTCAATTGAGCATGCCAGCTTTCACCCTGGGCACATGTTTGCATCCATGGCTGTATAACGGTCAGTTGCGTGTGCTGAATGGTATGTAGGAGGCCGTGTATATTAGCCATACGATACATGTGTTCTGCTGAACACGTCCTTTCATGCTGCAATACCTTATAGCACTCCATAAACCAAGGGGCTTATAAGGGGCAAACCATAGGAAATGCACATGTGTCACGTGGCGCCCTATTGTGCAACAGGGGCAATGATGTACACCATATGGTAATTTACGCATAGCATCTCTCTTCCGCTGGTCGACCAAGTGCACAATGTCCTCCACAACCATTGTGTAAAATTCACTAACTTCAAATGCATGCAGAGTGACAACTGCATGGCTGCAATAGGTTGTGGTTGCTGTTATGAAGGCCTAGGCTGCTGGGTGCAGGTGTGGTGAACGGTATGTAGGAGGCTGTGTGCATTGGACATGTTTTACATGTGTGCTGCTGAGCACAGCCTTTCATGCTGCAATATCTTACAGAACTCCAAAAAGCAAGGGGATTGTAAGGGCCAAACCATAGGAAATGCACATGGTGGCATGTGGTTCCCTATTGTTCAACAGGGGCAATGATGTACACTGTATGCTAATGTACATGTACCAGCTCACTTCTGCTGCTGTACCAAGTCTACAATATCCTACACAACCACTCTGTAAAAGTCACCAACTTCAAATGCATGCAGACACCATCGTACACTTTATGTTTAAATGCTCATGCCATGTGCACTGCACTGCCCATCTTCAATTGAGCCTGCCAGTTTTCACCCTGCGCACATATTTACAGCCATGGCTGCATAACAGTCTGTTGGGTGTGCTGAACGGAATGCAGGAGGCTGTGGACGTTAGCCATAGTTTACATGTGTGCTACTGAACACCGCCTTTTATGCTGCAATATCTTACAGCACTCCCAAAAGCAAGGTGATTATAAGGGCCAAACCATAGGAAATGCATATGGTGGCATGAAGCTCCCTATTGTTCAACAGAGGCAATGATGTACACGGTATGCTAATGTACGCATACCAGCTCACTTCTGCTGCTGCACCACGTCTACAATGTCCTCCATAACTGCTGTGTAAAAGTCACCAACTTCAAATGCATGCAGACACCAGCGTACACGGTATGATTAAATGCTGCATGTGCACTACACTCCCCCTATTCATTTGAGTCTACCATAGTACAGCCTATGTTTAAATGCTCATGTCATTTGCACTGCACTCCCCATCTGCAATTCAGTCTGTCAGCTTTCACCCTGGGCACATATTTGCATGCATGACTTCATAACATTGCCTTGGATGCGCTTAACGGTATGTAGGAGCCCGTGTACATTAGCCATAGTTTACTTGTGTGCTGCTAAGCATGGCCTTTCATGCTGCAATATCTTACAGCACTCCCTAAAGCAAGGGGATTATAAGGGCCATACCATAGGAAATGCACATGGTTGCATGTGGCTCCCTATTGTTCAACAGGGGCAATGATGTACACTGTATGCTAATGTACTCGTACCAGCTCACTTCTGCTGCTGTACCAAGTCTACAATGTCCTCTACAACCATTGTGTAAAGGTTACCAACTTCAAATGTATGCAGACACCATCGTACACTCTATGTTTAAATGCTCATGCCATGTGCACTGCACTCCCCATCTTCAATTGAGCATGCCAGCTTTCACCCTGGGCACATATTTGCATCCATGGCTGCATAACGGTCCGTTGGGTGTGCTGAACGGTATTTAGGAGGCTGTGTATGTTAGCCATACGATACATGTGTGCTACTGAACACGTCCTTTCATGCTGCAATATCTTATAGCACTCCATAAAGCAAAGGGCGTATAAGGGGCAAACCATATGAAATGCACATGGTGTCATGTGTTGCCCTATCGTGCAACAGGGGCAATGATGTACACCATATGCTAATTTACGCATAGAAGTTCTCTTCCGCTAGTCGACCAAGTGCACAATGTCCTCCACAACCATTGTGTAAAAGTCATCAACTTCAAATGCATGCAGAGTGACAACTGCATGGCTGCAACAGGTTGTGGTGGCTGTTATAAAGGCCTTGGCTGTTGGGTGCCGGTGTGGTGAACGTCATGTAGGAGGCTGTGTGCATTGGCCATGTTTTACATGTGTGCTGCTGAGCATGTCCTTTCATGCTGCCATATCTTACAGCACTTCCTAAAGCAAGGGTCTTCTAAGGGCCAAACCATAGAAAACGCAAATGGTGACATGTGGCTCCCTATTGTTTAAAAGGCGCAATGATGTGCACCGTATCCTAATGTATACATAGCAGCTGACTTCTGCTCCTCTACCAAGTCTACAATGTCCTCCACTACCATTTTATTGGATTGATTGATTAAACCTGTATGGTATAAAATCTCTTAATTGAATCCTTAACTGTCTTTGACAGTTCTACATAGTGTGAAGGGGACGGGAGGCTTCTACTTTTGAATTCTCTATTTGTTTCTGTATTTAGTGTTGATTCTGTGCCAGGGCCTCAGTTCCTCCCCTGCACCTTGAATTTGTCCTAATTGATTTACTCAAATGCATAGAAGATGATACTCTGAAAATTAGTGTGCACCAATAATCCTTGTCATCATAGTAGCATCCTTGATCCCAGGCCAATAAACTCCTCTTTATTTCTCAGATGAAGCTGTTTTTCCAGCGTCTCCTGACTCTGCATCCCCTGGTCTGTCTCCAAGGCAGCTTGATTGGTTTTAATACAAGTCTGACGTCCATCTTTCCATAATGGCCGCTATTGCCATGTTATGTTTTCCTCTGCAGCAACCTTCTATATGTCTCATCTGCCTTGCATTTCTGCACATATACACTTGTTAGTCAGCTGCATACTTTATCTTCTTTGGATATATGATTTCTTCATCTTTGATTACATGTTTCTGTTGTTACTTTAGTTACACCCTTATTCTTTGAGTATGTGCATCGTTTCAGTGAGTCTCAGTATCTTTCCTCTACAATGTCACTCTGCTCTTGTCAGATTTCACTTGATGTCCAATGGTGTGTGCAGACATCCTTCCACCCTCTCAGTGCGAGGGTACATTCGATACAATTGCCTGAGTGCAAATTGTCTCTCATACACACGATACGGTATTGGGATGGTAATTGGTGTCCCACATAGGGCTCTTCTGCTACTGTTCCAGTATGACAGAGATGAGGTGTGGGAGCTAGGAATTACATGTCCACCTGCTCCTCTACACTACATTGCAAACAGGCCATCTAATCAATATTGCACATGCACACAAACACAAACCGCCACACCTCTGCACTTTTCAAATACACACGCCCCAGCACTAGAAACACACACATACAAAGTCACACTTCCTAATCACGGCAATGCACACACACATTATCACTGCAACACACATTTTCAGGACTGTGCAAGAACACACACTAACCCAGAACAGCATATACAAACACAAAACATAGAACTGCATTATACACTCTATGGGTTTTCCCCTTCTGTAATGGGTTGGCAGGCTGAACAATGATGGTCTGGAGTGGCTGCCCAGATCCGTGCCAGTGGTTATGATTTGTTCAAAACCTTTCCAGCCAACAACTTTTTGTTTTGCTTTAACCCCCTCATGCCATAGCTGTCTATATTTTCAATTAAAAGCAGTCACCCTACTTCCCCCTTTTTGAAGAACCTCGCTCCCACCCAATCCCCTCACCCCCTGACATCTTCCGGGCCACCCTAGTGGTGCCAGCCCCACAGTCTGAAGACTACTGCATTAAACTCTTGTTGCCACTAAAGCCTAACACTGTTTGGCAGTTTCTATAAATGATCAAAGTCCTCTCTTTTATGTAATGGGGCAATGCCACCATGTAACAATGATCTACAGCTTGGGTGATTGAGAGGGAGAGTGCCAGCCCTCACGTCTTCGTTAACCACACCAGGCCTGGCAAGTGATTTAATTAAGCTAAGAACCAAGCACCCGTCGAAGAGGAAACATATACTGTACCAGGAAGTATGGTGGATTGTTTGCCAATCGACTGTGCACTTTTGGGAAGATGGATGCATTTTCCTTTAAGATAAAACAATACTTGGAATACGATTTCTTGCATTTGTATTTTTTTATAAGTGCATATCGGATGGTACACCATCCTCAAATTACAGTGCAGGACAAACATTGCTGTAGGACACACATCACATTATTTCAACACTTGTGTGCACCACTGCAGTCGTTTTCCTGGTGCTAGTAGACATGTGTTATCACTAGCCCAAACTGCCCCCCTGGTGAAAAAGACATTTGAAAGAATATATATTGTAATCCTCACTAGTGCAATATTTGCTATCGTTCTGATCTAATACCAGGAGAGATTGATTGCACTTGCACGGGCGCAGTTTCCGTACGAGAAGCTCCTGGTCTGAAACCTTCGCCTCCAGCTGCCTGAAAGAGCAGACACCAAATCGCAGTGTACAAACACATCACAACAACTCTAGTGCTTTCAATGCTAGGTAATGGGACTCATTCCGAGTTGGGCGGTAAGGGTTATTGGTCACCGGTAATGATGCCGGTGCCGGTAAACCCTTACCGCCCTATTCCGAGGTCCCTTTGCGGGACCCGCAAAGGACGTGTGGTCTGACTACTATTGCGCTATTTGCGGGCCCGTAATTAGCGCCTTCCCCATTTGGGAATGGGGAATGGTTTACTGAATGGGGACTTACCGGGTCCTCCAAGGTCGGAATGGCCCGGTAAATCCCCATTGAGCCAGACCGGACACGGACCCGGTTTTGGAGGCAGCCATGGTGCTAATAGCTGCCTCCAAACCCTAATAGCACCATGGCTACCTCCAAACTCGGAATGAGGCCCAATGTCGTGACAGCGTTGTGCAGGGAATTAGCTTGACGAGCTGCACTTCTCTTCCCAGAGGAGTCTTTGGAATTAAGGAGCTGCCACGGACCTGACCTCTCCTGAGTGCCGCACGTTGTGGAACCTGCAGCAGCAGAAGCACCACCACACGCCCTCGCAGAACAAGGTTTTCTTTGTTAGCCTTTGCATGTCAGTATTTCTGAATGTGAAAAACTGCTTTCAACCCCTCATCCCAGGCTAGTAAAGCAGAGGTATTGGGTGATGAGTACTCTATGTGTATTGGCAAATACATCCAACACATTAAATGAAACTTGACCACACTCTCTGACTTATAGCCTTTCAGCAAATACAGACAGCCTTGTTCCAACCCGGTGCTACTCAAGTGTATACATTTGGTTTTTACACTGCCGTTAAAAAGTTGTGCCTTGCTCAGACCACATTTCTGTGTCAACTAAACCGTTAAAATTGTTTCTGCCTTCAAACCACACGCCCGGCGTTTAGCACGATTCCGTCTGTTTCTGACAAATCAAGTGTCACACTGAACAGCATTCTGTGTGCCTTGGTGCCCGACTTCAATTGCACGTAATTATCCACTGCACAGCACGCATTGGCACAACAATCTGTTTCTATGACAACATGCAATGTTTCTGATCTATTTTTTTCATCCGCATTTATTTAACTTCTCCACTTGGAAAATCGAAGCCATTCTTTTTTTTTTTTTTTTTTGCACGGACTCTAGGAAAAGCATTTCCACTTCATTTTAAAATCGGAAAATTGAAAAAGAAAAAGAGTGACGTACCGGAGGGAGCAACTTCCAGAGTATATTATGCCCCATTGATGTTCATTGGTTTGCAAAAATGATTGCAGAAAAAAGCCAAACTCGGAATGAGGCCCAAGCTATGAATGATGCCAGTTGTGTACCGAATTCCATACTATAGCTATTCGTTCTATTAAAGAACTAGGATGTTTGCTCTGTGCTCTGCTCTGGCTTGTGGGCCCGAATATTTAATTCAACTGCAAGTGCATGCTGGGATATGAAGAATATCTCGATGTCATCTCCCCACCACATGTGCGAGCCCTGTATATCAGATCCTGAATGGGCTCTTTGCCCTTCAGGTCTCACACCTGTCATTGAGACCGGATGGCGGGTGCAAGTTGCTTGATGTGTAGCCCTGTGGTTGAAAGTCCTCTTCATTTCATGCTTATATGCAAAGGCTTGGGAGACCCAAGGAGAAGGTACCTCAAGCCGCTCTTTGTGTTGTTTAACATCCATATGACAAGGGAGGCCACGTCCTTTCGCAAATCAACAGCAAATATGGACGTAGTATTCCTTGTGTGAAAATGTCTGCATATGGCTGGAGAAGAATAAACTAATAATAAGCATGCACTAGAGCACCTGCATATTGTCAACCTTATGCACTAGCACTTCATGACCCATGTAATAAACTATGGGGCTTCAACTAGAGGAATAAGTTAACAGCAAGCATATTGAAGCACCCATTTATTGTGAATGGTACGCACTAGCACTTTATGACCGATGTTGTAAACCATTGCTTAGAGCATACTTTGCACATCTGGGGAGACACTTCTAGGAGGAATTTTAATTGTATTGATTTTTCTCTGGCTTTCGTTACCACTTTTTAATGAAGCTGTGTTCTTGGCATGTGTGAAAAATGGTTGTATTATGATTTATTTGTATCTGATGGCTTATGCCGAATGAAGGTGGTACAACAAACCAATATAACGATTTCAATGAAAACACACAATCAAAAGCAAAGCATACAACCGGCAACTAAATAAATTACCTCCAATTTATGTTTTCAAGGTGTACCTGCACCCGCAAATGCCATGGCCAATGTTAAACTCACCAACACCCCATAACTCTTTACATCCATAGCAAAAGTATACTCCATGCCACAAACAGCAAACACATATACCATCCTATCAACAGTAACAACACTTAGGGCCTCATTACGGCTTTGGAGGTAGCCATGGCGCTATTGGCGCCATGGCTGCCTCCAAAACCGTGTCTGGGTTCGGGTTCCCTGAATGGGGAAATATCGGCCAATCCGAGTATGGAGGGCCCCGTATTTCCCCATTCAGGGAACCCGGACCCAGACCTTCCCCATTCCCATTCGAGCCCCCATAGGGCTTAATGGGAATGGGGAGGGAGCTAACAACGGGCCCATTACAAGAGGCCCTGTTGTTAGCTCCCTGGTTCCCTGGCGGGACCCGCTATGGATGTCTGGATAAACCGGACGTCCACATCGGGACAGCGAGGGAACCTCGTAATAGTGCGGAATGCGTTTAACGGCGCCGGCACCATTACCGGCGCCGTTAAACGTATTCCGCAATAGTTATAATGAGGCCCTTAGTCCCAAAACAACAGCCACTACTAAAACTACAGACATTCCATCCACTACTATGACTACCAGCACTACACCCACTAGTACAAGCAGGAAAAATCTCACAATAAAATGCTTCCTCCAAACACACTTTCAACCCTAAAAATAAATTTGACTTGACACCCACTAACATCCCCACAACACACAGTCAAACCACACATACATCCGGAGTAGGGCTAACAAAACAAAAACAAATCTCACAATATACTGTCCAATGATTACATCCAGAGAAAAAGAAATACAAACGTGTATTGGATCCCTTGTTGGTGAGCTCTCCCGTTACCAAGGAAACATTTGAAACAGAATACGCAGAAGTAGGAGTCAGTGGCATTGCTGTGCCTGAGACCAGCTGTGAAACAAGGTGACAGCAAATATAGCAACACCAATTACATCTCCCATAAAGAAAGCACAATATAGTATTAATCTCATATACAAACTAACTGTATATAGTTATTGAAGTATGACAGCAAATAAATTCTCCCTATTAAAACGATATTAAAAAAATATCCATTATAAATAAAGATTCAAACAGGAACAAAGAGGTCGCATTCAAGTGCCTCTATCACTGTTTAAAAAGCCATACTTGTAATTGACAATGCCAAGCCAAAAATTACTCAAATGGCCATTACCAGGCACTACACTAACTCTACTCCAATTATCAAAATGAGCTTCAAAGAAAATATTCTTATTTCAAACCCAAAAATGAAATTCACATAAAACACAGTACCTAATATGAACACGCACACACACACACATACATACATAGAATATGTAAATCGTTTGATATACCTGCTGACAAACATCACAAGTAAAACAATATTCTTGCTACACACAGATCTTTATTTTATCTGTGGATTAAGTAAGAACAGTCTGAAAACAATATAACAAAACAAATGAATATATGCTAATAAATAAGGAAAGAGTTCTACAAAAATGTAAAACACATCACAGCCCTAAAAATTCCAATTTTCTCTAACCAAACATAGCAAAATTAACAAGGATATATTAAAAAAGACAAATTACTATTCACATCCATCCACCCAGTGGCTGTAGAAAAGTTCAGTGCATTTTCTACTGGAGCAAATTAATGCTTCACACCTACAATGCAGAAATACATTTTTATGCAAATAAATGTATTAAACAACGCACACTTATCTAAAAATAAACACATCATTCAAAATGTTTAGATTGTTAACCAATATAATATAAACATATCACCACCCCATCAAGTCTTTATTACTTAAACCACATACTTAATATTTTTTTTTTTTGTTTAATCAAAAGATTTTTACAAAATTTAAAGTTTCTGTCTTTTGGTCTGTTGTGAAAAAACGAAAAAAAGAAAACGGCTCTCTAAAAATGTGCCTTCGTTGGCTAGTTTATAGTTTCCAGGAATTTGTAGGTGGCTATTTGCCATTGCGTTTTGTCGCCGCCAATCAGACGCAACCAACATATTTCTTCGTCCGCGATGGTGAAGTCTGTGAAGGTTGGTTTTAAGTATCGGTTTCTTATATGTTGGTTTGAGCCACATTTTAGGAGCAAATGGCGGATTGTTTCCTTTTCTTTTGTTGCACAGAATCAGCAAAGGTTGTTCTCCGATTTGCCTCTTATTGACAAAATCTCGTTTGTCGGCAATAAGTTCAGACGGGCCCTCATCAACATATCTCTCCCTTTCCTGGATGGGAACTTCTTTATGTACTCTTGTAGTTCATTGAGTTTTTTCGTGTTTGGGGGCAGGTGTAGGGTTAATTTGTTCTTTCCTGCTGTCTCCAAAGTATTTATCCAGTCAAGTTCTTTAATTTTAGTAAAGATTCTCTTTATTAGTTGTTCTTCGTCCACCTGTACCTGTTCCAGCAAACTGATGTTTTCTCCTTTCCATTTGTTGAGAGTTTTACTTGTGTTCCTTTCTATTTCCAGGTTGATGAGGTAGTATATTGACGGTGGCTCGGCCGTCTGGCATTTCCTGAACAGCCTTAAAGACGATTGTGAAACTGAACTTCTAAGAGATGGTAGGCTGTGCTCTCGTCGGATTGAGGCAATTGGGGTCGAGTTAGGGAGTGTAAGAACTTTACGCCAAAACTTTGCCTCAATTTTTGTCCAAATGGGTGGTGGTAGGTTCATCATTTTATCTCCCCCATATGTTAGTGTCGGCATCACCTTTTTCTTGTAGTGTTCTAACACTGGGATCAGCGAGAATCTCCCGAACTTCTTATCTATGGCTCTAACTTGGGCTGTCAGGTTGTTGACTTTGGTCAACAGGGCCAGTTGCATAGCTTTGTCTTGTGAAGAGGAGTCCAGAATTACTCCTAGGTATTTAAAATCGAACACTCTCTCAATCAATGATTCTTCCAGTTTTAGTCTCAATTTTTCTGTTTTCCTGGTTGATTTTTCTAATACTAGGAATTTTGTTTTCATTACATTTATTTCCAGTTTGTTTTCTTGCATGTACCCTTGAAGCTTTGTCAATTGGCGCTGCAGGCCTATTGGTGTATGGTCCAATAGGACGAGGTCGTCTGCGTAAAGAAGTCGCGTTATAGGGGTTTTGCAGATTTTTGGAGGAAATGCTCGAATTTCTGTGTCCTCATCTTGGATGTCGCCGATAAATGCCAGAAATAAGGCCGGAGCCAGTGGGCACCCCTGCTTCACTCCCCGCGCTGTTGGAATGGGTGATGACAAAAGGCCGTTTTGGTCAAGTCGAATACGTATAGAGGTGTCAGTATACAGTGCCTTGATCGGGTTTAGTATGGAAGGTGGGCAATCCCAGGCTTCCAGTTTGGACCAAAGACTGACCCTGTCTATATGATCAAACGCTTGGGTCAGATCGATGAATGCAACAAAGATTCTCGTTCCCCTTTCCAATACTCTGTTTTTCAGCACGTTTAGCATTAGAATGTTAGCTGTCGTGCCCAAGTTTTTTTTAAATCCCGTTTGGAATGGGTCATTGCAAGGTGATTCTTCCACCCAGAGCTTGAAGCGGTCGAGGAGCATTGAGCCAAACACTTTACCTATAACATCCAGGAGAGCAATAGGTCTGTAGTTTGCTGGATCATTTTTGTCTCCTTTCTTGAATATAGGTACCATCATTGCTGATTTCCATGAGGGTGGTATCGTTTTCAAGTTGGAGCATCTGCCGAAGATTTTACTTAGCAGGCTGGCCCACTCATTTTGATTCGTTTTTAAGTCAACGTTCGTAATCCCATCGGGTCCTGGGGCACGAGAATTTTTTAAGCCCATGATCTTTAGTCGGATTTCCTCTGGGTCGTCTATGCTTACCCATGGCTCTGAATACTTTTCGCCTTATGGCTTTGAGTGGATAGTTGGTGCCAGGTACATGGAAGTGTAATATTTTGTCCACGTTGTTTCTCCAATCTTGCTTATGATGGTGTTTTCTTGCGTTTCGTTAACAGCTCTTAAAGTTCTCCAGAATTCTTTTGTATTTTTGCCGCTTATCAGTTTTAGGATGTTTTCAGCATCTTGTTGATAGAGGGACAGTCTGTAGCCTTTTACCCAGGCTTTGTAAAGTTTAGTTTCCGATTCTGCTGCTCTCACAGCCGCTGGAGATCCTGAAGATTTTGCTTTGCGTTGTGTTTTACGCAGCGCCCGACGTTTCTCCACCAGTATTAAATCGTACACGTGTCTTGGGGGGGTTTCCCCTCTTCGTTTTTGTTGTGCGACTCTTCTTGAACTCCGTCAAAAGTGGCGTATAGTCTGTTTTGTTTATGCCCAAGTGGTTTGGCTTTGAGCAGAATCCATTTTCTATTGCCGCGATGGAGTCGCTTGAAAGGTGTAGGCGATTTCCCTTCGTGTTAGTAACAACGTGGTGCTTATCGTAGTCGTTCCGGGGGCTTGTTGACATCTAGGTTGTTGACAGGGGATTATGGTCACTTGCTGTTACTCGTGTGATTTCAAAGGCTTTCGTTATTGCCAGTATTGATTCGGTAATGAAGATGTAATCTATGGTAGCCTTCGATTCATTTCTTTCCCACGATGGCGGGCGCTTCGAATCTGGGAAGGCTTCATGCAAATTGTGAAGGTTTCTTGAATTCATCAATTTGACCCATAGTTTGCCACGTTGTTTGCCTGTTGAGCTTTGACCTTGATCCAACTCCCTTTCATCCAAGCCCATGCACGTGGCGTTCAAGTCACCACAAATGAGGAAGTATTTCACCAAGTGGTCAGCTAGCGCCTCGTCTATTGCGGCCTCGATTTTTCCTATATAGGTGGTAGGCTCTGTGCTTGCTAGGTTCCAGTAGGTGTTTGCAACGATTAGGGTGTCTTTTTTGTAGGCTTTTTTGTCGGTTTTCTGTCGGGTCCACGACGCCTTGACCATCAGAATCGATTGGTTACTGATCAATGTATCTTCCAGTATGATCCCGCAGTCTTTTTTAGATGCAATCAGTAAACCCGATGAGGGTCTTCCTCGACACCCTTGTTTAGCTGGTGCAAGGATGACTTCAAACCCCCTTACTACGGGGGATTCGGTCAGCTAGGTCTCTTGGAGGCATATTAAATCGTATGACCCCAGGTCCATGTCACTAGGAGACAGTAGGTGGATATGTCCTCTCGTATTCCACGAGCACATTTTTAATTCCTGCTTTTGGAGGGTCGAACGATGTCTGGCTTGAAAAATGTGCTCGTCCCTCACGGGTTGCTATTTTTGCTTTTTTTCCCTTAGAGTTTTGGGCAACCAGGACCATATACCTTTCATGGGTTCACATCTTTTTTGTGAAACTCTTATTGTTGAGAGTTCTTCAGCTTTTTCCGGGGTTATTCTGGCACTGTTAGGTTTTTTTGTTTCTTTTGTCTTTATGGAATTTTCGTGGTTTTTGTTTTCTTTGGGGACTGATTGATTTTCCCCCAGTTTCTTTTCAGGTTCCAGGTGTCTTGCTCTTTCCTTTTTGTTTACAGGAGATTTCCCTCGACCTGTTGTCGTTTTGGCGCTTTTTAGTTGTTTAACTATTTGTTTTTCCCTGTGCGTATTGCGCCTTTGTTTTCCGCCTCCTTTTTGTTGTCTTCTATGCTTGTTGCTGATTGCACTTTAACCTCGTAGCCCATTTCATCCAGCTCTTCACTACAGTCAAAGATCAAGTTTTTTAACGTTGTTGATGTTAAGTGGAGCACCGTTTTTCACGTGGCTGGGCTCTACCACAAGCAAGTCTTCTGATTTTATGTGTTTCAACTTTTGAATGTATTTAAAAAGTTTTAACACCGAGTTTCGGTTCAGTGTTATCTCATCTCTGTTTTCTTTCACTTGTGTCAGCTTTATGCGCCATTTTGCTTTGTCCACTTTTCTCGGTTTTTGGTTGTATTTCTGCGTTCTAAGATTTGTAACGAAAAATCGTTTCCCCTTTGTCCTGTGGTGAACTGAGTCGCTTTTCAGCGTTGTTTTTGTTGTAGTTGTTCCTGGATTGAGTACGAGGCCTCCTTGGTGATGCACTCTTGTGAGCTTTTCTTTTGTGCTTTTGCTCATCCCGTCTGTCTTCTGATCTCCTTCTTGATTTACGGTATTCACCGTCTTTCTGTTTGAAGGAATTATGTCTTTGTTCTTTTTTCCGATGTCTGGGGGTCTGTTTGTCTCTAGTTCTGGACTTTGACCTTTCTTTTTCTTTTTTTGTTTCTTTCATCATCCTTTTTGAATTTATCTGTGTTTCTGTATCAGTTAATCTGACGCCCTTGTTCTTTATACTTTTCTCATTTTCCCTGGAATCTTTTACTGCTTTTTCTCCAGTCACTTCTTCATGTCTTCCTACGGGTACTGTTTTTTCTTTTTCTGTATGTAATTGTGAGGTTGGAGCTTCACTGGGGGTGTATGCCTTTGGACTCGTAGGAGAGTTTTCTGGTGGATATTGGCTCAGGTTAATCAGTTCTTCATTGTCAATGCTATCAATTGTTGATGGAGATAGACTGGAGTTTCTTTTTTCTAAAGATTCTAGGTTTTTTGTTTGCAACGAATCTGGTTCTCTGACTTTCCTTTGTGGTGTTTCCTTTTGATTTACTGGGCGTGTGAAAAATTGGAAAATTCCTTCTGCAGTTTGGTTTCCAATTGTGGGTTGTCTAGGCGATAGTCTCTTTTTTGACTTTGAGTTTGTAGTTACTTGGCTTACAGTTGATGTTGATTTCACCCCTTAATTTGCACACTCTTTTGGTAAATTGTTTGTTGTAAGATCAATTGTAGCAATAGTTTGGGTCCCCGTTGTTTTGCCCACCACTCTTTGTTCTTTTTCTCCATGATGCTCTTTTTGTCGAGAGGACGAGCCATCATCGTTTGCTTTAGCTGTGTTTGTTTTTCTGGCTTCCAAAGCCATGACATATGCTTCTAGAAAGATGACTTTGCTGTAAATCATCACTTGGATGCTTGTATGATCTTTCAAAGAATCAGCAATGGTTTCGTAAAGCTTCATGAATGGTGCCAATGCAATGTTCACTGATGGCATGATTGACAATAAGTCCATTTCTTTTTTTGTTTTTTTATTGTTTGGGGGTCCGTCGGGCTAGTCAGTTGGTGTGCAGAAGCTCTTCTTGTGGGTGAGTCACTTGACGTTGTAGTCTGATTTGCCCAGTGGCCTCGGGGTGATTTTGGTGATTCTGATGGGTCTCTTCCTTTTCTGTTTCTATCAGTTTGGGGGCTGTGGTTGTCATTTCCCCCCATGTTCAGGTTTAGATTGATTTGAGATCTGGATGATTTGTCTCGGTTTAGTTCATCTGTGCCTTCTATAGATGGCCTTTCTGTTATCGTGCTCTCTCTTCGGGGTTTATTAAGCCCTGTTTGGTTACGTTTTTCAGGCCACAGCGTTTTGTTTGGAGTTTTGTGAACTTTATCTGTGTTTGTTCCTTTGGCGGTTTCTAGATTCAGGGCTGGACCCTCAGGGGGTGGAGGTGTTGCAAAGTTTGACTTGCAAGAGCCCTCGTCGTTTTCTGTTGTTGAGCCATTGGAGCCATCGATTTCGACTATTATAAGACTCTCGTTTTGAGGGGTGTGAGACTTTCTTTGGCTCTCAGGCGTATCAGCCACCATTTCAGGCTCTTTGTCCAAGTTTCTCTTGTCTTCCCCATTAGCGGAGTCATTTAGCGGGTCCAGATTTAACTGACCTCTTAGTAAGTTCGTAGTACTCTTTTGGGGAGGCGTCAAAGTCAGTGTCTCCCCCTCCACCCTCTCTTGATCACTTGATTTTCCTTGTGCCTTCTTCCTGCCTTCTAGCACTGGTCTTTTGCTAAGTGTCAGATTTTTGCTTACATAGTGCTCAACTCTGCGTAGTTTGGCTACCAGTGGCGACAGGGCAGATTTCCGGCGGGCTGGGGCCTCGGCTGGACCGGCTTCCAGGTTCTTCGCCCACAGCACTTCGGCCGCTCCTCAAGGTAAGGATGGTCGTCGCTGGGGGATGAGTTGGACTGTGTTGTAGTCTTCCTGGGCCTCTTGCGGCTGGTAGGTTTTTCTTTTGGTAGGTTTTATCTTTGTGATAGTCGCTTGATCTTGCCGCATCGACTGCTTAAGGGTGCCCGCTTGAGGCAATCCTGTGTTTGCCACGAGGTGTTCCTTGCAGGTTGTCGCTTGATGTTTCTGGCCCAGCTGTTTCTGGCTATGTTTGGCGCTTCTCAGGCATCTACCTTCTTCTTCCATCTCTTCCTCTCTCGAGGAGTCGTTTTGATCAGTGTCAATGTCAATTTCTCGCATTTCTCGGTTTGCCCTTGCAGCCCTGACAGTCATGACTAGAGGACTGCCATTCTCCGTCCACTCTGCGTCTGCTTCGCGGATGTATGGGGTTTATGTAAGGGTCCTCCCCCACAGCAGAACAGTAGAAATGGGTGACAGACTCTCCAGACTCTCCTGCAGGACTGCCACTCTCTGTCCACTCCGCGTCCGCTTCGCGGATGTATGGGGTTTATGTAAGGGTCCTCCCCCACAGCAGAACAGTAGAAATGGGTGACATACTCTCCAGACTCTCCTGCAGGACTGCCACTCTCCGTCCACTCCGTCCACTCTTATTATACTTAATAATTATTGATAAATACAACAGTACACCAAAATGTAACAAAATACACACATTATTAAAACTTCTAAACTCTAAAGAAATCTATCAACAAAACTCCCATACAAAATATACGGTGCACTTTAAAAATATATATATATATATATATGCTGGGTGAAAAACCTCTAAAAATAAGTTATGGTTACTATCTATAAAATGGTAAAAGTCTACAAACATTTGAAATGCCAATAATAAGGTTTAACATATCATTGGACAATAAACATAATTTAAAACCAAAATGAAGACCAAACTTAATTGTGATAGGATAGCTAGGTGGGAGGCATGAATTGAATGGCATGACTTGTTATATTTCTCACAATTCTTTTATTCAGGGTATAAACACATTTAAAGATGGGAAAGGAAACAATTGAAATACTTGTACAATGACCAAAGAAGTTGTCTCTCCTGGCCGTGGCTAGCAGTTTGATTCAATACCCTTGTCTTTGTCCCTGGGTTGTAGATTTGCAGTGTTTCCGTACATGGTTGTGGATGCTCCACACAGGGGTTTGCTGGCAGTAGCTTGGCAAACATCTCTGGGTTTCAGTAGGTAGGTAGAATGGCTGCATCTCCCACCTCAGGTGGCCGAGCTCCTCCAGAAATCATACAACATGCTTTGGGTTATTCCTTTTGGGTGACCGTCTCCCTGCATAGGCC
The DNA here is from genome assembly GCF_040938575.1 of Ambystoma mexicanum. Lineage (NCBI taxonomy): Eukaryota > Metazoa > Chordata > Amphibia > Caudata > Ambystomatidae > Ambystoma > Ambystoma mexicanum. The sequence continues at coordinate 395,229,715 of NC_090936.1, forward strand.
TTGTTCCGGTGGCCACTCTACCTCTTCTCTCAAATTGCCTTAGCCCCCCTGCCCAATGGTGAAGCAACAGTGAAACCTCCCTTGTTCGTCCTACCGACTGTACAATCTGCCCTGCACCAACCTGGTCGGCTGGAACCTCCATGGTCTCCCTGGATAGTAGGGGATCTTTTATCTTCCCTTTGACTCTTAATGGTCCAGTCCTATCTCCTCCTCTAGCTAATCAGCTTCTCATTCTCTCTGCAAGTGTTTTTTTCTTTCTCATCTCAAAACACTTCAACACCCCAACATCTACAAAACTCCTCCCCTGATGATGACAACTCTCTCAATCCAAACAAATTAGTATTTCTCTTCAGGTGGTGAGAGCACTCTCTCCCCCTCCATCACACTTACTGTGCACAGCACGGCCTGCCACTTACCTGATGGCTCTTGCCACCTGTACCCACGCTGATGCCTCCTCTCAGGGAAAGCGGGTGCCGGCGAGGTCAGCCCAGAGGCAGCAACCTGATGGACACCATGGCATATTTTTATAAATACAATATAAATAAAAATGGCACAGTTGACAGGACCTCTAATGTAATGGCATCCACCATATTTGTGGTTTCCCATTGGGTGCTGGCCCCTATGGTGTTTACCTAACTTGGGCAGCCTCAGTTGCTGTGGTGGTGTGTCCCAAGCAACTCTGCAGCACAGAATTTGGTTGGGCTATAACAGTCCTACTTTCAGTACTACGGTGAATCTTAATGTTCTGTGTTTCACTTCTCCTTGTTAACTTCAGTTTGCTCCTACTAGTTCTCTCCTTCTATTCCTGACCTCTATGTGGTATGCCCCTAGGCTCCTACCTCCTTCCTAATCCTTTTGCTAGAGACCCACTTGGGGTTTCTCAGTCAGTCTGGTCTGGGTCCTGTCCTTCCGTGTTTCCTTATTCTGCCTTTCCTTGCTGTCACTCCACTGCCTGCCTGCATCATTCCTGCAGTCTCGCTACCACATGCCTATATTGTGCCTGTAGTCTACCAAAATCATGCCTATATCCTCCCTGCAGTATGTCTACAGCATGCCTGCAGCCTGCCTACTGCCTCACCAGCTGCCAGGTTGTCCTGTGGACCTACTCAAGTACATCCACTTCAGGGTCCCCTGTCAGTTTTCTAAACTGTCTCTTTGCAACCTGAAAACAGGGGAAGCCATCTCATGGTGTGGGGTGTCAGTCCAGGAAACCTATAATTTTACATTCTTCGGCAGGTTTGTAGGTCAGCTCTCAGTATTATCATTCTTGTAAAATCATTACTCTGGCTGCATTTGAAGAATGACAGGGGGAGGCTTTTATGAGTACAGGAATACAGTGCACGTGTGATACCTTACTTTACACCCTCTCAATATCATATTTTCAAACCCGATTCCAGCTCCTAAAACTCTGCTTCCTGCCAGAGCTATTTACTTAAATGGACTTCCCTCCATCTTCTCCCCTGGGCCAGTTCTTCTCCCCAACAATGGAGCTACCACCCTCTTGTCTCTTGGTAGTCTCTCTCTCTCTGACTCCCGACTAGCTCTTCTCCCTCTTTTATTGTTGGCGCGTCCTGTTCTATAAAACCCCTCTCCCGTTCTCTCAATTTTTCCCTGCAGCTCATCTGAAAAGTTCTCCCCTTTATAACTCTCCCTCTTGGTGATGACCCTCCTCCCCATCGCAAAACAATCCCTTCTCTGATGGTAGTATGCAACTCTCCACTTCTGCCTTTCCCCCAATTGTTCTCTTTCTCTGATCTTAACAACTCCTCTCCTCCTCAATTGGAACTCTCTGATGGTAAAATATTCACACATCTCTCTTCCTAACTTCACCCAGAATATTCTCATCTTAATACTCTTTTCTCACATCACTCTCTGACAAATTCCTTTCTTCAACCCTTACTCAAACTCCCCACCCTCCCTGAAGGAGCAGATCACATTTATAGTTTTGAATCTCCTCTTCTTGGCTGGTGCTAAGTATTGCACCTGTGTAGCATAGGTGGTACTGTTCTCTGATTGAGCAATGTTCCTTTGGCCATGTGGGCTGGATTGGCCCCAATTGGCCTGAGCCTATATTAAGGGATACTGTCATCTTGGATCCTAAACCTGTTGTACACCTGTCATGGTCATGTGCAAGGTCCTCCCCCACCCCATTTGGAGCCCCACTGACATTACATGATGTGAATTGAGACCTTCTGTTTCGCTTCATGTAATTCAAAAGTAAAACAAAAAAAATGCCTATGCCTTGTTTGAAAAAGAAGAAGTTTTTGTTAAAATCAAATTGTTTTTGATAAATACAAAATAAAAATAAATAAAAAAAATAAAAAAGAAAAGTTGGTAAGTAAGGGAAGCTGTTTGTTGAAAGGGAAATGGCAACTTCACAAACCACTGCTACACGAACGGGTGGGGAGAACAGGGCTTCTTTGTTATATCTTTTGCACGTGTCACACGCATACATTTTATTTCTTCGCAAGTGGTGCCAAAGAGAGAAACGGATTTCCACACTTACCAGTGTATTTAGATTTTTGACACTTCATTCTCTTATGAGGAAAGACGTTACATCCTACGCTGGGTGTTTTGGTGTGAATAATGGGGTGGAATGGCTCTATAAGAATACCAGTACTATGATTAGGGTTATCCCCAAAGGGTCTTTAGCCAATCCCCTTTCCCTGGTTGTCATTTGTTTTTTTTTTGGAGTTGGGAATACTCATGTGATTGCCCCCTCTCTTAGTGCAGGGACACATGTTGGGGGCCCAGGGCGCACCTGTATAGTCACACCAGGTCCAGCATCAACTAGAAATGGGCAGTCTATTAGTCCCTTTGACTTTCCCACTGTTGGTCTCCAAGGATAGCTAGGGGACTTTGACATACGGCATAAAATAAAACCAACATTGACGTAACCTCAAATCACTATTGCAACTGACAAGTAAAAAGTGCATAAGTACATCATTACAATGAACAACAATATAACATACTTCACAAACAAACCATGCATTCTAAAAATATGTAAAGCAACTGTTTAAATAAATAATATTAATAATATGCACCTTATAATACACATTATGTTGCATGTTTGCCAAACTATCAACCCTCAATCATAGAATTGGGGTCCATATGGTACCCGTTCCACACATTGACCCACAATGCCATCACATAATGCCACTCCATGGTCCCTGGTACGCCCTGCTATTCCAAATTCCACCGGAGGTATACCCTAGGGCCTTTAATTCTACATGGGTCCTCATGCCTCATTACCTCACCTTTGGCCTCCAGGGACTTCCTGCCATGCGCCCCAAGCATCCTCTCAGATTGGCTTTTGCATCACTTACATTCTGGCTATTGTTTTCCCATTTCGCCATCAGTGCCCGATTCTTCTGTCGCCTCATCTCCTCATCTCCATTTTCTTCATTTATCTGTTCTTCATGTCTTCCTCTATGCCATCCTTCCACACATTCCATCCTGCTTCCTTTCACAACCCCTTAGATCATATCTGGCCCTCTTGTTCAGTTCACGCCCAACCCCCACTAATCTCACTTAGTTGAATTCCCATTCTCTTTATAAGAATATCCACCTGACACTTTCTTTCACCTCAACCTTCATGTTTTATGTGTTACAGAAACCTGGATCTAACTAGTTAATACAGCTATGCCTGATCTGCTCTCTTCCTCTCACTCTGGCTTTACCAAGACTCCCCACCCTTATGGCATAGAGGTTTTTTTTTTATTCTCTTCCACTCTATTTTTGTACTTTCCCCTTCTCTTGCTGGCCTGCCTTTGTTCCCCTCATTTGAATACCAGAATGTTTTTCTTTACTGGTCATACCTGTAGGGTATTTTGTGTAGATTTAGGGCCCAGCGGTATTTTCTTACTGCCAAAAACAAAAATAATTTAGCAATAATCACATAATAATGCATTATTTCAGTACACAGATACATTTGGTTGGTATACATTTTGTTTTGGTATAGTGATGAGCATGATTTTCTATTCTACTTATGGTCCCCAATATACAAAACCCCCTTCTTCTTGCTTGGTCAGTTCGTGTGATCACTAGAGAGACCTTGGGCCTACATTTTATGGAAACCACAATTTTCACGTAGAGTGCCGCCTATGGCTGTTATCACTAATTTAGTTACATTAGTGAGACTATGTTTCCATGGAGTATTCACAATAACATATGGTATTATCACTAATTTATTTACACTAGTGAGACTATGTTTCCATGGAGTATTCACAATAACATGTGGTATTATCACTACTTTATTTACATTAGTGAGACTATGTTTCCCTAGGCCTCTCTCTGCTGATTCATATACGCTCAGCAGACTATTGCATTATATTCCACTCAGAAGCCACACACACATACATACCCCAAGTGGAACCACGCACACAGCTATTTATAATTGCTCATAACATTACTTCATCTGCACAGGAAGTTTGGCACATATATTACACAATAACCTCCCCTTTTATTATGTGATATAGGCTAAATGCACCAGAGAAAGACAGAAGCAAAAAAAAACTTTACACAGGCTGTGATTTATAACAGTTTCATTTCAAAATAATACATTACCATCTTTGCGAGGCAGTCTTTCCTAGAATAAACAGAAGCGAAACAAGTGCAAAAATACAAGGCATTTCATTATCTTTTGCAACAATAAAAAGAACAGTCATTTAGATGGCAACATTATAAAGTGGCATTTAAACACAGGAGAATTCCCTATCGCTACACTGCCTGTCTAATAGTAGAGCATTCGTCCGGCAGTCACTGCAATCTCACTCCATTTGTATATTTACCAGCTATTTGTAGCTTTTCAGCACGCCAAGTCTCCTGTCTTGTCGTCTTTGAGAAGTGACCCAGGGCTGTTTTCTTTTCTTTCTTTAAAGCACCCAGCGAGAACATGCAGTTCTCAAGCCGTTGCCAAGTGACTAGGAAACCCTGTTCTTTGAAGGTCAGTGGTCCAGCTCCTCACAGCAGCAGAACGAAGGCGACCTCACTGCAACTCCGCAAAATGTCTTCTCCCCCTCCTTCTCCCCGAGCTGCTTCAAGAAACATCTGTTACAGCCCCTAAGGTGACGTGTCACCAATCAAAATACGCAATAGTCTACCCTCCTTCCTCAACAATGGCTCACTTTTACAGTAAGCAACTGTATCTAACTGCTTTCCTGCTATGCACATTTTTCTTCCTGCAAAGACCGTGAACAGAGCAAAGAGAGAGAAAAAAAATCTGAACACACGTTTAAAATGAATCTCAGCCTGCCTCATTTTGCACATGGAGAATACATTATAATGTTAAGGAGTTAAAATCGTGTTAGTATTTGTTAATAAAGTTTATTAATTAAGTATCTAATGTTTCTCCTGTAATTGAGGCATTTCAAGTGAGAAAAAAATTGTCTGCTCTTAAACTAAGTATTGAGAAAAATGGTGTGCTTTAACATAAATATCCTGTCTTCATATACCTGCCCATATGTTATCCTGGCAACACATGGCTTGCTGTACCACATTACAGCAATACTGTGATCACATGCAGTGGCGCTGCACTCCAAAACATGCTAAATTATACTACATACCCTCCTTTTTCTGAGAATTTGGCCATGGTCCAAGCCACAATTGGAAGAAACCCAACTTGCTCCCTTTCTTCTTTTAAAATATATGTATATTGGGATATCTTTCTCTCCCCGTTGTATCTACTAACATGTGCAACATCTTCATTTTCACTGACAAAACAATCAACCATCATCCCATTATTAGCACCAGGATAGCTAAACCCACTATAGAGCGTTCACCCCAGGTTCCCCAATTAAACCTTTCCACTTCTATTATACCCAGGTTACTAACTGTAATATTATTCTTTCTCAGATTCATCTTCATCACATGCTTCTCTTTATGATTCAATAAGAACTCCACATCCGGGTCTATTGGAAATGCATCCCTTTGAAAAAAATCAATATTTTCTACTTGGCTTTCCCAAATGTCATTTGTAACATGAACTAGTGTTAAACCTCCAATCGACACAATTGTGTCCTTTGCAACCTGTAAATAAAATACATTAGATTTCACCAGTTTGACCACAAATGTTCCATTATTCAAATGAACTACTGTAAAGTTTTTCATACAGGTGCTGACCAACCATTTACCTTTGACCATCTTAGCTTGTGCCAATTCTTCACCCCCCATATAGCTAATAATTACTTCACATCCGTCTGATATACTTGGGTCATATTTATAACCACAAATAGTGTCTGTAGCATCAGGAATAAACGGTTTACCTGGGCACATATAATGTTGTCCTTTAAATTTCACACAAGTTTCCAAATTTGGTATCAATTAAACCTCAGGCTCGCATTACTGAAATGCCACCACTTCTGGAGTCTTAATCTTAATAAATTTGTCCTCTTGGCAAAATCCCACATTGTGTACCCACTTGGTTTGATAAATGAGTTCAGGGGCTACATACGGGATACATAGTAAAAACCCTATTTCCAATCTTTCCAAGTCCACATATAATGGCATTGCATTACCCATTTCAAATGGAATTGTTACCTGTACCACATCAATCTCCCTCCTGGTCAACCTTTCTATCGTTTGATGAATAATATCCTGTGAAACGAAGTACAATGGTATATGTCCTTGAATCAGTTTTAAAATTGCAGTTTGAACTTCTCTCATGTAATTTGTTAACAGTCTATCAACAGGACTCATTATATTCAAGATTTCACTCAGTGTTCTGTCATGCTTAATAATCAATTTAGTTGCCCGTTGCATTAGATCCGCTTGTTTATTCAATATGATCGCAGTTTCATTTATGAACCTTACTTGTTCATCTAAACCCCCTCTAATTCCATCTAAGGTTTTTTGTATTATCTCCAGGTCAACACTCAATTGTTGTGCTTTAGTACTCAGCGTCCCTACTGAAATGGCATTGGCTGTTGACATCGTGGTACCTATTATGGCTCCAATTATAGACATTACCAATGAGACTGCAAGCATCACTGCTCCTCTTTTTCCTCTCCTCTTTTTCCTCTCCTCTTCTTAATGTCTGCTGAATTCACAAATGTTTTCTCCAATTGCATTAACATATCTCTTATTGACTGCTTAGCGTCCTCTTTTCTTAGTTCCAGCCACTCTTTAGTCTGCTCAGCTTTAATTCCAGTATTATTAAAATGTTTTTCTATCAGAGTATCAGGATTCAATGGTATGTAAATGTTCTGGAAAATCATCCTTCTATCACTCATGATGAATCCTGGTGCTTCTTTTACTGCAATACCAGATGTTGGTCCAGGCTCAATGACAACCTGTGCTTCTACAGTTTTGAAGTTCCCTCCGAATATCATCATAACTATCCATATTGTTGATGTCATCATCAATGCTAATTGCTTTGTAGCCTTGGTCTTCACCCCCTTCCGGGGCTTTTCCGGAATCCGTCCTGCGTGTACTCCAGGACTCCATAATCTCCCGTGTCCTCTGGTCCCGTGACCTCCAAGCCAAAATGTGTTAATCAATAGTCTAAATCAAATAGAAAAGAAACAAATTAAGTACATAGCATAATACTAACTTCACCCTTTTGCCAAAAATAAAACATGCTTTGCAAAACATTTCACCCTTTTCCTCTCGCTTTCTGAAATTAAGCACATGTTGAAGAGAAAACAAACATACATAAAATAACATTCAACATTTAATACATTTTCATTTTGCAAACCAACTCTACTAATTTCAGCTTCCATTATTTTTTTTATTTGTTTACCTATATACATATGTAATAATCAATTACCTCTATTTTATATCTCTGCTGTTGCTCTCTGACTAAACCCATTTACCTTACCTTCTTTTATGTATTCAAGGGACTTTATCTGTTTTAACACGCTCAAGTCTTTTAATTTCATGTCTGTGGTGCCAGGGTTTAATTTGGTTTACATGAACAAACTGTTCTGTTGCTGTTTCACCTTCAGTTTTCAAAATTTCATAAACCACAGGAGAGACCTTATCTATAATTTGAAATGGCCCCTGCCAGGCTGCTAGAAATTTAGAATTTTTCTGTTTACCTTTTCCAAAATGAAATTTATGCACCTGATCGCCCACACAATATTCTTTCACTGATGTCTTTTTTATCATAATATGACTTTGCACTGTCAGCAGCTCTTTCTAGATTTCGCTGTACAAAAGCAAATGCATGTTGTAAATGCCTCCTCAGTTCATCAATGTATTCATGAACTATGGATGCGCTCACAAGTGTCTGCTCATGTGTTTTGTATAGCAGGTGTTGTGGTAACACCATTTTTCTACCTGTCAAAACCTCATGGGGGCTAACACCTGTTTCTTTGGCAGGAGTTGATCTGATTGCCATTAAAACCAAAGGTAAACATAAATACCAGCTGGAACCTGCTTCTGCTACAAATTTCTTTAATATGTCCACAACAGACCTATTACAGCGTTAACTCCCCCTGAAGAAGCCGCCCCATATGCAATATGTAATTTTCCTTTCACACCCAGTATTTGCCATACCTTACTCATTAGAGCACTTGTGAAATTACTTCCTCTGTCTGATTCTATTCTTTGTGGCAATCCAAACCTTGAAAACACATGATTCACGAGCAATGTAGCTGCTGTTTGCGCACTACAATCTGGTGCAGGAATACAGTCAATCCATTTCGACATCAAACACACCACACTCAAATTAAAACGGTTCCCCCTGCTCGACCTCTTTACAGGTCCTACATAGTCTATTTGCAAATCTGGCCATGGAAGAGTTAAGCCTCTTTTCATTAATGGAGCTCTATGCATTGGTGAAGCAGGTTTAAATTGGGCACATACTAGACATCCTCTAGTATATAATTCCACATCTTGGGACATATGTGGCCAGTAAGCATAATGTTTTAGTATTTCCAATGTTTTCTGTGAGCCTCTGTGACCTGCAGTTATAGCATCATGCGCATGGTGTAGCATTAACCCTCTGAATGAAAGGGGTACCACCCACTGTATCTGTCCTGTTATGGACTCTCTGATCATGAGTCCATCCTGTAGTCTAATTTGTTTTTTATTCTTTAATAGCACCCTCAACTCTTCTTTTCCTATACAATCATTTTCTGTTAAAGGGTTTTGTTCAGGATCTATCAAATGATTATAATAGATTCCCAAAATCCGATCATCCTTTTGTACCTCAATCAGATCTTGATCTGGTGTATCACAACTCCATTGTACTACTGGTTGATCTACCTCCTTTGGTGCTTTAGAACGTGTTACTGCATCAATTTATATTTCACCAAGTAAATGTTCAATAGGTAGCAATTCTCCCATCACAGCCCCAATTTTAGCCAGGTGATCTGCCTTACCATTCCCCTCCTTAGCCTCTCCTGGAGTTTTTAAATGCCCACACATTTTCCTCCAGTATATTGTTAAATCATTCTCTGACACCAATTTGTCTATGACTTGTATCATTTTTCCATGTTTAAGTGGCTTTTTGTTGTATGTAATCATGCCTCTCGCTTTCCAGCCAGGTAAATATTCCACAAAGCTATTTCTTGCATAGTCAGAATCAGTCACCAGGACAATTTCACTAAATTTATTATCAACTGCAGTAGCAATTGCTTTATAAATGGCTGCCAATTCCGCTACTTGACTGCTCCTAGCTCCAATTCTCTTCCCTATACTGGGGACGCCTTCACATTTCAACCAGACATTTCCTATTCTTGACACTAATTGTTTATTACTGTCATTTTCAAATGTGAAAAGCACAACCATCAACATATACAGTTGGCAAATCCTTGCATGTCTTTTCATCAAAAGCTTTGTGTGGTGATTGCCCAAAATCCTGTAAACTACATTCCACTTCTACTTTGTTTGATACATGTTCAGCTGCACAGTCATGTAGATCTGCTAAACCCTGAGCAACTGGGCTTTTTTATTTTGGCTATCTCACTTCTACAGGAAAACCTTGTAATGCTAGCGTCCATGAAGTGATTCTGGACTGTGCTAGGTTACCTGACCTGATTCTTTTACTCTCTAAAAACTGCAATGGTTGATGATTGGTCTCAATAATTACCTTTTCTCCCTGAACAATGGGGCGGAAATGCTGTAGCGCCCACACAGTGGTCAAAAGGGCCTTTTCACATTCACTGAATTTAATTTCAACTTGGGAAAACGCCTTACTTGCATAGGCAATGGTTTTGTGATTCAAATCATGTTTTTGTGATAGCACTGCTGACATATACTGTTCAGAGAAACCTATTTCTACAAAGAAATCCCTATCCTTTATGGGGTATGCCAAACATGGTGCCTTTATAAGACATTCCTTTAAACTTTTTACCCCTTTCACATTGTTAGGGTCTTTTAGTTTTTGTATAGCCTCCACTTTCTTCTTTTGTGGGTTTAATCCATGTTCCATCACTTCATGGCCTAGAAAATTCACCTTTTTCTTGCACCATTGTGCCTTTTGTAAAGATACTTTGACGCCTGCTTTCTGCAATTGGCTAAGAACATGTCTTATTTCATCAAAATGGTTTTTCAAGCTTTCATTTTTTATCAGTACATCATCCATATAAACTATGGTACCTCTTTACGCTGCATCAGGCATGGCCTTTCTCAAAAATATTCCAAATTCACTCCCACTATTGACATACCCAAATGGAACTCTAACCCATGCGTATTGACTCTAATCAAATGAAAATGAAAATAAATTCTGTATCTCCTCTGCCAATGGCACGCACCAATATCCAGAGATGAGATCTAACGTGGTAAACACTTTTGAACCGTGCACCTGAGCTAGCCCCTGATCAATGAATGGCAGTGGCCATCTGGATACTGGCACTCTTTTATTTAACTCTCTCAAATCTGCACACAGCCACCATTGATCATTTGGCTTTAACACACCTAAAATAGGTGTGTTGGATGTGCTATGAATGGGCCTGATGATTCCCCACGACTCCAAATAATTTAATAATCTCTGCCAATGACTCTAAACAGGCCAATGGTAATCTATACTGGCGCACAAATACTGGGCTTCTGCTACACCGTTCCGGTAGCGCAGCCACATGTAAATCAGTTAGATCTGTAGGATTATTTAGCATGTTTTTTTAATGCAGCGCCACTGCATGGGTTTAATATATTGCTATAATGCGGTACAGCAAGCTATGTGTTGCCAGTGCAACATGTACACCGTTTTTTTTCCACCTGAAATGCCTCTGTTGCAGGAGACAAATTTGAGGATTAATGAACTAATATAATTAACAGTACTAACATGATCCTAACTTCTTAATAATATAATGTGTTCTCAGTGCAAAATGAGGCAGGCTGAAAGTCATTTTAAACGTGCACTTGGATTCATTTTTATTTTTTCTCTGTTCACTGTGTTAGCTGGATGCAAAATCTGTATGCCAGGAAATAAGTAGATACAGATTCTAAACTGTATAAGCCAAGCCATTGTTTAAAGAAGGAGGGTATGACATGATAGAATTTTAGTGGGTGCATGTCACCCTAGGGGCTGTAACGGAGGTTTCCTAAAGAATCTCGGGGAGAGAGAAAGGCAGTGGACATTTTTACACAGCTTGGGTGAGAAGCCTGAGGGGAGTTGCTGTGGGGCTGACTGATTGAGGGGTGTCGTTCCAGTGTACTGCTGACTTTCACAGGCTGGAGATTCCAGTCAATTGGCACCGGTTTGAGGACCAAAGAGTGCAGATTGGAACTGCATGTCCTCGACGGGTGTTACAAAGGGAAGTCCCGAGCCATTTAAAGAAGGCGACCTGTCCAGAGAGTTTGTGAGCTGATCTGCTACAATGTTGCTGGTAATTATCTTACACAAAGACAGAATGCGGTGTGTGAATGAAAGCTATTTCTTTCAGGCAGCGTAGCGATAGCTGCGTTCTAATGTTGCTATTCGGAAATGCAAGTCAACTGATGCGCTGTTCTTTTTATTGTTACGAAGAATCTAATGAAATGCCATGTATTTTGCAATTGCTTCTCTTATGTTTATTCTAGAAAAGACTGCCTTGCAAAACTGGTAATGTATGATGAAATGAAATTGATGTAAATCACAATCCGTGTAAAGGCTTCTATTTGCTTCTGTTTTTCTCTGGTACAGTTAGCCCATATCACCTGATAAAAGAGGAGGTTATTAGGTAATATATGTCAAGCATCCCATGTGGAAAAAGTTATGTTATGAGTAATTATAAATAGCTGTGTGCGTGGTTCCATTCAGTGTATGTGTGTGTGACTTCTGAGTGGAACACAATCTGATAGTCTGTTGGACGTATATGAGTCAAAAGAGAAAGAGGCCTCTAGAAATAGTTTCACCAATGTAAATAAATTAGTGACTGTACCACATGTTATTGTGAATACGTTATGGAAGCATAGCTCACTGGTGTAGATAAATCAGTGATAACAGCCATAAGTGGCACTCGATATGAAAATGCGGTGTTCTTGAATAATGTAGAAGCCTGAGGCCTCTAGAGATCACAAGAACAGTCTAAACAAAAGAAAGGGGTTTTGTATGTTGGGGCCACAAATAAAACAAAGAAATCATGCTCATCACTATACCACAACGAAATGCATACCAACTAAATGTATCTGTGTACTGAAATAATGCATATCCACTATATTACTATAATACCAAACCCAAACTGAATGCAAGGAGTGATTATTGCTGAATTACCTTATTTTTGGCGGTAAGAAAATACCGCTAGGCCCCAAATCTACACAAAATACCCTACAGACCGCAATCATAAGCATATTTTGCAAATACTTCTTTAAACTCCATAAATATCTTCCTCAGTTCATTTCTATCCTCATCGTTGTCACATGCATCCGCTGATAAAATATGCTTCTCTACCATTTTGTGGAATTCTGGAAAATGTTCTGGTAGGGGAATCTTGGTGCTTTCCTCTAACTGTGTGGCTGTGTAAAAGCCGCCACTTTTAAATGTTTTGGTATATCAGCTTCCACTTCAATGGGCTGATTTTCTATTTCATTTTTCATTTAAGTTAAATGTTATGCAATCCTCTTGATGACAGCACACTGTCTCACTTGAATCATAAGGGTACACAGAATGAATTCTAAATATTCCTTTGGGCTGAGAATCCAGGTATTCTGGCAATTCACCCTTGGCATCCACATACTTTTCAGGGATATTTCCAATCGCCATGTTATTTAGATCTGCTGTGTAATGTGATTTTCGTATGGCCATTCCTAATGGGGAGTGTTCCTCTAAATGAATATCTTCACAACCTTTATTATTCACCATCATTTTTACAGACCCTTCACCAATATCTACCAATGGAATGTATTCATAATTCAGGCCTTGCTGATTTATGGATTCATTCAAGCAGACAAATGCAACAGAATCTTTCAACTGCTGTCCATTTTTGCATTTCAGTGTTATTGCAACCTGTTTGGTGAATGCAGGGATAATAGTATCCTTCCTCAGTTGTAATTCAATTGCATATGGGACCAGCTGTGCGTAATGATAAGCCCTTCTTTTGTCTTCAAATTCAGGTGCCGGCCCACCTAGGCGTGACCATATCTTTTGATTAAGGAAATCTAACACCATAGACATTCTGTGCATTATATCATTGCCCATGTAAAAATCATTCTGTGTTCCACTAACTATCCATACATTATGGTAAATTGTTTTCTGCCTAATGCTAATTTTTAGCATGCATCTTCCTGCAATTCGGTTTTCAAAATCTGGATTGTCCAAACCAGAGACATATTGGTTTTTAATTCTAAATTTCGGGATCTCCTCCCTCTCCATTATTTTTTGCAACAATTTCTCATTAATGAAACTCCTTTCCTGTTCAAGTGCTAAAGTGGCTTTTATTGTTTTAGAATAGTCATTGATACCAATGTGAACCCATGCTTGCTCATTTTCCATGTGTATTTCAGCAAGAGTGGTGATGTGTTTTTCTGAATCTGCTTTAGGAGCAATATTCTCTTTGCATGTTTTCTCTTTTAAATAAAAGCGTAATGTATGCTCATCTATGGCAGTTTGCCATCTTTTCCTTGGGTCCTAGTATATCTGTACAGATTGTTTCTCATCTTCACTCTGCATTTTATCTTGACACATTAATGTAACAGTGACGCTAGGTATGCAACTATTCTGGAGATATACCTCCACTGTATCATTTGTTTTGGCAACGGTGTGACATTCATTTATATTGCTGTTTTGTGATTTTAGTTTTTTAGGTCTCAATGTTTTTTTTGTTAAGGACCACAGTACTCCATTCACCCCATCTATGAGAGGAGATAATCTTTTCAGGCAATCTGTTCCCATCAAAAATGGAATTTCACAAATGGATGTGACCAACACCTCCTGTTTCATTCTGTGTTTACCTATCTTTATGTCAACCTCGGTGACGCTTATAATAGGCACCTCCTCCCCATTAAAATTATGCACTGGTCCTTGACATTCCTTCACTGTGACCTGATTCTGCAGGGATCTCCCTTCATTGATACTCTTTTAGACATAATTGTGGCCTGTGCGCCCGTGTCAATCATTGCAAATGTATTGCATTTTTCTTCTACAGTGATGGGAGCATATTACCTGTCGTCAACTTCCTCTAACACACATAAGTGCAAATTCTTACTGATTTCAGGACTCACCTTTCTCAGGCCTTTTTCCACTTTTGGCTAAGCACATTGGTAAATGGAAAGACACTTTCCCTCCTTTTTGCCCATTTCTGTGTGAGAGACTTTATTCATTTCCCCATGTTCAGAGGTTTTTTGGAGTGTAGCCACTGTTCGCCCATCCATCCGGGTATCATCAGAGGTCATACTATAACCCTCCAACTGAACATGTGTAACAACATCACTTGGCAATTTGTCATTGTCTAATTCTGTGCATTTGTGATTATTGAGTATGGTACCAGCCCTTTTAACCTCTTCAAAAATATGTGGCTCAAAGAATTCTTCAGGTGATTGACCTGTACCCTCCTTTTGAGCATTTCTTTTTTCTGCCTGTGTTTGGTCATTGTTTTGATTGCCCAGGGAAGGAGTTATAGCATCGCAACTTACTCCCTGTTCACTGGTATTCCCCATGCATGAGTCATTTTTCTTACATCTGTGTCTTTGTTCTTTTGGATCTTCAGGTTTTCCTATTTCATTTGTACAAATCTCCAATGTTTGATTTAGTTCTAGGTTAAACCGTACCTCTCTTTTAGAAGTATTTGAATTTTCTGTTACATGTTCATTTACTGGTATTTTCACTTTTAAATCATTAGGCATCTCAGAGTCATTATGCAAAATTACATCAGAGCAAACTGTCTTTTTGGCACTGCAGGAACCATAAGTACTTAGTCACTTTTCAGAAGCCACCCGGTCACTGATATGGCCTTCGGCCCCCTCCTTTGATGACTGTTTTTGTGCTGTACAGAGCTTTCCTATTTGCTCAGCTAAAATTTTCACTTGGGCTTCGAGGCACTGGAATCTTTCCATTTCTCTAGAATCCTCTCTCTGGGGCCTAGATCGATATTGGTTATTTTCTCCCTGATTGGATCTATTCTGATACCTCTCAGGGGAATGGTTTCTATTGGGATGGTTCCTGAACTCTTGATTCATTTGTGGAGGGGAGCGGGGTGCACCCATCCTTTGGTTGCAGTCCTCTGGTGGGGAATCATTGTACTGACGTGGAGTGTAGTTTATGTTCTGCCTCATGTCCTGTCTCTCATGTTGTGGGTACTGGCCTCCATGTTGATTCCCATTATCAGCAAATCGATCCACATATCGGGGTCTATCCTGATTACCATATATCATGGTATTGGGATCAAATCTGCTTTGTGTCCGCAATGTCTGATAAGGACCATCATTTCTTTGATCCTGATTTGGTGTCTGGTTATTGTTCATACCTGACATATCAGGCCGATAGCCTGCCCGGGGCCTATCGCCTAAGTACCTGGGGCTGATGTAGCTCTCCCTATTACTAGGATCATGTGATTGAAACATTGGTGCAGGGTGTGATGACTTTTGTTGATTACCCCTTTGTTCAGGTGACAAATTATTTTTACTTTGACTTTGAGCAGACACAAGGGACATTTTGGCTGACCTCATTTCCATCATTGTTGCTGAGGGTTCTTTAGATTCAGGTCTAGTATCTTTCATTTTATCACTTTCTCTATCCTGACAATAGAGTACCTCATACAGTTTTGTGCTTTAGTGCACAATCCATTCAAGGGACTTGTCACAATCAAATTCACGGACCAATTGGGATATGATGTCTTTCTGTAGCCCATAGAAGTAGGCAGTTTTAAACTCATTGGAATTGGGGTCAAAAGATACATCAAAGCGAGAAAATGCTCTTTTTAAGTCTTGTAAAAACTGGCGAGGGGATGTATTAGGCCCAGCAGTGATTGTGTAAGCGACTTTCTCTGCCTCCTGCAATGACTGGAAAGGAGAAAAATGGCGCCTAATCTCTTTTTCAAACTCTGCCCATGTCATATTCTGCTGTTCATTCAATATTCTTATGATACTGGCCGTCGGAGCATCTAAAGTTAAATTAAAATATTCCCTGTACTGTTCCTTAGGTATCTGGAGGGCTTTAAAAATGTCATGAACCGCTTCTAAGTGATCCTCTATGCAGCATTCACCTCCCTTTTTAAATGGTTTGATCAGAGCTTTAGTGGATTTCATTATCTTTATGGGGCTACTTGTCGCAATGCATGGAATTGCACTACTCGGTGACTCAACCCTGGTTCCAGGTTATGGGATTGGTGGCGGCCCCCAATGGGAGTATCAAATCCCCCAAGGGTGCTGCAACCAAGTTCAGTCACCGGCCCAGTCACTGGGGCACTAGCCCTTTGGGTAGAAATGGAATTCACCTCAACTCCATTGAATATGGTGCCCTGTCGCCTCTCCTGGGACCTGGGAATGCACATTTACTGTTCCAAGTCCTTACACTTTTTAAGGAGCCTGTCTGCTTCGTTTTGCAAATAGTTGTTTTCATCACTCATTTTATTAATTACCTCCTGCATGTCGCACATTTGCATTTGGCATTCATTAAATTCTTCATTTCTTTTGTCCCTTTCTTGAAGCATTTTAACCATTTCTTGTTCTGCATTTTGGAGATCACTTTCTTTTTAAAAATGTTCTTTTTGTAAAACTTGCATTTCTGAAACCATCTAATCTTTATCTTGTCTAATGTGGTTCACTAATGCTTTTAAGTGTACCAATTCTTGTTCCCTGTCTTCAAACTGTTTCTTGCTTTTGGACAATTAAATATCAAAATCTCTGCACTTTAACTGCATATCTTTCTGACATCCTTCTAATTCCGCTCTTAACATTTCCTCTTTCTTACTTGCCCCATCTAATCAGTCTTTAACCTGTTATTTAGCTGGGTATCATTTTCCTGCATTCGCAGGGACCGA
The DNA here is from genome assembly GCF_040938575.1 of Ambystoma mexicanum. Lineage (NCBI taxonomy): Eukaryota > Metazoa > Chordata > Amphibia > Caudata > Ambystomatidae > Ambystoma > Ambystoma mexicanum. The sequence continues at coordinate 395,247,054 of NC_090936.1, forward strand.
TTCAAAATAAACCAGATCTTGGCGCATAGCCGTATCAAACAATCTTTCTCTGCATGTTTATCAACTGCATTTAATAACCTTAGAAGACAGACCTGAATTATGCTGCCTTCTGCAAAAATATTGCTAGTTTTTCTTTCTGCACCTCACCATGAACGCTGTCATGCCATTCTGAGGTACTATTCGATGACCAGGTCCCATGTGTAAATAATTTTGCCTCTAAATACTGCACTAACTCTGGGAATGTGGCTTCCATTTGAGACATTCTGAAATTCGTTTTTAGTGACACACTGTTATTATGAAATGGGTTCCCTTTAATGTACAGATGGCAGTGTGAGACACACTTTTCACGCCTAGTAGGTGCTCTATGATCACTTTCCCAGCCTGCAACGCACCATAAATATGTAGGGTATTTTGTGCGGATTTAGGGCCCAGCTGTATTTTCTTACCGCCAAAAACAAAAATATTTTAGCAATAATCACTCCTTGCATTTAGATTGGGTTTGGTATTATAATGGTATAGTTGCTATGCATTATTTCAGTACACAGATACATTTGGTTCGTATACATTTCTTTGTGGTATAGTGATGAGCATGATTTTCTGTTCTATTTATGGTCCCCATTATACAAAACCCCCTTCTTCTTGCTTAGTCTGTTCATGTGATCCCTAGAGAGACCTTGGGCCTACATTTTATGGATACCACAATTTTCACATAGAGTGCTGCCTATGGCTTTTATCACTAATTTATTTACATTAGTGAGACTATGGGCCTCATTACACGGATGGCGGTGGACCAAGGAGCTATTAGCACCTTGGTCCATGCCGGTAAAATACCGGCACTGCCTTGGTGGAAAGGGGAATTACTGCCCTATTCCAAGGTTGGTGGGGCGGTAATTCCCCCTCCCCTCATTGCCCTTCCCCATTCTCATTTTTGCCCCATAGGGCATAATGGGAATGGGGAAGGTGCTAATTACGGCACCGCAAATTGCGGTACTGTAATTAGCTCCCTGGTCCCTTTGCGGGTTGGTTTTTAACGCCTGCAAAAAGCAGGCATTAAATTCACCAACCCGCAAAGGGACCTCGTAGTAAGGTGGTAAGGATTTACCGGTACCGGTAAAATACCGGTACCGGTAAACCCTTACCGCCTACCGAGTAATGAGGCCCTATGTTTCTATGGAGCATTCACAATAACATGTGGTATTATCAATAATTTATTTACACTAGTGAGACTATGTTTCCATGGAGTATTCACAATAACATGTGGTATTATCACTAATTTATTTACATTAGTGAGACTATGTTTCCATAGGCCTCTCTCTGCTGATTCATATACACTCAGCAGACTATTGCATTATATTCCACTCAGAAACCACACACACATACATACCCTGAGTGGAACCACGCACACAGCTATTTATAATTGCTCATAACATTACTTCATCTGCATAGGAAGTTTGGCACATATATTAACTAATAACCTCCCCTTTTATTATGTGATATGGGCTAAATGCACCAGAGAAAGACAGAAGCAAAAAAAAACCTTTACACAGGCTGTGATTTATAACAGTTTCATTTCAAAATAATACATTACCATCTTTGCAAGGCAGTCTTTTCTAGAATAAACAGAAGCGAAACAAGTGCAAAAATACAAGGCATTTCATTATCTTTTGCAACAATAAAAAGAACAGTCATTTAGATGGCAACATTATAAAGTGGCATTTAAACACAGGAGAATTCCCTATCGCTACACTGCCTGTCTAATATTAGATCATTCGTCCGGCAGTCACAGCAATCTCACTCCATTTGTATATTTACCAGCTATTTGTAGCTTTTCAGCACGCAAAGTCTCCTGTTTTGTCGTCTTTGAGCAGTGACCTAGGGCTCTTTTTTTTCTTTCTTTAAAGCACCCAGCGAGAACATGCAGTTCGCAAGCCGGTGCCAAGTGACTAGGAAACCCCAGTCTCTGAAGGTCAGTGGTCCAGCTCCTCACAGCAGCAGAACGAAGGCGAACTCACTGCAACTCCGCAAAATGTCTTCTCCCCCTCCTTCTCCCTGAGTTGCTTCAAGAAACATCTGTTACAGCCCCTAGGGTGACGTGTCACCAATCAAAATACAGAATAGTCTACCCTCCTTCCTCAACAATGGCTCACTTTTACAGTAAGCAACTGTATCTTACTGATTTCCTGCTATGCAAATGTTTCTTCCTGCAAAGACCGTGAACAGAGCAAAGAGAGAGAAAAAAAATCTGAACACACGTTTAAAATGAATCTCAGCCTGCCTCATTTTGCACATGGAGAACACATTTTAATGTTAAGGAGTTAAAATCGTGTTAGTATTTGTTAATCAAGTTAATTAATTAAGTATCTAATGTTTCTCCTGTAATTGAGGCATTTCAGGTGAGAAACAAATGGTGTGCTCTTAAACTAAGTATTGAGAAAAATGGTGTGTTTTAACATAAATATCCTGTCTTCATATACCTGTCCATATGTTACCCTGGCAACACATGGCTTGCTGTACCACATTACAGCAATACTGTGATCCCATGCAGTGGCGCTGCACTCCAAAACACGCTAAATTATACTACATACCATTATTGCCTTTCTTCTTATCTATCGACCCCCCCGCCCCCCTCAGGCCCTTCCACTTCATTCCATGGTGATCTTGATGCACTCCCCTTTGCTCGTCTCCGGTGACAAGGCTCTCTCATCCTTCTTGGAGACAGTAATCTCCATTTTTCACTTTGATATTATAAGCAAATGTGCCACTGTTATAAGCATTTGCTCATAGTATCACTGTGACACTATAAGCAAATGTGCCACTGTTATAAGCATTTGCTCATAGTATCACTGTAACACTATAAGCAAATGTGCCACTATTATAAGCATTTGCCCATATTATCACTGTGATACTATAAGCAAATGTGCCACTGCTTTCTCTTAATTTGAAAGACACAGCATTGTTAAGGAAAACCAAGGATGTATTTAGAGTAGATTATATTGACACTGGCTAACTGAATCCCATTATGTGCTTATTTGTAATGTTTTTTTCTCTTGTTTTCTGTTTGTCCATATGTTTTCAAGCTCTGTCCCGTACATATTCCTGTGTAACTATATTGTGTGCATTTTTTCCAAAAATGCATTTGATGTAATGTCTTTGTGGTTCTTATAAAGAGTAGTTTTTAGCCCTGAAGACAAATTTGCATCTGAAATGCATTGGCTAGAAAACACAAGGCCTATTTTGTGCATTGCCTTTTATGGCATTACTTAATTGTGTATTACTAACAGAATCATATTTGAAACCTGTTGCTAGGAGACATAACACAGAGCACTTTGGTAGGCTCAGAGGGAACTCTGGACCTTTTTGTTTTATTTGATTGATACACTTGTGCCATAGGGCTTTTCCCCATTGGTTCCTTAAATTGAACTATTAGAAGAATCATTTCAGAACGATATTTGAAATAAGTGGTGCCCACCCCAACCACACTTTCATAATAAGGTTAATGACCCACAGCTGAGGGAAGCTGGGAGGCATAAAGGCACCCTTGAGTGCAGGCCATAGAGAAGAGTGGTAGCTGTGAAGGGTGGAGTGTTTGCAGTGGCTCCATATTGCAGTTGAAGGACAGAAGAGATGCCGAACCGCCATGGTTTGCAGTACGGATGCTGGTTCTGAGAGGGTCTCTTCCTTCTTGCAGAGATTGTGCAGTGGGAAGCAATATTTGTACAGGCTTTCTGCCTGAAGATCGTGGTTGCAGAAGTCACGTAGTGGGAAGCGTTTATTTTATAATCATCCTCTCTGAATATCGTGGTTGCATAGAGAGCAAGGCGGGAAGCTTGAAGCTAAGATGCCTCCCCCCAACAAGGCAGGCTTTGGTGATAGGCAAGCACCAGAGAACCTTTGGAGCATGAAACGCTCCTGTCTTGCTCAGCGTGGGCCAAGGAAAATTTAGTAAGATTGTTTTCCATGATGCCTGGATCAGGAGAAGCTAGGAAACGGAAGGCAGTGAGGCGAGCAGATGCGTACAGCAAACCCAGTGAGTTCACTTGTGTGTTGTGACCACAGAGTGGTCTGTAACTGCCCACTGGACTGAAATGAGTCTTGTGAATACCAAAAAAATGCAAAGTGGCAGAAATATAAGTATGAAGTATATTGCACTGATATAAAGCAGAAACATACTTATTGTGCATACCAAGTGAACACCAAGTGGATGAGGTGGCAGTACATAAACTGCCAATTAAACCAACAGAATACCATAGTGGATATAAAGGTCAGAACAACCATTGCAAAGCCAAGAGGACAAGGGGTAATATTGCTAGAAACAAACAGTCATTGCCAAATCCAAGAGGGAACAATTAAGCAACATATTGTTTGTAAACCCTATTGTCAGAGGAAGACAGAAGCAATAGGGGCAACTGACCTAAACAGGTGTTGTCTGAGCCAAAGAGGAGCAGAAGTAAGAACCAGCCATTGTCAGCCCCAGGTGGTTGATGCAAGAGGGAGAAAACAAGAGTGGCAGGAAATCAGCCCTTCTGATAAAAGGTGTTCAGGAGGAGATGAGCATAACCTGCATTGCATGTGACAATTAAAATTGTGTAGCAAACAGCACCAATGTGTCTAATGTTTGGCCCGAAGTAGTCCAAATTTTAATTGATCAAGTTATAAGACTGTTAGAATTGTATGAAGACAACACTAAATTACAGGAGAACTTGTAGAAGTAGTAGTAGTTTTGATAGTCCTGGCTGGGGAGTACACCAAGACAAAGAATTTAGTATAGGCCTGGCAGGTGAGAGAACCAGGTGAAAGTTGTTGAAGTACTGTGGTGTCGTTAAAAGTGTTGAGGAAGAAGTGGCAAGTCCACCAAAGCACATTGGGAACCATTGGAGAAACATCTTGACCAGTCAACATTGCTGATGCAAGTATGTTGTGAATTATTCCAGAATCATTCTAATCAAAGCCTTTTTGTTGTTCTTGATGAACTATGGAAACATCCTTATTCTTTGAAGAGAAGTTGTGTGGACCTCTCTGCACTAAACGGAGAGACCAAAGAAGTGTGGAACCTTTTGAACTGTTGGTTGAATTCAAGTGGAGAGGATTACTGGAACTATATTGGAACTTTGGAACCAGGCGATATTTCCTAATTAATTTACATTTTCGGTTGAATCCCTCATTGAATCTGGGGAAGGGAGACTCACCGAGGTTACAAGCAGAAACACTTACTTGATCTGGATAGAACTTTTCAAGTTACTGTATTTGAACTGCCATATGTTACATTATCGAGTTATTGCATGGATAAGTGTGAGGGATAGAATCCTTTTGTTGTAGTGTTTCCTTTTGTTTGTTTTAGGCAGGGAAATCCACATCAGGGTAGGGATAGAGAGGCATTTATCTACCCCTTTTTGAGTTTAATTAAATGGCATCTTTTGAAACATCTTCACAAAGTTGTCTGCCTCACATTTCTGATCCCTAACACTATTCACCTTCTCTATCTTCTTCTGGTCTTTCATATTCCTCCCCCTCTGCTCTTTCTGTTTTCCAGGTTGCACTATTCATTGTTATGGCACATCCCACTTCTGCTCCTCGGGACCCTCTTCTTTTATTCTAAAGGATAGCCTCTGCTTCCCTTTCTCACTTCAATGTTCAATATCTCACTTCAATACTCGTATTTCCCTCCTCTTTCAAAAATGATTCAATTCTTATGATTCTCAAGAAACCCTCTTTAGATACCTCAGTGCCCTCGAATTACTGTCCTATATCCTTCTCCCCTCCCTCTTTAAGCTTCTGCAATTTGTATTCTATTCTCAAATCCCTTTATCACTTCTAACTCACTCCCTCATCATTTTTAATCTGGTTTTCATCCTCACCACCCCACTGAGACTTCTCTGCTTTGTGCCTGTGATTCCCTCCTATCTGCATTTTATGCCAAACACAACTCACTCCAAATTCTCCTCGACTTGTTGGCAGTGTTTGACACTCTCGACCACTCTCTCTTACCTAAGTAAGTACTTACTTACTCTTTCTGCTCTTGGCTTCTCCGTCTCTGTGCTTAATTGGTTTAAATATTAGCTTTCCAGTTGCTCCTACTCTGTTTCCTGGGTAGGAATCAAGTTTCTCCATTCCCCATTACATTATGGTTTTCCCCAAGGGTTGGTGCTCGGTCCCCTCCGGTTCTTCCTCTACACCCGTCCTTTTGCTTCTATTATCCCCTCCCTTGGGGTATCCCAGCATTTCTTTGATGATGACTGCCAGTTTTTTCTTTCTCTTCTTTTTCCTCCTTGATTGATGTGACCCTATTGTCCTGTCTGGTAGCCATTCAATGGCTGTTGTGAGACAGGCATGGTATCAAGACAGGCACAGACTCAAATATGTTAGTTTCAAAACCTTAATTTACTAAGGATCCTGGGTTGGTGTAATGCCTAACTGGCCCTAACTCTAAAGGGATGTTCCCTAAACTGATGTTTTCTAAAGGCTGTCGATGTCTGATTGTCCAAAGTAAATGTCTGTCTGTTGCCTAAACCTATGCTTGCCTTCACACTTTACAAAAATGTGATAGGAAGTCTTTAAAAAGGAAGAAGACAGTGGTTCAACAGAAATAGGCAACCCCGGTTGGTTTCAGGTGGTCTTCTAACCGGGCGTAGTTTGTTCAATGTCACAAAAATGAGTTCAGAATAAAAAAGGGCTGTTCCTAAAACCTTCTCCACAGAGCCCTTGCAATATTCTCAAATACTTTCAGAATCTTTGGTTCATTAGGGTTCTTGTCGCTAAGCTTCAACTTGTTCAATTTCCAAACACCACAAAAGAAATAGAACAGTTAATTTTGAAACTTCTCAGGGTTTCCTTCCTCAAGCTTTAATCCTTTCTACACTACAAAACAACAAGTCTCCAACTCCTCTTTTCATTTCTTGCTCCTCCTTTTAAAACGTTCACCTTCATGTGCTTCCTGCACCCCTTCTTCTTCTCATTTGCTTTTTCCTCATGCACACTTGCACCTTCTGTTGTCTTTCCTTTTTCCACTGTGCACTCCTGCAACTTCTTTTGCTTTCTTATAATGCCTCTTGCACACTTCTCGTGCTTCCTGCGCACTTGACACACTGTCCGCTCTTTTTATCGTGCAACCTCTGCACTCTTTTAAAGTATTTTTCCACGTTTCCTTCTTTGCACTGTTCAAATGCCTTTTTTTCATTTTACTTTTCTTCTGCGCCGCTAGTGGAACTTTCTTCTTTCTATTTCTCTTATTTCTCTTATTCTGAATATCTCTTACACTTGTCTGTTCTTCATACACTTTATCTCACGTTCCATTTTGTGACACTTTAAAACCGTGTCCTTCTTCCGCTCTGATTCAGTCAAACACATGCTTCTGAGTTTCTCTCTCTCACTCACCTGGCAGTGTCGTGTTGACAAGCGGTCGCTCCAGATACATGGGGTTGAGGTCAACATGCCCCTCAGACACCTTTGGAACCGGCACACAAGGATTCTGCCAAACGCCACCAACAGGATACAGGTTGTTTTACTCCGGCTCCTTGGAGTTCGGGCTCCATAGCCACGCTGCAGCCCCTCACAGACACCGGGCCAGTGTCTCGGCATGCCATTCTCCTCCTGGCTTCCACTCCTGCTGCTCTCTGCTCCTTGGCTTCTCGGCTCCAGGCAGCATCGCCAGTTCGCTCTCCTCCTTGTGAAAAACCACACCTTTTATATTTGAAAAAACAAGTCAAGTGGAGTCAGGTGTGAATGGTCATTATTATATGCCTGACTCTATTAGTGGGACAACTTGAGGTCTTTCTATAGTAGGTTTCCCATACTTTCCCCATGTTGTTTCTATGGGTAATCTTTACTGCTCTCAGTTGCCTCCTCCTCGTTTCAGTATTTGTTGTAAATTGGTAGGGGGAGATGGGGTGAGATTGAAAATACTCCATGAATGCTGAGGGAGAGTGGGTTGGGATATTATTTGGAATGAGTGAATACCATATCTCATATTTGGCTATCGTCCTCCCAATCCTTCTTGACCCTCCACTCAGTTGATCCTCCCTCGCTTGTCAACCCCCAGTGTCGGGATCCAAAAGGGAGGGCCCTTCCCATGCCACCTGAATGGAAGATCCCGAGAGAGTAGGTGAGAGAATAGCATCAGGTTTCTCAAACTGGCCACTACCTTGTTCTCAAATCGTCTAAAACAGAGGTTATTTTCTTTTCTGGCAACTCCGTTCCTCTCCCAGCCCCTTCCCCCTCTATTTCATTCCCTCTTTAGCTATTTCATCTACGATTTGCATCCTGGGATTTTACTTCTACACCTCCCTTGCTTTTACTCCCCATATTTCCTCTCTTTCAAGCTCTAGTGATGCTCGCTTGTTAAAGATTAATATTAATAAAGCTTGACCTTTTCTCTCTTTTCATTCCTCTAATTTCTTGTCCATTCTCCTATCTTTTGGTGTCTTTTCTACTGCTCTTCCATTCTCTTCTCTTTGGCATTCCTCTTTCCCATCTTGCTCCTCTTAAATCCATCTACAACTTCTCACTCCGCCTCCTTCTCTCTCTCTCTCTTTACTCACAAGCCCATTACCCCTGTTCTCTCCACTCTTGGTTGGCTGCCTTTTCATTCTTGACTTAACTTTTTTCTGTCTTGTATTCAATTTCTCCATAGTCTTTTCCCTCCATATCTTTCCTCTACAGCCACGTTTTACTGTAATCTCTATTCTTGCTAGTGACACCTCGTCCTCCTTGTGTTCACTCTTGTTTCCACTCGTTTTCCCTTTTGGCCCTGTTACACTGTAACCACTCGCCTTACTTTCTCTATCTTCCAATCTTTGTTTCGTTAACACTTGCATGATCACATTCTGTCTTCCTAATTGGGGTTATATTTGTCATGCCCATTCTTCATTTGGAGTATAACACTTTAAAAATAAAATACAAGAAAATAGGAATGCTCCATCATTTGGCCCACTCTACTGCCTCTCCTGACTCTAACACTAAGCATCTCTCCCTATAAACCCCTGACCCTCACTTACCTGCAACATCATATTTTCTAGACAGAGAATGATATAATGCAATAGCCACCCTCTATCAGCATTTTGCAAGGCCCACATACCCAAAATGAAATCACACCCTACATTAAATGACCAAACCCATACAGCCACAATTACTAAACATCTTTATACCACACTTCCCACCAAACAACAACTTACAGTAACATGGCAAGTACAAACAAGTACACAATCAAAATCATCATAAAAACCTACACAAAATAATATTAACTCATCAGCAGAGTAACACATTAACATAACGACAATCCAAAAGAGAAGGGTGAGCTATGTTTTCAGCAGTGCTGGTTTTAATGTTGGTGGTATTGTATGTAATATTTGGGGTATAAGTAAAAATTAAACCTTAGCATTGGCCTCCACAACATTAATAAATGTTACCCTTTCATAAATAGGGGGTCATTACAAGTTTCCTGTTATCCTACTGGTAATTCCGACAGGATACCGGAAAACTGATCCTACCGTTACCATAGGACTCCATGGAAGGGATTGCTGGAATTACCGGCACTGGTAACACCTGGTGGCGGTAAATCCAGCATTTGTTTGCTGGTGGGGGCATGATTTACCTCCAGCTCTTCACTGAAGGTTCACTGCCCCCGCCAGCAAACGTGCGTTTTGCCAGTCCAGAAAAAATGCCAGTGCCGGAATTACTGGCAATTTTAACTGCAATTTTCCCAGACTGGCAAGCATTTAATGACCCCCATAGTAACCTTATTTATTATTTTTAACATTTACTACAATATTTCCCCACTGATCTTTTTATCAGTGGTAAAGAAATTTTTTAAAAGTTTAAGGTTACTGTTTATAAAAAAGTTGAAGTATTTAAAGATTGGAAATGACAATGTTAGAGTTTAACATGTTTACACATAAAATATAACATTATATAAAACAAAAATGAGAACTAAAGCAGCATTACTTAAAGTGACATGTGTACATATTGATTATTTAACCCCAAATGTATCCATCTCTCTAACTCATGACTCCACCAGTAATGGCCCAATTAACCTCTTCTAGACACCGGACACCTTTCTAGGCACTGTCTATCATTAGGCGCTGTTTATCATTTCACCACCAGGCAGCTCCTTGGCATTCAATGGTGGTTTAAGCTCACGGAACCTCATGCATTGCTCATGGCCAAACGTCTGCTCCAAGGAAGAGTAGAGCAAGGCATAGATGCCCTTTCAAACACAGAAGCCTTCACTCTATGTAACAACATTGGATGCTGGGTTGAGTGCCTATCTTCTGTATACATGATAGATAGGGAACCAGGGTTTGAATATGATGTGTTCCTTCCAACCTAAGGGGTGTTGGAGGTATTCAGGCAGTATTTCTGGTTGGTGGTATTCTTGGTTGGTGGTATTTTGTTATTTCCTGTGTTAGGCAGAATCATGTGCAGTGCCCTTTGGTGACACTACACACAATTAAGACTACAGTTTCACCTTTGGTACAAGCCTGTATTACACAGTAAAGTGGTAGCGATGGCTATGGCTGAGCAGCCAGACTTATCTCAAGAGTAAAGTGAGCAGTAGAACAAGTTACACAAAGGACCAACAATTACAGTGATACAAACAAACACTTACTCAAGGTTTCTTTGTAAAAGAAAATACACTTATTTACACAGTCAGTTTGAAAACATCACACTAGCAAGAGCAGCTCAATATCACACACTAATAAACCACAAATGCACAACCGGTAAGTAAATGAACAAGTTCAGCTACCCTGAAGTGGGAGCCAAATGGCACTTCAGATACTTTCAAAAGGAGTAAAAAGACAAGGTTATAAGAAAGGACAGCCCAAATACTTGCATAGGCAGGGCAAAGTTCATAGGTCTGTGCCAAAGTCAATGGTTCAGAGTCTTTGTATAGGATAGCACAGTTCTGGTAGTAAACGGTTAAGTCTTTGCCACAGCGTTTAGAAGAATTTGGCTAGGCGAAAGGTTTGACGAATGTTTAGGGAAGGACAAGCCTTCGAAGTTGAGAAAGTTTCCACGAACTTTCGCAATGGCCGAAAAGATTTCCGGACCGCGTTTACACAGTACCTTTGTATTGAAGAAGAGCTGCAGCTGAGGTAGTTGTTCCTGGCAGATGGAGCAGATCTCGCTGTTCCTGAGCTTCAGTCGTGGGGACAAGAAGGAGGATGTCGGGAGGATCATGCACTGCCCAGGGATGAGGCCAAAAGCTTAACAACACATCGGTTTAAGGTGTGAGTGCCTTAAAGTCCAGAAGCTGGTTTCCTTCCCTCTGGCTATGCGGTTTTCAACAGCACTCTGATGAAAATTCGACCAGATGGGGATGGTGTCCAGGTGGCTTACGAGTTGGTTGTTTCCACCAAACTCAAGGGAAGAAGTTAACCTTGGAGGGTTTCTCTGTCGATGGAGTTTCAGGCAATTCGGACCTACAGCAGGGCTTCACCGGTCGTCCAGGAGTTGCAGCAGTCCTCTTCCTTCTGCTCCTTTTTTGTTCTTTCATTCCAGTGGTCGACTCTGCTTTCTAAGTCCCAGAGACCTGCTTTTAAACAGTTTTCCCCCATTCATTCCAGCCTGGCTGTCACTTACACAGCAGGGTGGCTGTCCTTGCTGGACAGCCAGCTGGCCAATCATGCCAGAGTTCATTCAGGTCTCCTAGGAGACTAAGCACAGGGAGTTTCGGGCACCTCCCTCACATCTTGTCCACCCCAGACACTCAGGCGCCAGGGGAGGGCTTCAGCACTGAAGCCCCCCAAAGGCCAATGAACAAAGGGACCAAACCTGTTTTGGCGCACAGAGACAAACACAAGAAGGACCTTTTCTAAAAGAAACAGTGAAAAAAGTCGACCAGAGTATTTTTTTACAGATAGGTCTTGGGTGCCATATTGAAAAACCTGGCTGACCCGATTTTTAGCTACCAGTGTTTGCGGTTGGGAAAAATCATGGTAGTTTGTTAAAAACCACTGCCACCAGCCATTTCAAGTAGAAAAGGGTAACATTTGACTGTTACATGAGTGTTTAGACTCAGGGGATGCTAGGCAACCCCTCCGGTACTCTGTAGGAGTATAGTGCGTGCTGGATCTGTACATTTAAAAAGACTGGTAAAGTCAATTTATCTTTATATGCTCTGGGAGACACTAGTGGGGTCTGCAACCTGTGGCTCTCCAGATGTTTCGGACTACAACTCCCATGATCTCCTGACATTGACTATGCTGTACAGGCCGGATGGGAATGGTAGTCCAAACACATCTGGGAGCCAAAGGTTGCAGACCCCTGCGTGACTAGTCAGTCCCAGAGAAAGTCTTTAAACCTTGGGGAGTCTGAAAGACACCCCCGTGCCACTGCATTGAAGGTGCTGTGTGACACACAAGAAAAAGATGATGCCTATGGTGTTGTTTTAAAACTCCATATCCAAAGAACACAAAAGTAAAACACACATCAAAATACATGGAAGAGTGGGAAAAAAGGCTCACACTCTTTCCAGGTAAAAATTCAAATCTAGAAATCCAGCAAAGTTGCTGGGGGTCTCAAAAGGTAAGGGAAATTAACATATTCTTGAGAATTTTCTCTAACAACCACTACCCCAGGCAGCCCCCTCAAGTCCTCAAACCACCCACCAGCCCCCCTCACCTCTGTTACCCCCAGGCAGCCCCCTGACAGTACATCCTGCTCCTCACACTGCCCTCACCTATGCCACTACCCACAGTCAGTCCCCTCAAGTCCTCACTGCACCCACCAGCCCTCCTCACCTCTGCCACTACCCCAGGCCCTCAGGTCCTCACACCACCCACCAACCCCCCTCACCTCTGCCACTACCCCAGACAGACCCCTCAAGTCCTCATACCACCCACCAGCCCCCATCACCTCCATCACTGCCCCAGTCAGCCCCCTCAAGTCCTGACACCACCCACCAGCCCCCTGTCACTTCCACCCCCAGGCATCCGCCTGACAGAACATGCCACCACCCTCAACTCCACCACTATCCCCAGGAAGCACCCTCGAGTACTGACACAACCTAGCAACCCCCTCAACACTGCCATTACCCGAGGCAGCCCCATAAAGTCCTCATACCACCCATCAGCCCCCTTGCCTTCGCCACCAACCTCATCAGCACCCTAACAGAACAAACCCTCCTCACACCATCCTCATCTCCGCCACTACCTCAGGCAGCACCCTTAAGTCTCAAATCACCCACAAGCCCCCCTCACCTCCACCACTACCCCACACAGGCCCCTCAAGTCCTAACACCACCCACCAGCCCTCACATCTCCACCACTACCCCAGGAAACCCCCTCCAGTCCTGACACCACCCACCAGCCCTTCTCAGCTCCTAAACTACCACAGGCAGCGCCCTAAAGTACTCACACCACCATTAGCACCCCTCACCTCCACCCCTATCCCAGGTAGCCCCCGCAAGTCCTGACACCACCCATCAGCCCTATCACCTAACAAATACCCCAGCCAGCCCCCTGACAGTACACCACCCTCTCCAGACCGCCCTCACCTCCATCACTACCCCAGGCAGCCACCACAAGTCCTCACACCATCCACCAGCCCCTCACACATCCACCACTACTCCAGGCAGCCCCCTCAAGTCCTCACAACACCCACCATCCCCCCTCATCTCTGCTACCCCCAGGTAGCCCCCTGACAGTGCATTCTGCTCCCCACACTGCCCTCACCTATGCCACTACCCACAGCCAGCCCCCTCAAGTCCTCACAGCACCCACCAGCCCCCCTCACCTCTGACTCTACCCTGGGTAGCTCCCTCAAGTCCTCACACCACCACTCCTCACCTCCACCACCACTCCAGTTAGCCTCCTGCCAGTACACACCCCTCCCCACACCACCCTCATCCTGTCCCTACCCCAGGCAGCTCCCTCAAGTTCTCATACCATGCACCAGCCCCCCTCATCTCTACCACCACCCCAGTCACCCCCCCCTGACAGTACACCACCTCCCCACACCACCACTACACCAGGGAGCTCCCTCAAGTCCTCACACCACCCACCAACCCCCCTCACCTCCACCACCACCCTAGTCTGCTCCCTGACAGTACACCCCCTCCCGACACCACCCTCACACCACCACTACCCCAGGCAGCCCCTTTAAGTTCTCACAGCACCCACCAGCCCCCTCTCACCTCTGCCAACAACTGAGGTAACCCCCTCAAGTCCTCACACCACCCACCAGATCCCCTCACCTCCAGCACCACCCCAGTCAGCCCCCTGACAGTAAATCCAGCACCCTTCAACCCCCCTTACCTCTGCCACTATGCCAGGTGGCCCGTTCAAGTCCTCACACCACCCACCAGCCCACCCCTTCTCCCCCACTACACCAGTTAGCCTCTTGACAGTACACCCCCCACCCCACACAGCCCTCACATCTGCCACTATATCAGGGAGCCCCCTTAAGTCCTCACACCACCCACCAGGCCCTTCATCTCTGCCACTACCCCCAGGCAGCCCCATCAAGTCCTAACACCACCCGCCAGCCCCCCTCACCTCCACCACTGCCTCAGGCAGCCCCCTCAAGTCCTCACACCACTCACCAGTCCCCTCACCTCCACCTCCACCCCCAGGCAGCCCCTTGACAGTACAACCCCCTCTGCACATCACCCTCACCTCCTCCACTACCCCACGCAGCCCCCTCAAGTGCTCATACCACCCACCAGCCCCCCACCTCTTCCACTACCCCAGTCAGCCCCCTGACAGTACACCCCTGTCCCCAGACTGCTCTCACCTCCACCACTATCCCAGGCAGCCCCCCAAAATCCTGACACCACCCACCAGCCCCCCTCACCTCTGCCACCACCCCAGTCATCCCCCTCAAGTCCTGACACGACCCACCTGCACCCCTCACCTCCCCCACCATCCCCAGGCCACCCCCTGACAGTACACTCCCTCCTCAAATTGCCCTCACCTCCACCACTACACCCAGGCAGCCCCCCAAGTCCTAACACCACTGTCCAGCTCCCCTCACCTCTGCCACAGACCACAGAAAGCCCCCTTACAGTACACTGCCTGTCCCCACACTTGCCACACTGCCCTCACCTCCGCCACTACCCCAGACAGCCCCCTCAAGTCCTCACATCACCCATCAGCCTCCTTCACCTCTACCACCAACCCCAGGAATCCCCCTGAGAGCACGCCCCCTCCCCACACTGGTCACACTTCCCTCACCTCCGCCACTACCCTAGGCAGCCCCCTCAAGTCCTCACATCACCTTCCAGCCCCCCCTCACCTCTGCCACCACCCTGTCAGCCCCCTGACAGCGCACACCCTCCCATACTGCTCTCATCTCCACCACTAACACAGGCAACCCCCTCAAGTCCTCACATCACCCACCAACCTCCCTCACATTTGCCACCACATCAGTCAGCACCCTGACACTCTCCCACCCTACCAGTCCAATGAATGGCTGCAACTCATCCAAATATCTGTGGTCTGCCTTCACCATGAAGCAGACCTCCAACATGATGAACTGGAAACACTGAAGATCAATCCAGGATCGGAGCATCCCGTCACTCTCTGGCAGCCTGAATCTGCAGGACCTCAACTGAACAGCACCATCTTGCACCAACAACACTCTGGCCACCCCATCCACATGTAACATGTGAGTGCAATGCAAAGTGGCATGTGAATGTTGACCAGGGGAGTTGCTAGGTCTGGAAAAGACCTCGGGCTACGCTGATGTCGGAACTGTTGGGACTGGGGGCTAGCTAGTCTTTGGCTGTAGCTCCTGAGATTCTATCCGGGGCTACAACCAAAACATCAGGGGCTATAGCCCTAGCAACGCCCCTGATGTCTTCCATCACAAAGGCATTAAAGCACAGCAACTGAATGTGTGTTGAGGACAGAAGCAAACAGAATCAAACATTGGGTAGAGCCACAAAAAATGACTGGGCACATTACATCCTGAACATAAGTGTCCCGGGTGGTAGGGGTGGCAACGTCCCTGTCAGGTACGACAACATGACAGGCTTTTGCATGGGTGATAGAGGTCAGCCATAGAGTAAATTACTCAGTGAGACAGGAAATGTGTGCTGCCACACAGTAACAGCAAATATGGGGCACAGCTGTATTCCAGTGGCAGAGGTGCAGCAAGACATGAGAGCAGGCAGTGTGTGACTGCACATGCTAGTGGGTTTGTGAGCATGACATGGGAATGACACAGCAATGAAATAACAAATGTGCAAGTGATGTGTACACGCCGCCCATTCACAGTGAGCCCACCCACCACCGCAGCACCCACAATGGCAAATACACACAACAGTGAATAGAGTGTGGGCACATACACAATCCCAAGCATGAAATGAAAAGAATGTGAAAGCGAGCAAATACACATGAACACATGGCATTCCATCCGCAATGAGATGCTACCCAAAAATATATAACACATCCACACATCACAGCGACCATATCCATGTGTACATCATCACACACACAACAGAAGCCTCAACACCAACCACACTGACACACTGACTCAAAACACACATTGATTCTGCACATGCAATGGAAAATGAAAAACATCCACTGCAGCCTCCAGTCATCGGACGGCCTCACTCACATATGTCAGGCACTGCGCATCCCTCCAGCTGCAAACATAACAGCAACAACTTCACACACACAAACACACCACAATATACATGACCTGCAATGAAAAGATGCACTGGGTGAAATGTAAACAATGAAAAGTGCAGACACACAAATGAACTGCATGAAGTGTGGAATTTACTCAGAAAAAACCTGTATTTAATAAAACTATATACAATAAAAACTTGGAAGGAATGTTCAAGAAGTCTGGGGTAAATGAAGAAAACTTAAATTAAACCTATACCTAAAGAACTATACACAAAGGCAGTGGGCTAGTCCTCCTCACCAATCTCTGACAACCTATCGACCAGGACTGATTCACAGACCACATCCTCCTCACTCAGGCGTGCCTCCGTTGTTGCCTGGAGGGCTTGCAAGGTGGACAGAAACTGGTGTTCTTGTCCTGTGCCACCTGCAAGTCACCTCCAGGATGTCAGCCCACCTCCATGCCCAACACAGCGCCACCTCAGCTCTGGCCACCATCAATTGTGCTTCCCATGCCCGCTGCCTTCTGCCATGAGCTGCCTCTCATCCTGCCTCAACACGGAAGAAATGGCATTCAACATCCCCACATGGCCTTCCTGCCTCATAGTTGCCACTTGCCTCCTCAGTGTGGTTTGCCCTGCGACAGTCTGCCTCCTCATATTTGCCACCCGCTGCCGTGCCCAGTGCACACTCTATCAGTACACCCTCCAATGTGATGACAATTTTCAGGGGCGTACGGTACCTGCACTGCTCAGAGGTGCCTGCTGACCCTCCATTGTCTATGCCTGCATCAGTACCTGGGTGTGTAAGGTGACCATCTCAGCTGACCTATATTGGACTCCCACCTCAGGTGGGGACATTAGCTCCACCAGACGAGACGTTGGGTGTGGGTCTCGTGCACAGGGGGCCGTGCTGTTATGTGGTCTGGAAGGCACATCGGAGGATGACTGGCACACAGAGGAGGAAACCAACAAGGGGGTCACAGCACTGAGCAGCCCACAGAGCCCACCAGAGAACAAGCCATCAAGGCCATGAAGCGGCACAACTAATTGTGATGGTGGGCAAGCATACCATGAGTAGCCTGCCCATCATCACAAATGACTGTGGTCCACCTTATGTGGCCAGTCAGCAGGGGCAGCACCTAATCCCTGATGGACACATCAGCTGGTAAGGGGATGCTGGTCTGGGTGGAGGGATCCCGGAAGGTGTGCACTGCTGCATCTGATGGCCCAGGGACAGGATTTTTAACAGGCGTCTCCATGATGGCCTGCACAGCATCATGCCCCTGGGACAGGGTTGCAGCATGGACACCCACCTCGACACTCCCACATGTCCCCATGAGCTGGACTGCAACGGCCACCTCCTCCGCCTCCACCTCTGTCAACCTGTATGTCTCTAGGATGTCGTCTGCCATGGATGACCCCTGTGTGGCATCACCCTGTCCACTGCTGCTGAGGAGTCCCCTGCCACCTTCACCTCCTGGGACTTACCCCCAGCAGCCATGCCTAATGATCCTGGTGTTACCTCACACAGGGGAGTGGCTGGGGCCTGCGAGCTTGGTCTGGTGGAATGATCTCCAGCTGCATTCTCCACAGCACCGCTTCCGCCCTATTCTCCAGCTGCAGCAACTGTGGTAAAGGAGGCACAGAACAGCAAAATCAGTGTACACCATCAAAGCCTGTGTGGCATACCCAACATTCACAGTAACATGAATTGTCCATGGTACAGCCAGCAACATCCAAACTCACGCACATGGACATGCAATTCACATTCAAACAGACACAACAACCTAGGCTCAATGACAACCACAGTCAGGACACATTCACATATAAAAGAGAAATTACATGGCACAATAGCAAAGGCAACGTGACCCAACTTCAACCTGCTGAGTTGCCATGGGAGACATGACAGGAGTACAGGGGTGGGCAGGGATTAAACCGGTAGGTTGGCCTAACACAGAATGCACCACTCACAGCATGGCCATGACAACACCTGGTTGGGCATCTGTCCACACAATTACATCAAACAACATGCCTCCCTCACAGCCCGACCTGTGAGCATACAACACATACATGCATCAATTGCAGAGGCACACATGAGTATGCCATAGCCCCAAGTACACAAACATGGCATGCGCACATATCAACTTAGAGTGCACATGCAACACCATGACAGATCACATCAAAGTCCCCGAAATGACAATGCAACAACTTGACTTCGCCAAACATCCAAATACACGTGTCTCCTCCAGATGTAGAGGGTGTGTAGCCACACATAGCAATTGTCTGCACAATATCATGTCCATCATGAATGCACCTGACATTGGCACCACATTATCATCTGGCATCCTTGCTGTCCAAGCACGCCTAACCATAAAGTGACATTGCATGGGGACAGTATGTGCAACTGTACAACTACACACACACTGCAAATACCAGCGCATGTCCAATGAACAGATGGCAAAATACACACATGGGGATTGTTGTCTGGGGACTGCATGCCACTGTTGATCAGTGAAACACACATGCTGCATACACAAGGGTGTTGCTACAAACATCCAGAGACTTGCAGAACACACATACACTGTAGAGCAGCGCACCACATGACTACTCACCAGCAGCCTCCAGACACTATTTCCAATTGCCGATGTGGGTATACTTCTCTGAGTCGAACCTCGCCAGGACCCATATGTTGTTGGATGAAAACCTACACCCGTCCGCACGGTGCACCTCCATGGTTGCCTTCAGGGTGTGCAAGGCCTTGGTGTGGATTCTGGATTTGAGGTCCTCCCAGTGCTTAAGAATGCTCTTGGTGCAGCGGACTGCCATCCCCTCTGCATTGATGGCAACCATTGTGTCCCCCCAGATCTGCTTATTTCCTTCTTTGCTGCGTTGCTTCACTGGGTCAAAGAGGGAATCATAGTCCTCCAGGACCTTTTCCACCAGGATGCCAACTTCCTGCAGCTGAGACTGGCAATCCTCTGCCTCGCTGCCGTGGGGTTGCTACTCTGGTCAGAGGAAGATGGTGCATACATGGCAACCCCCGAGGCAGGTGTAGGTGGGCAAAGTGGTCATGGAGATGGGCTGTGGAGCAGTGGTGGTGGAATGGAAAGGCAGAAGTCTGACACAACAGCTGAGGTGGCCACAGGGCCAGACATAGGAGCAAAGGCAATGGCAGGTCAGCAGGCACTCCCAACACAGTGCAGGTGGGCAGCAGGCACTCACACCAGACAGGCAGCAGCAGATGGCAAGGTGGGAGGCAGCACAGGGCAGGAGGAGGCAGGTAAACTGGCATGGAGGCAAGAGGGTGGGTTATTCCATGCCTATCTATGAAGGCAGACGAAAACAGAGTAAAGACCCTCAGCGTGTAAGTTACGTGGCACGTGCTCCATGCAGCGTCCCTACACAGCTCGTGGCTTATATGGGGATACATAAGAACATGGATGCGCGACACTGGTTGTGTGCATGAAGGAACGAAGATGGACGAGTATTGTTTACACATATTTGGGGGTGCCACGCAATCCGTTCCCTTCAGGTACCGCGTACTGTATTTATACTTTTAGGATGGCATCTGCTTCTATGCACATGTTTTCTGGTCCATTTTGAGGCCTGTGGTGTGTCGTGTACACAATTTCTATGTTTAGAGGTGCCTCTGCGTATCGCTTGCTGCTTGTATCACTTTTCTGAAGCTTTCCTGGTATTGCATATGCAATATTTGTGTTTAGGGGTTCCTATGCATATCGCATACTGCTTTTTTCACTGAAGCTTTCCATGTATCTTATATGCAATTAGTTTAGGGGTGTCCGTGCCTATCTTGTACTGTATCTTTTTGCTTTTGGGGTGCATTGAAGCCTTGCTGGATCACACATCTAGGTTTCACATCATATAGACTGTTCCCTTCCTCATATTGCCCAGTACGATAACTTGGCATGCCTTCCATTAATCCTTTACACCTGAAACATGAGTGGAAAGGCCCCAAGAGGGAAAGGCTGTAGCCCGGGTCAGGGACCTGGTGAGACACATCTGCCCCAGGAAGATGTGGAGAGCCTCAGGCCACAGGTGACCCAGCACCTTGATGCCAACATGGTCTCAGACAAGAGAGGTGAAACACCATCACCTAGGGCCCCTTGGGCCATAAAGGGACACCTTGTAAAGCAGAAAGATGCTTCAACCCAAGACACGGCACAGGGGACAGGTCCGCTAGGAAGAATTGCTTCACTGATGAAGAGCTACAGATCCTCGTTGACTACCTAACTGATCACTATCGTGACATGTGCCAGTATGCAGGCAGCACCCATACACCTACATAACGGATGGTGCACTGGCAGCGGGTCGCAGACCTGGTCAACGCCTTAGGTGTGGAGATGTGCACTGCTGAACAGGTTCAGAAGCGGTGGCATGATCTCACACGTAGGACCAAGCACACGCTCAGTGTCAACCTGGCCTCTGCACTGGTAACTGGAGGGGAGCACCAGAGGAGGAGCAGCTGACACTGCATGAAGAGGCACAAGTTAATTCATTCTCCTTGAGCAGGTGCAAAGCGTGGGAGGCCTGGAGGATCTGTGAGGACACATTTGGTGAATGGCATGTCTTGTGCCATGTATGTTTCACCAGTCATGTTAGACACAACATATATGTGTAGTGGTACATCTGGCTGCAGTTGTCTGACATCCTTGGGTAATGCATGTTTGATAACATTACGACTCATGTAACATGGCCATCCTTCTGGGAGTATCCTGTGTGGTGGACATGTATGACACATGCCTGTGTGACAGTGTACATCACACACAGGGTACTTATCTGTTTCATGGGCAAGAAATGACACACCTACATGTACCATTGTCTGCTACAATCTTGTGGCGTGCCACTTTGCACTGCTCAACAGGTACATGCAATGGATGTTGGCCAATGGTATCATTTCATCCTGAATTGCTAAATTGTCACCTGCTCCTATGGGATGCCTTGTCATGATGCTTATCAGAGCTGCCTGTCATCA
The DNA here is from genome assembly GCF_040938575.1 of Ambystoma mexicanum. Lineage (NCBI taxonomy): Eukaryota > Metazoa > Chordata > Amphibia > Caudata > Ambystomatidae > Ambystoma > Ambystoma mexicanum. The sequence goes on from NC_090936.1 coordinate 395,268,614, forward strand.
CACCCTGTGGAGTGGTCAGAGTGATGGTACATCAGAGCCCACAGACCACTGCCCTGAGTAGCAGGTGTGATGTTGATGCAATAACACTTGTATGGTGTAAGGGGTTACACCATACCCTACATGGTGAAGAATAGCTGATGGTGGGTCATCATGTAGAGGTTTCCATTCTTGCATAGACGGCCCATGTGAAAGGTTACGGCCATTAGGAATGGCGATGATTGTGCCTATCTGCATACCATTTCATGTATGTGCATGGTAGTTGTTCAAACATATCAATCAGCTTCATATTAGAAGCAATTGTCTGATATTAAAGGCCTGTATGTGTCAGTCAGTTGACACATGACAGGCACATGCCTTGCCACTAGCATCATTGTACTGTACACTCGCACAGACGTTCTCCTGTCTGTGTTCTTGATACATGCATACTTGTCAATACTTGTGTCATCTGTTTGATAAGGTAAGACATGCCAGCTACATCACCCACTCATAGGTGTCAAGATGGCTCTTTTACTCCTTGTATCATGTTATTAGTATTTTAGATGGTGCGGGTTCTCAGTCCATGCATGCACAGTCATGGACAATGACCCATAATTGTGGGAGGATGTTTATAGACAGGGACTGCATCTCAAGTGAGAACACCTATGCCGGAGCATTACTGTAAGAATTGAGTTTTACACCCACATGCTACTCCTGTACCTTGTATGACCTTCATCACTATGTCCAACAAAGGTGTCTCAGGATAGGTTGTATGGGCTGCACATTTGCACATACACAGCCATCCCACCGCATAGGAGGAGCGTATGTAAAAGGCAGGGCCATGCTACTCTTATGTGGATGACACGCAGCTCTCATCCAAGCCTCACTCTTCTGCCTCCCCTCCTCCCCTCTCATTCATGACTGCCTGTCTGCTATGCAGGCATGGTGTACTGCTACCGATCTCTGCCTCAGTACCAGTAAGACAGAGAACCTTTTCATTGGGACCCCCTGCTACCTCTTTCCCTTCCACGCTCTGGCTGCACTCTACAGGCCCACTACCCTCACCACCCTGTGAGTCAAAAAAGCTAGGTGTCATCTTCCACTCCTCTCTTCTTCTCTCTTCACATCACAGACTTGCCTAGAAGGCCCACTTTCAGCTGCACCTCATCTGAGGCATTCACCCTTTTCTCACCTTCCCCCAGAACCTCTATATCTCCAGAGCTATGGTCCTCTCTATGCTGGACTCAATCTGTGAAATTCTCCATTTGCCCACTTTACTAATCCAGAACAGGACAGCTTGAATTTTCCTTGGCCTCATGTGCAGGGACCGCATCTCTCCAGCCCTGAAATCTCCACACTGGCTCCTGATTGCTGCGAGGATTGAATTCCTGACCCTCTACATTATCCACGAGGCTTTCTGATTCTTGGGACACCTGTACATTCAACTCTCTCTCCCTAAAAACCTGCCAGCTAGAGCCTTTCGGTCATCTAGTTCTAACTCTCTCTCTCTCCAGATCAGATGCTTTTCAAAGCAGTGAGTGAGGGGTAGGCCTCTGTCCTGTGCAGGTGCCTCTCTCTTGATTGGCCTTCCTGCCCCTCTGAGACTTCATCTGGATCTCCTACTGTCCTAATGCTTCTCAGGACCTTCCTTTTCTCTTCATCATTTGCTCTCCCCCTCCCCTGCTAATGTCCATGTCGTGTTCTTGACTGGCTGCCTGGCTCCTTCTGAGTCGTACAGGGCCCAGGCCCCACTAGCCCAGTCTACCCTTGCACTTGGTTCTCCCTGGAATCCACTGAACCTGCAGTTGCCTTTCTGGGCCCCTCCACCCACAAGAGCCTCGCTGCGCCTGCACCATTACGGCCCTTACATCCATCGACCTTGCACTCGACTTGCGGAGCTTCCTTCCCCTGTACTCTCTGCTTGCCCTGGCTCGGTCCACCTGGCCTCCCCTGAAACTTGCAATTTCTCATGGGCCCTTCCGCCCTGACTGGCACTACCACCCCTGCACTCCTTTCACTGCACTTGCACAATCGGAATGTCACAAGGACTATTAGGACCGGTTTCTTTGTTGTCCTCCCTGTTCCCCCACCTTCATGTCTTGTTGTGCCTCGAAACACAGTTTGTATAGGCACATTATGAATACCTTATGTAAATAAGAAAATGAAAGCCTCTACTGACAGTGCTGGCATCTGCATCTCCACTCAGTGCTGGCCTGCTGCATCACAATGCCCCATATGCAGTACTTGTCCCTGGATTATGTGCTGACATTACAGTTGCATGGCACATCACTCATTTTGTACGCCACTTTTGTGGGTCAATGTGTCCACTGATGGCATGGACAGGACCAGGGGGGTGCTGCATGTCAACAAAAGCCATTCATCCATGGATTACAGCTCATGGTGTAGTAACTCATAATGTCACATGCATGTGTGCCCTGGCATTTTGTATCTGTCTGCACTTTGATGCACAAGTTCAACTTTTGTCTGGAAACACAGACTCAAAATGTCATTCTCTGACCATGTGCAGGTGAGGAAGCATACGATGCAGAGGAGGAGGAGGAAGAAGAGGTGCTGGTACGTCAGTTCACCAGTGGAGGCCGAGGTGTTGTTCCCTGTGAAAACCCACTGGTGCTCCAGATAATCATCAATCATGCTCCTGCATCTTCAGACTCTGCTACCTCTAGTGATTTGGATGCTGAACCACATGTGTATGCCTCAAAGAGGACAAACGTGAGTGCTACAATAGGCAGATCAGAAGGGGCCATTGAGTCTGTGGCTGTGCAGCTGTCTTCACAATGCCAGTTAGTGATGGCCCCCAATCCACGGTGGTTACAGCTGCAAGGCCAGCCTCCAATGATTTGGAATCAGGTTCTGGGGCTGATGTCCAACAAAGCATTGCAGACCTGCAGCCAACAACATGGGCACCACAGCAATGGGCATGGTCCCTTGCATCAGGTTGCTGTGGGCCCTGTACATGTGGTAGAATTGTGCAAGCCGGACAGACAGTGTGGGAGCAGCAAATGTTGCGTACCTCCATCCAACAAGACAACGTGTTATACAAAATTGCAGAGTGAATGGATCAAATGGCCAAAAACATGACCCCACCAGCGGCCCAGGAGGCACAATGGCTGCAGGTCATGCATCCCTCAAGCAGTTCCCACAGACTGGGTGTGGAGGCCAACATCAACGGCCGGCTGGCTGATCTGAAGTGTCTGCAGAAGTCCCTGCATCAGATGCTCAGGCAAATAGAGAGGCCCTGAGGCATGAGATGGAGCTATATTGTACTACACATAGCCAGGAGATGGAGAGCTTGAGTACTGCCCTGTATGAGCAAAAAGGACACTGCTACATGAGGAGATGGATGCCTTGAAGCTGACACTGTCCCAGCATCTAGATGTTTCACGAGATGCTGGGACATCACATTCCCTGAGCTTCTGTAGTCATGTCTACCAACGCAGGCAGTGCAATATTGATCCTTCTGCCCCTTCTGGTGGTGCTGTCCCAAGACATATCCACACACAGCACAGCATTGATGGCCAATTGGGGGATGCCATGTTCACCACAGACACCTGGCACACCGCATTGGCCAGGTGTTGTTGTTTGTAATGGTGAACATGTACCATGCATGGTAACCCAGCAGATATTTTGCAGTATGTTGACAGCTACTCAGTGCATCTCCATGCTCCCTTTAGTTATGAGCACATTGGTCCCTGTTCAATCCAGTCTCTGTGAAGTCTGCCTTCCCTTGGTCGTGCGTTTTGCCTGCTCCTTTTTGTGTGACAGAGCCCTAGACCTCTGTTTCTCATTGCTTTCTCATGTCTGCTTGTCTCTTTCATGCAAGTTACCTGTGTGCCCAGCCTTCCTATATGCCTGTTTTATCTGTGAACAGCTGCCTTCTGCTGAGTCCTTTCTTTGATACAATTTCTGATTTGTTTGCTTCCCATCATCTTGGGCTTTATATCACCTGCTCCCCTGCCAGTGTTTACTGCACTGTTTGACTGCCACGTTAATCAGGGGATGCCAACCCATCCTGGGTTTCAAACCTCTCAGTGATCTCTTTTTGGGAGTCCTCTCAGTGGCAAACTGACTGTGGCTGGATCTGAGTTTTCACAATGTCCCATCACCACGACAAGGGGTAAGTGGTAGCTGGTCCTTCATTGCATGGCTCTCTGGGGGGCAGGCAATGTTGGTGTTGTGCGAGAGTAAGATATCACTCTGTGGGTTGTTTTCATTGCATTGGCCTAATGTGGGCAGATAGGGCTGCATTGGTGTATGGACACACAGTGATGGGTCGCTGGTGAGTTCCTGTTTGCATTTGTTGCATGGTACTCAGGGTTACAGATATTGCTGTGTAATTGAGTGCATGGATGTGTTGCCCGCCCTGACTGTGTGTTCTTTTTCTCTACAGAGGCATTCTGCTGGGGGAATATGGTTGCTGCAATTGAAGGGGACGTTGTTGTTGTATGCGTGTACAGGACACATCATCAGAGTTGGGTGGTTTGCGGGTGTACAGAGGGGAACATCCATGCTTTCCGGGGTGCAGCTGGTACAGGCTCACAAGGTAAAAGGTGTGAGGTGAGATGTGCATCTTTATTGCATTGCTGTTGCATTTCTCAAAGTTTGCATGACCATTTTGTTGCAAATGTGTATTGTGTGCATACTTGATGTCAGGGAATGGGTTTGCCACTCGACCTGTATATTGTTGTGGAACATGCATAGGGTCTCCAGGGCACCCCTCATATGTGTTTGTTGCTAATGTCCATTTTGTACTCTGCCTTCCTACTTGTGTTCTCGTGTAGGGGTCTATGTGCAGATTTGCGGTTGGTGTCCATGTGACAGTGGTCATGGACTTTGTTGTTTTGTGTTTGTGCTTTTGGGTATAATACATGGACACTGTTGTTTTCAGTTGCTATGACTGTTTTGGTGATTTAACAAAAATAAAGAGGTGGTGGTTAGAAGGTTTAGAATGGTTCTAAACCTCTGGCATTGCTCTTGGCAACCCTCCAAACCATTGTTCTTCATCTGCCAGGCCATTACAGAACGGGAAAGACCATATGCAAATCAGTTTGGTCCAACCCCAAAAGGGGCAGTTCAGCCCAAACTGCTAGGTCACATCGGTTGGTGATTTGTGCACAGCCTACAGATTAGTGGTGTATCTGACACTTTCAGTCCATCGAAATTGGCTCATACTCATATCAAATGACAATAGGGAGTGTAAATAATCCACAAAAATATATTTCTGCAACAAGGCATGTGGAATCTTGCACCCCTGCTATCACCCTCACAATGACATGGATTTGTTTGGCCCAGTGGCGCACGTAGCACCACAGGTGTCCATTACCATTTAAACTGTCAGAATGGGAGAGGTAAACATGTATATTTTTGATGTGCATACATGACAAGGTGCAGAGGAATGTATCTTTCCCAAGAAATGACAGCTTTTCAGTTGTGACATTTTTTACTCGCTTCTGCATTACTCTCATTGGGAATTGGAGTTACATTTTTATTCCCTGTGTAATCATTTTACTCCCTACTTTTGAAATTGGGAGCAACATATACCACTTGCAAATCTTGTCTGGTGCACTGTTTGTGCATGTTCGTTTCTGTCTAATGGACGCACACATTTTGCCTCTCCCCAGACACACATACTCAGGGTGTTGTTGTGGGCACAGAGGATAGGTCCTGATTCATCATTGAATGGCACCTGGGTTGTGGCCTCGCTGTGTGTGCTCCACAGGGGCAGGTTTTTAGATGAAGTAAGTTTGCACCAACTGGGTGTGTGCAGCCTCTTCACGTGCCCTTTGGCCAGCCAAGAGCAGTGATGGTGCCTATGGGTGAGTGCGGTGCCCCACCTGTATTTCCACTGGTAAGCCATGCCGTATGGTGTCATTTTACATTACACATGCTGCCACTATGATTTTACAGATTACATGTGGGGCATATAACAAAATCCCACCAGAGTATTCAACAGAGCAGAAATGTGACTTTAGAGCCCTGAATGTTCACTCCACTATGGCCCTAGTGGCTACATGTGCTGATTTGTATCTTACCTGTTATTGGCATTTATTGTCATGGTCTGTTGTGGAGTGTGTCACATGCATGCATGTGCATGACAGTTCATACTGCCAGTGCCTGGTGGAGTGATGACTGGTGGTAGATGTAGATATCATGTGTGCTGCCAGGGAAATTGGCATACACTTCCATGATCAGTCCATTAGCATCACAGACTACCTGCACAATATTAGAGTGCAGGTGCTTGCATGGGCGCTAGATGTGCTCCGTCAATTTGTAGGGGGGCGAAGCACAACATGTGTACAGTCAATTGCATCCAGTACATGTGGGAAGTGTGCTACTGCATGGAATGCCTGGAATACTTTCTGCCTTTCCTCCAGTGTTCGGGGCATATATATGTGCCTGCGCAAACATGAACATGCTGTTATGTATGACAATACCTGGTGGAAACAATGGGATTTTGTGTCCTGCGATATCCCACTAACTATTGCAGTGGTTCGCTGGAAGGAACTTGTTGCTATGACATGGAGTGCAGTCAGCACTTTCTCACGGGTGTTAAGGGCCTGGGCGCACATGGTGGTTGATGCCAGCTCATATTCCCACTCCTTGACATGGTCTGGGATTATATGCAGGAGGATCAGTACCTAGCCAATACCTGGTCATCAGGAATCCCAAAAAGCGTAGTGCGAAAATCCGGGCCCTGGGCATCCTCCTCCGGTGGTCGTAGACAATAGCTCCTGCTTTTGCTGGGTTCATCATAGATGTGTGTGTTGTTTTGGTGTGCATTGCGTCATTTATAGACATTGGATCCCTTGTACATTCAAATTTACGCCTGCTGTCATGTGGCAGATGAATGACGCGGTTTGTGTGTGCTTTATCCCGACATGAGGTTCCTCTGTGAAATCCATGAATACAGTTGGGTTTGCGTTGGAATGAGCATGCGATTGGTTGGTGTGGGCAGTCCCTCAACATGCTCACATTTTCCCATCTTCTTCGTCACTCTGCATCTGCATAGGCCTGGCCCTCACTCTGCGAGGAGTCTCGTGCAAGGCACTCAACCACTCGCAGAGACATGCTGAGCCTGCTCAGAGTCCCTGCAAAGCCTCGAAAAGTTTATTTCATTAATCAACAGAGTTTTTCCTGAAGAATGCCCCACAAAGTCCCAATTTTCCACCAATGAATTTAATTTTCATGAATTAGGGCCTCTGTGTTTAGAGAAGCACTCCTAATAATTTGCACCGGTTAAAGTGGCAAGGAGTGTTGGAATAATAAAGCCATGCCTTCTTTTCTTATTTATTTGGTGTTTAGTATAGCACTTCCCATTACCTTTCAGTCACTTCAGAGTCCAAGGTGACATCACAGCAATAAGAAAAAACACACAAAGGCAAACAAAATGATCAAACTGAATGCCAGGGACAGTCCCCTATCGCGCGTTCCTCAGTATCTTGTATGAAAGGGATGCCTCTGTCAAAGGCCCACGTGAACCTTTTGTTTTTATGAGTTTTTATAAGCATTTATGGATCAGTTCTGCCCTCAGATAATGAGTAACAGCATTATGTAGGCTAGGCCTTTATAGTCCTAATGAGTGACACACATGTTTATGTCGCTTCAATGATTGTTGGTTGATAAAATGAACATGCGTCGATCAGAGGTTTCTCACTGGTGTGTCATGAGCAGTTTCTGAAGCTAAGCCAAACCTTTCCTCCAGTAAAAGTAAACCTTATAAACTGCAGAAAAGGGTGTATTCTGGCCCCTAGTGGGATTTAGCAGAGTGTTTTCATTTTATGGTGCAAATGATTTAATTTCGGGAGGTTTGGGCACAGTCTAGCAGTCCTATTTTGGAGCCTGTTAGTGAGTTTGTTTGGGAGCCCTGTGTAGAGTATATTACAGTTATCTGGATGGGCTCTTGTTTTATATATATATATATATATATGTATATATATATATTCATTGAAAAAACTTTGTTAAAGGGACGTTATGGTTAAATTGCGCTACTAAAAACCTATGTAAGTCGATGCAGAATCCCAGATTTCAGTTCATTATGATGGTTCTTGATCTTCTCATACAGAGAACCACCTTTTGGATATGCGATCTCCCTGTAGAAGGACAACAATTTCCATTCTACTAGGCAGTTCAAGGACTTTAATACCAGTACAAATCTCAACTGTCCTCCTAGTTTACTCCACAATAAATTTAGAGCTCTCTTCCAAATTCTACCCTCCACTTTAGCCCAGTTCAAGTCCCACAATTGCAGTTTGGCTTCTAGGCCATATAGTAGAATTGGCACTATTTTAACTAGCTAATACTTTATCATTGGGACCCCTGAGAATTTACAATATTTCCCTCTAATTTTAATCAAATGGGGAATTAAGGAGAGTGTTTTGGAAAGTAGATCTCTTTCTACTTTGTGGTATGCTGGGCTTGCATAGATCGTATAGCCTAGATATGTAAGATCTTCTACTTGTGGGATTTTCTGCCCATCTAGGACCCAATGCTTGAAGTTGATCTTTTTCCTTGGGTGTTTAAATACCAGTATCCTGGACTTCTTGGGGTTTATTATCAATATGTTTTCCTACGCATACTTGCTCAAGCTGTTCAACAATCGCTGCAAGCCAAAAGTGGTTCTGTCAAGCAGGACAATGTTGTCCGCGTAGGCCAGCCAGAATATTTTTTCACCACCAATTTCTGGGCTGGCCAATGCTGACAAATTCGAATAGTCAACTGCGTCAGCAAGGAATAGATTGAAAAATGTGGGTACCCTCGAACAACCCTGTCTTACCCCTCTTTCTATTGAAAATGGATTTGATAAGTGGTCCTTGTTGTCCAAAGGGACCCTTATGCTTGTTCCCCTGTGGAGTTCCATTAACATTGACAGGGGTGTCTCTGGGATCCCCTTTTTTCTCAGTTTGTGCCAGAGCCTTCGTCTATCAATTTGATCAAAAGCTTTGGACAAGTCTAATCAGGCCCCGAATAGTGGTATCCCTCCCTTGACCAATGATTTTTCACTCAATAGGTTTAACATAATCCCATTCATGGCCGTTGATAGGCCTTTTCTAAACACGGTTTGGCATCAGGACAGTACTCCCTCCTTTTCTACCCATATCGAGAGTTCATTTAACAAAAGCCTCATGAATATTTTGCTCTCGATATCCAGGAGGGCGATAGGGCGGTAGTTCGAGGGGTTTAGTCTATCCCCCTCTTTGAAGAATGGTATTATCACTGCTGTCTTCCAGGACGGGGGAAATCTCTTTTGCTGTAGGATCTCAGAGAAGAGTCCTTTTAATAATTTTGCCCAAACCGTTGGGTTTTTCTGAGTACCTGGTAATTGAGGCCATTGGGACCTGCGGCTCTTGATGTTGAGGCCTTAGATATTACCTCCATGATCTCATTCTCTTCTACTCGCATTTTCCACCTCTTGTCTAATGGCTCACAATCTGGTTCTTTTAGTTTTCTCCCAAAGCTATTTGTAAGATGTTCTATCCATCTTTTTTCAGACACCAGGTTGCATAGCGTGCTGTTAGACTGGGAGTGTAGCTCTCGTATCGCCGACCAAAAGCTTCTTGACGTTGAGTCTAAGACTAGTTTTAACATATGCTTTCTCTAACTTCTTCGTCAAAGCTATGAAGCTGTATCTGCTTTACTTTGTTCAATGGAGGTTTTGGGGGGGCTAGTGACCATATTATCTTCGTTAATTTTCTTGGTTGGGATAGCTCTTGGGTCATCTGTTCTGAGATATTTTGTAATCTTTTATTTAAATTTTTACCTTCTTGATTGTACTTCATCAGCCTCATTTTTCCTTTTGTCCCTTCCAGCTCTTGCTTGTAGCATGGCTCGGACAATGCAGGGTCGTCTGGAAAGGATAGTTCTAATCTTGAATGGTCACTGCCTCCTTCTTGTTTTATTTCTAGTTCCTTAATTGCAGGAGAATAATCCTTCGCTGACAAAGATATAGTCTAGCACTGAGGCAGATTTGCTTCTGTTTCATGTCATGCGGGGTTCTTCCTCCTCTTGATTGATGTTATTTAACATTTTCAAGTCCCAGGTCTTTGTGAAATCTAGCCAAGCCCTCCCTTTGTTGGATGGTGTGCACTTCTCGCCCCCCTTGGCACCCCTTTTATAGTGTACACATTCCGCATTGAAGTCTCCTGCCAGCAGAATGTCAGCTCCTTATCACTCTCTCTTGATCTTACCCAGCAGATCTGATAATTTTCCCAAAAAAGTCTGAATTGTGGAGGATGCAGGATTCCAGTAGACATTTATCACAATGAGAGCATTCTCTTTTGCATTGTTGGCAAACTAAATTTTGCACGCCAATATTCCAATTTCATCTTTTCAGATTTGGATGACGTATTTGCTGTAACAATTCCTAATCGAAATCATTAGTCCCCCCGCTGGCCTTTCTTTTGCTTTTTGACTGGCTGGTAAACAGAATGTTTTGAAACCTTCTATTTCAATTGGGTTTACCAGCCAGGTTTCTTGAAATGCCAGAATGTCCATCTTCCCAAATATATAGTCTTTTGTTTCTTTCACCCTGAACGTGCTGGAGCCTCTTGTGTTCCAGCTAACTAAATTCACTCCGATCCGACTAAAGGCTCTGAGAGCCCAAGCCGATGTTTCTCAAAACGTGTGTCGGGTAGAGCTGCCAATGTTTTTTCCTGAAATGATGTTTCTTGACTAGCTTTTCTTTTCACTTCTGCTCTTAATCCCCAGGGTCCTCTTCCATCGCGTTGATCTTTCTCCTTGTACCACTCCTGTTGGTTTGATTGGGCTCGAGTGGAGTCAGGGGGGGGTGTACACTATTAAGCCTTCTTATTCAAGTTCTTTACTTGCTTTTAAGATTGCTTTTTGTGCTCTTTTTGAGGTCAAACCAATTTCCACCATAAAGAAATTATTCCGGTCCGGAAATTTCACATATTCAATGTCTTCTGTGAAAAAAAGGTAAAGACATTAGCTTTTTTTGAATATGGACAGTATCGACATTCTGCTAAGGGACATAGATTTTGGTGTTTTTACGGACATCTTCACCCATAATTTTGGAATTTCGAAGCCGGTAGAAATTGCCTCATAGCTCACTGGATCATTGTTCTGGCTCCCCAATTCTACATCAGTTTTTGAGTCAGGGGACCCATTGTTTTTGGACTGGTCTCTTTTATTTCCAGTTCAGGGATAGTCTGGAATTTTCCATTTCCTAGGTTCATGAACACCTGGGTTGGGGGCTCTTGCTGTCCCATATTTGTAGCATCTGCTCACTTTTCTTCATCTTTTCGAATATTGGAGCTATTTATATTTTATTTCTCCAATTCCTGAGAGTTTTTGATCTTTTTAGTGACGATCAGGGCCAGTTTCAGATGTTTACTTCTATTAGTTTTCTGTATTTCGATTGCGTTATTTGGCACTTTAGTTTGTAGGCCGATACTCACGCCCACTATTTTTGGAGTATTTGTTTGTTCTTCTTGATTGACCCTTTTCGTTCTGTTTTTTCCCTTTTTCTGAAGCACCTTGTTTGTCTTCCTCACTTGCATTTTCCATGTTCTGTTTTTTTTATTTTTTATTTTTTTTCCTGTTCATTAGTCAGGTGAGGGGTGGCGTCTTGCTCATCTTTTCTCCCTTTTTGTCTTTTATTTGTCTTTCTTCTTCTATAGTTTTGATCACTTGCTTCTTTCCAACTTATATTTAGGCCGTTTATGGTGTCTCCAGTTTCTTCCTCTATTATGCTTTTATCCTCTTATTCCAGGTCCTCTTGATCTTCCACTATTTGATCTGTCTTCAGAAGTTCTTCTATGGTGGATTCTGATAGGGGCGTGACTTCAGGCTCTTTTTATTTGTATTCTCCAGTCTGACACTCCACATATTCTGTTAGTGGTTTTCCCCTCCAGTTTCGCAACATCTTCTGAATCTGGTCCCTTCCGGTCATCTCTGCTTTCCCGTTCTCCATCAGGAGAGTTTGAAGGAGAACTGCTTCTTTTCTGTTGTTTATGGATTATTTTTTTTAATTTCGTCTATTGATGGGATTACTGTGGTTTTAATCATATTACTGAGACCAACCATAGAGGCTTCACATTTTGTCACTTCATTTGTTAGTTCCAGAACTATTCACACTTAGGACTGGACGTCTCCCTTTAATAACTCAAACTGACACAAGTGAGTTCAAGACATAGTTGAGAGCGCTCAACCTTGCGTCACTTGGGGTTGAATTACAATCTTCTTTTTTCTACTTCCCTTCCTCTTGATTTCCATTATAGACAACTTCCATTGGAGTATTTCTCCTTTCTGACTCAATGTTAGTTCTTCCCTGATCTTCCTGTACTTCTCTTTCACATTCTACACTTTCCTGTAACTGCTGTGCTTTATTCTGGTTGTTTTCCCTCCTTCCATTTTCTTCTAGCAGGTTTGTCCAGTTGATGTCTGATTGTTCAACTAGTTCATCCAAACTTCTGCTCCTTCTTCTCTCGAAATATTCTTTGATTTTTTTTAAAATATTTTTGGTGGTAACTGCATATTCTAGTCCTCTTTTCGAATGATTTGTTCGATCTGTCTGGGTTTCATTGTCGTTGTCCATTGCCTCAAGTGTTTGATTTGCACTGTGGACCTGGGCCACAATTGAAAGCTGGTTATTTGGCATATTTTCCAGTTCTCCTATCATTGAAGGGGATCCCATTGTGGTTGATTGTGCCACTGGTTCTAAATAGGAGCCATCCCACTCTGGCGTCTTTGTCAGGTCCAGGTGTGCTGTACTCCGTAGTTTCATTTTTTCTTTATGTTGGGGGGGGGGCTGCCCAATCAAATGGTGCTCTCCATTCCAATTCTTCTTACTCTCTCCTCCTCTCCCTTATTTTCTCCCCTCTTTCCCTATTTAGCTACTGTCGTGATGCAAACACTAGTATCGATGCATGTATTCACGGTGCTTTTGCGATCTGTGGTTTGGTGCTGGCAAAAAGACTCCGCCCCAATTCTCGCTCCCCCAACCACTGTTTCTTGTTTTTCTTGTTTTTTAAATTCTTTTAAGCACTAAGGTTGAGCTTTAAGTGCTCAGCTGTAATTTACAGCATAGGTCAGCATTGTTTTACGTTTGGCTGTTTTTTCCCTTTATATCCATGCAATCTGTGGTTTAAACAATCCACAGGGAGAAATTGCTCACAGGACAGTTTTTATCCACGTGTGCCAAGAGAAAAAAGACCAGCTATGCGGGATCAAAGAGTCACAGCTCCGCAGTCTCTCGCTGAATTCAGCACAGCCACACACTGTTCTTCAGCCGCACTTTTCCACCATTTTTCCAGCCAAACTAAGTGCCTATGCAAGTAAGACCGTTAAACCCACTTCACGCAAAGCAGCTATGTGAGATCAGGACGGTGTAGCCAGTGCGCCAAAATAAAAAGGCTGATTGTTTAGGGCAAAAAAATAGAGTTACCTTTCTTTAGGTGGCTCATAAATTCCCCTCACCAGTCGAGCGCTGCACACTAATAAACGGCGAGCCGCAGACCACGGGGACCACGGAAGCCATCACCCGCAGCACTCGGTAGCCACCTGGTAGCCTGTTTGCCACACAGCTCAAAACTCCAAACTCTGCCGCAGCTCATCTCGGTAGCTCGGTAGTTTGCCGGAGTTGCAGAGCCTGGCTAGAGGAAAGCACCTAGCCACTCATCACTCGCACTGAACGCACAGAGTGTAGAACGTAGAATTCCCAGAATCAAGCCGCACTGAAACACACAGCCGCTTCCGCTTCTCCTGCCAGTTCAAAATCCATATAAACAGAGTAACTGCCACTTACCTTGTATAAACTGTAAAATGAATTTACTGTAATTTCTCCCGTCTGCTATGATGAAGTGTCACTTGTAAACCTGTCTGCTCTCCAAATCTTTGTTTACACACACAGCTATCTAAAATTTTTTTATTTTATATTAAAAGATGTGAGAAATAACAGTATAATTATGAAAAAGGCTGTCTAGTCTGTTATAAAATTAGACGCAGCCAGGATGAGTACATGCATCTTCATTCAAGCACATTCAAGCACATTTAAGCACACACACATACAATATCATTAGAAAGGTTCCAGGCTGAAACAACACCACTGCCTCTATATCAAATCCTACTGCTTTATTGCCCACACCTTCACAAATGCATACATTGCATGCTTTTCTATACAATCTCTGCCATGTACCCTGTAAAAATAGCAAAAAATGCATATGATTATTTCTTCTATCTCTTAACATCCAATAACATAACATTAAAAAAACAAGTATGCTCTATACGTTTACTATTATACTCATTTATAAAACATATTCAACTAACATATTATATACAGGATGCACATAGGCAAAGGAAAGTGCATGTGCATACTATGCTCAGTTATAAGAAGACACTACTACTTCAAAAACAAAAAAAATCAATGTCTTCATTAACAAAAGTGCTATAAACACACATATTCACTAACTTCTTTCTTTTACAATTGCAGTGAAGACCACTCTCCGGAAAAGCAGCAGCGTCTGAAGTATGAACAAGAACTTAGAAGAAACCTACTCTTTCCATACAATAAAGTAAGTAAAATACTAACATAATATTCTAACGGTTACTCAAACACACTAACATTTTGGTATTGTAGAACAAACAAGTGCATTAACCCTCTACCATTAGATGTAGTGTTAGTGCTTCCCCTTACCAGCTGCATACTTTATATTGTCATCTGAAGCCAAGTATATTAACACACAAATACAAGAATAGCCTTTCCAACTTGATGTAGCTGCCCATTGCACAATCACACACCTCCACAATCATTATTACCATCATACTCAGACACTCATGCACAAAGCATGCATACAGTGCACAACAGCCCAACCCATACTTTCTTTTTTCTCCAACAGATCCAAAAGAATACCTACCAAAAAGCAACTCCGTAGAAAGCAATACAGAAGTAGAGCAAATCAAAATAAAAGGGTCCAGATTTTGTACAAAAAGTTCAAACAAAACAGCTAATACAGTCATTAAGTAAAACAAAACAAGCTTCCAGTACAGAAATGTTGCCTCCTCTATCAAAATGTAAAACAAACCAGAAAGTGATTAACAAGACTTCAGCTATCACTACTGCTAACGCTGCACCTATAAATCTTGATGTAGTGGCTCACTGTGCTTAGAGAGGCTCAGCTTCACCTCACTGATGATGCCCAACAAGGCTGAAACACGTGTATGGGGTTGCTGATGGTACTCTTGTTCAGAGAGGTATTGCCATAGCATTTCGGTGCTGGACTGCCCTTGTGGGCGGGACAAAGACTGATATGCAAATGGATATTTCCCATCTGTGAAGGTACAGTGAGCAAAAAGCAATGGCTGCGAACTCTCAATGTGGTTAATAACCACTGAACAGGTTATCATGCCTTGTTCTTTCGAGAGAGGGGCGCCTGCTACCTTTTTGGTATTTTTGAAAGGAACTTGGGGTTGGTCACCCTAGGTTACCTGGGGGCAACCAGACGTGAACTCCCTGCTCACTGTGCTTAGAGAGGCTCAGCTTCACCTCACTGATGATGCCCAACAAGGCTGAAACACGTGTATGGGGTTGCTGATGGTACTCTTGTTCAGAGAGGAATTGCCATAGCATTTCGGTGCTGGACTGCCCTTGTGGGCGGGACAAAGACTGATATGCAAATGGTTATTTCCCATCTGTGAAGGTACAGTGAGCAAAAAGCAATGGCTGCGAACTCTCAATGTGGTTAATAACCACTGAACAGGTTATCATGCCCTGTTCTTTTGAGAGAGGGGCGCCTGCTACCTTTTTTTGTATTTTTGAAAGAAACTTGGGGTTGGTCACCCTAGGTTACCTGGGAGCAACCAGACGTGGACTCCCTGCTCACTGTGCTTAGAGAGGCTCAGCTTCACCTCACTGATGATGCCCAACAAGGCTGAAACATGTGTATGGGGTTGCTGATGGTACTCTTGTTCAGAGAGGAATTGCCATAGCATTTCGGTGCTGGACTGCCCTTGTGGGCGGGACAAAGACTGATATGCAAATGGATATTTCCCATCTGTGAAGGTACAGTGAGCAAAAAGGCAAAAAGCAATGGCTGCGAACTCTCAATGTGGTTAATAACCACTGAACAAGTTATCATGCCTTGTTCTTTCGAGAGAGGGGCGCCTGCTACCTTTTTTTGTATTTTTTAAAGGAACTTGGGGTTGGTCACCCTAGGTTACCTGGGGACAACCAGACGTGGACTCCTTGCTCACTGTGCTTAGAGAGGCTCAGCTTCACCTCACTGATGATGCCCAACAAGGCTGTAACACGTATATGGGGTTGCTGATGGTACTCTTGTTCAGAGAGGAATTGCCATAGCATTTCGGTGCTGGACTGCCCTTGTGGGCAGGACAAAGACTGATATGCAAATGGATATTTCCCATCTGTGAAGGTACAGTGAGCAAAAAGCAATGGCTGCGAACTCTCAATGTGGTTAATAACCACTGAACAGGTTATCATGCCTTGTTCTTTCGAGAGAGGGGCGCCTGCTACCTTTTTTGTAGTGGCAGGTAACCATGCCAAAAACATTTTTTACAAAAAATGTTCCGCCACAGAATCCTTCAGAACCTTATAAAAACAGGAGAAAAATCATGCACAACCCTTAAAACCTACCATAGAACATGAATCCTAGAAGCTCTCATAAATAGTGCAATCCTTCTGAAAAGGAAGATATTTATTTTAGTTTTAAACAGAATGAAACCACTAACAACACTAAATACTAAACTACAAAAAAGACTTCTCAATAAACAGAATATCAACAAAAATAGCTTCTTAAACATCTGTGGAGATGAATGGATTCACACCACGAGCACAGGAACATATTTTAATGAAGAAGCATATAAACAAAAGCAAACAAACCCAATTGCCATACATAGCAGTGGACGAGGGCATGAAACACTTAATAACACCATTATTGAACAAGAAACTCTGCTCACAAAAATATCCCCAGAAAACTCATTATCACCTCTCCATTCTACTGAACCAGAACGTCCAATCTACAAATGGCTGTGCACATCAATAATGTGTAAAATTTCCAAAAAATCTTTCAAATCTTTACGCCAGTTCTTCAATCAGTATGTAAAAAGCAAAGACAAATTCAAAATGAAACTACTACAAAATATGGATGCCTGTCCCGTGCGCAAATACACAAGACTACAAGGACATTCAAAAGTCCTGCTTTAGCACTAGCCAATTTTAATAACAATCTTCTACATGGTACAGCCAAACAACTACTCGAAGAAATAGAGCATATCCAGAGAAAATATTTTGGAAGTGAAAGCCACTTACAAAATGCAATAGCTTTACAACAAACTAGCAACTACTGTACAAATAGCAACCTTCTATTAAACACATACAAAAAAGAAATACTAAAGTTTAAAAGTACCTCAGCTGAAGTACCAAACCATGTGTTTGTGTGTTGCCGCAGGACTTTTTATAAAAGTAGCAGAAAAACTGTAGACATAACGTACAAAATAGAAGACAATGAAAATTCCAAATGGTTCCAATTAGCTCTCTCCCTTATAGCAGAAAACAAATACAAAATTACTGACCCCTTAATACTTTGCAAATACCGCTCTGCAAAACTTGACAACAACCAAACACCTTCATGTGCTATCACAATTAACTTGGAATTATTCCCACTACCAAAACCCCTGCAACAACTAAATTTATATGAGAGCATCATAATTCAAACAGTGCATCCATTTCAAGCGATAATACGCATTGAACCAAAAACAGCAAAATTACCTCCCTCTGAATTAGTGAAAGGCATTAATGGAAAAGTAGTTTATTTACCATTAGATCTCAAAGAAAATGTACACACTCTAGGAGTGCAACGGTGCACGGCCAATACATCAATCTTTAATTGTCTTAGTAAATGGCGTACCTACAAAAGACAAAAAGAATTGGCAACAACTCGTGGACTTACATAAAGTTAGACAAACCCTGCAATATCTAAAAAATAACAATGAATACTACAAATAAATTAATATTGATGAAAACCTGAGAGAAACCATTGAAATAATTCAAGAGTCACCCGAAACTGGTGAATTCCAACGTCTAAATCCTGCTAGAATCCAATATTTTAGACCATTATACAATTCATCCTTTACACTCTAAAGACATTATAGACGATGCACTGGACACATACCAAATGCAACAAGCCAAAGGATCTCCAATCAGCGTATGGGAAAAAAGAATAGAAGCACAGGCCTTTCCTCTACTCTTTCCTACTGGAAAAGGAGGAAGGTACAATGATAGACCCACACAGATAACAGCATCAGAATATCGCTCTTTATGAAAGTATTCTGACGACCCCAGATTCAGGAAAAATGTGGAATACATATTCCAATTTCTCTTTGAAAGTGAACTAGCAACTCTACTCTACGGAGTTGCACACACATTAAAATCAGGTACCCATTTTCAAAATATGTCAGCTCCACAATTATTACAAAAATTGCACGAAAAAGATGAGGTTTTACAGTCAAGTATTACAAATCCTTCAGCAAACATGCAAGGTACAAAAGAAAACTGGTTCCGACATCACAGAGATGTACGCTGTATGATAAGAAACCTTGGCCCACCCAATTGGTTTGTTACATTAAGTTGTGCAGAATATGCATCGGAAGATTTACACAATTTCCCACGCATAGCAAACAAAAACAAAACAAACATAGATATAAAAACACCAGGAGAACTCTGCTCTCTAGATCCTGTAAATGTATCAAGCTATTTCTATCATCGCTTAATTGCTATGCTACACTTTATTTGTAATAAGACTGTTCTTCCCCTCAGAGAAGTTCAACACTTCTTTTGGAGAAAAGAATACCAGCCAGAGGAGCACCACACATCCACATGCTATTATGGATTAAAGATTCTCCTAAATTTTGTCAGGATAGTGATGTGACTGTTTTGCAGTTCATCCAAAAATATGTCACTTGTGAAATGCCTTCACAAACAACACATAGTGACCTTCATGCACAAATATTACAATTTCAAAGACACAAATGTGGGAAAGATTCCTGTCGCAAATATGAAAAGAAGGGAAATACTACACAAATCCCTCTTTGGTTTCCCTACACCAATTTCAGCAACAGGTCAAGTAAACAACTTCATGTGTTCAGTCAGACATAGTGTCAAAGGTAAATCACCTAAGCACACATATTACATAAAAAGAACAGAAGAATCAAAATACATCAATGATTACAATGCAATCATTGCCCTCCTATGGAATGAAAACATAGATGTGCAGTACATTGCAGACAATCCACTGCAGTTGCACCATATGTCACAGCCTACCAAAGCAGAGAAAACAGAGCATCAGGACCTCTGGGATGACATATCATCTGACAAAACACTGTCACAGAAATTGTACAGCTTAGGCATAAAAATGCTCTCTCATAGAGAATATGGCTGCTATGAAGCTGCAGACCGTTTAACTGGTACTGCCTTGTATGTAAAATCTAACAATATATTATTGCTAAGTCTTGCTCCTGCTAAATCTAGAAAAAGAGTTCTCAAATCATATGAGGACATAGAAACACTAGCCAGAAATGATCCCAACAGTCAAGACATTTTGAAAAACAATTTACTAGATACATTCTACCCAAACAGGAGTACCACTTTGGAAACTATGTGTTTCTACCATGTAGCCCAAAACTTCACATACAAAAATAATATTAAACCAGATGAAAAGAAAGGTAGATACAAAGTAGTATATTGTGTAGGCATCTTAGTGAAACTTACCAAACACAGCTTAATTAAGCATATCAAATTGCCATTAAAAACTCCTCAACATAAAGAACTGTATTACATGTCCCTGCTACAACTTTTTAAACCATGAAGAAAAGAAGAAGAGTTACTTGATACATATGACTCCTATAAAGATGCTTTCAAAGCAAATGGAAGCACTATAACAGATGTAAACTTTACACAGTACAAAACAATTTTGCACAATGAACAGCAACACGAAGAAGAACTCCAGGCCCAACTAGAAGTGAACACTCCTGATATTAGTCAACCTTCTGTAACAGGAAGCCAAGAACCACTTGAACATGATGTGTAACATGAAAATAAAAACTGTACCTGCCAAGACTACAAACCTATACTGCTATACGTGAGGCAAAACATTCTTAATCAAAATCATCAGCAAGTTCCTCCAACAATTGACAAACAACAAACTGTCAGCTGTTGTAACTGCCCCCACAGGTTTAGCTGCCTACAACATAGGTGGTGTCACTTTACACCGATTACTACTCTTTCCAGTAGAACACCAAAACAAATTAGACTATTACAAACTTTCCACAGAATCTGCAATGGAACTACTCAGAGTTTTCAAACAAATGAAAATGCTGCTAATAGATGAGGTGAGCATGGTCTTCAACCTAATGTTGGCTTTGATTCACCTCAGATTATAAGAGGTACTCAAAACAGACTACAAAGAGCTCTTTGTAGGAAAACATATTATTGTTTTCGGAGATCTTCTTCAACTGACACCAGTGAAAGATGAACCTATTTTTAAAACCTTAGGGCACAAACTGTGCCGTAAAACTCTTGGAAGCATAGGAAATGTCAACCTTTGGCAACATTTCTAATACAGAGAATTAACAGAAAACATGCACCAATCTGCAGACTTCACATATGCCAACATTTTAAAAAGTATTAGAGTTGGTGTACTAATTAAAGAAGCACAATCAATATTAAAAACCAGGCATGTCCGTGCACTCTATGGCAATAACTCATGTGCTACTGATGTCATGGAACAATTAGCACACATAAATGTCAATCGTATGTCCTTGATGCCAACTCTTGCAAGCTGTTCATAATTCAATGAAACAATGTTGAAAAAAGAAATGCAACCAATAATTGAAATAAATTTGCTCCACAGATAAACTGTACATATACTACCCATGTGTCAACAATCCACAACAATACTAAATACCTTAGAAAACTCTATCTCCAACACAGCTGGTTTGGAGAAAATATTAAAATTATCTTTAAACGGTAGAGCAATGCTTAAACGTAACCTTGACGTGGAACAAGGACTAGTTAATGGAGCACTTGGTACAGTTGTTGGCTTTCAAACATACCCACATGAAAACGGGAGGCCTTGCTAGAATATAGACCAAAAACCAGCCCTTCTAAGTCGGACTCTCTAGTTTTCGTGAGTACTTTCAACCATCTTTCCAATCAGGTGGTCAAGATTGTCAAAAAACACTGGCACCTGCTGGCACATGCTAAGATACCAGTGCCTTCTCTGCGGTGCGCCTTTAAAAGGGGCCGCAATGTTAAGGAGATGGTGTGCAGGAATGACATCAGTAATAAGCTTAACAAACAAGCCACCATCACTCAACAGTGGGGATTACCCAAATTGAGGGGACATGCCCCGTGTGGCATGTGTGTATGTTGTCCCCTGACTAGACGGTCCACCGAGGTGGATATCGGACTTCCAAGACTCTGGGAGCAAAGAGGCTTCACAAATTGTAATTCAAGCTTTGTGATATATGCCATTTGGTGTCCGTGCCGTAAAATATACATCGGCAAAACCGAGCGAAAAATCAAAGTTCGCATCAGTGAACATAAGAGCTGCATTAGACTCAAGAACTTAACAGCCCCGATGGTAGGGCATTTCATAATGCGCAACCATAATTGTGAGGACCTGAGATGGACTGTATTAAAAAAGATCATGATAACTAATAACGCCGCTGTGGATAAACAGACTTTATCTAAGGAAGAGACCAAACTTATTTTTTTGAGTAAAAGCCATGTGGTGGGCTTAAATGAGGCAATAGATTGGAATTTTTAATCCATTATCTGATTGGGTTACATCCCGGGTTTCAGAATGCTGGCTCGGTTGTCCCCTTTGATAGTTACCATCTGTTGATACACGTTATAGCCTTTCGAGTTTGACAGGATTGACTGGGTTTTCATTTCACAATGTACTGTAGAAGTTGTCTGATGTATGCAATTGTATCCAAGACACTGGTGCTTGTTCCCCCTGCCACTCGTGTGCTATTCTGCCCCGGTTTTTGTTTGTCTCCCCTGGTGATAATCATGGGTCCCTTATTCACACATTTGAGACACATGGTCATTTTTACTAACGGCACCTTATCGGCACCTTATTGGCTGTATAACTAGCCGTGCTCCTATTGAACCGAATAGAGACGTTCCGTGCCGGCTCGACACACGTTACGTACTAATCATGCGTACGTCACATGACACTACGGGGTGGTCCTTTTAAATCGGATCCCCCGAGCTGGACTGATGGTGACGCCGGCCGATTGGATGCAAGCGGCCACCCTGGATAGTTGTCAGTAACCAACCATTGAGGTACGAACAGCTACTGGGATAATTCCCTTTGTAACTCCGCTACATACGTAATATACTCGAGCACGAGCGCGGAGATTATGTTATGATTTGTTGCCTGTTATCGAAGAGTCACTGGGGTCAGAGTAGTCTTAGGGATAGTTCCCTCTGTTATTCCTCTTTTTGTACCAGGTATTTCTTGTTCAAAAACTAATACTACGGTGTATTTGTCTCGACTTCACAAACCGTATAGACTTGTAAATACTGGACGCACGGTACACTCGTGCGTCTTACACCCGTGGTTGTTGACCCTTGCTGTAGAACTTTTAGCGGTGAACGCACTTTGTGTATCAGATGTTTCGAGCATAGATGATATCCTGGTACCCATTACTTTAAGGAATATGTGACAGTTTAATTATCATCTTCAGGTCCATTTCCTTCTATGATTCTCCTCTTCTTTTTGTCTTTTTGTCTTTTTTGTCCCAGAATTAATTATCTTCTTGGTCACGATTAACCTGCCAACTGCGGCTGATACTATTGTATTAGAAAAGCTCCTTCTTGATACTATTGAGACTCTTGCATCGATTGAAAAGAGGTCGACCACTTTATTGAGGTGAGTTTGTCTCCTGCCGGGACTCTTAGGTACTAAGGAAGTATATTGTGGGGACCGGCATTCCTGATGGGGTTACTTGTAACTTAGCTGCCCTCCAGACTTTACGCTAACATATGGTATTGTTCATGTAGTTTTCCACGGATCTACATAATGTATGGTTTCTCACTGTGTTCTCGTTTGTGTTTTCCGCTTCTGCGTTCACAGACAAGTATCAAGTTGCCATTTCCCTTGTACTGAGCACAGGTTGAGGATGCTCCTCCTAATAATCAATTGAATGGACGCCGGGTGTCTCCGCGGTGACGCAGTGCTATCATCGGTGTGATATTGTGAATCACCTTTGTTTGGATCTTCCCATTACAAAATCACAGAATACGAAATGTAAGTGTCGTTATAATGACGACTTTCATTGTGGAACTCTTTTTCCACTTTTTCTCAACTTTTTCTCAACTTTTCTCATCTCTTGACGTTTTGACTATATGGACTTCTTTGTAACTCGAGGTTTTTCCTTTCGGCGAGGTATTGCTTGGTGAATTGTGAGTATCTGAAGGGTACCACGTGGTGTTGGTGATGGTGGATAGATTGTGGAGACCCTAATTTATGTAGGTGTCTCTCATTGATTTGTGGATTTTGGTCCGCTTTCTGTTTCCCGTGTTGAAGAGAGCTGAGAGGTATTAATAACCTCATCTACGCCACGTTAATTTGAAATACGATGGCAGTAATGGTCAATCATGTAATTTGAGCAATTTAGCCTGATTGACTGAGTGTTCTTTTGCTTGCATTTAGGTGTACTCTGTTGGTGTATTCTACAAAATTCCTTCTTTCCCATGTACAATTCATCTGACCCCGCTGGACCATATTGCCCCTGAAGAATTTCTGTCTACTGGATAATATACAGAAAGAAACATGTCGGGTTGGGGATGTATTGTTATTTAGTAGCAAAATAAGAAATTAATTTTACCCGAGCCAAGGAAGTCCATAATAACATGGAATATGCTCGTAGGTGTTATATCAATGGTTCGTACTAATAAGTGACTAGATGCGGTACAATGATGTCTTATATTTGAGATTTTATTGAGGACAAATTGTTTTAGTATTGTAAGGATTGTGAGTGAGCTTTTTGAATGATTAGTGTATGCATGTGGTATGGTTGCAGTGGAGTTGGAAGTGGTTTATGGATTAGAACGGTGTATCAGACCAGTCCATCAATGAATTGTAGAGACTGGTCCACATGAATTATTGTTGATACTAATGTCGGTGTATGTTTTTATTAAAATATGACTTTTTCTAATGATTTATTTAATACATGTTAATAAATTACATATATTTAATTGATCAAGCGTCTACTGGGTTGAATTTAATTGTTTCACCTCATGAGAATTGTTGACTAATAGACGTATACCCCCTTTGTTGCTGTATATACTCAATATTTAGTATGAGTCTTTAGGTTTTGTTGCTATACCAACAGAGGCCACCGGAACACTTTACTACTCTGACCCCTTTTTTTAATTTTTTACATTTTTTTAATTTTTTTAATTTTTTGCTAGTCCTTTCCAGGCCGGGTCACAGTAATTGGATATTCCTGGTATCCCCTGTTACTCTTGTTTTTGGTGGATGGAACAATTAGCACACATAAATGTCAATCGTATGTCCTTGATGCCAACTCTTGCAAGCTGTTCATAATTCAATGAAACAATGTTGAAAAAAGAAATGCAACCAATAATTGAAATAAATTTGCTCCACAGATAAACTGTACATATACTACCCATGTGTCAACAATCCACAACAATACTAAATACCTTAGAAAACTCTATCTCCAACACAGCTGGTTTGGAGAAAATATTAAAATTATCTTTAAACGGTAGAGCAATGCTTAAACGTAACCTTGACGTGGAACAAGGACTAGTTAATGGAGCACTTGGTACAGTTGTTGGCTTTCAAACATACCCACATGAAAACAACATTCAATTTGTCTATATTCTCTTTGACAAACTATCAGAAGTTAAAAGGATAAGACGCTCAACTGCCTGCTTGACTCTTTTCAAAAACATGGATGTACGCAGAGAACAATTTTCACTAAATCTAGCATACACAGTTACCATTCACAAATCACAAGGTCTTACCCTAGATAAAGCATTGATAGATATAGGTAGCACATTCTTTAAAGAAGGCATGAGCTATGTAGCACTATCATGCTTGCGTACACTTCACGGGCTATTTCTAATCAACTTTGATGCAAGTAAAGTAAATGCTGATATTCCTTGCATTCTAGAATACAATAGACTGTGTTCACTCTACACCCCCATCTAAAAACCTATCCTGTTCCGCAGAAAAGCAAAACGTTGTAAAAGAAAACTACTTTAAACTGAAACGATACAGTATCTCACTGCAATTCCTCCAAAGAAAAAAAAAGAAACCAATACTTCATCAAGTACCAACACCAAAGAAGAATCTACTGGTCAAAGTAACTCAACTACTTCTTCAAAGAAGCAACACACACTCCGATCAAATGACTTCAACCCTGAACTGTCAGGTCCATTCAAATTTTCAAATACAACTGGTATAAATTGCTACGCCATTGCCACCAATTATTGACAACATTTACTTACACAGTACAGACCAATTGTGTTTGCAAATGTTAGTCCTTCATAGAAATGCAACCAACAATCCTGACAACACTTACAGTGTTCATGGAATAAGACAAGAATTGTACTACTGTGCTGGAATAGTTAAATTCACTATAAACTCACAAGAAGATCCACAAGAATTTCTAATGTACTTACTACAAGTACTGGAAAACAAAAACATACCTATAAATGAAATCTTCCAGATTTCATACATGTGGAAACATACATGCACTCTCTGCAAATATGTGGCACAGGAACAAGTCCCTAATGAACGCTTTGTGTATGTATCCATACCTAACTGTGAATCCATTCCATTTCAACAACTTGTACAAAATGCACACCATGGCAGATTATGTACTACCTGCAATTCAGATAATCGCTCCACCTTACAAATACAGACACATAGTAAATACGTAATAGTAATGCTGTTACGTTACAATGCAGATGGTACCAAAACAACTGTAAGCTGACTGGATTCCAATATGGTCAAGTATCGCTTGGTAAGAAAACCTTCACAACAATAGGTATAATCTACCACACAGTAGCCACAACCAATGCAGGTCACTACACTGCATATATAAAAAGAATTGTGAATGGTTCAAATTTAATCATAGTTCCATTACTCTAAAGTAGAGATTACCAGCAAATCTTGTAAACGCTTACTTAATATTCTTAAAACCAAAATGTAATACGTAATCTGTGTATGAACTTAAGCAAAACTTCAACTTAAAAACTATGCACAATTAGAATACGCCAACATGTATCTAACTGCCCCAAGATTCTGCAACAAGCACACAGATACATAAATACCACTAAAATCAATCAAGAAATATACAGTTAGACTACGCCAACAGGTATCTAACTGCCCCAAAAAATCTGCAACAACCCAAAAGATAGATGAATAGCATAAAAGTAGAAATAAACAATTAGAATACGCCAACATGTATCTAACTGCCCCAAAACCTAGAATAAGCCAACAGATAGAAGATTAGCAAGAAACAAGAAATAAACAAACAGTAAAACAATGAAATAAATATATTGTACCACAACATAGAATGTTTCTTTAATCCAGCATGGATTTTTTTCCCACAGACCCAATGATTTAGAAAACAAACACAGAAACTGAGCAAATTGTGCAGTTCACTGGTTTGAACTATAGTACTTGTAAAGTACTAAATATGAGGGTCAAAAACATACAGAAATGTCTA
Source organism: Ambystoma mexicanum (assembly GCF_040938575.1). Lineage (NCBI taxonomy): Eukaryota > Metazoa > Chordata > Amphibia > Caudata > Ambystomatidae > Ambystoma > Ambystoma mexicanum. The sequence continues at coordinate 395,295,350 of NC_090936.1, forward strand.
TTATTCAATGCAATAACTCATTTTGAACTACCTACACTAACATATGATCTTTTCTTTTATCACAGAAATCGAAAAAGAATGGCTGGTGCAATTACCCATGTCAAGAAAAAACTGCATATAACCACAAAAAACTCAACCAGTAAGTATACAATAAATGGACTCACAAACACTGCTGCATAACACACCCATTCAAGCAAACATCTAACTATACACCACAATCCAAAATGTTTACTTCTATGGGTATCTTATGCCGCAGTCCTTGTTACAAACTCTACAATCATAGCATAGCCAAAACTTCACATACAAACCCTACAAATAAAACAGTACACAAACATTTCGGTTTTGGATATTTGATGGGAGTTTGATGCTATAGGTGTGTTATGCTGCAGTAGTTGTGGCCAGGGCCTAGAGTCTTGGGTGCAGGGCCGAAGCACCCATGACTCTAGGCCCTGGCCACAACTACAGCAGCATAACATACCTATGCTAACAAACATTTTAACTGTGGTATGTGGGCTGCTTATAGGGGAATATTAATTACAACCAATGCTCTACTAACAACCCAAAACCAACATCATACTAAAGTAAAATAGCTAGTAGTGCATATTTTATGTCCGTGGATAGCCGCGATGACCGCAGACATGGCGAACACATCAAGGGTACCTGCCATCTGAACAAGTACAGTATTTGACCCATCTCTTCCTCTCCAACCCTCCCCAAACACTCCTACACACCAACAAACTCCCCCAAATTGCATTTTGCCTCAGTTGCCCGCCGTGCTGTCTGCGGATGTCCATGGATCCAAGATGGCGGGAGCATCGAAAAAATGTGACGCACCTCACACCTCACATCAGCCAATCAGCGAACAAGTTGTGTGTCCGCGGACATGACGCAACCCGATTAACCAATCGGTGTCTTGTCTGCGGAGCAAACAGGGAAATGTGTCTGCGGAGCGGACATAGATATCACACATTTTTTTGCTTTACGTTTTGGTCTTTTAAAAAAAATACTGGACAGATTTACACAAAATGAACAAAAGCACACTTTTGGAACTAAGCTGCCACTCCTGCCACAAATTTGGTGGACATCCGTCCAGCAATTTGAGCTGTAGGCGTGAGCAAAGTTTTTTCCCATTATGTCTATGGGAAAAAAATCAATTTTGGGACCCGCCTATAACTTTGCCGCCCCTCCACCAAACCTCACCAAACTTTGCAAACAAATTCAGAGAGGGCCATATACTTATTTTAGACAAAAGAGGGTTACTTAACCACTTTCAGAGCGGCTTTAGGAAGGGTTACTCCACCACGTATAACTTGATGATTCTTGACACCTTATGCACTAATGCCAGGAAGAAGGGTAATTCTCCTCTTTACGCCCTTTTCATAGATTTTAATGCAGCTTTTGATAGAGTTCACAGAGAGCTGCTTTGGTCGAAATTAGAATCTTTGGGATGCCCTCACAGCCTACTATATTACCTGAAACTCCTTCACGCAAATAATACCACCTTGTTAAAGTTCAAGGGAACATGACAGCAGGAGTAGAGCAGAATCAAGGCTTTAAACAGGGGTGTGTTACGGCACCTACGTTATATAACATGTCTGTCTATGACCTACCAGATGCAATATGTGGTGTGCATAATTGTTCTCCATTGATAGGACAGGAGCAATACCCAGTACTCGCCTACGCAGATGATTTTGTCTTTCTTGACCACACTATCAGCGGACTACGTAGATCAGCAGAGGCGCTGTGGCAGTACGCTAAAACTAACAATCTTATCATTAATTTGGAGAAGACTCGAGCAATGATGTTTACTAGAAAAAAAGAATTGCCCGCAATAGAGTAAAGATACAAGAACTGGAGATCTTGTATACTCCCAGTTATAATTATCTCGCCATTGACCTTGAAAAGAGTAATGGTTACCAACTATGTATACTAGCTAGAAAGGACAGAGCTACTCAAATTACGGCCCTTGCATACCAATTCACTAAAACACATGGTGGCTTTACAATCTGGGTGGCCAGATTGCTATATCTTCAAGTACTTGCATCAATGATGGTCTATGGTCTAGAAGCCCTTCAGACAGTTGATTTTAATTGGCTGCAGGTAGTAGAGGGCAAGTATTGGAGAAAGATCATGGGCCTTCCTACCTGCATACCTATGGCTATTCTTAGATTGGAATTAGGGCTTTCCTCATTGAAATCTATGGTATTAAAAAGAAGAGCTGAACTATACCTGAAAATAATGTCTACTTCTAGCAACCAATTACTTCTATCTATGAGACAGGAACTCAGTAAGGAGTCCAAGAAATCCCTCTTTAAGGTAAACATTGAGAAGTATTTGGATGAGATAAATTGGACTATGAGAGTGGGGGAATATTGTCCAGCAATTAAGTCTGCTTTAATAAGGAAAGTCAATTTGGGGGACGGGATTGAAAACTAAGATCGATTAGAAGGTCTAAAAAAATACCAGTTTATAAAGTTGATATTGTACACCTATAAAAAAAACACAGCCATATTTGAATTTGTGTCCGGCGCCAAAATTAAGACGATTTATACTTTTGGCCAGAATTAACCAGCTTCCAGTCTTGGCCAATACTGGCGTAATTGTAAAGATCCCTATTGCGGATCGGTACTGTCGGTTGTGCAAGGATAACAAAATTATCGAGACTGGGAAACATCTATTGACTAGTTGCCCCAAGATGCTGAACGTGTACAAAAGACACTATGATAAATATGTGCATGACATTAAACACATAGGTGAAGACATTTTTTGGTGCCTAAGTATGAACACTTGTAACTTGAAGATATGTATTGCAATGTATAATGTCTGACTTGCACTTGAGAATCTGCTTAGGATATCGATTTAAGTTGGGATGAGGGGTATCTAGTGTTGTGCATATGTTGTACTCCATGAATAAGCAAACAATTAATTAATATGGTGAAATACAATTGACGTAAGTATATGTTTTAGGTGTATCTCTTAACTTTTGTTTTAATTATGCTAAGTGCATGATTTTAGTAGGATTGATGAATTAAGCTAGTGGATTTTAGATATTTGTATTCGTTTATATATATGGAGTGCAAATGTATTTTAATATACTATGTGAAATGTTTATTTATAAACTAAAACACCTTAATAAACACATTAAATGTACTTATTTTGCAAAGTTTGGTGAGGATTTGTCCAGGGAGAGCGAAGTTAAAAGCCGGCAAAAAGTGCTCTTCCTATGAGATGAGCAACTTAACCACAACTATATGGCTGCTGCCGCAGGTCATGTAATATACATATATACATATATATGTATATATGTATTCCATTATTTTACCAACAAAGATGTCAGCAAAAGATGAGCCGCATTCACAGGGTGTTTGCCGCAGTTAAGAAAAGATGTTGCCCGTCTAGATGAAATGAACACCAAGTCCAGCGTCTTTAAGCAATTTAAAATTTCAAAATGTATTCTTCACGGTCCATTGTTAAAATCGTTGCTTCTTTCCCGCGCCCAGCATAAAAAAACGGGAGACACAGAAAAAATTACGCGTTTTGCCACCTCTCGTGGCTTGGTCACATGATTTTGCTTGCTTTGAGAGACACAATTTATTGGTACATGCTATTTGGGTGACATAAACATAGAAAGAGGGTTGCAGTTAACAAAATGTGGTCCCTCCTCTATGTTGGTTAGGCTGCTCAATCACTGCTTTGGTCAGCACGTAGTGCAGCATACAACCCTCATTCCATTAGTATCAGCAGAATGCATCAAGTAGGTCTGATGTAAAATACGTGTTGTATGTTGTCAGGTTGCTCCTTTACCCTGCTATTCCATGGATATACTCCAGGAACTATGTCTAATTTCTGGAGTGCCCAATACACATTTTATGTTATGAACTGCCCAATTAGTTAGAATGCCTTGTGCATTCCACATCTGTGATGCAGTCAATTGCAGAGTTCAACACTCAATCACTAATGTCCAGGGAACCACAAGTAAATATGAATCCCCATGTAGTGTCCACATGAACAATTTTACAAGATGCTGTGTTATAGTAAAGTGCATGGTGCAATTTACTATATTATATTATATTTGATAAAGTGCATGGTGCCCAAATACTCTGTATTAAAAAAGTGCATAGTGCATTTCCTATGTTATTTTATACTCAGTAAAGTGTGTACTGGGTGTTTGTCTTAGCAGTGCACGGTGGTGGCACAAGTTATGTTTGCTTAGCTTACCATAACTGGCACATTGCTGGGGGTTTTCGGTTTTACTTCTAACCATAACGTCCTTTTAACAGGTTTTTGTCATTGAATTTTATGGGTTTTTATTAGTGCAATTTAACCATAACGTTCCTTTAACAACGTGTTTTCGATGAATTTCGTGGGTTTTTACCAGTGCACCCTAATTTACTACAACTTACTAATATCATACTTACCCCACTGTAGCAACATTTTTCTCCAATGTATAAAGTTTCACTTTAAAACTCTGCCATTCCCCACCTTCTAGCATAATTTTGAACACTTCAATACACGTCTTGCAACTTTTCCCATTGTTTTTCTGTTTGTTGACGTTCGCAAATGTCTGACATCATTGCAGACTTTTCAGACAGTGTCACATGTGTTTGCAATGGGTCTGTGCTCAAAACCTACCCTTGCACAGCTAATACACCTGTTCTTACTCATTAGCCATGATCAATCTAACACACAGCAAATACTAGGAAAACTGCTATAAATCTTAAAAATGGCATGAGCGACACTGCCCTCTACCTTAGATTTAACACACATGCAGCATATTCCCTGTCCACGTGCCACTCCATATGTGTGGTTGGTGCCCCTTCCCTCAATTACCTCCCCACCATACGTTCTGAACTCTCCTTAAAAAATAAAAATACAAAAATAGGAACCACCTTTCACAGTTAAACATGAGAACTAAAAAAATGAGCTTATAGACCCTGTCTACTGTACATTTTTCAGTAAAGTAGTTCAATAAGATTCTCCAACATTACCATTAGCATTTTCTACTATGCTAATGGGAATAATAGACAATGTTATACTACCAAAAAAGAAAAAAAAGCATAGAAACACATTTCTGATGAAATTCTTCTCTCAAGTATACAATAAACACTATAATCCATTGACGTTTATAACTATCCAAAGTCTCCACATTCCCCTCTCCAGCCCATGCCTTATTAGAAAACTGGGATTGCACATGCACACCGTTACACAAAATAGCCGATCTACTCTTTTTACTGTTATGTTTGTCACACTCCCTCATTGCCTGTTTTAAACCATTCACACATATGTCCACCAATCTCTTAAAAAACTTAAACTTCCACACACCAACTGCCACTAAACCATTTTCTACAAATCTTTTGCATCTACATTTCCCATACTCATATAAAAAAAAATTGTACATCGTGCTCCTATGAATGCACATATTCATTGTGTAGTCACAGAAGTGCATAAATAAAAGGGGCAGTACAGATGGACAAGTGCTCATGGGAGCCTAGAAAGGAAGTGCCAAACGATCTCAAGTTGGGAAGCCACTAGCTAACTGCTGGGGCAGAGAAGTCGCGAGGGTGGGGTACATCTTAACTGTAACGTCCATTTAACAACATTTTTTCGGTCGATTGAATACGTTTTCATAAGTGAAAATGTTTCATAATGTTACATCACTGTATATAAGTTATTAATAATTCCTCTTTTAACATATATGAAACAACTATAAACCTGCTTTAACAAAACCATTTTTTGCAATGCATATTTATGTGAGTCATTATCAGAAGCGTATTCCACAATAGGCAAATTAGATTAGACATTTGTCCTTGCCGAAGGTCAGGCCTCCTGCCCAAGGCAGAAAAGTTATATTACTATTTTTTTAACTTACCTTTCGACAATTTCAAATAAGTAAAACACAGGACAGATTTCCAAAAGCATCTTTTCAGGTCCTTGCTGATGCTCCTTCCACAACTTTGCTGCAATCCCGTCCAGCACTCTGGGCTGCAGCTGCAAGCAGATTTTTATCGCCATTTAAAGCTGCAGCTTCGGCCATTCCACATGCCCGCAACTTTGCTGCAATCCCATCCAGGACTATGGACTACAGTCACAAGCAGATATTATTGTCCCATTTAAGCATACAGCTTCGGCCATGCCGCTTGCCCCAATAAGTAAATCAAAGTAGGCATTCATCCTTGTTGATGTCCAGGCCCGTTGTTCATGCACCAAACTTATATCACTATTTTTTGTGTCATTGCTCATGGCAGAAAAGTTATATCACTATTTTTTGTACTTGCGTTTCCACACTTTCAAAAGAAAATAAAACACAGGATAGATTTCCAAAAGCATCCTTTTGGGTCCTTGCTGATGCTCCATGCTCAAGGTTGCTGCAATCCCATCCAGCTCTCCGAACCACAGCCGCAAGCAGAATGTTCTTTCCCGATTCAACCTACAGTTTCAGCCATGCTGCATTCCTCAATAAGCAACTCAGAGTTGGCATTCCTCCTTGCCCATGGCCAGGCCTATTGTCCAGGCACCAAACCTGTAGCAATCATTTTTGTGCTTACATTTGGACAATTTGGAAAAATAAAACACAAAACAGATTTGCAAAACCATGATTTCAGGTCCCTGCTGATGCTCCGCGTGCAGTTTTGTTGTCATTCAGTACAGAACTTCAGGCTGTAGCTGCTAGCAAAACATGTCTTCCCATTTAAACTTAGGGTTCGACCATGCTGCATGCCCCAATAATCAAATCAGAGTACACGATTATCAAGTAGTTTCAGGGGGTAGAATGGGTAGATCACTGCGCTTCATCTAGTACTGAGGATGGGGTTCTTTTGTGAGGGTGCCCTTCCTTCTTCAAGTGTTAGGTTTTGAATAGGAGAGTGAGCCCTGTTCACCTCAGCACTGGGTTGTTCAATAAGTAACTCTTGTCGTAATGAAGCAGTCTTCACAACCTTTCTTGATGCTATATATATTCTTAAAACTCAGCCGTCACGTAATTCGACTCTAGAGTCTTTCTCAAGCCATGTGGATTGAGGGCCAGTCATTGCTGCGAGTGTGTGGAAATGAGTCCAGAAACCAATCTCAATATCTTGTCCCACTATGGTTGCAAATAAAAGTGGTTAATGATTTCCATGGGTAGCCTGGTGACCACATGGGCACCTGATTCAATGTGCTTGGTAATTATCTGCTGATTAGCACTGTCTCAGGCTGTATGCAGCGATAGTGATGGCGATTTCTTCATGCAATCCTGTGAAGCACTTCGGGATGTAGCCACGTATAGAATTTTAGACACGGGCAGAATTTATTTTCCCATTCAAACCTATCACGATTTTGAAAAATGTCACCAAATAGCCAGTCCCTGGTGGCCATGCCCTCTTTAACCCCAATTGCCAGTGCCTCGTGGTCATGGCCATTACCCAGATTATACAATCTGGCCACTACCCATGGCCACAAGGCATGACTCGGACAATCTGACCACTGCCCATGGCCAACGGCTACACCTCAGCCACCAATGGTATAGGACTACCTTTTTTACATACATTATGACATATTTCAAATAATAAAACACGGACACATTTGCAAAACCATGTTTTCAAGTCCTTGCCGATTCTCTTTGCACAACTTTCCTGCAAATCAATCTATGTTTTATTTTTTGAAAAGTGTCAAAATGTACGTACATTATAGTCATATAACTTTGCTCACAGTTGACAAAATCCATTCAGACTGTGCAGAAAAATTCAAGATTCAGTCTATAATCTTTCTAAAGTCTTTTGTGCACATTCATCAAATGGCACAAACATATAACCCATCTAAAAATGTTGAAATCCCCCCCCCTAATGTTGCCCCCTCTTCACGAAATCCCACCAAACTGTGCAAAAACATTCAAATCTGGATCTTAAATCTTTTTTGCAAACTTTTGTGCAAATTCGTGAAACTATTTTGTGACCCACTTTAATTTTGTTCCTTCTTGGCAAAACAGAACCAATCTTTGTAGATCCATTCAAGGTCACGTCTACAATAATATCACAATATTTCATACTGTTTCATTGAGTGGTACCAAAGTTATACGCCATCCAAAAACTGCTTTTCACCAACCCTGTAATGCAAAAATATGGATGCTCCCGAACATCTGAGATGTTTGTGAACATTACAGAGCTGACCTGGACTGTCGGCGAACTTCGAAGGTGGAAAACCACCCATTTTTTGGCTTTTGATTGCCATATCCCATTCCATCCTCATCACCACTCACCTCCCCAGAGATTGTATCATTAGTTTGACAAGTGAAACGTTGCATTTATTTATATGTTTTTACTGCGATGTTCGCGGGCAACGGGCACTGTCCAGGGATCCAATATGGCAGGGGTTTCCAAAAAATATGATGCACCTCACGCTTTTCACCATCCAATCAGCAGGAGCGTCCTTTGTCCGTGAACATTGCAGTTAAAACATATTAATCGGAGGCACGCCCACAGACCGAACAGGGAAGTGAGTTCATGGACCGAACAAAGATATCACTTTTTTTTTTACCTACTTTTGTCCGTTTTCAAAAAACTACTGAACGGATTTACACCAAGTTTAGAAAAGCACCTTTTCGGGACCAAGCTGCCACTCCTGCCGCAAATTTGGTGAAAATCCACCCAGCGGTTTTGGCTGTAGGCCTGAGCATATCTTTTTTTTCATGGGGTCTATTTATATATCATTGATTTGATGACCAAAAAAAGATAATTCCACATTAAGTATCACTTCCAGACTTGTTTTCAAAGAGACACCCAGACTCGCTAGTCATACAAATATGAGTGTGTCATTACATTCTACCCATTATTAAAATCTGCGTTTTGATGTCAAGGAGGAGAAGAAAATCTTCCTTTATCCAGTGAAGATGCGGTCAAGGCATCTTGGGGAGTTTGATTGTGATGGGTGTAGATTTGAGAGTCATCCACTTATAAATGAAACTGAGCCTCTTGTCATTCAAGGACTTGGGCAAGAGGAGGATTGACACATTGAATAGAATGGGTGGAGCTGAGGACTCTTGCAGGGCTCCATATGGCACCTTTTGTGAAGATGATTCAGAGGAGGAAATCCATACTTGTTGGCTTCTTTTAAGGAGAAAGGAAGCAATGATATGATGCTGTGGTGGGGTACCAGTAATCTGCCCAATTTGTTAGTCCGCACAGCAATGGTGCTTGGTCTACCATATCATTCACAGCAGAGAGGTCAATGGGATTAGGGATTAGGATGGGCCTCTGTCTGGGGTGTGAGCAGCTCTAGCTCACAATGGCCAGTGTTGGCCCTATTGCTCTTGATGTTCTGAAACCAGAATGGTAGTCCTGAAGGATGTTGTTTGCATCTGTATACTCTCGATTTTGGCTTGTTGCCACTTTTTCCAAAAGTGTTTTTGTATAGGTAAAGTTTGATGTCGGTCTATAGTTGGCCTGCTTCTGAGTGTCTGCTGAAGGTTTCTTCAGTAGGGTTGTGATTAAAGCATTTTTCATAGGGTTGGGAACAGACTTGTTTAGGAGAGATACAGTTAGTTATTTAGTGATATCTTTATTAAGTTAGAAGCTGAATTGCTTCTTGCATGATGCCATGCAAGGAACCACAGGTAGATTTGATGAGCCAGATAGAAAATCTCCTCAACGTTCCCTTCTTTCAAGGGTGTGAATTCTAGTTGTAGCAGAGGTAACATTATAGGCTATATGAAGAGCATTCAGTGTTGTTTTTGACAGATTCTTATTGCATGGTTATTTCTGATCGAAAACATATCTGGAGGTCTTTAGATTGTTGAGGGTTTGTGCATAGACATATTTAGCATTTCCAAGTTGGTAAGTGCACAGAATATATGACAATCGCTCTTGATGGTCTTTCCAATGGTCAGTGCACAGAATATATGACAATCGCTCTCGACGGGCTTTCCTACATATTAAGTTGTGCTAGACATTTTGATTCTTGTCGGTTTTGTGTACCCCTCCTATGTCTTTTGCAAATCAATTTGTCACATTCAGATATCCAACTGCACCACCCTTTTTCTAAGATGTGACCTTTCAATTTGAGCTTAGGCAATTTAGTGTTATGTTATTGTTTTCACACATATATCCCCTATCTTCTAAGTGGTGGCAACTTGTTGAGTGACTATGTAATATTGAGAATGTGGTGACACTGGAGTCGTCTTGTTTAACTCCTTTCCTCTTTTCTCCTCTCAATGTCAACTCACAACCTTTACTAACAATATAGAAACAATTCACAATGCTTAGTTTAATAAATACAAGGTAGCTTGCATCAACAATATTGTTAAACTGAGTGTTCTAAAGCAGTGGTATAGTATTACGGTTGCATTTGTAGTCGCATGGACTATGTGTCAATATAATAGTTGATTTCGGCTGAGCATAAATATTGTTGAAATTTCCAACGTGGGAAGACGTACTTTTTAAGACCAGAATATTCTAAGTAGTAACCTGTGCAGTAAGTAGCATTAAATGAATAATATAGACGTATGCAGAGACACAGATATAGATATATAATGGAAACAAATGTGTTGGTTAGAACCTGTCAACTGGCCGGAATAAGTCATGCCAGATTCCCAGATATCTGGATTATATAAACACTGTTAGTCAGGTAGCAAATATGTTTGTATATAGATGTTTTCTATATGGCTGTTTAATGCTATTCATAAGATGTAATTAAATGAGTTCAAAGTTTGAAAATAAAATGTATTAAACTAAATAAAACTGAATTCGAATTGCTCAACACACCCTAAATCAACATTTCAATTTATCAACCAGCATTCTGAGCATCTAAAACACCTTTCATATGTTTGAACTATTTATAAATACTTAAAAAGGTCACACATATTTCTGAAACTTAGCTCTTTGGAAGAAGATATTAATAAAAACAATGATATGTAATTCACATTTTGCAATACATGACATCCTTTTTAGAAATATTTTAACGAAAAATATCAATGATGTCTAAACTTTTTTTTACCACATATCTTTTAAGATCTGAAAACATGTAATTGTCACAAAGCGCATGCAAAGTGCAAAAGCTCAAACACCACTCTAAAGAATGCAGCTCTTCTCTGTACATTCACACTGCACAATGCTCATCACCTAAGTAGCAGCAGAAACGTGCCTCTCACTTCAGTAAGCCTAAGGTGAGTCCCATTCTACTGAATCACGGATATAAAACACTGCCAGCAGAACAGAGACTGCCCAGACCCCAGTTCCAAGGCATGCAAAAGGAATGTAGTTGTAAGGCTTAAAGAAATGTGCCTCCAAAATTGCAGTTTACTGTGTGTATGGCGGAGCGTTTCAATTTTATCTTGACACATCTTTTATTGACCCTCACAGATTTCCAATGTTATAGACAAAAACACACACAAAGTCAAATCTTCGAGAGGTGGAACAAAGGTTATAGAAAACGGAAGTCAATTGTTTGTGAGTTGAATTGTATCTTCTGACATAAATGTGTATTAGCACTTGAACCACTCACGCAAAAATCGATCCAGCTCCAGGATGTACATTAAAAAATAAATATGTCTTTATTGTTTGAAATGCCAAGAAGTGGCTCCATGAATTCAAAACTGATTGACAGAAAGAGAAAAAGTGAGATTGAGACATGGTACGAGTAAAACAATTCCTCACATTTGGATGCTGGTATTCTCATATGGGAAAATGTTTTTAAAAAGTGGAAATTGCAGGCAAGGGATCACCATAGTTAACACCTAAGTGCTGTTGGATCCCCTGCATGGAATGTTCAACTTTTGCAAAACAGAGTGCACAACTAAAAAGTAAAAAAACAGGCAAAACCAACTTTACTCTTTCATTTTCCTCTGCGTTTTTTAAAACATGGAACTGCCACCTGCAAATCACACTTTGCAAACAACATTTACAATGGGTTACGATGCAATCCGCCTGCAGGTACATCTCATGCAGGAAACAAACAGAAGGCATTGGAAGGAAAAGTGGTTCGCTGTGGAAACAATTCATCTGCTTTTTGCCCTTATTCCTTCAAATATATGGCTTTAGCGCACCACCTATTAACTCCCCTTGTTACAGAATGACCCCCATAATGATCAAGGGGTGGAGCAGGTCTTTTTAGTTTTAAAAGCAACCTCGGATGACACAGACACATCTTTGCCTTGATGTAATTTTTCAAATTATATATTTCTATAACTAAGTTCTTCTTGACATTTGAGGTTTGACAAGTTTGCTAAGGAAAAATTACAAACAATATTTTCCAACCTAATTTACAGAAATGTTGAACCCAGTTACTGGAGAAAAGGGAGACACATATATTCACCTCTTTGTTGGCTTTCAAAAGTAAAAATAACAAGCTGATTACATATGAAGGCATAAGAAGCTCAATGTTCCTTGGAATGAACATTGCTATTTCCATCCAATGTGGTTCACCCAAACCAGAGTTTATATTGTGGCTACTCCACACAGAACATTTTTCAAATCCAAGGATTAGCACAGTCACCACTTGAGCATCTCTGCGGCAGATTGTAACCAAAACACATTATTGCTGTATAATAGTTTGGTCACAAGTAGATATGTGTTGTTTAAATGTTATTTGAAAAAGGATGCATTGCAAAGTGATTCAATTCGAATACATGCCCAGCCAGGCAAAAGTGTTGTTAAATAGAGTTTGCAAGAAAGCAAAGTTATAAACCAATTTTTTTAAGACACACGATTAACAAACAGCAAAAATAACTTAGAATGTGGAACACCTTATAGATTCAAATGGATATATTCACGAACAGTTTGCCAAGTAAAGACAACACAAGACAGCAATATCTAAATTGGAGGAATGTGACAAGCCACGATCAAAATAGGTTATAAGGATATATTGAAAAGAAAATAGATCTTAATTAAATAAATTACATTTTTTTTAAAAAAAAGAACATACATATGTTTTTAAGATCAAATCAGAGGTGGTCATTTTTTAAGGATCGGAAAATATGAGTAAATATGGGTGCACACATTAACACTTTTCTATTAAAAAAAATGTCTGAACCAGAGGATTTTATTTTTATTTTGAGGCAGCAAGGGGTCTGAGAGTGCAATCTCTATTAGCCTCATGCTTTGCTGAGATGATTAAAAACACCATGGGCCTAATTTACAGATAAATGTGCAAAACTAGTGCAAAAACGTTAGTGTGTGCGCTAGGATTGCACGGCCCAATGCATTGTTGGAGTAGGTGATTTACAGAATCAAGCGCAAGCAGAGACTAATAGAGCAAAGAAAATAGGATTGCACTTGACATGCTCATAATATGCACCTAGTGCAAAGCAAGGAGCCACCAAAACCGACCGTTTTGTGCCCATTCGGACCTGTGCCACCAGATGAAGTTAAACAAACTCAAATAGCATGGTGAGTACCCACAAGCAACGACCATTACCTGCACCCATACCAACCACCAACAACCCCATGAATGAAATAAAAAATGCAAACCCCAAATGCAGCCATCAACATGCAAATGGCACCTACACCCACTATTCCCACTCCCTGTACAGTCACGGAACAGAGCCACACACATGCATAGTGCACTTACACCCACTATTCCTACTCCCCATACAGCCACTAAACTGAGCTATCCACATGCAAAGGGCACCTAAGCCCACTAGTCCCACTCCCTGTACACCCGCAACCCACAAAACAGAGCCACACACATGAAAAGTGCAGCTACACCCATAAAACTTAACCGCTACACTCCCACCAGTCACCACACCACACACTTAACCCCACACCCATGCATCCCCCTCAAAGTAACAGACCACACAAGGTGCACCCCAAAACTGCACAACACAGCATCTATGCATCCCCCTTGAATCAAAATATAGAGCACAAGTTCAAGCCATATATATGTCACTTGGCTGTCACCATCATCACACACCAGTGGGGGAACAACGGTGGATGAGAACTGTCCACCCCAGCTAGCGGTACCAGGGGAAGAGCCTGATGTGCCCCGTGATATGGACCATGACACACTCTGCCATCAATCCTAACAAAATGGCCAGAGTCACAACTAAGCACATCATCTGGATACACAGGCAAGGAGAATGCATTGTGGGCTGAATCGTGGGCCTGGACAGGGCCACAACAGGCAGTGTCCTCTTGGGACTGCACCCCACAAGAACTCTGCTCTGTGCCCAAATCTAAAATCCACTGCATGCCAGTACAAAGGCCATTTTTTTTTTTTTTTTGTCACTAGCATCTGGTTTACAACAAACCTTTCAAATGATTTCTAAAAGAAACAGGTTCACACCCTTTTGGTTGCACTTCTCATGACAAACAATTCAATCCAATATACAGTATACAGCAATCCTATATACAGCAAATCATCTAAACAATTACCACAGTTTTCAAAGAAAACTTCTCTTAAAAATGAAGGAGAAAAAGGAGCAAGAATATTTTAAAAAAGGCTCTACTCCCTTCATCCTTTTATATATATTTTTTTTAAAAACCATCACAAAAAATCAATCATGGCAGAATTTCCTTCCAAAATGTAATCATCATAAAAATCATACAATCTCCTTGCAAAATATGCAAATGGGTTCCCGAATGTCCAACTGTCTATGATAACATAGCACTTCCCATGTAGGCAAGAGATACAGCCACAAATGCATAAACATAGCTCTGAGTCTGGGACACGGGAATTTCACCAGATAGCGCAGCAATTGATTGATCGACTGCCTCTCGTGAGATAGGTTTAGAGAGATCCTATACACATTTCTCTTTTCAAATGTCTCAATCCAATCGTTTATCAATATTTTTTTTCCCTTTCTCAGTATTCTTTTTTAAGACTTCTATCGACAAATCAAGAAATTCCAACTAGTTATTAGATTTTAGTTTCCAGATCTCAAGCAAACCACTCCGTCTCTCCGTCTGCCTCTCACTTAGTATTTCAAGAGTAGGTAAGATATCATCCCTAACAGATTTATTAAATAAGTCCAAGGTCTTCCAAAGAACTTTTCACTGGAGGGACTGAAGTGACAATGTATCCCTTATCATGGTCACTGGGAAACTAGGAGGCAAGTAAAGTACCCTACATGAAAAGGTAGCTTCCAAGAGTTCCCACAATTCCGATGATATATTTAGAGCCATTTCCACACCATAAATCAATATGGGGGCAACCTTCTCTTTATAAAAGGTGACTATTAGATATATAGAGAATTTACTGTATTTCTTGTGCAGTGTCAGCCCTTGCCAGGCCAAGCTTGTCACCTTGGACGTTAATGCCATCTCCCATTCATGTTCTCTAATACTACAAATAATCGGAACTCTCAAGTATTTAATGGAGTATATCTGATTCAATTTTGTTTGCCCCCAAATAAAGTTTAAATCTGCCTTTGTGCTTTCCATGTTGCCCACAGAATGTCATTATTTTTGTTTTTTGTATGTTGATTTTTAGATTATTTTCCTCTATACATGACTCTAAGCCTTGTAACCTCCACTGAAGACCAATCAGTGTCTGATCAAGCATTACCAAGTCATCGGCATACATTACCCACGGCACCGGTTGGCCATTCAGTTTTGGTGTGTAGGCAACTATTTCTGTCTGGTTATTTTCCAGTCAGAAAGATAAAGATTGACTAGTATTGGGGCCAGAGGGCATCCCCATTTAAGGCCACAAGAGGTCTCAATGTTTTTAGAGACAATCTAACTTGCATTGTTGTTGCTGAATATAATGTTTTGATATCATCAACCAAGTCCACAGGGCACTTCCACATCTCTCTCTGTTAATGCTTTGTTACAAGTCTATAAAGACCAAATACATTTTAGTTCTGGCCTTCAAGGCTTCCACATTTATCAAGTTCAGCAGAAACAAGTTGATGTTAATTCCCAACCAATTAACATACCCTGTCTGTCTGGTATCTATCCTGTTTCTCTCTGACGCCTAAGTCGCTAGGCGACACAATAATATTGACGCAAAAAGCTTCCCCAAGGGATCAAGGAGAGCAATTGGTCTATAGTTATGGGGTCTCGTCTATCACCCTTTATAAACACGGTACTGCTAGAGCCGTTCTCCAGTTTAGTGGAACAATGTTAGCTTTCAAGATGTTAGCAAATAGGAGACAATTGGCCCACGCCTCTGGATTTGATCTGAGTATATTATTGCTCAGACCATCCGGTCCAGGGGCTTGTGTAGTATTTAACCTTTTTTTTAACAGCAGGATCTCTTATCTATCAAATTATATCTGCCATTTATTCGGGGACTAAGTACTCGTCTCTTCTCCCTCATTTGTCTTTTTCTCAAAGAGATGTGAAAAATGGGGTATCCATGGCTTTTCTTGAACTTCTGTTGTCAATAGAAGACTCTGCTTAGTTTGCTTATGAAGTAAAGCCCATAAATTACACGTATTGTGCTTACCCATGGACTTTCAAATTGTTTTCTGCATCTAGTTGTAAGTGCTGTATTTGTGAATTCAGCAGCCAGTTTGTATATTGCTGTTTCCTTTTTTTTCTTTAAGTCATCCTTTCTCCTTGCGGCTAACGATTCAACTTTCTTAGGTCTGCTCGATAGATCTTTCTCATAGCCAGCACCTCTGTATGCATGATCATTCTTAGAGTCAACTTTTAGGCGTTGTCGATCTTTCATTTCAAAGGGTAATAGGATCCAACCATATTCTAACATTAGACTAGCTATATCACACCATGCTGCAAATTTAGAAGTTAATCCTGGAATATTTTTAGAATATATTTGTAATCTATTCATTCCATTAGATACCTGTGATTGGGGCAGCTGTAGACTTTTTAAACTTTCTTTTTTTCCCTTCCATGTTAAAGCAACCATCTGGTGGTCGCTTTTATCATTAAACACAACATAAATGGAAATAAACTTGTGACATCATGTTCAGCGAGACAGAAAATGTAATCCAAATGTGCCTTCGAGTTTCCCCTAAACCAGGTCAACCTGGCCAGGATGTTCCCTGTTGTTTGGCCATTTAACAAATAGAAGTTCTTTCAGCCATATCTCTGCCTTCTTAGTAAAGAGGTTAGCAGGGAGCCGAATATCCCACTCATCAAAGTAATACACATTCAAGACTCTGCATATAGCTACACAAGGGTTTTTGAATCGGAGATGCAAGTCATCAACCTGGCCTAAAGTTTGTTCGATGAAACACTCATCCTTGATTCCTATCGAATTCCAATACACATTAAAAACTAATCAAGTCTTTTGCTCATTTGTCGTAGAATCATTCCATTTAAATATAAAACTTTGTATACATTGATTAGGGATAATCATATCAATCTCAGTTAAACATCGGGCAGATTTCAACAGAGTCAACAAACCCGCAGAAGGGCGCCCAAGTGGACCCATTTTAGCCAGGTTTATGTATGCAATTAACCCATCATATAATGGAACTGACCATAGCCAAGTCTTCTGAAACAACACAATATCATATCTTGCTAGATTGGAATTACCCTCCATAAACAAATGCACAAATCCTCTTGTGTTCCAGGAGCATAATTGTAGTGTTTTCCCTGTTTGGTGATCTTGTTGCTAATTTCTTTTTGAGGGGACCAGAGAAGCCGCCCCCATGACCAGTTCTCATCCCTGGGATGGACAGTAAGTTTATTGTTTTAAATCTCAACAACTCTTCTCTCTTCTGGCAGAACTGAGAGACCAGTGAAGGGGAGCGGACCACCACCAAAACATACCAGGGGGAGAACACAACTACCACATGCTGGGGATGCACCACTGTCACAGACAGGCACCAGCACAGACGATGATGGTGCCACTGGTAGCCTACAATTCAGGGACTGCCTCCAGTCACTGAGAAAGGGGTGAGTCAGAAGAGGAAATTCACTGAAGAGGAATTGCAAATCCTCACAGGCTTTGTTGAGGAACACCAGTTCAAGATGTTCCCCTGGGCTGGAAGCACCATGACACAGGCCCAGCGTAAGCAGAGGTGGAAGGAGGATACTGACCTGGTGAATGTCTGTGGGCTGCAGAAGCACATTGTGAAAGAGGTGCATCAGCGCATGGATGATCTGACCAGGCGTACTAAGGAGAAGCTGGGAGCAAATGTGTCCCCTGCACATCGACTGGTGGTGGTTCTCCAGATATTGAGGAACTCACACTTTTGAGGAGGTAGCCTCTGGCCTCATCTCAAGTCAACAGGTTGTTGGCATTGGAGGCATTGAACATTTGCACACGCTACATGTGAGCGATGTGTGTGACAGATGCATGTGATCATGACATCACTGTGCATGAGGAAGAGGGTGTGATTTGGTGTTGCACAGTGGGATTCACTTCATGGGATTGAGGTTCAGGCTGTATATACATGAGGGTACAATTGACATAGAATGCATTGTGGATGTTGGCTGTGCAGAGGACACTTCACTGCACCATGCCTGTGTAGATGTGAATAGTCAGTCAGTCAAACAAGTTTATTCGGTTGTGTAAAAGCAACCTTTAAACGACAAGTAAACACAATTATTACACTGATCCAAATTACAAAATCTTAAAATTGCAATTCCATAAAAATAGGATCGATAAGCATTTCCAAAGGCAGCATACAAATACAAATAGCAATCGAATGGTTACCTCATCATGGGCATGAATAGCACTGCCCCCATGGTTTTGTGTCCAGGTGCTGCATATCCGCATGCATGGCATCTGTGCCATGTCTGTGAAGAGTGTAGTGTCAATGTTGCGTGCACTCACATGGCTCCTACATTGACAATGGCTCATGCATGCGTGTGTCATTCAATGCTCCGCTCAAGGAGTGACCAGGGATGGGTGCAATGCCAGTGTACTGAAGGGGGGGGGGCTACATCAACTGCAGCCCTTATGCTGGTAGCAAACAGCCTAGCCATGTATGACCAGGGTGCTGGTGCATTTGGGGTGTCCATGCTCTGTTGGACATGAAGGTGCACCCCGGTGAAATCCTTGTTGGTCCTTGACATGACATCCCTGTGGTGCGTGTGTGCGATTGTCCCTTGATGCAACCTTCACTGTAAACTTTGCAGGGAGGATGACTGCCACCTTGGTATTGCCTGTCCACACAGGGATGGGATTGTGATTGTGCTAGCCACTGACTGTACATTACCACATCCACACATGTGGACTTGATTCTCTGTTGGATGGGTCGCAGGGTTTGTATCAAAGTTGCCCGGTCTCTTGCAAACTTGGCACACATTTGCAACTCTACCACTATGTCTTCATTTCATATTCCTACCAGCGTCATTCATCTCCTCCATTTGTTCAACAAAATGTGCATTGACTACACAGTCAAGCCCAGCTATATGTTGTCATTCCTTTTGCCTGTAATGCCGCAACATCCACCTCCTGCTTGCTCTGTTAGTGTAGCTACATGGGGATGCCCACATGTGTGTATACTGTAGCAGACACATACATGCACATGTTTACATGTGCTTCCTATAATGGTCGCCAAGTCTTGCCTGCTAGGTATCCAATGGAAGGCTGATGGTGACATGGCACTTACATGTGTAGATTATGTGGCACAGATGCATATGCATGCCACCGTCAGTGTACGACATGTGCATCCTGATGGATTACACAGCATTTTGTGGTTGCATAGTTTACGCTTTACTCACTTATCAGTTTTACACGGCCACCATGTGATATGATATGAGAGTTTATTTATATAGCTCCTATACACAATGGGCCTCATTCCGAGTACGGCGCTAACCAATGGCGCTATTAACGCCTTGGTTGACGCCGTACCCGGACCGGCAGCGCCTTGGTGGATGGCGGAATTACCGCCCCATTCCAAGGTTGGCGGGGCGGTAATTCCCCAATCCCCATTTACCCTTCCCCATTCCCATTCTTGCCCCATAGGGCATAATGGGAGTGGGGAAGGCGTTAATTACGCCACCGTAAATTACGGTGGCGTAATTAACATCAAGGTCCCTTAGCGCCATGGTTTTTAACACCTGCTAAAAGCAGGTGTTAAAACCTCCATGGCGCAAAGGGAACTCGGAGTATGGCGGTAAGGGATTACCGCCACCGCTCTCGTTAGCGTTGGCCGCTATCCCTTACCGCCATACTCGGAATGAGGCCCAATGTGTTTCAAAGCGCGTCAAGACAAGGGAGGGAACACGTGAATATACAATGACGTTCTTACAGACCATGAACAACAAGAATGTGAAATTTACTATCGTTCTCGGCTTGGCGACATTTCAGATAGTGCAAGGGCTAAGACACAGAAATGGGAGGGAGGGGGGAGAACGGGAAGGAAAGGGAACAGAAAGGTCACTACCGTACTAGGCCTGACAACATTTCTGGTAGAGCCGGAGATTGACAAGAGGGAGGGAAGAGGCAGGGTAGAAAAGAGGAAGAGGAACAAAACAAGCGACTATCGTACTAGGCCTGATGACATTTGAGATAGTGCTGGGGGATGGAATGCAGGGGAAAAACACATGTAGGGAAGGGGAGGAGACAAAAAAGGTTGGTGCATACTAGGTCCAAGGACAATTCTGATAGAGTAAGTGCATAGAGAGAGGTAAGGGGAGGGGGGAAGGAGTTAGGGAGAAGGAAGAGCAGGAGAGAGCAGAGAATAAGCAGTGGAAACAAGTGGAGAAGCATGAGGGGAGAGCAAGAGGCAGTTGCAGAAGTCAATAATAACACATGATACTGCAAGAGAACAGCAATGCAAACAAGGATTCAAGATGACAATGGGCAAGCATGATTCAGGGCCACCCTGGATTCGAGATGCAGGGGGAGTCCAGCATGAGAGTGGCGAGGGTGAAGCACCATGAGTCAATGAGTACATAAAGTCAAAATCCAAGAAGTGGTCATAGGTTGGAGAATGGTAACCATAATGTATAAACTCCTGCAAAGGTGAGATATGGGGGGGAGCGGGGTTGAAGGAGAGGGCTGACGCGGGTAACCAGAGAGGGATGAGGGGCACAAATACGCAACTAAGACAAACTAAGACAAACACAGGTGACAGAGGAGAGCAATGAAACATCACAGGCACACCAGAGAGGGGAATGTGGGGGGGGGGCACATGGAACATCAAGGGCCTCCAGAGGGGCCAACGGAACAACAAGGGCATCAAGGGGGGCTCAACAGGACCACATAGGCAGCAGGAGGGGGGCACAAAGTGACAAAAAGGGCAGCAAGAGAGTTGGCACAATGGGAAACATGGGAAGCATGGAGGGGCAAACAGGACAACAGGGGCAGCAAGGGGGGTGTGGGGGGCAAAGGGACAACAGGGGCTGACATGGGCAGCAAGAGGGGGATAGGGGGCACAACAGACAACAGGGCAGCAAGAGGGGGAGGGTGGCACAACGGTATGACACGGGCAACAAGAGGAGGGTGGGGGGCACAACAGGATGACAGGGTCAGCAAGAGGGGGAGAGGGACACAACGGGATGACATGAGCAGCAAGAGGGGGATGGGATGCACAACGGGATGACACAGGCCGCAAGAGGGGGTGGGGGCACAACAGAATGACACGGGCTGCAGAGGGCGGAGCGTGGCACAACATGACGAAACGGGCAGCAAGAGGGGGTGGGGGCACAACGGGACAACATGGGCATCAAGAGTGGGAAGGGGGCACAACGGGATGACACGGGCAGCAAGAAGGGGTAGGGGGCACAACAGGATGACACAGGCAACAAGGGGGTGGGGGCACAGTGGGACAAACAGGCAGCAAGAGGGGGTGGAGGGCACAACAGGACAACAAGGGCAGCAGGAGGGGGGCACAACGGGACGACAAGGGCAGCAAGAGGGGGGCACAATGGGACTACAGGACCGCAAGAGGGGGTGGGGGGTACAATGGGATGACAGGTGCAGCAAGAGGGGCTGGGGGGCACAACAGAATGACAGGGGCAGCAAGAGGGGGTGGGGCACAATGGGATGACATGGGCAGCAAGAGGGGCATGGTGGTACAACGGGATGACACAGGCAGCAAGTGGGGGGTGGGGGACATAACTGGATGACTCAGGCAGCAAGGGGCTGGGGGGCCTAACTGGATGACACAGGTAGCAAGAGCGGGGGTGGGGGGCACAACGGGATGACACCGGTAGCAAGAGGAGGCGTGGAGGGCACAAAGGGACAACAAGGGCAGCAAGAATGGGGAGTGGGAGGCACAATGGGATGGCAGGTGGAGCAAGAGGGGGTGCGGCACAATGGGACGACACGGGCAGTAAAAGGGGTGTGGGGGCACAACGTGATGACAGTGTTAGGGAGAATTCTCAATATGTGCTAATTTCCCATACCTTTTGAGACCCCCAGCAACTTTGCTGGATTTCTAGGATTTGATTTTACCTGGAAAGAGTGTGAGCCTTTTTTCCCACTCTTTCGTGTATTTTGATGTGTGTTTTACTTTTGTGTTCTTTGGTTACAGAGTTTTAAAACAACTCCAAAGCATCATATTTTTTTGTGTGTCACACAGCACCTTCAGGGCAGTGGCACAGGGTTGTCTTTCAGAATTCTCATGGTTTAAATACCTTCTCTGGGACTGACTACTGTCTCCCAGAGCATGTAAAGTTAAATTGACTTTACTAGTCTCTTTAAATTTACTGACCCAGCACACACTATCTTCCTATCCCCTGAGTCAAAACACTCAGGTAACAGTAAAATGTTACCATTTCCTACTTGAAATGGCTAGTGGCAGTGGTTTATATCAACTACCGTGATTTTTCCGGACCGCTAACAACGGTAGCTAAAAATCAGTTCAGCCATGTTTTTCAATATGGCGCCCAAGACCTAAAAGAGACTCTGGTCATTTTTTTCGCCATTTCTTTTAGGTTTTAGGAAAGGTCCTCCTTGTGTTTGCCTATGAATGCATTTAGGCTGTCTATTCTTATAACCTTGTCTTTTCCCTCCCTTATTAAGTATCTGAAGTGCCATTTTGCTCCCACTTCATTTTGGAGCTAAACTTGTTCATTTACTTACCGGTTGGATTTATGTGGTGTATTAGTGTGTGATATTGAGCTGCTTGTGCTAGAGTAATGCTTTCTAACTGACTGAGTAAATAAATGTATATTCTTTTACCAAGAAACCTTGAGTAAGTGTTTACTTGAATCACTGTATTGGTTGGTCCTTTGTGTAACTTGTTCTACTGCTCACCAAAAATCTAGAGATACGTCTGGCTGCTTAGCCATCACTACCACTTTACTGTGTAGTACAGGCTTGTACCAAAGGTGAAATAGTGCTTAAACTTGTAGTCCTAATTGTCTGTAGTGTTCCCCAAGGGTACTGCAGGTGATTCTGCCTAACACGCGGTCAGCAAGAGGGGAAGGGGGGGCTCAATGGGACGGCATGGGCAGCAAGAGGAGGGAGGCACAATGGGATGACAAAGGCAGCCCGAGGGGTTAGGGGCAGGGGCATAATGAGACAACATGGGCAGCAAGTAGGGGTTGGGGGCACAAGGGGATGGCATGGGCAGCAAGAGGGGGATGGGGGCACAACAGGATGACACGGGCAGCAAGAGGGAAGATGGGGCACAACGAGACGACATGGGCAGCAAGGGGGGGGGGGGCACAACGGGATGACCCGGGCAGCAAGTGGGAGAATGGGAAGGAAAGGGAACAGACAGGTGACTACCGTACTAGGCCTCAGAACATTTCAGGTAGAGCCGAAGATTGAAAGAGGGAGGGGAGGTGGGGAGTAGAAAGGAGGGAGGGGAAGAAAACAAGCGATTACTAAGCCTGACGACATTTCAGATAGTGCTGGGGGGTGGGCAGGAAAACAAAAATAAGTAGAGGAAGGGGAGGGGTCAAACAAGGTTGCCATCATACTAGGTCCAAGGACAATTCTGATAGACTAAGTGCATAGAGAGAGGTGAGCGGAGGGGGGAAGGAGAGACGGAGTAGGGAGAAAGGAGAGGAGGAGAGAGCAGAGAAAAATAAGCAGTGGAAAAGAGTGGAGAAGCATGAGGGGAGAGCGAGAGGCAGTTGCAGACGTCAATAATAACACATGATACTGCAAGAGAAAAGCAATACAAACAAGGATTCAAGATGACGATGGGCAAGCATGATTCAGGGCCAATCTGAATTTGAGATGCAGGGGAAGTCCAGCATGAGAGTGGCGAGGGTGAAGCACCATGAGTGAATGAGCCATAAAGTCAAAATCCACGTAATGGTCACAAGTTGGAGAATGGTAACCATAACGTATCACAACACACTCCTGAAAAGGTTAGATGTAGGGATGGTAGAAGGAAAGGGCTGACACAATCAACCAAGGGGGGGGCAGGGTGAGGGGCACATGGAACAACACAGGCGACGGAGGGGGGAGCATAGAACATCACAGGCACACCAGAGGGGGGAGGCACATGGAACATCAAGTGCAACCAGAGGGGCACAGCGGGACAACAAGGGCAGCAAGGGGGGTGGGGGGCACAACAGGACCACAAGGGCAGCATTAGGGGGGGCACAATAGAACAGCAGAGGCAGCAAGGGGGGGCAAACAGGACAACAGGGCCACCAAGAGGGGGTGGAGGCAACAGGACGACAGAGACAGAAGAGAGGAGGAGGCACAATGGGATGACAAGGGCAGCAAGGGGGGTGGGGGCACAGTGGGACAAACAAGCAGCAAGAGAGGGGAGGGGGGCACACTGGGATGAGAAGGGCAGCAAGAGGTGGGCACAACGGGACAAACACGGGCAGCAGGGGGGCACAATCGGAGGACAGTGCAGCAAGGGAGGGGGGTGGGGGCACAACGGGATGACAGGCACAGCAAGAGGGCGGTGGGATGCACAATGGGATGACACGGGCAGCAAGAGGGGGTGGGGGGCACAACGGTATGACATGGGCAGCAAGAGCGGGGTGGGAGCACAACGGGACGACACCGGCTGCAAGAGGGGGAGGGGGGCTCAACGGGATGACATGGGCAGCAAGAGGGAGTAAGGGGCACAACGGGACAACAGGGCAGCAAGAGGGGGAAGGGTGGCACAACGGTACGACACGGACAGCAAGAGGAGGGTGGGGGCACAACAGGATGACAGGGGCAGCAAGAAGGGGGTGGGGAACATAACGAGATGACACGGGCAGCAAGAGGGGGTTGGGGGTACAACGAGACAACACTGGCAGCAAGAGGGGGGTGGGGGCACAACAGGACGGCACGGGCAGCAAGAGGGGTGTGGGGGGCACACCGGGAAGACACAGGCAGCAAGAGGGGGAGGGGGGCACAATGGGACGACATGGTCAGCAAGTGGGGGGCACAATGGGATGATAAGGGCAGCAAGACGGGGTGGGGGCACAACGGGATGACATGGGCAGCAAGAGGCGGAGGAGGCACAACGGGATGACACGCAGCAAGAGGGGGATGGAGGGCACAACGGGATGACACAGGCAACAAGACGGGGTTGTGGGGCACAACATGATGACACGGGCAGCAAGAGGGGGGTGGGGGCCATAACGGGATGACACTGGCAGCAAGAGGGTTGAGGGCGGCACATGGGGACTTCACGGCAAGCAAGAGGGGGCAGGAGAGCACAATGGGACACCACGGGCAGCAAGAGTGGGGTGAGGGCACAATGGGATCCCATGGGCAGCAAGAGGGGGGTGGGGGCACAACGGGATGTCACAGGCAGCAAGAGGGGGGTGAGGGGCACAATGAGAAAACACAGGCAGCAAGAGGGGGAGGAGGGCACAATTGGATGCCACGGCCAGCAATAAGGGGTGGGGGAACAACAGGATGACACGTTCAGCAAGAGGGGAGAGGGGGGCACAATGGGGTGACATGGGCAGCAAGAGGGGGGTGGGGGCACACCAGTTCGACACAGGCAGCAAGAGGGGGGCACAACAAGATGACACAGGTGGCAAGAGGGGGGCACAATGGAACGACACTGGCATGTATTTTGTATTCAGGGTGTATAGGGTGTAATGGTGCTCCGGCTAGGGTTGGCATGTATGTGAGACAGAACTATGGGACCAGTGTTGGATTATTTTGCATGTGTCCATAGACCATTTGTACTGTATGCATTTTATGTGAGGCATGGATGTTCATCCATATGTTGCCCTAATTCGTGTTGTCTTACGTTTTGTAGGTGATGGCACAGCTGAGAGGGCACAGGGGGACCATCAGGGGATGCACATCCAGCTACCAGCTGTGGCCGAGCTGCAGTACATGGTGGGAACCCACTGGTGTTGCAGGCCATCCTCAGCATGTATTTACTGCCATCATCAGGGAGGAGGATGATGATGATGATGTTGCAGAGTTTTTGAGGCAGGTGGTGGCTCAACAACCACTGAGCAGTCCCGACCCCATGTTCCTACTTGAGCTTGTGGAGGAAACTAAGCCTGAGGTGGGGCAGGAGTCCGTGCCCCTGCATGTGGTGAGTCAGGCATCTTCAGACGGCACTCTGCCTGCAACAATGCCCACACCCGTACTGGTGGCAGCAGAGGTGTGTGCTGGTAGTGGGATGCATAAGGACCCTCAGGGTGTGCCGGTGCAAACACTCAGGCAGGGAAGCACTGCATCATCGTGCTTGCAGTGCACGCACACACGTGGTGGACGTATGCCTGCTGTATGCCTTGACCAGGAGCAGGCGGTCATCCAGGAAATCGTGTAGCCGGCTGAGGTAATGCAGGAGATTGTCAGGGACATGCATCGCCTTGCTGACAACTTCATTATGTCAATTAGCACAATGTGTAGGTAGTGTCCACTGTTGTGTGGTGAGATCTCTGCCTTAAGGTCCTGCCTGCATGAGGAGATGAAGGTCTCAAGGGAGAGATGACTTCCCTGAGGGACACCATCAGCACCCAGATGCATGCATCAAGGGCTGCTATGCAGGCTGACATGGGTGAGACACAGAAGGAGAGTCACGAGGACCTTGTGGCACTTGGCAGCCTGTTGAATGCTTCTGTGTCACGTGTGGCAGCTACACAAAAGGGCAAGGCATCATCCTTGCCTGGCCAGTTGTCCCCTTCCCATGATGATCCACATGGTGGATCATAGCTGGATTTTTGGCCAGTTGGTGTACCCTGCACTACGTTTTTTTGTTACTACTCATGTCACCACGCCCCTTCTTCATCACCCTGGCTGACTTTGTGCACAGTCATGGATATATTATTCTTTATTTTGGATTTGCTGTCCAGGGTGGACTAATTTGCTTTCTTCCATGGACATTGCCATCTGGCGCTGTGTGCAGCTGGTTCTGTCTCGGTGGAGCTGTGCTAGTGATGCTGAAGGTGGCAGGTTCAGACTGGCATGTTCAGTGTTGTCAACCGGCATGCTGGTTTCACAAGTCACATGATCAGACATACAGGCAAATATGATTTTGAGCCCCGATTTGTGCTATGTGTGGAACATGTGTGACAGGTTACATGCACTCTAATGGTCATGTATCTGTTTTCATTTTAGGTCACCTTGCACTGTGAAGCCACACACACCCTGCAAATGCAAACAGGACACTCTCCTTCATTCAGATTCCCTCTGCTGTACACTGACCCTCCTAACACATATGAGAAGGCACAGTGTGAGGTGAAGTGGTGGGGATGCACAGCACAACCCCAGTGAAACGAGGTACGGCAGTACCCGCCATGCATTCCAGTAATGTCCTGATGTGGCACAGGTAGGGTGTTGCCTGAATGTGCCTTTCTGGTGTTAGGTGGGTGACTGTCACAGGCACCTGCCATGGGCGCGGTACAATTTCTATTATTCTGTATATTGTTTGGGTATTTGCAGCATGCTGGTGGTTGTCTGTCTACTTGTGGTGCATCTGGGCATGTGTGTCTGGTTCTGGGTCATACACTGACATCTAGGTTTGTTCTTGGATTATTAGGTGTCCTGTCCTGTTTCCTTGCATGCCATGTCCTGCCATGATTGTTATCCGGTAGCCAGTCCATCATTAATTTACATCCTGCACCCCTGAGTCTCACCTTCCACATAGCACGGGGGGGGGGATACCAGGGGAGAGGAGGGTTCCAATGACGTGCAGCAGCATTCCTTGCACTTTTCACACTTTTTGCATGGTTGTGATGTGTGAGTTTTGCTCTTATTTTCATGATGGGTGCAGCCTGTGTGCCAAGTCACTTTTCCATGCCGTACACCTACAGTGGGAATGCTCCCTGGACCTGCAGCCCACTGCCATACTAGGGTATTGCGCACAGCCACCCACCCACCCCGCCATGTGGGCCCAGTCCATCGGTGTGCTATGGACAGCCCCTGGGAGGGTGCCCGGGAGGCACCTGTACTCAGGTGTCCCTGCGGATAAGGCACCGGCACACCTAGCGTGATGGTGAGCTGGCCCACACCCACCAAGTCAGCGACTGCACACAGCCAGTATTGGGCAGATGCTGCCTGCAGCTGCCAGTAATCCCGCTGCCCTGGCAAAGCCTGGCCTGCACAAGCAGGTGGCCTCTCTGCCAGGGGAGTGGCTCCACTTTTGTTGGCAGTTATGTGGTACATGATCATTATGTGTGTCTAAATCAGTAATTTCAATTGTTCTTATTGAGGGTTCATGTGTCAACAACAGGTAAAGGTAGTGACTCACTATGGGATGGTTTGCCATGCTCTTGATTTGTCAATGTTTGATGGCTCATGCCCATGTTACTTACGTAGTTGATATGTGTTGCCATGTGACCCTGTTGTCTTTATTTGTATGCTTGTGTGACTTTGATATGCAATGAGTGATACTGGTGACACTGCCCATGCTTACATGTTTTTCTATGAGATTGTCAGTGAGGGATGTGTGTGTTTTAACAGGTATGAGGCAGACACCACATGTCCGCCCTGGCATGCCATTCTCAGGTAGTTGTGTATGGGCCAACTGGACTTGCCATGTTTCACCATCGAAGGCATTCAGTGATGTTGTTATGGTGGGACTTTCACACTGGATGTTTTCCATTTGAAGCATTTCTGGACTAGCTGATTGCGTATGTGCTGCCCCCTCACCCTTTGGCCTGCTATAGGATTGGGTACTGCTTGTGGCTGCAGACGCAACCCCTCATGCACATCTATTGGTATGTCTTTGCGGGTGGCCATATTATGCAAGATGCAACATGTCAGTATTATTTTGCATGTCACAGCTGGTGCATACAACAGTACTCCATCTGAATTATCAAGGCAGTGGAACTGTGATTTCAGCACTCCAAATGTCTGCTCAATTATGCGTCAGATCATAATGTGTGCTGTATTGTAGCGGACCTCCGCTGGTGTGGTGGGATTTCAGATAGACGTCATCAGGAATGGTGATAGCGGATATGCGCTGTCCCCTGTGGATGACTAAAACAATATTTTGTTATGGGATATGTTGGTATGGTGATTTGTATTGGGTGTGACCCACCTTGAGTGTGTTTTTGTGTGTGTGCTGGCTGATACTCAGCAATGAGCCACTTGTTGCCGAATGTTCCTGATGCCAGTGCCTGGTGGATGGGAGAATGGCATAGTATTTAGCTGTCATGGGTGCATCCAGGGTAGTTGGCATTGACATGCTTTATGTGACCCTTGGCATTGCAGATGACCTGCACGTTCAGCAAATGCCAATAATTTCTGTTCCGATATATGTGTTCAGTGGCTCATGAGGGCTGTAGTGCAACATTTGTGCAATCTATTGCCCCAAGTACCCGTGGGAAGTGGGCAACTGCATAGAATTCTTGTGCCACTTTTTTCCTTGACTGCATGTTGCATGGCATGCCTATGTGGCTGTGCACACAAGCAATGATGCAACTTAGGACCTGTTTGATGCAGTGTGATTGTGTAGGCTGTGAAATACCCCCAGAAATGGCAGTGGTCCGTTGGAATGTGCCGGTCCCCAGGAAGTGGAGTGCAGTTACGACTTTGACCAAGGGTGGTATTGGCTGTTTGCACATGGTTTGTGACACTAGGTCATTCTCCCACTCCTTGACCAATTCAAGGATGACATGGGGGGGAAGTGATATGTGCCATACACTTCCTCATTGGGCATGCTTAATACCGTTGTGCGAGTATGGTAGATTCTGGGCCTCTTCCTGCTTCCCCTCCTTCTTCCTTGTAGCAGTAGATGGGAGCAATGCAGGGACGGACATGTTGGTGACCTTTCACTACGATTGCATGTTGGGCTCTAAACCTGCAGCTGCATGGTGCAGTCTCACCTTGTGCCTGGTCACAGGTGGCGGTAGAATTTGTGTGCATTTTTTGGCGCAGATGCTGGGGCGAATCTGTAAATACAGGTTTGTTGGCACCTAATGGGGCGTGTTTGTGCATTATCACAGTGCCTCCCTCCCCACGCCCATTTTATCCCTAATTTCTCTGGTTTAATGAGAGCGCCTGCATATTCCGCCCCCTTCTTGGTCTTTGCACTGGCCAGTCCCGCCCGTCTTACGCAAGGCTCGCAGACATGGTGCAGTGAGCAGTGAACCTGCTCAGAGGCCGATATTTAAATTGTGTGTTTATGTTTGCACTGCACATAGTGCCGTTGTCAGGTGCAAATTGCTTATGCGCCTCGCAAAAATGTCTATAAATCATGCCCCATATGGTTTAACGCCTGATTGCAATGTCATGCTGGATTTCACGCTGGAATCTTTCTGACATTTACACTTGGTGAAAGCAAGTGGTTTCCATAAGGAACCATTTGAAACGTGCCCAGCAATCGTTAATTGCGGGATGCATTTACACTTTTACACAAGCATTGTAGAAAAGTTTAAAGGCGATTCTGCCTACTTTTCCACAATCTGGTGAAAAAGTACAAAATGCCACAGAGGGATCTTTTTGCACTTAAGTGCCAATGGATGTGGTTTGATCCATGCAATTTGTGATGACAATGAAAATTAATCTCCAATGTCCATTCAATTCTTTTCACCTTTCTAGTATCTTTCTCTGGTTCTCAGTCACTTACTTTTGCTGTAAAGGGGGATTGTACTGTTTCTGGGAATGCAGCATTTTCTACTCAGATCCTTTTTCTTATGTTATGTTAGTGCTGGGATTGCAGTCTGTGACAAAGTCACATGTTTTGGGCGGAGTGGCACAGATGGGATGACTATGGGGATGTGATGCAGGTGCTGGAGGCGGTAATGCACAGGTTTACCTGCCCATCACCAGAGGAAATAACTCCCCACTAAAATGTAAGGGGCCTTGGGGCGGCAAAATAGGGACCCTGAAAGAGGAAAACACCAGGACCAGGGTTTCTCTGGTCAAAATTAAGTGAAACGTACTGTTGGTCAAGATACAAGGGAAGCATTTGCAGGGTGAAACGTGAAAATAAAACAGTGACCCATTCTGCAGCCAGGTTTCCGAAAACCTCTGATTTCCAGGATAAAAGCAAACTCCCTGCATCTTTATGAATGTCAGAGGACACAACACAGCACATCCTTTTGCCCGAAGATCTGGAAGTTCCAGGTTGTTCATGAGTACTACTTAAGATCAACCGAAACGTTCAGGTGCCAGAGAATGTATTGTCTCCTGATCCCACCTGCTGAGATAGAAAGCGAAAACCAGTACCCACAATGGGCCTCATTACGAGGTTGTAGGTAGCCATGGAGCTTTTAGCTCCATGGCTGCCTCCAAAACCCTACCGACTCCGCCCTGGTGAATGGAGCAATTACCGGTCCATTCCAAGGTTGACGGGACCGGTAATTCCCCATTCACCAGTGCCCTTCCCCATTCCCAAATTGCGGTACCGTTATTAGCTCCAGAGTCCTTTGCGGGTCCCGTCCTTAACGCCTGGAAAAACAAGGCGTTAAGGGAGGACCCGCAAAGGGAACTCGTAGTAGGATGGTAAGGGATTACCGGCACCGGTGCCCTTACCGGTGCCGGTAATCCCTAACCGCCCACCTCGTAATGAGGCCCAATGAGTTGAGAAATTACGGCATCCACAAACGTTATTCAGTAGAAGGGAAGTGTAAAGGAGACATGGGGCCTCATTACAACTCTGGCGGTAGCCGTGCCATTAAAAAACGGCACGGCTGCCACCAGAGTTGCATTTTTTCTGGCATCTGTGAATGGGCAAAATACCGGGTCATGCCGAGTTAGGTGGACCCGGTACTTGCCCATCTTCGGGTGCCAGATTCAAGGGCTTCCTCATCCCCATTCTGCCCCATAGGGCTGATTGCGGATGGGGACGTCGGATGCACCGGCACAACTCTGCATGTGCCGGTGCATTCAACATGCTCTGTTCGCGGGTGCTGTTACACCCGTCAGGAAAAACCTGGCGGGTGAAACGGTTCCCGCGAGCAGAGCCCGTAGTATGGCGGTCCGGGAAGTATGGTACCGACATGCTTACCGGCACCGTACTTCCCAAACCGCCATGCTCGTAATGAGGGCCATGGTATCAAAAGTAACAGTGAAGGCTCTCTGAGGTTTACTCTGCAAGATCATTAGTGTGCTATATTAGGGCACTATCCATACCGGATGAAAATGTTTTCAATGACGTTTGCCTTTTTCTTGCTTGAATGTTCACATTGAATTTGTTTCATGAGGTGTATACTTTTCCTGGTTTTTTAATGCTGTCAAATTTAACAAAATGTATTTCTCTGACCACGATAAAAGCTCTTTTCTGTCAAACATTACTCACATTTGAAGATGTACCAATATGTGGTTACATAGAAAAATGTTTCATGAATTAGTGTGTTCATCTCAGTTCAATGTGAGCTACCATCCTTTTTTATTTTCATAAGATGCATGGTTGGGGTTATACTTCACCCCACTCTTTTTGTTACTAGCTCTATTAGTTTTATTACTCCCCTTTATTATCGGTCTTTAGGTTATTGATCCATTTCTTTCTTTTTTCTTAAATTGTCATATACGTTTGTTATTAGCTTTCAGGCCATTGATATAATGTTTTCTTTGCTTTGCACATTTCACTGTTGAAGTGTATAAAGTGTTTATCACAAAGAAACTATAAAAATGAGTGTTGATTCACAACACCTGTTTGGCTCTCTCCTTGTTTCCTTCTGGCATTTCTATGCAACATGATTCAATCATCTGTCCCTACTTTTTTTATTGGGCTACCCTCTGGTAGCAGCCCCTTTCCTTTGTAGATTGCCTTTATTTATTGCAGTTTTCTGTTACCTGCCACCCAGGGCAACCAAACCCCTTTTTGTGCATGTTATCCAAAGTAGACACTGACATAAGAGTTGCAAGTTTCAAAAACTTTATTGTTAAATACAATTCAAGGGGGTTGGAAAAACTCCTGTCTGGCCCTATAACTAAGATGGGAGTAATTTCGGCCATCAAATAATGAAGAAATAGTCCTAGTCAGTCTTAGTCAAACAATATAGGTCTATAATAACAAAAACCTAATGCCTGCTCTCAATATAATGCACTCTAATGTGATACAGGGATATGCATCTACAAAAGGAAACATCTGTGGTGATTCGGGTCACCTTCAACCTCAATGAATAACCTTCCCTATAGTTTGTTAGTTACTGTGCCACGTAAGGCCTGCCAATCAGATCCTAGTTTGTTTTGACAAGAAATATGGGTAAGAAGTGCACAAAAGAAAATGCACTTAGGAGTGAGTGTGATGGGTTATGAATGAGGGTAAACCAATATGAGTGAGATGGAAAGAAGGAATATGGTTATGGTGATGGATACAAGTGAGTGATACAAGTGAGTGATAATATGAGTGAAGGTGACTACATTTGAGGGAGAACAGAGGAATAAGAATGAGTGAGGATCAACAGTAAAGAATGAAGCTAAACTTAAATGCATGAGAATTAAGAGTTTTCAGTGAGTGAAGATAATTAGATATGAATGAATACAGATGAATCAATGCAGAGTGCAGAAGACAATTACTACAGCCCATCTGTATTAAAAGGAAGACTGGGTAAGCTTCCACCTGGCCGATATGGTCGGTTGAACAGAATCCCATGGCCTCGATTTGGAGGATCTGCAAGAACGTCTCGATTTCTCCTTCAGCCCAGAACAGTGGTTGACCATGCACATGACTTCATTGGAATGGGTTTGAGTTGGGAGCGTGGGGTCAGTCATAACCATTTAATCTCTTGTGGAGTTTTGGAGGGATTCATAGCTTCCCATTGCCTGGGATTGTTATGTCGCCCCATAAAAAGTCCAGAACACCTTTGCCTTCCTATTGTGGGTTTTGTTTCACTGTAATAGGAAGAGTGTAGAGGCCAGGCTAACAACTTAAGCTTTGAAGGATTTTTGTATGGAACTTGCTTCCCTTTAGTGGAATTTGGTGGCCTTTTGTTCAGAGTGTAGGAATTTTAGTACATGTTGGTGATACCTAATTTCGCCTTTTGTCATTTTGTTGATTTATTAGGTCTCCTTTGCGGTCGCTGCATTTTTACCTTTACTTTCAGTCAAAACAAGTTTAAAACACACCAAAGAAATATTCCCTGCTCTTTCACTTGTTACTTTTCCGCTTTGTGTTATCTCTGAAAAAAATGTTTTAAAACGTTTCCTCCCTCAACTGAAACTACACATTTTCTTATTGCTAATCCCGTTTGAATCTATGCCTGTCCTACTAGAAAGGTCTTGTGCAACTTTCCCCATTTGGTTCTCCCAACTTGCCTTTTAACTCCCCAAATCCTTGTTCCTTTATGTATACTCACGTGTTTCCAAATTCTAAAGAAAGACCTTCCCATGTGTGTGAATCAGAAAATCCTTTCTGTGTTTTAGTCAACTTCCTTTATGTGTCCATGATCTCTTTCCAGTGTTGTGTCTGAGTCTCATTGAAATCTATGTGGCTGCCCTATTCACTTGTCTTTGCTGTAAAGTAATGGACATTTTGAAGTGGATCTGGCTGTTGCAGTAGGAGGGAGAAGAGGGTAAAAATATCACTTCATGGATGGCAAGGAATTTTGTAAGATCTTGGGGGAGAATTGTGAGGTTTTTGTGCTTGTTGGGTAGATTATACTGCCAGTCACCCAAAGCTACAGCAGGTGTTTTCTGGAAGTATAGAGTCTTTCGGGGATGGCTCAGGCAGAGGAAATGTGGTAGGATTCACAAAAAAGTGTTTGCATGAAGCCTCCATTGTCAGGAGGCGTAGAGGAGGTGGACATGGCATGGCCTTTGGAATAAGCAATGTTTGTGCAGGGAATTTTCAGGCCAGACGTGGTGGAAGAAGCTTGTGAAGTGATAATGTTCGAATGTTTTTCAGTTGAGTTTTGGAAATAACATCCCATCTCTCATTCTCCTTTTGGGAGTCCACTTAAAATGTGGGAACGGTTATTTTCCTGCTGCCAGCATGGCCTTCAGGACTGTTTTAAAAGGCTTCTCCTGAGTTCCATTTGCAGTGGAATCACTGCCCTCCCGTTCAGAAACATACATGCCCTGTAGCTGTATCTCGCCGATCTTCGTGGTCACCTCCTCAGTCATACCTCTGCCACGATCAGCGGGCTCAAGACAGCTGAAGTGATAATATCATTGCAAGGACGCAGGTCATGGATGCTGCAGGCAAACTATGGGACTTTCTAGACTGTGTCTTAGAGTTGTTTTCCTTTGGAGTTGACGTGGAGGCAGCGGTTAATCAGCAATGAGAGTGTATGGCAGAGGTGTGGGTACAGAGGTTAACCTCAGAGATAGACAAGGAGGGGTAGATGACCGAATAGCAGCAGGTGGAGTAGATATAGATGATCTCCCAGCAGCTCAGTCAAAGGGGGACTGAGACCTCTGCTCCAGTCCCTGCCCTTGCAGAGGTTCCACTGGTCAAGTTATGAAGTGCACAGGAGACCATAACCACTAATAATAGTGGCCACCTCTTCATGGGTCCATTAATATTTTGTTTTTTCTGGAGGGAATGACTGTCAAGAACTAGGAAGGAATGCAGTATATGTAAGAGGTGTCTATCTTGGATACCAAGGAGTGGTTGCACATCGGGACCCATAAGCAATGGACCGGCACAAGCAATGGTGATATGGTTTTCACATAAGAACTCCCACATCCCCCAAAACACAATCCACCAGTGGGGACTGCAAAGCAGAAAAGACTGTAAGGGGGCAGGAATGGGTCATAGTAGAATGCCACAGTTATGGTACATCCCAAACATGCAGGTGTGAGATTTATATTTAAGAAAGGCTTGAAGACTAACATATTAGAAGGAAGCATGTCAGTACAGGAATTGGGGAAATCCTAAGGGTGTAAATGGAGGGAGTATGGGTGACTCCAGCCAACCTGTATTTGCCCTACCCTCATACCAAGAGAATGATCCATGTTAGATTTACAGGGATACAATATGGTGGTTGTTGGCGACATCAACATGACCATAGATCACTGTGCTATGCAATATTCTCTAGAGTTGACTTCTGCCTGGCAGACAAGTAGGCCAACTTTCACTTCTTTTGGCAAGCATTGATAGCATCAAAATCTTGCCCCACACCCACATTAATTTTTCCCTTTATCTGACCTGGGCAGATACCAACTCTAGAAATTGACATCTAAACCTCCATTATGTGAAGGGAGAAAAAGATGCCTTCTTGGGAATAAACCTTCACTCGTCATGCTGATACTAACACTGCTGGTGGTGCGCGAAACCATAAAGGCATACCTAAAGGGGTGTTTATTAAATACATTCAATGAGAAACCATACCTCTAAACAGGAAGAACCACCTTAGAATGTGATCTTGCAATATTCCAGAAATTAGCTATGAGTTCCCGTATGACCCAAGAGCTGAAACAAATAATATTGAGGAAGAAATATGACCTGAATAGTCATTACATCATAAAAGCGAACACTAAGCTGTTATGGATGAAAGCATTACAACTCCTGTCTAAGAAACTAACAAATGAATGTAATAAACAAATATAGTGTGAAGTCAGAGTGGATAGTTAACAAATACCCACTGTAGAATTGTTTGGAAGAAATAGATTCATTCAGTGTTTGTTACCAAGTGTGACAACTTTGTTTAACATCAATGAGGCAAAATACCAGCAGCAAAGTAAATCCGCTAGAATTGATCAATTGCAGGTGATACATTCTGTGGCCTTTAAAGAGGGTAGAATGTTTTTGTGATGATTGAGAAAAATGCTTGCTGCAAAATTAAGCTCTGAATTGTTTTTAGGCAAGAAATATATTCAGTGGCTGCAATAGCATGTGATCATTGTTTGTGAAAATGAGACAAAATGCTTGTTTTGGAGTACATGTCTGGGAGTTGTTTGGAGGCGTTCAGTAGCGGTAACTGAATGTACAACACACATGCTATCTTCTTGTGACCAGGAAGGAAAAGTGAAAATGTTAAGTACTAACATGTCTCTAGCACTGAAATGTGCCTCTCTGGAGACAAGATATAGTAGTACAGGCTCAGGCATTGGAATCAGGAAGGGAAGGGGAGAGAGTGGAGGAGGAAAAAGTTCATTCCACTGTTTCAGGACAAGAGGAATAGTGAAATTGCAGATTGTATCACCTGATGATTTAGAAGAACTCTCACAAAGTCTAGATGGTCCCTGGTCTCCCCCTACTCCACCACTCTCATCAACTGAACAGTGTAAAATTAATAATGATAATGATAAGCAATAAAAAAGGTTTGCATGTGTTCTAATGACATTTTTTTTCACAACAGCTATTTTAACCATGGCGTTTTCATCGCAGCCGTTTTTGGTGAAACCCCATCTAACGCACTGTGACCACCTCATCCTGCTACCCACCACCCCCAAATCCTCTACCCAAACCCACAACGCATATGTAATAAAAAAATAAAAAAATAGGCAAACAGTGGCCTCTACTAAAAAAACACCACAGTTAAATTAGCTGCAGTCAAAATAGCTGTGAATAGAACACTGTAACCGTAAAAAAAGTAATAAACCAGGTTTTGAAAAAGGAGAACAATGCTGCAATGACAACAAGAAAAGTTACTTTTCCTCCATTGTATATGATATTTTAAAAACAGCCTGTCAGATGTAAATGGGAAAAATATCTGTGTATCTGTGTGTGGCAACCACACCATCAAGCCACCACTGCGAACATCATTGCCAGATGGGTATAGTCGTACACATCTTTCCCACTAAGAAATTCCAAAGTGTGGAGTTTCTTCATGCAGTATTGAGGGGGGAGGCCAAAATCTATTCCTGTCCTCCTTCCTCCAGACACATGAACAGGAAGAAGAGCAGCAGTAATAATGAGTGCATTCACCATTTTGCACCTCCCCAGTGTGCCCATGGGTGACACATACGCTGAAAGATGCCCACTTCACCAAGATTGCAACCTAAAAGCAACACATACCTTGCCCAGAGTGGATGAAGAGCTTCTGGGTGCTAGCAGAGACACTTCAATTGACAGTATTGACTAAAAGCGCTAAGAAGACATGCTACAATAGTCTCAATGCAGCAATACCGCCATGCAGAATCTACAAATCACAAGAGTTCCTATTTTAAGGCTTGCAGATGCTCACATGAATTAACCCTATGGAAAAGCCCAAGTATTTAGACCACCTAACAGTGCTATAACTCATTAGTTCATGCATTCTAAATGGCACAGTGGAAGCCATGACTGGCTTAGAAAAATGACAGTAAAGTACACTTGTCTCAGTGAAGTCCAGCAGCGTTGGGATCCATGCGAACAACAGTAATGAACCTCGCAAATCCATGCTTTCAACCAAGGTCATTTAACAGATAAAATTACTTCTCTGCACGATAGACCAGAGCAAGAAAGTTTTGCAAAGCCCAGACTTAATTTGCAACAAAAGTGTAACAAAGAACACCTGCATGTTGCATTTGAAAGCAAGCACACTCAAAACGCAGTGTTGATTCACACATAATTATGATGCAGAAAGAAAAACAGTTATCTTTACTTGGGGAGATACATTCAAGCTGAGAGGGAATTATGTCTCAGGGCTGCGGCATCAGCTAAACCGATGGGAAGACCTTCACAATGCAACATTTTAGAATTAGGTAATGGGGAAACAGCCATGCCAGCCCTCTGACCATGTAGGACCAATGAAAACAATTTCTATAAGGGAGCTATATGTGGCCAATCACTCAGCATCCAACCAGAGGTTGAGACATGTTCTGGGAACTGACCCAGGTTGTGATGTCAGCAGGCCACTGTGTCTTAGAAAAGAGCTTGTGGCCAGGATCTGAGTGAGATAGCATTTGGATTGATTTGTTTCCCTGCACAGATCCCTGTGTGTTTTCTGGCCAGAATAAAACCACAGTTTGAACTTGCTGTTTACTTGGAATCCTGCTGCATTCGCTTTGGCAAGAATGCACGTGTTGAGCCTTCAATGAGTTCTGGATCCAGGGACTCCCAGTAGCCCTACCCTACCTGGAGGTTCACTCCTACCCAACAGTATAACGAATAACACCATCTCACCGCCAGCACTTTGTGCAAGAAAAGCCAGAAGACCTCTATCAAAGGCCTCTCACCAGTCACCAATAAACATAACAGTCCAGTTGTACTGTCATCTTAGAAACCTTTCCTGCTCTGCCATTGCACTACCTATTGAGTTTGGTGGTGATTGAAGGCATCAATATGCGCTGCCAGTAACATTTGGCCTACTACTACTGTGTTCCTGAAATGCACTTCTTCCAGTTTATGACCTCAATAATGTAAAGTGAGACACTTTCCAACAGGCCAATCTTCACAGTACCACAACAATTTATCAGCCTCTCCCTTTTACTTAATTGAGAGATACTCAAGACGAGCAGGTGGAAAGCTATTAAATGGATTTTCTCATTTCAGGGGATTTTACAGCAGTATCACAATCATGTGCTATCCTGGGCTGTGATGTCAAGGATTCAGTGACATTTTGGTCTGTGAAATTGATTCTGGGTTAACTCCTTTTTCAACTCTGCAAACAGTGGGGGATCTTCCAGTGTCGAATATGGTTGAATTTATTTCCACAAAGCAAAAGACAGTAAAAGAGGCTTCTGCAAGGGATTTAGATTGTGACTCTCTTGCACAATTGAAGTGAATATCCTACAGCACGGACCACTTACATAGTATTTGGCGACAATCTGTCTGAGGTACATGACAGTCAATCCATTATGACTTATTTTCTCCTTTTCACATGCACAGGCATTTTCTGTAGTGTGCAGCTACCCCTGACTGATGATGATCTGGAAGCATAGATATACATGCCTGTATGCCAAATCAGCCAGCCCCCTTGACTGCCTAAACAGTGCCACATCCATAATGCTACCACCTCCATCACTAACAGGTTGTTGCAGTGCTAGGGACAACATGGCCCTGCTGATGGATTAGCAGTATGCACTTTGGTCACAGGGGCTTTGAAATATTAGAGGGCACAGGAGACCAGTGATAAGCAGTAATGCTAATTTATTATAATTATATTTATTTAATACCAAATATTGTACAGAATAAAGTCTGGAGACACAGGATAATTCCCCAAGATCGATCGACACAAGTAGCAAACCAATAATAAAATATAACAATGTAAAGCATTATTTCTCCAAGCGAGATTTGTTGTACCCCTCAAACCATGCTCTACCACCTCTCCCACATCAAATAAACACCTTTCAATCATCCAGATTCCTTTGACCGTCATTTCACTCAAACAGTCTGAGTTTGTGGAAGGAAAGGTGAACCAACAAGCAAAAGATATATCCATTGCAGTTCGATGGCTTTATAGGAATTCTATCAGGGAATACAAAACACTACTCACTAAGTCACTGCAGCAAGGTGTTACAGTAAGCCTCCAACAGAAGAGCTAGGAATACCCCTGGGCAACCCTAGATGCGGCTCAGAAACAATGTGTGTGGGGACAGCTGGCCCCTCGGGAATAGCAGTCCAAACATCAGTCCCATGCTTGCCGGACATTTTCCTTTGCACCCAAATCTTGAGGTTGTTTGTTTTCAACTGTGTGAAGTCCACCAAGAGATTCTTAGGGATTTTCTTTGCTGCTAATGACTCGTCAGTAACAAACGGTTTGGACAATTTGTTACACCCACTGAATGTACTACCTGTCTCTAGACATGGCTATGACATTTACTTCACAAGTAGTACTTTGTCTTGTCTGACACAAATAGTTGACACACTACGTTACAGCCAGTGAATGTACATAACTGCCTTTGAGGAATAACAAGAGTTTAACAGTTCAACTTGTATTTTCTCTCATCTATCCAAAGGTTGACAAACACAGAAACATTATTCAATGTACTCTCCTGCCTCCAAATAATTCTGAGTTTTTCTTTGACACTAATATGTTATCATGTCATGGAATGTGGTCAGACCCAGTTCCAGTCACTACATTTAATTGCTTGCCTGACTACGAAAATGATCTGGGATTATCTGCTCAGCGCCCTAGTCACTGACAACAAATGTTAAATTTGTGTATGTTGTGCAAGGTGGTCATGTGGGGTTATCTCCACCTCTAGTTGTCACAAAAAACATGACCCATCCTTTTTAAATATTAAACCTCTCCCTCTACTAAAGCCTATTTTAATGGTTCTATGTTCTGGCGATGTAATGGCGTTGTACCATTTTAATTGTCTACATCCCGGGTCTACATCTCCCTCGACTAAATCTTGCCTCAATTTTCTACATCTCACTCAACTAAATCCTTTTTAAATGTTCTTCCTTTCCTTCCAATGAAGCCTATTTTTTCACTACCTCTCCCTGAACTGTTCTTAAACACACCTGCATCTGCCCCTGCTTGCAAGAGAGATCACAAATTCAAACCGTGCATGCCCTATTCATACAATTTTAGGCAAACTCACTCCACTGTCTTTGCCGGAATTCCAATGTGGTTTGGAAAAGCTCTTTGTGCACAAATCAGGCAATATTCAGTTGATTCAAAATGTACACAAATGGTTTCACACAGGCTTAATCAAAACGTGTTTTGAGACACTTTGGAAATGCCAAAGACAAAGCTAATGGGAATGGGCTACGTGCACTAAAAGGGCTGACTTTAGGGCACAACAGCCATGGCACAGTGTTGTCTGCGAACATCCTCATCCAATGAGCAACTTCATGTGCACTAATCCTGCAATGTACTAAAATGCCAAAAGTAATGTTTGGAGCTTCCACACTTTAGACATTTATCTGCAACCAAGAGGCTACAATCCTATGCTCCTTACTGGCAGTGCACACCCCAAAATCCCTTACAAACTCTGTTCCTAAAGGGACAGAAGGCTGATTTTGCAAATTGAAAGTCAAGAAATCAATCAATCAAAATATTTACTTTGTATCTGGTTTCAGATAAAACTATCTAAATATACAATAAACTCTACTGTGAATTGTACAACAAAATGACTGGCATGAAAATGTCATTAAGAGAAACAGGATACAAAGGTTTATGACACAATCTACATGCAAGCTAAAATATTTGCAACCAGTCCCAGCAAACTGTAACATTGATTTGTTGTTTTGTTTTAAACTAAGAACATATGATAGACAGTGATACATACCCCACGTGAGCTCCCTTCTATTAAAGAAATATGTATGCTTCGGCAGCAGATTATAGACTCCTCTGCACGCATCTTGGTTTAATGTAAGCTCTTTGTTCTTCTATTAATGTAAAACACACATAACACATGCTGTGAAGTCGATCATCACATGCGTACAACACCTGGCACATATAGGAATCTTAGGCCAAGGTCCACTCGTATAAATCTAAAAAATATCCAAACAAAAATCAAGAAATAATTTCTGATCTACTTTAACTGATATTTCCTGGTGAAAACTTTTTTGCAGCATGCTCTAACTTGGCTCATGGTAAAGGGGCGAGCTTGGCTTGTTCAGTGGATGCATACAAGATCACTGGTCCTACTTCATCTTTTGTTTGTCTCCTTCCAGAGACATTTTAGATCTTGCTAGAGCTAACTTTATCTCTCGTCCTGAGTTCTTATGTAGGTATCTGAAGGGGCTCTGGTATGAAATGGCTGCTCCTTGATACATATCCAAGTTGCAACATAGTGAAGGCTATGTTAGAGTGTCTGCCATTTTGTAGAAGCCATAGCTAATTTGTAAATTGTGGGAGGGTTGCAGAATGCTGCCTGTAATAACCGTCTTTTTCTTCTTGCCTAGTTTATTGATTTGTTTTTCACCCATGTGCTGAATTTATGTTTATAGTCTTGTTACGTTTCAGAAGAGGAAGCAGGCTGATCCATGGTTCATGGGTAAACACTGACAAATGTGGTCTTTTCCAAGCAAAA
The DNA here is from genome assembly GCF_040938575.1 of Ambystoma mexicanum. Lineage (NCBI taxonomy): Eukaryota > Metazoa > Chordata > Amphibia > Caudata > Ambystomatidae > Ambystoma > Ambystoma mexicanum. Next base: position 395,338,247 of record NC_090936.1, read on the forward strand.
AAACAATCTAACAGTCCCCTGTCACCACTCAAGTTAGAGCATCTGTTAAAGTTAGAAAGGAAGGTGCAAAACAGAGGGAAGAAAGCAGTCTGCTTGAAATGAGCAAAGTGACGTTTGAGAACATCAAGGTGCGAAATCTGTTTTAGGGTCAACCATTTTGTAGAATGGAGTGCTTCTGTCTAAGTTGGGAGGAGAATCACAGAATGTTGCCCGAAAGAGCTCCTGTTAATCACATTGCCTAGTGCATTGATTCTTTTCCACCAATGTGCTGCTGTTATATTTCTTTTTACTTTTCTCTAAATGTACCAGGCCGCTTCATGATGCAGGATTCACCAATTGCAATACCAGCAACGTCATCTATGCTATATGGTGTCCATGTGGGAAGCTCTACATAGGGATGACTAAACGAAGGATAAAAGTCCTCATTTCAGAACATAGGAGCTGCATCAAGAACAAGGTCACCACGGCCCCAATGGTCAACCATTTCATGATGATGGACCACTGGGTCAATGATCTAAAATGGTCAGTATTACTTCATATCCAATGCCATAATGGTATAGCAACAACTAAGAGGTTACAAGCGAAAGAACAATAGCTTTTTTTATGTCAATCAGCTGAAACCGGACTTAATGAAGCTGTCGATTGGAATAGTATCAGCTAAAAGGAATGCAAGAACATGGGGGTCATTTAGAATGATGACCGGTGTGAAGTGTTTTTGTACACCTCCCTCTTATTCTTTATGCCCTCCCCTGACTTTTCTCTCTCTCTCCCTCTCTCTCTCTCTCTCTCTCTCTCTCTCTCTCTCTCTCTCTCCCCCCCTTCCTTCTTCTTTCCCCTCTCTTCACCCGTTAGCAGCAGAAAAGAACTGTCCTGTTAGGGTGCAAAACAAAAACATTTTGTTTTTAAAAACAATAGCGTTTTTGCCCACTATGTTTAGTGGTAGCTTTCATCAGGTTTTGAAATGTATATGGCACGACCAGCGCTAGAGGAAAGCACAAAGTGGTTTCTTCCGATGTTCAGCGCGGTATATGCGAGAGAATTGCCAGCGTGGCTAAGATGTATAACTATTTGGCATCCGAGTCTGTGATTACACAGGCTCGATGGTTTTACCTTAAGCAATATGGTTCATATTTGTCTGGCAAGATATCCTTGGCTACCAAATTAGGGTGATTCACGACAGCTGCTTAGCTCTATCAACTTATTTAAGGGTATTACAGAGACGTACGTTCGTAATCAGGTGACCTACGTTACACGTACTGGATGACGGCGGGAGAGAAGTTTGATTCGGCACCGTTTGGAAGTAAGTGCCTCGGTGTGGAAACGTTGTAAAGGGAGAGTTTGTTTGTTCCCGTATGAGGCTTTGCCGTGACAGTGACAATTAGAATGTTTTTAAGACCGGAGGGCTATAGTAATTTGGAGAAAGAGGTTCAACCGTCGAGCTGTCCTGAACTGGCTGCCCTAATTGAGTTTCGTTGTGTTTTCAGCGTCTCAACGGCTGGATTCCGCTGCGATAAGAGGTATGCTGGTGCAGCGTTTACCGGCGTCTGGGACTTAAAAGGGCGGCGCAATTCCAATGAAGGCGCGCAACCCAGTTTCACTTTCGGGTACAGATATTGAAGATCCCTAGAAGTGAGTAGTTTTGACAATGAAGTGTTTATGCCATTGTTAGGGGTACCTTTCTTGGATAACTTGGCGTCCACTTACTCCTGAAGTTCTGTATTGTAAATGAATGCCTGTGTGACTTGGTATTACAAAGTGTAGATGGGCAGTGCTGATCTGTTTTGACAAATCCCCATGGAAATGATGCTTTTTGTTCCCTCCATCTTGGACATATTGTGGTGACATCTACCCGCATAAAACTGTAATAAGATAAAATACTCCGGATGATTATGAGATTTGGTTAATAGATAAGCATGAAGCATTATAAGGGTACTTGACATTGGCTAAATGAGTGAGGACCCGGTTGCGTGTTACACCTATGTAAATCAAATCGCTTTTGCAGAGTTGTGACCGAGTGGCAACCAACTGCGGGTGGCAGTTACTACTGCAGAGGGCTGTTTTACTGTGAAGACGTGCCTACCACGCTGTGGACAGCATTATTTATTAAAGCTACCACGGTAAGCACACCACAAGAAACTTGTAGATCCATTGTCGGTAGTTGTGAAAATGATTAACAGCAAAACATATGCTGTTCCTTATAGGGTCACGGATGAACATTATTAACACGAAGAGTGAAAGAAAAAGAAAACCTGCATGTCAAATTTGTTTTCCCCTGAAGAAGTTCTAGTATTGATTCTGATGAATGTTGTAGAATGAAACATGTTGGGCAAGGCTGTTGTCATATGATAAGGCAACATTTATGAATCAATTATTGAGTTAATCAGAACCTTGAGGAGCAAGGATTCGCCTAATCAGGACATTAGGGGTCGGGAGAGAGCAACTCGGAGCTTTGAGAGCTTTCTCTAGTGTTGTATTCAACGTTTGTATGGATCTTAATGAATGGTGTAGAGTATGAGTCAGTAAGCAAGCATATGGTATGCAGTTTGAAAGGAGATATTTTTTGTACTTTGTGTGTTTTATCAAATTGTAATATGAATTGTAGGCAGCTTTCAGTCTGCAGTGAGTTTTTTTATTGATGATGATTTAATATATTTAAAAAAAATACATTGTCTTAATAAAATAATGTTTGTATTGTACAAGTAAATGTTTCCAATGGTCAAGTGCTATTTTGCAATGTGTGTGGGTATTTGAATCCAATGGTGTTTGTCATCCCCTTTATAAGGTTCAGCATAAAAGCAAGAAGGTTCCCAAGTCAGGTAGCTTTCGCTAGTGGTGTTTGGGGGGATGAATTTCAAGGCCGTTAAATAATTCCCCTTGATCTTTCGATTGTACATGTGTGTGCAGGACTAAACACTAACACATTTTTTTAACGAAAAATATTATGCACAATTCCCCTCTTTTCACCTCAACTCATAAAATCGGAAAGCCTTAAAAGGGGCCCTGTGAAAAAAAGAGTAGACGCATGTAATCTCCCTGAAAATGAATGATTGGTTAAAGGATTAACAATTTTGTTGAGGCCAGGACTACTGTTTAGAGTCTAGACCGTGAGAGTCTCGCATATACATGCAGACTAACGGCACTAGCATATGGCAACCCCAAACCTTTTACCTCCTACAAAGAAGAGACTTGGGAATTATTCGTCCATATTCGTCCATGGTAATGACGTTGGCCTGATTTTCATCCTACTAAATTTTGGGTGACCACCAGGAATGTGTTGAACGTTTTAACTACACAATTACTCACATGTCTCTTTTAATTGCTGACCTTACCATTGGCTCTTTTTTTCATTTTCATTCTTTTCTCGCTTCTTCTCTCTTGAACATGCAACTTTGTATATAAGTGTAAGAAAGTCTTACTGGCCATAATTATATATATATATAAAAGACCAAAATTGTTTGTCGCTTGGTGAAACATTGGTATATTGGAGGTGAAGGCATATGGTAGGCGAAGGCGAGACATATGCAACGAAAATGGGCCTGAGAGGGAAAGATGAAGTCAGGTAGCAGTCCAGAAGTTTCCAAATTGTTGCAATATAGAGAGGCGTGACAAACATTTCTGGTACTCTCTTACGAATAGTGCTAAAGTGTCATTTTCTGAGTCGATGTGTGAATGAGCCATCCTTGCTGCTAAAAATCATTCTGTCAATGAAATGAATAATCAGATTCAGGATTTGCTTCCATGCACAGTTACTGAGTACAACTCAATTGATACGGTGGGGGATACCGATGAAGCAGTAGACTCTCCAACAGAATTCCTCTACTCACTCAACCTTGCTGGAATGCCACCATATCACCTTTGTCGCAAAGTTGAGTCACCCATCATGCTGCTTCGCAATCATGACCCACATAGGCTGTGTAATGGCACAAGGCAGTGCATCAAAGAATTGCAGCTCAATGTAATTGAAGCAACAGTGTTGACCGGGAAGGGAAAAAGAGAAGATGTATTCATCCTCCACATTCCACTCATTCTGACAGCCGAGGCGTAGCCAGGATTGTCTAAGAAGTGGGGCCTGAAGCTAATGTAGTTGGGCCCACCTCAGTGACAATATCGTCTGTAAATGCCCACACAGCTCTGCTGAGTGGACATTTACAGATTGTGGGTGGGCCTTGCCTGCTCAGGCCCTACCCTATCTACGCCTCTGTCTGACAGACATGCTGTTCAGTTTCAAGCACCTACCTTTCCCAGTCAGGCTGGCATTCGGTATCATGAGCATCAAGGCACAGGGCCAGTCAATCAAGTGCCCTAGTACCAATTAGGAATCTCCATGTTTCTCCCACGGGCAGTTATATGTTGCGTGTTCTAGAGTGGGTTCCCTGAATCAGTTGAATATCTTTCAAGCAAGCCTTATAATTAACATATACTTTGGTAATATTAAACTTTAGGTCCATAGTTGTTAGCACCGTCGGCATCATGTCACCATCATGCTGATCAGGAACCTCCATGTTGTTCTGATGTACAGTTATACGTTTCAGAATGAGTTTTTAAGAAGAAAAATGTATTGTGTTGTATAGTCTTTATAAGAAAAACATTTGAAATATTAAATAATTGAAACATATAGTAAATTGTGTAGAAAAAGGAGGGGGTGAGGTGTGTACCCTAGCTCCCAGTTTTGTATACCTGATGCAAATACTAACAGGGTTGATTTTAGTAAATTGTTCTTGTCGCTTCCTTATGGAGCCTTTCCAAAAAGTGTAAAGCTACCTTAAGGGATTTCTAACAAATAGTACCTATGAGGAAATTAAATCCCGACTAATGCCGGGTATAACAGCTAGTACTTAGTAAAAACAAATTTAAAAAAACAACTGTTTAAGTTTCCTGTAAATGCTCCTTCTGTCTACCATTCATAGGGCAAATGATAATTCTCCCTATATGCTTCACTTAGATTTATTTTGCTTATTTTTCTTTTTCTTTGGGGAGCAGGCTGATCCTTGATGCATGGATTAAAACTCACACATTTGTTTGCCATGAAAAAGATGCAATGGTCCCCTCGCTCCCACCCACACTAGAACATTGTCTCACTGAAAATGAGCACAAGGAATGATGAGTGCATTTTGATGAAAGTTTTATTATAAAATTGGGCACTTTTTAGAAGCCGTGGTAAGTGTGTAAAATGGTGATGGGTTGTTACCTTAAAGGGCTCCATTTCTCTTCCATACTTGGTGCATTGATATTTTTCCACTGATTTGCTACATTCATATGTTTCTTCTTATTTGTTTGCAAATAAGGCAAGCTGCTCTAAGATGCCTGGCAAAATACTGAGAAATATTTCTGGGACAAGCAAATAAAGCAATTGTCCCTTCTCTTCACCCCAAACTGGAACTTCTTCTAAAGATATGGGGGAATCATTAAATCTTCCTGGAAAAGAGCAACATATTTGAAATGTACCTTGTGGTTTTAGGATCACATACTATGTCAAAACCAAGGGTATACTATAAGTCGGGTGGAACACTGTAGAATGTTTCCTGTAAGAGCTTCTTATGTACATGGCTCATCACGAGTTGAGTAGTAATCCTTTAATCTGGTGGAAACGGTATTAGCGCCGCCAATACTGCTCCGCCGGATCACAATTCCAAATCCTGGTGGCGATATTACTGCTGACGGTAATACAGCCGGCTGTAATACCGCCAGCTGTAACAGCGACTGCAAACAACCGTGCTATTACAAAGCCATCACAAGTACAGCATTGGCGCTCTTAGCGCCGGAAACCCCGTGGTAATACCGCCAGAAATACCCCCGGCTCAATGCTGGAGGTAAAAGAACACATGAGACAGCAATAAGGGCCCAGGTGAAAACAATGCACACAATAGTCCTACAAAAGACACACCAATGCAAAAAACACCCTCCCCAACACCATTGCACTGTTAGGAGCAGGAGGAGACAGCAACAAGAGTCCAGGTGAAAACAATGCACACAAGAGGCCTACAAAAGATGCACACATGCACAAAACACCCTCCCCAACACCATTGCACCATTAGGAGCAGGAGGAGCCAGCAACAAAAGCCCAGGTGAAAACAATGCACAAAAGAGGCCTACAAAAGACCCACCCATGCACAAAACACCCTCCCCAACACCGTTGCACCAGCCTTGATGTGGACATGTACTTGCTGTGCCTGGAGCTACAGAGGCCTGCCAACCAGCACAGGGTCCTGGGAGCACAGGGGGTGGTGGGGATGAGGAGAAGGAGGAGGAGGCCAGCACCAGCAAGGCGTCCAGCCATCCCAAGGGTCAGGCCAACACCCAGGGCCCTGACTGATGGGCAGTTTGTGACCGAGTTCAGGCTGGATAGGGCAACCATCACCCAGTTGCTGGACACAATCCAGGCTGACATAGGCATCCATATAGCCATCAGCACCGCTGTGCCCCCACTTGTGAAGGTTTTGTCTGTCTTACAGTGCCTCTGTACTGGCAGCTTCAAACACACGGTTGCCATGATACATGGTATGGCCAAGTCCACTTTCAGTGCCGTTCTGGGAGAGGTGCTGGATGCACTGCTGCTCCATGTCAATGAGCACATTGTAATGCCAGTGCACAGGCACAGGTCACCCGCTCAAGGCACAGTTCCATGCCATTGCCCAAGACCCAAACGTCATTGCTGCCCTAGACTGCACACATGTTGCACCAGTATCACCCCGGGAACATGAGGCAGCCTACAGGAACCATAAGAGTTACCATTCCCTGAACGTGCAGATGACCTGCAGCCCTGATGTAACTTTCAGCCACTGCTGCACCCACTACCCAGGATCCAACCACAAATTCATGGTACTGCACAACACTACCCTGCCAGCCTACAAGGAAAGACACTGAGGCCAAAACACACAGATGTTGAGTGAGTACAGTTCCTGAATGAAATGCATGCCAATATGCACCTGAAAGTGGGTGTGCGGGGGGCAGACACACAGGAATACTTGTATGCCACCAGGAGACACAGCCAGCACTAGCACTGCACCTTTTCCATGAATGTGCGTCTCATGGCAACACTTGCCCATGTTCCACACAGCATAACACTGAATGCCACACACCTGTGAAAGCACAGTCACATATGGAAACACAACTACCACAATGCATCTTGTGTGTGTTGCAGTGCTGCTCCTCATCCTGACACACAAGAGATATCCCACACTGGCCAACACAACAGTAATGGCAATTGAGTCCTAATGTAGGCACATCCACAAGACCATTGTAGACGAGTAGTTGGACTCACAACCATGACCATCCCTGAGATAGTGACCCCTGAATGGCCATTCACATGTCTGCTCAGATGTATGTAATTGATGCACGTCGGGAATGCAATACCAGCCATAGCCATTGGCACCACACATCACCTAACAACTTATCAAGTGAACAGGCAGATATAAGGGTAGCCACATCTAGAAGTAATGGAGAGAACACTGTGCCGATCAAACACAGGGTTGGCGCATGCAGTAAGTAGGCCATAAATGAAATGCTGCCCTTTGCACAGCACACACCATAATGAAACTAGCAATCTCAAATTGACCATACCTGTTCTGCATGAGTGTGACAGACATAACCATTGACATATCAATTGATACACTGCTGCATGTATACCTCAGCCCATGTATGTCCCGGAAGGTGATGCAGGTATGGCAACATCACACTGAGGTAGCATGTACCTTTTGCACACATACATTATTTTGGTGCTTATGTCAATGATGACTGAGCCTTCTACATCCACTGACCCTACCTAGGTCTACTACTGTACGCGTTTTCTCCCCTGCAGGTGATTCTGGATACCCGCAGTACACATGGCTCATGACCCCTGTGCGTAATCCACAGACTCTAGCTGATCTAGCATATAACATTGCACATGAGCGTACACGCACCTGTGTAGAAATGTCATTTTGATTGCTGAAGGCTAGATTTCGCTGCCTAGACCATACGGGAGGGGAATTGATGTATGCACCAGAGAAAGTAGGCAAATTTGTACTCACCTGTGCCATGCTGCATAACATCTGCTGTCGCAGGCATGTGCCACTGCCCCCCCGATACTGATGGCCAACCACCCGGGGATGGGAGTGACGATGAGCATGTAACCACAGCCGGGGCAGTTGCACACAGGGATGGGGTGAGGGAGGGGAGGTTGGCCAGACAAGCATTGATGAACAAATATTTTTGATGTGGTGGATGGGGACAAATATTACTTCTAAAATAAACAGCACTTTAACACAATCATGAAAGTATATGCTTCGTTTGCATAATGAACATGATTTATTGTTTGTGCAACAATCCCCCATCACTGCTTAGAACACCTCAGCACACCTCCCCCTTGGAACACCTCAGCACATCTCCCCCGTAGAACACCCCAACACACCTCCCCCCTTAGAACACCCCAGCACCCCCCTTAGAACACCCCAGCACACCTGCCCCCTTAGAACACCCTAGCGCACAAACCTCCTCCCCCTTACAACACCCTAGTACCCCCCTTACAACACCCTAGCATCCCCCCTTAGAACACCCCAGCACACCTCCCCCTTAGAACACCCCAGCACACACACACCATCCACCTTACAATACCCTAGCACCCCCTTACAATTCCCTAGCACCCCCCCTAGAACACCCCAGCACACCTCTCCCCTTAGAACAACCCAGCACACACACACCATCCCCCCTTACAAAACTCTAGCACCCCCCACAATACCCTAGCACCCCCTAAGAACACCCTAGCACACACCCCTTAGAACACCCCAGCACACCTCCCCCCTTAGAACACACCTGAACATCCACACTTAGAACACCCCAGCACACCTCCTCCTTAGAACACCCCAGCACATCTCCCCCTTAGAACACCCCAACACATCTCCCCCTTAGAACACTCCAGCGCACCTCCCCCTTTGAACAGCCCAGCACCCCCCTTAGAACACCCCAGCATGCCTCCCCCTTAAAACACCCCAGCACACACACCCCCTCCCCCATACAACACCCTAGCACCCTCCCTTACAGCACCCTAGCACCCCCCTTAGAACACCCGAGAACCCCCCTTAGAACACCCCAGCACACCTCCCCTTAGAACACCCCAGCACACACATCCCCTCCCCTCTTACAACACCCTAGCACCCTCCTGACAACACCCTAGCCCCCCCTTTGAACACCCCATCACACCCCCCTTAGAACACCCCAGCACACACACCCCCTGCCCCCTTCAACACACTAGCACCCCCTTACAACACCCTGGCACACACACCCGTAGAACACCCCAGCAAACACACACCTCCCCCTTAGAACACTCCAGCACACCTCCCCCTTAGAACACCCCAGCACACACACACCCTCCCCCTTACAACACCCTAGCACCCTCCCTTACAGCACCCTAGCAACCCCCTTAGAACACCCCCCTTAGAACACCCCAGCACACCTCCCCCTTTGAACAGCCCAGCACCCCCCTTAGAACACCCCAGCATGCCTCCCCCTTAGAACACCCCAGCACACACACCCCCTCCCCCTTACAACACCCTAGCACCCCCCCTTTGAACACCCTAGCACCCCCCTTTGAACACCCCAGCACCCCCCTTAGAACACCCCAGCACACCTCCCCCTTAGAACACCCCAGCACACACACACCATCCACCTTACAATACCCTAGCACCCCCTTACAATTCCCTAGCACCCCCCCTAGAACACCCCAGCACACCTCTCCCCTTAGAACAACCCAGCACACACACACCATCCCCCCTTAAAAAACTCTAGCACCCCCCACAACACCCTAGCACCCCCTAAGAACACCCTAGCACACACCCCTTAGAACACCCCAGCACACCTCCCCCCTTAGAACACACCTGAACATCCACACTTAGAACACCCCAGCACACCTCCTCCTTAGAACACCCCAGCACATCTCCCCCTTAGAACACCCCAACACATCTCCCCCTTAGAACACTCCAGCGCACCTCCCCCTTTGAACAGCCCAGCACCCCCCTTAGAACACCCCAGCATGCCTCCCCCTTAAAACACCCCAGCACACACACCCCCTCCCCCATACAACACCCTAGCACCCTCCCTTACAGCACCCTAGCACCCCCCTTAGAACACCCGAGAACCCCCCTTAGAACACCCCAGCACACCTCCCCTTAGAACACCCCAGCACACACATCCCCTCCCCTCTTACAACACCCTAGCACCCTCCTGACAACACCCTAGCCCCCCCTTTGAACACCCCATCACACCCCCCTTAGAACACCCCAGCACACACACCCCCTGCCCCCTTCAACACACTAGCACCCCCTTACAACACCCTGGCACACACACCCGTAGAACACCCCAGCAAACACACACCTCCCCCTTAGAACACTCCAGCACACCTCCCCCTTAGAACACCCCAGCACACACACACCCTCCCCCTTACAACACCCTAGCACCCTCCCTTACAGCACCCTAGCAACCCCCTTAGAACACCCCCCTTAGAACACCCCAGCACACCTCCCCCTTTGAACAGCCCAGCACCCCCCTTAGAACACCCCAGCATGCCTCCCCCTTAGAACACCCCAGCACACACACCCCCTCCCCCTTACAACACCCTAGCACCCCCCCTTTGAACACCCTAGCACCCCCCTTTGAACACCCCAGCACCCCCCTTAGAACACCCCAGCACACCTCCCCCTTAGAACACCCCAGCACACACACACCATCCACCTTACAATACCCTAGCACCCCCTTACAATTCCCTAGCACCCCCCCTAGAACACCCCAGCACACCTCTCCCCTTAGAACAACCCAGCACACACACACCATCCCCCCTTAAAAAACTCTAGCACCCCCCACAACACCCTAGCACCCCCTAAGAACACCCTAGCACACACCCCTTAGAACACCCCAGCACACCTCCCCCCTTAGAACACACCTGAACATCCACACTTAGAACACCCCAGCACACCTCCTCCTTAGAACACCCCAGCACATCTCCCCCTTAGAACACCCCAACACATCTCCCCCTTAGAACACTCCAGCGCACCTCCCCCTTTGAACAGCCCAGCACCCCCCTTAGAACACCCCAGCATGCCTCCCCCTTAAAACACCCCAGCACACACACACCCTCCCCCATACAACACCCTAGCACCCTCCCTTACAGCACCCTAGCACCCCCCTTAGAACACCCGAGAACCCCCCTTAGAACACCCCAGCACACCTCCCCTTAGAACACCCCAGCACACACATCCCCTCCCCTCTTACAACACCCTAGCACCCTCCTGACAACACCCTAGCCCCCCCTTTGAACACCCCATCACACCCCCCTTAGAACACCCCAGCACACACACCCCCTGCCCCCTTCAACACACTAGCACCCCCTTACAACACCCTGGCACACACACCCGTAGAACACCCCAGCAAACACACACCTCCCCCTTAGAACACTCCAGCACACCTCCCCCTTAGAACACCCCAGCACACACACACCCTCCCCCTTACAACACCCTAGCACCCTCCCTTACAGCACCCTAGCAACCCCCTTAGAACACCCCCCTTAGAACACCCCAGCACACCTCCCCCTTTGAACAGCCCAGCACCCCCCTTAGAACACCCCAGCATGCCTCCCCCTTAGAACACCCCAGCACACACACCCCCTCCCCCTTACAACACCCTAGCACCCCCCCTTTGAACACCCTAGCACCCCCCTTTGAACACCCCAGCACCCCCGTTAGAACACCCCAGCACACCCCCTCTTAGAACACCCCAGCACACACCCCCTTCCCCTTCAACACACTAGCACCCTACCTTACAACACCCTAGCACATCCCCCTTAGACCACTCCAGTACACACACACCCTCCCCCCTTAGAACACCCTGGCATACCCCCCTCCCAACACCACAAAACAGTGCATGTGTGTTCATGTGCATGAGCCTCAGCCCAACAGTGCAATGTCCTCCTTTGATGGACGATGACGCTTTCCACGTCCCGCTCCCTCTGGTGAGTGACGTTGGGAATGCTGCAAGGAATGGCGCCTGGGTGATCCCTGCAGGGATCCCTCTGTGGGTGTCATGGAGGTCGAGGGCAATGAACCCGCCAACTGCAGCTGCTGGCGGAAGAGATTGATTGACTCCTGCATATGCTCTGCATGGGCAGATAGAATCTCGCAGAGCTTACGTACTCTGGGCAAATCCAGTGAGGGCCGCAGTACACCCCTCCACCACTCTCCGTGTACAGGCATTGTCCTGCACCATGGTCTTCGCTGCCCCCCTGACAGCACGGATAATTGCCTTTATGTGGTGGCTATGCTCAACCGTCATGGCCTCCATTTTCCTCTGGCACTCTTCGATAACATCCAGCCGTCCCATCACTGCAGCTCCCATGACCATGGGCCTGTCTGGTGTTATGTCCATTGGCATGCATGGTCTATGCAGGGTAGTAGGGGTGCTCTTGGTGGACATGGCGGACGGGCTGGTGGGGCTGCAGCGGGGTGAGGGGCTACCTTCAGGTGTCCCATATGAGGGTGTGTCAACATCTGCCAATGGTGTGTGAGCACATTGTCGATGTGTAGGTACAGGGGGGCGTCTATGTTGACAGCCACTTCCTCTGGGGTACGTCAGGGTGTGGGCATGTCCTGATTGACACTTTGGCAAGGTGAGAAGATCGGAGCACCATGATCTTCATCTGTTGATGTGTTGGACATCGGTGTCACTGCCAATGGTCGCAACCTCCACATCTTGCAATCCCCTGGTGGTTTCGGGCGTGGGTGGAGGTGAAACCCTGGTGGACCGTGGAAGTTGAGCAGGTCTGACTGGGCTGTGGTGGGGTGAGCTGGGGTGCGATCTGCGCTGGGGTTTCTCAGGCCGCTCCTTTCTCAGGGTGGTGGTGCTGGTCGATGCACGACTTGGCGCTCGTGTGGATGGGCCTGCAACTTCACTGGCAATGTTGGCTTGTGATAATTGCTGCGTGCATGTAGGGTGAAAAGGGTCTGGTATCAGCAGATAGAAAGTTAAATTGGTGTCATGCATGTCATTCCTTACAGGGCGGCGGGGGACATTTGTCATCATGCCTTATCTGTACATGTTCATCTTTCATACGTTGGGATTGCTTGATTGGATTGCACTTGTTCCCCTACAGGGAGGGACAATGCTTAGACATGTTGGTGTAGCAACTTCAGATGTCTGATGCGAATGATCCCATGGCCGTGTACGTGAGGGGTGGTCTTCACATGCACACAAACATTACGTTGCTGTGGCCTGGCCATGGATATATGTCTCTTGGGGCTTACATGGACACATTGGCGGAGCTTCTGCCTACTCTGGATACCTGGGGGTGCTTCGGTACAGTGGTCAGAGGAACCAATCACATGTGGCTGTATTGCATCACATTCATTGCAAGCAGTGACAATCCCGGAGGGCCGATCCACACAAAATGATGCTTTTATGAAAGGGGGGGTGGCATCTTACCTGCACCCTCCTGGCTGCCAGTGCCTGCCTTCGCCCCTCCAACTCCCTCAATTGTCCCCATGTCTATGAGGGTGGTCATCTGCTCCTCCCACGGTGTGAGCTCCGGTGGTGGTGGTGCTGGCCCACCTCCAGTCCCCATGCTCTCACTCCTGTGCTGTGCATCAGGAGCCCAAAGGCGCAAGTTGTTGCCACGCTTTCAACAGTCCTCACCATCCCTGGGCACACGGCCCACCGGAGTCACCTTCTAGCTGATTGCTCACCAGATCTGTATGCGTTGCTGTGCACTGGTCTTGCACTGCAGTGGCCCGTACAGCTCATCTTGGTGGGCCATTACTTCCTCCACAAGTACTGTCAGTTCTTGGTCAGAGAACTTGGGTTTCCTGTCCAAGGCAGACTTGCCCCTGGGACATTTTGTAATGTTAGCAGTGGTGGATGGCTTGCAGGGGCTGTGATTTTTGGCTGATGGTGATTTCCAAAATGGCCACTGCTTTATTTCCTGTTCCTGTGGTGACGCATTTCCTGCAGCGCTATTAGCGCGGTGGCCCGACGATAGTGCAATGTGTGCTGGATTTTAGGGTTCCTGGATAGTATTTCTGCCAGGGCGCTATTTGCGTTAAGGGCACGACCGTGTGTGCATGCTTCTTTGTTTGTTATTTATTTATAGTTCGCACCACACCCTGGGGTATCTGGGTGCATTACAAGGATATGCAATTACTTGGTTACATGGTACGTACATGTATGCAGACAGTATATACAAAGGAAGGCATAAATGACATACAGGCAATTAATTAGTCAGAAGCAGAAGAAAATATAAATATATACAATAGTATTTACAGGGTGCAATAATTTCATATTTATGGGAAGTTCAAGACAGGTGTAAGTGTTCCACGGGGGAGCAAGTGAGGCTAGTCGGGTTCATCATTGGTGATAATCCACTTTTTCATATCATTCTTACATTTATAGAAGGGTTGGTCAGCTCTAAGGGATGAGGGTAGAGTATTCCACAATTGTGCAGCCAGGACTAGAAAGCTGCTACCGCCTGCTTTTTTGAGTTTGTATCTGGGTACTTGAAGGCATCCTGTGTCGGAGGACCTCGTTAGTCGGGCATGATGTCTTTTGGAGAATTTATCCATGAGGTATTGCGGGGCTGAATTGTTGAGACATTTATGCGTTAGGGATTCTATTTTTAGTTGGATACGTTCTTTGATTGATAGCCAGTTATTCTCCCGTCTTATCGAGGAGATGTGTTGTCTGTGAGGAATGCTACGGGCTGTTCGTAGGGTATTATTTTGTAAGATCTGCAGTTGTTTCTTGATGACTTGTTTGTTGGCACCTAAGTAAAGTGTGTTGCAGTAGTCGATTTTTGAGAGCACGAGGGCTATGGATAGGGTGATGCAGCTTTTTGTGGAGAGGAAAGGTCTACAGGAACGGATCAACTTACAGGTGTAAGCTGTTGCTGAGGCAGTTGCACTGACCTGTTTGTACATGTTTAGAGAGGAATCTAGGTAAAAACCTAGCGTTTTTACTTCTCTGATGACCTTGATATCATGTCCATCAATGGTAAAGGATTGGTATGGTTCACCTAGTTTGGTTATGTTAATGGGGGTAGCTAGAAGGGGTAGTTCAGTTTTTTCATCATTCAGGCAAACACCATGTGTGGTCATCCATGCCTGAATGATGAGGTAGATTCTATTATAGTCGTATGTCTGAGGTATGAGTATCTGGGTATCATCTGCGTTATTAGTGTAGGTGGTACCCAGATAGTCCAGATCGTCAAACAGAGGTTTTGTAAATGCATTGTACATGGTTTGTGAGACACACAAGCCCTGTGGGACTCCGCATGATATGGGGATAGGGTCTGCTGCTGCTGATGTGGAGAGGACTCTCATGGACCTGTTCTTTAAGAAGGAGTTGATGCAGGCTGCGGCTTCTGGTGAAAAGTTAGCTGCTGTGGAAAGATATTTGCACAGAATGTTATGGTAGACCAAATCAAAGGCAGCTGATAGGCCCAACAGAAGCAGGAGGACTGAGCTACCTTTGTCTTTTAGACTGTAAATCTGGATTTTTAGGTCAATCAAGGCTGTTTCAGTGCCGTATTGAGGCCTGAAGCCTGATTGACGGAGACCAAGTAACTTATTTTTCTCAAGATAGTTTGTATTTGGTTATATGCAGCTTTATCTATAATCTTTAGCAAGAATGGGACAGTGCTGATTGGTCTAAAGTTAGTGAGTATGCTAGGGTCCAAGGAAGGTTTTTTCAGGAGAGGGAGTACCCATACATTTTTTAAGTAAGTTGGTATGGAACAAGTTTGGAAGTAGGCATTGATTGGAGAGGTAATAAAAGGGACGAGTGTGCTTGCTGCGTCCTTGATAACCGATGCTGGGCATACGTCCCCTTGGCAGTTAGATGGTTTGAGGGGGGCTCTAAACTCTATTACTTCTTGGGTAGAGACTGTGGTGAATTTGAAGCATTGGTGCAGGCTAGAAAGGTTGGGGTTAGGTTTCCGGATGTTGTCTTGCGGTAGTAAGTGTAGTTTTTTGTCCATGATTTTCTTTTGGAGAATTGTAATTTTATTGGCTAAGGCATCTTGAATTTTAGTACACCATATTTGGTCTTTAATGCAATAATCCGAGGGGGGGGAGCATGTGTCTCACGTTCTCTGAGAATGTTAAACAATTCTCTGGTACTAGAGGAGGCTTTGTTGATTTGTTTGTTAAACGAGTTACGTTTGACTGAGAGTATTTCTTCTTTGTAATTGGCTGTGATCTTTAATAGGGTGCTTTTATTGATTGCGGAAGGATCATTTTTCCAGGTGGTTTTGCATTTCTATTTTTTCTAATTTCTCAGCTCATGATCTGGCATTTTTTTATGCCATACATCGCAGCGTAGTGGCGGATATTACGCTGGGATACCGCCAAACTTGTGATGAGCCTGTATGTATTGATATATTTTCCAGCTATGTCCTGAACTATTTATTCTTCTTATACATTTTGGACAGGATACAGGTTCTTCCGTGTTGCATGCCTAAACAAAGACAAATATTTTATGGTTCAAATATGGATGCACTAGTAGTGTTAGTCTCCATACACTTTCTTAATGTGGCATGAAAGCTTTTACTTGGCATTAAGGGAAAAGAAAATATAAGTGATTTTACTTGGATAGACAGACCTACATTAGCAGTTCCACTCTGCATTTAGTCTCTTAATGTGGCATGACATTTATTTACTTGGCACCAAGGGTAAATTTGGATTGTACGTTCATGTTTTATATACTGCTATATGTTGTGTGCAGAGGCTTCATGAAAATGTGTTGCAAAATGATCCTGTGTGCTGTTTGTGACTTTCATCTATTGGGATTTTTCATGTGCTACCTTATAAAAGTGATTGCAAAATGTGAGGCTTTTTACTCATTTTTTTACAGAAAGTACTGTAAAATGCACCATTTCAACCCAATATTCTAAACAGTTGCTGAGGGGAACCCCATCCTACCCTGATCCCTCTTTGTTTGGTTCAGGCTCCCCCGCTTTGTCCGTTCGCTCCTGCATATTATGCACACATATTTACATCCCTCCAGTTCAGAAATTCGCCAGCTGCCACTATATTGCACACCACTAGCAAAGTGAAGGCCCACGGATCCAAGAAAATTGGAGACATCAGAAACTGGTCAAATTGTCATTTATAGAGATGCTAAACACCATTACCTTAATAGACATTGTTAGTCTAGAAAATACCCTACCATAGCATAGACGGTATATTATGTTGGCCGAAAACCAACCGCATCATATGCCCAGCACCGCCAGAACAGAATCGTCAGCATAACCATAGAGCATCTCTTTTGTACCAACAGAAGTCGCCATTTTGCTTTCTCTTGCTTTTCTGTTCAAACGCTTTGGAAAAATGAATTCTATTTAATTCTGCCCCTGCACAGAGCGAGGCCAGAGCAAGGCCACAAGTTACATGTTGAGAGACTAGCCTAGTAGAAATACGTTGCTTTCCTCCCTCACGAGTCCTTGAAGGCGAGCAGAGAGGCATTTAATCACCAAGCAGGTGCCAGCTGGTCTCGCTGAAACTGCAGAAACTGTACAAATAGACAGCTAAAGACATGAATTCTACTCTCTTTCACAGCCCCCCCTTACTGGACCCCTTTAGATCAAGCTGACCCCTAGCACATGAATAGAAACTAGAAGATAGCATGCTTTGGAATGTGTCTCTCCTACAAACACAGTTCGCTCACAGAACAAGAGCATTATGTTCTCTGTAACAAAGAATAGTGTCTGCGCTTTCGCACATTGCAAACTGTTGTTGAATAAATGTCTTAGAAGATGTCATACTCGTTATAATTGTCAATCACCAAACCCTTACATAAGAAGAAGATACATCATGGGCGGTTTTGATGTGTCACCGTCTGATAATATGATGATCTTTTTGTATATATGCGACTGTTGTAGAATACTTGCTCTCTTGTGTCTCACAAGGTCTGGGTGACACACGTTGTGAGACGTGAGATCCAGTCAGCCGACTGAGACTATTTGCTTTACAATAAACCCTAGATTTTGGGAATTGAACCTCGTGTCTGGCGTATCAGTTCATGTATGGTGATTGTGCCTTGTTTCCATGCGCAAGGGTCTTCAGGGCCCATCAACATTGGGGTTGGTGGGGAGGGGTAAAGAATTAGCTTCAGCTCTTTTTAAAAAAAAAAACACTCCCTCACGCCCGTCTTGTGTAAACCCACAAAATAGTATAATTTTCAGCAATCGAAGTGTGAAACATGGCTGTGGAGTCGCTGGTAAATCATGTTTCACAAATGTAAGGAAGATCTAAATGATGTTTACATATAATTGTGCCGATGTGACAGACATTGGAAATGGCTGGTTGAGCAAAGCAGGAATAAATCTAAGGACGGAGAGAAAACAGGAGTGAGGGCAGGGCATTGCAACAGGATTATTCCAGGGATGTCATTTGGGGACCGCCGCGGGTAGCAGCTGCTACTCCTGGCTCCCCCTCTGCTACCTCTAGACCTATCCTTGCGGCCCCGCGGCCACTGGACAAAGAGGCAGTGCCAACAACAGATATCTGTGTTGCACCGAAAAGAGGCGGTTTCAAAAGCCGCTAAATGTGCCACTGCGTTTTTCACCTGAAATCTAGATCTCATTAGCTGGAGAAATAACAGAAATGCAGAACACCATGAACCCGCCATCGCTAACAGGTTGGCAGTCCATTAGTGAAGAATGCCTGAATGGTTTGCTTCAGAGGCGGGGCTGTCTATGCAGCACATACCAAGTACTGTAGCAACAGGAAGGGTATGGGGACTAGGTCTACCTAGCGGGGAATGAGTAAGAGCAGTGTGCAGTACTCAGTGACAGTAAACCATGAACGCAAATCTCATCCATTTTTGCTCATCTGTTTTACAGAGCCAGTGAGCCACTGGACCTCTGATGAGAGGGGTGTGCCCTAGTGGCTACTGCCACCAATAATGCCTGGGCACTGAGTGGCCTGACCCAGATCTGCCAGACCAGCATCACAAGCACACTGTAAATAGATGCATGGTGAGATATTTAATTTATATGAACTTCGCTCTCTGCCTTTGAAGCAAACCATCCGTTGCTTCCTCAAGCAAAAAATATATGTATTTGGAAGGGTAGCTCAGGGCAACACAGTTGGGAGCAAGAGGATGCACTGCAACATGGGTCCAGTTCCTTTTCCAATACTTAGAAGCTGGAGGAGGCTGGAATTAAGCAAGATATAAAGGACCAAAGTAAATAATAAAATGGGCCTTTTCTGGGAGTGATGTCATGGAGCTGGTGTTTAAAATGCAATTGTGACCTGCAACACATCCTTCCCCTCTATTTCACATCTAACACAAAAGAACTGTGGGTTACTTACCAAATAAGCAAAACAGAAAGGTGGTGGCTGAAAGTTTTAAAATCATTCATAACCACTGGCACAGCACCTGGCTACCCTCCGGACCATTGTTTTCAGCCTGCCAAGCCACTACAGAAGGGGAAAGACCATGTGCAAATCATGCCTGGTCCCACTGCAAAGGGGACGGTCCATCCCGAACTTCTAGGTTACATCCTTTCTGCACAAGACCACAAGCCTCCTCAGACATGTTCCAGCCTCATTGGCTGTCGTGAGTGAGGAAGAGTAGCCTAGGTCTCTAAGTCCATCAGGCTTTTCTACGGGTGATGTTGTGGAGCTGATGCTTAGATTTAAAAAAAAAAAACAAAACTGCAATTACTGTGACCTGCAACACATCTTCAGGCACATCCTCTCTGTCTCCCATCTAACATGGCACTTACCTAGAAGTCTCTCAAAGAGTCCTCACATCTGGCCTTTCCAAGTGGCATGCCCGAGAGACTACTCTAAAGGCCTGCACCGAGACCCAACAAATAAAAAAAAAAAGAATTAAAGATGGTTGTATGTTCATGTGCCCTTCAGCTGACCTGAAAGTGCATGCATTTTAGAAGGCTTAGGGCTTGACTATGTACAGAAAGAGAAAGGGGGGGGGCAATTGAAACAGACCCCTCTCCCACTGAATTAAACGCCGTGGGCTCGGGGAGACTAGGCAGTGACCGGAGAGATCAACATCTTTGTGCTGGTCAGTTAGAGATGTTGTGAGAAGGTACTGGACACTTGGGAGGTTGGGAGGGGGGCATGAAATGTATGGATTGGCTGAGAGTGCACCAGATGTAAGAGGTTGGAGGGGAACTGGTCTGGAAAGTTGAAGATGTTTGCAGATGGTACTGCAGACTTAAGGTATGGTAGAAGCATGCATGGACTTCAGACATTTAATGAGTGGGCCTGAGATTTAAGGCATTTAAGCGCCACTGGGGATGGGAGATGTTGGGGGCGAGTGCCGGAGACTTGAGATGTTGGAGATTGTACTTGATACAAAAAAGTGTTGGGGGTGCTGGAGTCTTACCAAAGTTTGATGGATGTGCTTGAGTCTCAAGCTGTTGGAGTAGGGTAGTTGAGCGAGCTATTGTGGAATGTGTTTTGGGAGAAAGCTGGAGACTTAAGATACTTGAGGCTCTAGACATTGAAGAGGCTGTAAGAGATTTAAGATGTTAGTGGCAGGTAACAGAGACTCGCATTGATGGAGTTTTATGATTTAAGAAGGGTTTGAGGTGTGTGCTTGGGGCTCAATGTTATGGAGGGTGGTACTGGAGACTTAAGATGTTGTACTAGTGACTAACAGATGTTGGGAGCGAGTGTTTGAGACAATGGGGGTCATTACGAGGTTGGAGGTAAGGGAAAAACGATGCGGGTAAAGGATTACAGGCATCGCTTACCGCTACTGGCAATTCCGGCCATACAGACCGCTATTTACGGTACCGTAAAGTACGATGCAGTAAATAGCAGTCTTGGGTCGCGAGCGCGACACACAGGTCCACACAATCAGCACATGTGTAGGCAATGGAGTCTGCCACAGCAGAAAAGGATCCCACCCACACACCACACCCCCTCCCACACCAAGGTGATACCAATAGTGGTAGCAGTACATGAACCAGGAGGCCCTGCTTGCAAGGCCACAACTACAAAAACAACACCAACCACACCAGCCCCCACCACAGAGGAGACACAGAAGGAGAAGGAGGGTGAGACAGGCCCAGCATGCAGCACCAGTGCAGCCACCGTCACCACCCCAGCAGCCCCCACTCCCATGCATCAGGTCCGGTCCCTCAAGCGAACCCCTGAGCAGATACTCACCCTCTAGCAGCTTGACTGTGCCACCATCACCACCATAGTTGCCCTGACTAATTACGAGAGATAAGTGCGCATCATACAAATACACACCGTCACCCCTGCTGAACTGAAGGTGGTGCCTGTGCCCCACATCCATGCCACAGGCACCTACCAGCAGAAAGTGGGGCCCATGCATGGCATATCACACCCGTCCATTTCACGGACGCAGAACCAAGTGCTGGATCACCTCTGCAAGCACACAATGGACTACAAATCCCTACCATGGACTACCCAGAAGAAATATGACACACAAGTTTCACCCCATGCATTGGCAGGCATGCCAAATTGCATGGGTGCCCCTGACTGCACCCACGTGGATTTACCGGACCCGCATGGTATGCAGGTGGCGTATTGCAATGGCAAGCAATACCACTCCACCAACGTGCAGACGGAATGCAACGCAAGCAACACCATCACACATGGATGAGCCCGACATCCAGGACCAACTCATGACTCAATGGGTCAGATGAACCCCATGCTACCCTGCCGCATGGGGCAACATGCAGGACGACGTACCTGTCTGCATCTTGAGTCGTCTGGCTGCGTCACCATAGTACGGATAAGAGCAGAATGATGGATATGCCACTGGGTACAGCCAACACACCCAACTACGGAATCACACAGTACACTGCAATCCATGGATCTAACCTCAAGACTACTACATGCATAAATGAAGCACGTATCACGAGATGTGCGGGCCACTGTTCATAGACCATCTCGAAGACCCTCCCCCCTACAGCATCACATTGCACAGGGCACATATTGGGGCCATGAATGGGGTAAATGCAACCATGGACATGTGCGTATGGGCATCAATGACCTGCTACCATGTAAGACAAGTCCAGTACTCCACCATGACAGTCAAGACACTTACCTTCATTGGCTACACATGCAGGTGTTGGTGGCTGTCCCTTGACACCATGGTACAGGACCCCTGTCCCAAACCCACAGAACAGGGCCAAGGAGGCCTACAATACTGCCCATACCCGTGCATGCATGCAGATGAAGCAGCCACTTGCCTTTACAGTGCACAGATTAGTTGCCTAAGCTGGTCCGGTGGGGGACCCAGCTACTGCAATGAGTAGGTGTCCAAGAGCCCCATGTCATGTGTGATTCTGTACGAAATTGTGCATCCCTTGGGACGTGGCCCTGTCCCCTGACATGGGACTGCTAACACCAGATGAAGTTGGAGTGAAGGAGGAGGAGGAAGGGGCAAAATTGCATCATTGAGCCGGTGCACAGGAGGGACATGTCGTGTGTCAAACATTGATTGGACAACAACACCGCAACACAAGTCCGCAGAGGGTGCCATGACATGGGCACACAGGGCACTGGGTGTGTGGATGCTTGTAGACCATGCACTGTCATACATCACAAAACGCATGCACAATGATGAATGTCCACACATGTTTAACTTTGCAACTCCAGCGGTGTATTGTCGATTCAAAATCATAAGTGTGAACATTCCCTCCACCACCCCATCCCCCTCCCCCAACTCCACAACAATCCCTCACCTCCCACCCCCCTCCCCCCAACTACACAACAATCCCTCACCCCTCACCCACTCCCCCCAACTCCACAACAATCCCTCATCCCCCACCGCCCTCCCCCCAACTTCACAACAGTAGTCCCATGTTGTCCATCACAACCACAGGTGGCAGCAATGCCGACTACTCCATGCTCCTGGGGCCCGGGGAGGCATGTCCCGGCACCGCTGAGAACGCAGGGTGCGTCCCGGTGGGCTTGCCGGGGTGGAGCGACTGGATGAGGGGGTGTCCTCCTGCTGAGGCGGCTGATTGGGATGCGCAGCCTCAAGGGCATCTGCAATGTGTCCAAGGACGTCGCATAACCGGGTCGTGCTCTCCGTGACCACCTGATGCATTGCCCTGAGTTCCTCTAGCCACTCCACCCTGCCCTGGCGGTTCTCTTCCATCGCCTCAGTGATGAGGGCAGTGAGCTGTGGCAAATGAAATGCATCCAGTGGTGGTCTTTCATCCCTGTAGGGGATTGGGCCTACATGCCCAGACAGGTCCTCAACTGGGGAACTGGGCCCGGGATCGGCGTCTCCCTGTGCATCGCCACATGCACTTCGGCCAGGTGTGTCAGGCTCTCCTGAGTCACTGCACGACACCTGGCGGACATTGCTGGCCTCTGGGGTGTGGACTGTGGGGTAGAAGTCCTCCTCAGATGCCCCACAGATGGACAAGGGGCTGTCCACATTTACCAGTGGGGCCGTGGCTACCACCTCCCCAGCAATGCTTGACTCCTCTGACCTTGGGTTGGGCATTGTGGCAGGCGCCGATGCGGGAAGGGATGGGGGTGGTGCATCCTCCATGGACCTTTGGGTATCCAGGGTGGGTGTTTTTGTCCGGGCTGGTATGCGGCGGACCCTGCCTTTGCCCATGGAGGTGGTGGGACGGTTCGTCTCGGCCTCCTCGCTCTCATGCTCAGTGCCTGTGGGGTTAGAAGAGAGGGACGGCATGAGTGATTGTTTGAGATGCTAATTGCATTAATAGCTGCATTCACATTTCAGTCATTTGGGGTGTGTGGCCTTTTGGGCGTTGCAACATGTGTCTGATATGTACGCAGGTGTCGGAGTCACTCATCCAGGCCTGGTACTGTGCAGTCTAACTCCAACACTGCCAACCCATCTGCACAGTGTGCATCATGGGATGTGCCAGTTTGTGCACTATGTGTGATGTGCGTTTTGTACTTGCACGTGGCACTTGCTTGGGTGGAAGTTGGCTCAGAATAATTTGGATGGGGGGAGGGCACCATGATAAGGTGCTTTGGATGGCCCTTGGGTGTGTGTTTATCATGTAATTGCCATTGGCGGTGTTGACTTTGGACACTCACCTCCATCAGCAGACGATGGTGCCCCACACTCCATTTGGCCGACGCCCTCTATGGATGTGGTCCCAATCAGTGCAGCGCATGTCTCCTCCCATGGCTCCATTCTCATTGGGGAACTTGGGCCCCCTCCGGTCTGCTGTGCCTGACTCCGGTTGGCGGAAAGGAGGCTCCGCACCCTCATCCGCAAGTCATTCCACCGCTTGCGGCAGTCACGGGGGTGCGGTGGGTGGTGCCTACTGCGCTCAAACTTTGGGCGAGTTGCGCCAAGATGTTTTTTTTGCGCAGCAACGCCTCCCGGCGCATGTAGCCGCTGAACACAACGTCAGCGTGCTCCTCCAGGGTGTTGACCATGGCCTGCAGCTCTTCGGGGCTAAATTGCTGTTTGCGGAGCCTGTCCGCTGACTTCTTTGGTGCTTTTGGCATTGCTACCGGGTGTGTAGGCCTTCTCCAAACTTTAGATTGCTCCCAAGGGTGCTGACTGAGGAGGATGGCAATGGATTGTGTTTTTAAAGATGGCCGCCGCGCTCCTTCCCGTTCCTGTGCGATGACGTTATTTCCAGTTCCGTTATTTTGCAGTGACCATAATTTACGGCATCCGTAAATTAGGGTCACCGTTATTTACAGACGTCGCTGCTTCCGTGGCAGTGTTGTTAAGTACGTCTCGGAGCATGCCGGTAGAGGGTTTTAGGGGACATTTAGCGGCATGCAGCTAGGTGCTTTACCAGCATGGCGGAAAGCCCGTGCCTACGGGGTCGTAATAGGCCACAATTAGCGGTCTGTGATGAGACCGGTCTCGTTCTTTCCGCAATGCCGATAAGTACCCGAACTTTACCTCCAAAGTCGTAATGAGGCCCAATGTGTTGTAAGAGAGTTGAAATGCATTGAATGCAGATATAAGATGTTTGAGGGGGTAATTGAGACTCACACTGTTGCGGTGTTGAAGGAGGGTACTGGAGGCTTAAGTTGCCAGTTTGCTTGAGGTTGATGGTGTTGGAGAAGGCTGGAGACTTAAGTTGCTGGAGGGTGGCACTGTGTAAACATGAAGGAGTTGAAGGAAGAAATTGGAGGTGTAAGGTGTTGGAGTGGGTGCCAGACATTTAAAGCTGTTGATGGAGGGCCCTTATCGACTCACAGTGGATGATGTGGTGCATGTGGTGAAAATGGTTGAGGGATATTCAGGCTCTGGGGGACAGGCGGGAGTCGGTTCATGTGCAATGGTTCCAAGTGCACATATTGTCCAAGTGTAACAGCATGAAGTGGTGCAGCCTCTGATTGTTTTCTGGTTGGAATTGTGTTGGCCACTTGGTGTTTCCAGTCTGTGGCCAGACACTTGTCGGGCACTGGATGTCTCCATTCTGGTGTTGAGGCCTCTTCGAGATACCCTGTCTGTTTACAGCTTAGCCTGAGTGATGCACAATAGTCCAGGTTGTTGCATTGGACGCCTGCTTACATTCACTGTAATTTGGTAATAGCGGTCTATGCACACTTGTACTAACGCTACATGTGGTGATTCATTCTTCTATGAACTGTATATCATATTAACCCTTTAAGTGCCAAGGACGAGGTATCTCGTCCTTGGAAGTGCACACGCAGTGCCAAGGACGAGATAGCTCGTCCTTTTTGGCACCTTGTTTTGAGCGATCCCTGCAAAGCAGGGATCGCTCAAAACTGTAATCCAACCCCCGGGCTATGCGAGGGGGAGGTCCCCCCTCACTGCCCGGGGGTTGGATTTCCTTCAGTTTCACGCCGACGTGCGTTACGCACGTCGGCGTGAAACGGAAAGTATTTCCAACGCAGCAGCCATTTTCGGCTGCTGCGTTGGAGAGAGAAGGTGAGTGCCCTTCTTGTTCCGCCTCGATCTCCGGCTGTATTTCAAGCCGGAGATCGAGGCGGGTACCGTTGGAAAGGGGAGATTCTCCCCTTTCCAACGGTACCCATTGTGTGACTTTGCTGCCCGCGGATCGGGCGCAGGGCGCCTCGATCCGCGGGCAGCAACGTCACGGATCAAACGAAGATCCTTTTGTGACGCGTGGGGGAGGGGGGGCTGCTTACTAGGTAAGCGGCCCCCTTCCCCCGTGGCCCCAAAGCATGGGGCCACAGCGCCAGGGACCCCTGGGGGCAGATGATCACTGCCCCCGGGGGTGGGGGGAAAAAAAAAAAAAAAAAAAAAAATCGAGGGAAGGAGGGAGGTGGGAGGGGGTTTTGGGCCCTGGGGCCCACTGGGCCACCAGCGATTGACCTAAAAGTGGTGTCCCTGGAAAGGGGACTTTCTCCCCTTTCCAGGGACACCACTCATATGCCGCATTGCTGGTCACGGATCAGCGCAGAGCGCTGATCCGTGACCAGCAACCCACTGAACCACCATGGATCTGTTTGCGAGTTGGGGGGGAGGGGGGCTGCTTCAGGTAAGCAGCCCTCTCCCCCCCCCCCGGCCCCCAAAGCATGGGGACACATGAAAATGTACCCTGGGGGCAGATGGCTGGCCATCTGCCCCCAGGGAAATATATATAAAAAAAATAATAATAATCTGAGGGATGGGGGGAGGTGGGAGGGGGTTTGGGGTCCTGGGGCCCACTAGGCCACCAGGGATTGAACAGAAAGTGGTGTCCCTGGAAAGGGGACTTTCTCCCCTTTCCAAGGACACCACATATGAGGCATTGCTGGTCACGGATCGGCGCAGAGCGCTCGATCCGTGACCAGCAACCCACTAGACCACCATGGATCTCTTTGTGAGGTGGGGGGTGGGAAGGGGGCTGCTTCAAGTAAGCAGCCCTCTCCCCCCTCCCGACCCCAAAGCATGGGGGCACGTGTATGTGAACCCTGGGGCAGATGGCTGACCATCTGCCCCAAGGGAATGTAAAATAAAAAACAAAAATGAAATGATGGGAAACAGGGTTGGGGGAAGGGGTGGGGGCCACTAGCCACCATGGATTATTTACTGAATGAAAGGGAGGGGGTGTCCCCCCATAGGGGCGGGTGCCCCCCCAACCAAAGTAGAAAGGGGGCACCCCTTGTAACCCTCCCTGGGGGCAGATATCTGTTCCTAGGGAGGGCCATCTGACCCCAGGGAGGGATGCATGAGGTGGGGCCCCCCCTATCTGCCCCCAGGGAGGGTTGCATGAGGTGGGGCCCTCCATTTGGGGTGGGGGGGGGTTGAGGGCCACCCCCCGTTGCGGTACATCATGCGCTGCCAATTTAGGGTGGCCCTCAGCCCCCCCTAAAAAGCAGCCTGTGGTTTTGTAATTTTTTTTTTGTTTACCCAACTTTGCTTGGTGCAGATGGCCACATTAGTGTGGCTATCTGCCCCCAGGGTGCCCAAACCCTACTGCCCCATCTATTGGGGGTCCAGCCCCACCTTTTGGGGTGGCCCTCTCCCCCCTCACCCCAAATGGAGGTGGGGTGTACCTCACGCAGCCGTTTGGAGGAGGCCCAGGGAGGCCTGCATGAGGTGTGTCCCCCAGCCATTGGGGGTGGGGTGGGGGGGGGCACCCCAAAAGCTGGGGCAGGACCCCCAATAGATGAGACAGTAAGGTTTGGGCACCCTGGGGGCAGATAGCCACACTAATGGGCCCATCTGCACCAAGCCAAGTTGGGTAAACAAAAAAAAATATACAAAAAAACAGGCTGCTTTTTAGGGGGGGCTGAGGGCCACCCTAAATTGGCAGCGCATGATGTACCGCAACGGGGGGTGGCCCTCAACCCCCCCCCACCCCAAATGGAGGGCCCCACCTCATGCAACCCTCCCTGGGCGCAGATAGGGGGGGCCTCACCTCATGCATCCCTCCCTGGGGTCAGATGCCCCTTCCTAGGAGCAGATATCTGCCCCCAGGGAGGGTTGCATGAGGTGGGGCCCTCCATTTGGGGTGGGGGGGGGTTGAGGGCCACCCCCCGTTGCGGTACATCATGCGCTGCCAATTTAGGGTGGCCCTCAGCCCCCCCTAAAAAGCAGCCTGTGGTTTTGTAATTTTTTTTTTGTTTACCCAACTTTGCTTGGTGCAGATGGCCACATTAGTGTGGCTATCTGCCCCCAGGGTGCCCAAACCCTACTGCCCCATCTATTGGGGGTCCAGCCCCACCTTTTGGGGTGGCCCTCTCCCCCCTCACCCCAAATGGAGGTGGGGTGTACCTCACGCAGCCGTTTGGAGGAGGCCCAGGGAGGCCTGCATGAGGTGTGTCCCCCAGCCATTGGGGGTGGGGTGGGGGGGGGGCACCCCAAAAGGTGGGGCAGGACCCCCAATAGATGGGGCAGTAGGGTTTGGGCACCCTGGGGGCAGATAGCCACACTAATGGGCCCATCTGCACCAAGCCAAGTTGGGTAAACAAAAAAAAATATACAAAATCACAGGCTGCTTTTTAGGGGGGGCTGAGGGCCACCCTGAATTGGCAGCGCATGATGTACCGCAACGGGGGGTGGCCCTCAACCCCCCCCACCCCAAATGGAGGGCCCCACCTCATGCAACCCTCCCTGGGCGCAGATAGGGGGGGCCTCACCTCATGCATCCCTCCCTGGGGTCAGATGCCCCTTCCTAGGAGCAGATATCTGCCCCCAGGGAGGGTTGCATGAGGTGGGGCCCTCCATTTGGGGTGGGGGGGGGTTGAGGGCCACCCCCCGTTGCGGTACATCATGCGCTGCCAATTTAGGGTGGCCCTCAGCCCCCCCTAAAAAGCAGCCTGTGGTTTTGTATATTTTTTTTTGTTTACCCAACTTTGCTTGGTGCAGATGGCCACATTAGTGTGGCTATCTGCCCCCAGGGTGCCCAAACCCTACTGCCCCATCTATTGGGGGTCCTGCCCCACCTTTTGGGGTGGCCCTCTCCCCCCTCACCCCAAATGGAGGTGGGGTGTACCTCACGCAGCCGTTTGGAGGAGGCCCAGGGAGGCCTGCATGAGGTGTGTCCCCCAGCCATTGGGGGTGGGGTGGGGGGGGCACCCCAAAAGGTGGGGCAGGACCCCCAATAGATGGGGCAGTAGGGTTTGGGCACCCTGGGGGCAGATAGCCACACTAATGGGCCCATCTGCACCAAGCCAAGTTGGGTAAACAAAAAAAAATATACAAAATCACAGGCTGCTTTTTAGGGGGGGCTGAGGGCCACCCTGAATTGGCAGCGCATGATGTACCGCAACGGGGGGTGGCCCTCAACCCCCCCCCACCCCAAATGGAGGGCCCCACCTCATGCAACCCTCCCTGGGCGCAGATAGGGGGGGCCTCACCTCATGCATCCCTCCCTGGGGTCAGATGCCCCTTCCTAGGAGCAGATATCTGCCCCCAGGGAGGGTTGCATGAGGTGGGGCCCTCCATTTGGGGTGGGGGGGGGTTGAGGGCCACCCCCCGTTGCGGTACATCATGCGCTGCCAATTTAGGGTGGCCCTCAGCCCCCCCTAAAAAGCAGCCTGTGGTTTTGTATATTTTTTTTTGTTTACCCAACTTTGCTTGGTGCAGATGGCCACATTAGTGTGGCTATCTGCCCCCAGGGTGCCCAAACCCTACTGCCCCATCTATTGGGGGTCCTGCCCCACCTTTTGGGGTGGCCCTCTCCCCCCTCACCCCAAATGGAGGTGGGGTGTACCTCACGCAGCCGTTTGGAGGAGGCCCAGGGAGGCCTGCATGAGGTGTGTCCCCCAGCCATTGGGGGTGGGGTGGGGGGGGGGCACCCCAAAAGGTGGGGCAGGACCCCCAATAGATGGGGCAGTAGGGTTTGGGCACCCTGGGGGCAGATAGCCACACTAATGGGCCCATCTGCACCAAGCCAAGTTGGGTAAACAAAAAAAAATATACAAAATCACAGGCTGCTTTTTAGGGGGGGCTGAGGGCCACCCTGAATTGGCAGCGCATGATGTACCGCAACGGGGGGTGGCCCTCAACCCCCCCCCACCCCAAATGGAGGGCCCCACCTCATGCAACCCTCCCTGGGCGCAGATAGGGGGGGCCTCACCTCATGCATCCCTCCCTGGGGTCAGATGCCCCTTCCTAGGAGCAGATATCTGCCCCCAGGGAGGGTTGCATGAGGTGGGGCCCTCCATTTGGGGTGCGGGGGGGTTGAGGGCCACCCCCCGTTGCGGTACATCATGCGCTGCCAATTTAGGGTGGCCCTCAGCCCCCCCTAAAAAGCAGCCTGTGGTTTTGTATATTTTTTTTTGTTTACCCAACTTTGCTTGGTGCAGATGGCCACATTAGTGTGGCTATCTGCCCCCAGGGTGCCCAAACCCTACTGCCCCATCTATTGGGGGTCCTGCCCCACCTTTTGGGGTGGCCCTCTCCCCCCTCACTCCAAATGGAGGTGGGGTGTACCTCACGCAGCCGTTTGGAGGAGGCCCAGGGAGGCCTGCATGAGGTGTGTCCCCCAGCCATTGGGGGTGGGGTGGGGGGGGCGCCCCAAAAGGTGGGGCAGGACCCCCAATAGATGGGGCAGTAGGGTTTGGGCACCCTGGGGGCAGATAGCCACACTAATGGGCCCATCTGCACCAAGCCAAGTTGGGTAAACAAAAAAAAATATACAAAATCACAGGCTGCTTTTTAGGGGGGGCTGAGGGCCACCCTGAATTGGCAGCGCATGATGTACCGCAACGGGGGGTGGCCCTCAACCCCCCCCCACCCCAAATGGAGGGCCCCACCTCATGCAACCCTCCCTGGGCGCAGATAGGGGGGGCCTCACCTCATGCATCCCTCCCTGGGGTCAGATGCCCCTTCCTAGGAGCAGATATCTGCCCCCAGGGAGGGTTGCATGAGGTGGGGCCCTCCATTTGGGGTGGGGGGGGTTGAGGGCCACCCCCCGTTGCGGTACATCATGCGCTGCCAATTTAGGGTGGCCCTCAGCCCCCCCTAAAAAGCAGCCTGTGGTTTTGTATATTTTTTTTTGTTTACCCAACTTTGCTTGGTGCAGATGGCCACATTAGTGTGGCTATCTGCCCCCAGGGTGCCCAAACCCTACTGCCCCATCTATTGGGGGTCCTGCCCCACCTTTTGGGGTGGCCCTCTCCCCCCTCACCCCAAATGGAGGTGGGGTGTACCTCACGCAGCCGTTTGGAGGAGGCCCAGGGAGGCCTGCATGAGGTGTGTCCCCCAGCCATTGGGGGTGGGGTGGGGGGGGCACCCCAAAAGGTCGGGCAGGACCCCCAATAGATGGGGCAGTAGGGTTTGGGCACCCTGGGGGCAGATAGCCACACTAATGGGCCCATCTGCACCAAGCCAAGTTGGGTAAACAAAAAAAAATATACAAAATCACAGGCTGCTTTTTAGGGGGGGCTGAGGGCCACCCTGAATTGGCAGCGCATGATGTACCGCAACGGGGGGTGGCCCTCAACCCCCCCCCACCCCAAATGGAGGGCCCCACCTCATGCAACCCTCCCTGGGCGCAGATAGGGGGGCCTCACCTCATGCATCCCTCCCTGGGGTCAGATGCCCCTTCCTAGGAGCAGATATCTGCCCCCAGGGAGGGTTGCATGAGGTGGGGCCCTCCATTTGGGGTGGGGGGGGGGTTGAGGGCCACCCCCCGTTGCGGTACATCATGCGCTGCCAATTTAGGGTGGCCCTCAGCCCCCCCTAAAAAGCAGCCTGTGGTTTTGTATATTTTGTTTTTGTTTACCCAACTTTGCTTGGTGCAGATGGCCACATTAGTGTGGCTATCTGCCCCCAGGGTGCCCAAACCCTACTGCCCCATCTATTGGGGGTCCTGCCCCACCTTTTGGCGTGGCCCTCTCCCCCCTCACCCCAAATGGAGGTGGGGTGTACCTCACGCAGCCGTTTGGAGGAGGCCCAGGGAGGCCTGCATGAGGTGTGTCCCCCAGCCATTTGGGGTGAGGGGGGAGAGGGCCCCCAAAAATGGTGGGTCAGGCCCCCCCAGTGGGTGGGGCAGTAAGGTTTGGGCACCCCGGCGCCAGATTGGCACACCAATGTGACCCTCTGCACCAAGGGGAGTTGGGTTACCAAAGGAAAAAAATGAAAATGGTGGTACGCTTTTTAGGGGGGGCGGTGGGGCACCCCAATGGGTCAGGGAATTTTCTAATGGGATGGGGCGTTGACCCCCCCCCCACCCGCAATGGAGTGGGTGCCAAGTCATGCAGCCCTTCCTGGGACCAGATATCTGCTCCTAGGAACGGACGCCTCAGCCCAGGGAGGAGTGCAGGACAACCCCCCCCCCCCTATCTGCCCCCGGGGAGGGCTACATTTTGCTGGTGTGACCATAGGTAACACATGTTCTTTGTTTTGTTTACAGCTTTTTCTACCCGAGCAGCTGCAACGTTATGTGAGTACTGTTTTTTATTATTCTATGGTTAGGGCCCACTGTCAGTGGGGTGGGTGAGACTGGGGCTGGATTGTTGGTGGTGTGGGTGGGAATGGCCCGTCTGGGCAGATCACCTCCAACTGTCCTGGAGTTGCGGCTTGGCTGCATTACAGCTTTTCCCTTCGGGGAGGTATTGGCACACTGCCGAGACTCCTTGGTGGGGAGAAGCTGTAACGCAGGGCAGCCAGGGCTCCAGCAAAGTCGGCGGTAATATCCCTGGCCTTGGGCACCCTTCTCCCATGTGGGTCTTTGCTGGTGGTTCTGGGTATTACATTCTGGGCCGATTTGCGTAAGTCAGACCTCTGTGGATTCCCACGGGTGTCCTCTTTTGGGAAATGCATGGGGTTCCCTGTTTCCCTTGCTGGCTGCGACACCCTAGGCCCAAATCTGTAGGTTGCCCACATGAACAAAATGGGCAGTGGCGAATGGCTTGGGGTTCCCAGTTGGTTACCCTTTTCCTTTTGCGCCCCCGGTAGGTGCACCCACACATGTGAGGTACCGTTTTCATCGGGACACATGTGGGAACGCGGGACGGTAGGCCATGTGTTGTGGGGGGCGCGTTTCGATGGGTGCGGCGAGCGAAATGTGCGGAAAAAGCGTTTTTTTCCCCACATTTCCGAATTTGCAGGGCTGTCTGGGTAAAAAAATCTGGGGCGATGGGCGCAAATCACACCTCTGCGGATTCCCACGGGTGTCCTCTTTTCGAAAATGCATGGGGTTCCCTGTTTTCCTCGGTGGCTTGGACACCCGAGGCCCATATCTGTAAGTTGCGCCGGTCGGCAGAATGGACAACAGACTTGGGGTTACTTGTGTTTTAGGCTTTCCCCTTGGCGGCCAGGTAGGTGCACCCACACATGTGAGGTACCGTTTTCATCGGGACACCTGTGGGAACGCGGGACGGTAGGCCATGTGTTGTGGGGGGCGTGTTTCGATGGGTGCGGCGAGTGAAATGTGCGGAAAAAGCGTTTTTTCCCCCACATTTCCGACTTTGCAGGGCTGTCTGGGTAAAAAAATCTGGGGCGATGGGCGCAAATCACACCTCTGCGGATTCCCACGGGTGTCCTCTTTTCGAAAATGCATGGGGTTCCCTGTTTTCCTCGGTGGCTTGGACACCCGAGGCCCATATCTGTAAGTTGCGCCGGTCGGCAGAATGTCGGAGATTTCCCTCTGACAACAGACTTGGGGTTACTTGTGTTTTAGGCTTTCCCCTTGGCGGCCAGGTAGGTGCACCCACACATGTGAGGTACCGTTTTCATCGGGACACCTGTGGGAACGCGGGACGGTAGGCCATGTGTTGTGGGGGGCGCGTTTCGATGGGTGCGGCGAGCGAAATGTGCGGGAAAAGCGTTTTTTCCCCCACATTTCCGACTTTGCAGGGCTGTCTGGGTAAAAAAATCTGGGGCGATGGGCGCAAATCACACCTCTGCGGATTCCCACGGGTGTCCTCTTTTCGAAAATGCATGGGGTTCCCTGTTTCCCTCGGTGGCTTGGACACCCGAGGCCCATATCTGTAAGTTGCGCCGGTCGGCAGAATGTCGGAGATTTCCCTCTGACAACAGACTTGGGGTTACTTGTGTTTTAGGCTTTCCCCTTGGCGGCCAGGTAGGTGCACCCACACATGTGAGGTACCGTTTTCATCGGGACACCTGTGGGAACGCGGGACGGTAGGCCATGTGTTGTGGGGGGCGCGTTTCGATGGGTGCGGCGAGCGAAATGTGTGGAAAAAGCGTTTTTTTCCCCACATTTCCGACTTTGCAGGGCTGTCTGGGTAAAAAAATCTGGGGCGATGGGCGCAAATCACACCTCTGCGGATTCCCACGGGTGTCCTCTTTTCGAAAATGCATGGGGTTCCCTGTTTTCCTCGGTGGCTTGGACACCCGAGGCCCATATCTGTAAGTTGCGCCGGTCGGCAGAATGGACAACAGACTTGGGGTTACTTGTGTTTTAGGCTTTCCCCTTGGCGGCCAGGTAGGTGCACCCACACATGTGAGGTACCGTTTTCATCGGGACACCTGTGGGAACGCGGGACGGTAGGCCATGTGTTGTGGGGGGCGTGTTTCGATGGGTGCGGCGAGTGAAATGTGCGGAAAAAGCGTTTTTTCCCCCACATTTCCGACTTTGCAGGGCTGTCTGGGTAAAAAAATCTGGGGCGATGGGCGCAAATCACACCTCTGCGGATTCCCACGGGTGTCCTCTTTTCGAAAATGCATGGGGTTCCCTGTTTTCCTCGGTGGCTTGGACACCCGAGGCCCATATCTGTAAGTTGCGCCGGTCGGCAGAATGTCGGAGATTTCCCTCTGACAACAGACTTGGGGTTACTTGTGTTTTAGGCTTTCCCCTTGGCGGCCAGGTAGGTGCACCCACACATGTGAGGTACCGTTTTCATCGGGACACCTGTGGGAACGCGGGACGGTAGGCCATGTGTTGTGGGGGGCGCGTTTAGATGGGTGCGGCGAGCGAAATGTGCGGAAAAAGCGTTTTTTTCCCCACATTTCCGACTTTGCAGGGCTGTCTGGGTAAAAAAATCTGGGGCGATGGGCGCAAATCACACCTCTGCGGATTCCCACGGGTGTCCTCTTTTCGAAAATGCATGGGGTTCCCTGTTTTCCTCGGTGGCTTGGACACCCGAGGCCCATATCTGTAAGTTGCGCCGGTCGGCAGAATGGACAACAGACTTGGGGTTACTTGTGTTTTAGGCTTTCCCCTTGGCGGCCAGGTAGGTGCACCCACACATGTGAGGTACCGTTTTCATCGGGACACCTGTGGGAACGCGGGACGGTAGGCCATGTGTTGTGGGGGGCGTGTTTCGATGGGTGCGGCGAGCGAAATGTGCGGAAAAAGCGTTTTTTTCCCCACATTTCCGACTTTGCAGGGCTGTCTGGGTAAAAAAATCTGGGGCGATGGGCGCAAATCACACCTCTACGGATTCCCACGGGTGTCCTCTTTTCGAAAATGCATGGGGTTCCCTGTTTTCCTCGGTGGCTTGGACACCCGAGGCCCATATCTGTAAGTTGCGCCGGTCGGCAGAATGTCGGAGATTTCCTTCTGACAACAGACTTGGGGTTACTTGTGTTTTAGGCTTTCCCCTTGGCGGCCAGGTAGGTGCACCCACACATGTGAGGTACCGTTTTCATCGGGACACCTGTGGGAACGCGGGACGGTAGGCCATGTGTTGTGGGGGGCGTGTTTCGATGGGTGCGGCGAGCGAAATGTGCGGAAAAAGCGTTTTTTTCCCCACATTTCCGACTTTGCAGGGCTGTCTGGGTAAAAAAATCTGGGGCGATGGGCGCAAATCACACCTCTGCGGATTCCCACGGGTGTCCTCTTTTCGAAAATGCATGGGGTTCCCTGTTTTCCTCGCTGGCTTGGACACCCGAGGCCCATATCTGTAAGTTGCGCCGGTCGGCAAAATGTCGGAGATTTCCCTCTGACAACAGACTTGGGGTTACTTGTGTTTTAGGCTTTCCCCTTGGCGGCCAGGTAGGTGCACCCACACATGTGAGGTACCGTTTTCATCGGGACACCTGTGGGAACGCGGGACAGTAGGCCATGTGTTGTGGGGGGCGTGTTTCGATGGGTGCGGCGAGCGAAATGTGCGGAAAAAGCGTTTTTTTCCCCACATTTCCGACTTTGCAGGGCTGTCTGGGTAAAAAAATCTGGGGCGATGGGCGCAAATCACACCTCTGCGGATTCCCACGGGTGTCCTCTTTTCGAAAATGCATGGGGTTCCCTGTTTTCCTCGGTGGCTTGGACACCCGAGGCCCATATCTGTAAGTTGCGCCGGTCGGCAGAATGGACAACAGACTTGGGGTTACTTGTGTTTTAGGCTTTCCCCTTGGCGGCCAGGTAGGTGCACCCACACATGTGAGGTACCGTTTTCATCGGTACACCTGTGGGAACGCGGGACGGTAGGCCATGTGTTGTGGGGGGCGTGTTTCGATGGGTGCGGCGAGTGAAATGTGCGGAAAAAGCGTTTTTTCCCCCACATTTCCGACTTTGCAGGGCTGTCTGGGTAAAAAAATCTGGGGCGATGGGCGCAAATCACACCTCTGCGGATTCCCACGGGTGTCCTCTTTTCGAAAATGCATGGGGTTCCCTGTTTTCCTCGGTGGCTTGGACACCCGAGGCCCATATCTGTAAGTTGCGCCGGTCGGCAGAATGTCGGAGATTTCCCTCTGACAACAGACTTGGGGTTACTTGTGTTTTAGGCTTTCCCCTTGGCGGCCAGGTAGGTGCACCCACACATGTGAGGTACCGTTTTCATCGGGACACCTGTGGGAACGCGGGACGGTAGGCCATGTGTTGTGGGGGGCGCGTTTCGATGGGTGCGGCGAGCGAAATGTGCGGGAAAAGCGTTTTTTCCCCCACATTTCCGACTTTGCAGGGCTGTCTGGGTAAAAAAATCTGGGGCGATGGGCGCAAATCACACCTCTGCGGATTCCCACGGGTGTCCTCTTTTCGAAAATGCATGGGGTTCCCTGTTTTCCTCGGTGGCTTGGACACCCGAGGCCCATATCTGTAAGTTGCGCCGGTCGGCAGAATGGACAACAGACTTGGGGTTACTTGTGTTTTAGGCTTTCCCCTTGGCGGCCAGGTAGGTGCACCCACACATGTGAGGTACCGTTTTCATCGGGACACCTGTGGGAACGCGGGACGGTAGGCCATGTGTTGTGGGGGGCGTGTTTCGATGGGTGCGGCGAGTGAAATGTGCGGAAAAAGCGTTTTTTCCCCCACATTTCCGACTTTGCAGGGCTGTCTGGGTAAAAAAATCTGGGGCGATGGGCGCAAATCACACCTCTGCGGATTCCCACGGGTGTCCTCTTTTCGAAAATGCATGGGGTTCCCTGTTTTCCTCGGTGGCTTGGACACCCGAGGCCCATATCTGTAAGTTGCGCCGGTCGGCAGAATGTCGGAGATTTCCCTCTGACAACAGACTTGGGGTTACTTGTGTTTTAGGCTTTCCCCTTGGCGGCCAGGTAGGTGCACCCACACATGTGGGGTACCGTTTTCATCGGGACACCTGTGGGAACGCGGGACGGTAGGCCATGTGTTGTGGGGGGCGCGTTTGGATGGGTGCGGCGAGCAAAATGTGCGGAAAAAGCGTTTTTTCCCCCACATTTCCGACTTTGCAGGGCTGTCTGGGTAAAAAAATCTGGGGCGATGGGCGCAAATCACACCTCTGCGGATTCCCACGGGTGTCCTCTTTTCGAAAATGCATGGGGTTCCCTGTTTTCCTCGGTGGCTTGGACACCCGAGGCCCATATCTGTAAGTTGCGCCGGTCGGCAGAATGGACAACAGACTTGGGGTTACTTGTGTTTTAGGCTTTCCCCTTGGCGGCCAGGTAGGTGCACCCACACATGTGAGGTACCGTTTTCATCGGGACACCTGTGGGAACGCGGGACGGTAGGCCATGTGTTGTGGGGGGCGTGTTTCGATGGGTGCGGCGAGTGAAATGTGCGGAAAAAGCGTTTTTTCCCCCACATTTCCGACTTTGCAGGGCTGTCTGGGTAAAAAAATCTGGGGCGATGGGCGCAAATCACACCTCTGCGGATTCCCACGGGTGTCCTCTTTTCGAAAATGCATGGGGTTCCCTGTTTTCCTCGGTGGCTTGGACACCCGAGGCCCATATCTGTAAGTTGCGCCGGTCGGCAGAATGTCGGAGATTTCCCTCTGACAACAGACTTGGGGTTACTTGTGTTTTAGGCTTTCCCCTTGGCGGCCAGGTAGGTGCACCCACACATGTGAGGTACCGTTTTCATCGGGACACCTGTGGGAACGCGGGACGGTAGGCCATGTGTTGTGGGGGGCGCGTTTAGATGGGTGCGGCGAGCGAAATGTGCGGAAAAAGCGTTTTTTTCCCCACATTTCCGACTTTGCAGGGCTGTCTGGGTAAAAAAATCTGGGGCGATGGGCGCAAATCACACCTCTGCGGATTCCCACGGGTGTCCTCTTTTCGAAAATGCATGGGGTTCCCTGTTTTCCTCGGTGGCTTGGACACCCGAGGCCCATATCTGTAAGTTGCGCCGGTCGGCAGAATGGACAACAGACTTGGGGTTACTTGTGTTTTAGGCTTTCCCCTTGGCGGCCAGGTAGGTGCACCCACACATGTGAGGTACCGTTTTCATCGGGACACCTGTGGGAACGCGGGACGGTAGGCCATGTGTTGTGGGGGGCGTGTTTCGATGGGTGCGGCGAGCGAAATGTGCGGAAAAAGCGTTTTTTTCCCCACATTTCCGACTTTGCAGGGCTGTCTGGGTAAAAAAATCTGGGGCGATGGGCGCAAATCACACCTCTACGGATTCCCACGGGTGTCCTCTTTTCGAAAATGCATGGGGTTCCCTGTTTTCCTCGGTGGCTTGGACACCCGAGGCCCATATCTGTAAGTTGCGCCGGTCGGCAGAATGTCGGAGATTTCCTTCTGACAACAGACTTGGGGTTACTTGTGTTTTAGGCTTTCCCCTTGGCGGCCAGGTAGGTGCACCCACACATGTGAGGTACCGTTTTCATCGGGACACCTGTGGGAACGCGGGACGGTAGGCCATGTGTTGTGGGGGGCGTGTTTCGATGGGTGCGGCGAGCGAAATGTGCGGAAAAAGCGGTTTTTTCCCCACATTTCCGACTTTGCAGGGCTGTCTGGGTAAAAAAATCTGGGGCGATGGGCGCAAATCACACCTCTGCGGATTCCCACGGGTGTCCTCTTTTCGAAAATGCATGGGGTTCCCTGTTTTCCTTGCTGGCT
This sequence comes from Ambystoma mexicanum, assembly GCF_040938575.1. NCBI lineage: Eukaryota > Metazoa > Chordata > Amphibia > Caudata > Ambystomatidae > Ambystoma > Ambystoma mexicanum. The sequence continues at coordinate 395,377,310 of NC_090936.1, forward strand.
TGGACACCCGAGGCCCATATCTGTAAGTTGCGCCGGTCGGCAAAATGTCGGAGATTTCCCTCTGACAACAGACTTGGGGTTACTTGTGTTTTAGGCTTTCCCCTTGGCGGCCAGGTAGGTGCACCCACACATGTGAGGTACCGTTTTCATCGGGACACCTGTGGGAACGCGGGACAGTAGGCCATGTGTTGTGGGGGGCGTGTTTCGATGGGTGCGGCGAGCGAAATGTGCGGAAAAAGCGTTTTTTTCCCCACATTTCCGACTTTGCAGGGCTGTCTGGGTAAAAAAATCTGGGGCGATGGGCGCAAATCACACCTCTGCGGATTCCCACGGGTGTCCTCTTTTCGAAAATGCATGGGGTTCCCTGTTTTCCTCGGTGGCTTGGACACCCGAGGCCCATATCTGTAAGTTGCGCCGGTCGGCAGAATGGACAACAGACTTGGGGTTACTTGTGTTTTAGGCTTTCCCCTTGGCGGCCAGGTAGGTGCACCCACACATGTGAGGTACCGTTTTCATCGGTACACCTGTGGGAACGCGGGACGGTAGGCCATGTGTTGTGGGGGGCGTGTTTCGATGGGTGCGGCGAGTGAAATGTGCGGAAAAAGCGTTTTTTCCCCCACATTTCCGACTTTGCAGGGCTGTCTGGGTAAAAAAATCTGGGGCGATGGGCGCAAATCACACCTCTGCGGATTCCCACGGGTGTCCTCTTTTCGAAAATGCATGGGGTTCCCTGTTTTCCTCGGTGGCTTGGACACCCGAGGCCCATATCTGTAAGTTGCGCCGGTCGGCAGAATGTCGGAGATTTCCCTCTGACAACAGACTTGGGGTTACTTGTGTTTTAGGCTTTCCCCTTGGCGGCCAGGTAGGTGCACCCACACATGTGAGGTACCGTTTTCATCGGGACACCTGTGGGAACGCGGGACGGTAGGCCATGTGTTGTGGGGGGCGCGTTTCGATGGGTGCGGCGAGCGAAATGTGCGGGAAAAGCGTTTTTTCCCCCACATTTCCGACTTTGCAGGGCTGTCTGGGTAAAAAAATCTGGGGCGATGGGCGCAAATCACACCTCTGCGGATTCCCACGGGTGTCCTCTTTTCGAAAATGCATGGGGTTCCCTGTTTTCCTCGGTGGCTTGGACACCCGAGGCCCATATCTGTAAGTTGCGCCGGTCGGCAGAATGGACAACAGACTTGGGGTTACTTGTGTTTTAGGCTTTCCCCTTGGCGGCCAGGTAGGTGCACCCACACATGTGAGGTACCGTTTTCATCGGGACACCTGTGGGAACGCGGGACGGTAGGCCATGTGTTGTGGGGGGCGTGTTTCGATGGGTGCGGCGAGTGAAATGTGCGGAAAAAGCGTTTTTTCCCCCACATTTCCGACTTTGCAGGGCTGTCTGGGTAAAAAAATCTGGGGCGATGGGCGCAAATCACACCTCTGCGGATTCCCACGGGTGTCCTCTTTTCGAAAATGCATGGGGTTCCCTGTTTTCCTCGGTGGCTTGGACACCCGAGGCCCATATCTGTAAGTTGCGCCGGTCGGCAGAATGTCGGAGATTTCCCTCTGACAACAGACTTGGGGTTACTTGTGTTTTAGGCTTTCCCCTTGGCGGCCAGGTAGGTGCACCCACACATGTGGGGTACCGTTTTCATCGGGACACCTGTGGGAACGCGGGACGGTAGGCCATGTGTTGTGGGGGGCGCGTTTGGATGGGTGCGGCGAGCGAAATGTGCGGAAAAAGCGTTTTTTCCCCCACATTTCCGACTTTGCAGGGCTGTCTGGGTAAAAAAATCTGGGGCGATGGGCGCAAATCACACCTCTGCGGATTCCCACGGGTGTCCTCTTTTCGAAAATGCATGGGGTTCCCTGTTTTCCTCGGTGGCTTGGACACCCGAGGCCCATATCTGTAAGTTGCGCCGGTCGGCAGAATGGACAACAGACTTGGGGTTACTTGTGTTTTAGGCTTTCCCCTTGGCGGCCAGGTAGGTGCACCCACACATGTGAGGTACCGTTTTCATCGCGACACCTGTGGGAACGCGGGACGGTAGGCCATGTGTTGTGGGGGGCGTGTTTCGATGGGTGCGGCGAGCGAAATGTGCGGAAAAAGCGTTTTTTTCCCCACATTTCCGACTTTGCAGGGCTGTCTGGGTAAAAAAATCTGGGGCGATGGGCGCAAATCACACCTCTGCGGATTCCCACGGGTGTCCTCTTTTCGAAAATGCATGGGGTTCCCTGTTTTCCTCGGTGGCTTGGACACCCGAGGCCCATATCTGTAAGTTACGCCGGTCGGCAGAATGGACAACAGACTTGGGGTTACTTGTGTTTTAGGCTTTCCCCTTGGCGGCCAGGTAGGTGCACCCACACATGTGAGGTACCGTTTTCATCGGGACACCTGTGGGAACGCGGGACGGTAGGCCATGTGTTGTGGGGGGCGTGTTTCGATGGGTGCGGCGAGCGAAATGTGCGGGAAAAGCGTTTTTTTCCCCACATTTCCGACTTTGCAGGGCTGTCTGGGTAAAAAAATCTGGGGCGATGGGCGCAAATCACACCTCTGCGGATTCCCACGGGTGTCCTCTTTTCGAAAATGCATGGGGTTCCCTGTTTTCCTCGGTGGCTTGGACACCCGAGGCCCATATCTGTAAGTTGCGCCGGTCGGCAGAATGTCGGAGATTTCCCTCTGACAACAGACTTGGGGTTACTTGTGTTTTAGGCTTTCCCCTTGGCGGCCAGGTAGGTGCACCCACACATGTGAGGTACCGTTTTCATCGGGACACCTGTGGGAACGCGGGACGGTAGGCCATGTGTTGTGGGGGGCGCGTTTCGATGGGTGCGGCGAGCGAAATGTGCGGAAAAAGCGTTTTTTCCCCCACATTTCCGACTTTGCAGGGCTGTCTGGGTAAAAAAATCTGGGGCGATGGGCGCAAATCACACCTCTGCGGATTCCCACGGGTGTCCTCTTTTCGAAAATGCATGGGGTTCCCTGTTTTCCTCGGTGGCTTGGACACCCGAGGCCCATATCTGTAAGTTGCGCCGGTCGGCAGAATGGACAACAGACTTGGGGTTACTTGTGTTTTAGGCTTTCCCCTTGGCGGCCAGGTAGGTGCACCCACACATGTGAGGTACCGTTTTCATCGGGACACCTGTGGGAACGCGGGACGGTAGGCCATGTGTTGTGGGGGGCGTGTTTCGATGGGTGCGGCGAGCGAAATGTGCGGGAAAAGCGTTTTTTTCCCCACATTTCCGACTTTGCAGGGCTGTCTGGGTAAAAAAATCTGGGGCGATGGGCGCAAATCACACCTCTGCGGATTCCCACGGGTGTCCTCTTTTCGAAAATGCATGGGGTTCCCTGTTTTCCTCGGTGGCTTGGACACCCGAGGCCCATATCTGTAAGTTGCGCCGGTCGGCAGAATGTCGGAGATTTCCCTCTGACAACAGACTTGGGGTTACTTGTGTTTTAGGCTTTCCCCTTGGCGGCCAGGTAGGTGCACCCACACATGTGAGGTACCGTTTTCATCGGGACACCTGTGGGAACGCGGGACGGTAGGCCATGTGTTGTGGGGGGCGCGTTTCGATGGGTGCGGCGAGCGAAATGTGCGGAAAAAGCGTTTTTTTCCCCACATTTCCGACTTTGCAGGGCTGTCTGGGTAAAAAAATCTGGGGCGATGGGCGCAAATCACACCTCTGCGGATTCCCACGGGTGTCCTCTTTTCGAAAATGCATGGGGTTCCCTGTTTTCCTCGGTGGCTTGGACACCCGAGGCCCATATCTGTAAGTTGCGCCGGTCGGCAGAATGTCTGAGTTTTCCCTCTGAAAACAGACTTGGGGTTACTTGTGTTTTAGGCTTTCCCCTTGGCGGCCAGGTAGGTGCACCCACACATGTGAGGTACCGTTTTCATCGGGACACCTGTGGGAACGCGGGACGGTAGGCCATGTGTTGTTGGGGGCGTGTTTTGATGGGTGAGTCGAGCGAAATGTGAGGAAAATGCGTATTTTTTCCCACATTTCGGACTTTGCGGGGGTGTCTGGGTAATAAATTCTGGGGCGATTTGGGCATATTATACCTCTGCGGATTCCCACGGGTGTCCTCTTTCCGGAAATGCATGGGGTTCCCTGTTTTCCTTGGTGGCTTGGACACCCGAGGCCCATATCTGTATGATGTGAGAGTGTGACATTTCCGGTGTGAAAACAGACTTGGGGTTACTTGTGTTTTAGGCTTTCCCCTTGGCGGCCAGGTAGGTGCACCCACACATGTGAGGTACCGTTTTCATCGGGACACCTGTGGGAACGCGTGACGGTAGGCCATGTGTTGTTGGGGGCGTGTTTCGATGGGTGCGTCGAGCGAAATGTGCGGAAAAAGCGTTTTTTTTCCCCACATTTCAGACTTTGCAGGGGTGTCTGGGTAATAAATTCTGGGGCAATTTGGGTATATCATACCTCTGCGGATTCCCACGGGTGTCCTCTTTTCGGAAATGCATGGGGTTCCCTGTTTTCCTCGGTGGCTTGGACACCCGAGGCCCATATCTGTACATTGTGCCGGTCGGCAGAATGTCTGAGTTTTCCCTCTGAAAACAGACTTGGGGTTACTTGTGTTTTAGGCTTTCCCCTTGGCGGCCAGGTAGGTGCACCCACACATGTGAGGTACCGTTTTCATCGGGACACCTGTGGGAACGCGGGACGGTAGGCCATGTGTTGTTGGGGGCGTGTTTCGATGGGTGAGTCGAGCGAAATGTGAGGAAAATGCGTATTTTTTCCCACATTTCGGACTTTGCGGGGGTGTCTGGGTAATAAATTCTGGGGCGATTTGGGCATATCATACCTCTGCGGATTCCCACGGGTGTCCTCTTTTCGGAAATGCATGGGTTTCCCTGTTTTCCTCGGTGGCTTGGACACCCGAGGCCCATATCTGTACATTGTGCCGGTCGGCAGAATGTCTGAGTTTTCCCTCTGAAAACAGACTTGGGGTTACTTGTGTTTTAGGCTTTCCCCTTGGCGGCCAGGTAGGTGCACCCACACATGTGAGGTACCGTTTTCATCGGGACACCTGTGGGAACGCGGGACGGTAGGCCATGTGTTGTGGGGGGCGTGTTTCGATGGGTGAGTCGAGCGAAATGTGAGGAAAATGCGTATTTTTTCCCCCATTTCGGACTTTGCGGGGGTGTCTGGGTAATAAATTCTGGGGCGATTTGGGCATATCATACCTCTGCGGATTCCCACGGGTGTCCTCTTTCCGGAAATGCATGGGGTTCCCTGTTTTCCTTGGTGGCTTGGACACCCGAGGCCCATATCTGTATGATGTGAGAGTGTGACATTTCCGGTGTGAAAACAGACTTGGGGTTACTTGTGTTTTAGGCTTTCCCCTTGGCGGCCAGGTAGGTGCACCCACACATGTGAGGTACCGTTTTCATCGGGACACCTGTGGGAACGCGTGACGGTAGGCCATGTGTTGTTGGGGGCATGTTTCGATGGGTGCGTCGAGCGAAATGTGCGGAAAAAGCGTTTTTTTCCCCACATTTCGGACTTTGCAGGGGTGTCTGGGTAATAAATTCTGGGGCAATTTGGGCATATCATACCTCTGCGGATTCCCACGGGTGTCCTCTTTTCGGAAATGCATGGGGTTCCCTGTTTTCCTCGGTGGCTTGGACACCCGAGGCCCATATCTGTACATTGTGCCGGTCGGCAGAATGTCTGAGTTTTCCCTCTGAAAACAGACTTGGGGTTACTTGTGTTTTAGGCTTTCCCCTTGGCGGCCAGGTAGGTGCACCCAGACATGTGAGGTACCGTTTTCATCGGGACACCTGTGGGAACGCGGGACGGTAGGCCATGTGTTGTTGGAGGCGTGTTTCGATGGGTGAGTCGAGCGAAATGTGAGGAAAATGCGTATTTTTTCCCACATTTCGGACTTTGCGGGGGTGTCTGGGTAATAAATTCTGGGGCGATTTGGGCATATCATACCTCTGCGGATTCCCACGGGTGTCCTCTTTCCGGAAATGCATGGGGTTCCCTGTTTTCCTTGGTGGCTTGGACACCCGAGGCCCATATCTGTATGATGTGAGAGTGTGACATTTCCGGTGTGAAAACAGACTTGGGATTACTTGTGTTTTAGGCTTTCCCCTTGGCGGCCAGGTAGGTGCACCCACACATGTGAGGTACCGTTTTCATCGGGACACCTGTGGGAACGCGTGACGGTAGGCCATGTGTTGTTGGGGGCGTGTTTCGATGGGTGCGTCGAGCGAAATGTGCGGAAAAAGCGTTTTTTTCCCCACATTTCGGACTTTGCAGGGGTGTCTGGGTAATAAATTCTGGGGCAATTTGGGCATATCATACCTCTGCGGATTCCCACGGGTGTCCTCTTTTCGGAAATGCATGGGGTTCCCTGTTTTCCTCGGTGGCTTGGACACCCGAGGCCCATATCTGTACATTGTGCCGGTCGGCAGAATGTCTGAGTTTTCCCTCTGAAAACAGACTTGGGGTTACTTGTGTTTTAGGCTTTCCCCTTGGCGGCCAGGTAGGTGCACCCACACATGTGAGGTACCGTTTTCATCGGGACACCTGTGGGAACGCGGGACGGTAGGCCATGTGTTGTTGGGGGCGTGTTTCGATGGGTGAGTCGAGCGAAATGTGAGGAAAATGCGTATTTTTTCCCACATTTCGGACTTTGCGGGGGTGTCTGGGTAATAAATTCTGGGGCGATTTGGGCATATCATACCTCTGCGGATTCCCACGGGTGTCCTCTTTCCGGAAATGCATGGGGTTCCCTGTTTTCCTTGGTGGCTTGGACACCCGAGGCCCATATCTGTATGATGTGAGAGTGTGACATTTCCGGTGTGAAAACAGACTTGGGGTTACTTGTGTTTTAGGCTTTCCCCTTGGCGGCCAGGTAGGTGCACCCACACATGTGAGGTACCGTTTTCATCGGGACACCTGTGGGAACGCGTGACGGTAGGCCATGTGTTGTGGGGGGCGTGTTTCGATGGGTGCGTCGAGCGAAATGTGCGGAAAAAGCGTTTTTTTCCCCACATTTCGGACTTTGCAGGGGTGTCTGGGTAATAAATTCTGGGGCAATTTGGGCATATCATACCTCTGCGGATTCCCACGGGTGTCCTCTTTTCGGAAATGCATGGGGTTCCCTGTTTTCCTCGGTGGCTTGGACACCCGAGGCCCATATCTGTACCTTGTGCCGGTCGGCAGAATGTCTGAGTTTTCCCTCTGAAAACAGACTTGGGGTTACTTGTGTTTTAGGCTTTCCCCTTGGCGGCCAGGTAGGTGCACCCACACATGTGAGGTACCGTTTTCATCGGGACACCTGTGGGAACGCGGGACGGTAGGCCATGTGTTGTTGGGGGCGTGTTTCGATGGGTGAGTCGAGCGAAATGTGAGGAAAATGCGTATTTTTTCCCACATTTCGGACTTTGCGGGGGTGTCTGGGTAATAAATTCTGGGGCGATTTGGGCATATCATACCTCTGCGGATTCCCACGGGTGTCCTCTTTCCGGAAATGCATGGGGTTCCCTGTTTTCCTTGGTGGCTTGGACACCCGAGGCCCATATCTGTATGATGTGAGAGTGTGACATTTCCGGTGTGAAAACAGACTTGGGGTTACTTGTGTTTTAGGCTTTCCCCTTGGCGGCCAGGTAGGTGCACCCACACATGTGAGGTACCGTTTTCATCGGGACACCTGTGGGAACGCGTGACGGTAGGCCATGTGTTGTGGGGGGCGTGTTTCGATGGGTGCGTCGAGCGAATTGTGCGGAAAAAGCGTTTTTTTTCCCCACATTTCGGACTTTGCAGGGGTGTCTGGGTAATAAATTCTGGGGCAATTTGGGCATATCATACCTCTGCGGATTCCCACGGGTGTCCTCTTTTCGGAAATGCATGGGGTTCCCTGTTTTCCTCGGTGGCTTGGACACCCGAGGCCCATATCTGTACCTTGTGCCGGTCGGCAGAATGTCTGAGTTTTCCCTCTGAAAACAGACTTGGGGTTACTTGTGTTTTAGGCTTTCCCCTTGGCGGCCAGGTAGGTGCACCCACACATGTGAGGTACCGTTTTCATCGGGACACCTGTGGGAACGCGGGACGGTAGGCCATGTGTTGTTGGGGGCGTGTTTCGATGGGTGAGTCGAGCGAAATGTGAGGAAAATGCGTATTTTTTCCCACATTTCGGACTTTGCGGGGGTGTCTGGGTAATAAATTCTGGGGCGATTTGGGCATATCATACCTCTGCGGATTCCCACGGGTGTCCTCTTTCCGGAAATGCATGGGGTTCCCTGTTTTCCTTGGTGGCTTGGACACCCGAGGCCCATATCTGTATGATGTGAGAGTGTGACATTTCCGGTGTGAAAACAGACTTGGGGTTACTTGTGTTTTAGGCTTTCCCCTTGGCGGCCAGGTAGGTGCACCCACACATGTGAGGTACCGTTTTCATCGGGACACCTGTGGGAACGCGTGACGGTAGGCCATGTGTTGTGGGGGGCGTGTTTCGATGGGTGCGTCGAGCGAAATGTGCGGAAAAAGCGTTTTTTTCCCCACATTTCGGACTTTGCAGGGGTGTCTGGGTAATAAATTCTGGGGCAATTTGGGCATATCATACCTCTGCGGATTCCCACGGGTGTCCTCTTTTCGGAAATGCATGGGGTTCCCTGTTTTCCTCGGTGGCTTGGACACCCGAGGCCCATATCTGTACCTTGTGCCGGTCGGCAGAATGTCTGAGTTTTCCCTCTGAAAACAGACTTGGGGTTACTTGTGTTTTAGGCTTTCCCCTTGGCGGCCAGGTAGGTGCACCCACACATGTGAGGTACCGTTTTCATCGGGACACCTGTGGGAACGCGGGACGGTAGGCCATGTGTTGTTGGGGGCGTGTTTCGATGGGTGAGTCGAGCGAAATGTGAGGAAAATGCGTATTTTTTCCCACATTTCGGACTTTGCGGGGGTGTCTGGGTAATAAATTCTGGGGCGATTTGGGCATATCATACCTCTGCGGATTCCCACGGGTGTCCTCTTTCCGGAAATGCATGGGGTTCCCTGTTTTCCTTGGTGGCTTGGACACCCGAGGCCCATATCTGTATGATGTGAGAGTGTGACATTTCCGGTGTGAAAACAGACTTGGGGTTACTTGTGTTTTAGGCTTTCCCCTTGGCGGCCAGGTAGGTGCACCCACACATGTGAGGTACCGTTTTCATCGGGACACCTGTGGGAACGCGGGACGGTAGGCCATGTGTTGTTGGGGGCGTGTTTCGATGGGTGCGTCGAGCGAAATGTACGGAAAAAGCGTTTTTTTCCCCACATTTCCGACTTTGCAGGGGTGTCTGGGTAATAAATTCTGGGGCAATTTGGGCATATCATACCTCTGCGGATTCCCACGGGTGTCCTCTTTTCGGAAATGCATGGGGTTCCCTGTTTTCCTCGGTGGCTTGGACACCCGAGGCCCATATCTGTATGATGGGAGAGTGTGACATTTCCGGTGTGAAAACAGACTTGGGGTTACTTGTGTTTTGGGCTTTCCCCTTGGCGGCCAGGTAGGTGCACCCACACATGTGAGGTACCGTTTTCATCGGGACACCTGTGGGAACGCGGGACGGTAGGCCATGTGTTGTGTTTGTGTGGTTTTCATAACGTTTTGACCCATTTGCTGGAGCCCTTTGTCTCACAACCCTTTCTTTTCCCAAATGTGACCTACATTTAGTCGCTGCTTTAGCCACCATACACTTTTGTAACCTGCACAAGTCACCTACCCTTGAAAAGGTCTGCCTGTGCTCTTTCAAAAAATGTATGGCTGCCGTTCCTCACCACATTGGTTTTCCCAATTTACACATGCTAAGTGCGTCTGGTCAGACCGTGAGCGTAAAACTCCTGTGTACCATGGCTCAGTGTTTGGCTTGTGGTATTGCTTGTTTTGTACAAACACTACAAAAATGGTATGCTCTCCTAACTGCAAGAGTCGGGGGAATGTAGCGGAGCATTGCTTTTCTCAAAATTCATAGAAGCCATTGCCGTACCAAGCCAACCATGTCCAACACATACCTTTTTTTTCAGTCATTTTCCCGCTTTTCCCCCATTCGATGGCAGTTTCCCCTACCTAGTTGTTGCCTGACCTATACAAATCACCCCTTCCTAAACTTGGAATTTTGTCTACTTTTCAGAAATATATGCCTTTCTGTCCTCCAATTTGGCTTTCCTGCCCTTTTCTTCCATTCCGTCCATGCATGTCCAATTGGCAAAAATGGCAAAAATCGCCTACCTCTCACAAAACGGTTGATATCCCCATCAAAATATTTTTTTTCCATTTCCACTCAACCTGTTCCTGAAAGCCAACACATTGGGGAACTCAGCACAGCAAACCATTTGTTCCTAGCTCTTACAAGGAAAAAACCACTGGCTTCTTTGTGCATCATTTTATTGGCATTTTTTGAAAAAACCCAAAATTTTCGCACATTTTCCTTATTTTCTCTCACCCCCCTACAGCAACCTGGGATTCCTGGGTGGCGTTACGACCGCCTACATGTGGGAAGAAAAGGAGCCAAATTTGGCCGAGATATCTCATGTAACAAAAAAGTTACAAGCCATTGAATGGCCACATACCAAAATCACCAAAAAAGGCTCTGGCACTGGGGAGAAATACCCATGGCACTTAAAGGGTTAAAGCAATTTTCTTATGTGTAAGTCAACTGAAACCGTGATGGAATGTTACCAACAGAAATCCTGCACATAGTGGCAATTGCCTACACAATCTGCACCTGATTGTGAGACAATCAAAGTGAGCCAAAGGTAGTTTTGCTTTTAATCAAAGGGCACACATGCTTGTGAGACATCCAAAGTGAGTCGCAAGAAGCTTTACTTTTAATCAAAGGGCTCAAACGTTGGGAGTGAAACAGATAAGACCATAATACAAATTATTGATGACAAGAAGTCTGGCCTTAAGTAATCAGAAATTCAGCACTTTTATGGTTGGTGTGAGTTTGGGAGGGTTTTGTAAAAACAGGTGAGATGTGCTAACACCATATGGTGCCAAGGATGCCCACAGAAACAACGGGAGTCCGATAAAAAGGTATTTTTTAAAGATGAGTTCATGTACATCAGGTCTACTTGTTTCAAATGCAAAGGAAAGTAGATTTGCATTTTGGGCTTAAGACAGTATTATTGTAGTCCATGAAAGCCAAAACAAATATATGTACTATCCAATGTTCAGAAGGTAATTAAAGATTTGGTTAAAATCCTGGCTTCTCTGCTTAACCAAAGCGTGCAAGCCGACGAATATCATTTCACTTGCGATCCTACGAACATAATTTCATCTCACTGTACCTTCCATGGAAAAATTGGCGGCCTTACAAGTGATTCACTATTTGAAAAATAACATTGTAGTGGGGCAAATGTAATGATGTTATGGACTGAAAGGTGTCCTCTCAAGATACTATGTTGTGGTCCTTGAGGCTGTCGCCTAGAACTAGGCAAGTGTAGGATTGGCCTTCTCCCCAATCCCACATTACTTGAGTTGACAGGCAGGTATATATTCTCACGATCCTGTCAGAGTCCAAGGTATTCCAGTGCAATGGACTGACTGCAACAGAACCAGTATTAATGTCCTCTCCTATTGGTGCCAACCACTAGAAATGCTTGGGTCGTCCACAGCTCTGCTTCACAGGAGAATTAGTGAAGGTCTTTGCAATCACTGTATGCTATATTCATGAGTACTGTACAGAACACCTTCTGTTATTTGTATCATTTCCTGTTACTTGGGGAAGGTTATTTTTTTCAATATTGCAGAATAGTAGGGCTCATGCAGTGTGTACAATGTAAATATTTTATGAGTTGCCTTGAGCAGTGGCTATTTTTTGCTTCAGGTTTATAATGCACCTTGTGTGTTTATCTGTTGTGTTTGGTGGAGTAGTCGTTAAAGGGACAGTTAAGTGTTGCTATTTCTGTGGCGGGTTGGTGTGGTGTTTAAGGGAATATAACAAGAGTGTGGGATTCCCTCTACTGAGAATGAACATGGTTCAAATAACCTGTTCTATGGAAGGCTAAGCACTTCTCTGGGGTTGGTGATGGTACTCTTGTTCATAGGAGAATTTCCTTGCATTTTGGTTCTCGACTGGACTTGTGGGTGGGACCAGACTGATATGCACATGGATATTACTCCTCTCGGAAGGGTGCAGTGAACTCAAATATGGTTATAAACCTTCATGCGTGGAAGAAATTCCACAGAACAGGTTACTTGAACCATATTTGTCCTCACTAGAGGGGCTTCCAAACTCTTGTTAAGTTTAAGGGAATTTAGTGTAGACACATGGGTCTTCTGGTGGTGTATGTTCAATGGTGCTAAACTGTGCTGCTTTTGTGCTGGAATTGTGTGTAAAGATGTCTGTTAGGGTGAGGGGTAGAATACTTTTGAGATGTTTGTTGCAATCACACTTTGCTCAGAGACCTACATAAAACAACCTGGGGATACATTTCTTTCCATTTTGGAAACATCACAGTTGGTCACATTATTGTTTTATATTCATGCCCAACATGTATCTGGCTTTCTCTTCTTTGGCTTTTTTGCCTTGCTGCGTTATATTGTGGGATGTTAAGTTAAGTCATGCTAAGTCATATTGCACGATGCCATGGCACAAGGTCAGGACCCACAGTCTGTTGTCGTTTGCCCAGATACTCACTTCTTAAACCTGAATGACCCTCAAACCATAAAGACACTCTGACTTAAAGGGTACTGTGATACAATGCAGCAGAACACGCCCAATGAAATTGCAGCAACAAAAGGCAGCCACAAAGTACACCACAACCCCATTATTACCATGCTGGATAGTACAATTACACATGTTCATTTTGTGCTGATGTTCTTTAAGGGGCTGATTCATGGAATAATATGCACAGTGAATAGGGACTTTGCATGTCATTCTGCGTGCATACCCCCCTTTGTCAATCCATGGAATCGACTTTGCAGGCCTTTTTGGTACTGGGCATGTACTCTGCACTGGTCCAGCACGTCACTGTGTGCAGTTGAGTGCATTGTGTTGGTGCAGCCTGTGCAGAGATTAAAATTGGAGGCGAAAAATGCATATACCTCATTTTCCACGAAGAATGAGGAATTATGTGGACGTGTTGAAGGACGCAACATGCTACGCAATTGCAGGTCCAATCCACTGCAAACCCAACCAAATTCAGAGATTCCAATGCGCAACCTCACATTGGAAAAAGTTACATGCAAACCCTGAGATCCAACCGCCACATGATAGCAGGCGTAAAGTTCAACGTGTAAAGGTTCCAATGTGTATAAAGTATGCAATGCACATCACACAAACGTTGCACAGTGACGATGAATGCGGCAATAGTGGGAGCCATTGTACATGGACACAGAAGGAGGAGGAGGATGCCCAGTCCCTGGATTTTTGCAACACGCACCACTCTGTTTGGGATGCCCAATGACCAGGTGTATGCTAGGTATCGGCTCCCACCCCATGTCATCCTAGACCTTGTCAGGGACTTCGAGCAAGACCTAATATCACCACCCATCTGCTCCCATGCCCTTTCCCCCCTTGAAAAGGTGCTGACAGCACTACATACCATTGCCACAGGGTCCTTTCAGCAAACCACTGACATAGTTGGTGGGATATCTCAGGCCACACAATCCCGCTGTGTCCAGCAGGTCTTGGCCTGCATAACATTATGTGTGTGTCTACGTAGGCACATATATATGCAGAAAACACTGGAGGAAAGGCAGAGAGTGTGCCAGGATTTCTATGCAGTTGCATTGTTTCTATGTGTTCTTGGAGTGATCATGCGAGTCAGTGCCAATTTGCCTGGCAGCATGCATGACAGCTACATTTACTGTCAGTCACCACTCCACCGGGCACTGGCATCGGGAAAATATGGCAACACCTTGCTCATTGGTGAGTAGGAACTGTCACATGCATGCATGCATGCACGTGACATACTGAGGAACAAACCATGACAATAAGTGCCGATAACAACCATGTACACTATTGCAGGGGACAGTGCCTACCCGCTATCACGATTCATGATGACACCATAAAGGAATCCTGCCACATCAGCTGAGGTAAGATATAATGCAACACATGTAGCCACTAGGGGCATAGTGGAATGCACATTTGGGGTGCTCAAGTCACTTTTCCGCTCCCTAGACCAACCTGGTGGGATTTTGCTATATGCCCCACCAGTAGTGTTTACAATCATTGTCGAAGCAAGTGTACTGCAGAATGTAGCCACACGGCATGGCATACCAGTTGATATGCAGGTGGGAGGTCACCCTTAGTCACAGGCACCAGCCTTCCCCTTGGATCGCCAAAGGGCATAGGGAGAGGCTGCATGCAACCAGATGGCACAAACAAACTTTACCTGAAAACCTGCCCCTCCGGAGCACACACAGTAGGGCCACGGGCCTGGTGCCATTCAATGATGATTTAGGGCCTAGCCTCTGTGCCCATAACAATACCCTCAGAATGTGTGTCAGGGAGAGGCAAACTGTGTGTGTCCATTAGACATAGAATAACATGCACCAAACACTGGCACAGTCACAGCAAATGGAAAAAACATTATCCCTTTTGTTGTTGGGATGCACGTTCAGATCCTAGCCCCTCCCAAATGGTTCAGATTGCGGAAAATGTGCTAACACATGGGGAATGCATAGAGGTGGGTATAGGGGCTAGGGGGAATCATGTGAGTAGATGTGACTGGCTGTAGACATGTGTATTGTAGAAGCACATACATATCCAAGGGAAACTAACCACTTGCTTTGAAGAAGTGTCACGTAGAATACATTGTATAAGCATGATATCCAAAACATGACCACGATAATCGAGAGTAGACCTGAATCCTCCCAGGCCGTGTTGGAAACACAGAACAACAAGGCCTCTTCTCTTGCATGACTATCAAATCCCAACCCACAGGCAAGGCAGGGAACACGCTTATAAACACAAATGTATCCAGTTAGACCTTTGTAAAATTACACAGGAATGTGAGCAATGAAATGGGAGCAGGGCTGTGACCGCTTGTGAAGGCCATATGCATGGAGCCCAGGGCAGAGATTCTGAGCTCCCAAAACATGAGCTGAGATCCAAGACACCAGCGGCCCCAAGATAATGGTCATCCCATTTGAACTACCAGATGCCTAGGGATGACGTTCCTAATTCACTCATGAAATAGAAGGATTAGTGGGACATGCAGAAACTCCAGGCCTACCCCTTGGGAGGAGTAGCTGATAAAGTGGGGAGCAAAGAACAAGGGCAGTGATTTGTACCAGGGTTATGCCAACATTTATAAGATTGCAGCGGGGAGGCATGAATGGGGCGCCTAGGTGTCTGGAATGAGAAAAGAGTTGCTTTGTTTGCAAGGATAAAAGAAAGGATAAGAACAATTCGTCAGACCTATAGAAATTTGTGCAGAAGCACAACAACACCTACATCTGCAGCAAGACGCTGAGTGTATGCTTCAAGCAGTCTATAAGAAAGACTGCAGAGCTACATGGGAGTTAATCAACAATGGTGGTGTATTCCGCCACGAGAAGTCTTTGGTGATGGTGGCGGAGAGCGATTTGATCAACCACTACCAATCCCCGTTCTCTGACCCGGGTGAGGGTCTGGCTACTCCTAAAGTCTGGGTAGGGGTGGATGGAATTTTGCTTTATATCACCATGATGTAAGCCTTATGATTAGAAAACTGAGAGGGACCTGATGGGATCTCGAAATATGAATTAAAAAAGATCAAAGACCATTGGGCAAGTGTTGTACCAACGATTTTTAAACAAATCATGACTAATAGATCCATACCTGAGTCTTGGAAGGAGGCCTTAATTGTGCCCATTTTTAAAACGGCTGATAGGTCTGATCCTAGAAACTATCGTCCTATCGCCCTCTTGAATGCGATCGGAAAGCTTTTTGTAATGCAAAAATGGGTGGAAGGGAATGGAATTCTGGACCCTAGGCAAACGGGTTTTGTAAGGGTAGTGGGCACTTCCTTAAACCTCTTATTATTGAATTTACTAAAAGAAAAGAGCTTGGAGAAGGGATCGACACTGTTCTTGGCCTTTATGGACCTCGAACAGGCATTCGATAGTGTTCTGAGGAGTCATTTGTGGGCAAAATTGCGTATGTGGGGTTGTCCGGTGGTTCTGGTAGAAACAATTGAAGCGCTTTATACCAACACTTCGGTTCAAATTAGGCTGTGTGCAAGGGGAACGTTATCTAGTAAAATGTTCACCTATCGGGGCTTGAAACAGGGGTGTGCGCTGGCGCCACTCCTGTTTTGCCTATATATATATCTGACTTGGGATTGTCTCAGGTGAATGTTCGCACCTTTCCAACTGACAGTAAAAGGGGGCCAGGAACTGTGGATTCTCTTCGCGGATGACCTGGTCTTCCTTGATTGTACTCCCATGGGTCTTCAGCGTCGTCTCCAAGCTTTTGAATTGTACCTTAAAAGCAATGGTATGAAAATTAATGCAAGGAATTCTAAGATTCTCCCGATGAAGAACGCAAGAAGGGTAAAGAAAGAGAAATTTACCTGGAGGGTGGGAGGAATCCCCTTAGAGATAGTGGACTCAATAGTTTACTTGGGAGTTACTGTCAATAGAAATGCTAATAAGACTGCTCACTATAAATATCTATGGCAGAGAATGATTCCTTTGGTTATTCAGGGTAGAAATGTGGTAAATTCACGTTAATACCGAGCAGAAGGTGGCACAGATTCTAACCTATGGAGCTGATATGATTGTTGGGAGAAATTGGCTGGTCATTTCTGGTGTAAGATATTACATCTGTCGAATGATCTCCCAATGCGTACAATTAGGTTTGAATTGAGGCTCCAGTCTTTCGAGTCATTGGTAGCTTGAAAGACGGTATCACTATACAGGAAATGTGCCTTGGAGAGTTTTGAGAAACCGTTTAAGATCTTGGCATTGGATAATAGGGTGGCAAAAGGACCATTCGAACAATAGAGTAATAAGGCGGAAGCCTTTTTGTGGGATAAGGGTTTGTCCGTAAATGTGTTACTGTGTTACTGTGTAATCCAATGAGTGTGAGAAAGAAGTTGTTGCTCAGAGATTGGATTACCACTTTAGATCAATGTGGTGGTCTGGGGTCCAGAGAATCACTGTGCGTTGAGTGGGGGAGAGTTAATAAACTTCCAAATTTTATGATTAAATTCTCTTTGCCAAAATATTGTGACCTTCTTCTTAGGTGTCATCTAAACATCTTACACACAAGAGAGATTTTGTTTAAGAGGAAAATGGCGGGAGTTGAAAATGCAAACTGTCGGTATTGTAAGAGTTCCTGCCAAGTGGAAACCTCGGAGCATCTGGTAATGAACTGTGAAGCTCTGATTGAGACCCGAGCATTATTTCTAGATAAACTCTTATGGACAAAATCAACTCTCACAAGTGGGGAATGCTGGAAGTGGATATTAATTGGTGATCAGACCAGGTTGGCTATTGCTGTGATGAAAATGCTTGATGCTGTGCTATCCAATCAGGAGGGAGGGCGGGGGGTTATGAAATTTTGGATGGATGATGTTGATTTTAATGGTCTAAAGGTCTGTCCTGATATATTTTTTGGGGAATCAGTGGAATGGATTCTGATTTAGATCGTGGATGGTATTTAGAATTGAAAGGTTAAAGGTACATTTTTGGTGGAATGGATTTTGTTGTAGTTTGTAGATGTTTTTCTTGGAACTAAATTGTTAAAGGTTTATTTTAAGTTAATGATTGTTTTATACATATTTGACTTTTAACCAATAAAAGATTAAAAAAATAAAATAAAAAAGACCTAAAGATAGGGTGGTGTATTTGAAAGCCTAATCAATAATTTTACAGTGACCCAAGGTGAAGAGACTGTCACCCATGTGTGAAGAAGCTGGAGGAGAAGATGATACGGCCAATGGGAGAGGGGTCAATATGTGAATAATAGCATGTAGATAGGCAGTAGTCAATGAGAGTGGGGGATGAACACTGTATATGAAATGCATCACACATGACAATTGTCATGGTAATAACTTGCTGCTTGCATTGATGAAGACAGAGAGCTCTGTGGCAGTGGACTAATAATACCATGTTGACATTTTCATTTGTTGTGTACTAAATAAAGCCCTTGTTCTACTCAAACAAGGGTGTACCAAGCCTTTTTCCCAAGTGGGTTGTAATTACTATATCTGGTTGTTGTGAGGTTCCCCACCATTGTCCACAACAAAGCACAACACGCAAGTACCAAAGTCCCCAACCAGTGTCACATGGACACCACCAACTATTGTGCTCGTAGACCCCCAACAACACACAGGAGAACACAAGTAGGAAGGCACTGCACAAAATGGAAAACATCAACTAACACATGTCAGGACTGCCCTGGCCACCCTATGCGTGTCACACAATAATATACAGGTGGAGTGGTCACCCCATTTTATGACAATAGGTATGCTCACAATACACATTCAAATACACATACAAGTAGTCATGCAGACTTTGAGGAATGTAAGTGCACTGAAAGAACGATGCACATCTCACCTTGCATCTTTCATCTTCTGAGCCTGCACTACCAGTACCATTGAATGCATCGATGCTCCACTCCATCGGTCTGCAAACTTCCCAACTCTGCTGATGTGTTCTGTGCATACATCCAATAACAATGTACCCTTCAATTGCAGTAAAACAACTCCCCCTGCAGAATACCTCAGTAGAGAAAAACAACACAAGGTCAGGGCAGGTGACACACCCATGCACACAATTACACTACAACATGTACCCCACTGAGTGCCATGCAACAAATGCAAACAAGAACTTCACATCAACCCATTACCATGTGTCCCTGCCCCCCTGCAGCCAGATTCACCCACCTGAGGCAAATGCAATTAAAACATCCTGCACAGTGCCACCTTCAGTGCCATGCAGTGAAGGGCCAAGTATCACTTACCCCTTGTTCTGGTGAGGGGACATAGTGAACACTCTGATCCGGCTTGAGTCAGAATGTTACTGAGAGGACTCCCATATAGAGATCACTAAGAGGTTGGATATCCAGGATCCCCTTGGAAGCTCTCCCAAAGTCACAAAATGGCATCCCCTGCTTATCCTGCCATCAGGACAGTGCAGTAAACACTGGCAGGGGAGCCTATGATGGAAATTCCAAGACGGCAGGATGCAAACAACTCATCAATTGCAGTAAAGACAGGATGCTTCAGAAGGCAGCTGGTCAGAGAGGCAGCAGTCATACAGGAAGGTAGGGTACAGAGGCAAATGGCATAAATGAGACAAGCAGACCAGAGAAAGGAATGAGAAACAAAGGCCAAGGAGACTGCCACACAAACGGGAGCAGGGAACAGGCAAGAGGAAGGGAAGGCAGAGTTCACAAGGACTGGACTGATAGAGGACTAATGTGCTGGGTACTGAATGGAGTGTTGAGATGCACTGAGCAGCAGTCAACATGCAGCTAAATATCTGACGGTGTACAATGCAATGAACATGTCACCATGGCAAACAACAACACCAGGACAATAGCGTGTGCCTGTGGTGAACGTGGCATCCCCGAAATGGCCTACAATGCTGTTCTGTGCATGGATTTGTCTCAGGACACCACCCCCAGAGGGGGCAGAAGTACCAAGAGTGGACTGCCAGCATTATTAGACATGACATGAACAGCTGAGTGAATGGGATGCTGCCCAGTAGGCAACAAACATGCAAAAACTGCAAGCAATCACTCGCTAGACTCCCATCATCATGTGTCCCAAAACCCATGCAGCCGGACCGGCCACCCTCATAAAAACTCACCAATAAACGCCCTGCAGTGACAGCCTTCCTCAAAACAATCCCCCCAGAACCAGTGCCCCCCTGATTGCAACAACAGCAGTCGTAGACTCCCCAGGCTATCATCGCCATGTGTCCCCACACCAATGAAGCCAGGACCTGTCACCTCAGTACATGGAAACAAATTTAACATCCCACACAGTGGCAGACTCGCTGCCACTGTGAAAACAAAATCAAAATATCGAGGCTGAGTACCCCAAAAGGATATACACCAAACACGGGTTACAAAGGAACATACAAAGTACTTTATTTTATACTGAATCCAGTTACGAAGAACAGAGCAAAATCAGATAGCTATCGGCCCTCAGTGCAACACAACGAGCTCCAGCGTGGTACAGTGTGTTCAGTGAGAGACGCTGTGCATTAGAATGCATTGGTCTTTTATACTCTTTGTGAGCACGATGTCCAGCCCTACTTTGGGTTAATATTCCACTAATACATCACCGATCTAGGGTTCATGCCAAGTCTCGCACATCCGCATATAACTGGTTTGCTTTTAATACATATATCAACAAGCCTATACGGCAAGTGTGTATTCTGGGATTTCCCATGCAGGTCTTCTCAAACGTTAATACAATGTAGTTAAACAAGTGTTCTACGTTCAGAATTTGAATACATTGTTCTTAACATATGCTTGTGGATTAGTTTAATTGCACGAGTAATCCTTTACGCACAGGTCAATGAAGGACAAGGTCTCGGTTCACGACCTCAACAAGTGGCCTGCAGGCAAGTTACATATTAGCTACATACAGAGGTCAAGGCAGCCATGTTGTATTTCAGAATTAAATTGTCCACCATTTTAACTAACAGGGTGACTTTACAAAGCGAACCTAAAATGGTGGATTGACCTAAAATGGCGGCTTACATTGATTTTAAAGTCAGGACCTTGCAACACGGATTTCTTCGCAAGCGACTTATAAGCAGCTTGGCGTAGGCCAATATACATATATGTATTGCGATAAGAGGCACAATATAATTTCTCATTTGACAAACCCTCCTTTTGGCCTATGCCAAGTGCTAAAACTATTTTGGATCTCCTGGCAAATAACTCCATGCATCATCGTCATGCACCTTGAATCGCTGTCGGAAATATCTATTGCCATTAGGTCATTTGCTAAAATTTCTTTCAACACATATTCTTTGGAAGTTTTATCTGGGGCATACACTTTATGTCCTATCGTACATATCGCTTGTGCGTAACATCCCCCTAGCATCGAACATATACTAGGTCGACACTGAATACAGCAACAAAGAAACAACAGGATTCCCAAAATAATCAGTAAGACCGAAAGTACTTTCCAACTCCAAGATCGCAAGAAGTCCCAGAAGCAAGCGCTAAAATCCCAGTTTCCCTCGGGAACATGCACTTCTGAACTAAGGAAGTGCAGATTCTGTATTGCCTTGAAGATAGATGGGGAGGAATCTGGTGCGAAAACACAGCAAACGGACACCACTAATTTACACACTCCACCACGTTCAGCCAGAATGACATCTAATGCCATCCGGTTTTGAAGTGCCACTAGTCTTATCGCCTTCTGTTCTAATGTCATATTATAGAGTATGTCCGTGGTCTGGTTGATGGTTCTCTCCAGAACTCTCGTTAGTCTTCTGATATTTTTAGAATTCGCTATCTGCCCCCAAAATGGCACAACTGATTTTGCTATATCTCCCAAGATTTGTGCTGGGGTGTCACCATTCTCGTCCTGCCGTGGACAAGCTTTTGAAACTTCTTTTGTACTAGCTATAAACACCCCAGGTAACAGGATCCCTAAATAACAGGTTCCCTGCCAATCCCTGGCAACCATGGGAATGCTACATTACCGCAGACAAAGTAGACAGGTTTGCCTACATACAAAGGTCTGTTCTCCCCAGTCAAATTTGCAACATTGGCACAACCTAGAAAATCTCCCATTGACTGAGTTCCATTCCTCTGTATGCAAAAAGAAACTGAATCGGGGCTATGGTTAACAGTGTAAGAAGGAGGCATGGCATCCTTATTGCCTATTGGAGGCATCTTAAAGGAAATCAAAGATTGAAAAGGACAAGATAGTCTATCAGAAGGCCTAATAGAAGCAACATTAGGTTTATTCCTCTTTGCGAAAAGCGAGCATCCCAGGAGAGTCAAAACATGTTTCTCAAAACTAATCAAATTAGTGCCGTCAAAGTTCCCTGAGATTGTATCATTCCAACGGCCAAAGAACAGTGCTCTAAGAGAAGAATAACAAGCAGTTGTTAAAGGTAAAGGATGAATATACCAACCTAGCCACTTATTCCTGTGTTGCGGTAAATGTGAGCAGACCCAACAGTTAGACTTATTAAAAATGGCATGCGTAGCATTCATGATAAGTAGCAGAGTATTATTGTGGTACATTTGTCTATGCAGAGATTACTTAGGGGAAAGAGTATGCAAATGTACAAAGGGAGTAGGAACAGTAGGTACATTTTCAGTGGGCAACAAAGATTCTAAAGGACGCATTTCCTCAAGGTACCACAATCCTAAAACAGTGACTATTAAAAACCCTAATATCATTCTAAAACACAGCAATACATTTTCGGGGCCCAGGCATATTGTCCATTGTCCCGGTTGGTCAACCCCTCATTTACAAGTCCCATATGAGCGGTAGCGGTGGCGGGTATTGTAGTCTTCAAATGGAAACCCCCAATGTTCGTTGCTGGCGACTTCCCGGCCGCGCAACTTCTTAGTCCTTCCACAACCCTAGCCAACAGAATCCCTTTCTAAAATTTGGACAAAAACAAGCCCTTGATGATCCTTTTCTTCTCCGAATGCACAGCCGAACCTTGCCATAAGTCTATCAGATGCACAGCAAAACCGTGCCGTAAGTCTATCAGATGCACAGCAAAACCGTGCCGTAAGTCTATTTTCTTGGACGCAGATTGTACCTTGCTTTTCCCGGTACTGATTGATCCGGAAACAATGTGTCATCACTTCCCATTGGAAGCAACGTATCAGGGACAAGTGAAGATGCTGAATTTAGAACAGCAGTTTCCGGATGCAAAACTTTTGGAGAGTGTTGAGACAAAAAGGCGGCTTCCCCAAGCCTCACAGGCTCAGAGAGATTCTCCGACACACTCTCTGCGCTATTTACTGCTTTGGGATCGTTGATTGCAGCATTAGCGAGGGGTTCTGTTTCTTCTGTAACGTGTGGCACTGGGTGAGGACGTTTCTTGACATGGTAGGCGTGGATTCAGTTCTTTCTTCCAGAGACCCGCACCGCTGTTTGGGTGACCAACAGGACCTGGAGCGGCCCACGCCAGCGAGGTGCAAGGCAGGAAGGGCGCTCAAATGCATTGATGAGCACCCAACTTCCAGGCCGTATACTGTGGCCCGGCCCTCGGATCGTACAGGTAAAGCTTCTCGTACCTGGTGATAAATCAAATACAGGTTTTTAGTCAACTGGCTGCAATAATCTGAAAGTAATACATTTTCAACATTTCTCAATGAATTGCATTTAGGAAGGGTCCAGATATTGGCAGGTCTCCCCATAACCACCTCAAATGGAGAGAGCCCAGTCTTAGTTTGAGGAGTTGTACGCATGGATAATAACACGATCGGTAAGGCGTCCGGCCATTTTTGTTTGGTGCCGGCACACTTCTTAGCGAGCTTGTTCTTGATGATACCGTTGTGTCTTTCTTCTAGTCCGGCGCTCTGAGCATGTCTGGCCGAATGGAACCGTTTGTCGATTTGTAATGCCGCACATATCTGCAGAATTACAGCATTGACAAAATGTGGACCATTGTCCGACCAGATAACTCTTGGTAGCCCAAACTGCTGGAAGTACTCCTTTAACATGGTTTTCGCAGTAGTCATGGCTGTAGCATCTTTGACAGGGAAAGCCTCAACCCATTGACTAAAAGCACAAATGACCACCAGCGCATATTTTGTATTGTTACATCGTTCCATTTCAATAAATTCAAAGTGAATAACTTCAAAGGGGACAGAGGGTGGCCTGAAACTTCCCCTTGGAAGTGCTGTCCACTTTCCCACATTGTGTTGTAGGCAAATCATACAATCCTGGACGTAGCGCTGGGCAATTTTCGAAATTTTGTCATTTGCCCATACTTTTTCTAACATCTTTGTCATTTTATGGGCACATACATGCGTAGGACCATGGGCCATGATAACCATCATCATTATATACGCGTCAGGGAGTAGCCATTTCCCTTCAGCTATGTCCACCCAACACCCGTCTTCATCAAGTTTCCCCAAGCCTTCAGCCCACCTCTTGGATTCTTCTAACGTGGCATTAGCTTGGATATCCCGTACAGACCCAAAACCCTCATCCATTGCATAAGCATTTACAGTCTCCCGTAAAACATACATCTCTGTAAGGGGATCGATAGCAGTTTGTCTAGCTATCTGATCAGCGAAAGCATTCCCTTTCCCTATGTCATCTGTGATCTTTCGATGTGCTGCACATTTCATAACTGCTAACTGAGTAGGGAGCACAAGCGCTGAGAGTAGTCGTACTATTAGGGAGCCATGTTGGATTTTAGTGCCATGTAAAGTTAGGAACCCTCTCTCTGACCAAAGTCTCCCAAAGTTGTGAACCACCCCAAAGGCATACTGACTATCAGTATATATGTTTACTGCAAGCCCTTTGGAAAGTTCACAAGCTCGGGTCAATGCTATAATCTCTGCGGCCTGCGCAGAGTTATGCGTAATTCTCTTGGTTTCCACGACCGTGCTTAATGTGGTGATTGCATAAGCAGCTGTGGATGTACCATCCGGAAGTGTAAAGCAGGAGCCATCACAAAACAGCTCTCCTTGCGGATTATCCAAAGGAGTGTCTTTCAAATCAATTCTACCCTTTGTTTCTTGTTCGGTAGTATACAAACAGTCATGTCACTCTTCATCGCCGCAAGTAGTATCTTGCGGGAAAGGTAGGAGTTCAGCCAGATTAAGAACACAACACCTCTTAATTTGAATGTGAGGAGCAAACAAGATCAATTCATATCTTGTCAACCGTGCAGAAGTGAGGTGTTGCGTTTGGATTCGGTTCAGTAGAACATCTACAGAGTGAGGCACCATCAGGGTTAGATCATGGCCTAGGACCATTCCCTCACTCTGTTTTACAGACGCAGCAGCAGCAGCGACAGCTCGCCAACATCTTGGCAAAGCGCATGCTACAGGATCCAGGGCGGAAGAAAAGTAACCGCACTGCCTATTCTTCCCTCCATGTTCCTGTGTTAATACAGCCAAAGCACATCCATCACATTCATGCACAAACAACACAAAGGCCTTTTCATAGTTTGGTGTGCCCAAAACTGGTGCAGAGCATAATGCAGTCTTAAGCAAGTCAAACGATTGCTGGTGTTCCGCGCTCCATGGCAATGGCGAAGAAATGCCCTTCTTTGTCAAAAGCCAACATCGGTTTGATCACTAGTGAAAAATGTGGGATCCACAACCTATAGTAGGAAGCCATACCTATCAAGGCTCTAACTTCCTTCTGTGTATTTGGGACAGACATGCCAGAAATGTGTTTAATTCTTTCATGTGTCAATCTTCTTCCCTCCTTTGACAGGAGATAGCCTAAATAGGCGACCTCCTGGCAAAAATATTGAAACTTTTTAAGCGAAGCTTTGTGACCATGCTTAGCTAGATGGATAAGCAATGACACAGTGCCCTCCTTACAGGCACTCTCAGAGTCAGCAGCTAAAAGCAAGTCATCAACATACTGAAGCAATGTACAAGTAGAGGGCAATTCAAGGGTATCAAGCTGTTCTTTCAAAGCCCTACTATAGATGCTAGGACTCTCTGTGTACCCTTGAGGTGCACGAGTAAATGTGAATGAGCGTCCCCCTAAGGTGAACGCGAACAAGTATCTACTATCCTTGTGTATAGGAATACTAAAGAAAGCATTCCTTAGATCCACAACACTAAAGAAAGTAGCTGTAGCTGGAATCATGGTTAGGATTGTTGTCACATCAGGTACAAATGGAAATTGCGGAGCAACGACCTTATTAATGGCACGTAAATCAATTATGAAACGAAATGGAATTGCATTATTGCCTTTCCTTACACGGGTAAAATCGGAATATTACACAAACTTCCTGAAATTTCTTCAATCACCCCTCGATGCACAAAATCGGAAACAATGCATTTCAGAGCTTGCTCGCCCTCAACTGAAATCTTGTACTGGGGAATATGTGGCAGCTCAATTCCATGTTTTAAAACTATCTTAACAGGTTCAATCTGTAAAGCACCAACAACATTGTCGTCAACAGCCCAAAAGCTCTCTGGTACATTAATGAATTCTGGCGGCAAAGGTCTAGTCAAGAATTGCGAGACAGAAAATTGCTGTGGTGAAATCGTCAAGCGCACTCCATCAGAAGAACAATAAATCACTGCATTTAATGCTTTTAACAAATTCAACCCCAGCAAGTTCTCTCCACAATTCAAAGTCAACAGAAATGGACAGTGGTCTGTAAAGGGACCCAAAGAAATGGGTACCGGCGAAGAAACCGGACAAACAACTGGCGTGACAGAAAACCCTACAGAAACATTGGTTTGCCCTGACAGTGGAATGTTTGGAACCCACGAATGATCAATGGAACACTTCTGTGCTCCAGTGTCTATCAAAAACTGATGTTTCCTATTTCCCACCACCATTTCAACGTAGGGACCTTTCTGATTGACGGGAATGGGTGTAGGTTCCAAACCCTGCTTCGGGCAATCCTAACGAAACAAATTGCCCTCAAAAGGAAGCTCTTCAGATAAATATGCAGCAGAAGGATGATCAAATATGTTCCTAGTATCCACACTCGGA
The DNA here is from genome assembly GCF_040938575.1 of Ambystoma mexicanum. NCBI lineage: Eukaryota > Metazoa > Chordata > Amphibia > Caudata > Ambystomatidae > Ambystoma > Ambystoma mexicanum. The sequence continues at coordinate 395,403,884 of NC_090936.1, forward strand.
GTCTGATTATCCTGTGAAAAAGGTTTCTGAGGATCCTGTGTAAACTGACCTCTACCAGGGCCCCCTACACCCGGGCGACCTCTGGATCGTCTACCCATATTTCCAAATGTGTTATTCGACCTTTGTTGAAGGACGGGGCATTGTGCACGCCAATGACCCTCTTGACGACAATAGGCGCACTGGTTAATGTTCACAGGACCCAAGGGCACATTCCCTTGCGGGACATGCTGACCTCTAATCTGAGAACTACCCCCTCTGGGGCCTCTAACAATTTGTTGTAATAGTACTTTAGTCTTCAAATCACCTTTTCGTTTTTCAACTCTATCTTTTTCATTATTGACACGATTCTCGTAGTACTGAGCCATGTGCAGTACTTCTGATTGGGACTTCGCCTGCCAAGCGCTCTCAGAAGACATAATTTGTGACTGGATGTCAGGAAGAAATCCACACACAAATGTGTCCACAAATAACCTGTTCCCAGACTCTGTGCCTAGGTCTTGTCCGCTGAAATACGAGAATACCTGTTTGAACCGATTAAAAAACTCAGCAGCACCCTCAGACTTCCCTTGGACACAAGCCGTAAGTTTGTCCCAAATAATTCTTTTCTCTGGAATTATAGTTTTCAATTTTGCAATGATTCTATCAGGCAAAGTTAGTATCACCTGAGGCGGTCTTTCACCAGCTGGCCTTTCTCCATCGAATCTAGTTATATTCACCCATGTATCTCCCAACCCTGGCACGTCGTCTATAGTTCTAACTTGTTTCCATAAATCTACGGGCAGGAGTACAGGAAATAACAAATCGATATTGCCTAAGGTGAACACTGAGGATTGCAAGACAGACTTTATTTCTTTATAGAATCCTGTCGGATTTTTCCTAATATCAGGAATGGATTGCCTAATAGTATTCATTTCCTGTCTTGAGAACGGAACGTGAACGAACTGCGATACATAATGTGCAGGAATGTCCACAGCGACTATACCTCGTGCAGCATCGACCGCAATCTCAACCTTCGGGACAAATGTCGGTGGAACCTCTATCATAGGCAACTGAGAAGTAGCTGACTCTGAACACTTACTAAGCAACACAGCTAAATCGAGCGCTAAAGCAGGCGAAGAAGTGCAAAGTGAAAAAGCTCTCTTATAAATACTCAATAACTCTGTGGGACAACTAATCTTTCTTTTTACACAATCATCCTGTAGGTACTCTATCATTACCTGTATCACTTTCCTCTGCATTTCTGGCATATACTGATTATGGGTGTCATATACTTCAACTGTAGTTATCGACAGATCTGAAATCCATCTAAGCGCATCCTTCGTACAAATTCGTGCTTCCTCAGATATCGATTTACGACAAGGAAGGAACCGTTTCTGCACATACATACTTTACCCTTCGTCATCCTCACTCTGCAACCTTTCTAACTCATTTCTATACCCAAATAACCTCTTGACATGCTCATTTACCTTCTCCACAGTGTCTCTAGAAAATGCTAAAGTATTTAGATACCTTAACCCTTGTGGGAGATCTGTATTATTTAATTTTCCCCACATTACACATAAATGGATCCCTAAACCTTCAATAAAAACATTTTTCTCCGGAAAATTATCCATATTACAAAGTGTGACAAAAACATTAGCTTGATCATCCCTCTCCATACAATGCTTAGCCCATGCAATCAAATCACGTTTCTTCTCTGGTGGTACAGTATTGCGAGTGACAACCTTCGACCCTGCATCTCGATCGACTACAAGCGGCACAGGACCACTTGGAAGAGAGGAAGCAGGCAAATTCAATGGAGGTAATGTAACTGGTGCGATAAGAAGAGGTGGAGGAAGGGGAACATTAGGAGGAGCAGGAACAACGGGAACAACAGCAGGTAGAGCAGGAATAGCAGGAGGAAGAGGCAAAGCAGCAGGAAGAGGAACATACGGAGGTGGCGCAGAGGCACCAGGCCTTCGTTCATTTAACAATTTGTCTATGAATTCATCGGAAGCATGGAGGTCTTTGGAAGGGTTAGATTTATTGAATTCCAAGTGAGAAAGCCCTATCCATATTCCTAGTCGATTCAGAATGTTTATCTTGGTCATACAGTAATGCTTTTTCGGCGTTCGTCTTATGATGGCGCGCATGTTTTTCTCTACTTTTAAGTTGCTGCGCCACTTCTTTTTTCCAATTCTGCAAAACATCAAATGCTGCAGGTCTAGCCTTTTTCTTTAATAGAATTGACTTTAAATACTCAATACGAGGGATTTCAAAACTACCATTGATTGGCCACTGATGTTCCGAGGCATGTCTGGTTTGTCTGTGCCAAATATCATTAAATACTATACTTTCAATGCCATGCTTACAGTATATAGTGCATGCCGGCAACCCCTCCTGTGGTGCGGGGTGGCTAAATCCCAAAGATTGTCTATCGCTGCGGAACAACGCCCTGAAGCAGGTAGACAATTTCCCAGGCATATCAAATTATTGGTGTTACCTGGTCAATAATTGTGTCTACAGATACAATGCGCCAAATTCAAATTATCAGGGTTGAATTAAGAGTCGGGTCACGACTCACCTGAACAAACCTAAGGAGGTCCGATCGGATTTCAAAGAATCTTGCCTAACTAATCTTACCTCGTGTATGGTGATTTCGGCAAATCTGTCCGCCTCGATAAGTGGACCCTCGTCAAGATGCTGTTTCGGACCACAAACTAATCATCCAGGGATCGGGTCGTGCAGCGCTGCTGAGGAGTCGCGTCTCGTTAAATGGGGGCCCTTTTTGACACACCGTCCGATCCCGGTCCGATAGCCTGCGTCAACCTTCAACAATCCGGCATCAATCTTGAGAGTCCCTATTCGCGCGCGAACTGTGAAAACAAAATCAAAATATTGAGGCTTTATTTTATACTGAATCCAGTTACGAAGAACAGAGCAAAATCAGATAGCTATCGGCCCTCAGTGCAACACAACGAACTCCAGCGTGGTTCACTGTGTTCAGTGAGAGACGCTGTGCATTAGAATGCATTGGTATTTTATACTCTTTGTGAGCACGATGTCCAGCCCTACTTTGGGGTAATATTCCACTGATACATGACTGATCTAGGGTCCATGCCAAGTCTCCCACATCCGCATATAATTGGTTTGCTTTTAATACATATATCAACAAGCCTATCCGGCAAGTGTGCATTCTGGGATTTCCCATGCAGGTCTTCTCAAACATTAATACAATGTAGTTAAACAAGTGTTCTACGTTCAGTATTTGAATACATTGTTCTTAACATATGCTTGTGGATTAGTTTCATTGCACGAGTAATCCTTTACACACAGGTCAACGAAGGACAAGGTCTCAGTTCACGACCTCAACAAGTGGACTGCAGGCAAGTTACATATTAGCTACATACACAGGTCAAGACAGCCATGTTGTATTTCGGAATGATATCGTACACCATTTTAACACACAGGGTGACTTTACAAAGCAAACCTAAAATGGCGGATTGACCTAAAATGGCGGCTTACATTGATTTTAAGGTCAGGACCTTGCAACACGGATTTCTTCGCAAGCGACTTATAAGCAGCTTGGCGCAGGCCAATATACATATATTTATTGTGATAGGAGGCACAATATAATTTCTCATTTGACACCACCATCGGCACCACAAGTGTCACCCTGAATGCCTCCGACTTACCTGCACAAGGTACCCACCTGTCTTTCATCCACAGTATCCCACCTGAAACAACTTTCGGAACTTGCAAAGACATGCATTGCATCAATATAAAGAAACTGGACTGCATTGACAACTCCCACATGGAACAAGAAAATAGCAATGGACCACCAGTGTCAGCGTCTGGAAGTACAAATAACTAAGCGTGAGGAACTATCAACATCCCAACAGCAAAACCCACCAACAGGGAAATCACTGGCAGTGAAGTAAGCAGATTAAAAACACAGCACAACATTCACCCTGGAAACAGAAGTCAGTCAGCCCGGGATACGGGCACGATTGGGGACATTGATTGCAGGGATACAAGTTCTGCACACCCACTGTCAGGTGTCACAGGTGCCTTTGGGTCAACCATGAATGATGGGGATGAAAAGAACACCAAGTGAGAAGGTGATGGTCACGGGAATGGTAGCTGTGAGAAGGATGACAGAGGGCAAGAGGGAGACTGGACACAGAGTGATGAATGTATAGCAGTGGAGTGGAGAGAGAGAGAGAGAGAGAGAGAGAGAGAGAAAGACAGAGAGAGAGAGAGAGAGAGAGAGAGAGAGAGAGAGAGAGGGGGAGGGAGAGAGAGAGAGAGAGAGAGAGAGGGGGAGAGTGAGACAGGGGAATTGCAGTGCAAGGAGGCGACTGCCTGGTGGGGAGATGAGGAGAGATATGTTGGACATTATGATTATATGATGTGATATGGCATTTATAATGAGCCTATACACAAGTGTTTCAAGGCGCGACGTGGCAAGGGAGGGGAAACAGAGTGAGGACAGACAACGATCATACTAGGCCAGGTGATTTTTGAGATTGCGCAAGTGCAGGGGAGGGCGGAAGGGGAAAAGAGCAGGGGGAAAGGGGAGAGGGCAATGCAGTACATAAGATAACAGTAAAATAAAAAAAGACAATAAATAAAAAATAAAAAACTGCGGCAAGCTGGTGGCAAGTGCAAGGGTAAGTGCAGACATCAGGTGTCAAGTGTTGGTAGGGGCTGGAGGGATACAGAAACAGTCCCCGAGTTGCCAGAGGGGGCAGTGCAGGTACGCAACTGGCAGGGAGGGGACATGGGCCCAAGATCATAGGGAAGCCAGGTAACCAGTGCAGTTTCAGATTCAGCCAGGAGACCAGCAGGGGAGAAGAGGAGAGAAAGCAGAAGCAAAGAGGAAGGTCTTGAGGTGCTTCCAGATCTGTAGATGGTTCTCCTCAAGGTTCAGAGAGGCAGGGGGACTGTTCCAGACGGAGGCCCGGCAGAAGAAAGAGATCTACCACCAACTCGCTGCTTGGAGAAGCGACTTACCCGGAGGGAGTTGGAGGAGGATGAGCGAAGAGCTCGAGAAGGAAGATATTTAGGAAGAGAGAGTTGAAGGTACTGAGGTCCCAGGCCCCAGAAGGAATCGTGGACAATACAGAGGGTTTTGAATGTAATCCTCGCCGCCACTGCGAGCCAGTGCAGAGATTTCAGTCCTGAAGAGATACGATCCCTGGGCTTGAGGCCAAGAACAAGTCTCGCAGTCCTGTTTTGGATGAGTTGTAAAGGGCGGAGAGTAGAGGCTGGCAGATTTAGAAAGAGGCTGTTGCAGTAGTCCAGCCTAGAGACACCCAGATCTCTGGAGACAGTGAGCTTCTGGGGGCAGGAGAGGAAACAAAGAATACCTCTGTGGAGGTGCAGCTGGTAGTGTGACTTTTTAGAGGCATCAGAGATGTGAGCAGAGAAGGAAAGTGTGGAGTCGAAGATGACCCCAAAGTTTTTAGCCTCATTGGTGGGAGCAGGAAGAGGGCCAAGAGAGGCCAGCCAGAGAGTGACATGAAAGGAGGGAGCAGGTGTGCTGATGAGGAGAATCTCAGTCGTGCTGGCATTAAGGGAGAGATCATTGGCGGCACTCCACTCCTGGATGGCGGACAGACAGTCAGAGATGAGAGAAGGAGAAGAGGTGGCTGAACAAGCATGAAAATGAGCTGAGTGCCATCTGCATAGCACTGAAAGTTGGGGTAGAGAGCAACAATGCAGTGGGCAAGAAGTACCAGGTGTTGGTTGAACCACCAAGGAGAGAGGTTAGACCCCTGGGGGACACCACAGGTAGAGATGGAGCTAGAGGAGAGGAAGGACCCAAGTTGGTCCTGGGAGGGTCGATTGGAGACGAAGGAGGTCAGCCAAGCCAGGGCCTGATCGGTGATACCCAGGTTATCACAGGGACGGTTGAGCAGGATGGCATGGTTGACCGTGTCAAAGGCAAAAGTTAGATCAAGTAAGATGAGGACACAGGGAGTGTTGGAATCGAATTTGCAGAACAGGTCTTCACAGATGTTCATGAGAACAGTTTCCGTGCTTCTGGCAGCTCTGAAGCCAGACTGATGTTCATGGAGTCAACCAACAGATTCAGAGTGAAGATTAAGCTGGGAGATGGCCAGCTTTTCCAGGAGTTTGCCCAGGAAAGGAGTGATGGAGATTGGATGATAGTTAGCCGGGCAGCAAGGGTCGGCAGAGGGTTTCTTAAGAAGAGGTTGCACAAGGGAGTGCTGCAGAGGAGAGGGGAAGACTCCAGTCGTGAAGGAGTGGTTGCAGAAATCAGCTAGAGCAGGAGCCAGTGTGTCAATGTGGTCCTTGATGGTTTTGGTGGAACAGGGGTGAACTTGTTTTGACGAGACTTTCATAGATCAGACTTGTCTAGAAACCTCATCTGAGGAGAACAGGGGAAAGGCAGAGAAGGTAGGTGAAGGCAGAGAGAAGGTGGGCAAGAGAGGAAGACAGAGACAGAAACACTTGAAAAAAGCAACATGGTCAGAGAGCCTGTAAGGGACATATATGGAAAAGTAGCACATGTTAGGGGTGAGTAAGGACAAATGTGGATGAGGGAGAAGGGAGGACTGGAAAAGAAAGGCCACCTGTGAAAGGCCCATTAGCAGATTCACATCACAGAAACATCATGCTCAACCCAACATGCCATGTAAACCAGAAAGAGACCCATGTCCTCAAATCCCCGAAATTAAGTGCCTTCAACCACATCCCTGTACCCTGCACCAACCATCAACCCCCCCACCCTGTTAGACACCAATGTAAATGGACATGATGACAATCCTCAGCTGTTAACTCACCCTCCAACAGACCACACACCGTGGATGTGACTGTCCCAGTAAGTGCAGAGATCACAGGGTGCGCTGGCAACACCTACAGAGACAACATGTGACAGTCCAGTAAGTGCAGAGATCACAGGGTGCGCCGGCAACACCTACAGAGACAACAGATAAACAGAAGGTGGGGGAGTAGATGATATACCACATGCATGAGCCCACAATGTGAACACACACCATGCAGTCACTCACAGTGCTGGATTTGAACAAAAAGTAATGGAAAAAGAAGGCATGCAATACATCTAGGTGGCGAGAACATACTGAAAAGAACAATGAACAACATGTGACCTGATTGGGGAACACAGGAACAGTCCGCCAGGGCTACAGATGCGCATAGCTGTACAACCCTAGATGCAGCAAGTGTGACAAAAAAATGCCATGCAGCGGAGCAGCTGAGGTTGCGTAGACCTGACAATGGACCTGTGTGTTAGATGTAGAATTGTAGCTGGGCATGTCATGTGAGCGGATAAGGGAGTGGAATGGGCACTGGCATAGGTCAAAGAGTAGTGTGGACGGAGAGTATACATGCAGGGCGCTGTAGGCCACATGAAGCATGGGGAGGAGAAGAGTGGCAGAAAGAAGATATCATAATGGTCAGTGAGGCCAGTGGTGAATAACCAAAATACACAGAGTCCAGATCCAGAGAGAAGGCAGGCTGGTAATGTGGATGTATATCCAGAATGTGGCAAATATAACAAATGGCTCAAGTGTGATAAGTGCTGCACATTCCCATATTTTTTGTAGTCAATTGTGGACGCACAACCTCAGAAACAATGCACACACACTGAAGTGGAATGGCACGAACACACACATGCATGTGGACAAACACACATCTGCACTGATATTTACTGTGACTCAATGATTCCACCCCAGAAAGCAAATGTGTGAGAATGCATGCAAAGATCGTGATGACCATTAATACAGATATAACATGAGAGACAGCGCTCATCCTTACCTGCTGACAGAGCTGCCATGATGTGATTCCACAATTACCTCCACCGGAATCTGTACTTCCACATTTGTAATAGGAGGGCCTGTGCCTGGCAGAGGGTTTGGGGACTAGGGAGGTGAAAGGGTGCAGGGTGGACCTCCCATGGAGTGCAGTCACTGGCTGAATCAAGATCACTGTAACAACATGAGACGTGGCCAAGAAGGTTAAGACACTTGACATAGTCCTTTACCCTGAGCTTACTATGAATCACCATGTGGCCCAGATTAGATCTTCTTGTGGCTTGATCAATAAACTCTTGTGCAAAATTCGACCTTTTTTGACCCGTGAGAATACAGCAACTTTGGCCTCAGTCCTCATTCATTTCCGCCTTGATTATTGCAACAGTTGCTTAGCGGCTGTTCGCTAGTTCACTATTTCTGCTCTACAGGTTATGCAGAATGGTACAGTTCGGGCGGTTCTGGGTATATCAAGACAAACTTATCACTGCAGTCAGGCGGGACCTACATTGGCTGTCAGTCAAACTTAGAATTAGACACAAAGTTCTCACCATGACTCATAAGTGCATTTTGAATTTAGCTGCTAAATTCCTGGCGGTACGTCTTCAACCAAATGCCCCTGTCAGTTCGCTTACGCCTCAAAACCTACTTAAACTGGTTCAACCCAGATTTAAGCTGGTGAAGGCTGGAGGGCGCAGTTTCAATGTTCAAAGTCCCACTTCATGGAATCTGCTGCCACTCTGCCTCAGAGCCTCCAAGACTCCGGCTGAGTATAAGAGCAAGCTGAAACCTTTTTTCTTCGACTTCCTGTCTGATTAAGTAATCTCCTGCCCTCTCTGCCAGTCTCCACGCCTGGTTGCCTCTTCTCAAGTACGGTTTTAGGTTTTCATAGCTGTGTTTGTCTTGTCCATTGTATTTGCACGCCCTGAGGCCCATGGGTGGGTAAGTCACCAGCCACACTAGCAACTCATACAGCACATATGTGGAAAAAGACCATCAACCCATTGAACCTGCACATGTCATCCTGTTGTTCTCAAGGCAACCATGGCAGTTGACACCACTGTGCATGGCTGCATCTCGAGCACTGCACTCATTATTCCTTTGAGAAGACAACAGCACATCTCTCAAGGAAAAAAATAAAAAAAATAAAAAGAGTCCATCTTGGATTGAGGAAAGAAAAAACATATGCCCCCATCCTGGGCAGGGCTATGAGAAAATAAGAAGCTGTGACAAGAATGCATGCATCAGCACCCCAAAGGTGGTGAGACCATGATGCGCTTCATCACAAATAGCCTCAGAGTCTGTATGCACGTTCACTTGTGACACATAAAGCTGCTGAGACAGTGTCTACTTCAATGCATCCATCTCCTCGTGGAGCTGCATCCTTGTGGCTGAGAGTTCATCATGCAGTGTAGTCCTCAAGTCCTCCATATCAAGGTGATTGGATCTATGAGAGGCCAACATCTCAAACCTGAGGGCCTCTCTATGTGCCCTAGCATCTGAATGCAGGGACCCCTGCAGACACCTCAGATCAGCCCGTTGGCCCTTGATGTTGGCCCCCATGCCCAGTCTGTGGGAGTGGCTTGATGACCTCATGATCTGGAGCTGTTGCTCATCCCAGGCCGCTTGTGGTGTCATGTTCTCGGCCAGTCGATCCATGCCCTCTGCAATTTGATCCAACACTTTGCATTGCTAGATGGCGGTACGCAACATTTGCTGCTCTCACACTGTCTCTCCAGCCTGAACACAACCACATGTGCAGGGCCTACAGTGGTGTGATGCAATATTGCTGTAATGCCTCTGTCATTGGCTGCATGTCTGCAACCCTCCACTGGACATCAGCCCCAGAACCTGACACAAACTCATGGGAGGGGGCCCTTACAGCCGTAACCACCGTGGACGTGAGGCCCACCACTGACTGGCTTTGTGAAGCCAGCTGCACCACCGCAGACCCACCTGCCCCATCTGACCTGCCGATTGGTCCACTCACCTTCTCCCTCAGCGAGTCCTCCACTTCTGGTTCTGCATCCGAATCAGCAGAGTCAAAAGAGTCTGAAGAGGCCAAAGCATGACTGATAATGGCCTGTAGCACGTGTTGATTTTCATGGTACAGTAAACCACAGCCTTCACTGGTGGACTGATGTACCAGCACCTCTTCTTCTTCCTCCTCCTCTGTATCCGCTGCATCCTCACATGGACAGAGATATATGACATTTGGTGACATGTAGCACCACCCCACCCCTTTACTTTACTTTATTACATTTGTATAATGCTGCCACTGACTCGTAGGCTTGAGGGCGCTAACGGTCAAACAGTACAAACACATAAGCAGAGGGGACAACCAGCTGGGAGAGAGAAAACCACAGCTTAAGAGAACCAGGACTTGAACAGATCAACTAATTAAAAAGGAATGTCTTAAGTCGGTTCCTGAACAAGGTGATTGAGGATTCCTCCCTCAGTGTCAGACTATTCCAAGCCACTGGTGCTGCTGCATAGAAAGCTCCTTTCCTAACTTGAGCAAGTTTACATGCAGGTATTTTCAGTTGTATGGCGTTGTTGGACCTCAGGTTATGGCTATTTGACTTGATGACTAGTTTGTCCTTCAGATACACAGGCGCTGTGCTTCTCAGACATTTAAACGAGATTAGCATCAGCCGAAAACAGATTCTCTCCTTGACCTTCTCGCCTCTGATATGTGGTCCCTTTTATTCAGGTCCATAATCACACTAACTGCATTATTTTGCACTACCTGAAGTCTATTGACTTCCATTTTAGGCATCCCAACAAGGAGGCTGCTACAGTAGTCGATTATTGCACCAATCAAGGATCTTGCAGAAGTTTACCGACTACCCTTTGAAATAAAAGGACGTGCATGAATTAACAACATAATGTAGAAAGAGGCCAATGACACCAAGCTACTCCTTGGGCCTTCATGTTTAAATTGCAATCTAAGTAAACCCCAAGGGTCTTAACCTTGTTCTTGATTTTTATTGTACAGCCTTCAATCTGGAACTGAGTATATTCTGATATCATCTTGCGAGTTTTTGCCTCCATCCCAATGAGCATCAACTCAGTTTGTCCTGTATTGAGAGCAAGGCCGTTGAGACACATCAATCTTCGGATTAGGCCATAAATCCTATTAATGTTCCGCTCATCTTCTTCAAAAATGACTGTCAGAGGGATGACACATTGTGTGTAGTTTGCGTAGTTGGTAAATTCGATGTTATTCTCTTCTAGGAAGTTCAGGAAAGGGGCTGTAAATATGTTATAAAAAATAGGTGACAAACATGCCCCCTGTGCACTCCTTGAGACAATTTATTGGGTTCAGCATCTGCCAGAGTGCTACTCACACTCCATTGGCGCTCACTAAGAAATAATTTGACCCACTGGCTGCTGGTGTAGCAAAACCTGCCACCTTCTCCAACCTGGCGACCAACAACGTATGGTCGACCAGGTCAAATGTGGCGGACAGGTCAAGAAGCATAAGCATTGACGTTTTCCCTGGTCCATATGATGAAGTAGCCTGGACTTAAGATCAAGCAATGCCGTCTCAGTTCCATGACTTTCTTTAAAGCCAGATTGCCATCGATTCAAGATGTTAGATGTCTTAAGATGACAGAGGACTTGCGTGTATGCCACGCGATCTAGTATTTTTAGGAGAAACGAGAGAGTTTGAGATAAGCTGATAATTCAAAGGGTCTCTCGGACATAGGCCAGGTTTCTTCAATAATGGTGTGACCCATGAGTTTTGAATGCTTCTGGGGACATAACAGTCCCTGAATGAAGCGTTCACAAACCTACATAGTGTTGGAATAAGCATAGGTGAACATGTCTTAATGGCCAGGGCTGGACAAAAGTCCCCCTTGCAATTTGTAGGCTTATGTTTTTTAATGATTAAGGGCATCTCAGATTCACTTATTGATTTAAAAGTGAATTGTTCCTCAGCTTTCCAGGTTCTACATTTGTCATCTCCAATATCAGGTAAATCATAAAAGTTGCTTCTTTTGATATAGCAATCCCCTCCTTAGTAGTCTTTAATTTGGAGTCCATGGTATCTTGTATTAGGTTACACCATTTAGTGTCTCTAATGATTATTTCGGAATCATCTTTCTTAGGGGTTTCTAGCTCTTTTAGAACTTTAAAAATGTCTCTCTGTTGGGATTGAGCCTTGGAGATCTGATCATCCAAATATGATTTGTTTGCTGAAACAACAGCAGACTTACATTTTTTAACTGTCATTTTATACAGTTCTCTGTCAGGTTCAGCAAGTGTTCTTTTCCATCTATGTAGTGCTTTAATTTTATCACTTTTCAGCTTTTGTATATCTGGAGAGAACCATAGTTAGTTTCTCTTAGAGTAACTTTCTTTCTGCGGAATGGAGCGAGCACATTAACAGCTGCATGTAATGTTTGTTGATAGATATTAGTAATGTCTTCTACTGGAGTAAGTTCATTCACATTGTGTTGCAAAGGTGAGCCATGGGTCCAGTGTTTCTAATGTAAGATTTTTTCAATTTCTACTTTGAATTGTGGAAGTGACCAATTTCTTCCATTTAGCCTTTTTTGCAGACACCACTACAAAGTGGACGAAGATAGGTCGGACCAAGGACAGGGGCATATGTCTTGGCTGGCTAGAGTAATGTTATGGCCTGCTAACCAGTCAAGCGTATGACCCTTTATGTGTGTAGGGGTGGTCACGTATTGTGTGAAGCCCAGATCAGTCAAGGCTTTGTTCAGGGACTTAGCTTGTAAATCTCTTTCATCTAGTAACCAATAATTAAAATCCCCCATGAGGATTGTTTTTGAGTTAGGTTTTAAAGAAGCCAAAAGTAGACCACATAGCTGATTTGTCCATAGTCGGTATAGACCACATAGTCCAGTCTATGCCGTTAGTGGACAGAAAGACGTACTAAAGTGGCAGACACAATTATGCAAGGGAGAAGGCATGTGTCTGTCATGTATTGACTGATGGACACATACAGGGTTATCATGTCAGACAGGTGGTACTATTTTGAACTGTATGAACACATTTGTAAATCGACCATGTTCCTACATGACATGCAACGCAGACAGGCACACTGATTGGAATTATTCATGCCCCTAATCTTTTGCATGGGCTGTCTACAGACATTTACATTGGAGAATTCCAGACTGGTCTCCTTGGCATGATGACCTATCATCAACTATTATACACCATGTTTTGTCTACTGTTGCCCCTTGCAGTACACAAGTCAAGTTGCATCTTCAGAAAACCTGCTGCACAGGGCAGTGGTCAGTGGGCACTGATTCTGTGCCAGGCTGCTCACACCACAGAGTGTCATGGCATGAAGTGCAGATATGCATCATGATATGGCATCCCGTAAGAGCATGTAACGATAAAAACTTGAAACTCAGCAGCAAAGGATGTGTGTAGTCCATCTATATTGCATGTACATGATGTACAATGCAATGAGATAGGCCCCAAAAAAGTGGAAAATAACAAAACATGTGGATGCAGCATTATTTGGCGTGACACATAGGTGTGCCCTGTGTGTGATGTGTGCCTGTCAGGGGTGCACATTATGGGGTGTTGCAAATTATACATGTTCTGAATATTGAAACCCTGCCTGAAAGTACTGGCATGGCTGTGTGGGCCAGCACACAGTGATGTGAACATTCATGCTAACATGAGCCACACATGTGGACCACACAGGAAAATCACTGAATGCAGGCTATGTGACAGAAATGTACACGGTAGCAAACATGCATTGCCCAAGGATGGCTGACAACAGAAGCCAACTGTACTGCTACACAAATATGGGTAGGTCAACCTTGATTGACCTCTCATACGATGCACACAAATGCCACTCACCAGATGTGTCCTCAAAGGTCTCCACACCTCCAACGCCTTGCACCTGCTCAATGCTGATGAGTTAACTTGTAGCCTCTTCGATTGGAGTCCGCTCCTCGTCCTCTGGTGGCCCCCCTCTAGTGGTGAGTGCAGAGGCCATGTTGATACTGAGTTTATGCTTGGTCCTACATGTGAGATCATTCCACTACTTCTGGACCTATTCAGCAGTGTGATTCTCCACACTTAAGGTGTTGATGAGGTCCGTGACATGCTGCCAATGCACCATTTGTTGTGCAGATGCAAACGTTCTCCCTGCATACAAGAAATTCTCATGATGGTTATTGGTTACATAGTCAATGAGGATCTGGAGCTCCTCATCAGTGAAGCGCCTCTTCCTCTGCAGACCCTTCTCCTCTGCCGTGTCTTGGGTTGGAGCCTCTTTCTGCTCTGCAGGGCGTCCCTCCTTGGCTTTAGTGGCCCTCGGTGGTGCTGATTCACCTGTATGGCTGTGACCATGTTAACTTCCAGGTGCCGGTTCACCTATGGCCTGAGACCCACCACATCCTCCTGGCACTGGGGCAGATGTGTCCTCACCACGTTCTCGACTGCTACCCTGTCTACTCCCTTTCACTCTTGGGGCCTTTCCACTCATGGTGCAGATGTAATAGATAAATGGAAGGCACACCAAGATATTGTTCTGGGCAATATGAGGAAGGGAACATTCTATGTGATGTGTGATGTAGATTTGTGGTCCAACAAGGCTCCAATGTACCTCAAAAGCAAATATATGTGTATGCGATATGCAGAGGCACCCCAAAAAACAAAAATTGCATATGCGATACCCGCAAATCTTCCAAAAGGTGAAAAAGTGATGCGTGATAGGCAGAGGCCCCCCAAAACCAAAAATTGCATACACCATACCGGGAAAGCTTCCGGAAGGTGAACAACATGCTACACAATACGTAGAGGCACCCTAAAACCAAAAATTGCATTTGCGATACCCATTAATCTTTAGAAAGGTGAAAAAGCGGTATGCGATACGCAGAGGCACCCCAAAACCAAAAATTCCATGTGTGACACATCATAGGTCTCAAAATGGACAATGCCTCCCACCTTGCCATCTGCTGCTGCCTGCCCAGAGTGAGTGCTTGCTGTGCACCTGCACTGCATTGGCAGTGCCTGTTGACCTTCCATTGCCTGTGCTCCTGTGTCCGACCCTGTGAGCACCTATCTGCTGTGTCGGACTCCTACTTCTCTATTCTACCACCACTGCTCCACAGCCCATCTCCAGGACCAGTTTTCCCATCCTCACCTGCCTCAGGGGTTGCCATGTCTGCAGCATCATCCTCTTCACTGATTGGCACCCACATGGCAGCGAGGCAGAGGGCTGCCAACTTCACCTCCAGAGAAGTTGGCATCCTGGTGGATCAGGTCCTGGAGAATTATGATGCCATCATTGACCCAGCAAAGCAACAGGGATTGAAGGACAGAAGCAGATCTGGATGAACATCATGGCTGCCATCAACACTCAGGGGTGGCAGTCCACTGTCCCAAGAGCATGCACAAACAATGGGAGGACCTCAAGTCCAGGACACACACCAAGGCAGTGTGAGCCCTGAAGGCCGTGCCACTGTGGAGGTGCACCGTGCAAGCAGGTTCAAGTTTTTCATCATGAACATGTGGGTCCTGGCGAGGTTCTACACAGAACTTTATCCCCAGATCTGGAAGTGAGAACAGCATTTCGATCCTGCTGATGAGTAGCCATGCAGTGTTCTGCTGTTATGCTCCAACAGCTCGGTTCTCGCCATCCTCCCTCAGCAGTTACACCGGCTCACACCGTCCGGGGAAAGACATCGCTGTGGCAGCGTTATCGGTTTCCATGGAGACTGTATGGACGTCGGTATCAGTATCGACCGCGTCAGCTGACACGCGCATTACGCACTACGCGTACACCGATGTCCCGCCCCTTGCCTTCTTAATAGGTTCCGCTCGGGGCTCGGTGCTGCTAATCGTAGTCTACACATACTCTTACGTGTTTAGCCCTCAGGCTAAATTCCTTCTTCAAAACTTCCAACTTAGATTTCCTGGTTTTTGACCTCACCTTCCACTTTGGACTGTTCACGGATTGCCCAGCTGATTTTGGTTCTACTCGCTGTTACGACTCAGAACGTTTCCTGGATTGCTGACGGCTGTTTGAAGTCGTTTTCCTACGCTTTGTAGCTTTTGGGGTTCCTTCCACAAGGGCTACATTAAAACAATCATCGCCTGACACTAGTTGATTTCAGTAAGTGTGTTTTCATTGTCATAACTTCCTGT
Organism: Ambystoma mexicanum; assembly: GCF_040938575.1. Lineage (NCBI taxonomy): Eukaryota > Metazoa > Chordata > Amphibia > Caudata > Ambystomatidae > Ambystoma > Ambystoma mexicanum. The sequence goes on from NC_090936.1 coordinate 395,419,804, forward strand.
GATTTGCTTCTCAGATAAACACTGCCTACTCCCGCTGTGAAGAAATGACCTTCCTTGGACTTTGTGCTGGATTTGTATTCTACATTGCAAGTGCAGTTCAGGACGCTTTCCCGTTATCTGCACCAACCCGTACCTCGTGCGTCCCTCGTGCCGTTCGGGTGTTTCCTCCCTCGCTAATCTTCCTGTTTATTATTTTCTCCTGTCGTTGTGTCCTTTTGAACTGGATTCCCCTCTTCGTTCCTCAACCATCTCCTTCCAGGTCAGTTGTGCATTCCCTAGGGCTTTAAGGGGATTTGGTTACTCGGTAGTTAGTTCCTTATTGTCCTTTGCATTGTTCTTCCAGGTTCTGTATCTTCTCTTCTATTCCAACCAACTTCTTATTCAGGTATTCATTGATAGTTGATTGTCTTACAATTATTATTCTTAGCCTTGCCATTTATAACCCTTTCTGTGGTTTCTTTTCAGCTGTTGGTCTAGCGGTGTATGTGTCTACCCCGCTCTTTTATTTAATTGATACCTCTGTCTGTTTTCTCATCACAGCAGAGGGATACATCATAGAAAAGAGCCCCTCTTTTGAGGAAGCCTGATTTATTAAAATCAGGGTAGCTGAGGTCGAGACTGGTTGATTTGAGACTTCAACCACTTCTGTCCTCAAGGTCCGGTTTCAAATCTCCGAATCTTGGTGTGGTGAGTAACAGAATTAGCAGCCTTAGAGATGTCTACAGAGACCACCGATGCATTAGCGCAAATAGTGCAAATGGTCACTGAGTTACTTTCTGAATTAACCACAGCTCAGGAGGCCTTGCGTCAACGCATGGATGCAATTCAGTCTCTAGTGACCTCACCAGCATCCCAAGCAGGAGCTGGAGCTATGGCTTCAGGATCTGGTTTTCCTGTACCTAATTCAGAACCAGCTCCAGTGATGCTTACTACTCAGTTTCCTTTGGCCCCTCCAGAACGCTTTCTAGGCGATCCAAAACAGTATAGGAAGTTTATAAATCAGTGTAAATTGCATTTTTTATGCCGTCCTACGTCCTTTCCTACCTCCACCACTAAGGCAGCCTTTGTCTTATCCCATTTAGGGGGTACGGCAGCAGCATGGGCTAACCCGTTGCTTGAATCCGACAGTCATGTATTATACAATTGTGACGCTCTTCTTTCAATGATGAGCAAGGTGTTTGACACTAGATACACCACCTAAGCCAGAGATCTTGAGCTCCTTAAACATAGACAGGGGAACAATTCTCTATTGGTTTATTTAGCAAAATTCAATCAATTGGCAGCGGAGAAGAGAAAAAAGTTGCTGTATTTTATCAGGGCCTTTCTGAGGAACTGAAAGAAATACTATCCACGGTTCCTGTGGTTCCTACCACTTTCACTGAGCTCCTCGATTTAGTCCTCCAAATAGACGCTCGAAAAGCTGAACGTCGTGGGGAAAAGAGGTTGTCTCCACTCATGTCGGTCCCTTCTGATACTCCTGCACAACTGCCAACCCCTAAGCCCATGCAGATCGGCGCGGTGAGAAGCCTGTTAACTCTGGCTCAACGGGAACACCGTCGGTCCCACAATCTTTGTATGTATTGTGGAGCAGCCGATCATTTGTTGCCTGAGTGTCCCAAAAAGCCTAAAAAGAAGGCGGGAAATGCCAAATCCCTGTAACGCTCACCTGATTCCCACAGAGACGCTGACCCGAACTGGACTGCTACCGTTTCTTCTATCGTGAGGCGCAGGGCCCGGAAGATGCTCTCGACGGGGCCTCCGAATTTGGATTGCCTGGCTTGTAGAGTATGTTTTCTGCAGGTGGAAGAAAAGGGATTGATTACCAGCTGGGGTGGATATGTGTTCCCACCAATCTCCCGTTTCTCACTCTTCTTGACCCCCAACTTGGTTTCTGCGAGCTCTCACCTTAGGTATTGTAAAGATGAGCTCTCCATCCTGCTTCAGGTGCAGGGGTGCGTAGAATCCAGTTACGTCACTGGATGGGAAATAGTTGCGGGCACTGTGTCCTTTAGTCTCTCCTGCGGTAGCCATAAGTATGAGTGTCTTTTCTCCACAGGAGCCGGGGCCCAGAAACCTAAGGCATGTAAGTCTCTTGGTGAGTATTTGTTCTCCGTGCTTAGTTAGTGCTCACCATGTATTCCTCTTATGCAGGTGCTGGGATGTAGCTGGCGTTGTGGCCGCGGTGGAGGAAGGTAAGTGAAAGAAAAGCGACTGCTTACTTCTAATGATTGTCTTTTTCTGCTTACAGGTGCCGAGATGCTGCCGGCGACACAGCCGCTCTCGTGCATGATGAGGCACGTAAGTAAGTGGAAAAAATGTGGCCGCTTTAGAGCGGGCACCTCTAATGACTGTCTTCTTCTGTCTTTCAGGTGCCGAGATGCTGCCGGCGTCGTGGCCGCGGTGGAGTTCGGCGAGGCCACGCATGGGTAAGGCAAGGCGGCGCGGCTGAGAGCGTTTGAGAGCGCTGCTAATCTTGTACCTTTCCTTTGCAGGAACGTCGGAGGTAGGATTGCTGAGGCCGGATTCCGGTAAGTATAATTTCTAATGCTCGCCTTCTCTTTTCTTGTCTGTTTGCAGGTGTTCCGGGTGCTGGCGGGCGTGTCAGGAGCCAGGATGCAGGAGCCGACTCGGTGAGCGTCCTGCTGCTGATGCAGAATAACGCAAAGCACGTGTATTCCATCGGGCGTGGTTGAAATAGCAGAGAAGTGCTTTAGGTGTGTGTTCTTCCACCGGCCCCACCCAGGTAAGAAAAGAGTTCCTGAATAGAGGAAATAGTTCCTCCCAGCCCTGATGGCTGGGGACTTCAGCCAGACTGGATTGTTCTGGGTAAGTATGCAGCATGGTCTGCCTCAGGTAAGTCCACCCAAGCATTATTACACAGTTTATCAATATGAGCCCAGCGCCTATGGCACCGGGACTGAAGTCCTTTATGAGCCTGGCGCCAAAGGCACCAGGACACGGTCCAAAGGGCCCCTGTAGGGGTCTGCTGGGTCCGGAGATGTGGAAGAAGGGTCTGCTTCCGGGGGCGCTGGGCCAGTCCTGGCTCCTCGGGAGTAGTGCTCATGACAGCCCGACAGTAGAAAGAGTCCCTACGTCGGAAGATTCAAACAAGGGCTCTTGTAAACTTGACCAATTCCAATTGGTTCATCTTCCTATTACCTTTTCGGTAGCTCATGAAGAAACATTTGAGGCAAATGCCATTATTGATTCCGGAGCCACAGGCAATTATATTGACCAGTCTTTTGCATCTGTATCTAGGGTTCCCTTAATACCCAAAAAACAACCTGAAATGGTGAATGCCGTCGATGGATCTACCTTGGTTTCAGGAATGGTTACTCACCAGACAATACCGCTGCTCATGTCTACTAAAGAAGGTCATACCGAGAAGATATCCTTTGACGTTATCAAGGCACCTGCTTACAAAGTCATTTTGGGCATTCCGTGGCTTCAATATCACAATCCCGCCATCGATTGGTCTTCCCAACTGGTGCAGTTTCCATCCTCTGTATGCAATACGTCATGCACTTCCTTGCATACTATCAATCAGAATAGTCCAATTCAAGCACTTGTCTCTTCTTTGCATATAGGAGCTATCTCTGCAACTGCGATACCTTCAGTTCCGCCTGAATATATGGATTATTCTGATGTTTTTGACAAGGGTATGGCAGAAACTCTTCCACCTCACTGGCTCTATGATTGCCCAATAGATCTGATACCAGGGGCTAAGACACCTACCGGCAGGGTGATTTCGTTAACGCTCAAAGAAGACCAAGTGTTAAAAGAGTACATCAACAAAGCACTTGCGATGGGTTTCATCCGTCCATCCAAATCGCCAGCGGCATCTCCACTTTTTTTCGTTCCCAAAAAAGAAGGAGATCTTCGTCCATGCATTGATTATCGTGCATTGAATGCGGTGACCATTAAAAATCAATATCCACTCCCGTTAATATCGGTCCTTCTCGACCAATTGGGTTCCTCACAAGTTTTTACGAAACTGGATCTCCGAGGAGCGTACAATTTGGTACGTATGAGAGCTGGAGATGAGTAGAAAACCGCATTCAAGACATGCTACGGTCTCTATGAATACCTTGTGATGCTGTTTGGTCGCTGCAATGCTCCAGTCACCTTTCAGGCTTTTATGAATGACCTTTTTCATGATATATTAGATCAGTATGTCGTTGTCTATTTAGATGACATTCTGATTTATTCCAGGACACATCCAGAACATATCCAACATGTCAGAACTGTACTTCAGCGTTTGCGAGAAAATCACTTATATGTGAAAATTGAGAAATTTATTTTTCATACCCCGGAGGTTGAATTCTTGGGATATGATTTGACCAATCAGGGAGTTTGCATGAGCAAATCCAAAGTGAAGGCTATTTGGAATGGCCTAGCCCGAAAACAGTGAAATCACTCCAATCATTTTTGGGATTCGCCAATTTTTATCAACGTTTCATACATGTGTTTTCGAGGTTTTCTGCGCCTCTCACCTCCTTGACAAGCGCTAAGGTTCCATTTGTCTGGTCTAAGACTGCTCAAGATTCATTTGAATAACTAAAATTGGCTTTTACATCAGCTCCTGTTCTAAAACACCCCAATCCGGAGTTACCATTCTATGTGTAAACTGACGCTTCCGGTTTTGCTATTGGCGCGGTTCTGTCGCAGAAGTGTCCTCTTACTGGTGAAATACATCCTACTGCTTTCTTTTCTCGTAAACTTACAACATATGAAAATAACTATTCTATCACTGAACGTGAACTCTTGGCCATCCGAGACGCCTTTTCCGAGTGGAGGCATCATTTATTAGGGGCTCGTCATCCTGTCACAGGAGTTTACTCGCTTTTAAGACCATGAAATGCCTGACTGCCAGGCAGGCCCGTTGGCATCTGTTCTTTTCGCAGTACGATTTTCTTATTATTTATCGTCCTGCCAGGGCTCAGGTGTCTGCTGATGCTCTATCTCTCCTTCATGTTGAGGAGCGGCCATCAAAGACAGAACCTCTTCCATTGCTACCTAATAAGGTTATCTGTGCCTGTGCTGTGCAACCCACTCTACGCTCCGTCATTGAGAAATGTGTTTCATCCCATCCTATGGAAGTCGCTGATCTAAATCTAGATATGGTTCTGGGTCTTCCTTTCATACAAGGGCGCATCTTCATACCACCGGGTCATGTTGTACCTTGGCCTTACAGTGGTCCCATGATTCTGTTATCGCGGCACATCCCGGTCACAAGAAGACAGTAGAGGCCTTACGTCGCTGGGCTTGGTGGCCTAACATGTCTAGGGACATCAAAGATTATGTTTCCTCCTGTGCAATATGTGCACAATGCAAAACTTCCAGATATAAACCCGTAGGACTGTTACGTCCATTACCGGTCCCTTACAAACCTTGGCACATGGTCTCAATGGATTTTATAGTCGATCTACCTGAAGTGAGTGGATATGATACCATTTGGGTTTTGATTGACTATTTTACCAAATACGCCATTTTTGTGCCCTGTGCAGGTTTGCCTTCTGCTCCTCAGTTGGCCAGGTTGTTTATGGCTAATGTTTTCAGATTTTTTGGATTACTGTCCATCATCGTGTCTGATCGAGGAACGCAGTTCACATCTCGTTTCTGGAGGGCACTCACTGATTCTTTTGGCATCGATGACAGATACTCCTCGTCATATCATCCTCAGACGGACGGCCAAACTGAAAGGGCAAACGCTACCATAGAACAATATTTGCGTTGTTTGTGCCTTCAATTTCAACAATCTTGGTTTACTGTATTACCACAAGTGGAATTTGCTTACAATAATTCCATGCATTCAGCCACAGGAGTGTCACCATTTTTTGCTCTATATGGGTCTCATCCACGGTCTTTGCCTCTCGACCCATCCTTGCCTACAACAAATCCAGCTGCTTCGGATTGTGTTTGTGATCTGGACCAGTTGCATTGGGACATCCGTTGCCATTTACTCCGGGCCCAAGAGCATGCCAAAAGGACTGCGGATGCTCGCCGTGTGCCTGGTCCTGACTATCGGGTCGGCATGAAGGTCTGGTTGTCTTCACGGAACCTGCCAATAACAGGTAAAAGATCCTTGTTACCACGATTCGTGGGTCCTTTTCTTATCATCTCTATGATCAATCCTGTCGCTGTGAAGTTGGCTTTGCCGAAGTCATGGCGTATCCATCCTGTCTTCCATGTGTCCTTACTGAAACCCTGTCCTCCTTCCACACGTTTATTGGCTCGACCACCTCCTGTATTGGTAGATGGAGAGGAGGAGTATGAGGTATCAAGTATTCTGGATTGTCGAATAACTAGGGGTACTGCATTCTACTTGGTTGATTGGAAGGGTTTTGGTCTCGAGGATCGGACTTGGGAACCCCATGATAATTTGCATTGTCCTGATCTCCTTAGGGAGTTCCATGCCTCCCGGGGGTTACCGGCGTCTTTAGGGGCAGATGCTGTTACGCTCCGACAGCTCGGTTCTCGCCATCCTCCCTCGGCAGTTACACCGGCTCACACCGTCCGGGGAAAGACATCGCTGTGGCAGCGTTATCGGTTTCCATGGAGACTGTATGAACGTCGGTATCAGTATCGACCGCGTCAGCTGACACGCACATTACGCACTACGCGTACACCGATGTCCCACCCGTTGCCTTCTTAATCCGGTTCCGCTCGGGGCTCGCTGCAGCTAATTGTAGTATACACGTACTCTTACGTGTTTAGCCCTCGAGCTAAATTCCTTCTTCAAAACTTCCAACTTAGATTTCCTGGTTTTCGACCTCACCTTCCACTTTGGACTGTTCACGGATTGCCCAGCTGATTTTAGTTCTACTCGCTGTTACGACTCGGAACGTTTCCTGGATTGCTGACGGCTGTTTGAAGTCGTTTTCGTACGCTTTGTAGCTTTTGGGGTTCCTTCCACAAAGGCTACATTAAAACAATCATCGCCTGACACTAGTTGCTTTCAGTAAGTGAATTTTCATTGTCATAACTTCCTGTGATTTGCTTCTTGGATAAACACTGCCTACTCCCGCCGTGAAGATATTACCTTCCTTGGACTTTGTGCTGGATTTGTATTCTACATTGCAAGTGCAGTTCAGGACTTTTTCCCGTTATCTGCACCAACCCGTACCTAGTGCGTCCCTCGTGCCGTTCGGGTTTTTCCTCCCTCACTAATCTTCCTGTTTATTATTTTCTCCTGTCGTTGTGTCCTTTTGAACTGGATTCCCCTCTTGGTTCCTCAACCATCTCCTTCCAGGTCAGTTGTGCATTCCCTAGGGCTTTAAGGGGATTTGGTTACTCAGTAGTTAGTTCCTTATTGTCCTTTGCATTGTTCTTCCAGGTTCTGTATCTTCTCTGCTATTCCAACCAACTTATTATTCAGGTATTCATTGATAGTTGATTGTCTTACAATTATTATTCTTAGCCTTGCCGTTTATAACCCTTTCTATGGTTTCTTTTCAGCTGTTGGTCTAGCGGTGTATATGTCTACCATGCTCTTTTATTTGATTGATACCTCTGTCTGTCTTATCATCACAGCAGAGGGATACATCATAGAAAAGAGCCCCTCTTTTGAGGAAGCCTGATTTATTAAAATCAGGGTAGCTGAGGTCGAGACTGGTTGATCTGAGACTTCCACCACTTCTGTCCTCGAGGTCCGGTTTCAAATCTTGGTGTGGTGAGTAACATCTGCTCTACAGTGCATGTGTGTTGGGCATGGACGTGCATGTTTTAGTTACTTCCTTTATATATACCACATGTTTCTTTCAGTGATCCACAGTGGCATGCAGCCCCCAGACAATGCTCCCCATGTGTGAAGTCTGACATCTGTTGATTGGACATCAGCTGGTATTTGCAAGGTGTGTAGTTGTACAGTTGCACAAACCATGCATGTGCAATGTCACTTGATAGTTAGACATGCTTGGACAGCAAGGGTGCCAGATGAGAATGTTGTGCCAATGTGAGGGCATGCATGATGGACATGATGTTGTATGGACCATTGCAATGTGTGGATATCCACCGTCAACCTCTGTAGGTGCCACGTGTGTATGAATGTTTGGTGGTGTCAAGTTGTGGCATTGACATTTCGGGAACATTAATGTGATCTGTCATGCCACTGCATATGTACTCTGAGCTGATGTGTGAGCATGCCATGTGTATGTGCTTGGGGCTATGGCATAGTCATGTGTGCCTCTGCAAATAGTGCATGTATGTGTTGCATGCTAACAGGTCAGGCTGTCAGGGAGGTATGCTGTTTGATGTAATTGTGTGGACAGATGCCCAAGTATGTGTTGACATGGCCATGCTGTGAGTAGTGCAATCCATAGTGTCTACGGGGAGCCAACATTCCACTGTGTGTCTTGCCACCACCAATGTGTACCCTGCAGTACCCTGGTCCATCTGTGCATCCATGCATTCCTTGTTTCACTAACCTACCAGTTGACTCCCTGCCCACCCCTGCACCCCTGTGCCATGTCTCCCGTAGAAATGCAGCAGGTTGCAGTTGGATCCCCTTGCCATTGCCATTTTGTCACGTTATATTTCTTGGTATTTGTCTGTGCACCACCGTCTTATTTTCTGTGTTCACATGTGAATGTGTCATGACTGTGCTCATCATTGACCCTGGATTGGTGTGTAAGTTGTCAAGGGAGTTGCATGGCCATGTGTGAGTGTAGCTGTTACTGGTTGAACCATGGCGACTTCATGTTACCTTGAATGTTCTGTGTGCTACATATGCTTTGACACTGTACACTGATGTCAATGTTTTGTGTCTCCTTTACCACAGTTGCTGCAGTTAGAGAAGAGGTCGGATGTGATGCTGTGAAGCATGGAAGGGGGGTCAAATTCACCATACCAATGCTCAGACCCCAGCCACTCACCTGCGACAGCTCCTCTTCGAGGAGCGATGTGGTGCCAGGACCATCAGGCATGGCCGCTGGGGGTAAGTCTCAGGAGGTGAAGGAGGCAGGGGACCCCTCAGCAGTGGTGGGCAGGGTGGTGCTACACAGGGGCCATCCACGGGAGAAGACACCCTGGAGTCATCCAGGTTGACGGAGGTGCAGGCGGAGGAAGTGGCCATTGCAGCACAGCCCATGGGGTCAGGTGGGCGTGTCAAGGAGGATCTTCATGCTGAAACCCTGTCCCAGGGGTATGAGGCAATTCAGACCACTGTGGAGGTGCCTGCACACAATTCTGCCCCTGGACCATTGGATGCATCAGTGTCCACCTTCCAGGATGCCTCCACCCAGTCCAGAATCCACATGCCAGCTGATGTGTCCATCAGAGATCATGTGCTTCCCCTGTTGGCTGGTCTCCTGAGGCGGACTGAAGTCATCTGTGATGATGCACAGGCTACTCTTACTATGCTTGTGCATCATCACAATGAGCTATGTCACCTTACAGCCTTGCTGGCAACAGCAATGTTCTCTGTTGGGTTCCATGGGCAGTTCTCTGTCACGACCCCCTCCTCTGCTTCCTTCTCTGTGCACCAGTTGTCCTCCAGGGTGCCTTCCAGGCCACATTCCAGCACAGCCCCCTGTGCACCAGTCTCGCCACCAATGCCCCATCTGGTGGACCTAACATCCCTGCCCAAGGTGGGAGTCCCATCAGTGTTGGCTGATGTGGTCACTGTGCCTACCCAGGCACCAACACAGCAACAGGCAAAGAAGGGTCAGCAGGCACTGCAGAGCAGTGCAGGTGCTGTACGCTCGCAGCAACTGCCATCACGTTGGAGTGCATACCAACACAGCATGCACTGGGCACAGCAACAGCAGGTGGCAACTGCGAGATGCAAGTCTCTGACAGGGCAAACCACCCTGGGGAGGCAGGTGGTACCTATGAGGCAGGTGGAAGATAGGGGGACCTTGCAGGCTTTGTCTTCCGTGTTCCGGCGATATCAGAGGCAGCTGGTTGCAGAGAGGGACCGGGCAGGGGAGGCACAGATGATGGTGGCCAGGGCTGAGGTGGCACTACGGCATGTGCAGAGGCAGGCTGCCACCCTGGAGGTAAGTTGCAGGTTGGCACGGGAGGCAGAGCATCATATGTATGGTGGCCACCCTGCAAACCCTCTAGGCAACAACTGAGGCCCATCTGAGGGTGTAGGACCTGGCCTGTGACTCAGCCCTGGTGGAGTTGTTGTCAGAAATTGGAGAGGAATAGGAGCAGGTTTCATTTCAGTTTATTTTCTTTTTACCAGGACTTCAAAGACATTCCTTCCCTGTTTTTCATGTATATAGTTATGTTCAATACAGGCTTTCCATGAGTTAATTTCAAGTTTCATGCAGTTAATTTGTCTGTTTCCACATTTGGTTGTTTAAATTTCACCCAGTGCATCTGTTCATCGCAGGTCATGTGTATTGTGGCCTGACTCTGTGTGTCATGTTCATGTTGTCATGGTTGCGGATCATGGGGTGCAAATGTGCCTGACATGTGAAGTGAGGCCATAAAATGACTTGAGGTTGCACTGAATGATTTTCATATTCCATTCCGTGAGCAGAGTCACTGTGTGTTTGGCGTCAGTGTGTCAGCGTGGAGACTTCTGTTGTGTGTGATGATGTAAATACAGGTATGGTTGTGGTGATGTGTGGATGATTTATGATTTTTTTTGGCAACTCTCATTGGGGATGGATTGCCACCTGTTCATGTGTGATTGCACGCTTTTGCATTTTTTCACTTCAGGTCCACTGTTGTTCATGTGTACCCTTTGTACATGCTTGGGAGTGTGTATGTCCCCTTGCTCTATTCACTATAGTGTGTATTTATCATTTATCCCCTCCCTTGCCTTTTTTCTCTCTGAAACACTTGTGTACGAGTGCCATGGAAATAAGATATCAATATCAGTATCAATAGGTGCTGTGGTCAGGAATGGGCTCACTGTGGATGGATGGCTTGCACATATCACTTGTGCATTTGATATTTAATTGCTGTGTCACCTCCATGTCATGCTCACACATCCGCCGACATCTGCGGTCACACACTGACTGTCCTCTTGTCATGCTCCACTTCTGCCACTGGAATGCAGTGTGTCCCATGTTTGCTGGTTCTGTGTGGCAGCACACATTTCCTGTCTCACTGAGTCACACACTCACTGGTTTCCCATCTCCCATGTACTGCCTGTCATGTTTTCATCCCTGACAGGGACTTTTCCACCCCTACCACCCGGGCTACTTATGCACGGGCTCTAATGTGCACAGTCATTATTTGTGGATATGCCCAGTCTATGATTCTGTGTGTTTCTGTCCTCAACAGGCATTCACTTGCTGTGCTTTGGTGCCTTTGCAATGACACATGGCCAATATGCACATGCCCCTTTGCATTGCATTTACATGTCACATGTAGATGGGATGGCCACAGTGTTGGCGGTGCAATATTGTGCTGTCCAGTTGAGGTGCTGCAGATTCCGGTCTGACAGGGAGTGAGGGGGAGAGATGCTCTGGTCCTGGATTCAACACCAGTGCTACCAGTTGATCGTGTTGGTGGTGGACATGTTGGAAGTCTGCTTCATGGTGGAGGCAGACCACAGAGGTTCTGGTGAGTTAAAGTTACACATTGGACTCGTAAGGTGGCAGACTGTCAGGGGGCTGCCTGGGAATGATGTCGGAGGTAAGGGGGTCTGGTGAGTGGTATCTGGACTTGAGGTGGCTGGCTGGGGGTATTGGCAGAGGTGAGGGGTCTGGTGGGTGGTGTCTGAACTTGAGGGGTCTGTCTTTGGGTATTGGCATAGGTAAGGGGTGCTGGTGGGTGGTGTCTGGGCTTTATGGGGCTGCCTAGGGGGTATTGGTAGTGGTGAGGGGGGCTGGTGGGTGGTCTATGGGCTTGAGGGGGCTGCCTGGAGTAGTGACTGATGTGAGGGGGACTGGTGGGTGGTGCCTGGGCTTGAGTGGGCTTCCTGTGGGTATTGTCAGAGGTGTGGGGGGCTGGTGGGTGGTATCTGGGCTTGAGGGGGCTGCCTGGAGGTATTGGCGGAGGTGATGGGGGCTGGTGGGTGGTCTCTGGACTTGAGCGGACTGCCTGGGGTTAATGGCAGATGTGAGGGGGGCTGGTGAGTGATGTCTGGGCTTCAGAGGGCTGTCTGGAGTAGTGTCACAGGTGAGGGGGTCTGCTGGGTCTGTCGGAACTTGAGTGGGCTGCCTGGTGGTATTTGCAGAGGTAACAGGGGAGCTGGTAAGTGGTGTCTGTTTGAGGAACCGGAGGGGGGGGTCTGTACTTCCGCTCTCTATTTGGTAGAAGAGAGGCACAGAAAACCCCAGCCAAGATTCTCAATAAGGTAGCAATGGACGAGCAATCAAAGCCTAGCTTCTCGGGAGGTGATGCAGGCTGGTTCTTAAGTACAGTGTAGTCCCCAAGCACCCACAAAGGAATGTCCGCAGACTGTATCGGTTAAAACAGTCTTTATATAATTAATATTCAAGGTTATATACAATATCACGATAACGCACTTTGTACTCCGTTATCTATAATGGCAAGTATACAGTTCTACGTGGTACCACAATTACTATTAGATCTCTTTAAAGTGCATCAACTGTACGGTTAAATGGCACACAAATCAAGTCGTAAAGGAAACCAACAGTAGAGAAAAGAGGAAAGCAGTTGATAAGAACAATTGGCAGAAATACTGGCCACTACTGTTAAACACAGCTCTGTGTGGAGATCCCCCCACCTGGGCAACCTGTAGAAGAAAGATACAAGCCCAGTCCATATATGGTTCACAAGAGACTTCCCAATAGTTCTGCAACCCCAAAGTACCTGGTGTTGTAGCGTTCCTCGTCGGGGAATCGACGGCCCTTCTTGAGTGTCCTCCCTTTAAGGCAGGAGTCACGGGTCGTCGAACGTCTGATGGAGAACAGGGTGAACTTCGACAGTGAAGTGGCAGCTTCGTTCCTAGCGGTGCTCGTTGACGGGGAAGCGTAAACGTCCTGCAAGGAACAGGCGTGCGGGGCACCTCGGTGTTGATAGTTCTGGACCGCAAAGAGTTTGAAGAACTGTGGGCCAGGAAGGGCATCGAGTCGTCGGTGTCTCTGTGGTCTTTGGGTGGCGGGAAACCCACCGGCGGCTGCTCCTCGGCGCGTCGACGGTCAGGCCTTCTCCAGCAGGATACAGCGGCGACGATGTGGATGAGAGCGTCCTAGGATTCGAAAGTTCTTAGGCAAACAGGAGCAGGGTGGCTCCGGTCAGCGACGGCGGTCGTCGACAGTGGCAGACAACAGTCCGGGCGCTTATCTTTGGGATTCTGCGGCAGTCCCCATCTCGGGTCGGCAGCCTGTTGAAGGTCTGTCTACCGGAGAACTTTGGCAAAGATCTGCTGGTGCACGATGGTCCCTCGTAGCCCGGGAAGAGGGCGCCTTACCAGGTCCTCTCTGGGTCATTCCTTGGAGACATAGCAGCTTTGAGATTGTGAATGAGAGCAACAGCAATTCTTCTCGTCCAGCAGGGCTTCAAGGTCAAGCTTCAGTTACTCCAGTTACTCGTCGTAGTGGACGTCAGCTTCTGAACACAATTCCTAGCAGTGAGAAGTCCCCAGATATACTGTTGATCTCCCATTCATTCCGCTGGGTCATACTCAAGCATCCAATCATGGCGAAGGGCATTCATCCAGGCAGGCAGCCAATCAGGCACACAGTGCATTCAGGCCATTCACTTCTCTCCAGACACTCACAACAAGTTATGTGTATTGGGGCAAGTACCCAGCCATTCAACACCCCACACTGCATTCATACCAGTTTCGGGCAGGGCTGTCTCAGTCATTATGTCAAACACCAGATACTAGACACTCACAACACAGAATGCGTATTCATCACTCACTCCATCCGCCCAGGTCCCACCCACAGGCGTACCCACAACATACGGTCATTGGGAAGGCTCCGGCCAGTTTGGTCAGCACTTCCCCACACTACCATATATGGAACTTCCACCCAACAGCCAGTCAGGGGGAAGGGACAGAGTCAGTGCTTCCTGTGACTTCGGGAAGATCAAGGTAACAGGCGATGGAAGGCAAGAGGCCACGGTGGCCATCTTGTCTCCATCAGGAATCTACGGATTCCAATGACAGGGCCTGGGCATCCCAAAATGGATGACGCTCAGGGCACCAGTCAATTCATCACGGAGCTGCCACCAGCGCCTACACTGCTCTGTGGGACACCCACAGGTGCCCAAAAACATACACTAGGGGCACAGGGTCACACCCCTACCCATGAGTGTCATAAGGGTATCCCTTGGGTCTGTTCACCAAAACCAAAGGAGAGAGCTGCACCACCAGGAGTCCCACATAAACTCCTGCGCGGAAAACACGACAGAACACATGATAATAAGCTGTAAAGGGCAAGGATACAGAGGCCCTCTCCCTCCGATGCATTTCCAGCATCACAGTCTGGACTTGAGGTGGCTGTCTGGGGGTATTGCCAGAGGTGAGGGGGTTGGTGGGTTGTGTCTGGACCTGAGGGGGCTGCCTTGGGGTATTGGTGGGGTGTAGGGAGGTAGGTGGTTGGTGTCTGGGCTTGAGGGGGCTGGCTAGGGGGTATTGGCAGACATGAGGGTGGCTGGTGGGTGGTGGGTAGTGTCTGCGCTTGAGAAGGCTGCCTGGAGTAGTGTCGGAGGGAAGGGGTGGCTGGTGGGTGGTGTCTGGGATTGAGGGGGCTGCCTGGGGTATTGGCAGATGTGAAAGGGGCTGGTGGGTGGTGTCTGGGCTTGAGAAGGCTGCCTAAATTAGCGTTGGAGGGGAGGGGGCTGGTGGGTGGTGTCTTGGCTTGAAGGGGCTTCCTGGAGTAGAGTCACAGGTGAGGGGGGCTGGAGGGTGGTGTCTGGACTTGAGTGTACTGCCTGGGGGTATTGGCAGAGGTGGGGGAGCTGGTGGGTGGTGTTTGGACTTGAGCGGGCTGTCTTGGGATAGTGGAAGAGGTGACAGGGATTGAGGGATTGGCAGAGGTAAGGGGGGCGGGTGGGTAGTGTCTGGGCTTGAGGGGACTGCCTGGGGTATTGGCAGATGTGAAAGTGGCTGGTGGGTGGTGTCTGGGCTTGAGAAGGCTGCCTAAATTAGTGTTGGAGGGGAGGGGGCTGGTGGGTGGTGTCTGGGCTTGAAGAGGCTTCCTCGAGTAGTGTCACAGGTGAGGGGGGCTGGAGGGTGGTGTCTGGACTTGACTGTATTGCCTGGGGGTATTGGCAGAGGTGGGGGAGCTGGTGGGTGGTGTTTGGACTTGAGCAGGCTGTCTTGGGGTAGTGGAAGAGGTGGCAGGGATTGGGGGATTGGCTGGTGGATAGTGTCTAGGCTTGAGGGGGCTGTCTGGAGTAGTGTTGCAGGTGATGGGGCCTGCTGGGTGGTGTCTGGACTTGAGGGGGCTACCGTGCGGTATTGGCAGAGGTGAGGGGGGTTGGTGGCTTGTGTCTGGGCTGGAGGGGGCTGCCTAGGGGGTATTGATGAAGGTGAGGGGGCTGGTGAGTGTTGTCTAGGCTTGAGAAGGCTGCCTGAAGTAGTGTTGGAGGGGAGGGGGCTGGTGGGTGGTGTCTGGGCTTGAAGGGGCTTCCTGGGAGTATTTGCAGAGGTGAGGGGGGCTGGTGGGTGGTGTCTGGGCTTGAGTGTGATGCCTGGGGGTATTGGCAGAGGTGGGGGGCTGGTTGGTGGTGTCTGGGCTTTAGAGGGCTGCCTGGGGGTATTGGTGAAGGTGACAGGGCTGGTGAGTGGTGTCTGGGCTTGAGAAGGCTGCCTAAAGTAGTGTTGGAGGGGAGGGGGCTGGTGGGTGGTGTCTGGGCTTTAAGGGGCTTCCTGGGGGTATCGGCAGAGGTGAGGTGGGCTGGTGGGTGGTGTCTGGGCCTGAGGGGGCTTACTAGAGTAGTTATTTTTTTTTATTTTAAATGTTTTCACATTTATTTACAAATAAATTCTTACATCCTTTGTAAAAGATTAAATGGTTATAAAGTCTTAAGGAATCCCAATAGAGGAGAGAGAAAGAAAGGAAAAGTCAAAATTGGGAAAACAAAGAGAAAATGATCTACTTCTAGGCTTTCATTAAAGCAATGTTCTGCAGGAATTGGGTCACCACGATGGTCTCGTGCGTCCTCTCTCCCTCCACTAAACGATTCCACCAAAACTCCTCGTCATAGTGACATATGCCCTCAAATAGATGTATCATGTGGGTCAGTCTCTCTTTTTCCAATCCTATGCAGTCAAAAAGGAGATGTCTAATAGTTTCCTTTTCTTCTCTCTTGTCACAGAACCGGCATAAGTTAGAGGTAGAGATCCCTCTAATAGCTCTAACTTCATTTGTAGCAATAATGTTCAAACGCGCTCTCATGAACGTTTACCGCCACTGACGATTAGGAAATGTCCTCAGGTATGGTCTTGTATCATTCAGTTTCCTGCTGGCCAGAAGAAGGTGTGAAGCTGACTTATATGCCAAAGCTGAGTCTTGAGTTCTTATCCAGTCCCACGTTTCCAATTTCGTGGTCACTTTTGTCGGATTATTTATGAGTTCGAATTCCATGGATCCTATATCAATCAAGGTGTCCTTGGCCTTCTGTGCCCATGATTTCAATAGACTAGAGTTGTGGTCGTACAGTTTGTTATGGATAATGTCTAGAAGTTTTGAACGTTTCGGAATGATCAATTTTCTGAAAAGATTTAAACGGTTTCTATTGTGTATGGCACTGAACGATGAAACGCAGAGCTCCCTTCTGATCAGAACCATTGGTGTTGATAATTGTAGATTCAGCAAGCTCCTCCAGAAGAGGCTTTCAAGCTTCTGCCATAGATTGTCTGGAAGATTTAGAAAAGCCTCTGCTCCATACAGAATTGCAGGAACAACTTTTGTTCTGTAACACAGAATGATTGGCTGTAGAGAAAATGTGCAGAATTTTCTTTTGATTCTTTTTGCCTGTGCTGTTAAACGTTTCATCTTCTCCCACAGTTTTTGCTTAAAGTGACACCCTGGTATTTGAATTCTTCCACTGTTTGGATTTTTGCGCCCTCCAGGCGCTAGGTAAAGTTAGCCTTTCGTTTGGATGGTTTTTGGAATGTCATAATCTGTGTTTTTGATGTGTTGATTTCCAAGTTGTTAGTTCTTATGTACTCACTCAAAATGTCCAACTGTCTCTGGAGGCCTATTGGAGTTTGGTCTAAGACGATTAAATCGTCCGTGTATAAAAGACGCAAGATGGTCGAGCCACCCAGTTTTGGTGGAAAGGATCTGACCTGAGACTCTGTGTCTTTGAAATCCCATAAGTACGCACAGAAAAGGGTCGGCGCCAAGGGATAACGCTGCTTCACTCCTCTTGGCGGTAGGATGGGTTTGGAGATGGTTCCTTGTTGGTCTAATCTTACAGATATTAATGTTTCTGTGTGAAGGGCTTGGACTTGTTCCAGAATGGAAACTGGGCATTTGTTTCTTTTTAGCTTTTTCCAAAGAAGCTCCCTGTTGACCTGGTCAAAAGCCTGGACCAGGTCAACAAAGGCCACGTAAATTGGAGGCCCTCCAGCCTTTGTTTTCTCCTTTAAGGTGTTGATTAGGAGAATATTTACTGGGGTTCTGAGATTTTTAACAAAACCCAATTGAAAAGGGTCAGAGACATTTGCTTCTTCAGCCCAGGATTGAAAAAAGTCCAATAGCGTGAACCCATAAAGCTTGCCAATGAAGTCAAGCAGGGCTATTGGTGTGTAGTTCTTTGGATTGTCTCTAGGACCAGCCATGTAAATTGGTACTATGGTTGCTTTTTTCCACGATAATGGTACTGATTTTGTTTTTGTAATTCTGTCAAAGACAGCTTTAACTAACACAGCCCATTGTTCCGGGGCTTGTTTCAGATGTGCATTTGTTCAACCATCTTGTCCCGTGGCTCTTGAATTTTTCAATTTACGAATTTTCATTTCGATGGATGGTACATCGATAGGTAAAGACCACTCCGCTTCTGGTATAGGCTGGGGATGTTGATACTCCAAGTTTGGATTTTTAAAGAGTTCTGTGAAATGGGACATCAATTTCTGTTCCCCAGCGCAATTATGTAATGTGTTTACCGTAGTGTTTGTTGAAGATTTTATTATTTGCCAGAAGTCTCTTGAGTTATGACCGTTTAGCAACCGAAAAAGTGCTTCGGGGTCTGCTTGGTACATTACTGCTTTGTGCGCTTTTAGCCAGTTTTTATAGATCTTCTTTTCCAAGGCTACAGACTGTAGGTCCTTAAGAAATTTTGTTTTTTTTGCCAGTCGGAGAAGCTTCCTCAGTTTTCTCCTCTCTTCGACCAAAGCCTTGTCGTATGTATGGTTATAGCTAGTCAGGTTAGATTTTGAGTTCTTGACCGTGTGCCTGTACATGTTTAAATGTTGAGCAAAGTCCAGGGCAGTTTGTGTTTTGTTTAGACCAACCTCATTATATGTGTCAGTCAGGTCACCCACGTCACTGACTTTGAATTTTAGTTTTATTCTTCCACCAGACTCTTCTATTTCAGACTGCATTCACGTTTGTATCTCCTGAAAAGATGTCCAAGTGAATTCCAGCAGATTATGATTGCTGTTTTTAGTTGGTACCACTCGAAATTTAGTGATGTGGGGAAGAAGATCACGGTTGACAAAGATGTGGTCTAGTATCGCACTGGAGTTGCCTTTTTCCCAAGTCGGAATGACGGCTTCCTCTTTTCCTCTTAAGGCGTGGAGATTTAGCATATCATACACCTTCATTATTTTTGCCCACTTACTTCCTCTTTTACTTGCCGGAATATTCAGACGGCATGTTGTTGTTGTTTGTGTGGCATCTGGAAATGATGAATTTAGGTCACCACATATTATCACGTGGGCCAGGTCATATTCTTCAAAGATTTTCTGCAGAATGAGGTTCTCTTTATGTAGAAAATGTCACTTTGAGTCACAGGATTCCAGTAGGAGTTGAAAATTATGATCTCTAATGCAGTGGAACGGGCCTGTTGAGGGAAGCTCCCTTTCCACTTTATTTGTAGAACTTGGAAGAATAGAGATGATTCAATCACCTTTGTGACTTGCAGTTCGTTACTTGACCTTACTAGGGTCAGAAGACCTGAGGACGGACGGCCAAAGAGTCCCTTTGTTGCTGGTGCCAAATAGGTTTCAAATCCGTTCATATATGGTTGATCTCTGAGCCATTTCTCTTGGAGACATAGTATGTCATAGTCTCCCAAATGGACGTCGGAGGGTCTCAATAAATAGTCGAAACCTCTTGTGTTCCACAAGCCACATTTCAAAAGAGTACTCTTTGTGTTAGAGGCGACAGTTAAGTCTTCTGCAACTGGCCCTTCCTGGGATGGTAACCTTCGGTTACCGGAGTCCAGTGCTCTCGAGATCCAGGTCCATTGCTTCTCTCCATTTGAAGCACCTAGTTCATTCTCTCTATGTTGTGAGGTGACTACTCCGTTGCTCTGCTCTTCTGGGGCAAAGGTTATTGTCAGTTTCTTCAAGGGACCTTTAGGTATTCGATCTTCATTCGAGAAACCTAGATGTGATTTGGTGATGTCTGTTTTGGGGAGTTTTGGGTTCCTTTTAGGCATTTGACAGATGGGGAGCCTTCGTCTTCCATAGTGATAACGGCGTTGCTGTTTTCTTTTCTCTTGTTTTTCTCATAATCCATTACAACCGTTTCTTTACCATCAATTGATCTTGCACTGGAACGAGAGGTTGTTTTGTCTTTATTATATGCGCACTGGGCTGATGCTGGCTTTGATTTAGGAGTTAACCTGGGGTCCAGCGTCCTCGTGTTGGTACCACATTCAGTTAGATCATAGCCCAAAATAATAAGACTTTCCACGTCTTGTAGAATTAGGAGGTGCACCACCAGAGAGGGGACATATAAAAATAAGTTGTCCAGTTTACCTTTAATTTCGAACTCCACGAATTTTATGTCCTCTGTTCTGATTACTCTTAGTGAGGGAATACACTGGAACAGAGCCACGATGTTCCTTCTGTTTGGGATCACCTTGCCTAATTTTTCTATTGCCTTTAGAATGAAGTTTCTTTCACTTTTTGTTTTCTCCTTATAGGTCAGCCTTTCCCCCTTTTTTGCTTTCTCTCTTGAATTTGACCATTTGTGACCTTTTTGATCTCACTTTTTTTTGTTTTCTTTTGCAGATTTTCCTGGTAGGTGTCGGACCCGAACCTTCCTACTTCAGGGGGTGATGACCTATACTTCTTACCCCACTGGGAGTCATCGTAGTGGTCGACAGATTCGGGATTGATGATGTCCTTGTTCCTTGAGTCCCCAAAGGACCAGTTTTTCTTATGAGTTATGTGTGACGGACTCACTTGGTGCAGTAAGACCGCCTTTTCCCGCCTTTCAGCAAGGGACGTAAAAGGCGGGGAATAAGTACTCTGTACCTCCTTGTTAGTTTCTTTAGAAGGCTCTTATTGAGATGTGTTCACTTCCTCCTGACAATAGGGAATGGACTCCTGGTCTTCTTTTGAATGAATCGATAAGTCCATCAAATCTATGGAGTCGTTTCCAGAGGGTTGCATCCCTGGAGATGCTACTATTTGGATTTGAGTTAAGTCAACAGAGGTGGTTTTTGACCTTGGTGTAGCAATCAATTTGTTGGTATCCCTTGTTTGTGCTAAGACTCAGAGTGCCTTTTCTTCTTCACTTTCTTCAGTCTGATCTACGACTGAAGTATCAGGTGTTGGTGTCTTCACAAAAGTTACAGTCCTTACTAATGGTCCTGTGGCATTCATTGGGAGCCTAAAAACCAGATAGTAGACCTCTTTTAGATCAATTTGGTTCTGTAATGGATATGGGAGCACTTTCTCAAACTCGTCGATTTTTGTCTTCCCGTTTAGCTTCAATACGATGCATCCATTTGACCCTTTTTTTTGGAATTTTGCATCGTAGATTCGGCTTCTTTGCCCTCTATTTTCCTTTTTTTCCCTTGAGTAGGAAGGTATCAAAGTCTGGGGTCTGCTTTTGTTTGTGGATTCTTCGTTGCATTTATTAATTGTGCCAGATCTTCCTTGCTGGGAATGTTTGATGACAGTATATCTGTCACGTTCATCTCCTTTGTCGATGTTGTTTGAGTTGATCTTGATAGTTGGATCAGGTTTTCTTTTTCTGTGCTTTGGTTCTTTGTTATAGGTTTATTTACATCTGTGCTCTGTATCGTTTTTTGACCAACAAGATCTTTTTGATTTTCACATGCCTTAATGTATCCTTCCAGATAGGTCATTTTCGTATGTGTCATAGCAATAAGTGTGGAGTGATCCTTGAGAGTGTCGTTTATCCCCTCGTAGATTTTGGAAAAGGGCGCCAATGCAATTATGATAGTTGATATCAGGGCCATCAAGTCCTGCTTTTTTGGTGAAGACTCCTTCTCTGTCAGATCCGACAGTCTCGATGATGGACGCCTTTTTGATGATAAGTGTGGCGATGTGTTAACCAAGTCCAGACTGCTGCTAGCTCTGGGCAAAAGGTCCCTTGGCTCATTAACCGAGAGTCGCAATGCATCTTTAATTAATGATAAGTTCAAGTGGCCTAGTTCATGCAAGGAGCCTTCTTTAGGTGGATCTAATAGAGGCACTGGCTCCCGAACTTTTCTCTATAGCTACTACAGGTGCCAGTGAGTCCAGCACGTTCTTTTTGTTGGCCACAGGATCCGCATTTGTGCTTTGGTTTGTTGATGGAATAGTGTAACTAATACTGATTTTGCCACTCGAAGGCGACTCCGAAGAAGAATGATTTCTTAGAGATAACTTTTCTATGGTAGCTTTCTTCATAGATGGTTCACTGATCACCTCGAGGCTTTTGACCCCCTTGTTCTGCGTGGTAACTTCTTGTGATTTCTCAAAGTTATTTCCTGTACAGGGTTTCGGTAAATTGGTCATATCTTGACATTCACATGTGGGAGATTGCTTATTAGAACGGTCTTGCTGTAAGTTCTTTTCTGAATTTGTAATAGCCCAAGAAAAGACTTGAGGGACCGCCTGGTTCCAGACTGGTGTTAGGTCGGCACCTTGTAAAATTTCCACATCTGATAATTCATCAAGGGCAAGGCGTTTGTCGTATTTCTTTATTTTAGAGAAGAAATGGCGAAGCGCTGAATCTTCAGGTGCATTCTTTGGTTTGAGATTGATTTTTTTTATAGATTATTGGTGATTTATCTTCGTACTCCATTGGGCTTTGGGTTTTCCCCTTTTTCTTGTAGATAGCCGGTAGGGATCCCTGTGATTTCCCTTTTTTAGTTGTTAATTTGGTAGTCTTCTTTTGAGTTTCATAGTTTTTTTTAAAGAAATGAGATGTTTGTTTTTTGGCTAAGTTTGCTGTTTTTTGGTTAGTCCGTGGAATTTCCATATCTGTTGAATTTCAACATTTTCCCGGCTCTGTAATCACATCAAGAAGTTCTGTGTGTTCAAAGGTGTTGTTTAAGGAATTCAATGTCTCTTTTGGAGAGTCAGGATTGTTGGTTAGGTCAACGAAATGCGTGCTGACCTCTGCTGGGCTTAGTATCAGGCTCACAGTTTCTTTTGATGTGGGAGGGGGATGGATGTCGATTGTCACATGTATTTTCCTAGTGCACTGTGAGACTGCGTCTGACGTCAATGGTAGTTCACACACCCCGGAGACTACCACACCAGAGGCTTTGTGCGAGCATGCAAGCCGATGGTCAACACCCACCTGCCGGTGTCTGAAATTCCCATCGGTTGCACGTAGCCAACTCCTTGGTAATTGCGGCTTTGACGGGCAAAGCCCCCGCC
This sequence comes from Ambystoma mexicanum, assembly GCF_040938575.1. Classification (NCBI taxonomy): domain Eukaryota; kingdom Metazoa; phylum Chordata; class Amphibia; order Caudata; family Ambystomatidae; genus Ambystoma; species Ambystoma mexicanum. Next base: position 395,442,482 of record NC_090936.1, read on the forward strand.
TGATGGCTGGCTAAAATATCCTGCTCCAGCACAGACTCCAGTGGCAGGGACAGCGTGTGGGCTCTGCAGCGTTCAACCGCTTCCTGGACCATAGCCCCGGGCCCACCCTCCTCTCCACGGGATCCTACAATGTTACTTATGGCGCAAATGCCAACCAAGAAGTCACAGTCCCGAACATCCGTCATGCTCCCCAGAGACACCCCCGAGCTTAAATCCCTCAGAGCACCTCCAAACTGTGGTAAAGGGGGCCATACAGTTACAAAACTTGGGGGATCTGAATAGTCCATCACTGAGTGTGAGGATACATTTTGTAATAAGATGTTCGTAGTGGAAGTGTTAAAGGTTTTGGAAGTTGCTGTCTTACCTCCAGTTTAGAAGAGGGGGGCAGGCTTCAGGGGACTTCGGTGCTCCAATCCGTTATTTGTTTCCCCTCGTAGTCGTTGGCTCCTCAGCCGCCTCCCCTCTTCTTCCGTGGCCCGTCGCGTCATCTCCACAAGCCGTGAGCTATAGAACACAGCTATCCCACTCCGTAAGGGCTGCCAACTTGTGTGGATGTAAGACTCAGTTGATGGTATCTAAGCTGGTTCTGTCGCTGTGTCCAGACGTAAACAGCAGAAAAGAGCAGCGCCCTTTTCACCACATCGGCTTCATGCCGCAAGTGTCACGCTGTACTGCTTTTGAAGGAGGACACTTCCTGAAGGAGCGGCTTTGTTGAGTCACGTGACACCTGTCACGTGACAAGGCAGGAAGCTCTGTTCAGGGCCCTGCTCGCTTCAACTGCTGTCGGCTCCCGCCGGCAAGCTTACGCGAGTTGGAGCGGGATTAGTCATTCAGCTAAATGAATATAAGTTCTGTTATTGAATTGTTCTCCAGTACTCCAGTATTCCAGTTCAGTTCTCCAGCCGAACAGCAGAAAACAGCAGCGCCCTTTACACCACAGCGGGCTTCACCCTGGACTAGAGTAGTGTCAGAGTTGCAGGGGACTGGTGGGTGGTGTCTGGACTTGAGTGTGATGCCTGGGGGTATTGGCAGAGGTGGGGGGGCTGGTTGGTGGTGTCTGGGCTTTAGGGGGCTGCCTGGAGGTATTGGCAGAGGTGAGGGGGGCTGGTGGGTGGTGTCCAGGCTTGAGGGGGCTGCCTAGGTGGTATTGGCGGAGGTAAGGGGGGTTGGTGGGTCGTGTCTGTGCTTGAGAAGGCTGCCTGGAGTAGTGTTGGAGGGGAGAGGGGCTGGTGGGTCGTGCCTGGGCTTGAGGGAGCTGCCTGGAGGTATTGGGAGAGGTGAGGGGTCTGATGGGTGGTGTCTGGGCTTGAGGGGCCTGTCTGGAGTAGTGTTAGAGGTGCAGTCGGTGGATGTTGTCTGGATTGAGTGGACTGTCTGGGGGTCTTGGCAGAGGTGAGTGGTGCTGGCTGGTGGTGTATTGGCTTTAAGGGGCTGCTTGGGGGTATTGGCAGAGGTGAGGGGGCTGGTGGGTGGTGTCTGGGCTTGAGGGAGCTGCTGTGCAGTAGGGGAACATGCCAGCACATTGGGTTCCTTAGGAGTAGGGGCAATGGTTTACAGTTTCACAGGGGTGCAGCTGTTGCTTAGGGTGTCCTTGTGCTGTTTCTCATGTGTGCAGCTGTTACTTACGGGGGACTTCGTGCAGAATCGCATGTGTGCAGATGTTACATACGGGGGACCTCATGCAGATTCACAGGGGTGCAGCTGTTACTTAGGGGGGAGCCTGTGCAGTTTCACAGGAATGCAGCCGTTATTTACCAGGAAGATTGCCCAGTTTTGCTGGGGTGCAGCCATTACTTACGGCGGACCTCGCTCAGATTCACAGGGGTGCAGCCGTTATTTAGGGGGGCCTTGCACAGTTTCGATGGGGTGCAACCATTACTTACGGGGGAGCTTGTTCAATTTTGCAGGGGTGCAGCCATTACTTACTGGGGACCTTGCACAGATTTGCACGGGCAAAGCTTTGACATACGCGGGACCGCGTGCAGTGCCGCTGGGGTGCCGGATGGTGGGTCAGTGGTGGACGCAGAGGTTTGTGCAAAGGTTGGTCTATGGATATGGCTATTGTTTTGGTTTGCGTGGGGGCTTGTTGTGGGCATTCCTCACACAGCTAGGTTTTCTTTGCGGGTCAGGTTGAATTGCGCTTTGGAGTACATGAATACAAAGAGTGTGCATTCGACGCTGGGACTGAGGGGATCAATGCACACTTTTGTATGAATCAGGCCATAAATGTTGCCATTTGCTGCTAACTTACTTGATAGAAGTTTTGGAATCATTCCTTGATGGAGAACGCCCCACACAAAAGTAAGTTTGTCCGCCCCCGCGCACCCCTCTTAACAGTCTCTGAATGTAATCCTTCCATTTGAAGAGTTGCCCCCGCCCCCACCAAACGTTTTGGTGTACTTTCAGTCCAGTTCTTTTATTTTTAAATATGTTGCCTAGTGGGGCCCGGTTCGACTCGTTAGGACAATCCCGCCATTCCCCTCTACAGCCCTTTGCAATGTGGGATACATTTGTTGTTGTTTCCTAATCAAAAGTACGAGCCCATCAGTTCCAGTGGGCAGTCTACTGTGGGTAGAGATGCCAGGTTCGGCTTCTGTGGTCACAACTACCCCGTGGCCACTTGGCAGCTATGCATTTTCTGTTTCTAAAAAGGCTTGACAAGGGAAAGGTGTATTCAGCTAAGAAAAAAGAGCGTCCGTCAATCAAGGGCCACCTTTGCCCAGCGTGATACAAAAAAACGTCTGCTCTTGAGAGTTCATAGGGTTGAGTGTATTACGAAAAAATAATATTTAAAAAAAAAAATCCTGCCCTCTCTGAATCACAGGTACTGTTAGAGTCTCCTTTTATTTTGTGTGGTCCCCGGTTGGAGTGCATTCAGGCTGAGCCGCATTGGAGGCCTAATGGACGCACACAGTAAAAGGTGTGATTTACTGGCCTGGCAGAGTAGTGGGAATGAGGTCATAGCCAGGCTTACCCCTGAGCACGGAGCAATTAAACCTGTCATCCGTCCTCAGAAGAAATGAAACTTTCTGGAAAGGGAGTTTAAGCTGGTGCTGAGAGGGGAGGGGGCAGGAGGAAGGGGGGTTTAGTGTCGCAAACTATTGATTAATGCGCATAACCTTCCTATTTTTTTCTCATCGTAATTGAGTTTTGCACAACTCAGACTGCGTATCTGATCTCTGCCATCACTATTACTACGTGTGAGATAGGTACTAAGTTGTTGCGTAATTTTTCAACATTTCACGATTGCCTTCGCGACTTCCTCTCGGAATAATGCCCCCCTCTGTTCAGCCGCCCAGGCACTCGCTGCAGCTTCCCTGGTTTTGCCATGCCAGCAGGTTTTGATTTATTGGAGACGCACTCGAAGTGAGGGGTAAACTACCCGCCGAACAAAACCGATTCATAGTGCGCCCAGAACCCGTGTATTAAATTGCTAATCTGAAATCACAGGCTGGAAGCGGGCCGGCAGGGATCTCTATTTTCTTGTAGGCTTGGCAGTGTGAACTATGGATTTCGGGATGAATGGAGACAGGGGCCAGTGCAGTCATAAATCCACACAAAAATAAAGAACAGTAACTCATCTGGTTCAAGCCTTACACAGGCACGGTGGCAAACCACACACAACACGACACTATGTTAACATAATGCATGGGGGCCTCTATTTTGCCCAGCATGCTGTTCTCGGCGGGCATGTGGTGACCAATACTGCCTGCATTTTCACTTACAATTTATGACCAGGAATGTCCATCTAGGCACATGTCTTTTCTTTGCATGCTGGTATTTGTAGTCCTAAAGTCACAACTATACATCTCAGAATGCAAAGGTACAAAAACAGGACTGCACAAAAATCTGCTGAATTGCATTGGACATGGCGGGTGGGGGGCTCGTTGGTAAATGGAGAAAGGGAGGTTTTAGCCACCTTCTAAAAAATAGTACGAATCTGCACAGGGATATTGGTCCAAGCAAAGCAATGTCCCGGGAGGATAGCTCAGCGGCAACGAGACGACAAGAAGCAACACAGGTTCGATCCCTGGGTCCACTAAGCGCGTTATAAATAACACAACTAAGACAAAAGAAACAATTACGCAATAAAAACAAAAAAAAAAATATTCCTGTAACAGTGCCTCGATGCCAGTGGGCTGTGTGAGCGCTTTAAAAATAACAAATAAATAAATAAATGAGACGTTTTCAAAACGTTGGCCTCCTTCAGCACTGCACCTGTCTCAGCATCCTCCATGGCATCCTGCTGTTGAATTCCACAAGGCCAGGAAAAAGGGCAGAGCCAGTGGAACACAAGGAGGCTGCAGCTCTCTTTCCAGGCTTATGATCGGTGCCTTAAATAGAAACAAAACAAGTGAAAGTACTCACCAAGCTATGAAGGTACTACCCATTCTGACGCAGCGATTTTGGCACAAGCTGTTTCGGCGCAGCACCTTAGGCACAGGTCCCTTTTAGGCACAACCTGTTGTTTGCAGGCAATGCCCAGTGAGGCTAAATTGTGTGTCAAAAATCACACACTTTGGTAATGCAGCGTATCTGGGATCCTTTCACACAAACTTCCAGTTTGTTGTCATGCCTTGTGTTAAGAAAGTTTGTATAGCCATACAAAATGTGACTTTCTCTTTTGGTACCAAACTAGCAGATATCGTAGCTGTAAACTAAGCTTTAGAAGGGGAGTTTTATGATTGCTCACTTTCATTGCCTAATAAGAAATTTGGTAGGTAAGTGGAGCTGTGTGCTAGTTTTCAGTCGAAAATATTCCATCACAACTCCAAATACTAAAACATTTACATGTTAGAATATGAACTGCTAATAACAAAGAAAAAAACGCAAAGAAGTAATTTCCCAGGCTTTCCAAATCCATCCCTGCGCCATCAAGGGGCACCAACAGTAAAAGGTGAAGCCCACTTAGCGCAGAAGTGTTCAGCACCTGGTGTGCTAAGAGCACAGTAGCTGCATGTTTGTGTCTCTTTTTCTCATGCAGGGTGGGCCCTGAACGAGACATTATGGACACTCTGCGTGGTGGAGCGTGGAGGAGGGAAAGGGTACTGCTTTCCCCAGGAAAGGCTGCCGAAGCTTAGACCTTTAAGTATAGTTGAGTACTGGTACTCTCTTTCAGGCGTTGAGAAGTGCAGGTACTCAAATGCTCAAAATAAGAAGCGCGGGTACTGAGGGCTGGGTAGCACCAGCCCACCTAAAGCAATTCCTATGATGCCAGTTCTCAAAGAGAGTAACACCTCATCAGCACTCAGTAGGCGATGCTATCCCCTTTTGCACTGCAAAGGTGAGAGTACCTTGACTTTTGACTTTTGAGGGCAATGCCTGCCACTACTTTGAGCACCTGGAGTGTGTCTTGATATAGATTCTAATGGTGTGAGTACCCATGTTTCTGATGGCAGAACCCGACAATGGTGTGAGATCCTCAAGTTTTTATTTGTACAACCTGGCAATTGTGTGAGTACCTGTAGTTATGTTCTCAAAACCTATCAATGAAGGGAGCATGTGGTGTATGATACCATTACCTGTCACACAATGTTAACTACATAGTATATGACAGAAATACTGGTGGTATTATCTGGTCATGTGCTGAAAACATATGGCAAATCCTGTCAGTGAATCATATGATGGCAATCCATGGAAATGTAATGCAATGCCTAGTCAATCGCTAAAGTGATTGGCTTTACCAATGCCTGTTATCTGTTTGTTACATATATCTGAGAATCAGAGATGTGCGTGTAGTGACTGTCATCACCATTCAGAATCTCGGCCACTAGGTGATTAATGCAATGTATTTTGCAAAACCATAGGTTTCATATTGTAACTGCACCTGAATCACATTAGGTCCACTTTCCTATCACCAGTTTCCTAGCAACCTGTACATGTGCAGCCTGTAAGTGTGTGGTTCCAGAATACCGTCAACCTGCATGTCAATACGTTTGGTTCCATTTAAGATGGGGACCTCGTTTATTAGTTGCCCTCACACAATGCATGTTTTGATACCTTTTTATTAGACTAACACATGTGTACTGTTTCCAAACCATTATGTTTGTCCTTCTTTCAGATGTTTTTATTTTTGGTTTAATAGTCTTTATTGAGATTATAAGAGGTTAAGAACAATAAATAGTAATAACAATGAAGACATTAATGACAAGTAGTGATAACCAAAATATAATTGAAGGCAACAAGGTGAAACAGTCAAAGAACTGACAGCCAAATGAGTGAAGCTATGAAACTAATTTGTGAGGAAATTCATATGCACTCAAATCTGCAAGCGAAACACATTCATACGTAGAAGACTTGCAGGGGAACAGACAGGGGGACAGACAAAAGACAAACAAGAGAACAGAGGGAAGGAGAAAGGGGAAGGGACGTGAAGCAATATGATACTTGGAATCTTTAATTCATATCATTGGCGAAATGTGATGATCCAATATAAAGGAACAGGCAATGCACTGAGCAATTTAGCAGATAAAAAATAAATCAAATATAAACAACTCAGGAACCATGAGATGACATACTAAAGTAGTCTAGATAATGAATAAAATGAGCCCATTTGGCATTGTACTTGAGGATAACATCAAGGTATGTGGCCATTCATAGTTCAATTCTTTGCAAATGACAGATGTGGTTCCACCAACCTTTAGTGGATATATTATGTGACTCTTTCCAGTTGGTAGTGATAAGCTTAAAAGCAAGGGCAATGAACAGATCATATAGCTTGGCAGAAGCATGTAAATTAATATCATTGACAACCAGGCTACCCAAGGAAACATTCAACAAAGTTAGTGGAACATTAACAGCAAAGATTGGCTTAAGAAATGTCCATACCTCGTGCCAAAACTTAAATGCAAATGGACAGTCAAAATCGTAGGAGGCAGGGGCAACACCACATGACCAACATTTGTCATCTGCACCATCTGTGGATTTGGATAATTTCAAGTGGGTAATAAATGCTCTGTGAATGAAGAAGTACAGAAGTTGTGTTATGTTAGCGGAAGCAGAGATTCCCCTGATTCTAGTATACAAAAGAGACCAACTATGGTCACAGAGGACAAAGCCAAGGTCAAGTTCCCACTTCAAGCGCACAGGCTAATTAGCACCCATGGAAGTCAATACATTGTAAAATTTGGAAGCTTTGATACCGTAAACCATTGTCAGCAGCAGAAGTCTGGAGGTATCAGGCGTTAGGATTATTTTAGAGAAACAGTGGAGTGCAACAAAGCACACATTGACCAAATTATTATAAAAGTTGAAATCCGAAATAGGGATGGAATAGAGATATCTTAGTTGTTGGAAGGAAAGAAAGGAGGGACCATTAACAATTTGTTGAATAAATCTAATGCCTTTGTTTAACCAGGATTTATGATACAAAGCTCTGTCATTAATAGTAATATGTTTATTGTGCCAAAGAAATGGAGAAAGGTCCTTGGAAGGGGTCTTGGTGTGGGGGGTGGGGAGGCGAAGAGAAACAATCTTAGAGCAGAGAAAGGACACTGAGGAGTGACTAAATACATAGGTAAGGGCAGCAACGACATAAGGATGTGTTTGTAACTCACTCCATTAGGGAATATCTGAGGAGTCAGAAGGATCAAACCAGCATCAGGATTGTTTGAGAAGAAACACTGAATTATATAGCTTGAAGTACAGATACCTAAACCTCCCTTATCATATGGGGCTTTTAGCTTGGCAACTGTGATCCTCTTACAGTTCCTTGAGCCCCATAAGAAATTGAGTAGAATTGAATTGACAGACTTGAAAAATTAGTGAGACAAAGGGACCAGGACCAATTGCAAATAATAGAAAACAATGGGGGACAGCATCATTTTAATGGTGTGAAGCAGACCCCACCAGGAAAGGTAGAGTGGTGACCACATTGAAGTTAATTCCTTAAGTCTGTTGACCGATGAGTGTGTGTTGAGTATGACGGTATCACATAGTGAAGAGGCAAACCAAAGACTTAGGTATTTAATTGAATCATTACACCATTTAAACCCAAACATATCTAAGTCATGTTTGATACAAAAGGTGTTGAGCGGTAAAATCTCAGATTTATCTTTGTTGACCTTATAGCCAGAAACTAATGAAAACTGATGAAGTCTATTCAGCAGATGAGAGAGATGAAGTTTGGGATTCTTAATAAGGATAGGAATATCATCAGCAGATGCAGCAATTCTAGTACTGGATTTCCCACGAGAGATCCCAGGCATGATCCTATCAGATCTCATGAGTTCCAACAAAAGTTCTGGAGAGAGAATGTAAAAGAGAGGGGACAGCCCTGTCTAGTTCCTCTGCGTGAAGAAAAGAAGGGGGAGGATTGGCCATTAATGCAAACAGACGATTTGGGACAAGAATAAAGAAGTTTAATAAGGGAGATAAAATGCTCACCACAGCCCTGCCAGTGGAGAGATTGAAACATAAAGTCCCAATTAACCCGATCAAATGCATTCTCTGCATCAAGCGCAATTGCTGCATAGCCCTGTTTATCTTTCTAATCCTTAGAACTACAGGAAAAGCATCAAGCATTTTTCTAGCATTTGCAGAAATGTTGTGGCCCTTAACATAGCCGACTTGGTTGGGTTTAATCAGAGCAGGTAGAGAAGATTCGATTCTGTTAGCGAGAATTTTGGCAAAGATCTTGCTTTCAACGTTAATGGGGGAGATAGGTTTGTAATTGTTGGGAAGAGCGGAATCCTTATCAGCTTTGGGGAATAGGATGAGGAAAGCCTCAGAAAAGTAGCCGGAAGAGGATTTCTGGGAGACAAAGTAGGTGCATAACGATTTAAGCCCAAGGGTAAGAGAGTGGACAAAATGATCAAAAATTAAATGGAAAAACCACCCAGACTGGGGGCCTTTCTTTTACCAGGTCCCTTAATGGCACGAGTGATTTCAGAAAGGGAGATATTGAATAAGATCAATCTGGGGATTAGAATGTCTATTGATATTACTGAGAAAGGAGTGAATGTTCACAGAGTGTACTGTGGTTTCAGGAGTGTATAAGTCAGAATAGAATTGCTTAAAACTATTTAAAATGTCATCAGGATGTTTAAGGGTGGTGCCATATTTGTCTTTAATGTGTGAGATATATGTTTTTTCTTCTTGGTCTCAAGGTAAGAGGCGAGCAACTTTCCAGCTTTGTTGGAGGTCTGGTAAATCTTGGTTTTATATTTTAATAGAGTCCCAGCAGCCATCTCAGTGAGCTCATTATTAATTTGGAAACGTAAGGCCAGGACTAAACAGACATTTGCTTTGGTGGAGGATCGATAAAACTATTTTTTCTCCATTGTCAAGTTGGAGATGAAAATCATTGTGATGTTTTTAATCCTGTTTCTTTAGCAATAATATGGCCCCAGAGCGCAGCTTTAAAGGCATCCACTTTGGTAAACCACTGAAGTGTCACAATCCAGATTTTCAGCAAAGGATTGTTGTTTAAATTATTGAACGGACTGGATGAACTGCTGAGCTTACAGCAAATAGTTATGAAACCTCCATCTAGATGACAGGTTTCTAATGTCAGCAAAATTAAAGGAGGTGCAAACTGGGGCACAATCAGAAATGATGATATTAGAGATAGTAGAATTTATGATGGTACCAGTGAGAAATTTAAAAGAAAAGATGAGAGTGTGTCACGTAGAGGCGAGTGAATGGTAAATTCTAATTGCATTGGATGAGAAAGTCTCCATGTATCATCTTGGCCAGTTTCAGTGAGACAATGCGCAAAGGATTTTATGGGTCTTGGAACGTTTGAACACACACTTAGTTTTCCTATCTAAAAAAGGGTACTGAACCTGATTAACATCGCCGCACATGACACGATTAGTGAGAGCATTGTTGAGAATAATTTGTTTCATGGAAACCCAAAAACCAGGGTCAGGTAGGGTAGGGCTATAGATGTTCAAAATTGAAATATGATCCGACCCAATCAGAAGTTTGACCCATGCCCAACGCCCATTAGTGTCTGCATCTTGGCCTAAAATCTTAAATGACAATCTTTTGTTAAGAAGTATAGCAACTCTAGTTTTCTCACCCACAGCAGGACATGCAATGACATCTTTGACCCAAAAGGATCTGAATTTCATTGCTTCTATAATTGAGAGGTGAGTTTCTTGTATACAAGCCACTGATGGCTTACATTTATTGAGGTGAGATATCATTTTGTAATGCTTAATTGGATTATTGCATCCCTTAATGTTCCAAGGTATGCATTTAAATACCATAGCAACAGATGAAAACATTTAAGACCACATTTTGACTAGTAAGGAGCACAGAATATAACCATACCAGAATAATATGTGCAACGCTTTAACAACATGAATCAATGAAGTAAAAACAAGTGTAGGAAGGCCCTCAAACAGGGACTAAATATAAATGGAAAACATACAAGGATGAAGGAATAGGAAAGGGAAGTCTGACCAAAGACTGCATATGAGGAAAAAAGCTCTGAGCCAAGAAAAAAAAAGCATCAAAACATATGACATAGAAAATATTTAGGCTGGGAAAAGGGAGAAAAGCAATAGGGGAAGGTGACACATACAGAGCCGTCAAAAGGAAAAAGACGACCCACAGTAGGAGAAGGACGCCACAACTGCGCCAGACGCACCAATGTTATAGCCCAGAGTTAGTGATGGCAGTATATAGAACCCACACAGGTGAACTGCCAAGAACATCATGTTCGGGAAGAGGAGCGGCCTTCAAGGGTTACAGCAACAACTTCTGTAGAAATGCAATGAGGTCAATACCTTCACATCCCTCGGGCAGGCCAGAGATGTGCAGGTTATTACGCCTACTCCTGTTTTCCAACTCCTCAGTGTGTTTCTGAAGGTCTTTGACCATTTTTTCTAGCAGCACAACCCTTGGAGAAACCTCCTCAACAAAACCAACCCTTCTCTCCATTTCATCCATTCTATCTTCAAAGCCCTTCCACCTATCATCCAGTTGCTGAGGTTTTTGATTAGTAGTTTCAATGAAAGGCTTCAATGCTCTAATTTCTTGCAAAATAGTCTCAATGGCTGGATCCACAAGGGCGAGCGGAGGAGGTGATTCACTCTTAAAGGAATGGTTCGGTCAAAATTTGTTATTGTCCCTACGGGTCGGCCATGTGTTTTTAAGCCTAAGTTGCTCGATTTTAGAAAAATTTCCTATGGACCTTACCTGAGTTTTCGTCCATTAAACACACGCGTAAACAGGCATCAGGGCGCTGCCATTTTGTGATAATCCTATCACTTGCCCCATCGCCCTGGCTGACCTGCTTTTGCGGCACTAAATCATATCCCCTGTCCCTGAGCCTGACATTATCAAAACATTCATATTCCCCGCCTCTCTCCGTGACGTTACTGTGCTGCGTAGGCAAACGCGCCAAGTCGTCTTCTACGCGACTTCACACAGAACCCAGAAAATAACACAGATCATCTCACAATACAGCGCACCACAATTCGGAATATGAAACTGTACTTTCAAATCAAACAGCAACACGGTACATTTGGTAAAGTACATTTATTTAACATGTTTATAGAATATTCAGCAATTGGCATATTAAATTGGAATGTGATTTTTTTTCTTTTCTCTCTATCCGCAAATCCTGTTCCGTTTTATTGTGAGTCACGCGCTGTTCCTTTATGGTACACAGGGTGTTGGTTTTTGTTAAAAGAAGCACTTTGGTCGCACAGTGAATCGCAAGGCTATTCCATCAACTAGGCACTAGGCCAGCGTAAAGGTTGATATGTTGCTTCTAGCCGCTAGTACCGCGTAAGGGCATATGGGCCCTTGGCGATCGTCCCATAAGATCGTCAAAGTGGTGCAGTTGTTTACGATAAGCTGCAGCTGGCGGTTGAAAAAACCACCTGCCGGGGTCTGAAACTGGTGGCAGTAGCAGTAGGGTAGGATATACCTGTTTTGAAAACATCAAAATTATAATTAGTCTCGCCAGCTGATCTTTATTAATATTATCCATTTTATTTATTACGGCCGATCTGAAACTATTTGCTTGCAAGGATAGTGCAATGGAGCATGTTCGGCTCTAAAATCAATGCGAAAACTAACGAAATAAATCGAGGTTAACACACAATGAGAAACGACTGTTTGTCTACATGCGTGTGGAATGTGGACCTGCATGCCCATGTGCCCGGTACAAAGACGATCCCACAAACGTTTTACTTGCTCTTCATTCATTAATTCATCCATTCATTAATTCTTCATTCCGGTATAAAAGCGTCTAAAGAGTTACTTACATTATATTTGCAATTTCCATTGTGTCTCTGCGTAATGCAGTCCGTAAATCCCACTGTGCTCTTGACAACGATTTTTCGTATACTGAACTAACATGAAACTCGGTCTAGTTTCAGAATTTTCTGCCTTATCGTCTCTTACGTTATTGCACCCCTCCTTCAAATGAAGTCCTTTCAGCATGGTCCCTGTCTCTCAAGGTCAAAAAACAATAGAACCTTATACTGCCAGTGCGAACTGTAGGCCTCTTCAGGCCGCCAGCTGAAAATCAAAGCCGCTGACCTTCACTCTAAATGAGCATACATTCTTACTTTTTAACATCCCGTGTAAAGCCATCTTTGAGAACTTGAATTTTCAAATCCATCTATGTACTAGGCCTCAATGTGCAAATGCAAACTGGCTTCTCTCCCATCTGCAACGGCTCGCTTGGTGCGTTCTGAGGCCCCCAATTTTGTCCTCGTTGTCCGCGAGCTTTGCAGCCCTAGAGAACCATAACTATGGAGACATTGACTTTTTGGGGGAAGGTCAGGGAAAGTATAACGTACCCGAGGAGTTGAGTTGAAAGTGAGATTTATTGTTTGTTTGTTTTATTATTTGCAATACGGAAGCCTCTCCTCGGTTAACAGTGCACAGCATTTACATGAGATTGCGAAACTTAGTTACAGCAGCAAAAATATATACATACACATATTGACAAGGTCAGCGATATGAGGTGAATAGAGAGAGAAGTCAAAGATAACACTCAGGTTGTTCTCCACCCAGGATGGTGAAGGGAGGGGTTAGGGTTAGCATACTTTGTATGTACACTGTACAATAACATTTATTTACAAAAAGACAATCATATTACAATTATTTAAACCGGGATTTGTACTTCACAACTAGCTCTGCTTTGGGTGGACATGGCACAGTGGCAATGTTTGGTGGCAATGCATCAGTACTCTGCACAGAAACGCTAAAAATTCCATATCTGTGCTTCTCGAGTACAGCAACAATAAGGCTTTTTACAAAGTCAAACTCCATTTCCTCATAGACTGGTTTGATCACCCATTGCTTACTTCTTTTAGAAAACACCCTAGTGTAGCGCGGCATCCTTACATTACCCGTAGTCCTAGATTGTTCACGGCAGAGATTCTCGTTATGGGCCAAGACGGCAAGTAGAGTCCTATGTCTCATGCCCTGTATGCTGAAATGCAAGCGCTTTGGCTTGTACTTTAGGCACATATTGTGGAACACCTCCAAACCTCCTGTGTGACAGAATTCTGTCAGTCCCCTCAAATCTCTTGATAGAGTTTTATCGAAAACAATCTTCTCAATGGCTTTGTGTGTCGGTGAAGATGGAATCAACCACTTCTTCTTCCTTGCCTCCTCTGGGGTCAAAGGGCCATGTTCACACTGACCCTTCACAAGTTTTGGAGCTCCACCAAAGATGGTTGCTGATAGACTAGGACCACTCTGAAATACTTTCCAAACCTTTTTTTTTCCCTGCAGCCGAGATTTTCTTATTGATTGATTTAGCAAGATGCCATACGTCAAACTGATGTTTAATATGTGGGAACTGCTCTCTCATTGTCTTGGCAATTCTAACGTGTCTGTCCGTGGCTATGATGTCGATGTGCATTCCCCTCGATTGTAGATATTCCACTGATTTTATAAATCCTAGTTTCTCCATGGCCACTGAGGATGTACATTGTGTTACCTGCATGACCACCAAACTCACAATTTTCTTACTATCCATGTCCTGAAAGTGGTAGGTGCAGTACTTGGCAGAAAATCCAGGGCTGTTGCACTGTCCATCGCCGGATAGCCTGAATCGTTTGCCTTTGAATGTACTTGCTAGAGACAATTGTTCAATTTTCCAAGCATCACTAATGGCCGGAAATAGATAATCATGTTGGAATTTGTAGTACTGCATTTTAGAAATGAAATGGAGTCCCACAAACTGAAAGAAAGACTCTAACTTTCTAAAACTGGAGCCACTAAAAAGTGATGCAGCTGCACACAGTAGATTGCCTGCTGGCAGTTTGCCCAGCATCGGTTGTGCAGACCATGAGAACGTATGATTCAATCTACAGGCGGCATGTATTTTGACGTTACTACCTTGTTTTTGACGAGTCACATGAATCAATGGCCTCCGACATACTTTCCCTCTGACGGAATGCCCACATTTCAGCATACTGCCGGGAGGATAGCTCAGCGGCAGCGTGCGCGTCTTGGAAGCAAGACGACACAAAGCAACAACAGGTTCGATCCCCGGGTCCGCGCTTAAAAACCTCTGGGTGTTTAAGTGCGTTATAAATACGCAACTAAGAAAAAAAAAAAAAAAAAAAAAACAATCCCTGTAACAGCGCCTCGATGCCTGCGGGCTGTGTGAGCGCTTTATAAATGTTAAATAAATAAAAAAATAAATTATAATATCCATCAAACAACTGTTGAATACTATGTATTTGCCCTCTTTCATTAGACTGACATCCGGTGTCACACTTATTTCGGACTGCATTGTTGAGGACATTTCACCACAACTGAAAGAAATATCGTTGATATCAGGTTCAGTTGCGTCGGTGAATGCTGCTGCTGGTTCATTCTCTGTCATTTCAACATCTGTTACTTCAACATTGATGGGAGAACACAACAATGTCGACAGCTTTTTTGGTGGCAATTTTTTGGCGGGTGTAGTGTGAATTGATCTGCGACTACTTCCGAGCTATCCTCAATACATTCAGTATCATCTTCTTGTGGTGGTGCAGTCGCACTGTAGCAATGGTCCAATAAAACTTTACTGGATTCTCCGGACACATTCATTTCATGTTCTGGCCATTGAACATGAGCATCTCTAGTCTCAACACGCTGCGTCTGAATTAATAGTTCCTCCATAGTGTAAATGGTCTGGCAAGCAACATCTCTCATTTGCTCCACTGTCTGTGTATGTATAGTTCGTAGACCCACGGGTAAATACAGGACAGATTGGAAAAAAAGGGATGTTCAGTTTAAACACAAGATAAAGTATAGTACAATTGACTGGAAAAAACATAAAATAGTCCCCAGCACAAAGAAATTCTAAAGTTATGAACTGTTTGTAACTAACCTTATTTTTGTTTCTTTTCTTTGCAACTTTCTTGACTCGACCTTCAACATCTGCACGCTGTAGCTCTGATTCGTTTCCGCATCTCTTCCCTTCCTCTTGCGCTGCAACGACTATATTTTCTGTATCCACATAGACAGCACGGAATGAGGCTCCATCGACTCCCTGAAACATAGTACTTTCATTATTATGTATCACAATATTGATAACATAAAACACACGTGAGGACGAACACAGAGGTACATCTCAATAGCTCAACACGAATTAAACATTGTGTAGAACAATCAAACGACAAGTATTCGAGCTCTAATGACATAGTTCCATGGAACTGTCAGTATCCATACCTCTGGCTCTGCATGGACTCCCATGAATGATTGTATTGGAGAGGAGGCATCAGCAACTCCCTGAAACACAGGGCCTCATTACACGGACGGCGGTGGACCAAGGAGCTATTAGCACCTTGGTCCATACCGGTAAAATACCGGCACCGCCTTGGAGAAAAAGGGGAATTACTGCCCTATTCCAAGGTTGGTGGGGCGGTAATTCCCCCTTCCCCCATTGCCCTTCCCCATTCCCATTTTTGCCCCATAGGGCATACTGGGAATTGGGAAGGTGATAATTACGGCACCGCAAATTGCGGTACCGCAATTAGCTCCCTGGTCCCTTTGCGGGTTGGTTTTTAACGCCTGCAGAAAGCAGCCGTTAAAGTCTCCAACCCGCAAAGGGTCCTCGTAATCAGGCGGTAAGGGTTAATGGTCACTGGTACCATTAACGGTGACCGTTAACCCTTGCCGCCGTCCGTGTAATGAGGCCCACAGTACTTGCGTTAGTATGGTTTTCAATATTGTAAACATAACACACACTTGGGGTCGACGGCACAGGTACATATAAAGAGATAACCACAAATGATGCATTGTCTAAAAGAATCAAGGAATATTTAAATATGATCAGATTTAATCGACTTATTTCTCCAATTTCTTTACATCTGCATCATCTAACTGGGATGTTGTGATTGTAGTGGAAGCTCCATCGTCTCCCTGAAACACAGTACTTGCGTTAATAGGGAAGAAAGTATAGCAAATGGAATCACGTTATATGATGACGCTTGATGGAGCTGTCAGTATCCATACCTCGTGCTGCTGAAGAATATCTATGGACGTTGTAAATGTGGTGCGCACTTCCGAAATCTGTTGCGCCGATTCGTATACGCATGGTCCCGCTTCCACTTCCCCTGGAATTACTTGAATGTCAGGCTCTGCATCAAGTGTGTGGGTTGACGCTTCAACAACTGCCTGAAACATAGTATTTGCATTAGTAAGGATTACAATATTGAAAACACAACACACACTTGGGGTTGACCACACAGGTACATATCAATGGCTAACCACGAATGAAACATGGTGTAGAACAATCAAACGACAAGTGTTCCAGTCCTGATGATCACGGTCGATGGAGCTGTCAATATCCATACCTCGTGCTGCTGAAGAACATCTAGGGCTGTTGTCAATGTGGTGGGCGCTTCAGCATCTCCCTGAAAGACAGTACTTGCATAACTATGGATAACACTAATTATAACTGAAAACAAACACCAGTGGACGATAACTAAGGTGTATATCAATAGGAAAGGACTAACCAAACATTCTGTAAAATAATCACACGATGCATAAAAAATATTACTTGACATGCATAAAACAAGTCTGTAGCGGAATAGCCAAGTAAGATTACCTGATACGCGCTAGAAGTGGTTGATAACTGCGAACACGTCACGGAAGTAGAATGTTCTTGCTTCAGATTCAAGGGATAGTCAAGAGGTTGTAAAGGTAAATTATTGTTTGATAATGAAATGCCAATATTTAAAATTGCCATGTAAGGAGAAAGAATACTTGAGAGTAATGCTATTGAAAATGCTCAATATAGCACAGTTACCTGTGACCATATATAGATTTCATTTGTGGCTTATGAAATCTAAAAAGAATATATTGATAAATGTTATTATTCAAAAAGCTATACACTCATATCATTGTCGAAAGTATTACAAATTGGAAACAACACCTAAAATATCAAATAATCCATTCCGCTACCTACACACTACCGCAATGCCTAAAGCTAAAAACGGACACTTGACTCACCAGTGTTGGAATGTGGACAAATAGAGTGGGAATAGCGTTTGAGAGCAATTTTCGTGTCGTTCGCCGTTCATACTTCTTTGTTACCCAAGATGTGGTGTACATGTTTGAGGAAAAGTGCTGGCTGCAGATGCGGTATCGATCACCCCTCTTGTCCTCTAAGACTTCTTGGACTCTACTTTCAATCTCATCCAGTGGATATCCGCAATGTCTGACCCATTCTCTTATTCGATCAACATTTTTCGGGAATACATGCATTGTAGTGCCTTCAGATTTAGCATGGGTCTTCGAAGGGCAACCGCTAATCGAACAGGCAGGCATTGTTGAAAATTCTGAAAAGTAAATATCGACATTATTAAACAATCTTGATGAATAAAAATGTGATACAAAAGTAAATGAACCATACAATGTTCAATGCAAAGTTTGTTTTACTCGCCGGAACTATACCAGTTCATCATGTGCGGCTTAGTATTTGCATAAATTACAGAAATTTGTAAATGATGTGACTAAACTCTGAACATGTGACTCGTCCCTTGGATGTTCTGTCTTGCACAAGAAGGAAACATGCTTACATTATAGACTGGACCCCCAAAGGATGCAATTCAATGACAATTGACACAGATGAAAATAAATAGATCTATTGATAGCATAACAATTGAAACTCAAGTCAATAGCAATGAGACCAATGACCATAGCACAATTGGGTACTCTAATCGCAAATAGTTCGAAATTTAAAAATGACCGAAACATGACTAGGCTACATGGCCTTACCTTGACCAACAAACAGTTGGATTTAGCAGGCCGAGCAGTATGTTGCAGGAGAACAGATAGATGGCCACAGGTAGCACACTGACGAGTTTGCTCAAAGCGGTCACAGATAGCACGGCGATGAGCAGATTAGCATAGATCTCAGTGCTTCTCAGGTAGAAGGTTCAGGAGTTGACTTGCAAAGCACAAAGATGTTCTCATGAGACATATCAAGTGGTTTATAAAGTATTAGAAACAGGGGTGTGTTTGTGAATGAATGACGTGTGTATGTCGTGGTATTATGTGGTTTGCAGGGGGGCGGCCTGCCTCAGGCGAGGCCTGCCTGGAGACACGGGGTCTGAGGAGGCCATGTGAGCGATGGCCCCTGGGCGTGGGATACCTTTTGAAGTGTACATGCTGTTTGGCACCTTGGCCGTTTGTGCCCGTGACAGCACCCCATGCCAGCGCTCATCCCCGGGTGCGAACCGCCTTTGATAAAGGGGGGTGGGATGGATGGGCCTGGGGCGTGCAGATAAGGCACAGGAAGACTGCTGAATGGAGACACACTTATGTGGATTGCAGGGGGGCGGCCTGCCTCAGGGGAGGCCTGCCTCGAGACACGGGGTCTGAGGAGGCCATGTGAGCGATGGCCCCTGGCCGTGGGATACCTTTTGAAGTGTACATGTTGTTTGCACCCGTGACAGCGCTCATCCCTGGGTGCGAACCGCCTTTGATAGAGGAGGGTGGGATGGATGGGCCGGTGGGCGTGCAGGCAAGTGTGTGGGAGTGTGGGGCCAACAGGCCCCTCTCATCCTTTACTTCTCAGTAGAAACTCGGACCAAGTGCCTCCAGTAGTGGGTTCACCTCTTGCCCTTATGTGATGTTAACTTTGGTTGACATTCGCGTAGATGGGACCACTGAACAGGACACGGAGCATCCATTTTTGTACCCCCTTTCCACTCCATCTTGGTGACCAGGCCTCACTGCACAGAGCACATGGCCCCCACCCTTGTTCCCAGTCTGACTGGAAAACTCCAGAGGTATTTGCAACAGCTAATAAATGTAACACATCACTCTTCCTCTGAGATCACTGTCCTGCATGTGAACCAGCCTAAACTAAGCACATAGCTCGTTCATCTCCACAAACGTGTCCTTGCCCACGCACCCTCGCCAGTGGAAACTTACTGCCATTCTGACCCTGTGTCCCTGCAAGGTATTCTCTTCATGTGCCAGACCACTGACCACGCCATGATGCCCACCTAGCAGATCCCCAACTAACATTAGACCCCTACTGCAGTATATCGTTGCCTATCAATAACAAATGCCACATACCGGAGATTCTTGTGAGCACATACCCACACTTCAAACAGTGTATTATAGTGGTCAAGACCCTTAACCTAAGGCCTGTATAATCCAATGTTAATTGATAGCATAGATATATGTGTGACTTTTATAGAGACATAACCTACTGAAAGACTTTGAACAAGTGTTATTTAGTGCATGCATTATTGAGAATATATTATGTTAGCTTAGATAGTGACCACCCTGCTTCACAGCGACCTGACCTTCACCCATTCGGAGCACAGATGTCTGACGTCCATCCTTGAATGGAGACACACTTGATTCATTTAAAAAATCAAAACAACCGTTTTTAAAATATATGTGGTGTTTTATTTTGTATCTTATTTTGATGACACAAAAATACAAGACTTTACACATTGTACAGGTCAGGTTGCAGCACAGCGAGGGAAAATCCCCTGTACTGTCCGCTGTCACTTGGGAAAGTTTCTTTTATGGCACGAATGGCACAGGCGGGTATTACTCTTCGAACACGGTGTCCAAGCCTCCCGTGAAGCCACCATGTAAAGGTACGATAGGCCACCAGCCTGTACCACCTGTGAAAAGGAATGAAACAAACTGTTTTTAAATGACCAAGATAAGTTTAATAAACGTTTGTTGTCAATGACAATTCTTGTAACTAATGGCATTCTGCTCGGACAAATGCTATCTAGACACTGCACACTATTGAACGACTTTCATGCGTTACAATGATATGTATATGTAATTTTGGATATAGTAGAAGACCATGAATTAGGAGTGGCATGACAAGCAGAGTATACTTACTGGTTACTCGGATTAGGAGGACGAACAGTTGCGCGAAGTTCATGCATAAGCACCATCATTATCCTCAACACGGACCGTGTGAGGCAGGCTGCCCTGAAGTCTGGCAGCTCGGTGATGCATTGCGGCCGTGGATCGCCTTCCGAAATGTAGGCCACGCATCCCGAGTTTTCACAGCAGCAGCAGTTCTTGTCCTCGTATGGCATTAGCGCGCACCGATTGCATGTGCACCAGGTGGAAACACCGTCCATGCGACTACGTCCAGGCTCTTCAGCTGTTGAATCATCCTCCCAACTGCCGTCCGAAGACCCATCGTTTTCGCGTGTTTCCCTTTCCAGTAGTTCCTCCTCAGTATACTCGGGCTCGTACATGTAGGGCATTATTGTAGCCATTGTGTGTTAAACAAACTAAAATAATTTATAGCGGTGGTACTGGTATCTGTTCACACGGGCTACAAGCAACGAAGGTAGCTGACCAGAGCAGAGAAACGAGTCACATAATACTCAAAGTAACACAGAGAGAGGAATGGAATCGAAAATCTGCTGCTGTGTGTTGTGAAACGGTCTGTTTATACTTATTGAGGAAAGAGGCGTCCTGCCATTTCCATGGCGACACATCATTAGCTGAAGCACAGCGAATGTTGACACGAGACGTGCTTTGGCATTGTGAAATGGGCGGTACCCGTCTGCTGATGACAGGCTCAGGGGCGGGGGATATAATTTAGTGCCGCAAAAGCAGGTTAGCCAGGGCGATGGGGCAAGTGATAGGATTATCACAAAATGGCAGCACCCTGATGCCTGTTTTCGCGTGCGTTAAATGGACGAAAACTCGGGTAAGGTCCATAGGAAATCTTTCTAAAATCGAGCAACTTAGGCTTAAAAACACATGGCCGACCGGTAGGGACAATAAAAAATGTTGACCGAACCATTCCTTTAAGCCTTTTCAGGTTGGTTGAGGAAGGGTTAGAGTCCTTTTTGACAGTCAGCATTTTTAGATTATTCTTACCGGTGGCCATAATAGCACAAGGTACCAGATAGGAGTCAGCTAGACTGAAGACAACTCAGTCAGAAAGGTGCAGGCTAAGGCAAAGACAGTGAAGTGATCCAAATAGAGGGATGCCTGACAACAAAAATGCAGCAATAGGACAGCATTGAAGATGGCACAGTATACAAAGGCAAAACCCAAAGTATCTGAAAGAGATCCAAAAATAGAGGAGAAGCTGCACTTCCAGGTTTCCGAATCAGTTCAGAATTGGTTTATGTTAATTAATTTTAATATTGGTGTTGTTTGTTTTTCCCTTTACATCCTTTTAAAAAACAATATTATTCTCCTCTAATTCCTCCCCTCACTATCATTTCTCCTATATCTTTTTTACTCCCTTCTCTTTTCTTTGAGTTTTCTTTCTCCCGTTCTTAGGCAGGTGGGAAGGTGTACATCAAAAAGCAGCAATACACATTGAGGAGAATAAAGTTAACAGAAAGAAATGTCCCCCAGGCGATGAATTAGATGAAAAACTTAGCTTTGAAAATGTCAGCAGTTGATATTCTTGAAGTTCAAGATGCCTGCATATGGTGACGCTGTGTCATTGAAAGAGGCCGACAAGGCCTGAGCCACCCCGTCGTGTTCCGAACAACACCGGATGTTACCTCATATGAGGCAGCCGTTGTCGGGAGCAGCAGGCGCTTGAAATGTGAAGCCAGAGGTGCATGCTGAGGAACACATGATAGCCCAGCAGGACTTTGGTAAGTGGCAGCCTTCAACCAGCTGCAATACGGAGAAGAGGACACCCCGCAGAAAAAGACAGGTAAGTGAAAATAATTTCATGATGAAGTGGGTCGGAGCGGCAGTATCAGATGGCCATCATCCACGGTGCCAAGCCATGCCCCCCTTCCAGGTGTTTTATGGTCTTTTAGATACAACAGCAGTTTCCAGACCCTCATTCCAGGCATACTGTTGTTTCAGCCAATGAAATTGAAAGTGTTTTTTTCCCTTCATTTTGAGAACAATACCTGCTGTGGCTTTCCCTTTACAAATCATTTTACAGTGCACCATCTGACAAAGAAGTCTATGGTAGTTAGAAAGCTAATGCTTTACTCTATCTCTGCATAGTATTTTCAGTTAGCCCAATGAATGGTTTAAAGCCTGCACCTTGCATGATTTTAAAACTGGACTTAACTTTTTGCTTTGCACTTCAAAGTAGTTGCCCTAAAATTCTAGCTCCAAAATGGTGCAAAACCACTTCTCCTATCACTTCACTGCAGTAACTTTGAAATTGTAAGAGCTTACCACAATTGCACATTGCAATATTGGTGTGTGGTTCTGTATAGTGGAAAATTGGCAATTTTGTTTCCATGTTTTACTTTTAGGGATTATACAGTGCACGTCGCTGTGGTTGCTTTTGGTTTCATAGTTGTTTTTTTATTGTTGCATTTATGGTTTACAGGAAACCTTAAGCAACATGAAAATGCAAACCGATTACAATCCATAGAGAATAAACATAAATCATACATTTGTGTTCAATTGATCTAAAATGATATTCGAAAAGTTATTCAAGTCTAAAATGAATGAAACATTAGTCCCTCACATTAACCCACATCAAAACAAATTCATAGATGCTTCAGAATTGTCACCACTTTTGCCCTTAAAACAGGACAACCTAGTAGTAACAAAGTACAGACATGCAGTGACCCACGGTTTCAAAGTTTCTGTTGTATTCATATTTCCACAAAATCTGCAGTTTAAAAGATTACCGCTTAGAAGTGAGTCTTTCCAGTGCTTTTTTCTTTCCCTTGAGGGGAACTGGTTGAACCTAAAGTGCATATAGTTGGCATGCATCTTGTCACAAGGGAAACATTGCAAGTGCAGTGGAATACATTCTCTTGCATGAATGAAATGTGAATATTCCTTGTATGTAACACAAGTGCCAATGATGTCAACTGTCTCAGCTCAGTCAGACCTAAACAGACACCTTTTTACAACTCCTGGTCACTGTATTATTTCAAGTTCGGACACCCCATTTGAAAGTAGTATGATTTGCATCCTCAATCTATCTAAAGGAGTTAAAAGAGACAATTGATTTGTCCTTCATAAATTTGTTTATACCTTCATATAATGAGTTCTCAAGAGGATCAAGGATTTTCTTGTATGTCAATAGTTGTTTCCACATACAACAAGCCTTCAGAGAGGACAGGCATAATTAATGACTGATTACTGCATTTGCGATAGCCAAGGATAGACACAAAACCTCCTTCACAACTTGCCTTTTATAATACTAAGCACATTCCCCAGATCATTGAGACACATGTCTAGACCGTAAAGGAGCACCGGTTCTATCTTAGCCAGGTAGAAACAGTAGATAGGTAAGATAGAAAATGTATGAACTCTAGTCAACAAACATTTCATTTGAGGGGGGGCAATTTTCTCACTTCAGCATAGAGACTAGTCTTCCACACCTCCACTGTGGCCTTGCTGGTGAGGATCAAGGATTTTCTTGTATGTCAATAGTTGTTTCCACATACAACAAGCCTTCAGAGAGGACAGGCATAATTAATGACTGATTACTGCATTTGCGATAGCCAAGGATAAACACAAAACCTCCTTCACAACTTGCCTTTTATAATACTAAGCACATTCCCCAGGTCATTGAGACACATGTCTAGACCGTAAAGGAGCACCGGTTCTATCTTAGCCAGGTAGAAACAGTAGATAGGTAAGATAGAAAATGTACGAACTCTAGTCAACAAACATTTCATTTGAGGGGGGGCAATTTTCTCACTTCAGCATAGAGACTAGTCTTCCACGCCTCCACTGTGGCCTTGCTGGTGACGTTATAGCCCAAATAAGTCACTGAGAGTACCTGTCCCACTCTTTCAGGACCCATCGCCCAGTGCCTAACCTTCAATTTGGTACCTTCAGTGAAAACTATCACCTTGAATTTAGATCCATTTGTGGAAAGATGGTTGGCTAGTGCATATCTAAAGAAAAGATTAATCTTGCATTGGAGGCGCTAGCTGTTCTGTCAAAAAGTATATAGTCTTCTGCAAAGGCGGACCAGTCCAGATGAAGATTGCCCAGCCATTCCGATGAGATAGAGGGCCCCTGCCACAGTCCTTCCACATCGCTTGTATATACATTAAATAAGATCTGGACCAATGTACAACTCTGTTTGAGAACCACATATGATTTACCCATCCTCGACAGCAATCTCTTTTTGGTCAGACGTACTCGCAATGAAGTATCTGTATGAAGAAGAGCAAGCAGTTGTACCAACTTTCTGGGGACATTCATACACATGAGTTTTGACCACAGCCTAGAACTTACCACACAGTTGAAAACACTGGACATATCCAGAGAGGCCAGGTATACTTCCCCAACTTGCACATGGTGGATGTTATGGCATAAATGGGCCATGATGGTGGAATTAAGGGAGGTGCCCAATTCCTTCCTAAACCCTACCCGAAATCTTCTCGGAATGTTGGACCATTTAATTACCTAATTGAGGTCCTTCAGCAGCAGTACAGCAAAGACCTTGCTAGTAGCATCAATGAGGGTGATCATCCTATAGTTGTTAGGGTCCTGACTATCACCCTTTTTAAAAATAGGAATAATGATTGGCTGTGTCCAGGAGGCGGGAATGGTGTGGGTCAGATACATTTGATCGAACATTGGTTCAGGGAGCCCTGACCAGACCTGTGGAGCATCATTCAGAACAAACAGAGGAATTCATCGGGTCCCGGTGCACGAGATGGCTTGAGTCTACCAATGGGCCACATTATACCAGCTACATCCCAAAGGCATGCTCCAGAACTGACCAGGCCCAGAACTGAGTCATGGGTATCTTTATAGCTATCTGGCATAGAATATTTCTTCACATAGAAATCTACCCAGGATTGTTCCTCTGTTGGAGAATCAGTACCCTGCCTCTTTGGGCCTAAAGTGCAATTGACATTGGCCCAAAATGTATTTTCCCTGTTATCGCAAAGTTGGTGAAGCAAGGACTGGTGGGTATGTAAGTGTGATTCAATCCTGGGTGATTTAACTAGGTTTTTATGTGATGGGCACATTTCTTTCCTAGCAGCAGAATAATCTGCTGTATATAGTCTCTGCTTTTTTAGCGCAGCCAGCTTTTTGTATTTAAGACTCTTTGAAAACAGGAGTCTACTCTACAGAAGATACCTCAAGTTTTCACCAGGAGCAGGGGAATACTCTCACATATCTCTTTTTACGCAACCCATAGGGAGCATTAGAACAATATGACCACACGCCCAAATAGTAGGCGTTTGTGCTCAAACCTAAGAGAGAGTCAGTTAGAAGGTGACTCCATTTTGCCACAGACCTTCAGCTCCAATTAAGGACATGCCCACCCCTAGCCACCGATAGACCCACAAGATCGGGTATGAGATCAAAGGTGGCACAGAGAAGAGTCAGGGAAAATGACAGAAGTAGATGATCACCCAAGTCACGATCAATATAATTCAAGTACCCACATTTGGGCCTAAAATCTGTAGAGATATATTAAAATAATCTATCCTTGATGTTCTTCCCCCTCTATGCCAAGAATACATGAGGCAATTCTGAGTAGGACAGCAGTCCAACTAAGACATATCCCATTCCCAAAGAAAACGATCCCAACGCATCCCTTGTTTTATATTATAATGCAAAGAAGAGGGAATAGCCTTGACAGCATTGCAAAGTGAACCATGCTCACAGTAAGAGTTAATGCCATCCCCCAGGATTATTCGGTTGTCGTTGCCCTCATCAAACCAAGCTAGGAAAATTACAGTCAATTAATCATGTATTGTCTCAAGAGGAACTCTGAGCGGATTCCAGTACATGTTGACCAGCAGTAACAGTGGTTGACCCATGCCCAGGATGAGCTTTATCGCCAGCAACCATTAATTCTGAAATATCAAATCCCATTTTTCCCAACATTTCATCTATGGCCAATGCAAGACCTCCTCTAGGACGACCCAGTTCTACTTTTACTGCTGGGCTAGTAATAGTATAAAAGCCCTCTACTTCGAAATGAGTCAATAGCATAATTTCCTAGAACATGTAGATACGTAGCAATTAGAGGTTTTGTCAGTAAATTTAGATACATTTGTACCTAAACACAAATTCCATGAGATCAGATCGACCTTAATATTGTCTGGGTCGACCCATGCCTTGTCTGATAATTTCAAAGGTGTTAAGTGCAGGTCCGACCCACAACCAATACTGCCCATTTTCCAAAAAGGTTGCAATTAAAGAGGTCACATCCCCTGTCCCCTTAAAGTATTGTCATTCGAAACCTTGGTCTCTTTTAAGGGGGTTTCTGTTAGTTTAAAACCCAGAAATTGCTTAGCATCCTCCATAGTTTTCAATAATGTATTTCGTAGCCCAGGAATAAGAGATTCTCCCTCTGTTCCCAAACTATGTTTCCCACTATTTCCGAGTGGAAGTAGCTAACCATGCGTTTGTTATTCACAATAAGCAAAGATATCCCATCGATGTCGTCAGATGTAATAGACCTCAATTGAGGAATCTCCTGGAAATTTGGCAGTACTCTAGTCCTGTTCATTCTCAATATATTGTCGGGTGAGTCCTTCGCAACCCAACCCAGAATTATTGAAACACGATTGTCCACCCCCTTCACTGGTTCAGGTAGAGGTTTTATAGGTTGGTCAGAATCAGCCACCCACACTGGTGTAGCGATTTGTGGCACCTGTCTTACCGACATGACCTCATGATGTTGATTATTATCACTCAGTGGGGTGTTTGATGAGGGTCCAGTAACACTGATCCAATGGTTAGAGACAGCCTCTGAACCGCCGCCAGAGGGCTGCCAACCTCTCAGAGGTCTGCTACCCCACAGTCACACGAGCATGGGTTGCACTCATGATTTTGACAAAAGAAGTGATCTTGGTTTGCTTTGTTTGAAGATGATCAGAAAAGCCTGTGACCAAATCCTTTAGAAGTGGACCCGGGGCTTCCTTCTGTAACACTTCCCTCCCCGAGGCCGAACGAAGGTCGAGGCTAATTGTTTATCGGGACCATCAATCGTTTCATTCCAGCCGGAAATAGAAGGCAGAGTAGATGTATCAGATATCTTATCGGTAATATTAAATACCCTTACAGAGATCCTAGATACAGTCTCTGCCTCTTGACCTACTTGCGAGTCAAAGTCAATCAGTTTATCTGTCCCAGACAATTGGCGGCATGTTTTTTTTTTTTAAATGGTTCTGTTTGCTTTTACATTTTCTTCCCCCTAGCAGTCATCTATCTGCTGTATAAGTCTTTATGATTCTCTTGAGTAACTGTTGTAGCAAGAACGTTGAGTGATGGTGCTGGAAGTTGGTATACAGTCTGCGATGTTTCCAAGCGAGCAGGGTCCTCCACAAGAGCAGTCAGACATGCACAACATCAGTGCTAGATACCTCAACCAATGAAGTGCACGTTGCTGCATCCTTAGAACCCGCCCCTTCACCATGGTTATTAGATATTGGCCGCTGGGTTTTCTCCAATGAAGACATTTGGTCAGAAATGAGTGTCACCTTTGCATCCAGATTAATCAATGTTTGCGTATTCCCCAGTAAGAAGTCTTTAGCTGCTTCCATTTCCTCACTAAGGGGAGCCATCCCCCTGACAGTTTATCAATTCTTTGAATGCAGTCTGCTGGCCTGTTAACACCCCCCCTCAAGGTTGAGGCTAATATGCAAGTTTGATATCAGGGAAGATACAAGATCTTGAAATGGAAAGCACATACAACCCCTAGATAGGGTACAGTCTTGTTTTGAGGGTGATTTAAGTCAGTCCCCGAATAGTTGAGCCACGGTACCGGAAGAGCCATTTATGTCTCCATGCCTATTTATGACCTCCCCTGGCCCTGAGGCTGTAAAGAGGATCCCCCATTTTATTTGTATGGGCTGTGTATATCAACAATCACTGTGCACTTAACCGTACTTTCCTCTATCTTTTTGGATGTTTCATGATGTTCCTGGTTATGTAAAGGGCCATCAAGACGTGGCAACAACCTATTGCCTTCCATGTTTTTTTTTTCCCCAAGTTATCCATCAAAGGAAGTCCTGACCTCACTTGCCATACCCCACCAATTAATTCTTTTTATCGCATGCTAGTTGATCAAGGCCTCCACGATGTAGCCTGTGGCCTCTAGATGTACCTGAGTCCTCCTGAATAAAGGCCATCTCCAAATCTGTGATGTCTCTCAGGAGGTTCCTAGTTGCTGTTGAAACTAAATGGAAAACATCTTCCAGGATAGTACAGTCCTGTCCTGGACCATGGATCTCGCCCTCCCCCACCTCATCAGGGAGCGGGACTGTCAGTGGCCCCACAGCATCTGACAGCATCTGACTGTGCTTGAGAGCTTAAAGTTTGCAGGGACCCCCACTCAAATTTCCAAATACAAACACCTGAGGAGAATGGGGAGAAAGAAGGGCGGCAAGAAGATTGATTTAACAGTAGAGGGGTCTTCCAACAAAGTTTGTTCATGCACCAAGGAAGCCCCAAAAAAAAAAGACCTTCCATGATTTAATAATCAACGTCTCGGCAGCAAAAAAGTTAAGTAATATTCCATACACTGGCAGTTTGCCCGAGAAAGACAAATCTTGCACCAGTAGTTCACACACACTTCTTTACTCACGCTCGTAAATGATCGTAAGTGCAGGTATTTCACGGTCGTGGGCACGACCGTAAATGTATCTTGTGGAATAACAGCCGGTGTCAGGCGGACACATACATGGTTGGCACATACTGTACAGACTGCTAAATTACAACTCGCCCAATGGTCTGCGTGATTACTCCTTGTCTTCAGAAGGCTGCCCGTCAAGCCCATGGTTTCAAATGATCTATGAAATGCATATTGGGAGATGTAGTATTGGCTAAACGGAATTCGCAATTATGCATTGTAAAACAAATATATGCTTAAGCAATACAACAGTACAACTTAACAAATCAGATGTAGGCATTTAGTTCTAAATATGTATTGTATTTTGACTCATTAAATTAAAATAAAAAGGAAAGCCCATGCCCGTGTATTGCATTTGGGGTCCTGTCCAGTCTCTTTGTCCTTTGTAGCATCTTTTGAATAACAGCAGTTTGTCTGTGTACAGTCTCCTTCTCTCTCTCTCTCTCTCTCTCTCTCTCTCTCTCTCTCTCTCCTCTCTCCTTTCTCTCTTTCTCTCCTCTCTCTTTACAGTTGCATCTAACATTTTAGTTAAAAATGGATACATTGGGCCTCATTACGAGTTTGGAGGCAGCCATGGCGCTATTAGCGCCATGGCTGCCTCCAAACCCGGGTCCGGTCTGGCGGAATGGGGACTTACCGGAACATTCCGACCTAGGCGGACCCGGTAAGTCCCCATTCTAAATGCCATTCCCCATTCCCATTTGAACCCCCTTAGGGCTCAATGGGAATGGGGAAGGCGCTAATAACGGGCCCGCAAATTGCGGGCCCGTTATTAGCTCCAAGGTCCCTTAACGGGTCCCATAAACAACGGCTGGTCACACCAGCCGTTCCTGGTGGGACCCGCTAACAGACCTCAGAATAGGGCGGTAAGGGTTTAACAGCACCGGTCTCCTTACCGGTGACCGTTAACCCTTACCGCCCACCTCGTAATGAGGCCCATTCTCTCCCCAATAACATTTAAATGATAGGATTGATCTTCAACCAATTTGGCACGCTACTGCGCTTGAAAGATCTGATTGACCTGGCCCAATCAAGTAAGATCTATTCCCTCAATGTCAATCAAAATGTTAAAGAAGGTGAAATAATACCATGCATCTTTTCATATTCAAAGGACATTATTGCTAAGCGGTGTTTGTTGAATGAAGGCTGT
The DNA here is from genome assembly GCF_040938575.1 of Ambystoma mexicanum. NCBI lineage: Eukaryota > Metazoa > Chordata > Amphibia > Caudata > Ambystomatidae > Ambystoma > Ambystoma mexicanum. Next base: position 395,472,607 of record NC_090936.1, read on the forward strand.
TTAGCGTGTGACAATCACGCACTAAAGCCATGAGACATCTCCCGTTATAACTATCTTTGAAATTCAGTCAAAACACCTTAGTTAAAGTGTTTTTATAGTTAAGTTTATGTTTTGTAAACCATGCAAATTTGGTAATTGGTGTTGAGAGGTTGTTACGATTGCAGTATAAAAGACATAGGGCCTCACTACGACCCAGGCGGTAAGTTACCGCCTGGGCCGTGACTTTACCACCATGGCGTAAACTACGTTTACGCCATGGTGGTTGGCGGATTTACCGCCCCATTCCAACCTTGGCGGGGCGGTAAATCCCCATTTTCCCATTTACCTTTCCCCATTCCCATTTTGCCCCATAGGGCATAATGGGAGTGGGGAAGGCGTTAATTACGCCACCGTAAATTACGGTGGCGTAATTAACTCCATGGTCCCTTAGCGCCATGGATTTTAACACCTGCTAAAAGCAGGTGTTAAGTCCGCCATGGCGCTAAGGGACCTCGTACTCAGGCGGTAAGGGTCGGCGCTGTTTACGCCGCCGTAAAACCCTTACCGCCTGAGTCGTAATGAGGCCCATAGAACTTCAACCTTTATTGTAAGCTACACAGCCACAGCAGGCACCCACACATTGCACTGAACCTGCTGTAGGAGGAGAAAGGAAAGTCTTCACTAGTTCTTAGGCCGAAAAGTATCCAGGTTGTTTCTTAACTTGTGTGCAGCCGGCACAAAGACAATACATAACAAAAACTAAAAAAACAGTGGAGGTAACAACAACCTTTTCTTTTAACAAAGAAATACAATTGGCAAAAATATACTTTAAAACAACAGTTAAGGTTGCTTATCTGTAATAAGTTAAAACCTACCAACATCTGAAATACTAATGTAAGGGTAAACAAAAATATGAAAACAGTGTAACAGGATACAACAAAAAATACAATTCTACTTTAAAATCTCCGATGAGGTAATTTGGGCAAGTTAATAGGGGCGTTAGGGGGGGAGGGGCGGTCCCAAATCATTTGAAATCCTGATAGACGTACATTGAACACAAATCTGTCCTACATACAGCCTGGATTGCTGGACAGATTTCTACCAAACCTGGACAAAGAGCAGTAGTCCATCTGGTTTTAATCCATCCAGTGGTTTCTTTAAAAATTGCCAAAAAGTAGGTAAAGAAAATGAATGAAATCTTGGTTCTGTTCCTTATGTTGTATCTGCAGATACCTCTCGACCAATCAGAGGTCCGTGGAACGTTTGTGGGCATTGTAAAATGGCACTGATCCGTCAACTAGAAACTGAGGTATGGATGAGCTGACAAATTATAATGTTCCATGTATTACATCTTATTTACAAAGATCGTAATTCCATAAAGATACATATTTAAAAAATCAGTTATCTCATAACAACATCATTTAACTATTACCCTAAAATAAAAACATAAACAATAATAAAGTTAAGAAAGATTCGCTAACGTAAATATGTTTGTAAAAAGACTCAATTAAAATAGGCCAATCGACATAAAGACTGATTCTGGTGGGATATTGCATGCAGCTTTAGCTACCTGAGAGGTATCCCTCAAAAACCTTAAACAGGTTCTAGAAGGCCATCGCACAGCCTACTGTCAGAATTATGTTGGGCAATGTTAGAAACTGGAATGCTACAAGCATATCTCTGCACAGCTGACATTCACCTTTTCGCACCGTCATTTCCAGTTCGTGGCTTAACACTATGGGCCTGATTTATCGAAAATGTGCATAGACCCCGCAAAGTCCTCTGCCCGTAATATCATTTTGTGCAAGCAAGCGTGCATGTTATTTACGATCTGCGTATTAATGGAATTTGAACTACAAAGTAACCCTAGTCACAAGTAGTGGCAGGAACGCCCACCACATGCCCCCAAGAAAAGCAGATCTAGCCTCATATACCAACCTATGCGCCCTCCTCAGCCGCAAAGTCATGCACCGCGGCAATACTGCATGCCATCTCCCTGCAACCAAGGCAGCACCCCGGTGACACAGCGTAGGGTCCCCCGTAACCCATAACTGCACCGGGACAATATGCGTTGCATGACTATAACTGAAGTCGGCCCCCGGTAAATCTGCACACGAACCCCCGTAAACTATGGCTGCACTAGGCTAATCTGCATATGTGCAACCCTAACTGGAATTGGCACCCCAACTGCGTGCCCGCACCTCTATATTTCCTACTCGACCTTACCTTTGTGCATTGATTCCTATGCGATTGGGACTTTGGCTATGCCTTCATGTGGTGTTGAGATTGGGAGCTTTGCGTGCTGATTTCCCTGACGTGACGTTGCATGGTCAAATCCATGAATACAATTGGTTTTGCGCAGTGCTGGGCATGCGATTTCCTTGCGCAGGCCATCCCTCAACACGCCCACGTAATGCCTTGTTCTTCCTCATTCTGTGTGGGGAATGGGTAATATCCATGTTCTGCCACCTGTTTACTTAATTGTGTAGGTCCTTTCCCTCACACCGGGGGTCTCGTGCAAGTCGCTCGACTGCACACAAAGACCAGACGGACCTGCGTGCAGTACCCGCAAGAAGTCATTTATCAGTGTGCAGACAATTCCAGAAACCAGGCCCCTATATGTCAACATCTAATGTTAGCTCATTGATGGAGACACAACCATTGAAAGAGAAGGGAGAGACTAATCATAGCAGATCTCTCACTGTTTTCGAGCTGCCTTCCAAACCTCCCATTGCCGCACCACTGAAAGCATAGGCCATTGTGTTTAGAATGCAGACAGCATATGCTTTTCAAACATTCTTGAAATGCTGAGAGCTAAAAGGTCTTTGTGGGTAGAACCTTCCGAGCAGCTCATGAGTTTGTGAACCACATGGACTATCTGTTGAAGCAAGTTCCAAATACACTGCCCTATTTCAAGAGGATTGATACCAGTGAACAATAGCTGTTCTATTTTTAGGTGAAAGGGCATACCATAAAATCCTTCATGATCATATGTTAAACAACTCTACTTTTCGTATTCCTGGCTGGTCTTTTGCGATTTCAGGCATACCAGCTGCTGTGCAGTATCTCAGCCAGCTAGCAAGTCAGATTTAAAAGTCTGGTGTGGTTGAACAATCATGGGCCAGCGTAAAGAAACTTTGTGTTGGTGCAATTGCAAGGTTGCATGCTATTAACATTAGGGCAAAGTTTGCACTACGACAAAAAACAATTTTTCAATGTATTTTTGCTCCAAAACAAAATTTTACCTACTTCGAATGTGGAATGGTATTAGTACTAGGGCAATGTTTACCTGGGGCAATAATGCATTGAAAGCATGGCTGGTATTGCAGAAACTTTGCAAGTGCAAAATCCCGACGTGACTGCAAATAGTGCCAGGGCAAACATTACCCATGCACATATAAAACATTCTTTCAATGTATTTCTGCACCAGGAGTATGTTTGAACTAGTCCCTGCACGCTTGCAGAATTTGATCTGTTTCAAGCACGCATTGAAAGAATATTTTTCGCACTAGGGCAGTTTTTGCCCTAGTGGTAATTTCACATGCAACGTTTCTGTAATATGGGCCCTTGTGGACATGTGTTGCCATAGCGGCAGCACCATTACATTTGTATTGGTAAACGTTTATATGATGTGGTCCCAGGTGTTCAAGCATAGTTAAGTTGCAGCTTTAGTTCAAGCAGTTTTGGAGGGAAAGGCAAAACAATCCCTTTTATAATGCTCCACTTTCCACCTCTCTTTCCTGCCTTAGATGACAGCAGTGCTATAGCCGCCTCTTGGAGTATAGGCGCTAGACTGAACTCGGCCTGTGCATTCCGAAGGATGGAGGCTCTGAGAAAGTTTATGCAATGAACACTAAAGCATGCATGAGCTGTTTGGAGTGAATGTTTCCTACACCTGGGACACTATTGGAATAGCCTCTTAAAAATCAGTGGACACAATTTGTTCACTTCAGAAATGTTAGCATCACCAGATGGGAGGTGACTCTTTCTACCTCTGAGCTTTGGATGTTTAAGGAGACTTTCAACAGAGTTAAATAAGTTCCTTTGGCATCTCTCCTGATGGAGGGGGGTGGAAAACTAACATTGCTCCTTACGTCGGTCTTCCCACATGGTTCCCCCCTAATAAGAGGCGTGGCGATGGCAAGAGTGAGAGGCACTCGTCTTTATTGTGTGTGGTCCTCACTACAACTGCACCTCCCTTTCTGCCTACCCTGCCCCCGTGCCTTCCGGCTACCCTCCCTCATCATGTGATGTGGCTCATGGCTTCACATTACCCAATGAACACAATAAGAATCCATCACAGTGTCGGGCAATGCACGAGTCAGAGGTTGGGAGGGCATGCACTCTACATGACCCCAATAGTTATTTCCACTGAGCCTTACTTGCTGCCGGGAGGAGAAACAATGTAGAGACAGCTGTTTTCCAAAAATGGAAAAGAGACACTGACAAGATGACAGTGACATTAACCTGACTGCAGCGTCCCTTCGAGATGTAAAGCATGAAGCCAAAATAGCAGTTAATTTATGGAATATGTTATACGATACAAAATTGGGACATGTTCGAATGATACATGACTTTGACTGTCCATGATGAGTGGGAGTGTTTCTAGAACAAAAGTCTTTATCTGATTATGTGTCATGATTTGCTTTTTAAAGAATAATACTTAACGAAACCAGCTGTTAGAACAAAGAGGAACCAAAATATTTTCCTGAGATGGCAAGGTCAAGGGAAAGCATCGCTGAGAGGTTATCAATTGCAATGTTTTGTTGAGCTGGTGTAAATTAAGTAGGAGGCAGTGTGGAATATTATCATTTACTTGCTACGGGTCTGAAGCATTAAATTGTATTTCCAATCAGGTGATAGATGCCTTGGAAGGGAGTGTAAAAAGCATTTGATGTGGTGGTCTGTAAATGCTCTAGCGCAGCCATCCCTCCAGATAACGTGCATATGAGGCCTTTTTATGCACAGAAATCTTGTCAATACAGCCCTTTTAATTCTTCCTTGCTTACAGCTTACACCGGCTATTTATATCAGCACCCCCATACATTTTGGAGGTCACTGGAGACAGGATGGCAAGCAGCAGCTTGCAAACCGACTCTTTACTTTAGCGATCAACGCAGTTCCTTGAAAGAAGCAACTGGGATGAGTCCTGGTCTATTTATTTTAACACTCTTAATAAATCTAACAAGACAATACTTTCTGAGTAATGTAGAAGGGAATTTGTGATTTGTTCACTTTGTTCAACTACCTGCATTTTGCAGGTTACAGTGTTATTGAAGCATTTTGAATCATGATCATGCTTTTCACATTGCTTATGACACATGTAGTATTGCGTACAATGAAAATGGTCTTAAAATAGCACTGCATTTCTGCTTCCTTTTCCTCTGTTTTGATCAGCTTTACTAGAGGCAGCGCAGTTGCAGCACCATGAGCATGTCATACTTTATTTTCTTTTCATCACAGAAGCACATCAATTGGGTTTGATGTCTCGAAGTTTTAGAAGAGCCTCCCAGCATGCAGTTGTTTGGTATTTGTGAGAAGGAAAAGCTTTTGGTGTTCTATATGAAGATGTGTTTTATTTAGTCTTAAGATTGTTTCTGTCCGTGTGCATGTGTATGTGCATGCATGAGAGGGCACTGGACAACGTTGTTGCCTTGGAGACCAACAAATAGCTGGGCATGTAGTCTGAACTTTACTTTAACTCCCTTTCTGACCACCCGCCCATCACACGCGAGTATAATGGATGCAGGTAGAAGCAGTGCTGTATATATTTTCAGTGGCACCGATTGTACCGGTATCTCTGAACAGGACTGTTATATATTTATCAGCAGAGCTGCTATACGCATGGCATGGCACAGTGCCAATTATTCACAGCAGGGCTGATTGCGTCATGCCCACACTTCTTAGCAGGACTGCTATGTTTTGGGCCAGTACCCGAATTTCTTAAAAGAGCTGCTGTAATGACAAAGCACGAACATGTGTTGGAATTTTCTGCAGCGAGCTAAAGTACTGAGCAAGAACAGTGTCTGAGCTCTTCCCATTGGTTTCACTACAAAATTCCCGAATCCAGTTACTGCGATGTAGAAAAGCTTGCATGGAAAACAAAAAATGTCCCCCAAAGAATATAGGGGGAAGGGTGTTGGGTAGGTTTATTTAATAAAGTGGTTGGGTTTTGGGCAGTTGTGCTGCGAGGGGTCTCCCCCTGTTTTAAATAGAAAATGTGTTGTTTTACATGCAGGATTTTCGATCTTGCAGAAAAAATGTGGTACTTTCACATAGATCCTGCCCACCACCTTCCTGAGCTGGTGTGATGCACACTGGTGGACCGTGTGAGAAGATGCTGTCATATAATTCAATCCCTCCTACTCTGCCTTGCCCTTTTCAAAACTTCTGCTTCTCCCATGTCACATTACTGAGTCCCACTACCAAAAATCTAGCACATTTCAAAGCCTTATTATGAATCTACTGACTCATGTAGGATAGTTCAAACAGGCTGAGACATTTTGACAAGCCAGTTATGTAAGGCAAGCCTCACATCGAACTGCCAGTGCCCTAACCGTATGCACCTTTCCAAGTCAACAGCCTGTTGGGAAAGGTAGCTTGTTTGGTCAATAAGCATGCTGCAGAGTTCATTGTGTAACCTGTTAGTTCAAATCCTGTTGCTAGGTGAGCTAAAACATCTGCATCAGCGGTATGTGTTTAAGATGCAGGTAACATTCAATTGTAACAGAGCTGACTTTGCTTTGGACTCATCAAAAGGACTACTAAATGTTCAGTGATTCAGAATACACACCTCTCATCGGGATCATACAATTGCTGCACATTTTTTACGGTGACCACTGAAAATGTTGACTGTTTTTATTTCGACCCCATATACATGTGGGGGGGTGGATACAGTATATAATGAATGTAGTTGGTAGCAGGGTGTTGCGGGGGGTCTCCCCGTGCATATATTTGTGGTGAAAAGGGTTTTGAATTTTTTTAGTAAAATCTGAGTTTTGGAGGTCGCAATAGAAACGGTGCAGTGATCAGATATATCCCCTCTCATCAGGCCGGCTATACCTGTAATGGCTCGGAACACAAACATCTCATCAGGACTGCTATACTTGTAATGGTTCAGAAGAAGCACGTGCCATGAGGGCTGATAAACCTGTAATGGCTCAGACCACACACATCTCATCAGGGATGCTATACCTGTAATGGTTCAGAACAGACACATTCAATCAGGGCTGCTATACCTGTAATGGCTCAGAAGAAGAACATCCCATGAGGGCTGCTATACTTGTAATGACTCAGAACACAAATCTCATATGGGCTCTTATACTTGTAATGGCATGCAGTGCTGGTAAAGCATCTGCATTCAAGCAAGTACTGTGTCTGGTGAGACACCTCTAACTCTGTAATTCCCAGCCTAATGGCCAAAATCTAAAAAAGGAGCACTCAATGGTAAAGCTGCACTGAATTTGTAAATGGAAAAGGCATTTTCAGCTTTTTAAATTTTTATTAGTGCTATGTCAAAAGACAAAAAGGAGAGAAAGAGATTCTTTGAACCTAAGCAATACAGGAAAACGAAGTGAGGGGTCAGTGGAGAGGCCACGAGAACAAAGAATGTATTAGACAATCGAGCAACAGGAAGAGAGAGACCAATGAACTACATAAGAGGGCAACAAAGAAAGTGAGAAAGGAAACAGATGTAAATAATAGGACACACACACAATAGGAGTGAGGGATAGAAGCAGAGCAAAGAGGCATTTAGAGGCAGTAAAATAAGAAAAAAACAGATCAACAGCCGACAGGAGATCTGGAAATAGGAAATCCAGATTAGAGAAAGCCAGGCCAATAACATAAGAGGAAGTTCAAAAAAGATAATCAAAAGGAGTCACAACCACAACAAACAAAATGAAAAACATATATAGCCAGAGTAATGACATGAGAGAGGAAAGAGTTTTATCAACCGATACAGAACAGTGTAGGAGGGAAACAGCAATAGTAGAATGCAGAGATGGGAGAAGAAGAGTGACAGAGCAACAAACCTCAAAACGTGGCATAGCAAGACAGGCAGAACATCAAAAAGTGAGCGTCTAGGGAAACAGAGTATCAAAGGGAAGGAGAGATGGAGCAAAAACATGGAGTGGCTGTCAAGCAGGTAATGCCAGGCAGCAACAGTAAGCCAGAGAGGCAGAGAGGTGATGCTGGTAGAGCGAGGGACTTGATTTAACTAGCTGGCATCTGTAGTAGTTCTTAACAGAGTTTTTGTGTCCAAGTATTATGAAGATGAAGCTGTATAGTATGCATCGACAAGTTTTAACTTTACGATCAAATTGGATAGTTGTCAGACACTTTTTTACTGTCTTGTGAAGGAAAACATTCATTTTTACTCTCTTCAAATTGGATTTACTCTCCAATTCTAAAAACTGGGAATAAAATGCTCTCAGGCTAAAATCCTATCTGGAGCACTGAGTGCAGCAGAGCTAGAAGTCCGTTGTCTCGGGAGGATAGCTCAGCGGCAACGTACTTGCCTTGGAAGCAAGCCGACATGGAGCATCACAGGTTCGATCCCCGGGTCCATGCTTTGAAACCTCTGGGTATTAAGCGCATTATAAATAACCTATCATATCAGAAGTGCACAGTGCTGCCTCCTTAACTGGCATAATGTGCCAAATAGCATGGGCATAGCGAAAGTGACATCACATACTCTTTGATGCTGTGAAAAAAAAAGAAAGTGGCATTTTATAATTCTTCTGTTCATCTCCTTGGCCCTGGGGATGAGGTACACATCAAACCAATATATGTTGTTGAATTAAAATATCCAAATCTCATCCCGTTTACCCACCAACACCACGAAGGGTGAACAATAGCTCTGAGATGGCTTGTTTGCCCCTAGTGCTAGCATCCTTTGGACTTATTTCTGGATAGTCTTCCTCTGTGCTTCTGGGAGCATGTAGGGGTGAAGGTTGACCTCCTTAGCCAGTGAGTTCTCAATATGATGGATGAATCCTGATGCTCTTTCCAGCTTATCGACTTGGCTATCTTGGGAAAGTTGGAGGATGTCGCATAGGTTTTCTGCTTGCAGCAGGCTTTTCTGGGATCGTCTTCTCTGGAGTTTGGAGAGTCTTGGAAAAGATATCAGCATTTGCCATCAGGGATGGATCTGCTGTGTCTTTCCAATATTTTGTCCAATTGACATAGGATACTTGTGCTTCCTTCAGTCAATTGTCTTGCTGAAGTCTGTAAAATCCACAAACTCTGTGGAGTCCATGCCATTTTGTCAGAGGTTTACTTTTGTTATAGGAAGAAGAATCAAGACCTGCTCATCAACTTGGAATCTTCTTCATAGCTGGGCTGATGGGTCATACAGCTGTTTCTGTTTCCTCTGCCTAGCTTCCAGTTTCTTATTGTCTTCCTATCACCAGCTGGATCTGCTTTGTAGTATTCTGTAGAAATGGTGCTGTGCTCAGTCCTGTTTCTTCTTGCACCTCCCATCTATCTTTGAGCATGTCCCTTATGTGTTGGTGTTGTCTCCCATATAGTAGTTAGAAATGTCAAAATCCAGTGGAGGCTTGTAGAGTCTTCTGTATAGCAAACAAGCCCAAGGAATGAGCTCTTCTCACTTGTGTCCACCTTTATCTATCTACTTCTTAAGTGAGTGTTTAATGTCTTCTTGTAAAGCTCCACCAACTACATCTAGTTGTAGTTTAAAGCTGAGATGAGTATGATATCAATGTGGAAGAAGCTCTTCAGATTGGTCATGGTCTTGGACATAAACATGGATCCGTAATCTGCAAGAATTTGCTTCCAGAAAGTCAGTCTAGTGATATAGGGAACCATGAGATTCAAGATATGCTGCCTGGGGTTTCTAGGCAAAGGTCTCTAAGTAACGTGTGGTATAGTCAACAAAACCTAACATATATAGGTTAGCATGTTTTGAAAAGGTTGAGATGGTACGCAATGTCCTTATCCCCATAGGAAACGTGAAAGTCAGTGATGCGGAGTGGATGTTGGAGATCCCTCCCTTTATCCGATTGGTGAAAAAATTGAGAGAAAAAAGTACAATATTTCCTGATTGATTGGTAAATACCAGTTCAGAAGAATGGACTTCCAGCATGGTTTTGGATCTGAGTAACCCAATGGTGCCCGGTGTAAAGATGGAAATGTGCAAGTTAAAGTGCGACTTTCCAGAATGGGTAAGCACCAGTAACTGGAACTGGGAATGCTTTTAGGCAGATGATTACAGGACTATTCTCCCAATGGGTTTATTCTGAACTTTGTGGATGAGGTCCCTTTTTATTGCAAAGCACAGTAGGGACTTGTGACTGCCCTTCACTAAAACCACAAAAGTGATGGGTGGAAGGTTTTGAATGAATATGAAACACTGGCATTGCTCTGGGAAACCTGCCACACAACCATTTTTTAGCCCATCTGCACCATTGCAAAAGGAGCCCAGCCATATGAAAATCATCAGGTAGTGCCACCAGCAGTAGCAGCCCAGCCCGAACTGCTAGGCCATGTCCCCTCTGCATGGACACACAAGCAACCACAGACATGTTTCGGCATTGTTGGGTATCCTCAGTGAAAGAGGGGGCACTCTTTTGTCTCACCTCTCCCTCTCCACCTGCTCCTCATCCACTCCTCTCCCTCATGTCTCTTCCTTCACTGGTGGTCTCTCTCTCTCCTCTGCACTTCTTCAGTACACCACCATGCTATCTCCCACACCTTTGCTTCACTTGCGTTTGTTGTTATAGCTCAGCAGCATTTGGAACCATCTGCTTGATATCGTATGTGTGAGTGTTGAGTGCAATATGTGATTGGGCACAGCTGACATGGATTTTTTTTTTCCTTTATGGTGTGAGCGGGTGATGCTAGTGCCTGGACTCCGCTGGTAAGACCCTCCTGGGCCCACATTATCTTGCAGCACAACATTATCTGGTGCCCTCTGGCCCCCTGATCATTGCTCCTTTCGTTTCATTCCCCGTTGTGTGTTTCCTCCCGCCTCCCTGATTGCCTGCCCGCCCACCCCCTCCCTAATTGGCTGATTGTAGTTCCCTGTGTTTTGTGTCTCGCCCCCCGTGACCGCGCTCGCCATTTCCTTTGTGGCGTGAGTGGGTGATGCTGGTGCCTGGACTTCACTGGTAAGACCCTCCTGGGCCTACATTATCTTGTAGCATAACATTATCTGGTGCTCCCTGGCCCCCTGCACATTGCTCCTTTCGTTTCATTCCCCGTTGTGTGTTTTCTCCCGCCTTCCTGCTTGCCTGCTTGAATGCCCGCCCACCCCCCTCCCTGATTGGCTCTCCCTTCCTACATCCAGGCCCTCCCAGGGCAGCCCCCCTGCCCATCAGCCCCCCTACCCAGCAGCCCCCCGGCTAAAGGCCCCTAGGCAAAGGGTGGCTCCTTCTTGGCGGCTCCCTGTTAGTGTCTGCAGGTGTCCGCAGGGGACGCCAGCTGCCAGTCACCCGCCTTCTCATTGCCCTGCCAACCCCCTTCCACCTGCAGGTGGATTTCCCACCATGTGTTCAAATGTGACTGTCTCCTAAAACTGCATTGTGAAACCTAGGCCTTTTTCCCACTATTTAGGATTCTCAAACTTTGGTGGTTTACCCCACCGTGTGTTCAAATGTGGCTGTCTCCTAAAACTGCATTGTGAAACCTAGGCCTTTTTCCCACTATTTAGGATTCTCAAACTTAGATGTCTTCCCTCCTGTCCTGAATTGTGCACTTGGTGATCTCTTAATCCTGAGTGTCGTCTTGTCCCGTTGCTCAAGTTGCCTGCCTCTTGCTGTCCTGTCTGCCTGTTCTAATTGTCCCTTTTAGTGTCTCCCCATCTCCTTCCATCTCCCACCTACTCTATGGTACTCTCTGACTCTCCTATCTTTTCTAACTGCTTCTCTATTGACTATCTTGCTCTCCTCACCAAATCGGGTAGGAAGAGGTTTGAAAAGGACATCTTGGTCTCCAACCCAGGCCTCCCTATCGCTGACACCTACACCACTGCCTCCTCCAAGGAAACTCTAACCGACATCCTCTTTGTTGTTCCTTCGCCAGACCTATGGACCCTTCATATGGTCTCTGTGCTCTCTCCTTTCTCTTCTTCTCCCATTAATGGTGGCACCCGGTGGGATGCCCTCCTGGCCTCCTTCCATTCCTCTAAGGTCATCATTAATGTCTATGCTAATGGGACCATTTTAGTCCAAGCCCCTCAGGCCAACCTTCACCTCTTTGATAGACGCTTCCCGCACCTCATCAACTTCCTTTCTTCTCCTCCTGTCCCCCCCCCCCTTTCCGTCACTACCTCACCTCCCCATTCAGCCTCCTCCTTGGCTACCTTGCCTTCTCCTTCCCTCTCTGCCCCCTCTCAGGCTCCTTATACACCTCCGAAGGACATATCTCTGACTTTTACCCCTCCCCGGAAGTCTTTCAAGGATGGCAACCTTCTCCATATCGTCACTCTAAACACTTATTCTGCTGTCAAACACTCCTCTGATATCTGCCGCCTTCTTGAAGAATTTGACCTCGATGTCCTCGGTCTTACTGAGACATGGTTCACAGCTAGCTCTATCACTAGCTTTGACACACTCCTACCTGATGGCCACAAGATTCTCTCAGCACCCAGGTCCAACCGCTCTGGTGGGGGAGTAGCCCTGACCTTTCCTGAGTGGATTCCTGCCTCTATCACACCTACGCAGGCCTACTCCTCTTTTGAATGCCTCGTCTGCAGGCTCTCTCTCTTCCCTAGCCATTCCCTTACTGTGGCTACTATCTATCGGCCACCTGGTCAGATTTCCTCCTACCTCTCTGAGTGGACGGACCTCTCCTCCTCATTCTTGGCCTCAACCACTCAACTACTCCTTCTTGGGGACTTCAACATCCACTTAGATGCCCCCTGTCCTTCCACTCTACTCTTTCGCAACATCTGCGACTCTCTCTCATTCATTATTCTCCTCTCTGGCCCGACTCACTCTGCAGGGCACACTCTGGATGTTCTGATCTCTTCAGACCTTCCCCTCTCTCTTCCTCTCTCCACCCCTCTCTCCTGGAGTGATCACTGTCTCCTCTCCTCCCACCTCACCCTCCCTACCCCTCAGGCCAAGCCACCTCCATCACTGCCACCCACCTTCTCGGTCATTCGACCCACGAAGCGCGTGTCAGCTGAGGCTTTAGCCGCCACCTTCTCACCCCCCCCCCACCTTTGGCTGACTCACACCCTGACACAGACCTTTCCATGTTCCACTCTGCTATATCTGATACTCTTGATATCCTTGCCTCTGTCATGAGAATCCACCTAAAGCCCAAAGCCAAGTGCAACTCCTGGAATGACTCGGACCTCGTCACCCTTAAATGCAAGTGCAGGATGGTTGAGAGGATATGGCATGCTTCATGTACATCCTCTGACAAACTGGCCTGCTGCCTGCTCCAAAGACAATACCGGATCTCTGTCCTCACCAAGAAGAGAGCGCATATCCAAGCCCGCGTCTCTGCGGCATCTAAGAGCTCGGCTGAACTCTTTAAAATCTGCAAGGAACTGGCCAATCCTGCCGCAGTCTCTACCTCTCCTGTTCCTTCCCAGGCCCTCTGCTCGGCACTGGCTTCTCACTTCATCTCTAAAACTCAGGACATCTTGTCCTCACTCTCCTCTATCCCCCCTCCTACTCCCTGCTCTTCCTCTGGCCCTTCTGCAGCCACCCCTCCTCCCCCTTCTCTGCCTTTACCGTGTTCTCCGCTGACAAGGTTTCTAGACAAGTCCAATCTATGAAAGTCTTGTCGAAACAGGTTCACCCATGTTCCTCCAAAACCATCAAGGACCACATCGACTCACTGGCTCCTGCCCTGGCTGATTTCTGCAACCACTGCTTCACCACTGGAGTCTGCCCATCCCCCCTGAAGCACTCCCTTGTGCACCCTCTACTTAAGAAACCCTCTGCCGACCCCGCCTGCCCGGCTAACTATCGCCCCATCTCCATCACTCCCTTCGTGGGCAAGCTCCGGGAGAAACTGGCCATTTCCCAGCTTAATCTCCACACTGAATCTGTTGGTTTTCTTCATGACCATCAGTCTGGCTTCAGAGCTGCCAGAAGCACGGAAACTGCTCTCCTGAACATCCATGAAGACCTGCTCTCCAATCTTGACTGTAACACCCCTTGCGTCCTCATCTTGCTTGATCTCTCTTCTGCTTTTGACACTGTTAAGTATGCCATCCTGCTCAACCGTCTCTGTGATAACCTGGGTATCACTGATCAGGCTCTGGCGTGGCTGAATTCCTTCCTTTCTATGACCGACCCTCCCAGGTCCAACTTGGGTCCTTCCTCTCCGCTATCTTTTTCTCTACCTGTGGTGTCCCCCAGGGGTCTAACCTCTCTCCCTGGCTTTTCAACCAATACCTGGCACTCCTTGCCCACTGCATTGCCGCTCCCTGCCCCAACTTTCAGTGCTATGCGGACGACACTCAGCTCATTTTCAAGCTACCCTCAGCCTCCTCCCCCCTTCCCTCATCTCTGTCTGTCTGTCTGCTATACAGGAGTAGTGTGCTGCAAATGACCTCTGCCTTAATGCCAGTAAGACTGAGATTCTCCTCATCAGTACACCCGCTCCCTCCTTCCCTGTATCTCTCTGGCCGGCCTCTCTTGGCCCTCTTCCTGCTCCCACCTGCAAGGCAAAAATCCTCAGGGTCATCTTCAACTCCACACGCTCCTTCTCTCCTCACATCTCTGACATCCCTAAGAAGTCACACTACCAGCTGCACCTCCTAAGAGGTATTCTTCCTTTCCTCACCTTCCCCCAAAAGCTCCTGTCTCCAGCGCTCTGCTCCTCTCTAGGCTTGACTATTGTAACAGCCTCTTTCAAAATCTGCCTGCTTCTACTCTCCGCCCTTTGTAACTCACCCAGAACAGGACTGCAAGACCTGTCCTTGGCCTCAAGCCCAGGGATCGTATCTCTCCAGGACTGAAATCTCTGCACTGGTTCCCAGTGGCTGCAAGGATTAAATTCAAAACCCTCTGCATCATTCACAAGGCCTCCTGGGTCCTCGGGCCTCAATACCTTCAACTCTCTCATCCTAAATATCTTCCTTCTCGAGCTCTTCACTCATCCGCCTCCAACTCCTTCAGGGTCAGTTGCTTCGTCAAGCAACAAATTTGGTGGTAGATCTCTTTCTTCGACTGGCGCCTCCCTCTGGAACAGCCTCCCTCAAACTTGAGGAGAACCATCTCCGGTTCCGGAAGCACCTCAAAACCTTTCTCTTTGCTTCTGCTTTCTCTCCCCCTCTCCTCTGCTGACCTCCTGCCTGCTAAACTGAACTGCACTGGCTACCTGGACACCCTCTGATCTTGGGTTCAGGTCCTTCTCCTTCTCCTGCCAGGGCCACACACCTGCACTGCCCACCTGGCAACCCCTGCACTTGGGGACTGTTTCTGTATCCTTACAGTCCCTAACAGCCCTTGACACATGATGCCCGCACTTACCCTTGCACTTGCCTCGTGTGGTCATTTACTTACTTATTGTTTTCATCTTTCCCATGTTCAGCACTTTCCCTGACTTCTTGCCATGCACTTGCTCGATCTGAATGACACCTGGCCTAGTAGGATCGTTGTCTGTGCTCCCTTTGTTCCCCTCCCCTGCCTCGTCGCGCCTCGAAACACTTGTTTATAGGCGCGTTATAAATGCCATATCATATCATATCAAGTAGTGGACCCTGTGGCTACTGCAGCTCCCATAGCAGAGGTTACAGAATATACATCCCCAGTCTTGGAATCATTCAGTCAGCGAGTCAAACTCCTGCAAACCCTTGTGAAGGCTGCATCCTCTTCCTCGGCATTCGTGTAAGGCATCATTCTTCCAAACTGTTTTAAGACTCACACTTCCAAACGGGGGTGTGCAGGTCTTCCCACACACAGTCATCATGAACCTCCGCTTCTCTCAAAATCATATGTCTCCGGCTGTACTATGCAGCTCACAGGTACCCATGGCGGCATGTCCATGAGTAGCTTGTTATCACTATCCATTTAAACTCTGTTTCATCCCCACTAAACTCATGTTTCCCAGCAGCCATACAGACTGGCATATGCCACACTTGCCCAACACAAGAGACTCCGTCTAGGTAGCCCGGGTAAGCCCTTTTTACCTCACAGACCGGGCAGTAATTCCAGGCCTGCAAGGTCAGCCTTGTCCCACCCAAGCTTCCAATATTGCACTTGGTCACACATCTTTCCCTGCGTCCCTCTCGGTAAGTTCTTTGAGGGAACTGTTTCACCCCTTGTTGGAGTAATGAACAGGACCTTTTGGGGGTTTCCCCTCTATGAAATCAGTGATCCATTCCCTAATGTCTTGCTCTGCTCCCATTCTCCGGCCTACCAATTTAGCCTGCCTTGAACATCTTTCTATACGTGCCCTGCATTGTGAGCACTAATGTGGCTTGGAGATGTCTCCCTGTATGAGAAAGGAAGAAATAGGAATTAATTTGTCCAGTAGGCTGGCACTGTAATAATTTGATATTTATACAAAGCATAGCAACAAGCGCCTAACCCACTGAGCAATCTTACTGACTGCTCACTACTCACTACTGCTACTTTTATGGGCCTTCACTCTACTTCTACGTCATGATCTGCCTGTGCCTTTGTGCAGATTTCCTGATCCTGGGTGACCCAAGCTATGGGAAACATGCAATGTATCAGGAGTTTTTGTTGTAGTGCTGGGTCTGCCCAAATGGAGGTTTGATGGCTTTCAGAGTCTAGTAGTGCCTGTCACAAGTTGCCTGTCTAGTCTTACTAGGATGTAGCAGTCCTCACCCTCTGCTCCTAGGTCTAACATCTCTCAGTGCTCTCCTGAATCTTACGCTGGTTCTGTGGGCTGCGTCTACCATGGCTCTTGGTCAATGAGAAGCTGACTCGAATTTATCACTAGCATGTCTCCTTCTGTTCTTGTACTTTTTTTAGGCATGCACGAGTGATATGGCCAATTTTCCAACAGGCCTTGGATGCCAATGTTGGTGATTCTGTTACCCCTGGAGGAGGTTGTCAGCCATGTTCACGAGGACTACACTGGGATATAGTCGTACTTCCCCGGCTCTGTATGCTATCACCCTACGTCGAGGTTCACAAATGGCTTGTTGGCCTTTACATTAATGAAATGGCCTCCTTCCTCCATTCTGGTTCCTTTCTTTAGTGTGGCTTTGTGTGGCTTCTGGTTGGACGGGGCAGGACCGGTGGGCATGATGGTGTCTGATGGCAGTTTGAACAGCCTGTTCAGTGTAGACCAGTGCAGTTACCTCACTGTGCATTGCAGATATGGAAGTGGGGTCTTGAGAAACTGCTCCAAGGTAATGGTGGCCTTCAGTTCCTCCAACAGCATGGCTTAGATAGACTTGTTCAAGGCATGAATTTTCCATTGATTGCAGAGACAGGTCTAAAAGTCTTTGTTGGCGACACTCAGTATTCCCTGTTTCATGTCATTGTTTACAGTTGTATGATCTCTTTTTAAGACCTGGCAGGGCGCTTGCAGGTAGATGGTCTATGGAGGGAAATGAAGCAACCACAATGTTCTTTTTCCCACTTTGTCATCTGCTTGCGCTTACCCTCCTCCCGCCTTGCGTTGACACTTCCAAAGTGCACTGTCCCTCCCACCTTGCACTGTCCCTCCTTCCCCCTTGTGCTATTGCTCCTTCCCCTTTGTGCTGTCCCTCCTCACCCTTTGCAATGTTGCTCCTCCATACTTGTGCTGTCGCTCCTCCCACCTTGTGCTATCCTCCCTCCCCTTGCTTTATCCCTCCTTCACCTCTTAAACTCTCCCTCAATCCCCCTTGTGATGTCACACATTCCCCCTTTGTGCTATTGCTCCTTCTCCCCTTGAGTTATTGCTCCTTTCCCCACTTTACATTGTCCCTCTCCCCCTTGTGCTGTCCCTCCTCACCCTTGTGCTGCCCTCCTTGCACTTTTCCTCCCCTCTTGCACTTTCCCTCCTCCCCTCTTGCGCTGTCTCACCCCCTTGCACTGTCTGTCCCAATTGTGTCCACCCTTGTGCTGTCCTTACCCCCCACTTGTGCTATTCCTCCTCCCCCTTGCTCTGCCATCATTCCCCCTTGCACTGTCCCTCCTTCACCCTTTCACATTCCCCCCTTGCCCCTGCCTGTTGATTCTTCACTCTTGTGCTTTTGTATCTCTCCCTTGTGCTGCCGCGCCATGCCCCTTGTGCTGTTGCTCCTCCACCTTACACTGTCAATCCTCCCCTTGCACTGAGACTCCTCTGCTTGCACTGTCCCTCCTACCCACTGCGCTGTCCCTCCTTCCCTCTTGCACTACCCTACCTCCCTCCCTTGCCCTGTCCCACCTCCCTAGCCCTTGAACAGTCCCTCCTTCCACTTTGTGATGTCACTGCTTTGCCCTTGTGCTTCCGCTTCTTCCCCTTTGCGTTTTTGCTCCTTCCCACGTGTGCTGTCGCTCCCTCCCCCTTGTGCTATTGCTCCTTGTCCTACCTTGCAATGCCCCTCCCACGTGTGCTTCCCTCCTCCTCTTGCAGTTTTCCTCCTCCTTTTGCACTGTCTCTCCTCCCCATTGACATGTCCCCCCGTGTGCTGCCCTTCCTCCCTCTTGCACTGTCTGCCCCCTTGTGCTGTCCTTCCTCCCCACTTGTGCTGTCCCCCTCCCCCTGTGCTGTCCCTCCACCACCTCTGCTGTCCCTCCACCCACTTGCAATCTTTCCTTCCCCCTTGCACTGTCACTCCTCCCCCTGCACTGTCCCTCCTAACAGTTGCACTGTCCCTTCTCCTCTCTGTGCTGCCCCTCCTCCCTACCCCTTGGGCTGTCCCTCCTTCCCTCTTGTGCGGCCACATCTTTGCCCTTGTGATGTTGCTCCTTCCCTTGCACTGTTGCTCCTTCCCCCTTGTGCTGTTGCTCCTTCCCCCATTGTGCTATTGCTCCTTCTCCCACCTTGCAATGTCCCTAACCCCCTTGTGCTTCTCTCCTCCCCCTTGCAATTTCCGCCCTCCCCCTGGTACTTTCCCTCCTCCCACTTGCACTGTCTCTCCTCCCCCTTGAGCTTCCCCCATTGCGCTCTTTCCTCCCCCTTGTGCTAACCTCCCTGCTCCCCCCTTGCACTGTCTCTCCTTCCCCTTGTGCTCTCCCTCCTTCACCCCTTGCACTAATCCCTCCTTGCACTGTCGCTGCTCCCCTTGTGTTGCCGCTCCTTCCCCCTCTTGCACTGCTGGTTCTTTCTCCCTTGCAGTATTGCTCCTCCCCCCCTTGAGTTGTCCCTCCTCCCTCCCTTGTGCTGCCCCTCCTTCCTCCCTTGCACTGTCCTTCCTCCATCCCTTGTGCTGTTCCCCCTTCCCTCTTTACCTCCTCCCCACCTTGCACTTTCCTTCCTCCCACATTTCACTGTCCCTCCCACCTTGCACTGTCCTTCCTCCTCCCCTTGAACTGTCCCTCCTCCCACATTGCACTGTCCCTCCCACCTTGCACTGTCCCTCCTCCTCCCCTTGCACTGTCCCTCCTATCCCCTTCCACTTTCCCCTACCTTTCCTTTGCACTGTCCCTCCTCCCCCTTGTGCTGTCTCTCCTCCCTACCCTCCTGTTTACGGTTGCTGGCCCAGCTTTCATCTATTGGATTCCTCCCCCCACAGTGCTTCTCTCACTCCCCGGTACTGCCCTTCATTCCGTCTCATGTTGTCAGTATTCCGCTCTATTCTGTCATTTCTCATTCCTTCCCTCCATACTAAATGCGAAATGCAATACACTACAAACACCAAAACTATTGACTTTGCCAATGCTTGTCATATTTGGCTATGGGAAGAAAGTGCATTAAAAGTCACAAAGAATACAGCAAGACAATAGTATGCAATACTACACAGGAAGCAGAGAGCCCCTTGAATGGCTCGAAAGAAGTAGAAAGGACGTATACGACAACGGAACAGAAAAACAACATGTTTAAACATGTTAGTGCACTAGCGTGATTGATGGAAGGCTGTCGGAGTGCATGCCTTTCGACACAGCAAAATGAGTCAGTAACTGCAATGACCCCTGAGAGAAGACCTCCAGAGGCTGGGTGGAGAAGGAAAGGAAGGATTTCCTAAGGATTTCCGAAACCAAGTTAATTATCACTAGCAGTCGCAGGAATAATTATACATTATTATGGCATTCCCCACTGAAACGCACGATCAAGGAGCATGGATAGTCGCATGCTGGAAAGGCTTAGCAGCAACAATCAAGTCTATGCAAAAACATATGGAAACTGCGTTTAGCTGTGTCTTCAGGGGCAGTCAATGAATCCAAGAAACCTGTTTCAATTAGAATGCGTTCAGGGCAGGAAGGTCGCACTTTAAGCGCTTTTGTACGAGATCCCATTGGATGCTGCTAAACTACCTTCATGTTGATTTCTTGGGACCCCTTTCCTGTCCTCACATCGGATTTTGGCCATGCAATTGTGTACTATGCACACGATTGGATGCTGTCTGTTATTTTTGTGATTTTTTTTGTATTAAGCGCTTGAACGCTAAAAGCAAATCTTTCGTTGTTCAGAATCAAAAATATTCAAACAATTTCAAATACACCATTATGCAGACATACGTAACATTTCCATATGCAATTAGTTAACAATCTCCATTCAATTTTACCATTATGCAGATGGATACAAACATGACATGGTCATAAATCCAACTGTTTTTAAAAAAAATCTGCCGATAGCCAACGTCACAGCAACAGAATTTCCACTGGGGCATCATAGTCCACCATTGATCTTACATAAGCACTCGATAATGCTTTTTGAATCTATCAACAAATATTCCTTGCTGCTCCGTCAATTTTGGACAGACCAGCAACACATGTTTTAAAGTTTCCAAGTGTAACGTGGATTTAGAGAGCCTACATACAGCTTAGCAGATTCTTGTCAAACTTTATTCTCGCACCCGTAACATCTCGAGTAGGCAATAGACTGAACCGCGCTCTTAAAAATAAAGTCCTAACAAAAGGACTAGGAAACTGCTTTAAATAATTAGGGAGCTGGTTTAGTGACCTTGTTTCCCCTCTAAAATGAGCAAAACGTGTATATTTACAACACAGAGCTTGCTTTCGAATCCAGTCCTGAGTTCACGATTTCTCCTTTGCCTTAACCAGACTTTCGAACAGTAAAGCCGAGTCAAAATCCAAATCTTGGATCAGAGTCATACAATGACTCTCCCAGTTTGTCAAAATGTTATCCTTTTTCACAATCAATGCATCTTTAACAATTTGCAACAAAGAATTATTGTCAGCGAATAGGTATTTTCTGTAAAATGCTATTGTTTTCCACTACACCATGATTCTCAAGGAAAGAAGTCCCAATTTGGAATCAAATTATTTGAATTGGTACGTGTTAAGACGGATTTCTGAACTCTGACCTGGTGGGCAGAGGTTCAGAAGGGCAGCCTAGATTCTTGGAACAGGGTAACCTTCTGGACAAGACCAATCAAGGTAGCTATGGCGGCAGTCAAGACTAGGTCTCAGGAGGGGTGAGGGTGACCGAAAGACCTCAATGAGCACACAGAGCAAAGGACACTTACAAATCACTCCCAGTCAGGTGTATATATATTAAAAATACAAATACATTTATTTCAAGGCCTTTGAGTTTCAACACACAAATCAAATCACAGTAATACTTTTAAGCCAACACAATCCTATCTAAATACATACATACAAGATCAATTGGGTTTAAAGTGTTAATGTATGAAATGGGTCCACAACCTAAAAGGGGAAGGAAACAGGCAGTGCAAATAGTCTTTAGCCCCTTCTGAATCCAACACACTCCTAAGAGGCATTCCATTCCCTAAGAAGAGTGGGGCCTATTGCTCAAATGTACTTACACTGCTGGCACACGCGGTAGTTGAAATGGACAAAACGGGGTCTCTTCAAGGGTCTGTAGCAGCTCAGGAAGGTGGGTGAGGCAATAAGAATAGATTCCCACTATCCGAGGAGGGCCTCCACTTGAGGGCAGAGTCAATTCCAAGAGTTTGGAATAGTTTGCTAGTTTGCACTAGCAGTGGAAAAGAGAGGGGCCCTCAGGGACCACTCGTGCATAAAAATGGATGGATGCACTAGGGGCCACCAGTTAGGGTTGTGATTACTCACTGAGCCCCGACCCACTCCGGACCAAACTTCAGCAGTCGAGGCCACTTCAGTTGCAGGTGCAAATGCAGCAATCTCGCGGTTCTGCGGCTTTCACCAGCGAAGTTACAGCAGTGATTCCCCTACAGGACAGTGTTGATTTCTTCTCTCCTGGCGGATGGATCAGGCCAGTTCCCCTGCAGCAGGCTTCAGGGCACAGAGGACCACAGCTGCAATGAACTTGCAAAGTTTGTCACCACGGGTGGGCGACGCAGCAACCGCGTGAACTCTGGTTTGGGGGCACTCACTTTACTCCAGACCTGGGAATGCCAAGTGTACAAAAGTCGGTGTGAGAGTGCCTTGAACAGAGAGCTTGCATTTTGCCAAGATTGAAGGGCCTCCTCAAAACAGCGCCAGTATCAGAGTCCAACATCTGCGCAAGCTGGTCAGTCCACTGGATGGCCCAGGGACACTTCCGAAAAGGCTTACTTGCAGGTTAAGATGATGGTGTCAAGGGTATTTGTTCCCACTATTCCAATGGGTTGAAGCGTCTTGGCAGACCTTTTAGGACGATCAGATGCAGAGGTGTCCAGCGGGACAACAGCAGGCCCAGGATGCCAAACCTTCCAGCGGGTCACCAGCGATTCCTTGACTCGCTTCTTAGTTTCAGGATACTTGGATCCTATCCTTCGTTCAGTGAGAACTCCAGAGATCGACATGGTATGGGTGTTTGGGGCCTTCTCTTATCCATAATCTCCTTGGCGCAAAAATGAAGACTACCCAATGGGAAATCTGCTCACATACAGGCATACCATACGTGGAACAGTCATGGACCACAGTGGTCCCAGGCATTCACAGCACTCCAGACTCTCTGGCATTCAGGATGTATATTGGAACCAGACGTGCCAGCCCACATCCTGGAGGCACACACACAAGGCATCCCGAAGCCTATGAAAGCTTGGCGCTTCGTGTGTAAATGCATGCCCAAATAAGGACTGACCCGGGTCAGCTCGTCCTGGGGAAGGTGAAGGGGCAAGATGGCCAAAGGACAGGACAAAGAACCTCGTGGCGTGGCCATTTTGGCAAGAAAGGGTTAAACATATGCGAAATGATAAGCTGCCACCAGCCATGTCCAAGGCACATCTGCATTTCTCCTAAAAAAATCCTTCGAGAGTATATAGGGCCAAGTGTACTGTACTGTAAGTTACATTGTACACTTGTTATATGTTGCAGAAAAGTTGCAACATGGACAAGGACTAAGGGAATCAAAGTCTCCCAGTACTGACTGTCTTTAAGGGCATGTCAGTTTCCCCATTTAAAAGTGAGCGAAAAGCCCAGGGGAGTGCAGCAGAAGGCTGTGCTACTCTGGTAAAGTCAGACTATGGTGTTCAGACATCAGCAAAAAGTTGGGGGGTACACAACTGGAGGGAAAATTACACATTTATGGGAATCTTTCCTAACAGTACGCTTTTAGAAATACCTAGCTCCTTTTTTCAAAATACTCCCTCTAGAACATCCCACACCGACATAGGAGTACACATCATAGTTTCCTCACCATATATCAGTGTAGGGACCACCTTCATTTTGTAAAACTGTATTAGTGGAACCAATGAAACACGCCCAAACCTGCGGCGCAATGCTCGCTCTTGTGATGCTAGCACTCCTGCCTTCGATCTTAGCACAACAACATTTGCAGAATACTTCCCACTGTCTTTCAATGTAAAACCTAAATAATGGAAAGTATCGACTTGTATAAGAGGACATTTATGCAATTCCCAGTTCAAATTCCACTTCTTCCTCGTGGACTTTAAAATCATTGTGTTAGATTTAGCCACGTTAATCACCAAATTATTCTGGGTGGCATAGACCTGTAGAGCATCTAAGTGCCGCTGCAGACTAATGGGTGTTGGATCCAACAGAACTAGGTCATCTGCGTACAACAACCATTGGATCGGATACCCATTTAAACGAGGAGGAAAGGCATGCACCTTCGCCAATGCTTCTTTAGAGATCCAAAATGAACACATTAAATAAAGCAGGGATGAGTATACACCCCTGCTTTAGACCTCTAAAAGTAAGGCTATCTTTAGATAGCTTTCCCTGTTACGATCTGATATGGTATTTATAACACACCTGTACATAAGTGTTTCTAGGTGCCACAAGACTAGCGAGGGGAGACAGGGGGGGACAAGACAAATGATCCTGCTAGGCCTTGTGACATTGGGATCGTGTTAATGTGACAATGAAAATTGCAGGGGGAAGGGAGAAGGGGAAGTGCAGGTGAAAGGAGAGGGGGAAGTGCAGAGGAAATGTAGGGGGAAGTGCGATCAGGGCTGCATGGCTCTGATTAAGTGCAGCCAGGAAAGCATGGCTCTGGGTAAGTGAAAGGAGGCAGGGGGGCTATAGGGGTTACAGTTACATACCCTAAGTGTGCGGTAGGCTAGGAGGCATGCAAGGAAGACTGGTCATGTCGGAGCCTGGTACCCAGCAAGACTCTGGGGGTTCCAAGCACCAGTCATCTCCGCAGACAGGTGGTTAGCAAGGAAGCGAGAGAGAGAGAAGGCAGAGGAGAAAATGATGGTCTTGAGTAGCTTCCGGAACTTCAGGTGGTCCGGCTCAAGAGAGTCAGGGAGGACATCCCAGGGGTGTCTGCTGCCAAGGAGAGAGATTTACCCTCCACTCTCTGCCTGGAGAAGCATCAGACCCTCATAGAGTTAGAGGCAGCTGAGTGAAGGGCTCTAGAAGGAAGGTATTTAGGCAGAGAGCGTTGGATATAGTTATGGCCCCAGGCCCAGAAAGCCTTGTGGACGATGCAGAGGGTTGATTTAATCTAACTTGTAATGATGAATTACTATAAAGGTCTACTAAAATATCTAATGAATGCGACAGACAATTCCACCCTTGTAGTTTACTCCATAAAAGTTCTTGACCAACATTATCTAAGGCCTGGCCGAAGCCTATCAAAACAAGATACATTTCAGTGCCAGTCACTAAAATCCTTTTTTTAAAATAAGTTCAAAATAAAACCATTCAAACAAGTGCCAATTCCCTTTACAACCCCAGTTTGCTGTATGTCAAATGTAAAAGTCACCTTGTCCCAGGACTGCAATTTACCTAGCACTAGGGACACAGAAATCTTTCCGGGTACATCCAGCAAGGCGACAGGACGATCATTTTTTGGACAAACCCCATCATTTAAAAAAAAAAGGTGAATTATTATTGCAGTGGGATTTGTTTAGTCCTCAACATTTGACAACAAATTGTATATAAAACATTTTCCCAAGTAAGTGGATGTATTTTTAAAATAAAGTTGAAAAGGCCTTCAGGGCGCCTGCGAACAAGTAGATTTTTCAATGAAATTACCAATATCATCTATGTCAAATACCAGGGGCCATCTCTCCACACTACCATGATGTGGCTCAACTCTCACCCAGTATATTTGCGGGAATATAGATCAAAAATGCATCAACCAATCCTCCTGGGAAACCGGGTTTATCTGCAAGAACCTTTGTGATGTATCACAGCTTTTAATTTTTTCCCACACTTCCTCCAAGCATTTTGACACTATCACCTTGAGTATACCTTCTGTATCGTGTTGTGCTAGTCTAGCTCTATGGCCATGAAGGCAATTTTGAAATCTTAGCTTTAATTTCTTAACGTCTACAAAGCGGGTGGGTTTAGTCATGATATAATAAGTTAAGATGATTTCTGGGCCAACAGGCACAGAAGAGTCCAAAACAATAACATATGAGGGATGGCATCTGGTCTTTTGCATCTTTTAAGGCTCTCAATAAGGAAACGAGACCTTCATTTAATTGTGCTACTCTGGCTTCTTTCCATTACACCCAATTAGACCTGTGCTTACCACTATCATGGGTGCATATCTCGCTTCAGGTGGTGTACTCTAAGAAAAGAGCCAACTTGACTGTAAAGCATGTTGATCACTATGCAAACTGGTCAAGACCTTGAACTCAGAATCATGAGGGAAAATGTTCCTCGAAACAAACATACAGTCAATGATGGTGTGTTGGCTGCCCCTGCCCCATGTTGGCCTGGCGGTGTTATCCCCTATCACTTTGCCATTCAGCATGGACAAACCTCTTGTGTCCATCAGGGCCATTCATGCTATACCATGGTTCTTCAACGCTATTCGGCCTTCGTTTGAGAGTCTAAATGGGCATTCAAATTTGGACATGTCATATTCAGATCTCCCTCCAAGCACACTTGCAGATATAGAAGAGTCCACCAAACACGTGTCCAAAATATCTGCAATTTCATCTATAAAGACATCAGAACTTGTCCGGGTTCCAATAGATATGTGAAAGGACAAACGTTCCGACTCCCGGAAACAATTGTACATCCCAAGACAGCTTTGAGGCTTGGATAACGCAAGCCCCCTTCCTTTATGAATTGCTGTCATGAGTCCCGACAACGGCCTCCCTTTAGCATCTTTTGCTGCAGGACTCAGAAGGAGGGCATACCCATCCATAGTCAGCAAGTTGGTCAGCCAAGTTTCCTGTAGAAATAAAAAAAACATCAAAGGATGACATAATGTTATCTCAGGACTGAAAGAGCTGTGCAAACATGTTTGCATTACATGATCCCATCTTGATAGTTGTTGTCATTGATCCATCATCTAGCTAAGACCCATTGCAACCAGACGCTAGAGCCCCTGCAAGCCAAGACCAATTGTTTTCCTTCACCTTTCACCTTTGTATTTGGCACCTGCGGGGGTTCTGTGATTCTTCTTTACTCAGTTTGAGTAAAAGAACAGGTTATTTTACGCACGGGCATGTCAGAGAGTTGATTAGTCTCCCTGCCATTAGCACTCTCTAAATTCAGACAACCTAATCTGTAGACTGCGGATAAGTCATATCCCATTAGGGAAAGGAGAGGTGCTGTTCCTAATGTAATGTTCCTCACCAGCCATGAAGGAATATAGAAAAAGGCCTGATCGAACTGGTGATCTTTGCAAAATTCAATTTGCTCGATGTCCCGTGTTAGGAAAGATTTCGTAATTGTAGGTAATTTTCCTTCCATGTGGCAACCCCTAAACTTTTTGCTGTTGTTTTTCACCTTGTTCTTGACTTTGCCAGAGAAGTGCAGCCTTCTGCCGCACTCCTCTGGGCTTTCGCTCCTTTCTTACGGGGAAACTGACATGCCCTTAAGACAGTCAGTACCGGGGAACGCTGTTTCCCGTAGTTTATTTTATCGTGTCGCAGCTTTAGTGCAACACGACACAAGAGGGCACTGTAAGCTAAGTTACAGCTCTCTTGGGTCTCTAGCCTTCTACAGGCCCTATTAGGATGGTATTTGATCGGTGCAAGTCATTCAGGGACTGGAATGGTGGCAGCAATCGTTTTGTGTATTTTGAGCTCCTTTTGGCGTTCTGAGCACGTTTTTTGCGCTGAACCCAAAATGGTGGCCTGGCTCCCAAAATGGCCAGACCACGAGGCTCCTTTGTCCTGTCCACTTACCGTCTTGCTCCCTTCACCTTCCCCAGGTCGAGCGACCCGGGGCCTTCCTTATTTGGGCATGTACTTTCCCGCGAAACGCAGACGCTTTCGCGGACTTCTACATGTCGTTTGTGTGCCTCCAGGGTGTGGGCTGGGATGTCTGGTCCCAATACACATCCTGGGTGCCAGAGAGTCTAGGGTGGTGTGAATGTCTGGGACCACCGTGGTCCGTGATTGGTCCACGTATGGTATGTGTGTTGATGAGCGGATCTCCCATTGGTTCCCCTCCGTTTTGGCGCGAAGGGAACCGTGGATAAGAGGGGGCTGGAAACACCACTACCATGTCGATCTCCTGAGTTCTCACGAACGAAGGAATACAGGAGCCAAGTATCCTGCAACCACGAGGCTGGACCGAGGAATCGCTGGTGACCCGCTGAAGGAATCCTCCTTTGCACTGCTGTCGTCCTGTGAAACCCTTTCCTCCTTTGTTCGAACCAGAAGGCCTGTACTGGTGCTTCGACCTTTGGAATAGCAGGAACAGCTATTCCCGGCGACTTCATCCTCTCCTGCCAAGTAAGCCTTCGGAAGTGTCTCTGGGCCATCCAGTTGACTGACCAGCTTACAAGGGAGTCCTGCTCTGTAACCGCCGCCAGGTTGTGTTGTATTGCGAGTCCTTGTCACTCTCCCACGCTTCGTGCACTTGGCGTTCCCAGGTCTGAAGGGAGGAGTGGACATTTGGCTCGAATACACACGGCCGCTCCGTTGTCCTGCTGCGGCAACAAACTGTGCCGGTTTCGTCGATTGGGACGTCTTTTTGCTCTACACGACCACGAGGCGTTCCCTGCTCTTCTGAACCTGCCAGCTGCTGAAACTAACGTGGAGAAGCCTGGGTCTGCTTGCTTCGGGGACCGGTGAGTAGTATAGCTAGGATCTGGTCGCCCTCCTGCAGTATCCCATTGCTTTTCCCTGCTGTGTAAAAACAGCACCCTTTTGCCGTCCTCGCGCTCTGCTTCTGCCCGCTGTGGAGGCTGCGCTTGAGCTGCGGAACCTGTTCTTCTTCTGCTGTGCACTAACCCGAACTGCCTGACTTCCTCCGAAGAGCTTCTCCTTTTGCCCGTTGGCACCGGCGTGGCATGTACTTTGAGCACAAGGCTCCACTCTTCACAGGGCTCGGACTTCCATCTAGTTAGGTGCCTCTGAAGGCGAACTGAGTCTAAAGCATTATCGCACTGCCTGTTTTCCTTCCCTTTCAGGTGGACTACACATTTCGTGCGTGTAACGCTTATGACTATCGTATTTGTATATCTATTGTGTTGATATGGTATGTGTTGGTTTAATATTGTGATATTGTGATTTTCTCGCTACGGTCATTATTTTAAAGGCCATAAAATAAATGTGTATCTATTTTTGATATAACAACTGTTTGGAGTAGTTTGTAAGCGCTCTTGCTTTGTGTGCTCATTGCGGGCCTTCAGTCACCCTCACCCCTCTTGAGACCTAGTCTTGACCGCCGCGATCGCTACCTTGATTGGTCTGGCTTGTCCAGAGGTTACCCTGTTCCAAGTAATTAGGTTGGCCTTCTGAACTTCTGCGCCGCCAGGACAGAGTTCAGAAATCCGTCTTAACAAATTGGTGTACAGCGGTGGGATACGACTGAAGGTATCCAGTGTTGCGCTCGAACTAAGGCATTTCAGGTTATTCCAACTAGTACACGTAGTGAATTGTTGTAGTATAACTTTAAAAAGGCCATAGTCCTATCAAACAGTATGGAAACAAGTACCTTGTTAACTTTAAATGCTTCTAAATCAGAAACACTAAAAAAGATGTGTGCGGAGAGAGGTGTTTCCTCTCAAGGCACGAAATTGGAAATGATCCAAAGAATCGTGGCGTGGCAAGAAGCGCAGCTTGACGCTATAACTTCTGAGGACAGTGCGGAAGGTGGTGGGGCTGCTCTCACTGGCAGAACCGACGGTTCTGCCGCCGCACTGATCCACCGCGACCACGAGGACAGGGAGGACGATATGTCTAATGTTTCCTCTGCCAGTGCTGATGGGGAGGCTATGCTTGAATTCAAGAAGCAAGAGCTGCGGTTTAGGCAGCAGGAGCTTGAATTCAGCATAGCCAAACTAAAAATCGAACAGGCAGAAAAACAAAATGACAGGCATCACCAGTTGGAACTGGCCAAGCTTCAGGTTGCAAATGGGTCCAAGGGTCCTGGACATGGGTCTGGGGCCTCCTCTCATCCACGGTTTCCGAAAGATCTGCTCAGTGTGTATGAAGAAAGGAATGACATTATGGACTGGCTGAATGCGTTTGAGTATGCATGCGAAGTTCAGGAAGTTGACAATGCTGATAAGATTGCGTGGTTTCTCAGTAGACTGCCCCATTCTGGCTGTAGTGCCATTATGGAAATGTCGAAGGCTGAGTGAGCTGATTTCGCAATGTTAAAGCAAACTCTCATTTTAAAGTTTGGGAAGACTCCGGCCCAATATTTAAAGCGTTTTCGAGAGTATAAGAAAAAGGAAGGTGGTACTTGGGTATCTTATGTCGCTGAATCCTTGAAAAACTTAACTGGCTGGGTCGAAGGTTATAAGGTTTCTACCTTCGAAGGCATGATAAATCTTGTCATGCTGGAACACATTTTTGCTTCTTCTTCCCCGGAGCTTAAGCAGCATTTGGCCGATTCGAATGGAGATAGATCCTAAGAAGCTGGCCATTGCAGCAGACTTATGGGTGTCACATCGAGTGTCCCATAAGGACAAAACTCATCCTGGTAAGCAGGAGGAGGGGAAAAAGTCCAAAGATGTGGAGGGTGGGGAATCTGCTAAATCTTCTTCCCATAAGGGCCACAAAAAGAAAAACAAGGGTAAGACACAAGAGAACTCACAAGGTAGTGGAGGTCCGCCTCCGAAACAGAACTCCGGTTACAATAAGCCTCCCTATGTAAACAGACCCATTGGAACCTGTTTTGCTTGTGGAGCAACTGACCATGTGAAGGGGGATCCCCGTTGTAAGGTTAGACCTTTGGGGGTCCACTCCGCTAATCTGGCCTTCTCCTCCTACGAGGAAGAAGAGATTACAGGAGCATCCTTCTCCTCAGACTCATTTCCCAGCGGAATAGAGGCTGAGGTAGTTTTAGTGTCCCTGGGTTCCTGGGAGCCTAAAGTCGCAGAGGCTTATGCTAGGATTCCGGATAATACCAAGCACTACTTTAAAGACAGTGTGCTGATCAATGGGGTAGATACTCCAGCTCTTAGGGATAGTGGGTGCAGTCGCACTGTAGTGGATTCTACCTTGGTAGACTCAGAGGAAGTTGCCAGAGCTACTCTGATGCCCACTAAGTTGGCTGACGGCCCCCTCCGTATGTTTCCCGTGATCCCTGTAAATCTTACTTTAAATGGTACAGCAGTCAGGATTCCAGTGAGCATTCAGAGAAACGTCCCGGGAAAGGTCTTATTAGGTAATGATCTCAGAGCTTTAGGGCTCGTAGGAGACACTGCCGAACGACCCTACACACGGTCTCAAGCACGGGCAGCATTGGCCAAGTCCAATACGCCGCCCCAGCCGAAGGGGAAACCCAAGGCGAAAGGAGTCAACAAGTCACGACGAGGGAAAGAGAATATTCCCCCGAGCTCGCCTACCACTGCGGTGGAGGAAGTTGGTCAATCGCCCGGGCCTGACGAGGAGGTGGCGATGCCTGAAGTATTCGACCCCAACTATCATCCTGAACTAAAAGACTTGTTAGTTGAAGGAGGTCCTGATAGGGACGAATTCAGTAAAGGCCAACGTGAGTGCCCATCTCTGGAAGGCCTAAGGAGACAGGCCTGCTCCCAGCTTGAGGGTGAACCTCCTGGGACGCATAGGATTTAATGGGAAGGTGGACTCCTGTATAGTGAGCCCACAGAGTCTACAGAAGGAGACCATAGGAGGTTGGTGGTTCCCCTTGCAGTTAGGCCCTTCCTCCTGCAGTTGGCGCATGAAGTTCCCCTTGCTGGTCACCTTTGTATGAAGAGGACCAAGCAAAGGTTATCCATGCACTTCTACTGGCCCAAGATGGGGGTGCAAGTAGAAAGTCACTGCAGGAGTTGTGCCTCCTGCCAGTTGTCTGGTAAGGTTGGCGCGACAATCCAAGCTTCGTTGGTACCGCTCCCAGTTGTGGGGGTACCATTTGAAAGGGCAGGGATCGACATCGTTGGTCCCCTTTACCCGCAAACATCCTCGGGCAATAGGTTTATCCTGGTGCTGGTCGACCATGCAACCAGGTATCCTGAGGCCATCCCATTGAAAACTGTAACTGCCAAGTCAGTTGCAAAAGCTTTACTCGGCATATTTACTAGGGTTGGCTTCCCTAAAGAAGTTGTGTCAGATCGTGGCAGCAACTTTATGTCGAAGTATATGCAGGCTATGTGGAAAGAATGTGGGGTCACCTACAGGTTCTCTTCTGCATACCACCCCCAGACCAATGGTCTGGTGGAACGTTTCAACAGAACGTTAAAGAGCATGATTGGGGCTCTGGAGGAGCCCCAGAGAAGAAAATGGGATCTTCTTTTACCATGCTTACTGTTTGCCTACCGAGAGGTACCACAGGAGGGGGTTGGCTTCAGCCCCTTCGAACTTCTGTTCGGTCATCCCGTACGGTGACCCTTAGCCATCGTCAAAGAGGGATGGGAGATGCCCACTCCCCCTGTTACTACCAATGTAGTTGACTATGTGCTAGGGCTCAGAAAACGAATGGTACTTCTGATGGGCTTGGCTAGTGATAAATTGAAGGCAGGGCAAGCGCTGGTGAAACATTGGTACGACCAGAAAGCTTCCCTCATCAACTTTACACCTGGTCAGCAAGTCCTGATCATGAATCCCATAAGGCCTCGAGCTTTACAGGACAAATGGTCAGGCCCTTACACAGTGGTGGAGCCCCTGGGTGAGGTTAACTATTTAGTGGACCTTGGAAGGCCTGGACAGGCTCCAAAAGTGTTCCACGTGAATAGGCTGAAGGCTTTCGTCCCAAGAGTCGAAATCACAGCACTGCTACTGGCGTCAGACGTTGAGGAAGAGGAGTCAGAACCTCTCCCCGACCTGTTCCAGAGCGGTCCTTCAGATAGCTCCATTGAGGGTGTCCGAGTGGCCCCTCACCTGACTTCTGATCAGCAGGCTGAGGTGAAAAGTTTGCTTAGGCAGTTTTCCCCCCTGTTCTCACAGTCGCCTGGTTTGACACCTTGGTGCAAACATAACATTGACACAGGAGACAGTGTACCTACCAAAAGTAGGGGATACAGGATGTCAGATAAAGTACGGTCTTATATTAAGACCGAGGTCAACAAAATGTTAGACCTTGGGGTGATTGAACCCTCTAGTAGTCCTTGGTCCAGTCCTGTGGTCTTGGTTCCAAAGGCAGGCACTTCTGAATTGAGGTTCTGCGTGGATTACAGGGCTCTGAATGCTGTCACCAAGACAGATGCACACCCCTTGCCTCGAACAGATGAGCTGGTGGATACTTTGGGTGCCTCCAAGTACCTCAGCACGTTTGACCTCACTGCTGGCTATTGGCAAATAGCTTTAGCAGAACATGCCAGGGAGAAGACAGCATTTTCTACGCCAGACGGCCTTTACCAATTCCGGGTAATGCCGTTCGGGTTGAAGAATGCACCTGCCACTTTCCAGAGGCTTGTGAATCATGTGTTGAATGGGTTGGACGAATTCTGTCTTGCATATCTGGACGATATAGCAGTTTTCAGTGCCACCTGGGAAGACCATGTGAAACACCTCGGGATTGTGCTCCAGGCTCTTCAGAAAGCCCACTTGACCATAAAGGCTAGTAAATGCCAGATTGGACAAGGCTCAGTGGTTTACCTTGGACATGAAGTAGGTGGAGGGAGGATACAGCCTCTACCCAGTAAAGTACAAGCAGTACAAGACTGGCCTACCCCCACTACGCAAACCCAAGTGAGAGCCTTCTTAGGACTCACAGGGTATTACCGCAATTTTGTGGCAGACTATGGTACCATAGCTGCCCCTCTGACTGCCCTCACAACTCCGAAGAAACCCAAGAAGGTAACTTGGACCGACGAGTGTGAGAAGGCCTTCAATGGCTTAAAAGACTCCTTGTGCCAGGCCCCTGTGCTCAGGGCCCCTGATTATCAAAGACCTTTTATCGTGCAGACGGACGCCTCTGACACTGGGATAGGAGCTGTACTATCACAAGTAGATGAGAAGGGTAAGGAACACCCTATCGGTTTTATTAGTCGCCAGTTTAAGGACAGAGAGCTCAGATGGTCCACGGTAGAGAAAGAATGTTTCTCTGTTGTGTGGGCCCTAAGGAAGCTGAGGCCCTACCTCTATGGGACCCACTTCACTGTGCAAACTGACCATAAGCCGTTAAAGTGGCTAATGAACATGAAGGGGGAGAATCCAAAGTTGCTTAGGTGGTCCATAAGTCTACAAGGCTTCGACTTCACTATTGAGCATAGGCCAGGTGTCCAACATAGCAATGCTGATGGGTTGTCCAGAATGTTTAACCGACCTGAACAAGAGACTCATCCAGGGGTGGATTAGTTCCCCCTGTCCATAGTCTGGGAGGGGCGAGTGTTAGGAAAGATTTCGTAATTGTAGGTAATTTTCCTTCCATGTGGCAACCCCTAAACTTTTTGCTGTTGTTTTTCACCTTGTTCTTGACTTTGCCAGAGAAGTGCAGCCTTCTGCCGCACTCCTCTGGGCTTTCGCTCCTTTCTTACGGGGAAACTGACATGCCCTTAAGACAGTCAGTACCGGGGAACGCTGTTTCCCGTAGTTTCTTTTATCGTGTCACAGCTTTAGTGCAACACGACATAAGAGGGCACTGTAAGCTAAGTTACAGCTCTTTTGGGTCTCTAGCCTTCTACAGGCCCTAGATACTCTATTAGGATGGTGTTTGATCGGTGCAAGTCATTCAGGGACTGGAATGGTGGCAGCGATCGTTTTGTGTATTTTGAGCTCCTTTTGGCGTTCTGAGCACATTTTTCGCGCTGAACCCAAAATGGTGGCCTGGCTCCCAAAATGGCCAGACCACAAGGCTCCTTTGTCCTGTCCACTGACCGTCTTGCTCCCTTCACCTTCCCCAGGTCGAGCGACCCGGGGCCTTCCTTATTTGGGCATGTACTTTCCCGCGAAAGGCAGACGCTTTCGCGGGCTTCTACATGTCGTTTGTGTGCCTCCAGGGTGTGGGCTGGGATGTCTGGTCCCAATACACATCCTGGGTGCCAGAGAGTCTAGGGTGGTGTGAATGCCTGGGACCACCGTGGTCCTTGATTGGTCCATGAATACGGGTTGCACGCATTTTTCTTTCTGCGCTGCCCTTGCACGATTTCTGCCCAAAATTCCATGAATCGGCCCGTTGGTGTTTTTCCAAAGGGCGAAACCATCCGTGTCTGCAAACCAGTTACAAGTAAGCCTGGAGTTACTGGTTTTGGTGTCGAAGTGACCGTGTCTTGGTTTAACACAGACTGCGGGGCTCTGACCACACGGCTATCTGCTTCAGTTAAAAGGGAAGGAGGAGAGTGTGCTGGAGCACATACACCTGTGTACACTATTGATGGGGTTTTGCTTCTAAGTGCGTGGGCAGATGCCGTTTTACCGGGAGCGTATTGACAATACAATACAAAGTCACTCACCAGGTGCATTCTGTCTGCCTTGGGGATGACTGCCAGTAGACTACCCGCTTGCTCCCGCACTTTCCCGCAAAAGTCCCTTTTAAACGTAAACCTCCTTCTTAAAGTCACAGAGCTCAAAGTGCTCCTAGCAGCAAAACACACATCTGTAGTTCACCAAGTGGTACAGCCACTGTCACTACCAGTCGACTACTCACCTGCTGCCGCACATTATTTTTAAAAACATTACAATTTTGTACCTGCTTCTGTAATGAAAGATGGAGGCCCTGGTCATGTTAGAGGTTATTGTCCAACATTATTTTCTCAAATGAAAGAAAGTGGCAGTGGATTTTCGAAACAGCCCAGTTAGATAAGTGCCAATTATAGGGCAAACTTAACATCTACACTTGGCATTAACACTAATGTACTTGTATGTTTTGATCATAATTAAACCAATTCTGATTGCAAACGTTGGGAAACCAAACTCTGAACTTTTACAAATGCTATCCTGTTTTGTGCACTCTTTTCGTTGTTGCGAGTCTAGGTTTCTGCCATGCCAGGTCTTTCCCTTTTCCCAAAAAACACATTGGGGGACCAATGATGGGTCTTGTACCTGGCAGTATACCCACATGTTTTCACACAGATAATGACAGGTCAGTGTTTATATTTCTTTTTCTTATGTAAAACTCAAAGCTGCTTGCCCTCCAACCATTCTATCTAATCGCTTGTGTGGTGCCTAGCCCTAGGCAGCGCTAGTGGGCCACTTGTCTAAGGTTAGGGGATAGGTAAGAAGAGGCTTGCCCTAAATCCTTCAGTCAATTAACTATTATGTTAGATTTCTGTAACATCAAAGACACCACTATAAGTGTGTCTTCCATCACTGAACCCAAAAAGTTTGTTCAGGGTCTTTAATGTAAAATATTTTTCTTCATTCTTTTTCACTGGATTGGCATATAAAAATAAATTAAAATGGAAAAACTTTTAGAAGTTTGCAATCCATACTTCAGAACTCCACACATGATTTGGTAATTCCGAAGTAGTGTTTCTCTCTATCAAGTGGTGTTTATTCCAATCGTTTAATCTCCGGACCTTGAGTATAGTCCCTTGTTACTTGGAGGTCTGAATAGGCCTACCAGTTTCAGTGGTATGATGATTACACCACTTTCTTCAGGGCCTCAGCACCCCTACGGGCACTGACATTAAAAAAGAGTGGCTCAGCTCCGACTGATCACTGCACCTGCAGATGGAAGGAAGCTGGGAGGGTAGGAGGAAAGAGAGAAGAGGAGATATGTTTTCATTGTCTTTCCTCTATGGGCATTCCCAGTATTAACCCTCTCTTGGTATGGACGCTCCTTACCCTCGCTACAGTTTCAGCCATGTCAGATGTAAACATGTGCCTCTTCCGAAAAACAGGGTTTCTTAGTTAACCCGCGTAGACCTACAGGAGTAGATGACATATATCCTATTGGTCTTGTGATTGTGAGGGACTAGATGAGAAATTCTCTGATAGATTCTAATCTGTTAAAATATATAGCAGTGTACTAATACAAAGTGCTGGCTGTTTATATACAGCACTTGTTGTGCCAAGTTTAGACACTCAGCCAGGCACCACACGAGGGATTAGATGGAATGGTTGGAGGGCAAGCAGCTTTGAGTTTTACATAAGAAAAATAAATATAACCACTTTCCCTCTTCCCATCACTGCTGCCAGAGGACAACCATTGCATCCCAAAGGGCACATATGAGCAGACACTGCACTATGTGACAGTGGGTGTTGCATTTGCAAGAGAACAGCTTCCATTAGACCAGTTGTCTGTCTTCAAACTGGGGAGCTGACGCCCTTAGGCGGATCCGCAGGATGTCCAGGGGGGACACAAAATCTTTGAAAAGGGATTAAGATGACTGTTTTGAATATAGAAAAGATTAGGGTGATGGCTTTTAATAGAAAATATATGCAGTAGAAAATCTGCTTATATTTTAAAGATCCTGGGACTGCTGTGGACATACTTTGGGTCCCCAATGGGGCCAAACTCTAGAAGTGGAGCCCAGAAGAAATATTTTACTTAAGGTGGACCTGGTATAAAAAGGTTTGAATACCACTGCATTAGACTAATTCAACCAATGTCTCCTTGGAAGCCTCATTTAGCTCTAGAGCTGCTGGAATCCCACCCATCCACATCCAGAGCATCCTCATCCCGCCCTTCCGCATCCAGCCCAGCCTCATCAAACCCACCCTCTTAAGGTTGAGCAGGGAAGCAACAAAAGGAATGTTTAGGATGTGCCAGCTTCAAATTGGTTGGCAATAACCATGGCAGCACTTTGCGGCTCTGATTTGGCAATCCACTACGAAGGACACAACCTAACTGGGACTTGTTCCATTCACTCACCACCATGTCGCAGCTGAAGACTGGTTCAGCAGGCCCTCTGTCGCCTTTATCAGGTTAAAATTGTATGCATTTTTGTTCCTAAAGGGATGTGACAAGAATAGGCTGCCAGTGGTGGTTGTATCATACGAACAGGTACACATGGTTTAGACAAGAAAGCACCTCACTTCAATGAGCATCACCATGTCCCAACTTTACACCTTGTGGGTGCACACCTTGAATACCTTACACAAATAGGCGCCCAAAGTGATGATCATACCTCTCCACAGAACAGACAAGGCTATGGTCAGACCTATTAATAGGTCTCATGATACATGGTAATTTAGACTGAATGGAAAAGGAAGGACTTGGATAGGATGGCTTCCAGTGAGCAGAGGGCCCACGTGGCAGGCACACAAACTGGCATGTAGCCATACAAATGTATTGTCAGTGTATGTGACTTATAGGTGTATACAACTTGTGGTATTGTTATTTTGTCCTCATGTTAAATGTAGTGTATAATACTGTCGCTCAGACACAACCATTGAGATACACATGCACCACAGAATTGGTGTTTTTTTGAAGCTGCACAATGTTTGGCACACACCACTCCTTCTAGTGTGTAGTGCATGGGTCCCAGTGGTACTCTGTATACTGGCCTCTACTGATTGTGGTGTGTTTCGGGTAGTTTGAGTCCAGGAATGTGGGCGTTTCTACTTCTGTGAATAATGTGTGTATCGTGCCCCACTGAGCAGGTCTTGTACCACAGACTGGACACTGCTTCATACCCACTCTCCCAAACACTGTCCAATACATACTGGGTCCCATTGGCATACGCACATGGTTGGCAATTTTCCTTTTGGTATACAACAAAAAGAATCTGTCAAAATCATGCCTAAAATGAAGAATGATTTTTTAAGTTCTGCCAGATTTCATTAATATGGCAGAGCAGGGAGTGGGGGTGGGATGGGGCAGAGTTGAATTAACTTCAAAATCCTCACCCTTACACACAAATGCATCCATCTCTCCGCCCCATCCTACTAAAGAAACAATATCCAAAAACATCTCTGCCCGACCCACAAGAAGCCACCTTGTTAACCAACTCTGCGTACCCTCCATAAAAAGAGCCAACGCTGGCGGCATTGGCTTCCCTCACATAGCACCGAAACTCTGGAATACCCTCCCCAACGCACTGAGAGCGTATCCATCCTTACTCGCCTTTCGCAAATCCTTCAAAACCACACTATTCATATAACCCTCACTACACCATAGCGCCCTGGCCCTCTCCACCCTGCAAACCCACTAGCTGAAACTTATTTGCTATCTGCTTTTTTCCATGTTCTGTGTAACCCCAAGATGAACCGTAAATGCAAATATATACTGCCTGCTTTATACTATAGTAAATATTAGGGCACCTGGCAATGCCCAGAAAAACCCAGGTGGGCGTAGTTGAGTAAACAAAACACAATTTCAGGGTGAGAGGTCACACCAATCCAACATGCTGACACATATGACAGTCAATAGCAGTACATGTTTTTGACTGAATGTATTTAATGACATATGAATAACGACACAAGTGGAGATAGAGCACCCAGGGATATTGTAAAACAATACAGGTAAGTATAATCCAGTGGAAAGGACTGGATTCTAATGAATAACAAACAAAAACTGCTAGTATTGGTCAACTTTTTCGGTTGTGCAGTTACAGAATGGACCAAAAACCCAATTTAATGGACATATAACAAAGAACAAAAACAATGCGTGAATTGTGCACTGTACAGGTGGTGTAATCGTCGACACAAAGGTGTTTCGGCCTAGAAGAGAGCTGTAGAATGCAGCTTTGTATGCAGGCCTTCATCAGGACGTGTGATGGAGTAAGTTGTGGTCCCGGGATCTCTATCTATAAATAACAAATTAAGTGTAATGAGTAAATGGGTGACCTCGAAAGAAAGTAAATTAATAATTCACTAAGCTCCCAAAGGATGCTTGATTAAAAATGAGAGAGGCTCCCTGTGTGTATGGAGTATGGTTCTTACCGAAGTCTTATCCAGTACAGGGGTAAGTAAAGGTATCCATCATATGCATAGATATCTGGACGGCATGTAATTGGCTGATGAGGAAACAAGTAAGTACCTGTAATGACATGAAAGGATCTGTAAGGGTTCTGAAATTATCCTGGTTCCAATTTGAACTAGGGCTGTACCAAACTTCGGCTTCGAGTCCCTATTCTGCCAAAGTTCGGCTGAAATACAGCTATCCGGCTTCGGCAGAATAGTTTCTGTTTAGGGACTCGAAGCCGAAGTCCACTTTCTATGATTAGCTGCCCTCTCCCTGTTTGGGAGATGACAGCCAATCATAGAATGTTTGACAGTGTTCAGGCTGCAGAAGCCAAACAAGCTGTTTGCCTATTGGCTTCTGCAGTCTGACCACAGAGGAACCAGCCTAACGTGTTGAAATAGGAAGCGAGGGAAGGGAACAGTTCTTCCCTTCCCTCGCTTCCTATGCCAACAGACGGATTCCAGCAGATGCCAGCACCCGGACCCAGAGAAATCACCAGGTAAGTGACCCCCCCCATACCCCCTCACCACGCTGAGGCCGCGGGGCCTCAGGGAACCCCCGCGGCCTCACCGCAATAATGTTGTGTTTGTCGGGCCACCGGTGCAAAGCCGGTGGCCCGACGTTTATTTTGCATTGGGGGGCCGCTCCTACAGGAGCGCCCCCCCCAGACTCATGAGGCCGCCGGGGCACTTTGCCGACCCCGGCGGCCTCGATTTCCAATGTGCCCCCCCATCCCCCTCACCAGGGTGAAGCCGCGGGGCCTCAGGGAACCCCCGCGGCCTCACCGCAATAATGTTGTGTTTGTCGGGCCACCGGTGCAAAGCCGGTGGCCCGACGTTTATTTTGCATTGGGGGGCCGCTCCTACATGAGCGGCCCCCCCAGACTCATGAGGCCGCCGGGGCACTTTGCCGACCCCGGCGGCCTCGCTGTGAAATGTGCCCCCCTCACCCCTTGAGCACGGTGAGTCCGCGGGGCCACAGGGAACCCCCGCGGCCTCACCGCAATAATGTTGTGTTTGTCGGGCCTCCGGGCCAAAGCCGGTAGCTGGGGATATGTGCCCCCGACCCGCAATGTTCTCCAATGTTCCCCCCACCCCCACAGTTGTTAATAAATATGTACCCATGCAATAGAATGCCTCCTTAGTTTATTCATTGAAATGCTGATTTTGCATGCCCTAGAATATGTTTGCCTAAAAAAAAAACTATTCGGCTCACTATTCGGCTCCGGCCGAATAGTTGACAAACTATTCGGTATCCGGCCGAATACTAAATATGCTATTCGGTACAGCCCTAATTTGAACAAATGGTAACAAAAGTGAGATCTTACCTCAGGCGGTAAGTGGTGTCATCAATAATGGTGAAGGTGGAGACACCCACTTCTTAATGGCGGCAGCTAACCCAGACTGTCCATGAGTAACAGAACCTGTGTGTGAAATAGCGCGTCTTAATATGGCTACTGTGTTGTTTAAACATGTGAAAGAAAAAGTGGGCATTGTGCAAAAACAGCTTCTTGGTTAAAAACAGTCCGAGCCTGCCGCAGGCACATGGACTGAGAAGCGTACTAAACTGCCCAGTACCAGGGGCCGTGGCACAGAGAAATATATTGAAAATGACTTACTAGGACTAATTGGAATGTTTGTCTTGGGCTGCATGGCAACGGCGTCTCTGGAAGCGAGAACTGCCTAAAAGTGAAGCCGTGGCCATGACAACTGCGAGTAAATAAACCCGCGTGTTGTCCTGATTGGATGTGCTGCGGCGCTCCC
Source organism: Ambystoma mexicanum (assembly GCF_040938575.1). Taxonomy (NCBI): domain Eukaryota; kingdom Metazoa; phylum Chordata; class Amphibia; order Caudata; family Ambystomatidae; genus Ambystoma; species Ambystoma mexicanum. Next base: position 395,513,909 of record NC_090936.1, read on the forward strand.
CTGGTAGCGCGTCATCCGGAGTACAACAAATGGAGGGCTGCCACGGAAGGGGGCCTAGGGGCCGCCAATGGCTGAAGCCTAAAAATGAAAAAATGAAAGAGGCACGGGTACTGTGTACGTGCTGCTCTGACTAATTAAAGGAGCAGTGACTAACGAAGCCCGGATACCACGGCCCGGCAAAAAACAATTGATTCCGGTCCTCATGACTGAATGAACCGTGCGCTGTCCGCGTGTGATGTCTAAATATTTCCAAAATGGATCTGGTCAATTCAAAGAAAATGTATTTAAAACTCAGTGCGCGGGAGAAAAGATGCAGCCTTAATAAGGGAAAAGATTACACCCTAAAAAAGGTTTGTGCACTGCAGCGGGTCTTTTATCCTGCCTTTAGTGATTCAACAGCCTCTGGACATGCCATGCTACATATGGTCATGGCCTTCCCGTGCTCTCATGATGTGTGGAGAAGGGGTGCAGCAACCCCTTGAGGTCAGGCAATCCATGCCTGCCAACATCTTCCATTCGAGAGACACTAGTCCAGTCCAAGTTAGAACTTTGCATTCTGGGATTTCTAGCTCTGGATTTTTTTTGCTGAATGTCACTTTGGCGAATGTTATTTCACTGTTGTTTCCACCTTTCCTTAATCACAAAAAGCAGGGGGAGGCACCTCACACCCTTCCGTTGTACCCCCCACCCCCCTTTATATACCACACCCCAACTTACCACTAATAGATTCATGACACCATTCATGGTGAAAAAAGGTGGTCAAAGAAATTAATTGGAAAAAAATATGGGCAAATTGCCATTCTGCAAAACTGACGCATATCCAAGATTCCTGGGATACTCAGGGGCTACTACAAGTGCCATAATGCAAAGTTAAAACCAAGACTAGACTAGTATCTCCGGAATGGAATGTATAATGTTGGCATGCATGAACTAAGCCTCCTGAGCCATGCCACCTCGCCCCATACATGCCTATTGAGTTCATGCCACTTTTTGTCTGGCCTGGTTAGTCAGGCTGATGTTAGATTTCCCGTTGCCTTCCAAGAGATAGGGCCTATTTTTGTTTGGGGAGGGATACACTGCCATTGAGTTCTGGACTGCCTGTATTTGTTGATTGTACTGTATATGCAGCTCATTTAAAGCAAGGTTGCAAACTGCTTTAATAAAAGACGAACTTTCAAACTCTGATTGGCTTCAAGGCAGCAGACCAAGGGAAAATAATCAGAGAGTTCTCTTTGTTTTCTAATCTTGAGTCCTTTTTGGTTTTGGCACACTTTGGTGGGACAGCCACCAAAATAGCATCAACAACATTGCTACAGAATAGAGACATAGAGTAAAAGGGGGCCAGAAAGCCAACTGTGTGAATGGCATGGCAATTGGAAATGCTGTGGCATAACCCTGCTTACTTACGTCAATGTAATCCAAAAATGGCTTGTATAGACATATTATCTTCCCAATCAGAAGTACTGTAACACGTCACGTGTGTGTGTTAATTTCAAAGCTGGGGCTGCATAGTGATCTTTGTTTTGGACAATATTTGGGCTACTTTTCTGGGCCCACTGGGCTACAGGTAGGTTTCACTTTCTGGGTACTGGTACAATGCAAGCATTTATTTTGTAGAGGTGCAGTACCAAAGGCAACATACAGAGGTCCTCAGAAGAAATCTGAGAGGACCTCCGTATAATGTCAGTGGTACTGCAGCTCTCCAAAATAAATCGTTGTAATCAAATGTAATGCCAATGTTATTTTTGGATAGGTGCTATACCACTGACAACATACAAAGGTCCTAATAAGAAATCTGAGAGGATCTCTGTATGTTTCTCCGTGGTACTGCACCCCTCCCAAAAATTATGTGTACTGCAATGTAATGCAATCATTATTTTTTGTGGAGGTGCAGTACCACTGACAACATACAGAGGTCCTCAGAAGAAATCTGAGGAGACCACTGTTTGTTGTCAGTGGTACTGCACCTTTCCGAAGACAAATGCTTGTAATGCAATGTGATAGAAGCATTACTTTTAGGAGGGAGGTGTTACCACTGACAGCATACAGAAGTCCTCATAAGAAATATGTATGTTTTCTGTGGTACTGCAACTTTCCAGAAAATAAAGCCACACAGAGGTCCTCCTAATAAATGTGAGATTTCTTATGAGGACTTCTGCATGTTGTCAATGGTACTGCTCCTCTCAAAAATGCTTGTAATGCAATGTAATGCTCAGATCCCAAGGTTTACATTTCTGGGTTACGTTTTAATTGACGGAAAAATGTTTGTGCTCTGAGTGTGTGGGTACATCATTCAAGCATTTCTATTTCTCTTGGAGGGCTAGAAATAATAAAATAGCATCACAGGGTCATTAAAGACCTGGATATGCACTGTGTATTCTCTGCTCCTGATTGAAACATGATTTATGTACATGTATGGGCATCCCATTTCTGAATTTGGGATGCACTTTGAAATGGGTAAAAATGCCCTTTGCCCTACTGCTTTGTGCAATTTCATAAAACATGAGGAAAAGGGAATCAGAATGTGTTCATCAATGACTATAAAAAATGGTCAGATTTCTTTTGAGGAAATCTGCACCGTGCCGAAAAATAGCCCCAATGAGAGCAACACTGCAATATCGGACAACTACGACCAGGCTGCAATTATACATAGAGTCAACAGATGTATTCCCCACTGGCACTGTTGCTCCTTTCCCCCTTGTGCTATCCCTACTTCATCCTTTTGTTTCCCTCCTCCCCTTTTGTGCTGTGCCTCCTCCTCCTTTGTGCTGTCCCTCCTATCCCTTTGCTCTGTCCCTCCTCCCCGTTGCGCTGTCCCTCCTCCCACACTTACACTGTCCCTCCTCACTACTTGCGTTGTCGCTCCTTCCCTTTTATGTGGTTGCCTCATCCCTTTTGTGCTGTCGCTCCTTCGCCAATGCACTGGTGCTCCTTCCCCTGTGTGCCGTTGCACCTTCCCCGTGCACTGTTGCTCCTTTCCCTGTGGCTGTTGCTCCTCCCCTCGTTCCCCAAGTGTGCTGTTGCTCTGTCCCCCATTGCACCGTTGATCCTTCCCCTTTGCACTGTCACTCCTTACTCCTTGCACTCTCTCCTTCCCCTCTTGCTCTGTCGATCCATACCCCTTGAACTGTCGATCCATACCCCTTGAACTGTCGGTCCTTGCCCCTTGCTCTTATGCTTCTTCCACATTTGCTATGTTTCCCCTTCCCCTTCTGCTGTCTCTCCTTCACCCTTGCATTGTGGCTCCTTCCCCCCTTGCGCTGTGACTCCTTCCCCCTTATCCTGCCATTCCTGCCCCCCTTGTTTTGTAGGGAAGTGCTGCAAGGGTGTGGTGCTGCACTGCAAGCAGCGCTTGCACGTTGCAGTGTAACAACATGAGTCCTCACAAGGAGCAGACACTGCTATGCATGAGGTCTAGTCAGATCAGCAGGCTCGGGTGCATAGTTGCAGTTGCACTAGTTAAATAATAACATGTCCTTACGGTAATGATGTTGCACACTAGCTATTCAAAAGCATCATGTGCGCATGGACAGGCCTGGCATGAATTATTGAGGGGCACCCCCCCAACACATCAGCGTGAGTGGGATAGTTTATTGGATTGAATGAGTCCAATATGCTTCTCTGCCTTCGAGATTCAGTCAACGATTGATGGCTGAAATGCGCATGTCAGTGTAACGTTTATGCTGTTTCCTTTCCGTTTATATCTTTTGTGTTTAGCACTTGGTGGATATTGAATCCTGGAGGGATAGCTAATGTGAGGGCTGGGCCTGAGGCAGGGTGTAGCCAAGTTTCGGTGATGACAAGGATGTCTAGACTTGAAGTAGTGATCAGGTCACTGATGTCCAAGGCATGCGCTGGGATGCACATAGCAATAATTAGGGCACACTGGAGTGGCTAGGAGTGTGAAGTGGGGTTGTTTGGTCGGATCGGGGCAGCAGGTCTGAGAATTGGTGCTTGTGTAGTATGCAGAGTGGTAGGGTCTACACAAATAGGCTTGCAGAGGTTGGTGTTGGAGGTATTGTTGTGTTTGGATGTAGCATTTCTCTTGTGAAATGTGGTTTCTGTAGTTGTAGGCTTAGGGCGAGGGGCAGAGTACCCACACATGCATTTATTTCTAATGGCTGAGTGCTGAGGGTAACTGTGAACCGGTAGGATGTTAGCGCGACTGTTGTGGTCGTAGTTGTCTTGGGGAAGGTACTGGAGTGCAAGAGTCAGATAAGGTAGGTTTGGTAGGCATTTAGGTGCACGAGAGGTCCTCCTCATTCTGTTGGGTCTGAGTAGGGGGTTGGCTGAAGAATAGGCAGAGTGCAGTTGTTCGGTAGTGCACTTCGGTGGGAAATGTGTCTGCAGGGTGTGGGTTGATCTATGCTCTATGTTGGTAACAGTTCAAAGGGCGGGGCCTGTCCTCGGGGGTCAGCTATGGGTTACCTGATCAATGTTACGCTATTCATGTTACTTGGCCTCTGGGTCTTTGGTCTGCAGGGCAGTGAATGCAAGGAGATGCCGGACGTTAGGTGCAAGGCATGAGTGCAAACTACATGAGTCTTTGATTCCCGGGGCTTTCATGGAAAGTTACATTACATGACGTTGCCGTGAGTGAGCCAAGAGACAAAAACTTTGCAATGTGCAATATATGATCGGACAATTTTATTATTCGTATTATTATTATCATTAAACAAGGAACAATAACATGAGTGAGGCTTTTTTGAGTAGGGGTCAGTGTGAACTGAATTGCTTTTATGGACTTTTGACTTTGTCAGATAAGCCACAGTGAGATACAATGGTTTTCCCTGGAACACACTCTTTATTTAGTGGTGAAACTGTGATTTGAGAGTAATCTTCAACTTGGGCACTTGGCTATAGTTCTTCCAAGCTGTAGTTGGTAGAAATATATATTTGGCTTTCAGGACTAGGTTCTTTCACAGCAATGACTTGAAAAGTACGCAGATCATAATATTCTACTGTGACAAATATAGCAATCATCATAGAAATGTATTAAACATTGTACCACTATTTTCCCCCATTCCGAATGAAAACATTCAAGTGTCATAATGCAATTGAGTGTCAAACTAAACAATGTCCTCTGAGTTTTGCAAATGTAATTTCCAGAATTAAAGACACAAAGAAAATAAAGCTGAAGTGGCCTCACCTGGATGTAGTCAATGTTTGAAACAATCCTGCTGGCTATATGGAGTGCAGAAAATTAGAATTTCCACAAAGAAGGAAACACTCTTAGGTATCCTACCACCTATCACTTTCAGACAGGCCCCATTTCACTTTCTCTCATTGCCATTGTCAGACCATCCTTCTCTCTCTCTCATAGATATATTGTATCCCGTATGACATAAGTATCTGATCTGAAAATTGGCAGTTGCAGGAAGGGGGCGGTCTGGAGAATGGACTCCTTGCTATAAACTCGGTGCTAAGGGTAATGGGATGCAAGAAAGTATGTTTCAGAGTAACCACTGCTTGGAATAGGAAATCCCCATGTTGCCCTTTCAAATTCCTTAGTATATAGGTTGCCAGGCTGAATGCCATCTGAAACCCTGTCCAGTGTGTTCAGGTGCTGTGGTAAGTGGCCAGTGGAGGCTTTTGATCATCAGCAAATGGGGCATTGGGCAGCATTTGTCAGACGTGTGTCAGGTGATCAGGACAGGGACCAGAATCACTTGCCTAGAAGTCTACCCCGTGTCTCACCCAAGCGGGCCTCAAACGTCTCTCACGCAGTACAAATAGCCATAGGCCAACATGAAATTAAATGAAATCCTTGCCCAACCCCTTCACCCACCCATCACCTGGTTTTGTGGCCATTCCATAACTTCAATTTCAGCATGATGCTGAAACTCTGCCAGGGGTTCTTCACGGTGCAGTGAGGAGCAGGTACCATAAAAGGTGGTGTCTGGATTCCCTCAAAGTGCCCCATGAAGCTGGATGCATCATCCCTCAGGCCTAAAGGGGTGCTGCAGCTGCAGGAAGCATGATGAAAGTGAAGAGACGGGTTTGGGACAAGGGGATCAGGCAGTTCAGAAACACAGCCATCTCAGGTTTGTAGTATCTTCTGCCCATTCCTAGGCATTGTTATATGCCCAGTCTTCTCGAAAAGTTTTATGCCAGACCTAACTAATGGTTCCAGGCCAAAAAAATGCACTTTTTAAATTTTTTATGATTGTCCTTCCAGAGATAGGGAGGGGCTTTCAGAGATTATCATATGCCCAATTGTGAGCTGTCCCCGAGCCAGGAAGGAAGAGCCTCAGCCATCAACAGGTATTTGCAACACAAAAAGGGGACTAGAAAGATCAAAGTAAACAGTAACTGTCTTACTTGGAAATAATAAGGCATATGGTTAGAGATCAGAGTTAGAAAAATCAAGCATTGGCAAAGCCAACAGTTTGGGATTTTGTATGGATATGAGATAGGCCTTTGCTAGGCATTGATATAATGGTACTACTTGGCCATAAAATATCAACAGCAGGAAAACATGAGTGATTACCTGGGCACATGATAGCAGTACCTAGTAAATGCTTATCTAATTCCCCAAGCCAAAACTGTTGGCTTTTTCATTGTGTGTTTTTAACGGGATTTCAGTGCATGGAAATATATAAATAAAGCAGCTGCAGGCACACTTGGTTAAGACATTTTTATTACATCTGTAGATATTTACAAATGCAATTAAGCCATTAACTCCCAGCACACTGTCAGGCTAAATGATGGTGTCACTGCTTGATAGAGCAAGCTCAAAGAGAACCCAGGTGAATGTGTTTATGGCGGGGAGGGGCAGGTAGTGGGTGGAAATGGTCAAAGGGATTAGCATGGTCATGGGCAGTCAACGGGCTGGTGGAGCTGACAAATAAGAAAGGAAGAGAGAAAATACACTCTTTTCTCTAAGACTAATTCATTTTTACATGCGAGTGTCCGCCATGCCCCTTGCCCTTAGCCTACGCCAACTTACACACCACAGTCCGGGCCAATGCACCATAGCATGATGGGCCAACAAGGCTGCCATTTGGACACACATGCCTTTATGCTCTTGACACAGAACATCTAGAAACTGATTCACAGTTGAAGCTCAAGGTATGTCAATCTGCATGCATCATCAACACAACAGCAAATATATTTTGCATTTTCTTTCCCTACTAACATCGCCCACCACCCTCTCTTTGAGAGCTGCCCGTGTGCAAGGAGGCCATGCAAAGAGAAGCAGACTATAGTATGCATCCCAATAAAATACTATACCAGAACAGGTAGAGAATCAGCCTAGAGAAGAACAGGCTTCCCTGATACAGGACAGAAAGAGCATGGGCCACAGAAGTGCACGCTTTACTCACATAGAAGCATTACACCATCGAACACAACAGTGCAAGCTTCAATGACACAGTGTGTTTGCCTGTGCCACAGCAGAGAACGCCTCCCTTACAAGGAACAGATTCAGAATGGGCCACATCAGCGCAGGTTTCACTCACACAGTGTTAGAGCATGGGCAACAACAGGGCAAGACCCCTTCAGGTGGGGCAGGCACAGCATGGGCTGCAGTAGAGCCAACTTCCCTCACTCAGAAAAGGTACAGCACGGGTCACTGCAGTGCAAGATTCCCTCACACAGTGTTACAGCATGGACCAGAGCAAGTCAAGCTTTCCTTCTATGAACAGGTACAGCCTGGGCCACAGTTTGGCAAATTCTACTCTCATTGATTGTGTAGAGAAGGTCAAGCTTCCCTCTTATGGAATGGGTACAGCATGAGCCACCACAATTAAACGTTCACTCAAACACAGCCTGGCTTCAGACAGCAAAATGAACCCACTAAATTGCGTTTTACCGGGTCAGGCTTTGGTCAGCAGAACTATCCCCCTGCCTCTCAGATGCGGAAGACGCTGAAGGGCCCAAATTCCACAGGAATGGATACCCTGCACAGATAAAAGAGAGAAATGGTGTAAAAGATGTCCAGGCAGAGATGGAGACGAAGAAGGACATATGTCTCACTAGAAAGCAGAGCATGCACAGACAAAAAGGGGAATAGCAACTGGGCATGGGTAAATCTGGAGACCACTTTGAGCTGGTGTATCATGAGAAGACAGGAAATATGTGGAAGGGCTGGGCAAGCACTAGTCAGGCAAGGGGAATCTCGGCCCCATTCAGTGACTGGGTATCATAAGAAGGCAGAAAACGACCAGGCAATTAAACTGAACCAACATGCATAACACATATATCTTTGAGGAGATTTTGGTACAAGCTTCAAAAGTACAAAAGCTCAATCTTTTACTTCCATCCCATACATCATGCCAACGTGTGTAAACGTGTAAAATTAGTGCACAAATCAGTTAAACTGGCCTTGCTCCAAAATGGTAGTCCCCTCCCCCTTACGGCTACATTTTTTATGGAAATAGCTGTTGATGGTTGAGCTGGGTCCTTCTTGGCTCCAGGAAACCCCGTGTTGGGACAGGCCACACCTTGTGCATATGTTAGTCCGAAGGACAGCCCCTAAAAATTATACATACTTCAAATTTTCCCCTGCCCTGGTATCTACCAGTAGGTAGTGCTGGCACAAAACTGATACAAATAGCAAATGCAGATGAAGAATAAGAAAGGAAGAGAACACATACACGTTTTCCTTTAAGTGGAGAGAACACATACAATTACTTTTAAAGAAAAACAGACAAAAAGGATGATGGTGGAGTGTGGGATTAGAATGGAAAAATGGACTATATTGCACCTGCCCATTTCCCTTTGATGTGATTCAACACCCGATAATTTGGTCATGCTAAAATGGGGTGAAAATCACGTTTTACTCAGTACAGGCTGGTCACGACCACATGCAATACAACTATTACAAAGAACCAAGGACAGAATAGTGAATAAACACAGCAACGATAGTGATTGTATTATGATATTCCATCAAAAGTAACTATTAAAGCCCACTGAAGTTGAAGCTGGAGCATCCAAGCTGTTAAGGGTGAAGTTGATGGAACTGGATGCATTTTTAATGTTAAGTTAACCTTAAGAACACAGAGGGCATCAGTAAGAGGGAATGCACGATTATCCATCTGAGCAAACAGCATAACATCACCTCATTATACCTGCGGAAGGGTGGGGACAGTCCTGAATTGTGTAAAACATGTACATCACAGACATTCCGAGAAACCACAAAAGCGTTCAGCGCAATGAATAGGAGGGAAGGAGTCACTATAAGGTGAAGATATACGTTGCCAAAACTGCAGAATGTGCGCTGTCTAACTCTACCCTACTATCGGTTTCCAATCCTACCCCCAAAAAGGGAGGACGAGCGTTGAACTCTTCTGACACCAGATCCAGATATTAGCAAAGAGTCTTCCATTACAAACCGTGAACTCCCTTAATTTCCCCCCAGTTTTCAAGAGATTGGGCATCAGCGTTGCCCCAGCGTTCACAGGGGATTCACAAGTTAAACACACACCTTTGAAACTCAGCACAGAAGTAGAATCCATCCACATAAAAGGAATTGGGCAGAACATTAAGAGCACATGAGGCAGATGCTTTCCTCAAGGTAGCAGGAAAAGGGAACAGAAGGGATTCTTAGGATGCCAGGGGAGTGGTCAGAGGGCGGCAAAGAGGAGTACAAGATCGAAAAACAACAGGAAAGGATGACACGCAATGAATGGGTACTGGAAGACAGCAAACACTTGTGTGTCTGGTTCTGAAATGTCAGCAAGGTGTAGTAGAAAACAAAGAAATGGTAGAACTGAAAAAGGGAATGCAGAGCTGAATAATCAGAATAAGGATAAGAATAATGATAAGAAAAGCAGTCAGTAGGTAGGAAATGCAAAACAGCAGGATAGTCACAAAGGAGCATAAGTTGATTACCAGAAATGCCAATGGTCTAAGGAACAACTTCAAGAGATAACAAGTATTTAAAGGGTTGCAAAGTAAATATGCCAATATCTTCTTTTTGCACCTCTTTTCTTACCTGATTGACTCAACTGCTTGCTACTGCTACCCCTGCAGTGACTGACGGGCCCACAGCCCTTTTAGCCACATTTCCTGGGTCATTGCAAGCAGATCTGAAGTGGCACGTCAGCGAGGCAGCGGCGATGCACGCGGGACACGTGAAGTGTGCAAAACAGGTTGCCATCGCACCGTCCAATGGCTTTGTGACGTAAGATTGAGCGGCCACTACAGTAACCATGGATGCTTCTGGTGACTCTGCTTCTGTCCCCTCTGAGGTTGCAATGCAAGACTTACCCATAAGAGTTTTGTCTCCTTCTCGTTTGCTTCTTTCTCAAACCACTCATAATTGCCCTCTTCATAATCCCACAGTGGCAGCTTCTAAGACGGATGCTTTGCCTGCCAATTCCTCCACCTCTGAATCAAAAATCATCTCCTTTTTTCTACCCAAGTGATTCTTCTGTGAGCTCTCAGTTTGAAGAACAACTCACCCACTCGCTTGCATGTCTGGGGAGCAAACTGAGTGAAATGGTTGTCCACACTCTCCTTGTGGACCCTCAAGCTTCACTGTCTGTGTCTGGCCCTACCTCTGATGCCTTGAACCCTACTGCGATTCCTCCAATTTCTGTTGCTTTGGAAAATAGTAAGGAGCCCTCAATATGTGTGCAGGACCTGCATGCCAGTGCATATTCTATGCAAACTAATACATGTTTTACTAATACCTTGAACTGCAACGATCTAGTAGTGCATGACTGTGAGGGTGAACTAATGTATAAAAGCGTGTGGATTCCTCCTCAATTGTGTTTGCTCAACTTGACTGTGACTGGACAAGAAAGTGAAACTGATCTTCCCTCTTCTTGATGTGCCTGAGGGAAATAACAGTATCACCCACCTTCAATTCCTTACCTTAGATTATTTGCTTACATCCTTAATACAGCTTTGTACAGATCTCGACTCTATTTCATCGAACCACACAATACTTTAAAACTCTATTCTACTATGACTAAATCCTGAAAGGCTGCTAATAATGTGAGCTGTTACTCGTCTAACGCCAACACAGATGAACAGGATCATATATTACCACTCATTACAGGAAATGGCACAGTGGTTGGGGATAATATTACTATCACTACTGAGAACAACGAGGCTGCATGTTTGTCTATGCCTAGACATGAGCCTTCTTGTGATCACCTTGATGATCTTAACAAAAGTAATACTCAATTGATGCCCTCGATCAATGCGTTGCCGTGTCATTCCCCTATCAAGATTCCTAAAACCAAGTCTGGGAAAAGCAACCTTAATGAGAAGATGCTGAATGCTACAAAAGCTTCTAGGCGCTCATCTAAAAAAATGTCTGATCAATTCTAGCACTGCTACGTTAACATGTACTACTGATGAAGCTGGTGCTTATGACTTAGCTAAAGTGCAGGGAAATAATATAATCCAATTTAAGAGGAAGAAAAGAAGCAAAACATGAATAAAATTTTGAGAGAAAAAAATATATATCTTAAAGTAAAATAACAAAATGCATACAGGGAATACATCAATGCGCTGTAAAGTCATTCAACACTTATTTCCAGTTGTATATCAAGATGAGATCACTAAAGCAACTCATGCAGAGAAAGAAAAGCTCCAAGAACCCCATTGCTAAGGGGGCTGCACTTGATCATACTGCCCTTTTAGGAGACATAGAATGTCTGTTTACCTTTGAGGGAGATGAGCTGCCCTCTGCTATACATGCTGATGTCATTGGTCTTTGCAACAACGAAAATAGAACTATCCCCAATGACATACATACTAGGTTATCACGGCGTCCCTGTTGTGATTTTCACAATGTCTGATGACCTGATCTGGCCTTGCACAAGCTGGGGAAGCTATTAACATCACCTGCAGTCTGACTACTCGGAAGGTCTTGAGAATGCAGAGTTTGTTTTGTCGCAGCAATGACTAGAATCGTGCTGCAATACGGAACTTATTTCATGAAATTCCCCCATAGTGCACTATTACTACTGATGATGTTGTCACTGTAAATTATTAGAGGACATACCCGTGTTGCACTTCAAATCTGAATCTGTTTTACATTTTGTTCAATCCTCTGATAGTGAATTTGGGCAATTAGGATATGACTGTTCTGTGAGTTATGCCTTGACTAATAGGGGACCCTAGCACCCACAGGGCCCAGGTAGACCCACAGCATCTCAGACCAACAACACTGGCTCTACCAACTCGAAAAATAATATCATGATTACTGTTAAGAATTGTGACAGGATTATTTGCATAGACAACTTTATTGGGAGCGGCTACCCATGATTCTCTAACCAGGAATTTTGGTAAGGCCCTAACAACTTTCTCTCAATTTTATCATGGAATACCTGCATACATCTTAGAAGTGATGATTTGTTGTTTTGTGCTTGCAATGTTATTGCCTTACAGGAAACATGTCTGGTGGAACCCATTGTATTAGATGGCAGGAGTACAATACAGATCCCTGCCAAAAGGGAAGGCCTAAGGGAAATCTTATTTTAATTGCAGAAACTCTCTACAACTGGTTAAAATAGAGAGACCTTTTGAGCATCACTTAGCTGGCATTCTACAATGGGATACCTCTGATGGCAAGCCTATGGCTTTTCTTATAATTAACATTTATGATTCCCCTTCTCATAACTTACATCATTCTGTGATGGAATCCATCGGAAACATTTTAGAATCCTCATACGCAAATCTACCTATCATCCTCATCGGAGAGTTTATTGGTCCAATCCCTGCGAGCAAGGATTCAATGATATATTTTTCTGGCCTACATATTCCTATTGCTACGCTGAGACAAGACCATACTTATCCTAAGCGTCATGAATGGAACAATTTTCTACACTCATATGGCTTACTCATTCTGAAAGGGCTATGTTCCTGGATAGCTTGGGACAACCAGGTTTTCACACATCATTGTGTCTACCATTGGTTCCCTTTTTGTACATTATTCTTTATTCCCCTTAATGCTGTATTTCGAAATGTTGCATTGCAAGGAGAGTGACAATTTCCCTCTGATTGCCACCATGGTTCCTACTAAACCTATTTTGGAATTAGATCGAAAAGGCTACATTAAGTTCAATCCAGGCTATAACCACACTAGTTGGTCTTTCTTTACCTTAGAAAGGGCTAATGGCAGTTTGACAAATTTAGGCCTTCAGTTTCTAGCCTCAATCTCAGATATGATTCCAGAAAACATTCCCAGAGGACGAAGAGATAATCAGAGGAGTAGGTCAGCCTCTTCCTCAATAGTAAATACTGTCTTTTCTTGTAATACTCTGACAGTCGCCCATAAACTTGACCTATGTATTTTGACTATTTATGAGAAGTTGATACCTAAAATCCTTGATCCTCTAAAGCCTAATTGTCAACAGAGGATACACAAGTTTGTGGTTCTCAAAATCAATGCTCTTTCCTTCGACTTAGAAGTTTGCAATACAAAACGAGCACTGAGAAGTTATCCTTGTCATGCCACTTCATCTGCACAATAACTCGCTTGGCTACTAGGAAGAGGACATTGATTTATCATATGTGGCTGAGAACATACACATGGCAACAAAACCAGGAACTTTGGGTACGGTTGGTACTCTATGCCAGGACCAACGACTCTTGCTCCTTCTGGAAGCTTGTCAAAGGTATAAACAAATAGTACCGAACTAAAGTGGGGTGATTCCAAGGCTCCCTGTGAAACCTACATCAGTAATTCCATTGGATTTAAGCCCTTGGATGAGTCGTACTGTGCCAATATTGATTGCAAATGGAGTCTCGTACTTGACCCTGAGGTCATCCTAATGATAATTAAAAAGACTAAGAACTCCTGTACCCCTGGCCTGGATGGCCTTTGTAATGCCTTATTATGAATGAACCCAGAGTGTGATTAGCTTTATTACACAGGCTCTACTTAGCCATTACCATTACAGCTATGTTACCTAAGAGCTGGAGGGACAGTTTCATTGTGTATAAAAGAGGACCTTGCACCGACACAAAGAGTTAGAGAATTCTGCGGATGCTGGATGCCCCTACAAAAATCTTCACACAAATCCTGTTAATGGAATTGAATACTTGGGCTGAAGGACATAACATCATACCCTATAATCAAACTGGGTTCCTTATGGGTAATGGTACAATTGATAACATTATAACACTTACACATATTGTGGAGAGAGCCTGGCTGATACCCATACTGACCACTTATGTTACCTTCATTGACTACAGCTCTGCTTTTGACACCATGAGAAGGGAACTAATGTGACAGAAAAAAACAGCAGTGGATAATTCCTCTAGGCCTACTGAAAATGATTATTGCCTTCCATATAACACTGTGGTTAAAGTTAGAGTATCCTAGTCAGGTCTCATCACCTCCTCTATTACCACCTTTGTGGGCTTAAAGCAGAGTTGCATCCTGGCACCCATTTTATTTAATTTGAATTTTCTGAGATTCCTATGGAATTTAACTCTGACAGGGCATATCCACCTCTCCAACACAACAGCTGGGATACGCTGTTGACCTTCTACTATTAGACTGTACATCGATAGTCTGAAACATCAATTGAGTCTGCTTTTCTCATATTCTAAAATGAATGGCTTAATAATCAATGCCTTGAAAACAAATATCATTATCTTTCAAACAGGAGGTAGAAATGCTAGGAACACATTTATTTGGAGGCTGGACCAAAACATCATTGACATTGTCTGACAATTTGAAAATGTGGGAGTTAACATCAACAATAGGTTAAATCGGAATGAACAAATTGGCAAAATCTTGGTTACAGTGCAATAGCAATTGGGACTGGGAGCTGTTAGATCATCTGCCCTTAAACATGGGGGGTAGTCACTGTTCTCAACCATTAAAGTTTACAAAATGAAGATCTTGTCCACTGTGTTATACAGTGTTGACGTGCGAGGATTCAAGCATCTCGAGAAGCTTATGATGTTGGAAAGCTTTATTTTAAAAACGTTCACTAGGCTACCCCTTTGAGTTCCCATTGCATATACATATTATGACAGGATAACATTGGATCGGCTAGAATAATGTGACAGACCAATTTCTGTTGGAGATTAGTTAACTATCTGCCCTGTACTCTAATGCCTCAGGTTGCTTGCAGCACTGCTGATACATCTATAGTTGTGAATAATACAAATCTTGTCTGCCTTATGGATGCTGCTAGAAAGTGGTGATAGCAATTCTCTCTTGATCCTTCGAGTTCAGCCATCATCACTTTAAATCGGCTATTGAAAGTAGAATTTTGGAGGATTTCTCTGGAACTCCGTTTGGGGAACCTATCTTGTAAATCCTTATGTGGTGATTTTGTGCTTAACCAACTTGAGCAGAGCTCTTCACTGCAATATCTACATGAATGACCTAATAATACTATTCTGATTATTTTAGAATAGCATTTAATCTAGTTGAGTCCTTAGCTAATATTGATGCCAGGAAACAGCTACCTAAGGAATTATGCAACTGTCGGCTTTGTGGCTCAGCTATGCCCCAAATCCATTCGTCATCTTTTAGTAGATTGTGAGAGCCTGAATGTGTTCATGCCTATGATAAACCAGAAGTATACTTGGGATCTAAGGATGCATGCTGGACACCTTTGATTGAGGGCCACAATTTGACATTGAGTTTTCATTTTACTGAATTCTGGTATTTTATTATGCAGTAATTGTAACTGTTTCTTATTGTATATTTGAATATATGTTATATAAAAACCCTTAATTGGATAACTATTCCCTCCATGGTACTGCTAGCACATAACCCCCTACCCCTCCCTCATCCCTTCTCTCTCTCTCTCCCTCTCTCTCTCTCTCTCTCTCTCTCTCTCTATCTCTCTCTCTCTGCACTTGCACATTCTGAATGCTCACAAGGTCTAGTAGGGCTGCCTCTCTTTTCATTGTTATCTTTACCTTTCATTCCCATGTTCCCTCCCTGTTGCGCTTTTAAACACAATTTACTTGATGTATATGCGCCTTACAAATGCACAATACATACATAATATATATATATATATATATATATATATATATATATATATATAGATATATATATATATATATATATATAGATATATTCTTAAAATTAGGCCCACACAGTCTTAAAGTGGAGCGAAGCAAGTTTGAAACATTATTCATGCTCTTTTAGAAACCTATTCAAATGGAAGTTGGAAAAAAAAACAATTGTAAATAATGGTTTGTTTTGCATTTAACTCACAGATTCTAAAGTTGGGCTTTGCAACTTCTTTGTAGAGTCAGGACGATGTAGTGATTTCAAAACAGCTCCTTAGGTTTACTAGCTGGTATATAATATGATCTGTGGAATAATTTACCCATGCCACTGCAACCTTTGCCAATGGGGGAGAGAAACTGCCAAAATGGAGGCACTGACCCCTGTGCGTGCTAAATCTGCAAAACTGTGCATGGTTCACTATCACAAAAGGCTGCACACCCTGCCACACAAAGTCAAAGTTGGTGTAAAAACAGGAATCACTGAATGTCACCTTTCCCCTGTCACCTGTCACGTGAAGCAAGGCCACAGAAGGGCTAAAATCAGAAAATGCCCTTAAATATAGCTTTCTTATCATTTGGTGCTAAATTCAGTCATTTTCCCAGTGAATTATTGAAAGGAAAAGTGTGCTGAAATCATAGATCCTCCAGGCAGTCAGAGGAATCCAGTCCTCACTCACTGCCTAACAGCTGCTTATGGAAATTAGCTGTCAAACCCAGTTTAAACGTGTTTCTTTTTCTGGAAGAAATTGCAAAATGCACCTATTTAAAGAATGTTTGTGAAGGGCTTAATTCTTTTAAATGTCCAAGTCCCTTATTAACTGTGCTTATTTGTATATGTGTTAAATAAAAGACGTTATTGTGGATCTTACAGTAACCCAGTGGAAGTAACTGCTTAATTCGGCTTGGACAGTGCCTAGCCTAGGAAAGTTGACATCTCAGCTTGACACTCCCTTGAAAATAGGAAGCCTAATGGTTCCTGCATAATGACAACAAGGAGCACAATGAGACCTCATTAGCCATTCGTCTTGGGCTGAGCCAAGAACAATGGCAAGCTGCCCAACTGATCTCTACAGGGGAGCTTCCCTCTCTAGGAAGGGGACACACCTCCCTGATCAAAGGACTGTGACAGCTGTTGCCTGTGAAGGGGAGGTACAAAAAAAACTGCTGGGACTTTTAAATCCTTATTTGTGATTAAAGTTGAAACTCTTTAACTGAGCAACCTAAAGAGGGATACATCTAAAAATTGGTAGACATTAACCTAATTTCAGGCCTTTGATTTGAAGACATTGATGAAACCTGTACCATGTAAGGAACCAATGCTATGAACAAATTCTCATTGTGGCAGAACTATTAATGTTGCAAACCTAAGATTGTATGTACATGATTCACTGATAAGCGCCCAGAGATGTACCGAATTAGCAATGATTAATCCAAACTGTTATGGTTAAAACTGAATTGATGAAAATCTGTAGAATGACAAAGACAGCGCTCAGAACAATGGGGATTGAATGGGAGTATAGACAATCAAATATGAAATGTATGTGTTCAATTTTATTAGGGTACATCATTTTAGAAATTGACATTTGTGCAAAAGTTATGTTTTGGTCAAAATCAATGTGGGAGTTCCTAAATCCCATCGTAAAGATAACAGGTTTCTTCTGACTGTCAACTAAAACAAAGCATGTGCCTGCGGCCACTCACAGCCGTGAGTGTGTGTTTTTGTAATTATGCCCACTCCATAATCTTGGTGATATCGTTTGATAGTATAAATATAGGAACTACACAACACATAGGACACACTGCTTCCAGAACACATCCAGATTTCCGTGCAGCACCTTGTTCCAGAATTCTTCATCTTGTAGCTGACTCCAGACTTCTTTGATTCCAGATTTCTTTGCAGAATCCAGACTTTAGCATTGCTGAACTCTTGCTAGCTAGACCCAATTTCAAACATCTAAAACTTAAAAGAATAATTCTGTTTTAGCTTGGCTTGCTACCATTCAGGCTTGCCCGCTGAAACTTGCATCCTGTAATCTGCAGTGTCCAGTGACTAGAAGGGTCCATCCAAATCTAGTCTGAGGTGCAGTCCAAAATTGACCAGAACCGCACCGCTGATCCAATCCCTCCAGAAGTGCCCTGCTGCCGGTAGACCTGACCTGATCCCATGACCAGAGAGTAACGGTCCAATTTAATTACAAGGGACTGTAAGTTTTAATAAGAACAGTGACCCATAGTATATCGGCATTGTATTATCCCAATCTGAACCCATCCCATCTTTAAATTCAGAACCCTAGTATTGTTAGAATACTTCTTGCGCTGATTTTTCTCATCTGTTTTACAAAACCATAACTCCTTAGTGATTTTGAGTTACTAAAGTAAATCCCAGAAAGATATTGAGTATCCACTATGTGAATGGTTGCGCTGGCCACGTAACTGTGAAGATTCATGTGTGGCCTCCTCTTTTTTCATAGTCATTAATATAGCATAGTAAAACCTATCTGTCATTTTCAAAACCAAACTTCTGCTTCATTTCGTTTTTAGTGAAAATTACATACTAAATGTTTGCCACCAATTTGCAATTTTAGCAAAAGTTTCTCACGTGTCTTTTCCCATTCCAAGTGCTACTTCAATCCCATCCTGATATAAAGTGTGTACTGTTGTTTATATTGTAGCTCATGTGTGTTATGAACTGTTTAGTGTTGCTTTCCTCAGAATTTCCATCCATTTAAGCATTCTTGCACCCTTTTTTCATTGTTTCACCAAGCCATTTCACCTGTTAGTTTAAAAGTGTCATTTTCCAAATGGTTTTCTCTCTTACATTGTCTTTCTTTCCTGAATATCTGCTGATTAGTTACATCTTTGTAGGATTGCTCATTTGTATCTCAAAAAACTTTGCAGGGGGAATATTAACCTAAACGCTATCTGTTCACAAACCAAAACTGCTCTTTTTCCTGTGTTTTCTATTCTGCATCATTATAAGTGAATTCAATTGCTTTGCTTATTTCTGAATTGTATTGTCACCGTTAGGTGATTGCTGTCCCATATATATATTAAACTTATGTGTGATTTGAATATTAAATAAATAAATACATATTTACCTTTACAAACTCGCCTGATTCCTGGTTCAGTGTGACCTGGGAGTATTTTGAGACGGTTGTGATATGAGTGGTATATCATTCAGAATATTGAACTTATAGACACAAATAAAAATAAGTATTTCATTGCGCACTACATGCTAGGCGAGACATGGGTGTGTGCCTGATCGAAATCCTTAACATACCACAACAAAATATATAATTAAGGTTTGCTTTCTGCAATGTTTAGTGTTACTTCGTTATGCCCCAAACCTCAATTATGTGAATGGATCCTGGCTTGCATAAAATTTGGCAAAACAAAATCTGTTATACCTTTTTGAATGATGCAATATCTGCTGTTATTGCATTGTGCCTCATGCTCAATGGTAAGTGCCCATCATTTGATCTTAGATAGCCAAAGTTGCCTCTGTCAATGTTCTGTCTCCTCACTCATTAGAAGTTGTGAACAGTGGTGACCAACTGCTTTGATGAGAGGTGGCACTGGAGGGTTGTCTTCTGGTGGTGTTGCATGACAGTCTTCCTAGTCCCAGAGTTGGCCATAGCATGTTATGAATCCTATATCCATGTTCAATCCTGGGTCTCGTAGGTTAAGCATTTGCAAGCATTGGCACGCTTCCATGTTTCTGTGTGTGATATCCAGGAGCGGATATACAATACCATCACCGACAGGGTGTGCCCCTCTTATGTGAAGTGGTGAGTGGTGTTTCCCTTTTGTGTTTCAAGATGGTATATCTATTTAGGTTCATCCTTTCACCAAGGCCCTGGCAAGCCTCACCTACATATTTTACTTGTGGACATTTAATTCATTGGATGAGGCACACAAGATGGATCTATCTGCAGGTGTGCATCCTTTAGAACTGTATGGTTTGGGTCTGTGGGGTTGTTACGACAGATTTGCTGCATATGTGTTGTCACGTTTTGCATCTCCTAATACCGCATGGGTATGTTCAATGTCTTATTTTTTCTTGATCTAGTGAAAATGTACTTCTGGTCAGCGACTTTGATCAGAAATAAACATTTTCCACAATTCCTCTGAGTGAAAAGGTACATAATGAAAAGCACATGGTAAACCCTCGGCGAAAGGGCGAGTTTTTGCTGTTGTGCTGTGCGGAAGAGAGGAGAGCCTTGAGACTGTTTCACCACATCAAAATAACTGCACTTATTGAGGTGCATGTGCCTTTAAAAGACACTGGGCCACATTACGTGATAGGAGGTAGCCATGGTGTTATTAGCACCATGGCTACCCCCTTACCGCATTCCGGGTCCGGGTTCCCGAAAAAAGGGACTTACCGGGTCATTCCAACCTTGGAGGACCCGGTAAGTCCCCATTCCAGGAACCATTCCCCATTCCCATTCGAGCCCCCATAGGGCTCAATTGGAATGGGGATGGAGCTAATAACGTAGTAGTCCTTTAATGGGTCCCATCCATAAAGCCTGGTAAAACCAGTCATTCAGGAAGGAACCCGGTAAGGGACCTCAGAATAGGGTGGTAAGGGATTACCGGCACCGGTGACCTTACCAGTGCCGGTAATCCCTTACCACCTACCTCGTAATGAGGCCCACTGAGTCAGCCGTGTCAGTTGACTACTTAAAGGCCGCCTCAGCACCCTTGCGGCGTAAGCCCTTGGTGAAAGGCCGAGTTTTTGCTGTTGTGCTGTTCTGCGTGTCTGCGGGGTGGGCGGAGTCAGGCGAGACCCGGAACCGCTGTCTGGGCTGATATTGACAACTAGCGAAAATGAGCCGTCACCTTGACTCGCCCGCTGCCACTTTGCTGAAACGCGAGCCCAAACTAAGAAGAGAAAGCCCTGTGAAGTATCCCACGACGTTACTGATGTATCTACCTCCCCGCAACGCAGATCTTTTCCAGATCAAGTAAGTCCCTTTTACATCTGTGACCCAGATGAAGTAGCCCCCAGTGCTGATGTAAATGACTGTGCACTTTCAAATCAGGCACTGGTTAATGACTGTGTGTCTCGTGTAACTCCTGCCTCCAGCAATCAAAGTGGCAGTCCCAAAATCACTGTGTTACTGCCGGTAACAAGTTTCCTTAACGCTCTCTTTCGGAACACTTGCCCCTGGCAGAAACCAGAATTAATTCTAGGAATTCAGGAAGTGCTAGCCAAACGAAGAGCATACGTGCAAACTCGGCTTGTTGCAGTGTTAATAAAACTCAAATTAACTCCAGAGCCGACCGGCTCAATGCTGACATCTCTGAAAAAGTCACGTCGTGGATACTTAGTAAAGCCAGAACGTGACATAGAGTGTGTTCAATCTTCAATGACAGTCGCAGCTTGGGACCTGGCATCTTCTAAACCCAGTCAGTCAATATATGTAAGCGCTTCAGCCTCTACAGCCTTCATTTATGAAAGAGCTGCAGAAATTATTATTGACAAAGTCTTTGACAACGTTACATTGTCTAACGATACAAAGGCAAATCCAATTACTGTGCCCTTTGCAACAATTCCTCTAGTTTCTCCTCCAAAAACTATGAGTACAGCACCACCTGTACACATCACAGAAAATCGCCGGAACTCCAAAGACATAGCAGTCAAGCTGATAGCTGATCTAGTACAGATAAACAAAGCTTGGCATGGCAAACACTGCACAAGCAAATCTGGATTCTCAAGCTGCCGGCTCTCATGCTAAAATCAAGCACACACTGAGAGATATAGCCGGTGTTAAATGTAGGAAGCAAATACAAGTTAGCAGTTCTCCCACCATGCAATGCTCACAGCGGAAAAAATCTAAACACGGGCCCTGAGAAACAGCGTGCAAATCAAAAACTGGAACAGTGCCTATGGCTATTGACCATGAAATTCAATCTATAGAGTCCATTGACCAACAGTCTTGCGATTCCTGCACACACGATATTTTATCTTCAGACTCCTCATTTATGGAGTGTCCGTATCCTACAATTAGGAAAAGTAGACAACACTATCGTCAAAAACAGGGAAGAGAAAATTGGAACACAAAGGCCACTCGAGAATCACCCTCAGATAAAGACCTTCAAGCAATCATTATGGAATCGACGGGTATGTCCATTTCCCCTTTTATCAAGCTCTATGAACATATGAATTAAAATATTGAAGACCTTACAACGCTGTCGGCACTTCTCAACACCAAATTAACTGATGTAGAGAGAAAGGGATTTGTCTGCAAAGACGACCTTACTACTATAAGCAGTAAAATGTACTCCTTGATGGAGTTATTCTCCGGACAAACTCAAAACAACAATGAAGACAAAAAACTTCTCGCAGAAGTAGCCAAAGAAGCCTTGAAACTTTTTCAAACAAAACCTGAGCAAGACATGAAAACGACTAGTACAGAGAAAACACCTATAGGCCCTGCAACAAAAGACAAAGGACTGACACACGCTCTCAGCGCAGTTAACACAAAGTCAAATTTAGATGACCATAGTCAACCAGCAACGCCTTCTGACATTTGTAACCAAACAAGAAATAATTGACCTCCTATGTCCAAACAACCAAAACCAAAGACTACGGTTACCAGGAGAGAAGCCTGTGATAATGTATACTGCCCAATGACAAAAACGGCACCAGTTTCTAATAGTAACACCCTACACAAAAGTGTCGATCTAATGGCATAGATTGAGTCTATAACAGACCTGATTTCGCAAGACTTGACTTCCTTTGATGAGGCGCTGGAAAACCGTCATCAATCTAACAACCCTGCCCTATCAAATCTGCAAATATCCTCTTCTTTTAAAATGTCCTCTTTGACTCATGAAAAAAGTGTGGGAGACGGAGTAGGCGTACCAGACAAAAATGACCGGAGTTGCAACAAAAACGCAGCAATATTTGACATCTTTAAGGGAGTTCAATGTCCCGTGATGCCAACAAACACCTTTGTCTTCGGAAAAACTCAAGTCTTGAACAAAAAAACCAAGAACCAACTAGCGACCAAGAAGCAGCGAGGAAATGGCTCTAGAAAATTTCAACGCAACATAAAAACTGTTAATATAACAGTTCATAACAACACTGGGACCAAAGAACCAAACTTGCAGGAAACAAAACCTGTGCACGAAGGGTTAAGCTCAAACGATGATTCAAATTCACTGGACAAGATCCAGAACAATGAAATAGACCTGATCAATTTATCGACATACGATGACGAAGATGAAGTCCTAACACCAGATCCGGCTTGTACTCAAACTAAGAGCACAGACCCAGAATTGACTGGAACTACCATCTCAAGCGTATCTATCACCACCGCAAAAGAGTCATCAACGGTTCAGTCACAAAGTGCCCCAAAACAACTGAACTCACAGAGAACTTGCACGCTTGTGAAACAAACTACTTTGAAGAATAATATGAATATAGAATCAAGCCCTCCTTTATTCACAATGGAGGAAAAGCGTGTGAAACGAATGAGTTCAAGGGTCGCTGTTATGTACTCCAAAACCAGATCACTGAGGACCAATCAGGTACCTCAAAAATCAAACGAGATGACAAACTCGCGAATGCTGCAACCAATCCTAGATTTAACAACCCCGCATCTCAACGTTAAAGGTGAAACAAAGTTTAACACCCAGCGTAATAAGTCAAACTTTAAAATAATGAAAAAAGTTTCTCTGTATGAAAAACTAATCTTGGAAAGAGTAGACACTCTTGACAAACTGATCCTAAATTGACATTATATAATCAGGCTTTTCCACCTTGTTCCAAGCCTGAGAACGATTCTCTAAGACAACCTAAAAATTGTGGAATTTCACTGCGAATGAAGAAATGACACAGTGACTTTGCATCTGGCTTCAAGAATGATAAGAGATCAACTATTAGATGCAGTACCTGTACTGTTATCGTTGGGTTTTGACTTGTATCCTCAGTCATATGATGTCTCACGACTTGAACCTTCTCCCAAGGGTACGTACACCAAAGTCTTTGAAAATGTAGTACAAAAAATCACAAAAGAAAAAAAGGTTGAGTGCCTTTGTCACCCATGGAAACAGAACCAAAAACCAAAAGCAAGGAAACATCTGATCGACATGCAGACGAGCAAATCAAACTAATGTTTGAAGGTCAAATTACCAAGTCTGACACAACCTTTCATGAAGACATGGCCAAAAGTATTTCTGAAAATGGAAATTGGGCATTGTTTGGCCTCCATTCTCAATAAGAAGCAGAGCAAGTAACGCCAGAAACAGTGTGAAAGCCGGACTTTAAATTTTGGATCATGGAATACGCGTGGCTTTGTTCAACTGTTTCACACACCCTGGATGCGAAACCTGGACTTGATATGCCTCCAGGAAACATGGCTAACTGAATGTCCAATATAACCAATGTTTGAGATAGCCTTAAACCCCGCGATCAAGCAGAGTAAAGGTAGACCAATGGCGGGTCTCCTAATAGCCATCAAAAGAAAAATAGGCCTTAAGATCTCCGAGACCAAGAATGTCACTCCTTACATACAAACCGCTAAAGTGATGACATAAGGTGCTGGCAATCCAGAGTTCTTCTATATTACTAACCTTTATTGGAACCAGATTGCAACAGGAAAAACACTATTTATTGATCAAGTGACTTTGACTATTGACACCTGTCGCCCAAATAATAATTTGTGGTGGCCTAAACATTGATTGTTTGAACTTGGACACTAACCACACAACAAAGCCAGTTGGCAAGAGGCGAACGAAGAAACCGCACACATATGGTGCTCAGAAATGTATTCCCGCAAACTATTACTTCTGAATGGGAATCTGTTTGGCGATATTCCAGCAAAGCCAATATGGAGCCGAGATCAACAGCTCTCAACATTAGACTATATTTTCATTTCAGAATCCTTTTTACCAAAAGCTTGTTGTTTGGAGGTCTGCAAGACAGAACGTAGTGACCCTGATCTGCTAAAAATGACCTTTAACATCTGCAATAACACTCATAACATTCCACAAACATTATGTCACACGGCACCATCTACCGTTCGGGTAGAATACAGCTCAATCTCAAAAATAGTGACGTGAACCTGATCGCATCAACCATGTCATCGACACTCAACGCGATAGAATACCAGCATCTCTTGTCGCAATTCTCAGAACACAAACAAGGGTTGAAACAACGCAGGATGCAACACAAACAAGTTTGACATCCAGGAGTTGCAACACAAATGAATGATGCATCGAGAAATACAAGAGCTATCACGTGAAAACAATGGTCTTTATTACATAGGAAGAAAACACGCCTTGCAGAAATACAGAAACTGGAGGAAAGCCCACAATGCAAATTTGCTTCAAAATGACTCAGAGGAGATGCTGACGAAACTTAAGGTCAAAAACTCCTCTGAATTTTGGCGCCTAATAAACAATCTGGCTACGCCACATGATGCGATTCAAGCTTCTCCAATATCTGAAGAAATATGGGTAAAACATTATACAGAAATGTTTATCAACTCTAAAGTGGAAGTGGAGAAAAAACCTGAAAACTTGATGTCGTGGGAGTTGAAGTATGACAAATTTGACATCCTGAGCTCGATCAAAAAACTCCATTGCCTCGAGAGCCCCAGGCCCAGACGGCCTCACAAATTACACGCTAAAATTAAATCCTGATGCATGCACGAATTTCTGCATTACCTTATTTGAAAGAATAACAAGGAAACGTGAAACACCAAAATCATGGAAAAATGGCATCATTGCACCCATATTTAAAAAAGGCGACAGATCCAACCCAAGGAACTATCGCCCAATCGCCCTGCTTGACGTGCTTGGAAAGATCTATGCACGGCAACTGCAGCAAATGCTGCTAGCGTGGTCAACTGAAAACAAACACATTGACTCTCGGCAAGCAGGCTTTGTAAAAGGCGTTGGATGTGGTTTAAATACACTTTTGTTGAACATATTAAAAATGGAATTAATCAGAACGAATGCTCCACTTTATGTGGCATCAATTGATTTTTCACATGCCTTTGACAGCGTTGACTGACAAAATCTGTGGGACAAACTAGAAGCATGGAAGTGTCCACCTAGTCTACTTGCTGCAATAAAAGAATTGCACTTCAATACGACCATTCAAGTTAGACTAGATCAAGGTGGCACCTTGTCTGCACTGATCAAGACCTACAAAGGTGTAAAGCAGGGTTGCCCCTTGTCTGCAATTATCTTCAATCTCTTCATCTCTGATATTGGAGACACATTTAACGCGGTAGCAGCCTTTCCACCTAAAATCCATGGATCTCATATATGCTAGCATATATATGCAGACGATTTAATACTCTTAGACGTCACGCCCATTGGACTTCAGCGAAGGCTGAATGCACTTGAAATGTATGTCAACAAAAATGGGCTCGTCATCAATAAGCAAAAATGTGAAGTCCTGATTTTACGAAACCTGTCAAATCATAAAAGAGGAAGCAAACAACATGTCTGGCACCTGGAAAAAACAACTCTCAAAATCTTGCCCTGCATCAAGTAGTTGGGATCTCTAATAAGTTTGAATATAAACGATGGTCCATGAGTGGATGCTACAAAAAGGAAATGTCAACAGTTAGCCTGCCAAGCTGCCATTATAAACAAAACATTTGGCAAATTTTCTATAAAGCCCATGATTGATTTCTATCGACAAAAGGCTGTCCCGGCACTTATTTGTGGTGCCAAAAATATGTTTGGCTGTCCGCACGAGTTGTGGAACACATTGGAGAACAACTTCTGGACCAGAGCGTTGCACCTTCCTACGGGTTGTCCTACCGGCAATATAAGATATGAATTGGGCCTGATATCAATACAAACTAGGACGTACTGGAATGCTTTCACGCTTTATAGGAAGACCCTACTTCCTGAACCAGCACCTCAATTAAAAATCTTACAAAAACCAGCCTCCGATCAAACGCACACAGTCCTTTCTAAATGGAGTAACCTATGCACCGAAGTACTGGTTGCAAACAACATTAAAATCACAACTCTGTTAGAAAATCCAGACAAAGCCAAACTAAAGTTATGGAGAACGGTCTGGCACCAAACTTGTGCAGATCGTGCAAGTTCTAGCCTTAAGAAGGACGCGCCCCCGGAAGCAAGAGAGTATGATAAATTACAGCCTTATCTGGCTCTATCACCAGATCAAAACTCCAGACTGTCATTTCTACAATTTCGACTCAACCTCTATCCGACCAAAGACCACACAAGAACTTGGAAGCGGAATGAAAACTTTAATTTAACTTGTCGTTTCTGCGAATACCCTACAGAGACTCTTTAACATCTGACCTTATTTTGGCCAAAGTTTCGATCACTACAGACCAAATTGTTTGGACCACTTATTGAAAAGCGGCAAACTTACTTCGCAAATGACTGGTGGAAAACAATGTTTGAAGGTTTGGAACTAAAAAGTCATGTTTGGACTAGTACTGTTCTTGAAAGACCTAAAATGCTCTTTAACTGAATCGAATCCCACACCTGCATTGTCTCCAACAGACTACTCAGTCGAGCTATGAGAAAGCTCGAAATGATCGTGAACTCATCAAGGGATGGTGTGGGATCCTGTGATGTGATGTAATTAGGAGCAAATATTTTAAAGGTTTTTTGAAACCAAATAAAATAACAACGTAAATTTAAAAAAAAAATAAATAATGAAAATAAAATGAGGCATTAAGCAGAGGGCATATTTATCTTTCACTTTGAGCAATTGACGCTGTATCAAATGTAGGGCATTTTGAGAATTGTACTTCAGAATCAAATTATAATTAAACTCATTGCTTACCCTGTTGTATTGGCCATTCAGAAGTGTAAGTAGATTTAGCTACTTTAATGCTGCCTCAATTTTGCTACTTGGACATACTTTGTATTATTGTGTAGGTGGTCTTCAACACCTGGTGCGATGGCTACTTGAAGGCCGAATTAATTGATTGATTAAGAGATTAAGTGCTTTGCCATTTCCTTTAATGTGGCCCCTACTTAACTATTATTGCCGCTGTAGGGGCAGTTAAGTGCCCAGAGGCCTACGTTATGGGCTGAAGCACACCACGGATGCATAAGGATGGCTTAAGGTCCAAACATCTTCATATTGACAGGAGATGTGGGCAAAAAGGCGATTAGCACACAGTTGCTGGGTCAGGTGCTTTGAGGTTCAAAGTGGTAAATATCTGCTCCATGATGACCTCCAAGCAGTGGATGCTTGATGGCCTTACAGGCCCAGTCCTTTTTTAGTTTCTTTGCATGGGGTCAGAACGGATTCCCTGGGGTTGTCCACAAAGAAGTTAAGGTGGTAGAGCAGGGATGGCATTGCAGCAGCAGGTGGGGCCAACATGGCCTTGGGAATATGATTGAACCAACTAGTACCCAGTCTGGATCCTTGAACCCCGAAAATCATCACAATATATGGCACACTGTGAAATATTGCATGAAATACTTGGATCCTGACAAGCTCTCAGGTTTCTAAAATGGCACTGCTGGTGCCAGATCGCATTTGTTCACTATGCTGTGACTGTGAGGTTGACATGCAACAAAAGGTGGGTAAATGATGAATCATGGTTAATTCTGCTCTGTGCGCACAAATCAGTTTTAAAGACATTCCACTGGAGCCAAAATTGATTTCTAGCATTGCTATTTCAGTATTTCCGTGATTCATAAATGTGCCTAGAAACAGTGAAGTTAGCCTTATGTAAAATACTAGGCCGAAGTGCAGGTTTTCCTTGACACAGTATGACCACCATCAATCCTAAATCTACATTTCACTCTAGCAGTGGCAACAGGCAAAGCTTTGCGAATTGGACCACTTTAACAGGCTGTTGGGTATTTTGTGGATATTTGGGGCTTTGCGGTATTTTCTTACCGCCAAAATACCTTTAGCAATAATCACTCTCTGTATTCATATTGGATCACACATAACAATAATACATTGCATTATTTCAGAATTCAGACCTATTTAGATAATGTGCGCGATAATTTGCGTGGTTGGTTGGTATAGTGGTTGGTTTATTTGTGGCCCCAATATCCAACATCCCTTGTTTTTTATCTAGATTGTTCTTGATCACTAGAGAGACCTCAGGCCTACATTTTAGGGACACCACATTTTCAGTGTTAGTGTTGTGTGCCACCATGGGCTATTGTGGTATTTTTGTGATAATTTCCACTACCTTATATACGGTATGGAACTTTGTCCAGAGAGTCTCTCTTCCCGTTGGCTCATGTACCTCCAACGAGCTATGCTACAAACAGTCACTCACAACTGTCCATACTAAATATAATCATGCACACATCTGTTTTAAAATGACAATTGCACTGTTTAAAAATCTACCCACGTTTAAATAATACACACTAGCTATCTGTTTTCAGATATTTTTGTATTATAGAAATTTCCTTTAAAAACAGTTTAACCTTTTTTTACAGCAATAAATGAAATGGTACAACATTATTTGTGATAAAATGAACAGAGAGCTGCTAGAATATATTCAATTGGTAACATTAAATATGCTGATAAGGGACTCCCTCGAATACACTGACTGAACAGTTTCGCACACTTTCGCACAGCTCCCACACGCTTCTGTAATTACCTTATCTGTTCAGCATGAGTTTTCTCCAGCTATTCTCTTTCTGAATTTGGCTCCCTTGAAGATTAACCCCAGTGAAAACAAGCGTCTGCCGTTCTCAAACCGGGGTTATTGCCTGGAATTCTCAGCTTTTGCAGCAGGAATGCTTCAGCCAGGAAACAGGTCCTTCTCCCAGCTCTGCAAGATCTCGGTTGCTCTCCCCCTCTCCTCAAGCTTCCCCAGCAAAACTCTAATCACAGCCTCTAGCATGATACTTGCTATGACGCTGCTCCAATCAGAATCAATCATGTCATCTCCTCCCTCACTACACAATGGCTCATTTCTACAGTAAAAATTGTAACAAACTGATTTCCTGTTCCTTCGAGCTCTTTGCTTCCTGTAGTTATGTGGACAGAGTAGCAGAGAAAAAAAAATGAATGTGCGTTTAAAAGTTCACTTTCAGAGTAGACCTAATTCTGCAGTGGAGACACATTTTTATTAGTGGGTTATGTTAAATGAAGTTTTATTAGTCAGGTTAGTTATTAATAAGGTTAGTTATTAATTTTAAAATGTGTCTCTTGCAACATAGGCAATTCAGGTGAAAAATAGTGTGCATTTTTGAATGTGCACATGTGTGCTTTTAACTGTAAAAATAGATTTGCATCTTATATGTAAA
The DNA here is from genome assembly GCF_040938575.1 of Ambystoma mexicanum. NCBI lineage: Eukaryota > Metazoa > Chordata > Amphibia > Caudata > Ambystomatidae > Ambystoma > Ambystoma mexicanum. Next base: position 395,544,092 of record NC_090936.1, read on the forward strand.
AATCGTTTTTGACTGAATAGCCTGTCTTTACTTATATGTCCATGTTACTCTGGCAACACATATAGCAATGCACCACACCCATGTGGTGGTGCTGCATCAAAAAAAAATGCTACCTGTGCAGTAGTGCTGTACTCTGTGCTGTAACACACCAAATATCCTTACATACTCTCCTTTTATTTTTAGAACTTGGCTACAATCCAAGCCAATTCCTAAAAACAACTTGTTCTTTTTCTTCTTTTCACAATATAGCAATCCAACAAAATGAATATTCATGTGCATCAATGAAAAAGTTGCAATCAACACAGTATTCATCTGAGTTCATTAGTTTACAAAATGTTCTACATTTGCCTTCTCAGTGGAAGTGGCATTACTCTAAGTTTCGATTTTACAAGTCAATTAAAGACAATAAAATAAAACAACTAACTAAAACAAATAATTAATATAACAAATTAAAATAAATAATTAAAATAATAAATATGTGGAACTCCATATGTCAGGACTCTTGTCTGCCTCTGATATGTCCCGACCAGCGATGTTATTTGGTTCATTCGAGTACACTTTCATCTTGGCAATCTTGGATCCATAGGAGTCATCTTTTCTGGCATTCTGGTTATCTTGTCTTCACCTCCACCTGGAGGCAGGCATCTTTTGGTCTTCATCCAGGGGACTCCAGGACTCCATCGTCTCCCGTGGCCTCTGATCCCGGAACCTCCGACCAAATAATGTTAATTTTCTAAATCAAATAGAAAAGAAACAAATTAAGTACATAGCACAAAACTAACTTCACCCTTTTGCCAAAAATAAAACATGCTTGGTAAAAACATTTCGTTTTTTTTTTTTTCCTGAAATTAAACACAAGTTAAAAAGAAAACAAGCACATATAAAACTCATTCAATATTTAATACATTTTCTCTCTGCACACCAACCATGAGCTTCCATTATATATATTTATTTATTTATTTACTTATTTACTTATTTTATATTATATATTTTTACATATAATACAGTGTTTATGTGCCATTATAACAATCAACTTTTTAACTTCTCTGTCACTGCCTCCTGATTGTACCCATTTATTTTCTCTTTTTGTGTTCAAGGGACTTTATCTGTTTCTACATGCTCAAGCTGCCTGATCTCATGTCTGGGATGGCATGGTTTGATTTGATTTACATGGACGAACTGCTCTATTGCCGTTTCACCTTCATTTTTCAAAATTTTATAAACTACAGGAGAGACCTTATCTATAATTCGAAATGGCCCCTGCCAGGCTGATAGAAATTTAGAATTTTTCTGTTTTCTTTTTCCAAAATGAAACTTGAACACCTGATCCCCTACACTGTATTCCTTTACTGATGTCTTTTTGTCATAATAAGACTTTGCACTGTCAGCAGCTCTTTCCAGATTTCTCTGCACAAAAGCAAATGCATGTTGCAAATGCCTCCTCAGTTCATCAATATATTCATGAACTGTGGATTCACTCACAAGTGTTTGCTCATGTGTTCTGTATAGTAGGTGTTGTGGTAACACCATTTTCCTACCTGTCAAGACCTCATGGGGGCTAACACCTGTTGCTTTGGCAGGAGTTGATCTGATTGCCATCAAAACCAACGGTAAACGTAAATCCCAGCTGGAACCTGCTTCTGCCACAATTTTCTTTAAAATATCCACAACAGACCTATTGCTCCTTTCAACTGTACCTGAAGCCGCTGCCCGATATGCAATATGTAGTTTCCTTTTCACACCTAGTATTTGCCATACCTTACTCATTAGAGTACTTGTGAAATGACTTCCTCTGTCTGACTCAATTCTTTGTGGCAACCCAAACCTTGAGAACACATGGTTCACCAGCAATGTGGCTGCTGTTTGCGCACTACAATCTTGGTGCAGGAATGCATTCAATCCACTTCGACATCAAACATACCACACTTAAAATATAACGGTTTCCCCTGCTCGACCTTTTTAAAGGACCTACATAGTCTATTTGCAAATCTGACCATGGGAGAGTTAGGCCTCTTTTCATCAATGGGGCTCTACGCATTGGTGAAGCAGGTTTAAATTGGGCGCATACTAGACATCCTCTAGTATATAATTCCACATCTTGGGACATATGTGGCCAGTAAGCATAATCTTTTAGTATTTCTAATGTTTTTTGGGAACCTCTATGGCCTGCAGTTATGGCATCATGTGCATGGTGTAGCATTAGCCCTCTGAATGAAAGGGGTACCACCCACTGTATTTGTCCTGTTATGGACTCTCTAATCATGAGTCCATCCTGTAATCTAATTCGTGTTTTGTTCTTTAATAGCACCCTCAACTCTTCTTTTCCCATACAATAATTTTCTGTTAATGGATTTTGTTCAGGATCTATCAAATGATTATAATAGATTCCCAAAATTCGAAAATTCTTTTGTGCCTCAATCAAATCTTGGTCTGGCGTGTCATGACTCCACTGTACCACTGGTTGATCTACCTCCTTTGGTGCTTTAGAACGTGTTACTGCATCAATTTGTATTTCACCCATTAAATAATCAATAGGTAGCAATTCTCCCATCACAGCCCCAATCTTAGCCAGGTGGTCTGCCTTATCATTTCCCTCCTTATCCTCTCCTGGTGTTTTTAAATGCCCACAAATTTTTCTCCAGTATATTGTTAAATTATTCTCTGACACCAATTTGTCTATGGCTTGTATCATTTTTCCATGTTTAAGTGGCTTTTTGTTGTATGTAACCATGCCTCTTGCTTTCCAACCAGGCAAATACTCCACAAAGCTATTTCGTGCATAGTCAGAATCAGTCACCAAGACAATTTCACTGAACTTTTTATCAACTGCAGTAGCAATTGCTTTATAAATGGCTGCCAATTCCGCCACCTGACTGCTCCTAGCTCCAATCCTCATCCCTATACTGGGGACGCCTTCACATTTCAACCAGACATTTCCTATTCCTGCCACTAATTGTTTATTACTGTCATTTTCAATGTGAAAAGCACAACCATCCACATATACAGTTGGCAAATCCTTGCATGTTTTTTCATCAAAAGCTTTGTGTGGTGATTGTTCAAATTCCTGCAAACTAGTTTCCACTTCCATTTCATTTGGTATTTGTTCAGCTGCGCAGTCATGTAAGTCAGCTAACCCTTGAGCAATTGGGTTCTTTTTATTTTGTCCATATCTCACTTCTACGGGAAAACCTTGTAATGCCAGCGTCCATGAAGTTATTCTGGACTGCGAGTTAGTTACCTGATCTAATTCTTTTACTCTCTAAAAATTGCAAAGGTTGATGATTTGTTTCAATAATCACCTTTTCTCCCTGAACAATGGGGCGGAAATGTTGTAGCGCCCACACAGTGGTTAATAGGGCCTTTTCACATTCATTTAATTTCATTTCAACTTGGGAAAATGCCTTACTTGCATAGGCAATGGTTTTGCGATTCAAATCGTGTTTTTGTGATAACACTGCTGGCATACAATGTTCAGAAAAACCTATTTCTACAAAGAAATCCCTGTCCTTTATGGGGTATGCTAAACATGGTGCCTTTACAAGACATTCCTTTAATTTAGCCACTGCATCAGACTGCTCTTTTTCCCATTTCCAGGGAGTATTCAGTTTAAGCAGTTTAGTCAATGATTGAGTGATTTCTGCATAATTTTCAATGAACTTTCTGTTATAGCCTGTCATCCCTAATAAACTTTTTACTCCTTTCACATTTTTAGGATCTTTTAATCTTTGTATGGCCTCTGTTTTCTTCTTTTGTGGATTTAGCCCATGTTCAGTCACTTCATGCCCTAGAAAGTTCACTTTTTTCTTGCACCATTGTGCTTTTTGCAAAGATACTTTGGCGCCTGCTTTCTGCAATTGGCCAAGTACATGTCTTATTTCATCAAAATGGCTTTTCAGGCTTTCATTTTTTATCAGGACATCGTCCACGTAAACTATTGTTCCTCTTTCCGATGCATCCGGCATGGCCTTTCTCAAAAATATGCCAAATTCACTCCCACTATTGATGTACCCGAACGGAGCTCTAAGCCAGGCGTATTGAGTCCTGTCAAATGTAAAGGAAAATAAATTCTGTATCTCCTCTGCCAATGGCACGCACCAATATCCAGAGTTGAGATCTAATGTGGTAAATACATTTGAACCATGTACCTGAGCTAGGCCCTGATCAATGAATGGCAGTGGCCATCTAGATACTGGTACTCTTTTATTTAACTCTCTCAAGTCTGCACATAGCCGCCATTGACCATTTGGCTTTAACACACCTAAAATAGGTGTATTGGATGTGCTATGAATGGGCCTGATGATTCCCCGCGATTCCAAATTTTTAATAATCTCTGACAATGATTCTAAACATGCCAGCGGTAGTTTATACTGGCGTACAAACACTGGATTTCTGCTACACCCTTCTGGTAGTGTTGCCACATGTAAATCAGTTAAACCACAATCATAAGCATCTTTTGCAAATACATCCTTAAACTCTATAAATATCTCCCTCAGATTGTCCCTATCCTCATTGCTTTCACACGCATCCACTAAGGAGATCTGCTCTTCTACCATTTTGGAAAATTCTGGAAAATCTTCTGGTAAGGGAATCTTGGCGCATTCCTCTAACTTGTGGCTGTGTCTTTTTGTAAAGCTGCCACTTTTAAATATTTTGGCATATCAGCTTCCACTTCAATGGGCTGATTTTCTGTTTCATTTTCATTTAAATTAAATATTATGCAATCCTCTTGATGGCAGCACACTGTCTCATTTGAATCATAAGGATACACAGAATGAATTTTAAATATTCCTTTGGGCTGACAACTCACCCTTGGCATCTACATACTTTTCAGGGATATTTCCAATCACCATGTTATTTAAATCTGCCGTATAATGTGATTTTTGTATGGCCATTCCTAAAGGGGAGTTTTCCTCTAAATGAATATCCTGACAACCTTTATTATTTACCATAATTTTTACAGATCCTTCACCAATGTCTATCAATGGAATGTATTCATAATACAGGCCTTGCTGTTTTATGGATTCATTCAGGCATACAAATGCATAAGAGCCTTTCATCTGCTGTCCATTTTTGCATTTCATTGTTATTGCAAACTGTTTTGTAAATGCAGGAATAAGAGTATATTTCCTCATTTGTAATTCGATTGCATAAGGAACCAGTTGTGCACAATGATAAGCCCTTCTTTTGTCCTCAAATTCAGGTGCCGGACCACCTAGGCGTGACCATATTTTTTGATTAAGGAAATCTAACACCATACACATTCTGTGCATGATGTCATTGCCCATGTAAAATTCATTTTGTGCTCCACTCACTATTCATACATTATGGTAAATTGTTTTCTGCCCAATGCTAATTTTAAGCATGGATCTGCCTGCAATTCGGTTTTCAAAGTCTGGACTGTCCAACCCAGAAACATATTGGTTTTTAATCCTAAATTTCGGGATTTCTTCCCTCTCCATTATTTTTTGCAACAATTTCTCATTAATGAAACTCCTTTCATGTCCAAGCGCTGAAGTGGCTTTTATTGTTTTAAAATAGTCATTTATACCAACATGAACCCATGGTTGCTCATCTTCCATGTGTATTTCTGCCAGAGTGGTAATGTGTTTTTCTGAATCTGTTTTAGGAGCAATATTCTGTTTGCATGTTTTCTCTTTTAAATAAAAACGTAATGTGTGCTCATCTATGGCAGTCTGCCAATTTTTCCTTGGGTCCAAGTATATTTGTACAGGTAGTTTTTCATTGTCGCTCTGCATTTTGTCTTGACACATTAATATAACAGTGACACTAGGTATGCAGCTATTCTGGAGATATACCTCCACAGCATCATTTGTTTTGGCAACGGTGTGACATTTATTTATATTGCTGTTTTGTGATTTTAGTTTCTTAGGCCTCAATGGTTTTTTGGTTAAGGACCACAGCACTCCATTCACCCCATCTATAAGAGGAGACAATCTTTTCAGGCACTCTGTCCCCATCAGAAATGGAATTTCACAAATAGATGTGATCAATACCTCCTGTTTCATTCTGTGCTTTACTATTTTTATGTCAACCTCAGTTACACCTATGATGGGCACCTCCTCCCCATTAAAGTTATGCACTGGACCTTGATTTTCCTTCACTGTGATCTGACTCTGTGAGGGTCTCCCTTCATTGATACTCTTTACCAGCTCCTTGGACATAATTGTGGCCTGTGCGCCAGTGTCAATCATAGCAAAGGTGTGGCATTTTTCTTCTACAGTGATGGGTGCATAATATCTGTCCTCAACTTCCTCTAATACACATAAGAAGTGTGAATTCTTACTGATTTCAGGGCTCACCTTTCTCAGGTCTTTTTCACTTTTGGCTAAGCACATTGGTAAATCGAAAGACATTTTTCCCTCCTTTTTACCCATTTCTGCGCGAGAGACCTTATTCATTTCTCCATGATCAGAGGTTTTTTGGAGTGTGGCCACTGTTCGCCCATCCATCTGGGTAACATCAGAGACCACATTACCACCTTCCAACTGAACATGTGTAACAACATCATTCAGCAATTTGTCATTTTTTAATTCTGTGCATTTGTGATCATTTAGTGTGATACCAGCCCTTTCAGCCTCTTCAAAAATATGTGGCTCAAAGAATTCTTCAGGTGATTGACTTGTACCCTCCTTTTGAGTATTTCCTTTTTCTGTCTGTGTTTGGTCATTGTTTTGCTTGCCCAGGGAAGGAGCTATAGCATCCCCACTTACTCCCTGTTCACTGGTATTCCCCATGCATGAGTCATTTTTCTTAAATCTGTCCCTTTGTTCTTTTGGAATTCCTAATGTTTCTTTTTCATTTGTGCAAATCTTTACTGTTTTATTTAGCTCTAGGTTAAACCGTACCTCTTTTTTAGAAGTATCTGCACTTTCTGTCACAAGTTCATTTACTGGCACTTTCATTTTTAATCCATTATGCATCTCAGAGTCGTTATGCAAAATTATATCAGAGCAATCTGTCATTTTGGCACTGCAGTTATCATGAGTACTTAGTCACTTTTTGGAAGCCCCTCGGTCATTGCTATGGCCATCAGCCCCCTCTTTGGAAGGTTGTTTTTGCGCTGTATAGAGCTTTCCTATTTGCTCAGCTAACATTTTCACTTGGGCCTCAAGGCACTGGAACCTTTCCATCTCTCTAGAATCCTCTTTCTGTGGCCTAGGTCGATACTGGTTGTTTTCCCCCTGATTGATCTATTCTGATACCTCTCAGGTGATTGATGTTGGTTGGGATGGTTTCTGAACTCTTGATTCATTTGTGGAGGGGAGCGGGTTGCACCCATCCTTTGATTATAGTCCCCTGGTGGGGAATCATTGTACTGACATGGATTGTAGTTCACGTTTTGTCTCATGTCCTGTCTCTCAGATTGTGGATACTGGCCCCTATGTTGATTTCCATTATCAGTAAATCGATCCACATATCGGGGTCTATCCTGATTACCATATATCATGGTGTTGGGATCAAATCTGCTCTGTGTCACCAATGACTGGTAGGGACCATCATTTCTTTGATCTTGATTTTGTCTCTGGTTATTGTTCATACCTGCCATATCAGGCCGATATCCTACCCGAGGTCTGTCCCCTAAATACCTAGGGCTGATGTAGCTCTCTCTATTACTAGGATCATGTGATTGGAACATTGGTACAGGAAATGGCGATCTTTGTTGATTACCCCTTTATTCAGGTGTCACATTATTTTTACCTTGGCTTTGTGCAGACTCAAGGGACATTTTGGCTGACCTGATTTCCATTACTGTGGCTGAGGGTTCTTTAGATTTAGGTCTAGTATCTTTCATTTTATCACTTTCTCTACCCTGACAATAGAGTACCTCATATAGTTTTGTGCTTTGATGTACAATCCATTCAAGGGATTTGTCACGGTCAAATTCACGGACCATTTGGGATATGATGTCTTTCTGTAGCCCATAGAAGTATGCAGTTTTAAACTCATTGGAATTTGTGTCAAAAGATACATCAAAGCGAGCAAATGCTCTTTTTAAGTCTTGTAAAAATTGGCGAGGGGATGTATTAGTTCCAGCAGTAATTGTGTAAGCGACTTTCTTTGCCTCATGCAATGACTGAAAAGGAGAAAAATGACACCTAATTTCTTTTTCAAACTCCAACCAGGTCATATTCTGCTGTTCATTTAATCCCCTTATGATGCTGGCCGTCGGGGCATCTAAAGTTAAATGAAAATATTGTCTGTACTGTTCCTTAGGTATCTGGAGTGCTTTAAAAATGTCATGCACCGCTTCTAAGTGATCCTCAATGCAGCATTCACCTCCCTTTTTAAATGGTTTGATCAGGGCTTTAATGGATTTCATTATTTTTATGGGGCTACTTGTCGCAATGCATGGAATAGCACTATTTTGTGATTCAATCCTGTTTTCAGGTGTATGAGATTGGTGGCTGCCCCCAATGGGAGTATCAAATCCCCCAAGGGCGCTGCAACCAAGTTCAGTCACCGGCCCAGTCACTGGAGCACTAGCTCTTTGGGCAGAGCTAGAATTCACCTCCACTCCATTGAATGTGGTACCCTGCCGCCTCTCCTGCGACCTGGGAATGCACATTTGCTGTTCGAAGTCCTTACACTTTTTAAGGAGTCTGTTTGCTTCATTTTGCAAATAGTTGTTTTCATCACTCATCTTATTAATCACCTCCTGCATGTCGCACATTTGCATTTGGCATTCATTGAACTCTTTATTTATCTTGTCTCTTTCTTGAATCATTTTAATCATTTCTTGTTCTGCACTCTGGAGATCACATTCTTTTTCACAATGTTCTTTTTGTAAAATCTGCATTTCTGAAACAACCTCATCTTTATCCTGTCTAATGTGGTCCCCTAAGGCTTTTAAGTGTACCAATTCTTGCTCACTGTCCTCAAATTGTTTCTTGCTTTTGGATAACTGAGCATCAAAGTCTCTGCATTTTAATTGCATGTCTTTTTGGCATACATCCAATTCTGCTCTTAACATTTCCTGATTTTTACTTGCCCCATCTAATTCAGTCTTTAACCTGTTAATTAGCTGGGTATCATTCTCCTGCATTTGCAGGGACTTATTCAAAATAAACCATATTTTGCCGCATAGCCGCATTAAACAGTCTTTCTCTGCACTTTTATCGGCTGCATTCAATAATCTTGTAAGGCAGACCTGAATTATGCTGCCTTCTGCAAAAATATTGTCTAGTTTTTCTTTCTGCACCTCACCCTGAATGCGCTCACGCCATTCTAAGATGCTGTTCGACGACCACGTCCCATGTGCAAGCAACTTTGCCTCTAAATATTGCACTAGGTCTGAAAATGTGGTTTCCCTTTGTGACATTCTGAAATTCATTTTTAGTGGCACACTGCTATTATAAAATGGGTTCCCTTTAATGTGCAAATGGCAGTGTGAGACACGCTTGCCATGCCCAGTAGGTACTCTATGATCACTTTCCCGGCCTGCAACGCACCATAAATATGTTGGGTATTTTGTGGATATTTGGGGCTTTGCGGTATTTTCTTACCACCAAAATACCTTTAGCAATAATCACTCTCTGTATTCATATTGGATCACACATAACAATAATACATTGCATTATTTCAGAATTCAGACCTATTTAGATAATGTGCGCGATAATTTGCGTGGTTGGTTGACATAGTGGTTGGTTTATTTGTGCCCTCAATATCCAACATCCCTTGTTTTTTATCTAGATTGTTCTTGATCACTAGAGAGACCTCAGGCCTACATTTTAGGGATACCACATTTTCAGTGTTAGTGTTGTGTGCCACCATGGGCTATTGTGGTATTTTTGTGGTAATTTCCACTACCTTATATACGGTATGGAACTATGTCCAGAGAGTCTCTCTTCCCGTTGGCTCATGTACCTCCAACAAGCTATGCTACAAACAGTCACTCACAACTGTCCATACTGAATATAATCATGCACACATCTGTTTTAAAATGACAATTGCACTGTTTAAAAATCTACCCACGTTTAAACCTTTTCCCATGCAAAATGAAAGAGAGAAATAATACACACTAGCTATCTGTTTTCAGATAGTTTTGTATTATAGAAATTTCCTTTAAACACAGTTTAACCTTTTTTTACAGAAATAAATGAAATGGTACAACATTATTTGTGATAAAATGAACAGAGAGCTGCGAGAATATATTCAATTGGTAACATTAAATATGCTGATAAGGGACTGGGACTCCCTCGAATACACTGACTGAACAGTTTCGCACACTTTCGCACAGCTCCCACACGCTTCTGTAATTACCTTATCTGTTCAGCATGAGTTTTCTCCGGCTATTCTCTTTCTGAATTTGGCTCCCTTGAAGATTAACCCCAGTGAAAACAAGCATCTGCCGTTCTCAAACCGAGGTTATTGCCTGGAATTCTCAGCTTTTGAGGCAGGAATGCTTCAGCCAGGAAACAGGTCCTTCTCCCAGCTCTGCAAGATCTCGATTGCTCTCCCCCTCTCCTCAAGCTTCCCCGGCAAAACTCTAATCACAGCCTCTAGCATGATACTTGCTATGACGCTGCTCCAATCAGAATCAATCATGTCATCTCCTCCCTCACTACACAATGGCTCATTTCTACAGTAAAAATTGTAACAAACTGATTTCCTGTTCCTTCAAGCTCTTTGCTTCCTGTAGTTATGTGGACAGAGCAGCAGAGAAAAAAAAATGAATGTGCGTTTAAAAGTTCACTTTCAGAGTAGACTTAATTCTGCAGTGGAGACACATTTTTATTAGTGGGTTATGTTAAATGAAGTTTTATTAGTCAGGTTAGTTATTAATAAGGTTAGTTATTAATTTTCAAATGTGTCTCTTGCAACATAGGCATTTCAGGTGAAAAATAGTGTGCATTTTTGAATGTGCACATGTGTGCTTTTAACTGTAAAAATAGATTTGCATCTTATATGTAAAAATCGTTTTTGACTGAATAGCCTGTCTTTACTTATATGTCCATGTTACTCTGGCAACACATATAGCAATGCACCACACCCATGTGGTGGTGCTGCATCAAAAAAAAAATGCTACCTTGCAGTAGCGCTGTACTCTGTGCTGTAACACGCCAAATATCCTTATATACACGAAGATGTTCAAATTGGCATTGTCTCTATGTATCCTAAGGCAACAGTTCCCTCTAGCGGTGATAACAGGTGAAGCTTCTGCATCGGACAAACATACAGGGACAAACATAAATCTGGCCTTTTATTACATTGTTATATTAGATGCTAGATGATGAACAGTACCTCGCCGATAAGGGAGAAATTATTTTGTTGCAATATTTAAGCTTAGAACAGCACAGTATCGTGCCAATCGTTAAATATTGGTGCATAGATTACTCAAAAGTCAATATCCTAACTGGGTGCATTATAAGATTCTGGTGGTGTGAGAACAATGAACAACACTGGCAGAAGCTAAATCTGTCCTCTGTTGGTTTTAATGCCACCAAACATATTCATAACTATGCAGATTATGCTATCATTAGCCATCATTTACCATTCCCTGCCCAATAAACCTCATTCTGAAACTTCTATTTGATCCAGCACTAATAATAGCCTTCAGTCCAGTGAAAATATCGGCACCGGTTTTTATTCCAAGTGATCCTAGGATTGGCGCGAACATATGCTTTATGGGTTCTGAAAAACATTCCATTACAATGTATCAAATTGATAAATAGTTTATGGGCAATGAGTCAGAAAGGTTGGACCTGATGTTGGAGAGGTTCCTGCCAGCAAGGAACATCATTTCCAAAATTGAAAGACATATTTCACAGTAAAGCCCATAGCCTGCACCATTGTCAAGATTGGCTGTTAATGGGTTTGTGAGTCAAGCAAATTTAAGATGGCCCAGTTGTCCAGACAGTCCAAGGGCCTCATTACGAACGCAGGTGCTGACGGAATGAAGGGGCCCGGACTGGGACCGGCCCCCTTCATTCCGTCAGGGCTGATTACGAGCTTCCCATCGCAGGACCCGTATCGGACGCCTGGTAAAACCAATCGTCCTTTCCGGGTCCCGCAAGGAGAAGAGGGAGGTAACAATGGGACACTTATAATGTGCCCGTTGTTACCTCCATCCCCATTCCCAGTGAGCCCTATGGGGGCTCAAATGGGAATGGGGAATGGTTCCTGCAAGGAGGATTTACCGGATCCTCCTATGTCGGAATGACCCGGTAAGCCCCCCTTGCAGGAACCCGGAAAAGGAGCCCGGTTTGGAGGCAGCCATGGAGCTAACAGCTCCATGGCTGCCTCCAAACTCATAATGATGCCCCATGTATTCCTGAAGACTTTGCCATGCAATCTTCACCGGTGCATCTGATACAGGGAAATCGGTCCTAGAGTAATTTTGAGCAGCAGGCACTGGCATAAAGGGGGCCCCTGTAGACCATGTGGTGTGGGGTCGGGGAGCATGCTGTCCATGCCCAGTGGCGGTAGTGAGCCCCCTCCGCAAGGCTTCAGGGTGGCACCCACAATATGTGTTACACCACTGGCAGCAGGTACTGGGTAGCCTTTTGAGCCTTGAGCAACTCTGGCTCGTTCCCACGATTTGAAATCATTCTCGGATTGGTTCTTATTTATTTACCTTAATGGGGTATTTATATAGTGCAGACCTAGCACAAACCAGCTACAGAATAATTCCTTAGATCAGTGGTATTCATACTGTGGCCTCCCACACACCTTCAGTAAAAATATTGTTTTTGGGCCCCCCCATCTATGGGTTGGCCCCTCTAAGGGGCCCAAAGGATTCCCAGAGGGGCTGTTTAAAATATAATCAGATTTATAATTGCTTATTTCTTCGATTAAAATAAGTCACTGTAATTCTTTTTATATTAAAACAGCCATGTTAATCCCTTTTTTAAAGAGTCTGCCCCAGGACCCCCCAGAACATCCTTCTGGGTACTTCAGACCCCCAGTTGAAGGCCACTTCCTTAGATCAAGAATGTACATGCCTAAATGGGCATGTGTAAAGGAACATTTGCAGAGCATGGGGGACATTGTAGCTTGTGGATACACAAGTAGCATAGTAAATGCAGATCTTTATAGAGCAGTGGGGCAATATTGCAGTAAGTGATATTATGGAAGGGATATAGCGGGAGAAGAGGAACACTGTAAGTTCCTTCCCAAAGGTCTGGAGTATGTGGACGTGTTCATAGATGGATATTCTTCCATACACTGTAGATGCACAGGGAAGGGCAGTGTCCTCATTGTAAAATGTCCTCATTTTAATTTACCTTTGTTACATACAGTTTCAGCATGTTTAGGGTGAGGATGGTATGTGGGAGTTCAGAGTTAAATAGTTTCTTGGTCAGAAAATCTTGTTTCACTGTGTCTATTTTAGGTTTGTGTAGGCAGAACCTTTCCTCTTTGTAAGAACTCTTAGGGGAACATGTAAGAGGGAACCCCGTTTCAGTCAATAGCTCCACAATGCTGAAAGTGCATCTGATTGGTTCATTTATTTAGGACTCTTCCCCCACACCTTTCATCTTTTGCATCTACTTACCTATCAGTCGACTTGTGTTTGTTTTTTTGTGTTTGATTTGGTGTGTGTGCACTGTGTATTTCTTGACTTTGTAGGTGGCAGGATGTCACACATCACCTATGAAACCTGCTGGCACCACAGCAGCTGGTGTCTGGAGGTGTTTGCACAAGCCCAGATGAACGGCACTGTGAGATACACTGTAGGGTGTTGGAGGGCCCTGTGATTCATAGCACTGACCCCTGGCAGACAGCTAGAGACTTCCATGAATATGACTTCCCCACCAAGTCAAGAATCTTCCCAATTGTAGGTGTCCAGTCCTGCTCCTTCGGTCTTAGCGCTCTCTCACTGATTACATTCCTCATATGTTTCTCAGGCCCATCACCTCCTCCTACTACTATGGCTTTCTCTCTTCCCTTCTTTCCTCCTTGACGTTCAGCAATGCTCTATTCTCAGGTGGTGGTTACTCTGACTACTCCAAACAACTAATTCCATCCTTCTCTATTACCTCCTTCACTCCTTCTCTTTTAATTGCCTGCTTGCTTTTTCCCTCTGTTCAGCTAATTACTTCCTCCTTTATCTCCTCCCCACCTCCCTTATCCCATGATGGTCTCCTCATCCCCGCCATATGGCTCCTCTCCTCCTCTTTCATCGGTTCTGCCTACTTCCTGTCACTATCCTCATTGTTGCTCTTCCACACTGCGCCAATCTCCTCTCCCATCCAAATTCCAACTCCCACATTCCTTTTGTCATCTGTTTCTCTTTTATACACCCTCCTGTAAACATGCAGTTTGTTTGATTAACTCTCAGCAGCTTTCCAGGCCTTTCAAGTGATCATTGTGAACAGTGCTTGCTTTGCTGACGCAAACAACCACAGCTGAATTGAGTATGTGTGCACAGCCCTCTGTTCATCCACTTGCTGAAGCTTCATGTACGCAGGGCACCATTTTAGAGTTAGATGGTCCGGGATTGGGATTGCCGTTGTTCAGTGTGCCATGAACTGTCGCCTGATTCCAAGCAGGTTAGTGAGGGCAGCTCTGCACTGTACAGGGTTTAGCAAGACTGCTAAAAATGATCTCACAAGTGGGTTGGCAGGTTCAGCTTCCAGGTTCCTGATGTTTTGTGAACCATGTCTCTAGTCATGGCTGTAGAGCACCAAAGATGTACACAAGTACCAGCCTATGGGATGGCATATTCACCATGACCATTTGGTGTTCGAGAACGTGCATACTTTGTCCTCATCAATTACTAAAAAGTGTGCAGTATTCATTTGCCTACATTTCCCTGGATCTCTCACAAGAAAGGCAGCATTAGATCCTCCTTGAATCGACACGTGGTCAGTTGTGATAGATTTAAAGGGATTATTTTGACTCATAGTCAATGTCATACCCAAGTAGGTATGCCTGGTGGACACTGGGGATCCCCCATAGACCTCAGAGGGTGCCTACCTTGCAGAGTGGGTTGTGGTTCTCTACCTCAGAGACTGTTCATCACCATTTCTTAGCCCAAGACATGAGACTTTATCACAACAGGGAGACTGCATTGAGGACCTCGTGCAGGCATTTGACAGTCCTTTCGCAGCCCTTGCTAAAAGTAGGGACTGCCTGGGATCCATTGTTGTGTTATAGCAAACATCAATAGAGAGTTAAGCCTACTTCTGTGTGAGTGGCAGTAATACCCTGGGTTCCTGCTTGCTTACAGAAAGAGGCGCAATGCTCCAATTCAGGTGAGGTGCAAACAACACCGGCCTCTCCTGTAGGGGATTTCAAGGGACTGGTCTCTGCTATTGCGGGGAGTTGCCCCATCCATAAAAGATCGATCTTGACTACATGATCCTAAGCTTGACTGTGAAGCGTCCCTGAGAGATAAAGACTGCAGACCACTAAAGTCTTCAGAGCCTCTGGAAGAGGTATGATTCCAACCTTTCTTGGGGGTCAGACTGGTTTTGACCAAATGAGAGGTTAAGAGAGCTAGGTGAAGGAGGGTCCGCAAGCCCTGCACACAGGCCCCATATCACTCTTATAGATGTTTCTTACATAAAAGGAGAGTTCTACCCTATAGTGCGGGCCACCTACAGTCTCCTTATAGATATGTCCCTCAACAGTGGTCATCATCTAAACCAAAGGATCTCCCAAAGAGGTCATATAATACATGACCTTCCCCCCAGACATCACCGATACACTAAATAAAAGGACCTCCTACGGAGATTTGGCGTACCCATTTCCTGAATATGTTAGACGTTGATCTCCATATGTATGTATATATGTACATTTATTCTGAAATATGTACCTTATAAATGATGCCAGAAATAGATTCCAGCCACAAATGTTCTCAGTTTATAGCGTTCAGTGCCTTCAATTGAGGGCTCACAGGCAATCCCAATGATTAAGAAACTCCCCCAACAATGCATTAGTCTGAGTAAATATGACTGAGCCAGAGGCATTTACATAAGTGCTCCCACTCAATGCACTAAGCCACCAGGCTATTTTTCATAAGTTATCTTGTCCTGTTCTATTTTTGCCTTATAGACTGAGTGAGGGGGTCATTACTGCAGGATAAGGACATGCCACCAAGTTATGGCCAGAGGCAACACAGAGGGCCATCATTTGGGGAAGGGACATTATCCCAAGAAATAATTACCCCTCTCAAGGTTTATAAGGCTATTAACGCATGCTGGTAGTAGCAATACATGTTTTTTGAGTTTTGGTGCTGAAGTATGACATTTTACTTTAAGAGTGAGTAAAATTTGTGTTAGTAAATTAAATGTGGTTTTATTTTGTAGTAGTTACATAACATGGTTGTTTTCATATGTTAACATGGTTGTTTTCATATGTTAAGCATTTTAATTGCAACTTGGTTGAAGTGAAACAGGCTTAACATGAGCACGTGTTAGGTGTCATGTAAAAGTAAAGGGTTTCACACAAATAAAGTGAAAGCATTTTCCAATGTTTTAGCTTTCCCTTTCATGTGTTAAATAAGACTTTGCAGCTAAGAAAAAGGCCCTCCTAGAGAGGAAGAGTTTTGTTAAAAATATTCTTGTTTCCCTGTCTGCTCCTAAGGCAGAATGTTCAGAATGCATTAAATACCAGTAGTTATTGAATGCATTCTAAACATTTTGATTTACTGAGAGGAGGTCAATAATGATCTCCAAGAACTAATTGAATTGTTGTGATACTGCCAGTAGTTCTTTTACATTTGTACTATGGAAATGCTGTTTCCTCAATAAACAACTTGATATTGGCTTGCACAAATATTGACAAGCTACATATCATGTGATTAAATAGTGCACTGTCTTCACCCTAGCCCCATAGATATTCAGGGTTTTTTTGCAAAATATTTGACAACCCTTGTACATTGAATAACATAAAACTGAATGGATTGTGCCAAATTTTGATCATGTTAATGTTAATGTTAAAGGTTATTTGTACCGTGCATTATCACCACCGGAGTGGTCCTCTGGTGCTCTGGCGGATCTGAAAGAAAAAGAAGGTAGGTTTGGGTGTGTTAGTAGAACAAAGTTTGGAGAGGAGCAAGGGAGCTGTGATGTGCTGTTGGCAGCTTCAGTTCAGTTAACATCATTCGCTGAGCTTTTGGTGTGGTATCTGGTCAGAGTCCGTCGTGTGCTGTTATGTGAGGGTCTGTGTGGTGTGTTTGTTGTTGTGGTGTGGTGAAGTGCGGGTAGGTTGCTGTTGTTTAAGAAGAATTGGTTGTGTTTAGTTAGGGTTTGAGAGGTGTGTGAAGAGGGGGAGGTTTAACATTTGTTTTGTACTGGCAAACTGGCCTTGAGTAATAGAGCATGCTTCCACGTTGTGATCAAGTTGGCAGGGATGAGAGAGTAAATAAGTGTTATTTAAACATATACACGGTCTGAACTATAGTTAAGGATGTCATTGTAGAGAAGCAGGCTTCATAGTTACAAGAACAGGTGTGGGGCCTGATTCATGAAAAAAACACTCTGTTTCATGGAGCAGTGCAAAGTGCTCCGTGAATCAGGGTGCTTGTTGTCAGTGGAAAGTCACTTTGCACCGCGCTAAACATTCCATGAATCAGGCCCTTGATCTTGTGGGTCCTGCTTTTGAGGTGCCCTATTCAAAGTTCACAGCTGAACACGAATTTGTGAATACAGATTGGATTTTATGTTCCAACTTGAAAGCGGAAACGCACCAACACGTATGTTTTCTCGAGCAATTTAGCATCCCAGAAAAAATATATCTGTAGAATGGGGATCAAGGGATGGTGTGCGGTCTTTCTTCATTGTCAGCAGGCAAGAGAGAATTCAGCATCATTTTAATCTACACTAACAAAAAGGGACTGGATCTTTATTTATTTTAATTATTGTGTTTATTGTTAGGTGCTAATGCAGACCAAAGTCCCTTTGAAGTGCCAAGAGGGAAAGGGGTGTGGGGGGAGTGTAGAGAGTTAGGTAAAGAGTTAAACTAGGAATAATATTAAGAGTATCGTTCACAGCAATTAAGCGAGATGCATTGCAGATAATTCGGTTATCAAAAGACTTAACGTTGTGGTTATGATGGTAAATCATGGGCTGAGGAGGAAAAGGTTCGAGTGGAAAGCTGCATGGATCAGGTTAAATGGATTGTCAGTGCAATTTATTCTGTGAAAACTCCGGCCGCCACTTCACGCAAAGGTGATGAATGTTTCATGTGAGCAAGCCTGTTAGTGCTAATTGCCATCCCCTCAAAGCCTCCCCAAATACTGCACTGATGTATTTACATATCTGCTCCATAGAACACCAAACATGGTGATTTGTTGCCTCCTGAGGGCGTATTTAAGTCACAATGGTGTTGCTTGGGTTGAAGTTAGGTGCCATGATGATGAAGGTGACCTGCATTTAGATTGCACCATTGTTATCTGGGCTCGGGTTGGTGAAAGCAGGCGTCTTTGTTTTGGGTGCTTGGGGGAAAGTGAAAACTAGCTCTCTGTCGGACAAAGGGGCCCACATCCTTTAGAAAGGAATGCATGGTGGTCCAAATGCAACATGTTCAGTGTCGAATACTTACCTGAACATGATCATGTTTAGGTGTTTCCTGATCAGTAGGAGGTTCTGTTTTGCGCACCTTTGTGAGCCTGTCGCTATGTTTGTTTCATTTGTCATTAACCTGGCAGACTGTGAAGGCGTGGCTACACCTGGGATTGCCAATGTTGTCGTTGAGTTGGGTCAGCTTCTGGGCATGCTTTTGTTTTTTCATCCTGAAGTACACTGTGGCTTCTTTGGTTTGTATTATTTGTGTTTCTCTTGAGGTAAATTCATACATTTGCTGTTAGAGTAGCATGGTTGTGCCATGTTTATTTGTGTGTATTTTGTAATGCACCAAGTTGTGGGTAACTACTGTAGGGATTGGACACGCTCATTGATTGGCAAGAGAAGCATTCATGCCTTGCTCTGTGTCCATGTGATCCCTTTAGGAGGAGTAAACTCAGAGCTTCTTTGAAGACTTATATTTTAATGGTGTGGAGTACCTGATAGATTGTGATCCCAGTCAATGTGATAAACACAATACACTCATTATGACAGAATGACAACCTCAAGGGTTAAATAGCCAAAGCTGTTTTCATTTTTATTAATACAATTTTGTGGGTAAATCATTTTTTGTAAATGAGGCATGCAAATCATTCCCGCTTTCATAATGTTCCATTCCAAAATGATAGTGAATTATGTGCCTTTGCTGTGACCTTCTCCTGACCTCGCTAGTAACTGCCCTGCAGTAGCAGTAGCAGCAGGAATGTTCAAAGATCATAAGTGCATTCCTGACAGCTGCTCCAGCAAGCAGAGGTGACTTTTAACCATCTGGACCACAGACTCATAACATAACAATTGTGTAAAATAATCAGCCTGGTGGCACGTGAAACTGTAAATATAAGCCATGACTGGGTGTGGCAGGGTGGCTACTGGGATCACACAATTATACAGACACAGCATTTGGATTTGGAAATCTTATTAGTGTCAGCTTGGTGAGGTGACTCAGTCTTTAAAATCTGCAAGGAACTGGCCAATCCTGCCGCAGTCTCTACCTCCCCTATCCCCTCCAGGCCCTCTGTACGGCACTGGCTTCTCACTTCATCTCTAAAACTCAAGACATCCTGTCCTCTCTCTCCTCCTATCCCCCACCTCTCCCCAATCCCTGCTCCTCCTCTAGCCTCTCTGCAGCCACCTCACCTCCCTCCTTCTCTGCCTTTCCCCTGTTCTCCGCAGACAAGGTTTCTAGACAAGTCCTATCTATGAAAGTCTCTTCGAAACAGGTTCCCCCCTGTTCCTCCAAAACTATAAAGGACCACATCGACTCCCTGGCTCCTGCCCTGGCTGATTTCTGCAACCACTCCTTCGCCACTGGAGTCTTCCCATCCCCCTTGAAGCACTCCCTTGTGCACCCTCTTCTTAAGAAACCCTCTGCCGACCCCTCCTGCCCGGCTAACTATTGCCCAATCTCCATTACCCCCTTCCTGGGCAAGCTCTTGGAGAAACTGGCCATCTCCCAGCTCAATCTCCACACTGAATCTGTTGGTTGTCTTCATGACCATCAGTCTGGCTTCAGAGCTGCCAGAAGCATGGAAATTGCTCTCCTGAACATCCGTGAAGACCTGCTCTCCAACCTTGATTCAAACACCCTGTGTGTTCTCATATTACTTGATCTCTCCCCTGCCTTTGACACTGTCAACCATGCCATCCTGCTCAACCGTCTCTGTGATAACCTGGGTATCACTTGTCAGGCACTGGCGTGGCTGACTTATTTCCTCTCCGACCGACCCTCCCAGGTCCAGCTTGGGTCTTTCCTCTCCGATATCTTTGTCTCTACCTGTGGTGTCCCCCAGGGATCTAACCTCTCTCCCTGGCTGTTCAACCAATACCTGGCGCTCCTTGCCCACCGCATTGCCGCTCTCTGCCCCAACTTTCAGTAATATGCAGACGATACTCAGCTCATTTTCAGGCTACCCTCGGTCTCCGCCTCTCCTTCCCCCATCTCTGACTGTCTGTCTGCCATTCAGGATTGGTGTGCCACCAATGACCTCTGCCTTAATGCCAGTAAGACTGAGATTCTACTCATCGGCACACCCACTCCCTCCTTCCATGTAGCTCTCTGGCCGGCCTCTCTTGGCCCTCTTCCCGCTTCCACCTGCATGGCTAAAAACCTCAGGGTCATCTTCGACTCCACACTCTCCTCTCCTCACATTTCTGATGTCTCTAAGAAGTCACACTACCAGCTGCACCTCCTCAGAGGTATTCTTCCTTTCCTCTCCTTCCCCCAGAAGCTCACTGTCTCCAGAGCCCTGGTTCTCTCTAAACTGGACTATTGTAACAGCCTCTATCTAAATCTGCCTGCCTCTACTCTCCGCCCTTTGCAACTTATCCAGAACAGGACTGCGAGACTTGTCCTTGGCCTCAAGCCCAGGGATCGTATCTCTCCAGGACTGAAATCTCTGCACTGGCTCCAAGTGGCTGCGAGGATTAAGTTCAAAACCCTCTGCATTGTCCACAAGGCCTTCTGGGGCCTGGGGCCGAAATACCTTAAACTCTCTCTTCCTAAATATCTTCCTTCTCGACCTCTCCGCTCTTCCGGCTCCAACTCCCTCAGGGTCAGTCGCTTCTCCAGGCAACGAGTTGGTGGTAGATCTCTCTCTTCGGCAGGGGCCTCCCTCTGGAACAGCCTTCGTGCCTCACTGAAACTTGAGGAGAACCTTCTCTGGTTCGGAAGCACCTCAAAACCTTCCTCTTTGCTTCTGCCTTCACTCCCCCTCTCCCCTGTTTATTTTCATGACAGATACTGCATTGGATACCTGGCCTCCCTTCTGATCATGGGCCCAGGCCCGCCAGTTGCCCACCTGCACTGCCTCCCAGACAACCGCTGCACCTGGGGACTGTTTTCTGTATCCTTACAGTCCCCCTACCAGCACTTATGTTCTGCACTTACTGTACACTTGCCACCTGCTGGCCGTTTTTATTTATCTTTTTATTGTACTATCCCTTGTATTGCACTTCCCCCCTCTCCATTCCCCCCCGCACTTTCCCCTTTCCCTTTCCCATGCACTTGCGCGATCTGAATGACACCTGGCCTAGTAGGATCGTTGTCTGTCTTCCCTTTGTTCCCCCTCCCTTGCCTCGTCGCGCCTTGAAACACTTGTGTATAGGCGCGTTATAAATGCCATATCATATCATATCATGACAGTGCATATGTATATTAGCAGTTTATCGTAGGTGGTTCCAGAACAACCATATGAGACCCTGCCCAGGAGCTGCTCCTTTTACCCTCCTGAGAAAGGCAGACACGCTCCTATAGGGCACAGAAATCCTAGCTGCGAGGACTCATTTGAATTGGTGTTTCAAGTAAACTCCTTACATAACAAAGAATTCCCCCACCAGGGTGCTCATTACTAGAGTCCTTTTGATGTAGGCAGGCATGGGAAGTGGTGAAGTTACAGTATCCCAGATGAGAGGTGTAGGTCAAGGGAAGAGTTCTCTCTTCTTGGATTTGACTAGGGCTCCCTAAACCCTCTGCCCCTCCTCACATCATGCAGACAAAGCACACTGTGTATGACATCATAAGGCAAAGGACTCTTGTTACAAAGGTCTGGATTGGACCGCTAATAACAGGTTTGGTTTGGACCAATCTTCTGGTGCATTTTGCCTTTATAGTGGGATGGGGATCCCTGCCCATATTTGATTAATCGTTGAACATCAAGTTATGTTATGTTATGTTATTTTGCTTATAAAGCGCTTAAGCCTTAGGGCATCCAGGCGCTGAACAGAAAGACAGAACTATGGGTCAGAGGTTCCCAGCATCAAGATGAGAAGGGTGGATTCACCTGGAACTCTGGTATATAGTTTATTCCAAAGTCCTCTGTCATAGAGGAGAATACAATATTTCTAAGAAAGAGGAAGCTCCTCTCCCAACCCACCTCTGAGTACTTTTGGGATAGACCAAGGCCTATCGGTTTCCTGTGCACTGGACAAGTGACCCTGCTCACTGGACGTGAAGAACCCCTGCAGATGCCAGAATATATTCCTGGAGCAGAAGTGCAGAACAAAGTTCACCAAGTCCTTATATACGCTAGATCAGGTTTCCCAGCAACTCAGAATCCAAAAGCAGCTCAGAGCCATGTTTACAACCCCGGGACCCCTTTGAGCCAGCTCATCCGTGCTTGACTCACTTTTATCTGCTACAGGACCTGCTGTGCTGTCTTTGACATTCTAAGAACTTCAAACCATGTACCTTATTCTTTGCACATTCCCAATGCTGACTTGACCTAGTGAGGAGCATCGCCACTGAAAATTGACTGCTGGCTCATTGCTGTGTAAGCACACAACTCAGTGCATCCATAGGAAAGTCTTGACTCAACAGAAGCATCGTCTTCACCCTACTCAAGAGCAAACTCAACCCACTGAAAAACATTGACTACCGATCCCGAACTCCAACTTGACTGAGCGGACATATTGTTTCAACCCAACTTGAACACCAACTCGACCAGGTGTGACCCATCATATCAATCCGTCTTGTGGCTGACTTGATCACACAAAGAACCTTGTCACAAAGCAGACTCTATGCTCACTCACCACTGGAACAACTTGACCAGCTTGACACTAGACAGACTGCTAAAAAGCACCAAGAAGCCCAGTAATGCTGTCTAACAGCCAGAACGGCATTTGCAGTGATCCTGCCCACCTGGCCTTCCTTAAAGGACTTCTAAGACCCCACCCTTGTGCTTGTACATGTGCTTCTCAGAGCTATCTCTGGCACCCATATCTTCACCCAGAGTGCCTTCTTTGCTCCCACGTGTTAGGTCACCCTTCAGCCTGGCTACAGACAACCAAGAATTTTCCCATTTAATGTGTTTGTTTTGGGTTGTCTCGCATCTGAACACATGATAATCACTTGTCACTAATGGTGAAGGTTACTTTGTTTTTTGTTTTATTGCATTCTGCCAATTAATTTGGCCATCATAATGATGTGTGGACAGGGCTAAGACTGTGCTCTAACCTCCTGCACACCAAGTATCTCTGAATGAAAAACTTGCTTTGTATTTTTGTTAGCTCTCGGTACAAACAGTCCTGTATCAACAATACGGATGCATGATTTACTAAATGCACCAAGCAGCAAAATAAATTTATAAGCTGTATAAAATACCTATTTCTGTCTGAACTACTTCATGTACATTTTCACATTTACAGTGTTTTTGTATTCCCCTGGACACAATAGAAATAACTTGGGCCTACTAGAATCAGAAAGTAGTCCCGCTCCTATAATGTTACACGACAGAACAAAACCCCTCTTTGTTAACCAATTCTTTGCTCTCAAAGTCTGCATTCTCTTTGTTTAATTTACAAGGGTGGATTGTTAGAGTTTTTAATTAGTTGTGTACATTGTTCAGTATTATTAAAGTTCATATTTTCATAGAACCGTGGTCTATTTCAAAGTCCTCTGGCATAGAGGTCAAGATAGATAATTCTAAGGAAGAGGAAGCTCCTCTCCCAACCCACCTCCTGGTATTCCTGTGATGGGCCAAGGCCTATCTGTTGCCTGTGCAGTGGAACAGGCACCCTCCTCGCTGGAGCTGAAGAAGCTCTGCAGGTGCCAGAATATATTTCTGGAGCAAGAGTGCAGAACAAAGGTCACCATGTCATTTTAGTCCCTGGATTGGGCCTCCCAGCAACTCAGAATCCAAAAGAAGCCCAGAACCCTTTTTACAACTTCAGGATCCCTTTGATCCAGCTGAATCATGCTTGACTCACTTTCATTTATTTATTTTATTTATTGTGCATTTGTAAGGCACTTTGCCTATACATCTTCCTTTTGTATTGATATGTTTGAATTTCACTTTGAATATTACATGATATCATGCTGTTAATTCAAGATAAAAATCATTTACACCATTTACATCATGGCCTCCCATCACATCAAATCCTTTTTGCACTATGACTTCACAACACATACAAAAACCAACTGGAACTATCGGTAATTAGATTCCTCATAGTTAAAACATGAATTCAACATATACATTTCCAAGTGCAAACATTAAAATACAAATGGAAACATTAAAAATGCATAAAACAACAATAACAATCTTGCAAAACCCTAGACTTGTGAATCTTAAAGGCGGGAAGGTCCTAGCATTAAGATACAGGTAGTATCATTAATAGTGAATAAGACAGCAATAGCATTAGTCTTGTGAAACGTCTTATGACAAAGTAGGATCTTAGCTTTGTGCATTCCCACTGCAAAAATACACTTTTTAGCTCAATTTCTGAATGATTCCACTGCATACGGCTTATTTATCTTCTAAATTCAAGGGCTGCAGAAAATTGATTGTAGCTATTCTCACTGTTGTGCGTTGAGTCGAGAAAAGATGTTGCCACAGTATTGTATTATCTAGGATTGTGAGGTAATTGAAGCACTGTTTTATGTACATATTCCGTTTTGTTGTAAGCATGATACACTCTGTTAACAAGTGCTTCAAGGTTTCCTGTTGTTTCTCTAGGCGGCAGAATCTGCATATGTTCTCCTTTTTGTCAATAACATCTTGCCCAGATAAGACTTTGTGAAATGGCCATAAGTTTAAACAAAACCTCAAATAAGCATTTCTAAATTTGGGCGAAGGACTTTTGATCAAATAGTTAGCCACTGCGTTCATTTTTTTGGGATTCAAAAGGATTAGCTTTGTAATCAACATTAGAGGAGCATTTCTATAGAGTCATGATCCAATCATGTTGATAAAGTTTGGTCTTAGCTCGTGATGGATTTTCTAGTAAGAGGTCTATGGTTATTTCTACATTGCTTAGGATGCTAAGTACAGTCCTTCTCCATTTAACCATAAAGTCATGGGTTGCATTGCTTAAGTGGACAGTCAGAAGCCCAAGTAATGAACTGAGGTTTGAGGGTAGAATACACTTTCTTAGGAGATTGCACAATTTCCAAGAACAGATTGCATTTAAGTATGTAAGGCCGAGTTTGAAATGTATAAATGCTGGTGCAACACAATTTTGTAGGAGCAGGACCCGTCTCCAAAAATTACCTTCTAATTTATTCCAGAAACTCTGTTGAAATATGTTTTTGGTCTCAGACCCATTTAGTATAATTAGTACAGTCTTTTGCTTATAATAGGTCAAGGCAGGAAGACATGACAACTGCCCATATTTGCTCAGTATCGTTTTTGCTTTAGATATGGCCGTTATAAGTTTTGACTCAATGTTTATTAAATATGGGTCGTCGTTCGGCCGATCATTAATATTAACACCTAAGTAAGTGTATTCATGTACCAACTGTAATTGTTCAGTTTGCAAGGCCCAAGAAAGAGTCTTGGTCACACGACTTGGTTTAACACAATGCATGACTTTGGATTTCGACAGGTTAATTGTAAGAAGGTTCTCTTCAGCATATGAATTTAATGCATTCAACAGCCTCTGTAGGCCTTTAGGTGTTCTCGATAGTAAATGAGATCATCAGTTTGCAGTAACCATGCAATGGGATGGTCGTCAAGCTTGGGTACGTCTGCAATTATTTTTGCAAATGTAACCATTATGTACAAAATAAATAAATTAAAAAGTGCTGAGGCCAGTATGCAGCCCTGTTTAAGTCCTCTGTTAGTTGGGATGTGGGAAGAAAGCAGACCTTTGAGAGTGAGTCGAATCTGTATCGATGTAGCGGAATGGAAAAGCTTAATGATATTTGCCAGAGAAGGTGGGTATTTGGCTCGATATAGCTTGTCTACAAGTAATTGCCTCGATATAGAGTCAAATGCAGAGCGAAATTCTACAAAGGCTAAAATCAATGATTGTTTACTCTGAATGCAGTGAGCCTTTATAGTTGCTATGGTCAGTAGGTTGATGTTAGTACCTAAACCAGAAAAAAAGCCTGTTTGGAATTGGTCGCGATGTGTTAGCAGTCCATTCATTGAAGTCTCTCAAAACAAACCTAGTAAAAATCTTACCTGGAGCGGAGGAGAGCTATCGGCCTATAGTTAAACGGATGTTGGCGATCTCCTTTCCTATAAATGGGAATATCTATGGAATGTTTCCAGGATTTTGGAAGGGCATTTGATTTAATGACCTGTTTTAAGATGGTAAGAAGAATTTCCGTCCACACTTCTGGATATTTTTTGAACATTATATCAGACAGTAGGCCAGGGCCTGGGGCTCTCGATCGGCTGGTTTGTAAAGTGTAAAACATCATCTTTATCAATCTGAAGAAAAAATGGTTTATTTGTGACCATAGGGAGTTCTGTAATCGCAGACAACGGATGTGCATACAGGTTTGTGAAGTGTAGAATCCATTGTGCTTTAGAGACTCCATTAATCTGAACTGACTCCTCTGATATGTGATTGGCTTGATTCAGATATGACCAAATCTGAGCGAATTATTTCTGCGCTATTGTTTTTTACATGCACTCATATCTTTTTGATATACAATGGGTTTGTGCTTATATTTAGTTTTTAGAATGGTGAGAGCATCTTTCCGTAGTTCTATTGGAAGTGCGGAGGCTATCCTTTTGTCATATCGAAATTTTGTTTTTCTATCTTTTACAACTTCATTAGAACTATGAAGAGTTTTATAAATAGGTTTCCCAGTCTTCAAAGGGTGGATTTTAAAGATTTGTAGTTTGTCACAATATGGTATGAGTTCTGCTGAGCTATCCTCGCTTGTTTGAGAGTATGCAAGCCTAAAGCGACTATTCAGTTTATCTAAGGCTGCAGCAGACCATTGAAAACGTTTTTGACCATTTATAGTTTAAGTATCCCATTTTGTTTAATTGAATCTAGGGTAGTTTGCGCCGGAAGGCGGGGCCATGTGAATATTGCCATCACATGGTCGCTATGATCCTGGGTTAAAACTTTCATACTTGTAGCTTGAGAAAATAAATTATTGTCAACATAGATATAATCTATAATGGCATTTTGTGAGCACCTTTTCCAAGTAATCTTTGGAGGACTATTGCCTGTTAAAGCCCATTTGTCATTAGCATGTTTCTGTTCTTCAAGAAGGAAGTCCATCTCAATTTTTATGAACTTGATTGACTAAGTCTGGTGGATAGACAGTTGTTAAGGTCGCGTGTCAGTATAATATTGGTGGGAGTTGATTTATTAGCTCATATAGCATCTCTAAATCTTGAACAAAACTGTCTGATGATATTCCTGCAGGATTACAATATATATTGACCAGAGCAATAGTGAAGGCATAGGACTGAATTTTGACAAGTTGCATAAAATTGTTTGGCGATGCCCAAGGAGCAATCGATAAGCCAGAGCTGAATTTGGCAGCCACCAACAGACCAGACGTGGACCGGCCCTTTGAGGCTCGCTTATCGGGAATTAGGCAGACATCATGATTATTCAAAAGTGGAATTTCTGTTAGCCATGTTTCTTGTAATGCCACTATGTCATAATGATTTAGATGATTGTTGCTCTCAGTCAGGAGGTGGGTAAAACCTCTTGTGTTCCAGCTTGCTAATGTTAGAGTTTTCGCTGTAGACTTGCCAAGCTGTTATGTGCCATGCTTATTGCAATTGCATGCCACCTGTGAGTTTTTTCCTTCATCATCTCCCTTGGGACCCAAAAGTATACAAGGATGTACAATTGTTGCATTAAGCTTATGCAATGTATTCTTCACACCTCCTGAGAGGTATTGTTTTTGATTTGTGGACACCCGGAATACTGTGTCTTGAATTATTGTGAAGGCTAAATTATGCAATTGTGCTTTAGTTTTCCAGATGGTGTTAAGCACCACTCCTGTTCTGATCCATAGTCTTGCAGTGGTGAGGTCCATATCTTTGATGAGTCAAATTTTTTCCAGGTCAGGGGAGCTTATATCCTCTAAATTAGGGATTTCACCACATATTGCCAAGATGGAGGATCTATTAAGATCGTAATTAGGAAATGGAGCTGAGCAACACCTCATAATGTTGTGGTGCTACTGTCTGTGTTGTGAAATAAGTTGCTTGTTCTGCTGGTAATTATTAATATTAAGGCGTTGTTCAGTTTGGTATAGATCATGGTCTAGTTGCTGGACAGCTCATAAGTGGGCCTCACAATTGCGAGCGTCCACCACAGAGATGATCGATCGATTAAGCAGTTTGAGTTGTTGATGATCTGACATGTGGAGTGTCTCAGCAGGTATTTGGGCCACTTGCCTAGGAGTTTGTATCATTAAGCCTATGGGTTGTTTAGGTAAGTTGCTTTGTTGATAGTCAGACATATAGCGATCAACCTCTTTTCCTATTTCAGACCTCCTTTGCTCTGCGGAGATTAGATCAGAGGTTGTTACAACGGCAGGATGTGGTGTTGTCTGTGCTGCCAGTTTCACATTAGAGGTGAGCAAATTTTGCTGAAATTCAGTTATGCTGATTAAGTCATGCGGCGGTTCATATTATTCAGGTTGTAAGCTCAACTGCTCAGTGAGCTTGTTTTTTGTGTGCTTTATTTTTGAATATTTCTTAATTATAGCTGAGGACGCCCTAGCTGTTTTTCTTTCAGGAAGGGCAATATTTCTGATGAAATGTTTTGTAGTCGGATTAGAAGGCTGGGATGGACTTCTAATATTTTAGTTTATTTTACTTTGCGGTTGTGACTTGCCTATTTATTTAGCGTTTTTGCTCCCCTGCACTGCATTGAAGATGGTGTAGGAGGTTTTCTTGGATGTTTTCTGCACTTGTAACTTGTTTGCACTACCTATAATAATGTCTTGGTTTGGAATATGTTCTTCTTCTGTGGTATCTATAGAGCGAATAATTTGCTCAAAGGCGGGAGCAGCTGTGCCTATGACATCAATTTGTATGGGAGTAGGATGAGAGAGGCCATTAGAATTGACCGCATGTGATGGCGACTCACGGTGCTCTACCATCAATGGAAGAGTCGATTGCTGTTTGTTAGTGTCTCTCGGATGTGAGCATCACAATCTAATAATTCCCTGATTAGTTTTGTTTGTTCATCGACTTTGGTGTCTAGTGTGTCAAATAATTTGACTAATGAAATTATCGTGGTATTCATCACGGTCAAAGTTATGTCCACTTGGGTTGCTGAGGACAGCTGAGTCTGGCTGCCTCCAGAAGCTTGGATAGTGTTATTGATTTTGCGCGGGGTGGGGCGTGAAAAGGAAATGGATAGTGCCGAAGAGTTTTGTGACAGGGGATCAAATAATATTGGTGATTGCTCTAAGTCACATTATTAAAGGTAATTTCACTGCTGTGCGGCTTAGGTTGGCATTTCTGAGCCTTAGTTGTTGCAGGTGGACTGTCAGCTGCAGGAGCGACTGGAGTCACAATATGCATCGCATTCCTCGCTTCCTGTTGTGGATGATTAGACTGAGGTGTCAAGTTGTGCAGATCAGCAGAGATGGCGAAAGAAGTCACATGAATGTTTGTGAGAGACACGCTGATGTCATGTATTATGGGGGTGGGGTGACCTTCATGCACAGCGAGATCCGTGTTGACATTTACAACTGTTGCAGGGGTAACTGGAGGTTCAGAAATGCCTATCAGTGTGTCATCTGACAGGGAAGCAGAAAGATAGGCGCTATTGCCGGCAACCGAATATGAGTCAGGTATTGTGATTTTTGTTGTCTCTTTGAAATTACTTATTGATGTCGAGGGATGGCGATGCCGATTTAAATTACTAACTTTCCCTAGTTTGGGTTCCGTCACCCAGCAAAATTGCCTTATGTCTGGATTATGAGCATGCATTTTTCTTTTCCGCGTAGGGGAACTTGGTAAAGGTGATTCGGGTGTTAGAACGCATGCAAAGGTGTTCTTGCATGGCGGCCGCTTGTTCTGAGCACGGTTTGTGGCCAGAGGAGCAGGGGGAGCCATACCTGATTTTAATGTATATGCTGTCCTCCACATGCTCGGAACTGAAGTCAAAGAAAAGCTGGCTGATGATCTAAGTAGTAGAGTTTTGAAGTGACCAATCAAATCCGAGGGAGACGTACAGTCGCAATCAGGGCTGGACTGGGAACCAAAAGTGGCCCTGGAATTTCTTTTCAAAGTGGCCCCACATTAACATGAACTGAACGATTTGTAAGAAATTCTGTATTCATCCCACTCAAAAGGGGCCCACCAGAAGATCTCCGGAGTTCCCTGTAGGCCAGTCCACCACTGGTAGTGGGCAATGATTCGCAACGTATAAACGCTGAAACCTATACAAGGCAGGGCACATCTTGGGCTCTTACTGCTTACTAGTTATTGAGTGCAGAACAATACATCCAAGTCAGAAGACATGTCTGAAAGAGGAATTCATGCCAATTAATCCTGACACATTGTGAGAGCCATTTGCATCATACATTTCAGGGAAGAATTAAAATGAGTGTTTCGCGATCAAGCATTTTCTGTATATTGTTTTTACACCCTCTGAATGACAACAGGCCAACCTCTGTGGTCTAAAAGTAGAATGAGTTGCCAGATCCTACATGGACCTCAAGTGTGCTGTGTTCATCCAGATCTGCTCGTTCCTTCAAGCATTCACCGCACACTGGCATTGCACTGCTACTTCCTCACTTTTTCCTTTTGGAAAACACCTACTGGATTGCTGGATAATGAAAGCGCTGTGATGACATGTTCTTGGTATATGATCGTGCATGATGACATGTCCTTGGGATTTGATCGTGCTCGTTTAAAGTTTAAATCCAGTTATACATTAATTTAAAATAAATAAAAAAATTAAACTCATTTCAAAGAATATCAGCATCCTCGCAAAACTACAAAACACACAGCGCCATTTTATCATTTAGAAAATTATTAAAATACCAACAAATATTTAAAATACCTACAAAATGTGTAAATAACTACGCATTCATAAATATTTTTACATATTTGTTTACATGTATAGCTCAATAATATTTCAATTTCATATTGTGCTTTATGACACATTCTTCATGCTTCTAAGCGCTATTATGATAGCTGCTATTATTACTAAGTTTCATCTGCCTCTGCATGCTGAAGGTCTGAATTAGCTATTTCGGTATGCCATATTTAGCATTCATTGAGAGCACATCTGACCCTGTTTTGGAATCTTTTGGAACTACAGTCTTTTCAATACTTATTTCAGAATGGTGGTGCAAGTATTCAGATGCTTACGCTTGAATGTTTGAGGAAGTCATTAGGACTCCAAAAGTGTATGCATTGTACCCTAATAGAAGATCTGCTAAAATGTAGCTTACATCGCAACATGCCACCTTGAGCAACTCCTGATCTTTCACCCACAGTAAAACGCTGTGCTTTCTGGAACCTGTAGTTTCGTTATTCCGATTACAAGTATAGGCGTAGAAAACATGGGGCCTCATTACGACCCAGGCGCTAATGGGTTAACGGCGCCGTAAAAGGCTGGGGCGCTGTTAACCTATTAGCCCCCAATTACGAGGTCCCTTTGCGGGACCCGACCTTAAAGGCTGGTGTAGACCAGCCGTTAAAGTAGGGACCCGCAAAGGGACCTTGGTGCTAATTACGGTGCCGCAATTTGTGGCACCGTACTTAGCGCCTTCCCCATTCCCATTGAGCCCTATGGGGCAAAAATGGGAATGGGGAAGGGCCATAGAGAAAGGGCGAATTACCGCCCCGCCAACCTTGTAATGGGGTGGTAATTCCCCCTTTCTCCATGGCGGAGTCGGTAACTTACCGGCATTGACCATGGTGCTAATAGCACCATGGTCTTCCGCCATGGTCGTAATGAGGCCCATGGAATATATTTAGAGAGGACAAACCTGATTTAAAAAATGCTGTTGCTGATCACCAAATGTATTTTGAAGATTGGAAGAGTACATGCCTTACAAATAAACGATCATTTTGGTGACTTTCAAATGCATGCAGCACCGTCTATTCTAACGTTTGTTAAATGTTCACTCGTATTGAACTGGACATTACAGCGAGTAGTCATACCCTGAAAATAGTGAGAAACGGTCTTTTGCTAAAACACTGACTGTAACAGTGACCTAACATGTGTGGAATTAACTGGATAAAGACACCGGTGCAGATACTGAACTAGTGAAAGAAATAGACGAATCAGATGCATACAGCCATTCAGACAGATATATGGAGGTCTATAACAGAGAAACTAAGGGAGAGGAAGGAGCAAACAGAGAGAGGGAGATACACGCATAAAGGAAAAGAAGAGTGCCAGACAAGAGACCCAGAAGCAGGAAAGAGAGAATTACATGATTGCAATTAATTAGCAAGAAGGCAGTGCATGAAACGCATTACAAGATTAACTGAGGTAAAGAGAAACAGAGACACACACCCACCTGCTGCAGGCACCAAGAGCTGCCACTTGCAGCGTGATTCTCCATGAGACGGCCTGATGATAGGAGAGCTCAAACCCGCAGCAGTCTGGGACGTCATTTCATCAAAATTCCAGGGGTAGCTGAAGTGACATCACATGACCCTTGACCTCTGATGACATCACAGGAAGTGGCATCATTTGATCCCCCCCCCCCCCAAGTGACATCACCGGAAGTGATAGCACATGACCTTTCACCCCTTGACAAAACAGGAAGTGGCAGCATTTTTGAACACATCAGAAACACAGGGCCTCAGACAAAGAGTGATCGCCCGGAGCAATACAATTTCTGCTACTGTCGCAGACGCCTGTCCTCCAATTACCGGATCTTAACATATCAGTCTTTGGTCCCTGCCCTATCCTCCCATTCCTCCACCGGCACATTATGCTATCTTCCAATATGTATTTCCCTTTACATTCATTGCTCACACCAGTCAGTCACTCACGTGCTATGAAATCTCAAACTCGTTTCTCGCTTATGCTTGAACAGCCTTAGAGGCACAGCGACACCTAAATTTGGGGTGGGGGAGCTAACCCTTGAAATGTTGGGAGTGGTGCTAACTTCAGAGATGTTGGGGAGAGGCAAACCTATTTGTGTGGGTGGCATCTAACTTCTTTACTCATTCTAATGAGACTATTCTAGTGCAGCTTCAATGTTACAAGCAGTTCACTCTCTCCTTTAAGTCTAAAAGCACGCACTTAAGGACTGCTGTGAGAATGAGCAGTCGCCTGCCCTCTCTACTCTTCCAATCTTTCCCCTGGCATGCAAACAGTTTTGTAGGGAGCAGGGAAACTCATGAAAAAAGTACAATAGATGCAAGTCACCAAAGGTGTACAAGCGCATTTCCCAATGCATTGTCATGCCGGTTCTTGCAATATATGCCGGTACAGTATAAAAATATTTTCATGCTGGCTGTGCCCATACATTTCCATGCTGGTTCCATCAACATATGCTAGTATTCATATATAAGAACATGCTTATTTTCGCTTTAAGATGTGTTTTATAGTATCATTACTGGCACCAGGCACAAAGCTGGCTCCGCAAACATGCCAGTACTCCTATGTAAGAACATACTCCAGTTGGTTTGGACATTAAAGGTGACATGTCACAAGAAGAAAACGTGTCCGAACTGGTTCCAACGTAAGCCAGTCTAGACCAATAAGAACACTTATCATGCTTGCTTCATCATACCACTTCATAAAATATGCCTGGTAGAAGCCACTGCAATGTTTATTTGCCTGGCTATATGATGTCTGCATTTCCAGAAAATGAAATCATTCCTGCCACCGTGGCAGAATTGAGGTCTTTCAAACTACACTTTGGAAACCGTGGGCAGGTAGGCATTAGACTGCTCTGCCAGCTTAAAAAACAAGAAAACATTCTTGAGGTGTAGAAGTGAGTGTGTTACACCACAGCTATATGCGATCACTTGAAATGGTAAAGCACGTGCGATGTAAGACCTTGTAAGATGCTATCGGAGTCAGCTGCATGCTATTACTGTAATGGCATTACTGGGCTGAATAAAAGGAAATTGCTGCTGTGTTGGAAACTTTACATTCACAAAACAGCGCAACATTTCCGTCTGGGAATGAGTGCTTGGGCCTGATTCAGACGTGTTGATTTTATAGTTGCAATAATCAGAAAACGCAGGAGGATCTTTCCATTGGTCTCAATTTACTTGTGAAATGAAAAAAGCAGAAAACAGCATAGATGGCCTAAAAAAACTTTTGTAATCAAATATAATCTGGGATATTTGCAAATACATGTATTATTAACTGAACTACATGGTTCATTCAACTTTGTAGGATGAAAGCTTGGGTCGGCCCTTCAAAAATGTACAAACCTCATGCACATGCCTGGCTGCGGCGACAGCGAGCAGTTGTATTAAAATATTTAAAGAAGGTTTTTTTGGGGGATTATTTTTAAATCCTTTAAAAGCTACCCACAGTTGGCAGGTTTGAAAGAATAGCTGAAATGTGCATATGATTTTGCTTTGCATACTCGTAAATAGGACATGCTCGGAAAATGGCAACATATTTAACAGCAACAAAAAATAAACAAGGATGAAAAAGTGCAAGAGCAAAAAAAAGCAGTTGCTGAATCCAGTGACTTTTGCAACATTTTGCTGTCTGCAAACACAAGCGCTAACTCTCCATATTCAAGGCACTCCATATTTTTTATAAGCCCTGTGGTGGAGAATGTGCTCCAGAAGCTCGGATTGACAGTTAATTACAAATGTAAACATATCTCACACTACAATCCTTCTCCACAACAGTCACGATAAGCCATGGTTTGCTTATATTACTTCTATATTAAACCTGTCCGGCATCACTTACTTTCTCAACTGTGACCCGCACACGAGAACGAACACGAGCACTGCACTGTGAATCCATTACAGCCAACCTCAAAATACACAGACTGACTGAAACCTCTCCCTTCATCACACAAACCATTTACAATTGCAAACGGCTCTGGCTGCAAGCCTTTATGGCACCTGGAACGCTGACCCTGTGACCCCTCCAAGCATCTGGCATGAGAGGCGCCACCAATAAAGCCACGGAGAAGTTAACTCTACAATTGAAATACGAGATAACTTTCCCCATGGCTTATTGTTGCTCTTTCACTTCACCGCTGAGGTGCCAGCCCGGGCCGATTTAGCAGCTTCTGTGCACATGTCAGTGTCAGACTGGCCCTGCAAATGAAGAAGCCTGAGTGAGGGGTGAGCTTGAAGTTGCTGGTGTCCCCCGCACTGTGGGCGCTGCGAAGCTCCACAGGAGCTTCTGTTTAACAAAAAAAATGTGATTTTTTTTATGTTTAAAAAAAAATTGTTTACACCCAAAAATCAGGGGTCGCAAGGGAGTCTCTAGTAGTCGCGGAGGTGGTCGCAGCTGCTGCGACCTTTGGCGACCCCTAAATGACGTCCATGGCATTCCCCCAAGAAAAGAGGCCCTGTGTGCCCAGGCCCACCGGGGAAACTCCCGGTGTCCCGGTGGGCCAGTCCAGGCCTGGTCGCAATTTGCTATTGTTGTGAGCGCAAAGAAAAAAAAAGTTAGCCCACCACCCGACCCGTGACACGTTGCCAAGTGGTACTTCAGGTACTTCGTCTGGTGCGCGTGCACAAGGGATCTTATCTATTGTGGGTGAAAGGGGGCGGATCTTGAGCCCAATTTGGCAAATATCTACAAAATACAAGGAAATCAGTGAGTAAAACGAGTATAAGTCGAAACGTAACAAGTATAAGTAATTATACTTTAAGTCCTTGATGTTATAAATGAAGTAATGAGCGTACCGCTCCACAAAAAATCCACGGGTATGCAACAGACTCCAAAGGAAGAGCGTGATCCATTGGTAAGTGGTACTTCAGGTACTTCGCCTGGTGTGCAAGCACAAGGGATCTTATGGATTCTGGGTAAAAGAAAGTAGGGTTTGAGCCCAATTTGGCAAATATCGCTCCACGAATAATCCACGGGTATGCAACAGAGTACAAAGGAAGAGTGTGGTCCAGTGGTAAGTGGTACGTCAGGTACTTCGTCTGGTACTTTGCCTATACATCAAGTAAATTATGTTTTAAAGCACCCACAGGGCAACAGAGATGGAACAAAGGAATGAACGCCAAACACAACAATGAAAGATAAGTCCAACCTACTAGGCCTTGTGAGCATTCAAAACATGCAAGTCCAGAGAGGGAAGGGATAAGGTAGTAAGGCGGTAAGTGCTAGGTGTACCGAAGAGGGCAGCGCTAGGGAGTAAGCAGCTGTTTCGTGACTAGGTGAGAGTGGCCAGCTGCCAATAAATAAGCATAGGCCTGTAGTGGCATAGGCCAGTGGGTGCCAAGGCAAGTGCTGGGAGTGGGAAAGGCTGAAGGTGATTGACTGTGGGAGGCCAGGACCCAGGAGAACACATAAGGGCCCTGGTCACCAATCTCAGCAACTGTGGGGTGTTAGCAGAGATGGGAGGAAGGGAAGGAGCAGATGAAAAGGAAGGTCTTGAGGATCTTCCGGAATTTTAGAGAAGGGCTAAAGACGAAGAGGAAAGTGGAGACTGTTCCATAGAAGGGAGCCTGCGAGGAAAAAGATTGGCCACCAGCTCACTGTTTAGGGAAGCACTTGACACACAGAAAGTTGATGCCAGAGGAATGTAAAGATCTTGGGGGAGGTATTTAGCGAAAGCCAGTTGTAGATATCGTGGTCCCTGGCACCAGACAGCCTTATGGATGATGCAGAGGGATTTTTATTTGATCATTGCAGCAGCAAGGAGCCAGTGGAGAGATTTTAGGGCTGGAGAGATGTGGTTCTTGGGCTTGATGCCAGTGTTGCAGTCCTATTCTGGATTAGCTGGAGGGGTTGTAGAGAAGAAGAGGGTAGTTTAAGGAAACAGCTATTGAAGTAGTCAAGCCTAAAGAGAACCAGAGCTCTAGAGACATTGAGCTTCTGGGGGAAAGTGAGGAAAGGAAAACTTATTTTGAGGAGGTGGAGTAGAAAGTGGGCCTTCTTGGCAAGGTCCTAAATGTGAGGGAGGAAGAAAAGAGAGGAGTCAAAGATGACTTCAAGGCTTCTGGCTTCAGATGAAGGAGAAGGGGGACAGCACAAAGAAGATGGCCAGAGTGTGCCCACTCCTATAACACCTCGTCTGTTTATCTCAACAGACGTCACAAGATACTTCCCGCCTTGAAATATCTCGTCCTGATGAAGGCCACACCATCAGAGCTCATCCAAGCTCACTTTCTGGCCGAAACACTGTCATGTTGACTGTTATATTGTCTGCGTTGTCCTTGTTCAACCCCTAATTGTTTTGATGTATATGTGCTGACTATTACATGCTATCACCTCACTAAATCCACTGGTCTCCTTCCCAAGGACCGCTCAATGGATGTGTAAGCATTGAAAAGATGTTACAAATATTTGAAATTTGTCACAAACTGGTTACTATACCTTCAAAATGTGTAAATACTGTTGTATCTTGTGTTACTCTCAATCAAGTGTATCTACAAACACGTAAACTGCAGTTTTATTAAAAATCTAACTGCAGTACTCAGAACTGTCCTGATATATTTTTGTCAGATGTCATTCACAGTTACTTGTACACACTTACCAAGTCAGAAGTCATTCACAGTTACTTGTTACCACTTACCAAGGTGTAACCCCCATAGGTGTGTGTTCACCCTTTGTTAATCAGCCAGGTATCCTATGACCTTGCTCAATTTTGCTCTTTAATACGTGACTACCCACCTGGGTAGAGCAAGGCATCAACCAGGTACCCTTTTTGATAAACATTTCAGAGTGAGGGGAAGACAGAGGGAGCAGGAGTCCCAATAGGAAGGATCTCAGTCTTGCTGGCATTGAAGCACGGATCATTGGAAGTACACCAGGACTGGATGGTGGATAGGCAGTCAGGAATGATGGAGGAAGTCATGATCTGCTACAAGACCTGCTGTGCTGCCTTTGACATTCTATGAACTTCAAACCATTTACGTGATTCTTTGCACATTCCAAATGCCAACTTGACCTAGTGAGGCGCATCACCACTGAAAATTGATAGCTGGCTCACCACTGTGTAAGCACCCAACTTGATGTATCCTGAAGGAAATCTTGACTCAACAGAAGCATTTTCTTCACGCTACTCGAAAGCCAACTCAACCCACTCTTAAACATTTACTACCCATCCCGAATGCCAACTCAACTAAACTGACATATTGTTTCAACCCAACTTGGACACCAACTCGACCTGGTTTGACCCATTGTATCAATACGTCTCATGGCTGACTTGATCACACACAGAGGCCCATCTCAAAGCAGACGCTACACTCACTCACCACTGGAACAGCCCAACTTGACTATCTTAACACAAGCCTGACTGAATAAAAGCACCAAGAAGCCCAGTCACGCTGTCTAGGAGCCATAAAAGCATTTTCAGTGGTCCTGCCCCCTGGCCTGCCTTAAAGGAGGTATAGGACCCCACTCTTTGCCATTTCAAGACACTTTCAAGTAATTTTGACATTTGTTGCTCAGATCTAACTCCTGCATCCTTGTCTTCACCCAGAATTGCTCCTTTACTCTCAAAGTCTGCATTCTCTGTGTTTCATTTACAAGGGTGGATATTAAGAGTTTTTAATTAGTTGTGTACTTTGTTCATTTTTATTAAAGTTCCTCTTTTCATAGACCCCTGGTTGGACTCTCTTTTCCTTTGGTATCACTGTACTTTTAGTGCTTGTGTTGCAACTGTATAAGCTCACACCCCTCCTATAGAGTATAGTCTGCACTTCTATTCTATTCTATTCCATTTTTTTTTTCATAAAGCCCTAAATCGCCCACAGGCCTCAAAGCACTGACACAAATACATAGAACAGACAAGACAGAATCATAGTGCCTTGTGTGCGTCAGTATGCCAGTACATTTGCATATCCAGTAGGACAGTTGGTGCAAGAACAATTTAAGTACCACCGCCATCAAATAGGCTGGTTTTCACAGCCTTTCTAAATTGAAGATATGATGGCAATTTTCTAACAGCATTTGGAAGGTCATTCCAAATCTTGGGCCCCCATGCATTAAAGCTGCAATCTCCGTATGATTTAAGTCTGAAATGCGGTTGTTGTAGGAGATATTTATTGTTTGAACGAAGAATATGTATATAAGGTGTTTTCTTAAGGCAGTCTTGTAGATACTGGGGAGCAGAGTGGGCAGGGCACTTATAAGCAAGGCAGGAGGTCTTGAGGTGGATCCTTTGAGCCACTCGGAGCCAATACATCTTCCTCTGTGCATTGGTCACATGATCTCTGCGCCTTAGCCCACATACAGCCCTGAAAGCTCCATTCTGTATAGTTTGTAGTTTCTTGATATTGGTGGCAGAGGTACCAGCCAATAATCCATTGCAATAGTCCAGCCTAATGTTTATAGTTGCTGTGGCTATTAAAGCACAATTTTCTTCAGAAAGGTAGGGTCTAATCTGACAAAGCAGATGGATTGTGTAATTGCAGCCTGAACTTACCTATGCAACGTGTTTATCAAAATTCAAGTTGCTATCGAATATGGTCTTGACTTGGCTGGAGACTTCGAAAGAGACCCCTCCAACTTGAAAAGCACTGTATCGAGAGTCAAGAGACTTGATCTTGGCTGGACTTCCCACTATCAAGATCTCTGTCTTCCTGTTATATAGGGTTAGGAATTTATCAGATATCCAGGCCTTTTTAGCAAGAAAGACTGTACAGACTAACTTTGCATCATCTTCATATGAGCCAGTAAGTTCCAGAACCAACTGCACAGCATCTGCAAAATGTGCATAGCTGTCTCCCATGCAATCCAAAAGATCATAAATAGCTTGAAGTAAATATTGT
Organism: Ambystoma mexicanum; assembly: GCF_040938575.1. Classification (NCBI taxonomy): domain Eukaryota; kingdom Metazoa; phylum Chordata; class Amphibia; order Caudata; family Ambystomatidae; genus Ambystoma; species Ambystoma mexicanum. The sequence continues at coordinate 395,584,176 of NC_090936.1, forward strand.
ACAATAAAGGGGACATGCTAGAGCCTTGAGGCACTCCACAATCAAGGGTGGCTTCCTCTGACTTAAAGCCTCCAAAGGTTACCCTAGCCTTGTTGGGACCCAAAAAAGAAGTGAGCCAATCAACACCCTGTTTAGCGCATCTGCCCACTTTCCTGAGTCTGTCCGCCAACCTCCCATGATCTACAAGATCAAAGGCAGCGGACAGGTCTAATAGCAGCAACATAGCCATTTTTCCTTTGTCTACTATCTCAGACAGCATAGATTTAATGTCTATGAGTGCAGTCTCAGTACAGAGTTTTTCCAGAATCCAGATTGTCTGCTTGACAGTATGCCTTCATTTTCAAAAAATGTATTGATTTGAGAGCAGGCAATTTTATCCATAATCTTAAGAGGGAATGGCACGTTGGCTATTGGCTGATAGTTTGAAGGGTCCTGTGTATCCAACCCTTCTTTTTTCAAAAGAGGGGTGATCCAGACCTCCTTAAAGCCTTCAGAGACAACCCCTTTGGCAAAGGAGCAGTTCACAATAGTTGTAATGAGAGTAACTATGCTCGATGTAAACTTCTTGAACATGGTTGAAGGAAATATGTCTCCCTTACTGTTGGTGGGCTTCAATTTATCTATCGTGGATAGTACCTCCTTAGCAGTAACCTGCCTAAAAGAAAAGGTTCTATTCTCATCTATCTCGGAAGCATAGTTCTGTGCAACAGGTAAAGTACCAGTTTCCTGATCAATGATATATGATATGGTGATCTTTTGTTGTTTACTGACCTTGTATATGAAAGCGTCATGGAATTTATGGCAGCATGTATCACTTGCCTGAAATAAAGATTCATGGGCTTTCCCTAGCCCATGAATCATCTAGCATGTTAAAAAGCTCTCTGGTACTGGATCTGGCACCCATTATCCGCTCCTCAAAAGTTTCTTTTTTGGCTGCCAAAATTATATTCTTGTAATCCTTGGCTGCCTCTTTATAGCGTGCTAGGGAATTTTGATCGAGACATTTTCGCAAACTTCTTTCAGCAGCTCGTTTGACATGTCGGGCTACTAGCACTTCTGTAGAAAACCATTTGCTTGTGCTAGGATGAATATCCTTCCTTCCATAGCTAGCATTAAGAGGCACTAGTTTATCATAAGTATGGTTTAGTATACTACGCAATTGTGATGTATAGAAGTCTACTGTGCTGGAATCATCAATTTCTGCCACAAGTTGCAAACATATATGTGCAAATGCCTCATGAGTAACCTTACTGGTAGTTGTTTGACTGCGTATTAATGCTTTGTTTGTCACAATATCTGGAGTAAGAATTGAAAAGTGGATGAAATGATGATCAGACCAGCAACAAGTCTTGACCTCTATAGGGGAAATCACTGGTTTCCGGTCAGTATCCAGTCTAACGTGGTCCCTCCTTGATCAGTGGCTGCATTACTAATTGTTTAAAACCCAAATTCATCATGAGGTTCAGCATGGTGCAGGCCTCTAGATCAGTGGTCTTATTTGCCCATAGATTAAAGTCTCCAGCCACTATACATGGTGTTTGATGTTTAATAAAAGAACCCAAACACGCCATTAGCTGCTCCTGAAAGTCTGGCAGGGCAGTAGGTGGCCGATAGAGAATTAATAAACTGAGAGTAGTGGTAGGGTGGGAGGGAAATGTCACTAGTAATCCCTCGCAAGAATTTAGTATTGGTATACTTGAGGTAAAAAACATCTAAGAATCTTTATAAATGATGGTGACACCCCCTCCCTTCTGTCTCTGGCTATCTGTATGTAGTGCTTTGTACCCCACTGGAGTAGTAAGTTGCAGAGAATGCTGATCACTTGGCCCCCATTAACAAAAGAGACGGCAGAGGTAAACCTGGGTGCAGAAAGGATGTGACCTGGCACTTCATGCTGGACTGACACTTTTGGGGTTGGACCAAGTCGGATTTGCATATGGTCTTTCCCCTTCTGTAATGGCCTGGCAGGCGGAAGAAGGACGGTCTGTGGCAATGCTGCAGCTTGGATTAATTCCAAACATTCCAGCCATCACCTCTTTTGCTTTTCCTATGTCACCCCCAGTGGGACAGATATGCCCAGACGTGGGCCTCGAGTCTGCTGGGTCTAAAGACCCAAGCTACTCCTAACTGATGACACCCAATGAGGCCAAAACATGTTTGGCAATGCTTGTGGTCTTGTGCAGAAGGTATGTGGCCTTGCATTTCGGGCTGTTCTGCTTTGGGGTGGGACCAAGTCTGATTTGCCTATAGTCTTTCCCCTTCTGCAATGACTTGGCAGGCTAAAGAAGGATGGTCTGGAGCGTTGGCCAGAGCAATGGCAGAGGTTAGGATTAATTCCAAACCTTCCAGCCATCACCTCTTTGGTTTTGCAGAGGCACACTTATCGGCCTGTGCATGTTTCACCTTTATGATCTGGATCAGTGCTGCTCTAGTGGTGATATAGAACTAAGGAGACACTTCAGACACTACTCGCCATGTATTCCTGCAGAGCAGTAGTCATTTTGTTACAATCATCCAATGCTATAAACAGTTACATTCTGCAGAAGAGATTGAAGAGGCAACAGGATGACAAGTAGAATCTGGGCAACAGTGGTTGTAAGTTAGTCAAACAAAATACTGTTTTCACAGCTAATGGTGTAATAATTACTATTTGTACAAAAGTTCAAAATAATTATGAGAATTTGTCATGTAAATAACGCACTTTCATCCAAAACACTTTTTACAGAATATGTTTATGTATAATTGTTATTATCCAATCCAAACCGGTTCTTCATTTATTGACCTTGGAAGAATGAACACGTGAATCGGCCTTTCCAGCAATGAAAGCAATGATCTGCATCGTACATCCAGATCTCAGCAGCGAGCAATGAACCCACTGAGCTATGACTGGTGCTGAAGAGAGGTTCTTCTCGCGGTGGATACTTAGGACATTCGCTTTACCAAATAAAGAGAGGGTGTCAGGCGTTATGGTTGACGAGCATTAGGAAGCTCCAGTAAAACATACCCACATATGAGCAAATAACGTATACCACCATGGGCTGAAAGAAGTCTTGGATCTCTCGGTGACGTGTGTCTTTTATTGTACGCCTTTACAGCTTGATCTCCCAGACCAGCCGATGCATGTATTGCTGTGTGTTCTTAATCAGTTATTATTTGAAAGTGCATCATATCATATACAGGCTTTTGTTGGATTTCCTAATGGGCACTATAGATGCATGTTTAGGGTTGACAGTGCCAGGTTGCCTGAACACCTTCCTACTGTGTCCCAATAATGTGACAGTATGGACTTTTAGTGCTACCCTAATGCAACTGCTTGTCCGATAGATGGTCCTAAGTGGTAAAACCAGTGGACAAAGTGGACGAAAAGAAGTAGTGGAAATATGGTCTCTGCCACTTCGACCACTGTATAAGAACCCCAAAACCAAGAGACAACGGGAGATGGGAGTAGGGGGCACGTAGGGGGGGGGGTGTGGGTGCGATGACCTAGAGTAAAAGATGCCCAAAAGCAGGTCTTTAAGTGTCATCCTTACGTTGAATCCATGTGAAATGGAAACCTTGGTGGCTTGATATCTGTAAGCCCCAACGCGGATACCATGCCAATATGTTGTACCAGTGCTGCTGCACCTTCCTTATGAGCCAGGCGTCAGGGCACACTCAGCCATCATGGAATTTCAGGTGCGGGAGAGGTCTGGTAAATAAAACGTGCAAAATTAGCATGTGAGGTAAAGTCACATGTGGTGACGTCACAGCAAGGCCATGCACGTTTGCCAGGCACTTTGAATGCATGCGCTCTGTTCTGGCCCCCATGGAATGAATCTGCCTGATTGGCAATAGTGCGTCTTCTCTTTGGCTACACAATAATCTACAACTATGTTAAGTACTTGTAGTTCTGTTTTCGTATTTCAAATTTAGGACTACAAATAGCAGAATGCAAAGGGGTGTGAGCTTAGTAGCCAGGACTAGATTGTTTTAGATACAAAATAGGACTACTTGAGATCCCTGTAAAATCTTAGACTTCTTTCAGTACATAGAGACACAGGGCCTCATCACAACTTGGGTGGTAACGCCGGCGCTATAAGCGCCAGCGCTATCTGCCCTACCGCCGAACTCCGCGGCGCTAACAGCGCCGGTTCACGAGTTTGGCGGTAATGTTAATCCCCATTCCCATTGAGCCCATTCGGGAATGCCCCATTCCCTGTTGGGCTCAGTGGGGAAATTTCACGCTAATACCACCGGCGGCTTTCCCGCCGGCGGTAAGAGTGCGAATTTTCAGCGGATTTCCCCCAGCTAAGAGCTGGGGCAAAATCCACTGAAGTCCTGAGTTGGCGGACCCTTAAATCCAGCGGTAATAGCGCTACCGCCGGATTTAAGGGTTACCGCCAAAGTCGTGATGATGCCCACAGTCTAAAAAGGCCGTTTGATAAAATCCATTGTGTTTTTGGCACAGACTGTCAGCTTGTTGTGATGCATGGCTTGCTTACAATTCGTAGTCAACTAGTCAATAATGTTGACATCATGCAAATGGACAAGACAGCTTTGTAAACTTGTATTTTAATGCATTTATTCTTTTCTTGAATGCAGGCAAATCTCCCACATCGACATGGGGACGATTCAGTATTTAGCTTTGAGTACCAGAGTGCAATGAATTTTCAACCTCGTGCACACTTTTGTTTTTCATATACAATTTGAGTATCCAACAGGCGCATGGAATAAATATGTGTACAAAAGATAAAGGTATAATTGTCCTTAGTTGCATTATTTCATAAGATCCGCCTAAAATTTGTCCAGAATTTAACACTGCAAGTGGATGCTATAGTAATGATCCTGTAATGTTAGGGATAGGAAGATTCCATCTCTAGATTTTCGATCGTGGGAGAATTCATTAGATTTTGTCCACTGCATTTTGCTGAAAATTGATATGGAGGGGTGGATTAGGGTAATAATAAAGGTAGGGACACTTGGGGGGGGCAGGGGGACATGAGTCGGGGCCTGCTGGCATGTGCCCGTCAATGCTGGGGGTTGGGTGTGCAGGGGGACATGAATTGGGGCCTGCTGACAGGCTCCCGTCAATGCTGGGTGGGTGGGGGTGCAGGGGGACATGAGTCGGGGCCTGCTGGCAGGTGCCCGTCAACGCTGGGATGCATGGGGGGGCAGGGGGACATGAGTCGGGGCCTGCTGGCAGGTGCCCGTCAATGCTGGGGGGTGGGGGTGCAGGGGGACATGAATTGGGGCCTGCTGGCAGGCTCCGGTCAATGCTGGGGGGTGGGGGTGCAGGGGGACACGAGTCGGGCCTGCTGGCAGGTGCCCATCAATGCTGGGGGGGTAGGGGTGCAGGGGGACATGAGTCAGGTCTCACTAGTGCATGGTGCCATTTGTGCTGGATGCGGGGCATGCCCAGGGTGTATGGGCTGCCTGCGGGCCATGGCCAGGGTGTATGGGCTGTCTGCGGGGCATGGCCAGGGGTGCAGGGTAGTCCCCTGTGGTGTAGGCTGCCTGCGGGCCATGGCCAGGGTGGATGGGCTGCCTGCGGGGCATGGCCAAGGGTGCCCGGTAGTCCCCTGTGATGTGGGCTGCCTGCAGGGCCTGGGGAGGGGGAGAGGACACACCTGGGATGACCCACACTGCCAATTCTTGTGTGGTACTCCCCGCGCACCCCAGGAATACACATCGCCCGCTCGGCAAGCAAAATTGCATGTAAAACTCCCCGCGCGCCCCTCCGAATACACTTACCCCTCTCGCGCTAGCGAAATTGCGTGTAAAACTCCACCCGCACCCCTCGGAATACACGCATGCAGCCCATCCACCCTCAACATTCCCCACAGGCAGCCCATCACCCCAGTGCATGCCCCACAGGCTGCCCACACCACAGGGTGGAGTTTTACACGCGATTTCACTAGCACGAGAGGGGTACGTGTATTCTGAGGGGTGTGCAGGGAGTTTTACATGCGATTTCACTAGCACGAGAGGGGTACGTGTATTCTGAGGGGTGCGTGGGGAGTTTTACACGTGATTTCGCTAGCGCGAGATGGGTACGTGTATTCTGAGGGGTGCGTGGGGAGTTTAACATGCGATTTTGCTAGCGCGAGAGGGGGTACGTGTATTCTGAGGGGTGCGCGGGGAGTTTAACATGCGATTTTGCTAGCGCGAGAGGGGGTACGTGTATTCTGAGGGGTGCACGGGGAGTTTAACACGCGATTTCGCTAGCGCGAGAGGGGTACGTGTATTCGGAGGGGTGCACGGGGAGTTTAACACGTGATTTTGCTAGCGCAAGAGGGGTACGTGTATTCTGGGCGTGTAGCTTCTGTAGTTGTCTGCCAGCCTCCCCCATGTTTGGGAGCACCAGAAAAAGACTCATCATGTTCCTGGGCCCTATATATTGGGACACACAGCACCCGGAGTGCCATAAATTCTGATTTGGCGCTGCAAGAACCGCCAAAGGGTACTATTGACTGCTAACTGCCCCTTGGTCCATTTCCAGGCCCCACAGACTGGTTAGATCACTTTTATCTCCTTTGCACCCAACAACATATCCTTTTTTGAAAATGCAGCAGAATCATCATTGATTGTCAACACCTGCACTTGCTGTGAGCTGCACGTTAAGACTGCCTTCCTGATGATGTGAAGAGCACAGAAACAGGTAGGAGGAGAACACCAGTGGCTGAGAAGGTTTACTGTGCAGGGACTGGAATGCGCCCCTCTCCTCTTTCTTTTTTGCCATATTTTCAGGATTTCTGAAGGGTGGAATCTTCAGAATCTGATAGGGTGCTGCACTGGGGTGACACATGTCCTGCTTTGGAGTGCCTCACTGTAGGCTACTCCCCCCCTTTCCCCACTGTGGGACTGGGTGTGAGCGCGTTCCTTGCAAACCTGATGACTACAGTTACCAGAAGTCCTTGCAGCAGAATCATCATTTATTGTGAACCCTGCACTTGCTGTGAGCTACAAGTTAAGACTGCCTCCCTGATGATGAGAAGAACACAGAAACCAGTAGGAGGAGAACACCAGTGGCTGAGAAGGTTTACTGTGCATGGAACTGGAGTGTGCCCCTCTCCTCTTTCTTTTTTGTCATATATATATATGTTTACTGTGTTTATTGATATATATATTCTTATTGAAACTTGATTGGATATTCTTTTATTTTAGACTGTGTTCCTACTGAAACACATTCACATCACTCTTGAGAGTATAGCCTTCCCTCGACCCACATAACTATCAACGATGAAAATGGTATATCTCTTAACTGTGTCTGATGTACCTTTATTATTGTGTTGGCTCTTGGTTTGTAGAAGTGTGAGGACTCAGTCAGTACTAATTCCTCTACTAATCCTTGCACCCCTGCAAGGCAGAAGTCAATTAGTCACACTGTCAGTAAAAATGTAATTCTCCTATTTGAAGAAATGTTACTAATAAGTTGGTGGAGTAGTAGCCAGCAATTTCTTGGAGTTGGAATTTTGCCATTATACATGAAAATGGGACAAAGCCTGAGGTTGCGCATAACATGTCTGCCATATCATGAACTCATACTTTACATATCAAAGCAGCACGCTAGTTAAAATATGATTGGCAACTAAAAGTGTTTAGTCTGTTTGTGTAACTATATTTAATTTGATTAATCTAATTAAAAAATGTATTAATCTAAAGCTTATTTACTTTGTATATACATCCACAACGTCACTTACAGGTAGGAGTATCACCAAAGGGCATATTATTTCACTTCCTATGATGTCATTACATATGTGTTGGCACTTTCTCTACCTCTAGCATTGTGCTGAATTGATGTCTCTGCATATGCAACAAACACATCACAATAAACCCAGATCTTTCAATTGTCCTGAATTCTATAGAAATTCGAATACAATGGCTTCTAAAGAATTGCTAAATTATGTTTTGATCTGTAATTAGTGTTTGTGGTCTATCACAATCCGGGAAGCCTAAGACACAAAAGGTTGTGCACAAAAGTGTGACATGCTGTCCATCAGGCCTGTAGGGTTGTGGTGCCCAGACTGCCAGAAGGAAGGAGGCAACCAGAGGCTAGAGCCTGCAGCAAGTAAGTGGGAGGGAGTGGTAGAGGGCAGAGCAGGGGGTCCATGCAACAGAGAGGGTATGGATGGGGGACCCCTGAAAGGTACCGGGTAAGGGACATGATCAAAAAGCCATCCTTGTGGATGCGACCTTCTCTGCCTCGAAACCGCAAGTACAGCCTTTTGTTACCGAACTTTAAACCGATAATGAGCTCAAACACAATGTATTTATCCAAAAGTAATTTCATCGTGACATATGTGGAAAAAAAAACACACCAACACTCATCTCCTGGGAATGTAGAGTGAACTTGTCGATGCACTAACTCAGCCATCAAATATTACCCAAAGGGTCATCAATCGTGCAGAGGTACTTTACAAACTTCACTTTGCACTGGTGCACTTTATATATATGCTCTGTTTGACACCAAATATTTTTCTATAAGTCATTATACAATATCTATGCTGCAGAGGTTTTTGTAATCTTAAAAGATCCTTCCGTTTGAGTATTTTGTACACTGAATGAAATTCAATGGATATTGTGACATCTTCTTTTTATGTGCTTTATATGTAAACATATACATTCCAACATGCCCCATGTCCTTTGGGAGATTCTCCTCCATTCCTGTTTTTAGTTCTGGCTAGACAGAGCTTTCTCTCTGTCAGAGCGCCTTAAAAACAGATTAGAGGGTTCCACTAGTGTCAGTCAGCTGTGCTGTGTCAGCCAGAATACGTAGCCCGTTGTAGATTTGTGAGTTACAACAGAGGCCATTTGAGAGGAAGATAGAGCCTAACCAGTGCAATTAGCCCTTATTGAAGACAGGATAGATATTCATCTACAAATGTTGCTTTATGCCTTTCACCCACAAGACCCAACAACATATGTATTCTCCAAAAGGCCTCACAGCTTTCTCTTGAATTCAGATAACCAGTTGTATGTTTCAAAAATAAATAAGATTTTCAAAATGTAGAGGCGTTTATGACAGCCCGAATACATTTAACGTTTTATTTCCTGGGAACGGAAACGTTTATGATAATAAGTCTGCTACAATGGGATCATATTTAACCAATAAATCCGGATAGGCAGGGGTTTTACGGGAACAAGTAATGGCCGGGCCAGTTGAAAACCCGAGCAAAGTCCAAGGGCTTTAATGTGAGACCAAGTATTGCCTGTCCTGGTAAAATACTCCCACCTGAAGGGGTTCATTCCTAGTAACATTCCGGCAAGTTATACCAGGGTGCTAATAGGTCTATTTTAAGTTGAGAAATGTCTTGTTTGTGTTTTCAAAACTTAAAAAAAAACTACAAACCAAGATGGCCACCATGGACTAGGGAGAAGGGAATTACACGTAGTCCCTTCAACTTTCCATGGCAGCCATTGCTGCTATAAAGATGTGCCCGGAACACTTGGTGTTGGGGAAAGGGAGCACCAGGTGAGTGGAGCAGGGGTGGGGGTTGGTGGGAGATGTGGAAATTGGGGCTAGGGGGTGGAGGGAATGGGAGCACGCCATATACTTACCTGCATTCCCAGCATGCAAGATGGCACCTCCTGCCTCCATCAAGGCTTGGAACCGGGGCTTAATCATGTGGTAAGAGCCCATTCAGAGCTTTCTCATTGGCTGGGAGCCCTCCATCTCACCCCTCATGCCAGGTGGTAATATATAGTATTTTTCAAATAAACTGACATCCAATTTTCCAGCTTGCAGTTGGCATGAACACACTTCTGTCGCAGGCAGAGATACCTCTAAAATATCATCAGAAAAAATGCATTGATAGAAAAAGATATATCAAGTCTTTATGAATAAAATAATTTGCTATTATCATATTCGCCTGTCTCTAAAACATTTTCTGGGACAGTGAGGTGCAATTCAAGACTGCTGGTACATCCACTTGGGGTTAACTATTTGGAGAACTCCCTAGCACTCTTCTTGTATGCCTTACTCCAAATTCATGTAATAAATGGCAGCCATTTTAAAAAGCTGGACATGGTTATTACACATAACATTCATAAAGACAGACAGCAAAGTATTGATTGATTTCACATTTTCTGTGTACTCTAAATTATTTAGCTTTTATTAGAATATAATAGTAATAATAATAATAGTAACAATGAATTAATAATGATAATAATAATAATAATAATAATAATAATAATAATAATAATATATGTGTATGATTCCAAGGAAGGGAGTTCCGTGACACTATAATGAATTACATCACTGAATGTATTGCTACTTTGTCTTAATATATTAACTGCGGTGATTTCGATATGAGTGTGTTAATTGGAAATTGATTTTACTCATATGAAGATATACAACATTCCTGAACTTAGCGTGTACTTAAGTGTCAAGAAATCTAGTAATACCCTATGCAGAAAATGGTCACGATTTATGGAGAATAATGTGCGTATCATGCTAAAAAGTAGGACTCCAGGGGACATCCCTTGAAAATCCACTTGATAAGTGCAAAATTAATTCAATACAATAGACTATATGTTAATGGTCCCACTTATACATTGTGAAGACTTTGGACATCATTCACAAAGAGAACAGTGACCATGCTAAATTGTCCTTAACTTTAAATGTTAAAATACTAACAAACAAATACCACAATCAAGGCACATATGAGGTAACTAGTGTCAATAACTGTATTTTCTGGTCCAAATTAAATGATTAAATGTGCATGGATTAAATAAATATGTGGGTGTGATCAACCACAGCACGTGGGATAGCATCCAATTTCTTTCACCTTCTGATATTTCTAAATGGATTGCCACATTGCCTGAATATTCAACAGAGTATCTGCCAAATGACTTAATGCACGAAGCGCGACTACCTACCCAACAAACGATTCTGCTCTAGCTGAGAAAACATGTGAAATGCAATTTCTATTTGTCTACCATTGAAAGATCACACTTAGGACACCCTGAAATGTAACTACACAGTTTGAAAAAAAATGTGGTACAGAAAATGTCTATATGTGCAAAAAGAATCTATGCAGACTGTACTGTGGCAAATATTGATAACACATTTTCAAAGAAAAGATTCAAAGAATATTTGGCAATTTAAAAACAAAGAGTAATAGAAATTCTACAGATGAGTTTAATCCTATATCAAGTCATCAGTGGAACTCGTATATATCTACTTTGGTATCCAGTTAATATGTCAAAAACATTTTTTCGAATGACAAAAATGTCGAAAATATTTTACCAATTTTTTTTCCGAATGTATTATTTTTTAATTTATATGTTTTTTGTTTGTTTTGCGAGTAAGAAAAAGGGTAAAAAAAAGGGAGGGTTGGGGGGAACCCCCACATTGCAAGCAAACAATAACAAAAAAAAGACATTCTAATTTTTTTTTTTCGGTGAAATGTTTTCGACATTATGGCATTCGAAAAAATGTCATTCGAAATAGTCACTAGGAACCATCAACTTTATACTATAGAAATATAACCATTAAGAACCCTCTCCCTTACTTTAGTAAGGGAGTACAACAGGAATATGAACTAGGGAATTTGATTTGATTTTTATTTATAAAGCGATATACGCTAAAGTGCTGTACAAAAGTAAAACTCTACAGATCATGTAAAACAAATTGAAAAACGCAAGTTATCCAGTAAGCAGGTGGGTTTTAAGGAGTGAACTGATGATAGCAAAGGCAGACAATGATCGAAGAGGAAGATGATGCAGCAATTAATAAACTCAAACCATCACACGGCCTGGACCCGATAGAATGGCCAACATAGTATTACAAAATGCCCCTGCTCTTTGGGCACCAATATTGTATGATCTTTTCAGAAATACATGTCAAACAAGGAATTCCTCAGTCATTGAGAGAATCACTGTTAATTCCAGTGTACAAAGAGGGAAACAAATTTGACCCCAAAAACTATTGCTTATTAGTGATGCTGGATGTCAGCATCAAGGTCTTTGCCACTCTCAAGCTCTCTAAGCTAACAAGGGTCAATGGTAATAGAATACTTACAAAATTCCAGACTGGATTCCGAGCAGGTTACTCGACTCTTGACAACTTGATCATTAAACAGTATTTAATTCAACATGCAAACAAAAGAAATATCATGCTTTGTATTTTGCTTTTATTGTCTTCAAATTGAGTTTAATAGGACTAGGCATCCCTTTGAATCTTTTATAGTTAATACAATTGTATTCTGAGACTAATGTTTGGTTATGTCTAAATCACTTGGGAGAAAATTCAGATACTGTCAATACTAATTATGGGCTGAAATTGGGCTACATCCTCACCTCAATTCCATCCAATCTATCCAATCTATACCTGCTAGGTATGCCCCCAATTCAATTTAGCAGCCCATAATTAAATTACTCTTCTAAGGTTGCTAGTGAGAAAGTACACTACTTGGGATATGCGGATGATGTAGAATCAGACACAGGTTGGTTTACGACGTTCCATTGCAGCTCTAATCACTTATACTACTTATAAACTTTGAAAAAAGCAAAGTTTTGGTTGTCAGTGGAGCAAATTATATTAGAGGTGCCAGAAAACCTGGTTGTCAGGTAATTGCACTATTCGTTTTACAAATGAAATAAAGTATTTAGGTGTTTTGCTGACTAACAAAAGGCCCCAAACAAGAATTCAAAGCTACATTACATCTAAACCCTGGTGAGATTAACATTCATAAATAATTTTACAAAATACTCAGCAGGCTTTTCCCTGGAAGGTGTAAGGAAAGAGTGTATCACTAATTTGTTTATCTGCAGTTATCTATGGCCTAGAAAAAAACTTTAGGTTTAAACTTGCATGGCTCATTGTCATTGAAGGAAAACTGTGGAGAACCATCTTGAGACTTCTTCAGTATGTTGCTTATCAGGATATTCTCCTGGATTAAGGATTACTATGACTGGAAACCAATGTAGAAATCAGATGCAGTCTCATATATATCAGAATTAGGCTAATACATAGAGACACAACTAAAGGTTTTTTGGGAGACCTGATACAACATAATAGGGAAAGATCTCTTGCTACCTTTGTGGACAATTGCACAGCAATCCACAAAAGGATGGACTGAGTTCTGGTCTGATCACTTGATTACTATACTTTGAAAAATCAAATCCAAAGGAAACCCTGACAGTGGGATTGTGGTATGAATGCTCAATATTTTAAGACAAAGAAACATTGGGCTCATTACAAGGTTGGTGCTAAGGGAACAATGATGCCGGTAAAGGAATACCAGCATCGAATACCGCTACGGGCTATTCTGACCAGCCCGACCGCTATTGACGGCATCGTAAAGTTCAATGCCGTTAATAGCGGTCTGGGCACGGGCATGCGACCCACCATGCCGTCAATAGCGGCATGCCGTAAAGTGGAGGAGATCACAAGGTAAGCGGACATGCAAATAACGGCTTCATGAAGGCGTTAAAAGTGCATACCGGCATGCTGTAAATACCGGCATCGCCGACCTACCGTAAAATGCCATGTGCAGTGATCTCAAATGCCACAGGTGCACACAATCAGCACAGGTGGAGGAAATTGAGTTTTCCCCACTACAAAATGAGCACACCCACACACCACAACCCTAACCACACCAAGATCAATACAAAAGCAGCATCAACACTACATCTGGAGGACATGCATGCATTGCAACACCAGCAACAAAACCAACGACAACAGCAGGCACCACAAAGGAGAAGCAGCAGGAGAAGGAGGTTGAGACAGGCCCTTCATGCCCCACCAGTGCAGCCACCTTAACCATGCATGCAGCCCCCAATCAGAGACAGTCCCTCCAACCAAACCCCGCAGCACAACCACACCCTGTACCGTCTGGACCGGGACACCATCAACACCATTGTGGATATGATACACGACTGTCAGTCCCATTGAAATATGCACCGCCATCCCCCTTCTACTGAAGGTACTGTCGGTGCTCCACCTCAAGCACACAATGGAATACAAATCTCTACCACAGACTCTCCAGGAGATACTAGAAACAAAAGGTGGCCTCCATGCCATGGGGGTGGTTTAACGCAATGACAAACTATACCACCACAAGCAGGTGGAGATGGAAGGTGGCGCAAGCAAGATCATCACACATTGTGGTGCACATTATCCCGGATCAACCACAGGAATGCTGCATGTCACCATGGGAAAAAGCATCGCAGAATGCCAAAAATTGCAGACTGCCAACGCTCACCATCTGAAAATCCTACAAAACACAACAAATCACCAAAATCACACAAACACAGCAATATGTGTACACAATGCATGAGCTACAATACGGCAAAGCACACCGTGTACCATTTTGAAGATGCAATCAACACCATTATTCCATGGCACAGAACACATTGAGGGCCCAAAAATAGTTTGCATACAACCAGGGACATGTGCATGTGACCAACGATAATCTGCCGGCATGTGTGACTAGTGCAGCTGTCCATCATTTTTTGCATGACATTTACCTTTCATTGCCTCGCATGCAGGTGAAAGTGGCTATCTCTTGAAGCCGTGGCTCCTCACCCCTGTCCGTAACCCACAGAACAGGCACGGTGAGGACTACAATTGTTCCCATTCCCGTACCCGTGTGGACATCGAGTAGACCTTTGGCCTGTTGAAGGCACGATTTCACTGCCTCAGCTGGTCGGGTGGGGCACTCCGCTACAGGCATAAGAAGGTGGCCAAGATCATCATGGCATGTGTCGAGCTGCACGATATGTGCATCCGCTGGAACGTGCCCCTGCCCTCTGACATTAAACTGCTATCCCCTGGTGATGATGAAGGGGAGGAAGAAGCTGTGGCTGGACACCATCGTGGTGGCGATGCACTGGAGGCCCATACTGTGTGCAAGTCCATGATTGCACAATATTTGTGACACATATGGCAGCAGAGGTTGACATGATGGTTGGACAGAGGGCACTGTGTGTGGGGATACAACTACACCATGCAATATAACTGAATAATTGACACATGCGCAATGATGGATGTCCACTCAGGTCTTGTTTTTCACACAACCGGTGTATTAAATGTAAGTGACAAAACCCTCAACCACCCTCACCCCCTCCGCCTCCCCCCACAACTCCCCCACACACCCTCACCCCCCCGCTCCCCTCACAGCTCCCCCACACACCCTCACCCCCTCCCTCTCCCCCACAACTCCCCCACACACACTCACCCCCTCCCCCTCCCCACACAACTCCCCCACACAAGTCCCATTGAGTCCCCGAAGCCTACATGAGGCTGCCATAACAATTACTCGGCACTCCCTGACCCAGGGGGCAGCATGTCTTGTCAGTGCTGTGAATGGGCCGAACTGCTGAGCAGACTCGTTTGTGTGGAACTGCAGGACGACGGTGTGGCCACCTGCTGAGTTTGTGTGGCAGAATGCCCTGCCTCCAAGGCATCCGCGATGCACCCTAACACCTGCCGGAGGGCCGAGACCTCCTCGCAGAGGCGGCTGGTGTTGTCCGAGAAATATCTCACCAGGGAGGCAGTGTTGTCCGTAATGGACCGGCTTAGTTCAGCTAACTCCGTACGCCACTCCTCTCTGGCCTGCCTGTTGTCCTGTACGAACTCACACACGAGTGCAGTCAGCAGATCAGCCCACTGCGGCCCTGCGGGTGCACCTGTGGAGGTATTGGGGCCCTGGTTGTCATGCCCAGCCTGCTCAGACTCAGCAACACTGAAAACTAGACTTAAATGTCCCTCTGTGTGGTCATGGCCGGACTGCTCCAGGGTGCTGGCGTTCCCGGTATCGAACGATGGCTTGGATGCAGGTACACGGCGCCTCTGGCTTGTCCCCTCGAGGTTGATGGCTGGTTGCTGTCCTCCTGGGAGCTCTTCAGGGGTGTGGTCTGTGCAGGGGTAGCATCCTGCCCATCGCTGTCATGGTCAGTGCCTGTGGGGATGGAAGAGAGGGACGGCATGAGTGATGTTTTGATAGGTATCATACATACATTGGGACAATTGCTCATCCACACAATTGGGGTACTAGGCATTTGTGTTTGGAAGGGCACGTAATTTGATAAATGGGTGGTAAATGCAGGCATATGTTGGCGTCAGTCATGTTGGCCAGGAACAGTGCTGTCTGACATGCATACTATTTTGCACATGCACACTGTGTGCCTCGTGGAATTTTCCACTTTGTGTGGTATGTGTCATGTACGATATTGCCTTGCTCCAGGCATCTGCATGTGTCTGTCATGCATCGGCCTACTTTACGGGGAGTGTGTGTGTGTTGCCGACCATAGCGTGACTCTTCGGACTGACATTGGGGTTGACTTTCATCAGATTTGGCATAGCAGTGTTTACTTTGGACACTCACCTAAATCACACGATGTTGTGGCGCCACACTCCATCTCGCGCACACCTTCGATGGATTCCGTCCCAATCATGCTTGCGCATATGTCCTCCCACGGGGTGAGCTTTACAGGGGAACTGGACCTCCTCCTGTTCCCATGGCCTGGCTGCGATTGATGGAGAGGATGTTGCGCACCCTTAGGCGCAGGTCGTCCCATCCCTTACGGCAGTCTTTTACTGTGCATGGTTTGTTGCCCACAGCACTAACCTTCTGGGCAACAAGTGCCCAGATCTCTTTTTTTTTAGCATTGCCTCTCTCCTCGTGTTGCTGGAGAAAACTGTGTCAGCATGCTCGTGCAGTGTGTCCACAAGCATCTGGAGCTCATCCTCATTAAATTGTTCCTTTCTCAGGCGGGCAGCTCCCTTCTTCAGGGCCTTAGGCATTGTGGTCTTGGAGGTGGATGTTTTCTGACAATCAGCAGTGTCCCAGGGGTCCTTTGTGGTGAGGATGGCAATGGATTGTATTTTTAAAGATGGCCGCTGTGCTCCTTCCCGTTCCTGTGCGATGACGCTACTTCCAGTTCTGCTTATTAGCAGTGACCGTAAATAGCAGTGACAGTAATTAGCAGTCACCACTATTTATGGTCACCGCTAATGACGCATTGGCCGATGTCGGTAGTGTTATCTGTGCTACGCTTGATGCCGGAAAGGGCTTTTTGGGAGCCTTTTGCGACATGGCGCTAGGTACCTTACTCGCATGGCATAAAGGTTTTGCCCACAAAATCGTAATCGTCCTCTATTAGCAGACTGGTGCCAGCACAGAACGCTATTTACGCCATGCCGGTAAGGGACATTACTTACCTCCAAACTTGGAATGAGGCCCATTATGTTAAATATGCTGTGCTCCATAAGTTACTATGGGAGAGCTAAAGAATCTGGGTAAGGCTCTCATAGAGCCCCGGAGAATAGCTCAGCGGCAACGTGCTTGCCTTGGAAGCAAGACGACACAAAGCATTACAGGTTCGATCCCCGGGTCGGTGCTTAGAAACCTCTGGGTATTAAGCACGTTATAAATAACCTATCATCAAATCATATCATATCATACTAGGGGAATCCAGACATGGACCCCTTGCTCACTATTCTTAGAGAGGCACAGCTCCACCCTACTGATGAGGTCCAACCAGACAGAAAAACATGTCTGGGGTTGCTGTGGGTACTCTTGTTCAGAGGAGAATTGTCAAGCATTTCCGTGCTGCACTGCCCTAGGGCAGGACAAAGACTGATATGTTTTGGATATTTCTCCTCTGTGAAAGATAGTGAGCTAAAGAATATGAGTAAGGCTCTTGTAACCAGGACTAATGTCTGGCAGAGGGACTTCCAGGAACCCCCCTTGTTAATTTGTATAATTGAAGTAACTTTGGGTCTCACCCTAAATTACTAGGAGAATCCAGACGTGGATCCCTAGCTCACTATTCTTAGAGAGGCACAGCTCCACCCTACTGATGAGGTCCAACCAGACCGAAACACATGTCTGGGGTTGCTGTTGGTACTCTTGTTCAGAGGAGAATTGCCTAGCATTTCGTTGATGCACTGCTCCAGGGCAGGACAAAGACTGATATGTTTTGGATATTTCTCCTCTGTGAAAGATAGTGAGCTAAAGAATCTGGGTAAGGCTCTCGTCACCAGGAGTCATGTCTGGAAGAGGGACTTCCAGGACCCCTCCTTGTTAATTTGCTACTTAAATGGCTGCCACACAAAACTAACATTTCCTCCTGAGATATGTCAGCCCATGAAGTCACCCATGAGTCGTGGAACCGAGGGTCCAAATGGGCAGTCAACTGGTTTTGCAAAAAAAATAACATACTTCGCAAAAAGCAATGAGCTTGGGGAGGAGCACAGGGCAAAGGGCCAGCAAGAGGTGTGAGAATATCAGCCACAGACCGGGTTGTGATGTGTGACCCTCACATGTGCTTTGCCCTTTAATTGTAATGTGTTCTTTCCATGTGTATTGCCCTTTTAAGATGAGCCATGACTGTGTCATGGCCCAAGCTAATAAAAGGATCCCCTGCAGGCCCGTGCAGTAGAATGGCTGCAGACTCCAACTATGGAACTCCTGCTGTCTCCGTCTCTCACTTTGGGCCTGCAGGCCTACACTGTGTGATCACGGTCCTGCAGCCCTGGCCTGCAGGCACTGCGCTGTGTGATCACAGCCCTGCAGGTCCCTGCTGGTCTGGGGCCCCCAGACCAGCCTGGTGCACTGGGTCGAGCCCAGGCACCCACCATCCAGGATGCTGCCTGCATCTGAGGTGCTCTGGCATCCAGGCAGTGCTCCACAGCCTCACAGAGTCCTACCCTGCAACACCGGTAAGTCCATGTGACCCCAGGACACCAACATGGTGCTGGGCCCCCCAGCACCTGTGAGGCCAGCCGCGTGACCACTGCCGGCCCCACAAGAATGGCGACAATTTGTTCATAGAGGCACATAAGTAAATCTGGTCTAGGGATGCTAAGTCTATTTTGTGTTCCCTTCCTCTATATGTCACATCTTCTGCACGTGCCCATCAGTTAAACCTCATCCATGTGCAGACTGCTGATGCAAACGGGGAAGTGGTAAGATTTAATAGACATTTCATTTTAGCAGTACAACATTCACAGTACCTCAAAACGGTCTTGAGATGTTTGCTAATGTTGCAGGCATATGTAGTTAGATAACGGGTTTGCTTTTCACTCAGTTGCACGTTATTTGTTGTGGCAAACATTTGTAGACAGCTGTTTATACGAAGCCTGTAAATCTGAAATCTTGAAGTCTGTCAGCTCTTCTTTCTCTCTCCGTGTCAGACGTGCAGTGGTTTGATACAGGGTCGGTTTTAAAGTTTAGTGACTCATTGTATATTATGTTATGATTGGTTTATATTGGTGTAATCTATCATTTTGCATATTGTTCATATATATATATATATATATATATTCAGTGAAAAAACTTTGTTAAAGGGACGTTATGGTTAAGTTGCGCTACTAAAAACCTATGAAATTCAGTGAAAAAACTTTGTTAAAGGGACGTTATGGTTCCAAGTAAAACCGAAAAACCCTTGAAATTCGCCAGTTATGGTAAGCTAAGCAACCATAACTCGCGCCACCACCGTGCACTGCTAAGACTAACAACCAGGACATCAAAGATGACATCACATGTCTGGCTCACTCTTTTTTCTTTTGCTGACATATCTAGGCCACATGGTTTTCTTCAGTAACAGTCAGAAACTAAAAATCTTATTTTATTAGTAGACATATCCTTCAAGTAGGTTCCCTTAGAGTCCAGTCACATCATATGAAACATATACATAGGGGAAGACACAAACTTGAAAGACAGCAATCCTTTTTGTGCATAAAGATAATCAATAGACTTATCAGCACTTTCTGATAGTTCTGTTGTTTTTTTATGGCTGTACCTTCCCTGTATATGGTCATATTTGTATACATTGTACTCACACTACTTTCCTTAGGGTTCAATCACATCAAGTGATACATATACATAGGGTAAATAGCAGCTTTGAAACAGCAATCATTTATTTGCATAAAAATAATCAGTTAGGTTATGAATTGTTTCTGCTACTACTTGTGCTTTTTTGCTAACTTCACTTTCCCTGTATATACCCATATTGGTATGTGTTCTTGTCTCTTTGTGTTTTGTCTATAGTAAAGTAATTATGTAATACATGGGTTTTATTAGCTACTTATTATATATTTCACAGTACACAAAAATCTATAAAGAAAACAATTATCATTTCATTATTCAACATATTAACATTACAAATATTATACCTTCATCTTGTACGCTGCACACAATGCTATGTTTCTGCATGAGTAGCTTAGTATACTAGATAGAACCCCATAATAGAATGCTATTTATATCAATGCATCGTTCAATGCACTAATTAGGGTATGATATTTATTGCAATGATCCTTGACACTTTTGACACTTTTTTCGCAACATTATAAGAATCCCTTGTACACATATTTCATGAAAAGTACATACACATGTGATGTCATCTTTGATGTCCTGGTTGTTAGTCTTAGCAGTGCACGGTGGTGGCGCGAGTTATGGTTGCTTAGCTTACCATAACTGGCGAATTTCAAGGGTTTTTCGGTTTTACTTGGAACCATAACGTCCCTTTAACAAAGTTTTTTCACTGAATTTCATAGGTTTTTAGTAGCGCAACTTAACCATAACGTCCCTTTAACAAAGTTTTTTCACTGAATTTCATAGGTTTTTAGTAGCGCAACTTAACCCTAACGTCCCTTTAACAAAGTTTTTTCACTGAATTTCATAGGTTTTTAGTAGCGCAACTTAACAATAATGACTTTCACTGTATATACATATCATATGGAACTGACTGAATCTCTTCTACTGTACTTGATGTCCGCGAACTCATTTAATGTTCGCGGACATGTTCGAAGAACAGTACCACTACCTAAAAATCTCTGGGGGGGTATGTTTGATTGTTATATCATAACATAGGAACATTTAACAAATTAAAAAAAAAGCACACAAACACATTATATGTACTAATACATAAGAAATGTAACCCATATATACAACACACTAACCATTCATTTAAATGCACTATGTTCTAAAATGGAATATACCACAAGAAAATAAATTGGCTTCCAACATATTTATCTCACAAACACAACAGAACTGAGAACAAGAGCACACCCACTGAGTACATAGGACATATCTTACCTGAAATAGTAAGTGTACTTAATTTTATTCATATATTTATAAACTTTCTGTATTAGATAAAAAATATATTAGCATTTTTTTTTCTCTCACAGAAATGTCTAGTACTCTGGAATGGCTAGAGGAACATTTCCCACATGAAGAAATGTCACAAGATAGTGAAACTACTGGTAAACACTTTATAATATAAACCATTTAATTATTTTTTATTATTTTGTATACATTTAACATATATATATTTTTTTTTTGTACAGAGCATACCAAAATAGAAAATACTTCAGAAAAACCTGTTATGGATAACACTTTTCACAGTATAGAAGAAAAAATGGATTTATTGTTGACTCATTTTAATAATTTGAAAACTTTTGTGGAAGATCATTTAAACCAAAAACCTTGTACCATTGCCCCAAATGTACTTGTCCTTCCTCACCATATCCCAGTCAATTATCCCCAAACCCTCTCCATACCCCAAAACGTTTTGATGAGACTTCCATCCCTTCTTCACCTAATAACAATCATGATGAAACCCCTAATTCTCCTGTTTTTGTTTCTGTTTCTGCCTCACCTTCTCTGTCATAAATTATTAATATATGTTAAATAAAGTTTAATTTTTATATTGTGTTGTAAATAGTTTCTTTTTTTTAAAAAAAACAATGTAGGTGTCCGCGGACAGTGCAGGTGTTCTGAAATGTTCATAAATAAACGAAAATGGAGGTGTCCTGAAGAACACTATACCTGTTCGTACTGTTTGCTAGTAAGATGAAACTATTCTAAGAACACACGCGGTGTCCTGAAATGTTGGTAAAAAATTAAATTAAAGTGTCCTAAAGAACACTATATCTGTCCGTAGTGTTCGCTAGCAAGTTCAAACTGTTCTAAGAACACATGCGGTGTCCTGAATTGTTCATAATTAAACGAAAATGGAGGTGTCTTAAAGAACACTATACCTGTCCGTACTGTTCGCAAGCAAGTTGAAAATGTTCTAAGAACACAATTGGTGTCCTGAAATGTTCGTACATAAACAAAATTGAACGTGTCCTGAAGAACACTATATCTGTCCTTACTGTTCGCTAGCAAATTTAAACTGTTCTAAGAACACACGCAGTGTCCTGAAATGTTCGTTTCACGTGTCACGCAATTTTAATTAGTTCAGGACCCGAACAGTGTCCGTAGAACATCAACGCGCATGCGCTAGCCAATCTCCGTGCATTTGGTGTCCTGCGGACATGCGCTTCCTTCGCGGACTTGTTCGCGAATGGATCATATGACCGCGCCCACGCTGATCGCGTGTTCTGAATGCAGACACTGTTCGGATCCCCGAACAAATTAAAAGTACATTTTCAATTAATCCATAATATTTTTCAATAAAATCTCACCATGGCACAAGTCCCACATAGTAATCCTGAGTTTCTACATACCTTTTGAAACTTTTCAAACTTTTTTCTGTGTTCGATCTGTCCGCGGACAGCGCACATGTCCGTGAACCCCGCACAAGCACCCCTATAAAAGACCACGCCCTAGAGCTTATTCTCATTGTGTTTCTGGCTATTCTTCAGAGCACAGCTATTTCTCCAGCAACTTGCTGATTACACCATCGAGATGGCATCCCTGGCTGCTGAACTGCCACCTGGTGCTGCACCTGCTTCAGCACCACCCCCACCCCCTCCACCACCACCACCTTCCCAAGGGCCTGAAGAGGGGAACAGGAGTGAGGATGCGGAGGAGGAAGAAGAGGATGATGAGAATGAGGTAGAGGAAAACCCTACTACCCGCACTAGGCGTGAGTCTTGGGTGTGGCGGTTATTTACCATTCATGGTAATGTTCCTAAGGCTCGTGCGAACCGTGTTACCTGCAATGAGTGCAAAATGATACTCAGTCGCGGGAAGCACAGTAAGTACAGCTTTGGGACCACTACTATGAAGCGACACCTGAGGTCATTTCACTCTGGGGCTATTCGCAGGGTTGTACCTTGCGAAGAACGTAGCAGGTTTATTTCCTCTACTTCATCCTCTGTTTCTGATCCTGTCACCACAAGGACCACCTCTGTGGGACAGCATCTTCCTCAAGCTGCCTCACAGGCCATACAGAATGCTGATGACCCTTACCTTTCAAGGGTCACAGTTGTATGTATGTACTGTGACACAGTACTCTGCAGGGGGGAGCGACTTCGTAGTGCTTTTGAGACTATCGTCTCAGAGCACGAGAAGATCTGCTCACTACCCAAATAAAACCCACTCTACATATTCCTCTCTCAGCTCGCCCTTTCTTATCCCTGTGGTTGGTGTCCCCCCTTTACCTTCCTTTCCCCTCCTCTCCTAGTGTGTCGTGTATAAAAAACCACAAAAAATACAAAATATCAAAAAAAAATAAGGCTCTTTTCAGAGCCGCCTTTCACAGTTAAAAAATAGAAGTGAAAATAATTGAAGCAGGGCCCTTTGTATTTTTTAGAAGTCCGCGGACATTTCGCAAACATTTAAAAAATTGGGTTGCTACCCCATCACAAACATTGCAATTTTCTCTGGGAAGAAGTGGTGGCTCTGAAAAGAGTCTTTGGGTGGTGTTTGTAAGTCAAAAATTATAAATGCTTAACACCTACTTCAAAATGGTTGTTGTAATTCCAAAAAAGGTCGCAATGCATTTTGTACATTTCTCAGAAAAATCTGATTGCCAGCATAAGTAAGATGGACTCCATCTCTGCGAAAAATGTATGTACTACGAAACATAATATTTTCATTGTGAAAAGAGGACATGTCAAATCTCTTAGAAAGGCACAAATAGCCTTATTAACATTGCGCCTTGCTTTTTCCATTTGTGGACCAAATGAAGAAGAACAAAGCCACATTTGTCTCTGCGCAATCCGTGAAAATATCACTTGAGAATTAGGAAACATGTCCATAACCTTCCCAAGTCCTTCTTTCATAGCAAATTGCAAACAAATTCCAGTCACATGTCCTAAACTGTTCCTTCCACAATGAATTACAATTATGTCTGGATGTTGCTATGTCTCCAAAGTAGCACAGAGAGGTAGCAAGTCCAACCACTTCATTCCACGTACTCCATGCCAGTGTACTTCCACATGTGGGAATCCAAGATCTACAGCTACTCCACAGCTTTCTGCTTGCACCTTCAACCAATGTATCCACAAATCTCCCAAAATCCAAACAATCTGTTTTCTGAAACACACAGCCATAGCTATCTTTTGTTCTCTCAGCATAAAGAGTATCTGAGAAACTCTCTCCTGGCACAACACACCCACTAAACTTTCCTGACCTATCCCTTTCAGTGCTTATTCTCATTTGCATGACTTCTGAACCCATAAATCCCCGTATGTAACTCCCGATGTCCGCGAACTACCGCCATGTCCGCGGACATATCGTAACATGAACAGCCCTTCTACCATTTCCATTTCACTCTCTCTGCCATTCCCTCATTGGATGTAGCTAAAAAATCACATGACCATGCACCAATCACATTCAAGACCTCTAGATCTAACTGCATTATCATAGATCAGCACTGCAAATGTACTGTGAATCTCTCTGAGTACAAGTGTCATATCATTGGCAAGCACCATCTACCAGAAATACTGTACAAGTCTCCAAGATTTCTACTTGCAGCTCCATGCATATCCATATGCATGAACACAAACTTCAGGTATGCATATTTTCTGTACAGTAGATGAACACATTTTCAAACAGACTTTTAGCTTGTGTAATCGGTAAAATGAACTTACTGTATTTTTTCAATTTCCTAAAATCAACTATCACTTATAAACCTTTATACTATTTACTTTCTTTAAATGAAATATATAGACTACATATATTCAAACAAAATTGCATGCAAGCACAATCTATGTTTAAATCTTTAAAAAATACTTATACAATTTCATATTTTTTTGTTTTTATTTATTTATTTACTTAATTACTTTAATTTAGACATGACATTGAGGCACTATTACCTAGAACAGCTTACTTACAGAAATAGTGGTATTCACTGGTATATTATAAATTTCACAAGACATAGTAAAGTTATTTTTTTTTTGCTACAGTTAGTCATTCAATACAATTTGTTCATTAAGAACATGTCATATGTACTGAACTGATGCAATGTATCTTATGTAAATAAATTAGTTTAATGGTTTTAAAGAAGGCACTGAGGATTTCAATTAAAAAAATCAATATCTAAATTAAAAACAGCGCTATATACAAACAAAGTTACTAATTTGAAGCTTTTACAATTGCAGTGAAGACCAGTCTCCTGAAAAGAAGCAGCCGAATTCGAAGAACAAAGAAGAACTAAGAAGTTACCTGTTAATTTAAGAAAAAAAGTAAGTAGAATATAACCATAATATTTGTATTATTAATCAAACATACTATAACGTTAATACAAGCTATTTTGTTGCCTAAAAATAGAGATTGTGTACCATTTTGTCCAAAATCTCCATGTCTTAAACAGCGATTTACAGCCAGAATGGCCCACAAATTCCTATTTTTGGACACACAAATAACCCAACTGAACCGCTACAATTTTCATATTATAGAACAAACAACTGTTTTAATTGTATACATTAGATCTACTATTTGTACTTTTCCACACCACTAGCTTACTTTTTTTTTGTCATCTGAACCCGTTTAGTAACACATAAATTCAAAAATACCTATCCCTACTAGTTGTAGTTCCCAATGCACAATCACACACCATTACATACATCTTTATCATCTTACTCAAACACTCATGCACACAGCACACATACATTCCAGAACACCCCAACCCATATCTTCTTTATTTTTTTCAGCAGACCCTAAAGAATGCCTACCAAAAGTCAAGTCCGTAGAAAGCAACGCAAAAGTAGAGCAAATGAAAATAAAAGTGTCCAACATAAGCATCCATATCCAGCAGAATTTGTAAAGAAATGTGAAACAAAACAGCTAATACAGTCATTTAGTGAAACACAAGAAGTTTCAAGTACAAACACTTTGCCTCCTCTATCAAAATGTAAAACAAACCAAAAAACAATTAACATAAAATCAGCTATCACTACAGATAAAACTACTTCTTCAAATTTTAATATAGTGCAAAGTAAGCATACCAAGAAAAGTATTTTAGCCAAAATGTACCGTCACTAAGTCCTTCAAAATCTTATAAAAACAGGAGAGAAATCAGGTTCAATGCTTAAAACCTATCGTAGGAAATTAATCTTAGAAGCGTTGATGGACAGTGCAATTCTTCTGAAAAGAAAGTTATTTATTTTACTGTTAAACAAAATGAAACTACTAACAAAACTAATAACTAAATTACAAAAAACACTTCTCAATAAGCGAAATGTCAACAGAAAGAACTTCTTAAGTATCTGCAGAGGTGAATAGAATTACACTACGAGCACAGAACCATATTTTAATGAAGAAGCGTACAAACAAAAGCAAACAAATACAATTGCCATAAAAAGCAGTGGTCGAGGTTATGAAAAAGTGAATAATACCATAATGGAACAAGAAGTACTCCTTACAAAAATATACACTGAAAACTTAGAATTACCCCCCCATTCAACTGAATCAGAACGTCTAGTGTACAAATGGCCATGCACGTCAATGTGTAACATTCCCAAACAATGTTTCAAATCTTTACGCCAATTCCTCAATAAATATCTAAAAAGCAAAGTCAAAATCAAAATTAAATTACTGCAAAATATGGATACCTGTCCAGTGCGCAAGTACACAGGACTACAAGGACATTCATTGGCCTGCATTACAGGACCTACTTATAAAACCACTTTCCATGATATCAAAAGGATATCAACACATCATTCAACTATAAGAAATCTAGTCTATAAACTGTACTATGCTAAAAGTCCTGCTTTAGCACTAGCAAAGTTAAATAACATCCTTCTACATGGTACAGCAAAAGACCTACTTGAAGAAATTCACTATATCCAGAAAAATATTTTGGAAGTGAAAGCCATTTACAGAAGGAAATAGTTTTAAACCAATTAAGCAACAATTCTACACATGGCAACCTTTTGCTAAACACATACAAAAAAGAAATACTAAAATTTAAAAGTACATCAGCTGAAGTACCAAACCATGTATGTGTATGTTGCCGTAGAACTTTTTATAACAGTAACACAAAAACTGTAGACCTATCATACAAAATAGAAGACAATGAAGATTCTAAATGGTTTGAATTAGCTCTCTACCTTCTAGCAGAAAACAAATACGAAATAACTGAGCCCTTAATACTTTGCAGTTACTGCACTACAAAACTTGACAACAACCAAACTCCTTCACGTGCTATCACAAATAATTTGGAATTATACCCAGTACCAAAACCCCTACAACAACCTAATTTATATGAGAGCATCATAATTCGAACAGTACGCACATTTCAAGCAATAATACGCCTTCAACCAAAAACAGCAAAATTACCTTGTTCTGAATTGGTAAAAGGCATTTGTGGAAAAGTAGTTTATTTACCATTAGATCTAAAAGAAAATGTGCATACTCTAGGAGTGCAACATCCAATGCAGCAATTTTTAATTATCTTACTAAATGGAGTACCTACAAAAGACAAAAAAATATGGCAACAGCTGGTAGATTTAGACAAGCCTTCCAATATCTTAAAGAGAATAATGAATATTACAAAGAAATTAATATTGAAGAAAACTTGAAAGATACAACTGAAATAATTCAAGAAACACAAGAAGCTGGTCTATTTGAGCTACTAGATCCTGCTACAATATCAAATACTTTAGACCATTATACAATTCATCCTTTGCACTGTAATGACACCGTATAAGACGCACTGGAAACTTACCAAATGCGTCAAACAAAAGGATCGCCAATCAGCATATGGGAAAAAAGTATAGAAGCACGTGCTTTTCCTCTACTCTTTCCTACTGGCAAAGGAGGAAGGTCTGATGATAGACCTATTCAAATATCAGCTTCAGAATACCGCTCATTACGGATGTATTTTGAAGATCCCAGATTTAGACAAAATGTGGAATACATATTCCACCTACTCTTTGAAAGTGAACTAGCAACTTTATGTAACGGAGTTGCACACATATTAAAATCAGGATCACACTTTCAAAATATGACAGCTACACAATTGTTAGAAAAAGTGCAACAAAAGGATGAGGTTTTACAATCAAATATTACAAATCTCTTAGCAAATATGCGTGGTACTAAAGAGTACTGGTTTCGACGTCATGGAGATGTACGTTGTATGATCAGAGACCTTGGCCCACCCACTTGGTTTGTTACATTAAGTTGTGCAGAATATGCATGGGAAGATTTACATGATTTCCTACGCATATCAAATAAAAACAAAACAAACATAGATATACTAACACTTGGAGAACTTTGTTCTTTGGATCCTGTTAATGTTTCAAGATATTTTCACCATTGCTTCATTGCTATGCTACATTTTATTTGTAATAAAACTGTTCCTCCCCTTGGAGAAGTGCAACACTTCTTTTGGAGAAAAGAATACCAAGCCAGAGGAGCACCACATATCCACATGCATTTATGGATTAAAGATGCTCCTAAATTTGGTCAAGACAGTGATGCCACTGTTTTACAGTTTATTGAAAAATATGTCACTTGTGAAATTCCATCAGAAGCCACAAATAGTGATCTTCATGCACACATTTTACAATTTCAAAGACACAAATGTGGAAAATATTGTCGTTGCAAATACAAAAACAAAGGGAAATACTACACCAAATGCCGATTTGGTTTCCCTAGACCAGTTACAAATACAGGTCAAGTGAACAACCTCATGTCTTCAGTTAGACATAGTATTAAAGGTAAGTCACCTAAAAATACATATTACATAAAAAGAAAAGAAGAAGAAGAATATTTCAATGATTATAATGCAATCTTTGCCCACTTATGGAATGCAAACATAGATGTGCAGTACATTGCAGACAATTCTACTGCAGTTGCACGATATGTCACAGCATACTTAACTAAAGCAGAAAAGACAGAGCAGCAAGACCTCTGGAATGACCTGTCATCAGATAAAACAGTATCTCAGAAATTATACAGCTTGGGCATAAAAATGCTCACCCATAGAGAATGTGGATCATATGAAGCAGCCGATCGTTTAATTGGTACTGCATTGTATGGTAAATCTGAAAATATAGTATGGCTAAGTCTTGGTCCAGCTAAATCTAGAAAAAGAGTTCTGAAATCATATGAAGATATAGAAACAATAGCCAAACATGATCCCAACAGCCAAGACATTTTAAAAAACAATTTATTAGACACATACTACCCAAACAGAAGTAATACTTTGGAAAACATGTGTCTATACCCCATAGCCCAAAACTACACAATAAATATGAAACCTGATGAAAAAAAAGGTAAATATAGAGTGAGAAACTGTGAAGGCAGCTTAGTTAAACTCACTAAACCAAATTTAATTAATCATATCAAATTGTCATTAAAGACTCCTCAACATAAAGAAGTATATTACATGTCCCTGCTACAACTCTTCAAACCATGGAGAAAAGAAGAACAAATACTAGATAACTATGACTCATATGAGGATGCTTTCAAAGCAAATGAAAGCACTATAACTGATGTAAACTTTACACAGTACAAAAAAATGCTGCACAATGAACAGCAACACGAAGAAGAACTCCAAGCCCAACTAGATAAGGACACTCCTGACAGTAGTCAACCTTCTGTAACAGGAAGCCAAGAACCACTCGGAGAACCACTAATAATAAAGGAGGCAGAATTAGCTATGATAGAAGTAGAAAACACCATGTGTCAGTATGAAGATAAGGAAGACTTAACTATACTACAATCAAAACTAAACAATGAGCAAAGTAGCATTTTTCAAGAAGTAACAAAACAAATTGCACATGGTGTAAAACATGAAAATAAAGAATGTTCCTGCCATAATTATAAACCTATACTACTGTACGTCAGTGGTGAAGCTGGTTCTGGCAAAACATTCCTAATCAAAATCATTAGTAAGTTCCTTCAACAACTGACAAACAACAAACTGTCAGCTGTTGTCACTGCCCCCACAGGTTTAGCTGCCTACAACATAGGTGGTGTTACATTACACCGATTACTACTATTACCAGTAGAACACCAGAACAAATTAGACTATTACAAACTTTCTGCAGAAGCTGCAATGGCATTACGCAGAGTCTTGAAACACATGAAAATGCTACTAATAGATGAAGTGAGCATGGTCTCCAACCTGATGTTAGCTTTTATTCACCTCAGATTACAAGAAGTACTCAAAACAGACTATGAATAGCTCTTTGCAGGAAAACACATTATTGTTTTTGGAGATCTGCTTCAATTAACACCATTAAAAGGTGAGCCTATTTTTAAAAGATTAGGACACAAACTCTGCCGTAAAACTGTTGGCAGCATTGGAAATGTCAACCTTTGGCAACATTTCCAATACAGAGAATTAACAGAAAACATGCTGCAATCTGCAGATCTCACTTATGCCAACATTTTAAAAAGTATCAGAGTTGGTATACTTTCTAAAGAAGCAGAAGCAATATTGAAAACCCGGCACATTAATGCACTTTATGGCGATAATGCATGTGCTACAGATGTTATGGAACAATTAGCCCACAAAAATGTCAATTGTATGGCCTTAATGCCAACTCTTGCAAGCTGTTTCAAATTCAATGAAATCATGCTAAGTAAAGAAATGCAACCAATCATGGAAATTAGCGCCACAGACAAACTAGATGTACATGGTATGACACTACCCATGTGTGACCAAGCCACAACAAGACTAAATAGTTTAGAAAAATCAATCTCAAACACAGCAGGCTTAGAAAAGATATTAAAATTATCCTTAAATTGCAGAGTACTGCTTAAACGTAACCTTGACGTGGACCAAGGACTAGTTAATGGAGCACTGGGTACAGTTGTTGGCTTTCAAACATACACACACGACAACAAAATTCAGTTTGTCAATATACTCTTTGACAAACTTTCAGAAGTAAAAAGGATAGGACGCTCAACAGCTAGATTCCTTCTCTTCAAAGATATGTATGTACGCAGAGAACAATTTTCTCTAACTCTTGCATACGCAGTCACGATTCATAAATCACAAGGTCTTACCCTAGACAAAGCAATGATAGATATTGGTAACACAGTCTTTAAAGAAGGCATGAGCTATGTAGCACTATCACGATTACGTACACTTGACGGTCTATTTCTAATCAACTTTGATGCAAGTAAAATAAATGCTGATATTCCTTGCATTTTAGAATACAATAGACTTCACTCACTATACACCCCCCACCTAAACACATATTCTGTTCCACAAAAAGTAAAACGTTATAAAAGAAAAATAAATCAAACAGAAATACAACAGTATGTCACTGCAAATTCTCCAAAGAGAGTAAAAGAAACTATTACTTTATCAAGTACCACAAGCAAAAAGAATCAATTAGGGAAAGTAAACCAAGTACTTCTTTAAAGAAGGAAGACAAACTCCAAAAAAACCAGTTAGTTACAGAACTATCTGGACCATTTACATTCTCAAATATAGTTGGTGTAAGTTGCTACGCAAATGTAGCAATGAATATTCTATTTCAATTACCACCAATTGTTGACAACATTTACTTACACAGTACAGACACATTGTGTTTGCAAATGTTAATACTTCACAGAAATGCAGCAAACAATCCTGACAACACGTATAGTGTTTTTGGAATAAGACAACAATTGGACTACTGTGCTGGAATGGTGAAATTTACTATAAATTCACAGGAAGATCCACAAGAATTTCTAATGTACTTACTACAAGTACTGGAAAACAAAAACATACCTATAAATTAAATCTTTCAGATTTCATACATGTGGAAACATACATGCACTCTCTGCAACAATGTGACACAAGAAGAAATCCCCAATGAACGCTTCATATACATATCAATACCAAATTGTGAATCCATTCCATTTCAGCGACTTGTACAAAATGCAAACCACGCGATCGGGCCTGGGGGAGCGTGTGCGTGTAGTCCAGAGGTGCGTGAGAAGTTTCACACGCAATCGGGCCTGGGGGAGCGTGTGCGTGTATTACAGAGGTGCGTGAGAAGTTCCACACGCGATTGGCCTGGGCGCATGTATTCCAGAGGTGCGCGAGAAGTTTCACACGCGATTGGCCTGTGCGCGTGTATTTCAGGGGTGCGTGAGAAGTTCCACACGCGATCGGGCCTGGGGGAGCGTGTGCGTGTATATCAGAGGTGCGCGAGAAGTTTTACACGCGATCTGGCCTGGGGGAGTGTGTGCGTGTATTTCAGGGGTGCGCGTGAAGTTCCACACGCGATCGGGCCTGTGGGAGGGTGTGCGTGTATTTCAGAGTTGCGCGAGAAGTTCCACACGCGATTGGGCTGCGTGCAGGTATTTCAGGGGTGCGCGGGAAGTTTCACACGTGATTGGGCTGCGTGCGGGTATTTCAGGGGTGCGCGCAAAGTCTCACACGCGATTGGGCTGCGTGCGGGCATTTCAGGGGTGCACGCGAAGTTTCACATGCGATTGGGCTGCGTGCGGGTATTTCAGGGGTGCGCGCGAAGTTTCACACGCGATTGGGCTGCGTGCGGGTATTTCAGGGGTGCGCGTGAAGTTTTACATGCGACCTGGCCTGGGGGAGCGTGTGCGTGTATTTCAGTGGTGCGCGTGAAGTTCCACACGTGATTGGCCTGGGCGCGTGTATTTCAGAGGTGCGCGGGAAGTTTCACACGCGATTGGGCTGCGTGCGGGCATTTCAGGGGTGCGCGGGAAGTTCTACACACGATTTCAGCAGGGTACGTGTATTTCAGGGGTGCCGGGGAGTCCTACATGTGATTTGCCAGTGTGGGTCCTCCCAGGTGTTCCCTGTACACCCTCCACGGCCCCTGCAGGCAGCCCACACCACAGGGGACTACCCTGCATGGCCAAATGCACCCAAGACTCTATGCCCTGGCAACAACCACCGCAGCATATCACATCCATAGAGTCAAACAATTCAACTATGGTCTATGGAAACTTTTAATGTCTGCGGACATTATGAGTGTTCTTAGAACACTTTCAACTTGCCAGCGAACAATACGGACAGCGTTTTCAGCACCCCCCCTACGAACATTTCAGAACAACGCGATAGTTCTTAGAACACTTTCAACTTGACAACGAACAATACGGACAGTGTCCTCAGGACACCCCCATTTTGTTTATTTGTGAACATTTCAACTTGCCAGCGAACAATACGGACTACGCCTTCAGGACACCCCCTACGAACATTCCAGGACACCGCGAGTGTTCTTAGAAACGTCTTCAGAACACCCCCATTTTGTTTATTTGCGAACATTTCAGGACACCGCGAGTGTTCTTAGAACACATTCAACTTGACAGAGAACAATACGGACAGCGTCCTCAGGACACCCCCTATGAACATTCCCCGGACACCGCGAGTGTTCTTAGAAGCATCTTCAGAACACCACCATCTTGTTTATTTGCGAACATTTAAGGACACCGTGAGTGTTCTTAGAACACATTCAACTTAACAACGAACACTACGGACAGTGTCCTCAGAACACCCCCATTTCGTTTATTTGCGAACATTTCAGGACACCATGAGTGTTCTAAGAACACATTCAACTTGACAGAGAACAATACGAACACGGTCCTCAGGACACCCCCATTTTGTTTATTTGTGAACATTTCAGGACACTGCGAGTGTTCTTAGAACACATTCAACTTGCCAGCGAACAAAACTGACTACGCCTTTAGGACACCCCCTACGAACATTCCAGGACACCGGGAGTGTTCTTAGAAACGTCTTCAGAACACCCCCATTTTGTTTATTTGCGAACATTTCAGGACACCGCGAGTGTTCTTAGAACACATTCAACTTGACAGAGAACAATACGGACAGCGTCTTCAGGACACCCCCTACGAACATTCCCCGGACACCGCGAGTGTTCTTAGAAGCGTCTTCAGAACACCACCATCTTGTTTATTTGCAAACATTTCAGGACACTGCGAGTGTTCTTAGAACACATTCAACTTGACAGAGAACAATACGGACAGCGTCCACAGGACACCCCCATTTTGTTTATTTGCGAACATTTCAGGACACCGCGAGTGTTCTTAGAACACATTCAACTTGTCAGCCACAACCCCCATTCACATTTGCGAACATTTCAGGACACAGCGAGTGTTCGACAACGTCTTCAGAACACCCCCATTTTGTGTATTTGCGAACAATTCAGGACACCGCAAGTGTTCTTAGAACATATTCAACTTGACAACGAACAATACGGACAGCGTCCTCAGGACACCCCCATTTTGTTTATTTACAAACATTTCAGGACACTGCAAGTGTTCTTAGAACAGTTTCAGTTTGCTTGCAAACAAAACAGACACATATTGAGTCCTCAGAACACCCCCCATTCAGTTTATTTAGAACATTTCAGAACACCCGTGATGTCCGCAGACGAACACAAAAAGAACATCTAACACATAAAAAACACAACTTTCATCCTATCTCATACACTCCCACCCTCCCCAAACACTCCTACAAACCAACACACTCTACTAAATACAAATTTTGAACAAAGTTTCACTGCGCTGTCCGCGGATGACCGCGAATCCAAGATGGCGGGCGCTACTGAAAATCTGACGCGCTTCACGCTCCACGCCGTCCAATCAGCTAACACGTTGCATGTCTGCGAACATCACGCAAGCCGATTGGCCAATCAGGACACTGTCTGCGGAGCGAACAGGGAAGTCCGTCCGCGGACCGAACACAGATATCACTAATTTTTTTTTACCTACTTTTTGGTCATTTTAAAAAAAACTACTGGATGGATTTTCACCAAATTTGCAAAAGCACGCTTTTGGGACCAATCTGCTGCTCCGTCCAGCGGTTTGGGCTGAAACGCGAGCAAAATTGTTTTCCCAACAGTCTATGGGAAAAAAAAGGTTTGGGACCCCCCCTATAACTTTGTCCCCCCTGGACGAATCCTCACCAAACTTTGCAAAGTAATTCGGAGTGACCCAAATACCTCTTTTGCAAAGTTTGGCGAGGATCCGTCCAGGGAGAGCGAAGTTATAAGCCGCCCAAAAAGTGCTCTTCCTATGGAAACAGCAATTTAACCATAACTACATGCCCACTACTGTGGCCATGTAATATATATATATATATATATATATATTTTACTATTGTATATAGTACAATGTTTGTTATAAACCAAGTTACTAAGTTACTAAGTAAAGAAAAAAGTTGAATTTTGATCCGGGGGGATGGGGTGAGTGGGCAGAAGCAATGTTGGGAGCGTTTTACTTGGTCATTGAATCTAAACTAGACTGGGAAGTAGTTGCTTGTAACCAGCAAAGATTGAAGTTGTGGTAGTTAGCAGAGTCGATCAAACTGTGCATGCTAAATACTAATAGAGACTAATAAATGTGGTCCATGCATTTCCTATTGTGGTGCTGGATATATTATACACTCTGCCTACTGGTCAGTTTTTTTAAGCAACCCTCAGGAAAATGTCAAGAGTCTTGCAGTGCACAGGTTCTTGTTATTTATTTCTGTCCACTATGCTTGAAGGCTCAATGGCACCTTGCACTCTGGTGCATGGCATTAGGTAGGCCACTTCAAAGGCCTTCACTCAAACGAGTGAGCTCTACTCAATAGAAATGTGTGTATGCAGTCAGTGGTGAAAACTCCCAATAGAGTGTAGCTGGGGCTGTGTCTTTATGTTGCATAGTTTTTCTTTTCTTTTTTCTACAGAACACTAGTGTTTCTTTTTCCTCGTTTTGCTTTTACTCATATAATTTGTTATTTGCAAATATCTGCAATAACTTCACTATTCTCAAAGACGGCGTAGAATAAAACAGGACATGTCTGTGATTGATGAACACTTTTGAGAAATTAGTTTCTCTGTGCAATGATCATGGTTAAACACTGCCACTTTTTTCATGGGCCAGAAAAATGCAAAATTCCTCTACTTCCACACCATGCTAAAACATCTGAACAATTTAAAAAGGGAGGCCTGTAACCCAGAGTAGACATATCATGTTTCTGAAATTGTGCAAAACGTCTGGTGAGTGCATCATAGTCAAGGGTGTACTTAAAGGTCAGACATTTTGTAGAATTTTATGAAATAGAGGTATAATGTCTGAGTTGGGGTGAGAGCTGTCAAATGTTGCTTTATTTTGTTCCCATGCTGCTTCTAAGCATGTATGTCTTTTCTACTTGTGTCTTGTGCCCTGTTGTTGTTGCAGTTATTGTTATTTATGTTGTTTGGTACATTGTTGTTTTTGATTGTGTTTTGTTATTATAACATTTGTCTATGAGTGCCATTGTAAGTATGGTTATAGAATATAATAGCAAGGCTCCAATACAATTTATACAGTGCTTTCACTGCCATCATCTTTCAATGTTACAATGATCATCTTTCAATGTTACAAAGTGCCTGACAATGGGCCTCATTCGAGTATGGAGGTAATTGTGGCGCTATTTGCGCCATGACTACCTCCCATACCGGTACTGAGTCCGACCTGGTTGAATGGGGACTTACCGGTCCATTCCAACCTTGGAGGGACCGGTAAGTCTCCATTGAAAAAACCATTCCCCATTCCCATTTCAGCCCCAATAGGTCTCAATGGGAATGGGGAAATAGCTAATAACGGTACCGCAAATTGCGGTACCATTATTAGCTCGCTGGTCCTTTAGCGGCTCCCGCTAAGGTCACCTGGTAAAACCAGGCACCCATTGTGGGACCCGCTAAGGGACCTCAGAATAGGGTGCAAAGGGATTACTGGCACTGATGTCCTTAATGGTGCCCGGAATCCCTTTGCGCCCACCTCGGAATGAGGCCCAATGTCATTGTTTACCGATGTGGCAGCTACATGTTATTTCTATTCACTGTCTGTTTTCTTTGTACACATGTGTGGCAACTGAGGTTTGGTATGTAATGCAAACATGTTACAGCAAATTAATATGAGCCTTTTAATTTACAGAATAGGTATTTCAAGACTATGTGAACTGCCTTTATATTGACGCACCAGCATTTCAGCTAAGGAAACTGTAAAGAATGCAAAACTATGTGGCCCGCCTGCTCATTAGCTTTCCTCCCAGCCCTACACTAAGAGTCCTCCATTGGCTCCCAATTGGTTGACGCACTACCTTTAAAGCCATGTGCATCACTCACTGTGCCATCCACAACACCAGCCCGGAATTCCTCCAAGACAAACTCCCTCACTACCACCTCTCAAGGACACTCAGATCCGGCATGGCATCTCTCCTAGTTGTCCCACATTACAACTGCACCAGGCTGGGTGCATCCTTTTTCTCTGTCGAAGTGCAGATCATCTGGAACTCCCTTCCCCTACAAATATGCAACATTGATAATCACTTAGCATTCAGCAAGGCCCTCAAAACCTGGCTCCTCCCATCCCTCTTGAAACCCTCTTGCACTCTATACTGTTGATACGCACACAGAAACACTGGCCCAAACCCAACAACACACCTATCCACCCATTCCTCCACCGTTACTGGCAGTGTTCGCAGCGGCACACCATGATAACTTTGCCCCTCCCTCACCTGCAGATGATTGTACATCACTCCCCCATCCCTCTGGGCACCTCTCCCACTGCTCAGGCTCTCAATCTAGGGAGACCACAACTGCCAATCGCGTTGGACCTAGAAACAATGACATCAAAGATGAACTCCATCCGAGTTTAAGGTATGTATACCTTGCACCACATCTGTGGACACAAGACACCAAAAAATGCAGCTATGGCTATGCAATTCCGGTCTTGCAGCTCACATAGCCATCCACACCGAAACCCCTGACGTACCTTAATGTCTCTGCATTAGTATATAGCAACAACCTATGAAAAATGTTGATCTAGCTGGGCACACATCGAGTCTCCAGCACTAGCACTATATCCTAACCCACTGACAGCACCTGCCCATGTGCCTGACGTCCGGGCTGCTTTCTGGAGACTAACCAGCCCACCTAAGTCCTAACCTGGCAAAGTGCACATACACATTAACAAAATTAGCTTAGAATCTCCCACACATAGACTCTGCTCCCCGTGGGTGTCCCAACCACAATGCGAATTGAGGCCATTCAAATGGGGAATGGGTGCTAACAGGAAGCTTGACAATCTGACAGACGTAAAGTGGAAACATAGACAAATCTACAATTGCCAGCATTGAGAAAGTAATCAGGCCTGGCTTTGCAAATGCAGAGATGTTGCCTTTTGAAGATTGTGGCCACTGTTAATATGCCAGTACCTTGGGCAACTGCAGTCTTTTATCCAGAAAGTACTGCCTTCCCACAAGAAACGTATCGTAATGCATTGTGCTTTAAATGTAAAGCTTGCAATACAGCTTTATATTTACAGAACAGCTACTCACTATGCAAGCGTCCTCAGAAATTCTTACTGCACACATGTGAAGATGTTAAGCTACCATACCATAATAAAATAAGCTTGTGACATTAGTATGGGTTTGTGTGACAAAATGATTACTGCTACGGAGGAGTACAGGGATGAGTAGTTGCTAAACTGCCTTCTCAGTCGCCACACTACTACAAGCCAACAGTGATCCCAATCATTAAGATGAAACGGCACACTGTAGAACTATACCTCCTTTGCCTTTTGTGGTAACGTGGGCTGAGGGCAGACTCTACTTTTAAGAGGGGTCTGAATGTCATAACAGTAGCAACCCAAACAGAAATAGTACAAAGACTAAAAAACAACTGAATGTCAAATCAGATTTCTTTAAAAAATATATAAACTTTAATTAGACAAATTAACTTGCAAGTAATTATTTAGAAAACCACTAACAAAAACCCACCTCTCTGGAGAGAAGTCTACAAATGCAGAACATATATATGATAGCACTCTGGGTACTGGAGCAGGGGTGAATAGACAAGAAATTGCAACAATGTTACTTGAAAAATGACATGTCTTTCGAAAAAAGGTGCAAAAGGGTGGTTTATCAGTAACTACGGCACAAAGGTGGGCCAGGAATCTGGGTCACTCAGCAGTACTTTAATCTTTCCTTTGGGGTTCAACAGTGTTGAACCAGGCTTCTCAATGCTTTTCTTGTGGGTCACACTGGGTTTCAGTGTGTCTCATTTCATTGATCCTGGTGACTAGTCCTTGTGAAATTGAGGTTAAAGCAAAGCTCTGTGCGGTTCAATGCAGCATCAGAGAGCAGCAGTTTAAAAAGACCACTATGCTTGGTTTTGATGGGCAAGCTGGATTTAGACGATTTGTGCAGCTTGGTCGAGCAGGCAAGTGACACAATACTTTCAGCCAGGGTCAGGGTTTTTGAGTCAGGGTTCATGTTGGGTCAATGTGCCGGTCCTTGTGGTTTGATGCATTGTTTAAAGGCGTCTGCAGTGACCAGCAGTTTATTCGAAATGAAAGCAGCGATGAGCTTGCCTGTTGCAATGCAGTGGCGAAATGTTTATATGCATGCAACAGTGCTTCGAAGTTTGATGAGAGGCATCACTGAGAGTTCTGTGTGGTTCAAAGGCTCCAAACATGGTCAAATTGATTTGAGGATGATCATAAGAGGCATTCATAGGAGATCAGCTGCTTTGGCTGAGTCCTTGGTTCATTGCAGGCCTTGTTCCAAACAGCAGTTACACCTAATATGCCCTGGCGATGGCTAGGGAACAAAGCTTATATCTGCCTTGAAAACACCTGACTTCACCTCTGGCAGAAGACTTTGGAATGGACTGCAGTCCCAACAGGGTCCAAACAATTCTTCTTATCTTGTAGAAAGTTGAACATGAATCAACAAAAGAATGGATGACCCCTTCCATGTAAAGGTAAAAGGGCACAAGGGATTGGACAACAGCATGCCTGTTGTAAGGGGCCTAATCCATGTCACTCTTACAAGTGACCTTTGCTTTTATGCATTATATCCAGACTGCTTTTGTTCTGCTGTAAGTGGAGTGGACAGGAATGAAAGAGCCCACCACAGCCTCACAGAAAAAAAGATGGTGAAACCCTCCTCAGTTACCCTTTGCCCTTTTTGGCTACTCTAATCTCACCTCTAAAGCTTGTAAAGGTCCTATTGTAAGTAACTCTCTGGTGTGAGGCTGGCATTTGTTTTGAGTGTGCGCTTTGAAATATGGTTTCTATATTGATTTCCAGGTAATAGCCCCTGTGCTTGAGAGGATCAGAGAATCAAAGGAGACGGTATTCCAACCTTTTGTCTCACTTGCTGAAATAGAGTGGGTCAACCAATCCATGAATCTACATAGCCGTTCCAAGGTTGAACTAAGCTCACAAGGTTGACATGTGTATGATACCAATTTGATTTAGCTTCAATAATAGTGTGTGCTATAACTCACCATACCACAACCAGGTATAGCTTAGTTTTAGAGTTTACCCTGCCACCAGACTGATAGAGCCACAATTATGAGGTTTTTGGACCAGAGGTACAGAAGTTGTATGCAGACTCTCGCTCAGGGACAAGTTGTCCCAGCAGCTGTCAGAAGGCAAATGTGACAATTAAACCCATCTTCTGCCACTGAAGGACAGGTGCTGCAGATGAGATGAGACGATGCAGCAGTGCACACGTGTACACTTTGCTCATGGCATGGAGCTTAGATGAAAGGGGCATCTGATTAGCAGACCACAATTTCTGAGATGGATTACCCACATAATCATATTATTTACTAAAAATCAAACAATCTTGGACTATCTCACCCTCACCAGATGGCAATCCTTCAGAATATGACATTTTCTCACACAATCCATCTCACCCCTGCCATCTTGCCCTCAGCCTCCAATGCTTTCTGAAAACACCAGTGATTGTGCTGGAGGCTGCTGAGAGTTTTCCCTCTTGAAGTCACCTGTCTCTTGATAATGCCCCAGGAGTTTCCTTCAGCAAATCCAAGGATGTTTTGTGAGTTTTTATAAAAGCTTAAAAGCTACTGCACAATAATGAGGAATTTGTTTAAATGTTCTAGACAAAGAAGAATACTTGTTTAGCATTTATCAAACACTCAACAAGCAATTGGGCTCTTTAAATAACAGTTCCCAAGCAGTGATGAGCATGTATCTTCTCCAAGCAGTTTACTCTCTAAGCGCTGAGTAAATAGCTTAGAACTTGTTCACTGACTTTCTGCTGAGATCCTTTGCATTCTTCTTGTCCTGCATATGCCTGGGTAGGGTGTAGTAAATTCTTATTTATTTTATTCATTTATTTTCATTTATAAAGCGCACAACAGCCCTAGGGTATTGTGGCACTGTTACATAGTATTCACTTAGGTACATGTTACATAAATACAACTCTCAACGTAGTGATAAAGATGTGAGACAAAAACAGTATTCGTGTTCCATGGTTACAGGGGAACGGCAGTGAGGAGCAGTTTCAGCTGAATAGCTTAGTTTTCAGGGCTTCTCTGAAAGCCATAAGCAAGGTTTTTTTCTGAGTCTGAGTGGTAGTGAGTTCCAGGCTTTTGGTGCTAGCACTTTGAAGCTGGACCCCCCCGCTTTTGCTCTGTTATAGGTAGGGATTGTAAATTGGTGTGAATATTGGTGACGTTTAGGTCTGTGAGATTGTGCTAGCTGAATTTGTTCTGTTAGGTAGGAGGGTGCAGACTGATATATGCATCTGTGCGTAATGGTGAGGGCCTCGAACAGTAAACGTTCTTTGACTGGGAGCCAGTGGACATCTTTTCTAGCCTGCAAGATATGCTCTTTCTTAGGGATACCGAGTGCAGCTCTGAGAGCATTGTTTTGGG
This sequence comes from Ambystoma mexicanum, assembly GCF_040938575.1. Taxonomy (NCBI): domain Eukaryota; kingdom Metazoa; phylum Chordata; class Amphibia; order Caudata; family Ambystomatidae; genus Ambystoma; species Ambystoma mexicanum. Next base: position 395,625,946 of record NC_090936.1, read on the forward strand.
TAATTTGTGATTTGTTAAGGGTCTTGGAGGAGCTGCCTAGGAGGAGGACATTACAATAGTCCAGTTTTGCACCTACAGTGGCCCTAGCAATGTTGAGACAGTTTTTGGAGGAGAGGTGGGGTTTTTCCGCATTAATGATTTTTGTTGTGAGCGGTGCTGCTGATGAGATGTAAATGACTTGTCTACCCATGGACAAAGTCGAGTCAAGGTATACTCCCAAGGTTTTTACTGCAGCATAGACTTTGATAACAGTGTTCTCTATGCTGAAATTGTTGTATTTACTGTCTAGATTGTTCAACGTCTCCTTGGGGCATACTAGTAGGATTTCCGTTTTGTCCCCATTGAGACATAAACCATTGGCCGCCATCCACGCCTGGATGAGTGCCTATGTCTTTTGTACGGTTTTGAGGTCCTTCTCATAATCACCAGATAGTGGAAGAAGAATTTGTGTCTCGTCGGCATTATTGGTGAAGGTTATACCAAATTCTTCTATGTCCTTGAATAAAGGTAAGGTGAAAAAATTATAGAGGGTGGGGGATATGCATGAGCCTCGTAGTACTCCGCAGCCAAAGGGTGATGGAGTGGCAGATGCCTGGTCTGAGAAGACCCTCATGGCTCGTCCTTCCAGAAAGGATGTAATCCAAGTGGTGGCTTCAGAAGAGAAGTGAGCAGAGCCTGTGAGATGTTTGCCTAGGATCTTGTGGTCCACCAAGTCGAAGGCAGCTGACAGGTCTAAGAGCAGAAGAAGCGCCGACTTACCCTTGTCCATGTTTTTTAGTAGCTGATTTTTTAAGTCATAGCATTGCCATGTCGAGGGCGAAAGCCTGACTGCCTCTTTCCAAAGATATTGTGCGTTTCCAAGCAGCCTCGATTTGTACATACGCAGTCTTATTTAGAATGTTCAGCAAGAATGGCACAGTAGTGATAGGTCTGTAATTGTTTGGGGCGTCTGGGCCCAGTGTGGGCTTTTTTAGTAAAGGCCGAGCCCAGGCTTCCTTGAACGAAGAGGGTACAGTACAGGGTACAGTACAGATTAAATGAGCCCTTTTCGCAAAGCCCTCCATTTAGACTAGAGTGTGCACCAGAAAACATCACCACTGAATGCCCCATAAATCTGTTCTGTGGGATGATACACGGCTCCCGTGAGAAAGCTCAGGAGGCTACTGCTCATGCGGTAGATATCAATGAATATATAACCCGTACAGCGGCAGTCCCAACGTTTAGCCAGGTACGCTCCAAAAATGCATATAATAGTCTTACAACTCAAACATTTAAATCATCAGTCATAAAAACATGAAATCACATTCAATCTCTGCCAATATACACATCTATGGAACACAAAGCACATATGCCTAAAACAAGCCAGACCTTTCATCATTGCCAAAGCGTATGTCTTTGCATTCTGGGTTTATAACTGGAAATCTCAACTACAAGTCGTGGAAATGAGAGGATGGAAAATACAGATGACTAGACGAGCATTGGTGGATGACAGGGGGCAGGTTTTCAAATGTTGCCTCCAGTGAAGAATGTGGAGACCTTTCCAACTGCCCCTCTGCCTGCCCTTTCTTGTTCCCATGCCCTCTGCTGGGGCTCAGATATTTGCCCTTGCCTTTGCAGTGTGATTGCTGCCTTTTTGTCTGTCTGGTGCCTGACCTCTGGACGTTTTACTGCTTGCTGGCACATCTGGACTGAAGGGAAGAACGCTGTCAATGCACGAACTGTGCCAAATTAAAAGCGAGAACATCCCTATAAAGATGCGATATCAAACACATGAGTTGCGTTACCAAGAAACAATTGGGGCAACTCCCAGGATCCAGATGAAGGCCTCATGTAACCCATTTGTTTCGCATTAACTTGCCCATCACCATTGCCGCCTGGAGGCAGGCACATGTTCAGTAGTAACCTTTCAAGTCCATCATTCCACTGAGTACTTATGCTACAGCTTCCAATATGTTACCTAATTCGCTTTACAGTATGTCACCGTGGCAACGGGCATGCAGTAATTGTTTCAGGCGGATCAGTGTAGGAAGAAGAGGTCTGTTTTCTATCATATAAATTTGCCTTCTATCATATTTCAGCAATGTTTCATGAAAATAGTCATAACAGCTACAGGGGAAAAATGCATATCTTTCCCAATATTCTCCTCTTCTGTTTCATTTCTTTGTGAAATGAAGCGGAAATCAGGAGAATGTGTCCCAGGTTGTTTCATTACTTGGCTGTGTGTTATTTCACGTTAATTGATCATCAATCATCCTGTAGCAATGGAATGGAGCAAAGTACCACCTAGCCTTCATACATTCCCAAGCAGTCATTATAACTAATGATGTAAACACGTCATCAGGAAATAATTGCTGTAAGATAAAGATCTCTTTTGGTATTTTTTCTTTTTTCATTTCTGTCTTCCAGGCGTTCCTTAGCACTTGGTCCTTTTGGATCTCTGATGCTTCCTTTTGTGTTTCTATCTTGAAAAATGCTCCTGCTTCAATCCCTGTTATCAGAGGTGTTATAAGTACGAACTTGCTAAGTGGACGGTAGGCTAAATGGTGAGGTTAGTGCTTAACTCGTGAGCTATCCATGTGGAGAATGGAATAAGGCTATAAATAGAGATGGTGTTGCATGGTTACACATTATGTGGCTCTCCAGGTGTTTTGAAAATCAGCTCCCATGATCCTTTTCCAGTGACTGTGCTGTGTACGGCTGATCGTGGTTAGAGTCAGAGGTGTAGATAGGATAGGTCCTGAGAGAGCAAGGCCCACCCACAATCTCTAAATGCCCACCCAGTAGCGCTCTGTCGGCATTAACAGATGTTAATGACACTACACTGGCCCCAACTACATTGTCTTCAGGCCCCATATGTTTGACAATCCTTGCTACTCCTTTGGTTAGAGCCCAAAACATGTGGACGGCCACAGAACGAGCAAACCAAATTCTAGATTGTATTTTTTCCCCCCAATGTACTTGCTAGATTGTGTTAATTGAAAGTCATTTTCAGGGACCCAGGCACTTAACGCAATGAAAGATGTTGTGCTTTTCATTACTTGCATATCTTGATGACTCATTGGTTTATTTCACACAGCCAACATTTGTAGCTTGCATCAATCGAGCTCCATGGATGAGTATAATGCCAGACATTATCTACTGTAGCAGGAGTTTCTAAGAACATGTGGTGTTGTAAATGGAAGAGTTTGGCGTATGGTGGGTCGAAGTAAAAAATTATAGCAGGCACTAGAATGTGATGAGGATTTGGACAGGAGCATAGGCAGTTCTAGATAGCATGGCTTTCTTGTTATACCAGCATTAGAAATCAACTCTGCAGATTTCAAGAACACAATTTACTCAACCGACCACATTTTCTCTTCTTAAGTTATTCCTTTTGTTTCCTGGTAACTTATTTCAACCCACATATTTTCTTATAATTTTGGTCAACAATTTCCTGAAATACACAGGATCCTAACTGATGTTTTGATCTTCCCCAGCTTGCTGCAGCAGGTACATAATCTACTTTCTCAGGTTTTCCTCAGAAATCCTCTAACCCATGCAGTACCCTAAGTCAGCCAGCCTGTTAGAGAAATGGATTGAAATATGAAAAGTCTGCATTCAGAGAGGAATCACAGGCCAGCTTCTTGCCACGACTGATTTTGTTTACTGTGTTCCACTGCCATTTGCCTTATCTCATAGTTCCCTGACAGATCAGAAATAATGTGTTTGGGGACTGGGTTTGGTTAGAGGAAAGGGTGAAATGCAAGGTAGCTTTGCAATTGTATTGAGCAATATAGTTCGAAAGTACCCAAGTACTTTATGTGGTTCTGTTTTATTTTTGTTTGTGTCAAGGGCAATTGAGATACTTGTCCCCATAGAGGAAGCCTGAGTATCCATAGTGAGAATGGGATGATCAGACTGTGATATATATATATATAAGACTCGGGGACTGCACACATCTCTTAATTGCGCCACAATTGAATTTCACAGTTTTGGACACTTGGTCGTAAAATAGAAAAAAAAAAAATTATTTGTTGATGGCCCTTATTGATTACACGTGTTCCGGCACACTCCTAGTGCCTTCCTCAGATCAGGGCAATGTCTATTTACTAGATATTAATGATACAACATAGAATTAGAAATTTAGCAAATAGAAAATTATAAACGTTACAATTACAGAGAAACACAAAACATATTGGATTCATATGTTTCGCAAATTCCCCAAAACAAAAATTAAAAAATAAAAAATAAAGATGCATGACAAATTGAGACATTAATTTATAACCATAAGCAACATTAATTAAATGCACAGACCCATTTGTAAACAAAACCAAAAATAGTTGACACATACCAGTCAGAAGTCGAAAAATCAATTGGAGGAGTGTGGAGGTGGGGGTGAGGGGTAGTTGAAAATATAGGGAAAAAAGGGGAAAAAAAGAAGAAATGAGAATATTTGAGTCCATGGTCGAAATCACAGAGTTGCATTGATTCACTTATTCGAAAAATCCCAAATGGGTAAATCTCGCTTACCCATCCACTGATTTAACCGCTACAAATAACGTGATTGGTGGCTGAGTCCCATCAGACTCCAAACGATTTCTAAGGGAACCGAAGTGAAACATCCGAGTCACTGCGCTGTATTCATACATTATTATTCTATTCAAACATGCATTCATGTGTACAAATTCCTCTAGTACGTATTTCGCCTAACATTAACATTGGTTTCCCTTCAAGATATCTAAACTGGCTCCCATTCAACGTAGCGTTTCCGCACGGCAGTGCGATCTGAACGGTCTTCATATTGTTACCCAAGTAATATCACATTTTATCATTGTGTGCATTAACGATAAAGAGCTTATACGGGTGAAAATATCAACCGAAGTTTGGAACGCGGACCCTTTGTTGATTGGTGCGTTATTATGTGGGCTGAGCAGACCCCTAGGGCTTACCTTACAAGTTCAATTTTACTGCATCACGCGTCGGGTTCCTAAGATGGCGGACGCCATTCTATGTTATTTATATATTAGATGTTACCATAGTAGTGGTATTTGGTCCTACTTCTGTTTCCGTACTGTGACAGCTGTCGGCCATATTTTAGTGGTAAGGACCTAATTATCTATGGCAGGTTTGTGCGTGTTCTTATACCATTTTGAATTAAAATGAAAACAGTCCTATGCTGGAGTATAGGCCCCATTATTTATGGTCTCTCTCCAAACTTGTTACATATGGATCTAGTCCGATATCACATCTCGAGGATTGTTATCTCCTCCAGGTGCATGCTGGGAGAAGTAGTCCCTCTGAATTTCTATGACAGAGCGGGCCTGGGGATAACACCCGCAAACCTTTTTATTTTGCTGTATTCTGGCCTGCTTCTCAGGCGCTTATCTCTGATCTATACAATACCAAACACAAATTTTCAAAATTCTCCCAAAGAACATTTTTTTAAAAACATTATTTATAGAAAGTATGACATTTCTTTGTCTGTGTTGAGGCCGTTTTCTACACTTCTGAAGAAATTGATGAGTTTGGCCTCCTCTTGATGTAACAATAGTTCCTGGTTGCCTCCTCTGCATCCCAATGTCACTTTTTTGAGCCCGATGAATTTGATGTGTTGTTTGTTGTCCATCTGGTGGACGCGCTGCCAGTGGTCCGCTAGAGGTAAATTCTTGTCCTGGCTTCCAATCACTGCCAGGTGTTCCCTGATCCTGAAGCGGAGTTCACGAATCGTACTGCCAATATAGATTTTCTTGCATGTGCAGATGATGGCATATATAACATGCTTACTTTTACAGTTTATTTGTTCTCGTATCTTGATTTGAGGTCCATTGCCTGCCTTAAAGATGTTTGTCATAGGTGTGGCATATTTGCACATTGTACATGTGCCACACTTTCTAAAGCCTGGGCTGGATTCTTTTAGCCAGGTCCCAGTTGTCTCCTCCCTTTCTTCTGGTAGTAATGACGGACTGAGGCTCTGTTTCAGGGTTTTGGCTCGTCTATAGATCAATGACGGGTGGTCATGTATATAAGACTCGATGTGAGGGTCCAATTTAAGTAAGTGCCAGTATTTTCTAAGAGATCTCTTGATAACATAGTTGTTTGCGCAGTATGTAGTAATGAATCGCACCTTATCTGACGGATTAGGTTTCACCTGTTGCGTTAGGGTTTGTGTCCTTGGAATTTTTTGTGCTTTGTTATAGGCAGTTTCAATACACTTCCTTGGATAGCCCCTGGCTTGAAATCTCCTGGATAAAGTTTCACATTCTTCATTAAAGTAAGATAGTTCATTACAGTTCCTCTTGGCCCTAATGTACTCCCCTTTAGGGATATTCCTGATTACCGGTTCATAGTGGCAACTCGTTGCATATAATGTGGAGTTTACTTCTGTCTCTTTCCGATATGTTCTGGTTTTGAGGTGTTCTCCCGAAACATAAACATTCAGGTCCAAGAAATTGATCTCTGTCTTACTGCTAATTCCTGTGAACTCGATGCCTAGCTGGTTATTGTTGATTTGGAGTCTGAACGTTTCCAGCTCCTGTGGTGTGCCATTCCATATTAACAAGACGTCATCAATGTACCGGGTCCATTTGATGACGTGTCTGTTATACGCCTCTGTAGTGTAAATTAATAAGTCCTCAAACATGCCCATTACTAGATTTGCTAGTGCTGGTGCATATTTGACCCCCATGGCAACCCCCCATTTCTGTTTGTATATAGTGTTGTTGAAGGTAAAGATGCTATTATCTAGGGTGGCCATGAGCATTTCTTTTAGCATGCAAACGAATGAAAAGTGTGATGCCGATTCATTCTTAAAAATATAGTCAACAGTATCAAGTGCCAAATCATGTCCAATTGACGTATATAAGGCCTTGACATCCCACGTGGCGAGATGGTATGTAGGCTGCCATTGGATGTTCTCAACAATATGTAATGCAGAAGTTGTGTCTTTTAGGTAGGCTTTTACCAGTTTAACTTTAGGCCTTAGTATATAATCTATGTATTCCGATAGTGGTTCTGTGGCCCAACCTATTCCACTCAAAATTGGCCTTCCTTCCGGGATAGTAGAAAAGTCTTTGTGCACCTTGGGAAGGAAATAAATAGTTGGTAATGTCGGTTTCGGGATGAACAAAAATCTTTTCTCCTCGTCTGTGATGAGGCCCTGTCGGTGCCACCCCTCAATTGAGTCCTTAAGTTCTTGTACTATTCTGTTCGTCGGATTACTTGACAGAATTTGGTAACAGTTGGGTGTGTCGAGGTGGTTTTGTGCCATTTTTATGTAATCCATACGGTTCAAGACAACTATGTTACCCCCCTTATCAGCTTCTTTGATGACCAACTGACGATTAGTTTTGAGTTTCCAAAGTGCATTCTTCTCTTGTAGTGTAAGGTTCTCTCGTTCCGTCTGTCTGCGGTTGTGCCTCATTTTGTCTTGGGTATTATACAGGTCTTTTGTAACTGATTTGTAGAAAGCATCTATCATGTTGTCCGGAGGTAATTGTGGCAAGAATTTAGATGTAGGTCTAAGTTCTTTACTGATTAAACCAATGGGTGTGATTGTTAATTCTTGCATGGTTTGATGAATAGGAAAGTTGTCTGATTCTTGTAATGATCTTAATAGATGAATATTGCCCAATTCCTCGATCGTAACTTTGCTTCTTTCTACTGGATCCGAAGTTCGTTTCCCTTTCTCTACTTGATTAGCAAAGAATTTCTTAAGTTTTCTCACAAATTTGAATAAGTCAATATGCACTTGCATAGGTTCCATATAGGCAGTTGGTGCGAATGATAGTCCTTTGTTAAGGAGAGAGATTGCATCCTGAGATAGATCCGTATCTGATAGATTCATCACAAGAGTATTCATTGGTTCTGTTTGGCTACTGCCCTGGCTCCTGCTCTTGTCACTCTTCGATAGTCTTCTAAGGCATCTGGGTTGCCTGTGTTTACCTGACAGCCAAACAGAACCAATGAATACTCTTGTGATGAATCTATCAGATACAGATCTATCTCAGGATGAAATCTCTCTCCTTAACAAAGGACTATCATTCGCACCAACTGCCTATATGGAACCTATGCAAGTGCATATTGACTTATTCAAATTTGTGAGAAAATTAAAACTTAAGAAATTCTTTGCTACTCAAGTAGAGAAAGGGAAACGAACTTCGGATCCAGTAGAAAGAAGCAAAGTTACGATCGAGGAATTGGGCAATATTCATCTATTAAGATCATTACAAGAATCAGACAACTTTCCTATTCATCAAACCATGCAAGAATTAACAATCACACCCATTGGTTTAATCAGTAAAGAACTTAGACCTACATCTAAATTCTTGCCACAATTACCTCCGGACAACATGATATATGCTTTCTACAAATCAGTTACAAAAGACCTGTATAATACCCAAGACAAAATGAGGCACAACCGCAGACAGACGGAACGAGAGAACCTTACACTACAAGAGAAGAATGCACTTTGGAAACTCAAAACTAATCGTCAGTTGGTCATCAAAGAAGCTGATAAGGGGGGTAACATAGTTGTCTTGAACCGTATGGATTACATAAAAATGGCACAAAACCACCTCGACACACCCAACTGTTACCAAATTCTGTCAAGTAATCCGACGAACAGAATAGTACAAGAACTTAAGGACTCAATTGAGGGGTGGCACCGACAGGGCCTCATCACAGACGAGGAGAAAAGATTTTTGTTCATCCCGAAACCGACATTACCAACTATTTATTTCCTTCCCAAGGTGCACAAAGACTTTTCTACTATCCCGGAAGGAAGGCCAATTTTGAGTGGAATAGGTTGGGCCACAGAACCACTATCGGAATACATAGATTATATACTAAGGCCTAAAGTTAAACTGGTAAAAGCCTACCTAAAAGACACAACTTCTGCATTACATATTGTTGAGAACATCCAATGGCAGCCTACATACCATCTCGCCACGTGGGATGTCAAGGCCTTATATACGTCAATTGGACATGATTTGGCACTTGATACTGTTGACTATATTTTTAAGAATGAATCGGCATCACACTTTTCATTCGTTTGCATGCTAAAAGAAATGCTCATGGCCACCCTAGATAATAGCATCTTTACCTTCAACAACACTATATACAAACAGAAACGGGGGGTTGCCATGGGGGTCAAATATGCACCAGCACTAGCAAATCTAGTAATGGGCATGTTTGAGGACTTATTAATTTACACTACAGAGGCGTATAACAGACACGTCATCAAATGGACCCGGTACATTGATGACGTCTTGTTAATATGGAATGGCACACCACAGGAGCTGGAAACGTTCAGACTCCAAATCAACAATAACCAGCTAGGCATCGAGTTCACAGGAATTAGCAGTAAGACAGAGATCAATTTCTTGGACCTGAATGTTTATGTTTCGGGAGAACACCTCAAAACCAGAACATATCGGAAAGAGACAGAAGTAAACTCCACATTATATGCAACGAGTTGCCACTATGAACCGGTAATCAGGAATATCCCTAAAGGGGAGTACATTAGGGCCAAGAGGAACTGTAATGAACTATCTTACTTTAATGAAGAATGTGAAACTTTATCCAGGAGATTTCAAGCCAGGGGCTATCCAAGGAAGTGTATTGAAACTGCCTATAACAAAGCACAAAAAATTCCAAGGACACAAACCCTAACGCAACAGGTGAAACCTAATCCGTCAGATAAGGTGCGATTCATTACTACATACTGCGCAAACAACTATGTTATCAAGAGATCTCTTAGAAAATACTGGCACTTACTTAAATTGGACCCTCACATCGAGTCTTATATACATGACCACCCGTCATTGATCTATAGACGAGCCAAAACCCTGAAACAGAGCCTCAGTCCGTCATTACTACCAGAAGAAAGGGAGGAGACAACTGGGACCTGGCTAAAAGAATCCAGCCCAGGCTTTAGAAAGTGTGGCACATGTACAATGTGCAAATATGCCACACCTATGACAAACATCTTTAAGGCAGGCAATGGACCTCAAATCAAGATACGAGAACAGATAAACTGTAAAAGTAAGCATGTTATATATGCCATCATCTGCACATGCAAGAAAATCTATATTGGCAGTACTATTCGTGAACTCCGCTTCAGGATCAGGGAACACCTGGCAGTGATTGGAAGCCAGGACAAGAATTTACCTCTAGCGGACCACTGGCAGCGCGTCCACCAGATGGACAACAAACAACACATCAAATTCATCGGGCTGAAAAAAGTGACATTGGGATGCAGAGGAGGCAACCAGGAACTATTGTTACGTCAAGAGGAGGCCAAACTCATCAATTTCTTCAGAAGTGTAGAAAACGGCCTCAACACAGACAAAGAAATGTCATACTTTCTATAAATAATGTTTTTAAAAAAATGTTCTTTGGGAGAATTTTGAAAATTTGTGTTTGGTATTGTATAGATCAGAGATAAGCGCCTGAGAAGCAGGCCAGAATACAGCAAAATAAAAAGATTTGCGGGTGTTATCCCCAGGCCCGCTCTGTCATAGAAATTCAGAGGGACTACTTCTCCCAGCATGCACCTGGAGGAGATAACACTCCTCGAGATGTGATATCGGACTAGATCCATATGTAACAAGTTTGGAGAGAGACCATAAATAATGGGGCCTATACTCCAGCATAGGACTGTTTTCATTTTAATTCAAAATGGTATAAGAACACGCACAAACCTGCCATAGATAATTAGGTCCTTACCACTAAAATATGGCCGACAGCTGTCACAGTACGGAAACAGAAGTAGGACCAAATACCACTACTATGGTAACATCTAATATATAAATAACATAGAATGGCGTCCGCCATCTTAGGAACCCGACGCGTGATGCAGTAAAATTGAACTTGTAAGGTAAGCCCTAGGGGTCTGCTCAGCCCACATAATAACGCACCAATCAACAAAGGGTCCGCGTTCCAAACTTCGGTTGATATTTTCACCCGTATAAGCTCTTTATCGTTAATGCACACAATGATAAAATGTGATATTACTTGGGTAACAATATGAAGACCTTTCAGATCGCACTGCCGTGCGGAAACGCTACGTTGAATGGGAGCCAGTTTAGATATCTTGAAGGGAAACCAATGTTAATGTTAGGCGAAATACGTACTAGAGGAATTTGTACACATGAATGCATGTTTGAATAGAATAATAATGTATGAATACAGCGCAGTGACTCGGATGTTTCACTTCGGTTCCCTTAGAAATCGTTTGGAGTCTGATGGGACTCAGCCACCAATCACGTTATTTGTAGCGGTTAAATCAGTGGATGGGTAAGCGAGATTTACCCATTTGGGATTTTTCGAATAAGTGAATCAATGCAACTCCGTGATTTCGACCATGGACTCAAATATTCTCATTTCTTCTTTTTTTCCCCTTTTTTCCCTATATTTTCAACTACCCCTCACCCCCACCTCCACACTCCTCCAATTGATTTTTCGACTTCTGACTGGTATGTGTCAACTATTTTTGGTTTTGTTTACAAATGGGTCTGTGCATTTAATTAATGTTGCTTATGGTTATAAATTAATGTCTCAATTTGTCATGCATCTTTATTTTTAATTTTTTAATTTTTGTTTTGGGGAATTTGCGAAACATATGAATCCAATATGTTTTGTGTTTCTCTGTAATTGTAACGTTTATAATTTTCTATTTGCTAAATTTCTAATTCTATGTTGTATCATTAATATCTAGTAAATAGACATTGCCCTGATCTGAGGAAGGCACTAGGAGTGTGCCAATACACGTGTAATCAATAAGGGCCATCAACAAATAAAACATTTTTTTTCTATTTTACGACCAAGTGTCCAAAACTGTGAAATTCAATTGTGGTGCAATTAAGAGATGTGTGCAGTCCCCGAGTCTTTTTTACAATCGGAGTGGGGGAACTCTTTGTCTCCGGTTTTTCTGCACACACCATTGCGACACCACCGAATTTGGTGCATAGATCTTAAGTCGCGGAGGTCTAAGAGTGATTTACCCAAAAAAGTTCCCTACAACAAATTACATATATATATATAAGTTGGTTGGAGAGGTTCAAATTTTGATGTTTGATGTCTGTTGAGAGGAGTGTCCAATTGACGTCCGCCTCCACACTAGTCAAATGTGTAAACCCTATCCTACTTGATTGGCCAGACCATGACATTATCCCCATCCCCATTCATCTAACCCATACCATCTGAACAATTAGGGGCAGGGTAAGCTTACTGTATCTCCACAACGCTCCTTCAAGAACCTTCCCATGGAAGATCTGGAACAAAGTCTCACAACAATGGTCTAGGTTAGCCCAAACAACCTCAACACTGACATGCTACTATCAAAATGTATCCACACCATGATGCAACTGGTAGATGTAGATACCTGCATGAAGCAAAGTAAAACCAGGGCTCAACCCTCCACATCATTGAATACTCAGATGGTCATTTTAAGAGATGAGCTAATTGCTGGCAGGGTCCACCAGCGCTTGCACTTACTTTTTTAATTGTTTTTATGTATTTATTAAGTGTATTTCAATTTACAAGACTCTTTTCACATTCCTGTCAAGAAGAATTTAGAAATTAACATACAAATGTGTAAAAGTCAGTTTCAGTATTAGACATTTAGAAATATAGAAGAAGTTCAAACACTGACATAGTTAGGATCACAACAAAACCTAAGTAAAACCATTTCAGTTCCAAATGGACAGTAAAACCATTTAAGTTCCACATTTGACAACAAATCAATTATTCCCAAGCAATCAGTAAAACCATTTCAGTTCCAAGATGACAAAAAAGTAGTTCCCAAACAACCAAGTCATTCTTCAAAAGTGTCCCTCAATACATTACCAAACATTACAGTGCTTTAATCTGTCCCAAACCAAGCTCTGATCATTTTTTCCTTGCTTCATTAACTTATTAAGTTCAATAAAGATGTTTTCCAATAATTTGCACAAGGATAATATGAGAGATTGACTAGAAGTTAGCATTAATCTACCCCATACACATTTAGTCAAGACCTGAGTGGTTGGATGAATAAAAGGAAATAGATGTGAAATCCTCTCATTCAAAAAAGCAGCACATTCCAGTACCAGATGAAAAAGAGATTCTAGGGGTTCCTGCTCACACCAGCGACATCCGCAGAGTTCCTTCAACAAGTCTACTTTATGACCAATCACCTCTAGGGTTGCTAAACAATTAAAGTGAAATCTAAGGTGGCATTCCCTTAATTTCTGAGAAGGAAATTTCCGTAAATACAATCTTGGTTTGTCAATAGGGAGGTAGAAATACGTTTTTTCTTTAAACAGCACCAATCGCCCCAAATTCTCAAAAATCCATACACAGAATTTTCTTTTCTTTTTCAGTACATAGTCTGAATCTTAAAGGTAAAGATCGATCATTTTGTAAAAGGTCACACATATCCTATGAAAATGAGTAAAAAAAAGATTAGAGCTTGAGTTTGTTAACCATAACTTGTAAAGGTAAAATGCCAGTGTTGGTTTGTTTAAATGAGAGACACTTTGCTTGCCATATTGTGTCCACCATGAAGTTAGTCCACATTCTGATCTAATTTCGATAATTGAGACTGAGTTTGGAAAAGCCATCGTAGATCTCCAGATTTTGCCTTCCTGGTGACGCATACATTTCCTATTTTTCATTGTAACCAGTACACAGCCATAAATGACAGTTGCAGTGACTTTCATTTGGTAAAACTCTATTAGGGGAAGTAAAGAATAAGCACATAATTTGCATTTCACCACCTTCATCAGAGAAATACAGGAACATGTATTTTCCTGCATTTTCTCTTTAAGATTTTTCGATTGTTTTTTTGCCAATGTAATTCAACCCAAATAGCTCAATGAGCTTGCCCTCATAATTGGAATGCTGTTCTATTTCCAAACATATGATTTAGTTTTTTGTTTGGTGGTATAGATCATCACATAAGATTTGGCCGGATTGATCACCAGGTCATTGTCGTAAAGATAGCTTTCTGCGCCAGCTAAAAGAAGTTCTAAATATGCTAGAGTATAATTCAGCAGTATAAGATTGTCGGCATACACTATAATGTTCACTGTGAGATCTGACCATTTTGGGACGAACCCCTCCCACATCTTACTCACCTCCCACAAATCGGCTAGATAGAGATTCAAAAGAGTGGGGCTAACACACAACTCAGACAAACTCCCTTAAATAAGGGACTACTTTGAGACAAGTCTCATAGTGTTCAATCTGACCTTCGTTGAGTTTTCTGTGTAAAGCAGCTGAATCATGTGTAGTAAACCTGGGTCAATACCAGGGTTTGTCCGTTTTTGCCATACCTTGTAATATTGATATTGTCAAATACTGCTAGCAAGCAAATTGCAGCCACATATGAAGATTTCCCAAACATCCCACTGATGTCAGAGGTGCCTGAACAAAGTGCTGAAGCACTCATTATATCCCCCACACCTTTCATAAAACCCATTTGTAGTGGGTTAAAAATCTGAGCAGACTCAGCCAAGCAGCTTAGTTCCCTCATTATTAGAGTGGCAACACATGTTGACAAAGAGTCAATAAGAGAAATCGAATGATAACTCGATGGATTCTCTTTCAGCCCCTTTTTAAAGATTGGTACCAACAAAACTTCTTGCCAAGAGCTGGGGCATGGCCTGCCCTTTTCAATATTTGAAAAAAAGATTGACTAAAATGTCCACCCAGAGAGGAGGACCGTCCTTATAAATTCTATTTGCAACCACATTCGGACCACTGGTCATAGAATTTGTTAACCTTCCTATCACTATTTCGACATAAAATATGTCGAAAAAGTAGGATCAAAAAGTTGCAGCTGAAGCTTTAAACCCTAATCTCAAGGGGTGATCTTTATTAGCTCTAGGTTTATTAGAGTAGTACTCGACCCAAGCTTTTTTGGAAACACAACAAGATTGCACCTTAGATTGTGAATCACTACTAAAAGGTAAAATACGCCAGATCGAACAAATATATTTCTTACCAAGTTTTTAAACAATGTGGGATTTGAGCCACTTACGATAAACTTTTCTCCGTTTTTTATTATTGCAATTTCAATTCCATCCCTAACAGTCCCAAAACCTTTATTTAATAATTGTACAGATCTTTGTAATTCGTTTTTTTCTTTTCCTATTTCATTATCAAAATGAGTTCTAGTGCTTAATAGACACAGACCAACAGCAGGTTAATTTTGTTTTATAACCACCTTACCCAATCTAGATAGGAAAGATGGACATTCTGAGGCGAGTGAATTAGTGATTTTTTACTCAATGGAAAGCGTAACCCACCAAGTCCATAAGCTGCCATTCATGTTCTTACAGTTCCCAGACTGCATGACTCTGTTCCTCTGTCCATTAACAACAAGATGCTGGGCCCCAGGGAATCTACGTCTCTTTTGCCTTTCACTTTTACAGTTAAGTGCAGCATTGCATAGTCACTCAGCAAAGTTTTTACTTTATGAAAAGACACAAGTTCCCCAACATCTATATTTATCATGAACAGAAAGTCAATGGTCGCTGAAGCTACAGAGTTAGACCAAGTCGGTACATGGCTCCATCTTTCGTCAAACAGCAAATTCATTTGTGGAAAGCCCTATTTGGATTAAAAAGATGGCCATAGTCTAGCATAGGTACTACTCTTCCCTCCAGCATGGTTCCCTTGTACAGCCATGATTCTACCTTCTTCACATACATCAAATTCAACATCAACAATGTCCCAGTCACAATTAAAGTCTCCCTCAATAGTAACAGGACTGCCTGGGTGATGGGTCTTCCAAGTGATGAATGTGTTATTCATTTCATCGAATATGTCTATGTCTGAACAAATTGAGTTAAAATAAATGTTTAGAAATAAGATATTGTCAGAGTTAATGTCATGAGAGTCAGTGATCTCAGTGACGAATAGAGCATCTGAGGAACATTTCCAATTTAATAGTGAGTGATGTTTGCTGATCTTAATAGCAGTTAGAAGGCCTCCCATTGGTCTTCCATGTGGACCTTTATTGCTAACTTTTGATTTAGTATGAAACTCTCGATTACTGGAAGGTCAGTCAGCCAAGTCTCTTGAAGCAAAATATAGTTATAATGGACCAACGACTTAATCAGGTTATCACATAGAAACGAGTTGTATATTCTCGAGTTCCAACTCAGGATAATCGTTGTAATATTATTTAAATACTGGTCTACTGACTGCAGTTGATGGAAGGGTGGTAGTAAGCCATCCCCAGCTTGTGGAATACTTGTCTCGCTTGACATACCTCCATTGATCATTATCAAAATGGTATGTCAATGTCAAGTTCCTTCAGGGAGACTCTGCCACTACTTTAGTGTGTTTTAAGTAGTAGCTGTCAAAACCTTTTAACAGAATTTCTTCTTGATGGACATTTACTAGTCTCTGTATTAGTTCTGAACAAAATTGTACAGCACATCTCCCTTTCAAAGATGTATCAAATAGATGGACACATTTTATATCAGAGGAAGTAATCAAGCTTAATTCTGAAATTGAGAACAACATTGCCAGAATTCTTGATCGATTTAGAGGAACATGACAACTGTGATGCTGAAAATGCATCGGAGGGACAGTTCATGTGGGACGCCTGGCGCTGCAGCTCTCTCCTTTGGTTTTGGTGAAAAGACCCATGGGATACCCTCACGGCACCCATGGGTAGGGGTGCAACCCTGTGCCCCTAATGTATGTTTTTAGGCAAGATGATACGTGTTGTTTACTTGCCTCCACCCCCCTCACACAGGAACTCTATAAGGTTTTCCAGCATCACTAGTCCTGAAAAAATGGACCGTCTGCTATAACTGATTTACACAAATGTATAACAAGTTTATTATTCAAATAATTCAAACTGAATTTAAACAAAAAACACTACCCTCACCTAACACAGTGTACTAAACATTACAAAACAAATATAAAACAAATATAAAACATCAGATAACTTATTTATACGACACAGAAGATATCACATAACATACAAAAAAAAAAATCTCAATGTGTCACTAAAACAACAAGCATCCTAACATGTTTCTGTTCTTAACTGCCCAGTTCAGGCGAACATTCTTCAGGGGATAAATTTAAAAGCATCCACTAATCTCTTCCACACCGTGTTGAAAGGGTAGATTCAGGCACCCAAGAGGGTAAAAGGAAAACAACCTCCAAGCCTTTAAATGGTGAAACTTGAAAGCACGTCACAGGATGACAAATTTGCTGGTTTCCCTCCAAATGAGAAATCAATACTTCAACAAAGCGTCACAGTCCGCTAGAGTATCGCCACACCTCCACAAATGTAGGGATCAAGACTGCAATTCACAATTCAGTAATGAACAAGTTGAAATGGAAACATCCATACGATCAAGCAATAAAGTACAGAGTCAATCTATACACACGGAGGGGTTTATTCACTCCACTTGCAGCATTCAAACATACTCGGCCAGCACTCGAATGCTTCCATTTCAACTTGTTCATTACTGAATTGTGAATTGCAGTCTTGATCCCTACATTTGTGGAGGTGTGGCGATACTCTAGCGGACTGTGACGCTTTGTTGAAGTATTGATTTCTCATTTGGAGGGAAACCAGCAAATTTGTCATCCTGTGACGTGCTTTGAAGTTTCACCATTTAAAGGCTTGGAGGTTGTTTTCCTTTTACCCTCTTGGGTGCCTGAATCTACCCTTTCAACACGGTGTGGAAGAGATTAGTGGATGCTTTTAAATTTATCCCCTGAAGAATGTTCGCCTGAACTGGGCAGTTAAGAACAGAAACATGTTGGGATGCTTGTTGTTTTAGTGACACATTGAGATTTTTTTTGTGTGTTATGTGATATCTTCTGTGTCGTATAAATAAGTTATCTGATGTTTTATATTTGTTTTATATTTGTTTTTTAATGTTTAGTACACTGTGTTAGGTGAGGGTAGTGTTTTTTGTTTAAATTCAGTTTGAATTATTTGAATAATAAACTTGTTATACATTTGTGTAAATCAGTTATAGCAGACGGTCCATTTTTTCAGGACTAGTGATGCTGGAAAACCTTATAGAGTTCCTGTGTGAGGGGGGTGGAGGCAAGTAAACAACACGTATCATCTTGCTCTTTATTGTATTACATATATCTATATCCCCGTTGGTGGAGTAGGATGTTTTCATGTTAATAGGGATTCTTTATACCTATTTAAACATATTGTATGTTTTTAGGCACCTGTGTGTGGCCCACAGAGCAGAGTACGGGCTGGTGGCAGCTCCGTGCTGAATTGACTAGTGCCCTGAGCGTCCTCCATTTTGGGATGCCCAGGCCCGGTAATTGGAATTGGTAGATTCCTGATGGCGACAAAATTGCCCCCGTGGACTTTTGCCTACCATCACCTGTAACCTTGATCTTCACGAAGTCCCGGGAAGCCCTGACTCTGTCCCTTCCCCCTGACTGGCTGTTGGGTGGAAGTTCCATATATGGTAGTGTGGGGAAGTGCTGACCAGACTGGCTGGAGTCTTCTCACCGACCGTATGTTGTGGGTACGCATGTGGGTGGGACCTAGGTGAATGGAGTGTGTGACGAATACGCATTCTGTGTTGTGGGTGTCTAGTATCTGGTGTTTGACACAATGACTGAGACAGCCCTGCCAGAAACCGGTATGAATGCAGTGTGGAGTGTTGAATGGTTGGGTACTTGTCCCAATACACATAGCTTGTTGTGAGTGTCTGGAGAGAAGTGAATGGCCTGAATGCACTGTGTGCCTGATTGGCTGCCTGCCTGCTGAATGCCCTTAGTCATGATTGGATGCTTGAGTATGACCCAGCGGAAGGAATGGGAGATCAACAGTATATCTGGGGACCTCTCACTGCTAGGAATCGTGTTCAGAAGCTGAAGTCCACTACGACGAGTAACTGGAGTAACTGAAGCTTGACCTTGAAGCCAGCTGGACGAGACGAATTGCTGTTGCTCTCCTTCACAATCTGAAAGCTGCTGTGTCTCCAAGGACTGACCCAGAGAGGACCTGATAAGGCGCCCTCTTCCCGAGCTACGAGGGACCATCGTGCACCAGCTGATCTTTGCAAAAGCTCCCTGGTAGACAGACCTTCGACAGGCTGCCAACCCGAGACGGGGACTGCTGCGGAATCCTAAGGAGAAGCACCCAGACTGTTGTCCGCCACTGTCGACGACTGCCGTCGCCGACCGGAGCCGCTGTGCTCCTGATTGCCTAAGAACTTTTGAATCCAAGGACGCTCTTGTCTGCATCGTCGCTGCTGTATCCTGCTGAAGAAGGCCTGACCTTCAACGCGCCGAGGAGCATCTGCCAGTGGGTTTCCTGCCACCCAAAGACTTCAGAGACACCGACGACTTGACGCCCTTGCTGGGCCACAGTTCTTCAAACTATTTGCAGTCCAGAACTATCGACACCGAGGTGCCCCACACGCTTCTTCCTTGCAGGACGTTTATGCTTCCCTGTCAACGAGGACCGCTAGGAACGAAGCTGCCACTTCACCGTCGTAGCTCACCCTGTTCTCTGTCGAACGTTCGACGACCCGTGACTCCTGCCTTAAAGGGAGGGCACTCAAGAAGTGCCGTCGATTCCCCGACAAGGAACGCTACAATGCCAGGTACTTTGTGGTTGCAGAACTATTGGGAAGTCTCTTGTGAACAATATATGGGCTGGGCTTGTATCTTTATTCTACAGGTTGCCCAGGTGGGGGGATCTCCACACAGAGCTGTGTTTAACAGTAGTGACCAGTATATCTGCCAATTGTTTGTATCAACTGCTTTCCTCTTTTCTCTAGTGTTGGTTTTCTTTACGACTTGATTTGTGTGCCATTTAACTGACCAGTTGATGCACTTTAAAGAGATCTAATAGTAACTGTGGTACCACGTAGAACTGTATATATTGGCCATTATAGATGACCGAGTACAAAGTGCGTTATCGTGATATTGTTTACAACCTTGGATATTAATTATATAAAGACTGTGTTTTAACCGATACAGTGTGTGGACATTCCTTTGTGGGTGCTTGGGGACTACACTGTACTTAAGAACCAGCCCACATCACCTCCCGAGAAGCTAGGCCTTGATTGCTCGTCCATTGCTACCTTATTGAGAATCTTGGCAGGGGTCCTCTGTGCCTCTCCTCTACCAAAAAGAGAGTGGAAGTACAGACCCTCCTCCGGTCCCTCACAACAATCCTCCCCAAAAAAGGACTCAAATATTATTGGTCATATGATATATGATATATGATATTTTATTTGTATCGCACTTGCGGTTATGAGAGCTCATAGTTATTTACAGCAGGACAATCACTATTCCATATCAGAACCAACCAGAGCAGTACCATTATACATCAACATACAGGGAGACTTATGCTCGTTAATCAAATCAGTGTCGGTATCAACTGAGACTTTAACTTGAGTACAACTGGCTCTCAGCCCCTGCTGATTCATATCGCCACCATAAGTCTTGTTGACCTTAGTGAGAGACAAGGAGTCAAAAATATGGAATTCCTTTGAGGAGGTTACTGCTGATCCATTGGCTTTCTTAGCTTTCCTCTTTTTCTTACCTAGCCAGGCATTGCGTACACCAGTGGCAGCATTCTCAGTGAGCTGCTGTGAGAATTTTAGGGAGGAAGGCTCAATATCCATGACTACTTCCTATAGTCACCAGTCTGCCTGGACTGTCAGTAACAGTAAGTAGTTGGTGCCAAGACCTCGGCTTCACTTTCCTTTGACACTCTGTGGTTAGCAGATTGTAAGATAGTTCTTAAGAACTTTTACAAGCATCTAGTATTCAACCTAGAGACACCTTTACTATTTTTTGATTTCTTCTTTTTGATACTCATAGATAGCTGCTTTATTCCACTGACTAGCCAGTCTTTTACTGAGGATACAGGGTGCTCAGCTGAAGTAATCGAACTAGACTCTTTATTCGCTGAGATCTACCTTTCTCCCTGAATCAGCATTCCACCCCGTACCTCCATCCCAGTATTGACCAATTTAGCAATTGTTACTGATGGAGTACTTGCCCAATTGCACCCAATAATGAGCAAATTTCATTTAGAAACGTAGAGTTTGTCCTGACTTCGAGCACTACGGTATTGTACAAGCGAATGAAAGATTGCAGCACAATATTCAGCGCTGCTAATCAGGGATGTCATTTAGGGGTCGCCAGAGGTCGCAACTGCGACCTCTGAGGTCTCCCTTGAGACCTCTGAGGTCTCCCTGGCGAACTCTAAAAAAAGTAAAAGCAAGCTCCTGGGCTCTGGCCAGCGCCATGTGGCTCTTTACTTCTGGAGTGGCTGGCTTTCTTGTTCAGGCCCCTTTAAAAAAAGAAGAAAAATAGTGCCACAAGTCTAACACTTTCAGCACTAACCCTAAATAAAAAAGAATAGGAATACCAAATGATGTGTCTTTCTGGAATTCTATACAATAATTGCTAGACTCATTAAAGGTTTATTTCAGGCACACTTCAGGGGGTGAATCACTGATTTAGTCTGTTCTTAAACACCTAATATTTTTTCTATATAAAGAGCTTACCATTTGGTCATGGAAGTCTGCTTGCATTCACAGTAATTTGGTAATATGGGCCTATATACACACTGATCTGAACGATACATATGGCGATCCATACTTGTATGAAATGTACATCACATTATAGTGATATCGTAACCATATTTTTCGTAGTGTACAATGCTATGTGATGCCACTTCCTGTTTTGTTAACGGGTGAAAGGTTGCGTTCCATCGCTTTCCGCAATATCACTTCCGGGTAGGGTCAAATGACATCACTTCTTGTGATGTCATCAGGGGTCAAGGGTCGTGTCATGTCACTTTCGCTAGCCCTGGCATTTTGGTGAAATGACGTCCCTGCTGCTAATGTGCTCATTCCTGAATCACAGGTGTCCTTGCAGGATGAGTCATCACCTTGAAAGTGTAGGGAAGACCTATGTCCCCTAACGGACGTGTCCAAAGCAAGGGTCGATATCTTGATTTGCAGTGTCTGGGATAGTGTCTATGTCTCAAGTATTGAATATGCCAGGCAACATGCTCAATCTCTCATTGTATCTTTCAAACGCATCAATTTCATTTTCCAAGCTGATGCAATCTGCAAAAAGGGTTGTGTTGTGTTGATTCCTTGTTTTACTTCAGTGAGAACTGGACCTGAAATTTCAAACACCATCTGACAATCAGCCCCGGCCCCCACCATTGAACAATCCAAAAGAGGAAAAGCCAAATGAACCACCAGGCTCTACAATGTATTGTCTTTTTGCAGGAAAACAGTTGTGATTTTCCCTCGATCCTGAGTCCAAAGGCTTTTTGCATTTTTTGCCAGATTTTGTTCCATCTCCTCATCAAGGGGAGTTGCAGCCCCGCTTCTCAGATTGTAGTGCTTGGCCTTGCCTTTCATGTTTTAGAGCCGGAAAGTAAGAAACACGGTGGGGGCAGCCCATGACAAACACAAAGCGGGTCCTAGCGAAAAAACAAAAGTAACTAATCGCAGGTCCGCAAGGCTTCCAGGCAAAACAGCTGTTTTGGGCAAGCGAGTATACAGGAAAGCAGGAAAGACACCACCAGACTCCCACAGGAGAGGTCCAATGTAGTCACCAATAAAAAATTGCCCCAAATTCTCACACGCTTAGAAAAGGAGCTGCTTACCCTCCGTAAGAGCACACCACTACAGAGGACGGCATAACGATTGTTGTCCTTGTCTGCCGACTGCTGACTGCTGCCACTTGTTGATCACTTTGTGGTCTGCTTCGCAGAGCCCGCTGTATTTGAAAGCAGGAAGACAGATCTTCTGCTGAGTTGCTCCCAGCAAATGAAAAACACCTCAAGCAAGCAAACACAATTTCCCTCTGCCCACTCCTGCTACTTGTCAACCACCTCGCATCTGCTTCATGGAGCCCAAGCTATTTGAAAGCAGAAAGGTGGAGCTTCTGCTGAGTTGCTCCCGGCAAGGGAAAAACGCCTCCAGCAAGTAAACGCAATGTCCCACTGCCGACTGCTGCCACTAGTTGACCACTTCACTTGCACTTACATGTTGACGGCCTGCTGCATGCAATTTTCAACACTTGCAAACTGGAGCGTAATCGCAAAGAGTAAATGGAGGCAAAATCACCTTTACTCTTCACTTTTATTCTCCACTATATGAGAGTTAAAATACTTTCTGTAAATTACGCTTTGGAGGCAGAGTTTTATAATGGATTCCGATGGAATCTGTCGGTCTTTAGGAGGTGCTAAAACGAGGCATATTCCCTTGGAATCCTTTGCTTGTACGCCTGCATGAAAATGTCATTCAGACATAAAGCCTAGTGTTCCCCCAAGTTGGAGGAGAAAAGGAAAGCAGAGATGCAAACTCCACTTTGCTGCCCTCCTCCCCTTGGAAAAGCACAACAAAGGATTAGAGTGCAGCACAATAGCATATAGGCACTTCCTTTGCTTTTATTTTGTGCACCACTGACTCTAAAATACACACTCAGTAATTAACCAGCAATAAAAGTATCATCGGAACAGAAGAAAAACACAGCTGTAAAACATTATAACAGGACCTCTTCACCTGACAATCCATCTGCAGCACACACCATGCACTTTACAATAAAGCCAATGCCTCACATTGCTTCACATCATTGCAGCAGCAACTAACTGGAGAAAAGCCATCTTTGCAGTAGTTAAACATGGTTTCCATCTACTGGCTTATCCAGTAATCTCAGGGTCTAGAGAAACATGTAATACAATGAAATTCTTCTTAATTGCTAAGCTAGATAAAATCAGACAGCACATCATTGTATCTAAAACTGTGCATATCCCACTAACAAATCCGCCACATGAAATGCAAGGGTCTCTCTTATTCAAGTCTTTCATTCCTAAGGACAATTCTGAAATTCTAGCATCATCAAAACCTACTTTGTACAAGGATGCCACTCAACCTGCTGACCCCCTCTCCTCCAAATAGTGAATGCCTCACTCAGTCAATAAATCTTTTCAAGCAGTCCAAAACAGTACTAATCAGACCTCATCAAATACCGGCCAGTCACTAGCAATCAATTTATGTGTAGAATTATTGAGAAAGTGGTTGCCAACTAACACCACGATCAGATCAACCAACAAGGTCTATTTCCGTTATTATGAATCAGGATTCTGACCTGGATGCAGCTCAAAGACCACCACCATCTAGGTCATAGACATCATCGTCATAGATCTAGGTCATCCAGTTCATGGTCAATATAGATGCCTACCTCCTGGTCTTCCTTTACCTCTCTGCCACATTGGACATTATTGAACACATCACAATAATTAGCCCTCCCTGTAACAGAATGGAGTTCACAGGCACAGTCCTCAGCTGGTTGGTCTTCTACCACTTATAAAGACACCAAATAGTTCAGATGGGCAACTTTAGGTCAGACCATCGTATGGTCATCTCTGTAGTCACACACGGCTTGTTCCTGTAACCTGTTATCTACAATCTCTATATGGAGCTTTTATAGTAACTTATTGCCGATTCACACATCCCTCATCACAAATATGAAGAGTATACACAGTTATACTTGACACGCTCACTCATGATGTCAAAATTGTGGGTGCCTCACTGTCTCATTTTTAACATGTAATAGACCACCATTTGGATGAGCACAATGACACGTTCAGCCAGCTGCTTCAAGTCCTGGAACATATGTCGTCTCCCCCGAGTTCACAGTGCAACCTGGGACTCAGAAATTAGCAGCAGGGCCACACAGGGCCAAAGCCCCCAAGCCTATGACACAGGCAGAACTGACAGAGATTGTACCATTTGCCTTGCTATTTCAGAAGCTGCAAAAAAGTTGCTGGGGTCAAGGAAACAATTAACACATAATCACCACACACATTCAAAATCTCCCCCTGAAGACCATTCACCTCCTCCATCCCAACACACGGTGTTGCCTACATCACACTCTCTCCTCCTTGCAGCATGGCTGAGGCCAGGGTCAGTTAAAGAAAGAGCAAGTGCTTCACCCAGTTGAATAGCCCAGAGCCATTGAGCAGTGAAATGATCAATAGAGTCACACATTTTGCATAAAAATGGTCCTGAGATTTATTGGTAAGGTAGTTGATTCGGCCTATGAAAAAAATGATATGTCGAAGTATCACACCCAAGTACTGTAGAAGATCAAAATAGGCTTAGATCAATGAAGAGGCAGAATGTTAGAAGAGGATTTACTTGAGGCAGAGGTTGAAAACATTGGTAGGCAAACCTGAAAGAGAGGAAGAAAATTGAAATAGGGGAGGGTATTTTCCGTGACTAATAGAGGAAGAAAGAATGGCATTGCCCACCTTGCATGCCATCATTCATGTCATTTTTTGTCAGTGTCTAGCAAGTTAGAATAAATAACCAAAACTGTTTGTAGGCAGGTGGTATATTACATGAGGGGCTGTAACTGAGCATGTCATCTTTTTGTGATGACGACAAATATTAGTTGTGAAGAAAAATGTGTGTCTATAACCTAAAGTGTCAATATTTTTTGATGGACAAGAGAAAATACTATTTACGCAGATTTGTGATCAGACAATACCCGTTGTGAAGAACAATGTAACTGTTTGAAGGTAGCAGAGTATATTCAGTGGATATAAATTAATGTGCCACCATTTTATGACAGGACAGAATACTAGTTGTGGCATTTTTTGGAAGCAGGAGAGTACATTCATTGTCTATATGTGAAGGAGATGCCTTTTTTGATGGACAAGAGAAAATACAGATTATGAAGATATATCATGAGACAAAATATTATTTATGATAAAACAATCATGACTGTGTGCTGGCAGCATAGAACATTCACCAGCTGTAACTGAAGCTGCCAACATTTTGTGACAGAGGAGTTAAAATATTTTTGTTAAGATGCGTTAGTAGACAAAATATTTTTGCAGACACATATTTAGAATTGTTTGTGAGCAAGAGGGGATATTAAGTGCCTGTAACTGAGTTTGCCATCATTTAGAGACAAGAATAAATAATATTTGGGAATGAAAAGCCTTATAACTGTATAAGGAAGAATACATTCAGTGGCTATACCTGTTTGTGTAATATGTTTATGACGCATACTAGCCAAGCAGGTATTTTGTTTGATTTATTTTGATGCATGAGGCTACACATTCTGTAGCTGTAACTTATTGTCTCAACGTTTTACAATGGAAGAGACAAAATACTAGTTGGGGAGAAAAATTGTGAATGTCTTTGAAGGCAAGGGAGTACATTCAGTGGCTAGAACTGAGTGGGCCTCATTACGACCTCGGCGGTAGCCATGCCGCTATTGGCGGGGTCCACAGAATGAGGAATTACCGGGCCATTCCGAGTTCGGAAGGCCCGATAATTCCTCCCTCCAAGGACCCAGACCCGGTCCTTCCCCATTCCCATTTCAGCCCCCATAGGGCTAAATGGGAATGGGAGAGGGAGCAAACAACGGGCTATTACGAGTTGGCCCGTTGTTTGCTCCCTCTTCCCCTCGCGGGACCCAGTAAGCACGCCTGGTTTGACCAGGTGTTACTTCCTGGGTCCCGCGAGGGGACCTCGTAATGAGGCAGTACGGGGTAAACGGCGCTGCACCTTTTACGGCGCCGTTAACCCCGCACCGCCAGGGTCGTAATGAGGCCCAGTGTGTCATATTTTGTTGCAAGACAAAGTACTAGTTGCAAAGTAAAAATAAGTTGTTTGGAACAACAGGACTACCGTGGTTGAACTGAGTGTTCCAACTTTTTTTGCCCGATGAGAGAAAATATAAGTTGGAAGACTTTTCGAATACATATTAAGAAGAAACATTTGTATAATTGTTTGGTGGCAGGAGCGTACATTCAGTGGCTGTACATGAGTATGGTATCATTTTGAGATAAGATAAAAATAGTTGCAAATAACAATTATTGCAATTGTTTGTAGGCAGAAGAGCATACCTGTGGTCGTTTCCAAACCTTTATTGATAAACCAGAGAAAATACCAGCTGCATATTGTGGCAAGAACAAAAACTAGTTGCTCACAAACTAGCATTCATTGTTTGGAAGCTGCACAATACATTCTGTGGTTCTAGCACAGCTTGCAAAAAATATGCCATCATTTACTGGCTACTAGAGCTAGTGCTTAGATAAACACAGTCAATGCCTTTTGTGACATACATGCAAGTGACAATCCCTGTATTACCATGTTCATTTCTATTGTATCTGGAGCACCCAAAATAAGTACCATTGGGTGGTCGAAGCATAACACTTGAGGGTGTTTTTATTTATTCAGTCACAGAAGCTAGGTGCAGTGGGGTTGTCAGAAATGTGTTTTAAAAATGGAATGCATCAATGCCAAATGCTGGAGAAGAGATAGTATTACATGCTCAAGTATTGCAGGTGGTGAATGAGTGGGGTGTGTTCATTGTTTCTGGGGCAAAGGGAAAGACGTGCACATTTCAGCTACCGATGAGTCAGGAGACACAACACATAGTGTAGAGGAGCATGATGAGCATGGAGAAACAGCAGTTGGTATAGAGAAGCACGATGCATCAGGAGGCAACAACACAAAGTGTAAAGGAGCAGTGCATAAAAAGCTCTTGGTTTTCACCACCATCCACACCATTTAAGTACGACAATAATAGTGCTAAAGGAATATACAATGATTATAACAAGATCTTTATCCTGGATAAACTTTGGAAAAAATTATTAACTGAGCCCCTCAAATCTTTTTCAGGTAATTAATTTATAATAGTTACTGTAGTGGTATGTAGTGGTATGATGTTTTCACTTCTTGTATTCTTGGTGCTGTGATTTGGTTCTCCGGTTGGTTTAGTGTCATACCTTTGGGTTCTCGGGATGCACTCACATGGTTCTAAACTTTGCATTTGTACATCTCATGGCATGTCTGTGATGCTGGATGGGGTAAGGGAAGATTGTCAGTAGGAATTGGAGGAGGAGCTGTGTTTGTCCTTGCAGAAGGAAGTGGATTATCCATGATCGATGAGAAGGTGAAGCCATGTGCTGTTTGTTGACACTGGTTCAAAGGGATGAGCCACGCAGCATGGCCAATATTCTTAGTCGGAGGGGGCTGAGGAATTCGATGAGGCCTCAGCTAAAGGTGGGGGAGAATAGGCAGGGCCCTTGAATGAGCCTTTGACTAGTTGTCATCTTGTAAAGCCCCCACAATTGCAGGGGAGGAAGGGCCTCTCTTGGATGCCAGGAACAGGAAAGCATGTAACTTGTGGGGAAGAAAGAGACAGTGCTAACAAGATGAGAAAGAGACAAGGATCCACAATAGGACTCCTCCCGTCCCTTGCACACTGTCTAGTTTCACCACTAGGGTGATTAACGAATTATGTAGAGAAATTTAGAAAGAGAAACTTGTTCACCATTCGATCTTACGACAAATAGATTTCACATGACATTTAGATAAGAAATAATATATCCAGTTCATATAAAACAAGGGTAATTTTAATCACAATAAAGTGTACAAGAGAGATAGACGAATATGCATCCAAAATGTCCAATATAAGTGGCTCTATGCGTTTCAAGGATTTCCTCTCATCAGAAGCCTGTTTGGAATGTAGAAAGATTGCATTCATGGTAGGAAAGAAAACAAAACAGAAGGATCTTTATTACATTTCACCAGAAATGGCTAAGACATCCAGACATAACAAATGGGTATAGCATCACATTAATCGACTGCGAGAATTAGATAAGAAAAGATGTGTCTCATTTGTTTACAATCAATGTGTTTCAAAACATTATATCTATATCAAGAGACATGTTTCACGGTGACCCGTATCAGCCTACATATTAATCAGCACCCTGTTGCCTCATACATGGGAAAAATAATCATTTGACAAAGGGGACATCGCTCCAAATTGACAATCAGGAAACAAATACTGTAACATCCCCCTCATAATACAGATGTCTAACACATGATCTTAAATCCATAATCACAATAACTCCTTTTAGTCCATAGCTAACTCCCTAACTCTGGGGGGACATCATGCTGATTGATTGATTGAAAAAAATGTGCTGCACAGTAGACTCAAATGGTGACCTGGACAATGAAATCACCAACAGGTGTACTGCTATTCAGTGTCGGCGCGGGCCTCGCACCAAGTTACGTGTACGGAAACTGTGTGTCAATGGACTTGCGTGGGTATCTCGTCTCATGGACCCGGGAATCAGATCTGTTAAAGTGCATATGGTGGGACAGTACGAGTAAAGGAGTGAGGGTAACAAAATTATTTAGATTTTCAATTTCGACACTCACCCTTATAGGCTGTATAGATGCTGAAGTAGAATCAATTCCTCACACTGTCTAGCGATGGGGTCCCTGTGTGGATGCGTGAGGTCCGCCGTGGATGGTGGAACATCAAATTTGGCTATTCTCTGTAAAAATGCACACAAAATAATAAAACTAATCTATATACCAAAAATCTGGCCTAAGGTGCTTGTATAAGAGACCCAAAGAAAAGTACCTCTCCGAGCACTTTGCTAACAAGATACCAGGTGGAGTAGCATGGAATGACTCCTGTATGGGTGGGCAGCATTGAGAAGGAAGAAGTCACCACCCACCAGAGTAATGGTACTGCTGAGGATGAGGGGATACTACAACAGGTTGCGGACCTGCCTGAGGCAGAGGAGGAGGATCAGGTTTAATATGAGGTAAAGGAGGTGGTGGAGGAGGTGTGTCTATCTGCTCCTGCCATGGCAAAGGGGGAAAGCCAGATATAAGAAGAGCCCCAAGGAGTGGTGACTCAACCCCACCTACACAGCACACAAAGTACTGGATGTGAGACTATTTTGCTCTATCCCCGCATCTGTCCCCGCATATCAGTCTTTGTCTTGCCCAGGGGAAGTCCAGCATCGAAATGGTAGGCAATTCTCCTCTGAACAAGAGTACCACAGCAACCCCATACATGTGTTTCAGCCTAGTTGGGCATCATCAGTGAGGTGGAGCTGTACTTCTCTAAGAGCAGTGAGCAAGAGGTCCACGTTTGGATTCCCTGGTAACTTAGGGTGGCACTGGTGGGGTGTTGGCAGAGGGTGGGCTGGTTGACCAAGTCAAAAGCAGCTGACAGCTTGAGCAAGAGAAGGAGAGCTAAGTTGCCTGAGTCGCGGATGTCATCTAGTTGATTTTTTAGATCAAGGAGTTCAGATTCAGTGATGTGACAGGGGTTTCAAGTTCATGTAAGATGCCCAATAGCTCACGTGAGTGGGAGTGGGTTTGACAGATTCTGTTGGTGATAGCAGTAGCTTTGGTTATGATTATAGTCTGCATGTAGTTTTTGGAGATGTTCCCTGGGGGTTTTAAGCCATGTGGTTTCCAGTGTGTGTTTTGTGACTCTCATGATTTTCAGCTCGGGGGTGAACCAAGTGTTGCTTGAGGTGATAGGCACACCTAGGTTGTGATGGGCAGCTACAATCCTATGTAGGTTATGGATGGGCAGCCGAGGTTGGATAATGGGGAGGAATGATGTGGGGCAAGCCGGAATGTTAATGAGGACTGTGATACCTTGGTGTCAATGGATTTACATAGGGCCGCAGGTGTGCTAGTGCTGCTGAGGGCTAAGAGGAGAATCAGCTGAGTGCTAGGGCATTAGGGAGACCTGCGGATCGTTCTCTGCCTCATGTTAGTCATATTTGGTGGGCAAGCGCTCGGCATGGGACCAGGGGTCGTAACACTGGGCGATATAAAGGTTGTTTTGGAGATAGCTTTTTGGAGATATGACAGTAGTTAAGGCCCAATATGGGCTTACCGCAGTAGGGGTGAAGACGATGAGCGATTGAGTGCTCTATGCCAGCTGTGTGCTCTGACTTTCAGTGTAGAGTCCTGCAGGGGCTCAGTGTAGTGTTTCTTTGTACTGCAAATGCGCAGACAGGCACATGCAGGATCATTGTATGCCTTAAACTGGCTCATTAGCTGTGCCACATGAGCACCACTTGACAAGGGCTGGGGCCTTGCCGTGTTGGTCAGGTTGAGCTCAAGCTGGTACCCCAGAGGAATAAACTCACTCAAGGATGCATTTTGTTGACTAACTTGCATGGTAGCCTTCTTGAAAGGTCATAGTACAGAGCACACATTAGACAGCAGCTGCCACTGACACTGAGTTGTAAATGGCCTATATAGAGCTCTTTTGAGAGTATTACAGTCATCTGTGATGGCATTTCACTACTCATCTAGTCTGTAAAACATGCACAAAGTTACAATGGGTGGCTACTGAAATTTCATTTTAGCAATGGCGACTGGTGAACCTGATGTTGGTGAAGTGCATTTTTGGCATGTTAAGCATGGCTGAAATTGAAGCTGTTCTTCTGTTCCACAGCGCTCACTTCTTTTACAGGCTCACAATTGCTAGTAAAGCATGCAAACATAAGGTGAGCACATGCACACATAAGGGGATGCGTTTTATCTTGCCAATTTGCAGGCTAGCAACAAAATGTGATTCACTGGGGCTCATTAGGATTTGGACATTAATACATTGGTAATTCTGCCTCAGAGCTAATACCATTACTGCTGTGGTGTCATGCACAATACCACTGTATTAGGACTTGGCGGGAGCACGCACATCTGATGGGTGGTAATGGTAATACCATCCAACGACGTTACTGCCGAAATGTGTAGGCATTGCTGTTACTGCCGGTAGAAAAAGCATCTTCGCCGGAATGGAAAAACATAATCCACTCTCAATCTCCCACTTCCTTATGCCATCTATATTAGGCAAAGAAACTGAAATTCATGGAGTCAGAACTCCAGGTATTGGTGGATGGAGAGGCCAGCCTCGCTGAGGAGCTGTATGGCAACAGCGCAAGACCTCTGCTGACCATGTGGTGCTAGTGGGCAAAGTACCACATGACTTGGAAGACTGCTGAAAGTGGTGTAACACAGGGTACACAGCTTCATCTCCCGCCACCAGAGGGAGAGCGCAGTCACAGTAGGTGGCACTGTGGAACCCCTTGCCCTAACACAGTTGGAGAAGGCCAACTCCATCCTCCAAATGGAGTGGATTGAGTAGATTGGCAGCACAGAGGCTGGAGCAGCAAGCTAGGGGGATGGCAGAAATTCTATCATTCCTCACTTACATGTGAATGCACTGGCCAAAAGCCTGCATCCTCCAGCATATATGAGCACAATGGGCAAGGGAATGGGCAAATGCATGGCAATCATTGCAAATGCACATTGAGTACATGCATGTACATGGGGAGGTGGGAAAAGGTAGTAATGAACATGCACTGTATGTGAAATGTGCATGCCAACACATGGAAACATGAGAAGCACCCATGTGTGCCATGACAGTCTGTTTGGCAAGTGAACCCTCTGCACCCCCACAACAACAAACAACCTTGGCAGGCCAACAGTCAACGTGCACATGCATGCACCATGTACACTCTCAGCAAGCACTACCTCCACCTGGCAGTAGCAGCACTCATTGGCCTAAAACCATCCATGGCAATCATACATATTGTGTGGAATCAGAGCAAACCCAATGTTGTATGAGTGTCTTGATAGCTGACTAACATGTATGCAAGCTGACTGATAGCATGTCATTATCAACCCAACGGGTACACAGTCCACTTACACCGATGAGGCAGGGCCCTCCACTGTCCTGAACATCTCTGCAGTGGAAGACTGATTCCTATTTCGGTATAGTTGTACTGCTACCTACTCTACAGCAGTACCAATCTTTACCTCAATGATTCTCTTGGTAGGGGGGCTACTGTCATAATGTCTTCTATATGAGATTGTGGGTGATAAGCAGAAAAGTAGAAAGTGAATGGTTGCCTTGTCAGTATTTGGTATCTCCAGGCATTACAGAGTTCCACAAGTGTTTACAGGCTTGTAAATGAATTCTTATGTTTGTCTTTCTGTCACATTTATTGCTATTTCTAGTTAGCGGGCTGTCTGGGCATACATTAACGTTGCCTCCCATTGACACGTTTGTGAAATCAGATGTGATTAGTTGTTTCTGAAGCTTCCTCAGATATCACTGAACTGGGGTACTCGACCCAGCCCTTTAAGATGAGGCAGCAATACTTTGAGATGAATGGGAATGCAGAAGATACTCAAACATCAATAATCAAACTAACTCAGGAAGTTGGCAAATCAAAGCTGTTTTATTTGCAATTGTCTAAAACATGGAGGTACAACAAACATCGACAATTCTTTCGATCTTCTCGCTCTCTCTCAACAAATCTTATAAAAAAGCATCTTATATAGTAAAAACGTGTCATTGCAGATGTAACCCTACATGGCAAACTCCAAAAACCTATTGGAGAAAGTGATTGGGTCTAAGGGAACATCGAGGTATAAGTTCCATACATGTCTAAGAGAGTAATAGGGTCTCTAGTATCAGGTGGGGCAACTAAGCCCTTCCCTCAAACAGGTCACTATGAACGTCATCAAATACACAACGTCCCATTGATTACACAAACTATATGACTCTTTACTATGTGGCCCTCTATAATTGGTTGGCACCCTTACATCCATCAGTACTTTTCCACATACACCAGCAGCACGCAGGTTGGACTCCAGGTGCTGGTGGGTTGGTCTTGACCATAGCTTCCCACCAATTAATATTCTATCCATCATCACACTGCTGTCTGCCAGTCAATTAGCCCTTTGAAGATTGGCCTTCAGTTTGCTCTTTATGCCTCAAATAAAAGGGAGTATAGCATACTATATCTCCTTGCGTAGGCATAGCACGTCACGATTGTCCATCTTCAGCCCTCCAAGTGACTGAAGACCATGGTTTTGAGCTTTTGGTGCATTTAAAACACTATTATTTAATGAACCTCTTACGTCTTCATTGTTTTTGTGCCCGTCTTCTGAACAGCAGTTTGTTCTTTCACATGTTTGTAGCTACCGTCTGATCATTCCGGCCCAGAGTGGCCTTGGCTTCTTGTGGCTGGTCCAGTCTCGCCCTTCTTAGATTCAATTCTGTAATTCGATTGCTTTTCAGCTGCAACACACTGGAAAGCCTTCCTTTTCTGGTCCAGCTCTGAAAAAATGCATAGTGGAATGGTCCATAGTTCACTCACTTATATATATATATATATATATATATATATATATATATATATATATATATATATATATATATATATATATATATATATATATATATATATACAGTGAAAAAACTTTGTAAAAACCAAAAACTACTTTTTAATTCCTGACTGACAGTGAAGAAAGCTACCTGGCTTAGATATGTCAGTGAACAAAAAAAGAGGGAGCTAGACATGTGATGTCATCAGTGATGTCATCAATGACATTTGTGATGTCATCTTTGTTGTCCTCGGTGTTAGTCTTAGCAGTGCACAATGGTGGCGCGATTTATGGTTGCCTAGTTTACCATAACTGGTGAATTTCAGGGGGCTTTCGGTTTTATTTGCAACCATTACGTCCCTTTAACAAAGTTTTTTTACTGAATTTCATAGGTTTTTAGTAGCGCAACTTAACCATAATGTCCCTTTAACAAAGTAGTTTTTTCACTGAATTTCATAGGTTTTTTTGGAGCACAACTTAACCATTGAATATAGATGTAGATAGCATGAATTTAATAGGTGTTTAGTAGGATTTCCTTAGTTTATATACATGTAACACAGAACATACTGAACCACCTGTCCCACGCTAGTGGTTCTGATGTCCGCGAAGCATGCGCATGTCCGCGGACGGACTTGGTCAACATCAACACTATCCAAAAACTCAGGGGGTAGCTTACATTGTTGTATCATCTAATAAAAACACTGAACATGCTCAAAGAGCAGCATATTAATAAATGACATTAAAAAATAAATAAGAAGTGCAAACTTTATATGTAAGACACCAACAGTCCAATTACATAGCATATGGAACATGATGGAACATACCAAAGAAAAAATAACATATGCCTCGAGCAGAATTACCTCACAGAAACTGCACAGCAAAATCAACAGCACACATACGAAGCAGTAAGAGCAAAACTAAAAAAGAAACTGGTAAGTACACTACATTAATTCCTATATTTATAAACTTTCTGTAATAGGGTACACTGAAAAATATATTTTATTTTTTTATATAGAAATGTATAGTACTTTGGAATGGCTAGAAGAAAATGTTCCTAAGGAGAGTGAAAACAGTGATACAAATGGTAGACACTACACTTCTCTAAATAAACCAATTAATAACCATTTTTTTATGTGTACTTAACATATATATTTTTTTAACAGAACATAGAGACAATAAGAATAATACTGAAACAGACACCTTGGATAATCATCTGCAGCTTTTAGAGCAAGAAATTGATCAATTAATGACCAATTTCATTATTTTTAAAAACTTTGTAGAGGACCATATAAAGTAAAACATTAAGGGCCCGATTCATGGAATATTTGCCCGGTTCAAAGTGAATCTGTACTGCTGAAAAGTGACTTTGCACAGCCAACACAAACCCTCATTTCATGGAACCGTGCAAAGTGTATTTTTGCCGTGCACAGTCTGTGCAAAGTCACTTTGTACTGCAAAAATAACTTCACTGACTTTGCAAGGACATTGCCAGTAAAAATACACATTGCACGGTTCCATGAATCAGGGTTTGTGTCGGCAGTGCAGTCACTTTTCAGCAGTGTAAATTCACTTTGAACCGGGCTGATATTCCATGAATCGGGCCCTAAATACCACTGTCCCACATGTACCTGTACCCCTTCTTCATGTCCCAGCCAACCATCCCCAAAAATCCCCCTCAAGAAAAACGTTATGATGAGACTTCAATCCCTTCCTCCCCTACCATCCAACATGTACAAACTCCTAATTCCCCTCTATTTGTATCAATTTCTGCTTCCCCCTCTCTTTCATAATTTTATATTTTTATACAATAATAAAATATTATGTGTGCTGTTATTATATTCCTCTGTGTCTGCATTTTTTTTAAAAATCCCAAAACTCAGGGGGAAGCTTACATTAGGATGTCCGCGAACAGCGCAGGTATCCGGGATGTCTGCAATTAACCAAAAGGGGGGTGTCCTAAGGATACTATGCCTGTTTGCACTGTCCGCAATCAAAATGGAGGTGTCCGCAGGACACTAAATATGTCTGCATGTCTGCAACTATTCAAAATAAAGTGTCCTAAAACCATACCCCATGTTCGCATTGTCTGCAACCAGAATGAATATGTCCTTAGAACACATAACCCGTCCGCCTGTCCGCAAAGTTGTGACGCACATTTAATTTATTTGGGGACCTGAACACTGTCTGTAGAACACCCGCACGCATGCGTACAACTGACCCCGTGCATTTGGTGTCCTACGGACACGCGACCCATTCGCAGAAGTGTCCGTGATGTCATCATGTGACCGCACCCACGCTAAGCATGGGTCCTTGTTCGTGAACACAGTCCGGGCCCCCGGACATCAAAAAAGTGTTTTTGAGCAATCCAATCCAAGGTATTTTCCTGTGAAAGTTTGCCCTTGCACATGTCCCAGACAATGGGCCTCATTACGACTCAGGCGGTAAGGGTTTTATGGCGGCGTAAACAGCGCCGACCCTTACCGCCTGAGTACGAGGTCCCTTAGCGCCATGGAGGTTTTAACACCTGCTTTTAGCAGGTGTTAAAATCCATGGCGCTAAGGGACCATGGATTTAATTACGCCACCGTAATTTACGGTGGCGTAATTAACGCCTTCCCCACTCCCATTATGCCCTATGGGGCAAAATGGGAATGGGGAAGGGTAAATGGGAAAATGGGGATTTACCGCCCCGCCAAGGTCGGAATGGGGCGGTAAATCCGCCAACCACCATGGCGTAAACGTAGTTTACGCCATGGTGGTAAAGTCACGGCCCAGGCGGTAACTTACCGCCTGGGTCGTAATGAGGCCCAATGTCCCTAGCAATCTACATACTTTTTGGAACCTTTTGAGACCTCTTTTGGTGTTTGAAGTGTTTGCGGACAACGCGGGTGTCCGCGAAGCGTGCCCCAGCACCCCTATAAAAGGCCACACCCCACAGCTGATCCTCATTCTGCTTTTGGATTTCCAAGCAAGACAGAGCATTGCTGGACATTGATCCTTGGTGGACCTGTTTTTGCTACTGCATTAATTCAATTTGGAAAATTCCTTTCAGCTGTCCTGATGACATCCATGGCTGCTGCTGATGCGACTTCTGTCTCAGCACCACCCCCAACCCCTCCACCACCACCACCTCCCCAAGGGCCTGCAGAGGGGATCAGGCATGAGGATGCAGAGGAGGATGAAGAGGATGATGAGGATGAGGTAGTGGAAGTCCCTACTACTAGCACTCACCGTGAGTCTTGGAAGTGGAGGTTGTTTGCCACTCTTGATGGAGTACCGAAAGCTTATGCAAACAAGGTGCGTTGCTCTCAGTGCCAGATGGTGCTGAGTCGTGGCAATCCCGTTTTGTACAGCTACGGTACTACCTCAGTGAAGCGACACCTAAGGTCGTTCCACGGTGGGGCTATTCGTAAGGTTGTACCTTGTGATAAACCTAGTGGGTTGAGTTCCCCTGCAGCATACTCTGTTTCTGCTCCTGCCACCACAAGAGGTACTCCTGTTGCGAGGCACATCCCTCCAACTGCCTCGCAGGCCCTACGTGATGCTGTAGACCCTTACCTTTCAAGGGTCACAGAGTTGTGTATGTACTGCGACACAGTACTCTGCAGGGCGGAGACCCTTCGAAGTGCTTTCGAGTCTGCGGTCCGGGAGCATGAGAAGGACTGCTCACTACCTGATTAAGGTCCACCCTACATCTACCTCTCTTCACGTGGCCTTTCTCATCCCTGTGATTGGTGCCCTTTCCTTTACCCTTCCATCCCTTACTTTCCTTATGTGTCATGTCTGAAAACCCCTCAAAAAATACAAAACAACAAAAACCAAAATAAAAAGGCTCTTTTCAGAGCCGCCTTTCAAAGTTCAAAAATAGAAGTGTCAATTAATTGCTGCAGGGCCCTGTGCATTTTTTAAAAGTCTGCGGACAGTCTGTGGACATTTACATTTTTTGGGGTGCTGCCCTATCAAAACCATTGCACTCTTCTCCGGGAGGAAGTGGTGGCTCTGAAAAGAGCCTTTTGGTGGTGTTTTTTGTGTTTGGAAAACTTCAAATGTTCAATACCTACTGGAAAAAGAATTGTTATAATTCCAAAAAGGGTCGCAATGCATTTTGTATATTTCCCAGAAAAATGTGATTGCAAGCATAAGTAAGATGTACTCCATCTCTGTGAGAAATGCGTGTACTATGAAACATAATATTTTCATTGTGAAAAGAGGACATGCTAACAGCTCTCAAAAAGGCACAAACAGACTTGTTGACATTGTGCGTAGCTTTCTCCATTTGTGAACCAAATGAAGAAGAACGCAGCCACATTTGTCTCTGCGCAGTACGGAAAAAATTACTCTGGACTTTGGAAACATGCCCATTACTTTCCCAAGTCCTTCTTTCATTGAAAATTAAATTGCAAAGAGATTCCAGAAATACGTCCTAAACTGTTCCCTCCACAATGAATAATAATAATGTCTGGATGACGCTGTGTCACCAAAGTAGCACAAAGAGGTACCAAATACAGCCGCTTCATTCCACGCACTCCATGCCAGTGCATTTCAACATGAGCGAATCCAAGATGTGCAGCCACTCCACAGCGATCTGCATGCACCTCCAACCAATTTATCCACAACACTCCCAAAATCCAGACAATCTGCCTTCTGAAAGACACAGCCATAGCTATCTGCTCTCCTCTCAGGAAAAAGACTTTCGGACACAGTCTCTCCTTACACATCACACCTAGTAAACCTTATTGACCAATCCCTTGCCCTGCTAAGTCTCATTTGCATGCCTCTCAGCCTCAAAATCCCTGTATGTAATACGCGCTGTCCACGGACAACTGCAGTGTCCCTGGACAGATTGTAAAATCTGAGAGTGGGGAATGAAAATGTAAATAGTGTGCCCCATTTCCCCTTTGAGGTTGGCTCTGAAAGGAGCCTTTTTTGTTTTTTTGAAGATGCTTCAGAAACACCTTTTATTTTTTTCCACTTCACTCTCTGCACCATTCACTCATTGGCTACTGTTAAGCATTCACACAACCATCCACCAATCACATCCAAGAACTCTACATCCAACTCCATCATCATAGTTCAGCACTTTAGATGTACTGTTGATCACTCTGAGTACAATTGGGCTGTGATTGCTAAGCACCTACAACAACTACAGTAAAATTCTCCAAGATTTCTGCTTGCAGATTCATGCTCATCCACATGCATGAACACAAACTACAGGTATGAATATTTTCTGCACAGTACATGTAAAGCTCTTGCATAAATGCATATAAACAGGGTAACTGCCACTTACCCTGTATAACCTGTAAAAAAAGCTTACTGTCCTTTCTCCCATCTGCTATGATCAAGTGTCACTTGCAAAGCTGCCTGCTCTCCAAATTTTTATTTACCCATATTACTAACTGTAATGTGCAAACTTGTATTCTCTTCTTTCATTCTGTCATTTGTGTAACCACTGCCACCTATTTATCATTTCAACCATAATAGCATTTAATGCATTATAGTGCATAGAATGTACATGGAATTTCCTTTCTATACATTCTGGATATTTTAAATACAATCTATCATTTGAACTTCCTTTAGGAATGATTATAATAGTAATCAGACACAACACACACAGCTGTCTAACAAAGTGTCATTTCATGTTAAAAGATGGGAGAAATAACAGTATAATTATTGGAAAAGGCTTTGTAAGGTGTTATAAAGTGACACGCAGCCAGGATGAGTACATGCATCTTTATTCATGCACACAGATAGCCAATATCATTGGAAAGGCTCCCAACTGAAACAACACCACTTCCTCTACAACTGTTCTTCCAATCTAGACAGCTCTCCCATTCCAGCTGGTTGCCCATTCCATTCTAGAATTTACAACAGCATTCAACTATACACAGATGCAGTCATGTCTATCACATCATGTACAACTATGTACAAACAGTGTTGTAAACCAACACATGTAACAGCTCCCCCCCTCCCTTCAGGCTACAACGCAAGCACAAGACCCTTCATTGCACCCTTACTATATTTCAGATTCTCCCATCTCCAAGCACCACAGGATCACCAAGTAGTTTGCTAATCACCTGCACTCTGGTAAGCTTGTTTTGTCCCTTTGCCACTTTTCCAGGTTTTCTTATTTCAACCTTCTCCCCTACAACTATCCTGGAGAGTAATAAGCTGCTGAATCCATCAAATACTTCTGCTTTATTTCCCACACCTTCACAAATACATACATTGCATGTTTTCCCCACAATTCCTGCCATTTACCCTGTATAAATAGCAAGAAAAGCATACAGTTATTTCTCCTATGTCCTAACATCCAATAACATTGCCTTAAAAAGCCGAGTGTGCTCTGTGTGCTTACTATTGTAATCATTTGTAAGGCAAGTTCAACTGACAGATTCTAAGTAAAATATACAGAATGCACATAGACAAAGAAAACTGCATCCACATGCTATGCACAGTCATCAGAAAGCACTACTATTGCAAAAATAAACACATTCACATCTACATTAACAACAGTTCTATTAACACACATATTTACTAACTTCTTTCTTTCACAATTGCAGTGAAGACCACTCTCATGAAAACCAACAACCTATAAAGTATGAACCAGAACTCAGAAAAAACCTACTCTTTCCATCCAAAAAGTAAGTGCAATACTGCCATAATGTTGTAACGGTTACTCAAACACTGTAGAATTCTAGTATTGTAGAACAAACAATTGTATTAACCCTGAAACATTAGATTCAGTATTACTACTTGCCCCTCAGCAGGTGCATACTTTGTATTGTCATCTGAACACCAGTATAGTAACACACAAATACATTTTGGATATTTTCAACAGAAATCTGATTACCCACATCAGTTAGATGAACTCACTGAAAAATGTTGGTCCCATCAAATTTAATGTTCTCATTATGAAACGATGTCATGCCAACATTGCAAACAAAAGCAGACACAGCTTTTTTGACGTTGCGCCATGCTTTTTCCATTTGCAGACCAAATGAACTTGAACGCATCCACATGTGTGAAAAAATCATTTTTGATTTAGGGAACAGTTCCTTCAACGTTCCCAACGTGTCTTTCACTGCAAACTGCAATGAAATTCCAGTCACTTTCCCCAAACTGTTCCCACCACAATGAACCATAGAAATGTCTGGATGTTTCAATTGAACCATATTTGCACAAAATGAGAGCAAGTCCACCAACGTCATGCCTCGCACTCCATACAAAAAACTTGCAATTCAAAGAATCCAAGATTTTTGCCTACTCCACAATGCTCAGCATACACTTTCAACCAGTGGACCAAAGAGTCCCCCAGAATCCAAAAACTCTGCCTGCTGAAAGACATTGCCATGCCCATTTTCAATCCTCTAACAACTCCTACTAACAAAACTCTGCTAACCTCCCTTCCTGTGCACCACACCCAGGAAACCTGATTGGCTGATCCTCCCATGTCTGCAGACACCACACCTTTTGTGGTCTCTGCAGTCCCCTTTCCATGCCAGGCAACCTTAAATGACCCATATGTGGAATATGCCGTCAGCGGACTAGCACAGTGTCCATGGACGGATTGTCTGATTGAATAGGGTGGGGAGGTTCACACTTAATTTAAACAATTTATTTTACATTGGGGCTCTTAAAAGAGCCTTTTGCCGTTTTGTTCAGTTTTGATTTTGTTTTTGCTTTTCTGATTTTAATTTCCTAAAAATACTTACAAATGATTCATATGCACTGTACATCTTTCTCACTTGAACTTTCTCAGTGCATTTTGAATATTTACAAGTAACATCTGATTCCCATGATCAGTCAAATTCACTCCACCACTCTGAAAATTGTTTGCACCATCCACCTTGATGTTTCATTTTTCAAAAGATGCCATGCCCACACCATCCAAAAAGGCATATACACCTTTATGTACAAGGTACATACCTTGTTCTAGGTGTGCAGAAAAAAACATTTGGGCATCTCCACACTTCCGTTGGATGTATTTCTGAACAAATTACCTTTGCACATGAAAATAGTTCAATTAAGCTTCGGAACATATCTTTTAACGCAACCTACAAATAAAGTGGAGTAACGTACCCCAAACTATTTCCTCCACAATTAACAACTATAATATGTGGCCATTGAAAGTGAGCCCTAGTCTTACACAATTATAGTAAACTCACCCAGTTTAGCCCACGCACTGTATACCAGCAAAACCCACACTCCCTCCAAACCAATAGTACCAAAGAGGCTACACAACTCAGTTTCTCCTCATTCATCCAACAATCTACCAGGATCCACACAGTGACCATTTTTTTGGCACTTGCCACATCCATCTTCCCTACACACAACAATTAAAACACCTACTACGCCCTCTTCCTGTAAACCAGAACCATAACACCTCATTGGATAATCCCCACCGTACCTTTTCCATGCCAGCCATCCTTGAAAGACCCGGATGTGACACTTGCCATTTGCGGACACAGTTGTAGTTCACTGATGTCGCGGCCACTCAAAGGGTTTGGGGGGGGAATTGAACACAAGTTAAGTTATTTTATCTTTAGTTGTGGCTCTGAAAAGAACCTTTTATTGGGGGAGGTATTTGTTAACAACCAGCTTTTTTTGTCCCTTGTTTTCCTTTTATTTACAGTAGTCCTGTACACTCTACATCTTCCTTTGCAATTTCCCGACAGGAACCTCTCCAATGCATTCCCAAGATTGCAAAGGAAATTTGATTTCTGACATCTGTGAAGTGAACTCTATCTTGACAAAAAGAATTCACATCAACAAAAGTTATATTATCACTCTCAAAAGACATTCCTGTAGCATACAAAAAAGCAGATACAGCTTTATTGACAAGCTGCCTTAATTCTTCAATTTGTGGA
Source organism: Ambystoma mexicanum (assembly GCF_040938575.1). Taxonomy (NCBI): domain Eukaryota; kingdom Metazoa; phylum Chordata; class Amphibia; order Caudata; family Ambystomatidae; genus Ambystoma; species Ambystoma mexicanum. The sequence continues at coordinate 395,668,786 of NC_090936.1, forward strand.
CTGAAAAAATGTGTTGGACATCTCCATATGTGCTTCTGATTTATTTTCAAAAAAATAATCTGAGCAACAGGAAACAGTTGCATTAGGCTTTTAAAGAAATTGTTCAGCGCAACTTTCAAAGACACTTGAATACAAACCCTCAACTCTCCCATCCACAATGCACAATCACAATGGACATTTAAAGTGAGCCATACTCTCACAGAATGAAAGCAAGCTTGCCCAGTTTAAGCCACTAACTGCATGCCAGAAAAGTTCCACTTCTGCCAATCCAATATTTCCAAGGATGCCATGCTTTTCAGCATACACTTTCAATGACTGAATTGAAGAGTCACCCAAAATCCAGACAGTTTGCCTTCGCAAACAAATAACCATAGCCATTGTCACTGCTCTCACAACTGCTGTAAACAAAACTCTTATTACCCTCGCTTCCTGTACACCACACCCAGCAAACCGGGTTGGCTAATCCGTACAGTCCCCTTTCCATACCAAGCATCCTCCAAACTCAGGTCTGGGTTACTTGAATGAGGAATTACTGGGCCATTCCAACCTTGGAGGACCCATCCCCATTCCCATTTGAGCCCCCATAGGGCTCAATGGGAATGGGGAGGGAGCTAACAACGTGCCCGTTAATAACGGGCCTGTTGTTAGCTCCCTTGTCCCCTCGCGGGACCCGCAAAGGACATTTGGTCTGACCATACGTCCAGAGCGGGTCCCGCAAGGGGACCTCGTAATAGGGTGGAATGGGTTTAACGGCGCCGGCACCTTTACTGGCGCCATTAAACCCATTCCACCTGGGTCGTAATGAGCCCCAAAGACTTCCTACTACTTACCCTGTAATAAGCTTCTCAGTAAGCTTATTCACTTGTGTAAGCACTCTAGCAAATGCCATGCCTTCCAGCATTCATCACCTGCTCACATGAAGCAGCAAACAATTGCAGTGGTCTGCGCTTCAAACTGTTTCTATTTACAATCCTTGTGATGAAAGTAAAAAAAATGCATGTGCACATGTATAGCAGCACTGTGTCGCTGTTTCGTAAAATAAGGGAAAAGCACATGAAATAGATCTGTAGAACGTTTTTAAGTGGCACTTAGTCTCTGCCAGTTTAATATGTTGGCAGCACATGCATATATCCCAACATCACCCATTCCAATGTATAGGTGCTTCTTAAATTGTTATTTTTTCGTTTGCATTCTGTCAATTCCAATTCCACTTGTCTCATTATAAAACTCAAATTACAAGTCCCAGAATGCAAAGAAAAAAACTTGACTGAACTTCAAGATCCGAAACTGTGACATGTATATCAAATGAACATATAAAATGATGTGTGTTTTCAAAATATTTGTTTTTTAATCATTTTTAAGAAAGTTCAAAAATTCTGATCTCCATTTCCTGTTGCACTGTGTCACTTTTTCATAGAAGAATGTAAAAGCAGATAAAATAGATGTGCAGACCATTTGTAATTGTCACTCAGTGTTGGCCAGTTTAATATGTTGACAGTACATGTATACTTCCTAACATAACCCATTCCAATCTTCAGCTGCTTATGCAGTCCTACATTTTTCCTCTACATTCTGTGACTTGTACTCCAACTTTCACAATGGTAAAAGTGGAACTACAAGTCCGAGAACACAAACCAAAAATCTAGCACTTCAAACATACCTACAGATTAGAATGCATCATGTAGACAAGTATGCATATACTCCTAAAATACAAAAATTCCACACACCAACTTCCATTTAAAAGTGCACTACAAATCTTTTCCATCAGATTTTCTTCTCTTTTATAAAACATTGCAGAGCTTCTATAAATGCACATATGCATTTCTTAACTTTCATGAAAATGCTCCTAAAAGCAACCATTTTTAAACGTTCATCAATTTTCCCCACCACTCCTCCTTCCTTTATAAATATGAACCTTGCTTACTAAAAGTATGTCGCCATTATCACATACCCCCATTTACTTTCTTTTACAATTACAAGAAAGAAGCACATCATTGAATCAACAACCAAAAAACAAATACCCTTCGCATCCAACAAAGTACATTATTGTACCACATATATGTATGTAATTATAGCAGTATAGTTCCACTATTAACTACTCTTTTCAAACCAATTTTTCTTTCACTCTAGCCCATTATATTCCACCATTCACACTCTTACTATTCCCATCTACACATCACAACTGCATCACCCACTCTGTTCCTCAAAACAGCACAATCACCATACAGATTGCATCATACCACTACTGCCTTACTCACTAACCCAACACCATCACACCTCTGTAGACTCTTACTGTCAGAACGTTCCCAACCACACCTAATATACCACCTCGCAATCAAACAGCACTATATTCATCTCTACAATCACACCCACATAAACTGGCACCATATATGCATATAGATTGCACAACTTTCCAACACAACCGATTGCACAACTTTCCAACACAACCTTTCTCTTTTCCCAGAAAAATGCCTACCAAGCAGCAACTCCATAGAAAAGAAAGAAAAAGTAAAGCTGATAAGACTAAAACTACACCATATAGCCATACACCTCTAAAACAATTCATTAAAACCAAAGAGCTAGTAACCCCACTTAACAAATCTAAATCAGCGACAATTAAAGAAGGTAAGGCCCCTCTTCCAAAAACAAAAAGTAAACAATTATGTACAAATAAAAGCACACCTACTCACAAACCTAATCCTCTTTCTACCATTGTTGACATAGTCACGGTAAAGCAATACAAAAAAATGATGTTACAGAAAGTTTTCCAATGTAGAGTTCTTCACAATCTTATAAAAACACCTGAAAAGTCATGATCTACCCTTAAAAACTACTGCAGCAGACTAATCCTGAAAGCTCTAATTGGCAGATCTTTTCTACTAAACAGACAATTGTTTATATTGATTTTAAACAGAATGAAACCACTAACTAATTTAATCAATAAATTACAAAAAGTATTTCTAAACATGCACAGTGTCAATAAAGAGACCTATTCAAACCTCTGTGATGGTGAATGGATTCAAACAAGCAGCACAGAACCATATTTCAATGAAGAAGCTTATAAACAAGAAAAAAACACAATTGCCATAGACAATAAAGACATCGATGGGAACATTATTAAGGTCGCCAAAGAAGTAAAAACCTTAGGTTTTTACCTTGACTCGACCCTCTCCCTTACCAAACAGGTGAATTCAATGGCCTCATCCACGGCCTATACACGTGAATTAATACGAGCTGGGAAACCATTCTTATCAGCTGACAGATGTCTTATCCTAGCCAGAGCTCTTATCTAAATTATATTATTGTAACTCCCTTTACATAGGTGCTACTAAACAAATAATCAATAGAATACAAGTGCTCCAAAATAATGCACTTAGAGCGGCCCTAAGCATTCCCAGAAGAGCACATATCTCTGAAACAAGACGGAGATACAAATGGCTATCTACCCAAGAAAAATTCAACCTCAAAGCTGCATCCCTTATCCATAAATGCTTAAATAACAAAGCCCCCGCTACCTAACAGATCGATTCATCAGAAAAATCCCTACCAGACCTACTAGAACAGTCAGACCCAATGGCCTCTTAGTGCCCAAATTCAAAGTAACCACTATTGGAGCATCTAGCTTCCCGGTGAAGGCAGCTCAATTATGGAACTCCCTACCCCATGCACTCAGATCTGACCTAACATTCCACAAATTCAGACAGAACACAATAAAATGGCTCACTGAGAATGTTATGTAATGGCACTTCCCATGTACCCACTATCTGTTTTGTACCTAAGGGTGACCGACCAGTTACTACACAAACTCTAGCCCTATGTTGTTTGCTTGGCAATGTATAGTCTATACTGGTTTTTGTATCACCCTAGGGTGCCATGTTCTGTAAATGTGTATCCTATGTAAATGTATAACTCCTGTAACTAAGCTGTAAACCTTCTTGTTCTCATGCGCCCTGCTACCTCAGAGTGCACAACAAATAAATAAACAAACAAACAAACAAACAATAATGGTCGAGTGTATGGAACAAACCATTATGGCAAACAAATCCCTTATAGAAAAAAGTCCCCAAAAAACTTTGAACCAAATGCTCCTCTCACCCAAACAAACAGTTCAGTGTACAAATGGACATGCAGCTCAATGTGTAATGTACGCCAACAATACCTTAAATCTTTACGAACAATCCTCAATCACTATGTGAAACTAAAAGACAAAAGTAACATGAAAACTTTACAAACCATAGACTCCTGTCCACACTGGTCTGCGAGGACATTCATTAGCCTGCATTTTAGGAACTGCTTGCAAAAACACTTTCAACCACATTAAAATTTTAACGACACACCATTCTACTATACAGAATCTTGTGCATCGACTATACTATGCTAACAGGCCTGCTCTAGAACTGCAAACTTTAAATAACATTCTCCTACATGGAGCAGCTAAAGAACTGCTTCCAGGAATAGAGCACATCCAACGTAAATACTTTGGAACTGAAGGTGACTTAGAAAATTCTGTAACTTTAGAAAAAATTACCGAAAACCTCATAAACACCAATGTCCTAGTAAAGACATACAAAAAAGAAATAGCTAAGTTGCAAAACACATCTGCTGAAATACCAGACCAAATTTGTGTCTGTTTCCACAGAATGTTTTATAAAAAGAGCACAAAAATAGTAGATCCAGCCTACAAAATAGAAGACAATGAAGAATCCCAATGGTTCCAATTGGCTTTATATCTAACAGCAGAAGGTAAATACAAATAAAATGAACCCCTCAAGAGTGTGCACATATTGCAACACAAAGCTTGACAATAACCAAATGCCATCACGTGCTATCACTAATAGTTCTTCTGAAAGCTCTACAACAGCTCCACTTGTACTAGAGCATTATAAACAGTGCACCCATTTGAAGCTATAACATGCCTTTAACTGAAATCTCCCAAATTACCTCCATCTTAAAGAAAATGTACAAACTCTAGGAGTACAATGGCCAATAGATCAATCTTTGATTGTACTAGTTAATAGAGTCCCAACAAAAGACAATAAATTCAGCAACAACTAGTCGACTTAAACACAGTTAGACAAGCCCTACAATATTTAAAAGAAAACAATGAATACTACAAAGATATAAAAATAGAGGAAAACTTAAGATAAACCACATACATTATTCAAGTCACAAGAAAGTGGCCAATTTAAATGTGTATATTCTGTTACTGCAGCCAACATTTTAGACCAGCATACAATTCACCCACTACACTCCAAAGACACAACTGACGATGCACTAGAAACATATCAAATGCATCAAGCCAAAGTATCCCCAATGAGCATATGGGAAACAGTGTAGCAGCACGTTCTTTTTTTCTACTCTTTCCAACAGGAAAAGGAGGAATATATGATGAAAGGTCTGCACAAATTAGTGCATCACAATATCACTCTTTAAGAATGTATTCTGAAGACCCCAGATTCAGTCAAAATGTCAAATACATTTTCTACCTCCTCTTCGAAAGTGAATGAGCAACTCTATGTTACTTTGTAAAAATATCCCCAACCCAACTGCTTCAAAGAATAAAAGAATAAAAGACAAAGATGTGGTTTTGCAGTCAAGTATCACAAATCTCTTGGCAAACATGTGTGGTACAAATGAATACTGGTTCAAACATCACGTTGATGTACGTTGTATGCCAAGGAACCTAGGCCCATCCACATGGTTTGGTACTTTAAGTTGTGCAGAGTACACATGGGAAGACTTTCACGACTTGCAAACCAAAATAAAGATGGAATAGATATTAAAAAAATGAGAGGACTCTGTTCTCCTGACCCTGTCAATGTATCAAGGTACTTACACCATCGCTTCATTGCCATGCTGTACCTTTTCTGCAATGAAACTACCCCTCTGCTCAGAGAAGTGCAACACTTCTTTTGGAGAAAAGAATATCAATCTAGAGGAGCACCACACAGCCACATGCTTTTGTGGATAAAAGATGCTCCAAAGTTTGGCCATGATAGTGAAACCACTGTTTTACAGTTTATTGAAAAATACATTACCTGTGACATCCCTACAGAAACCACAGATATCGACCTACATACACACGTGTCACACTTCCAAAAACATACATTTTGAAAATACTTCCAAAATAGATATCCAAATGAAGTGAAATACTATTTTAAATGTCGCTTTGGCTTCTCTAGACCAGTTTGCGAAAAAGGACAAGTAAATAGATTGATGTATTCTGTAAAAGGCAAATCCCCTAAAGATACATAAAACATTAAAAGGAATTAAGCATCCAAGTACATCCATGATTACAATCCAATCAGTGCCCTCTTATGGAATGCAAACATAGGCATACAATACTTTATAGACAATTCAACTGCAGTTGCAAGATATGTCACAGCCTATCTCACCAAATCGGAGAAAATAGAGCCAAAGGACCTGTGGCCATATGATCTGACAAAACACTATTACAGAAATCGTACAGCTTTGCTATACAAATGTTCTCCCATAGAGAATGTGGGTGCTACAAAGCTGCAGACCATTTAGCAGGTGAAGCCTTATATTGCAAATTGGGGCGCGATTTGTCTGGCTGGACCTTGGATCAGCTTCATCGCGAAAAAGAGTACTAAAATCCTACCAAGAGATAGAAATCATAGCCACAAATGATCCCAACAGCCAGGGCATTTTAAAGAACAATGTTATTGATACATAATAGCCAAACAGAAGTACTGCTTTGGAAAACATGTGTCTGTACCGCATTGCCCAAAACTATACCTACAAAAGCAATGTCACACCAAATGAGACAACTGACAAATATTCAGTCTCAACTTGTGAAGGAAGCCTAGTGAAACCAAACCCAGTCTAATTAATCATATAAAGTTATAATTTAAAAGCTCCCCAACACAGAGAACTCTATTGCATGGCCCTACTCCAACTTTTTAAACCTTGGAGAAAAGAAAAATAATTATTAGATAACTATGACTCATTTGAAGCTGCATTCAAAACAAATTAAAGCAGTATAACAAATGACAATTTGAAACAATACAAACACATTTTGGACAATGAAGCCAAGAAGAGGAAGAAATTGAAGCTCAACTAGACAAAGACACTCCTGAGGGCAGTCAACATTCCCTTATAGGAAGCCAAGACCCACTTCGAGAACCACTCATTCTAAATGAAGCAAAAATAGCCATGACCGAGGTGGAAAATGCCATATATCAATATAAACAATCTGAGGAAGACTTGTCAGTGCTGGAATCACAGCTAAATGACAAACAACTCACCATTTATCTACAAGTCACTCAAGAAATTGAACATGTTTTTAAACATGAAACTAAAACCTGTGGCTGTTAAAAGTATAAACCTCTGCTCCTGTATGTAAGTGGTGAATCTGGCTCTTGTAAAATATTCTCAATTAAAATAATCAGCAAATGTCCATAAAATGTAACAAACAACAACCTTTCAGCTGTAGTAATGGCCCCTGCAGGTTTAGCTGCATACAATATAGGAGGTGTTACTTTACACTGATTACTATTCCTCCCGTAGAACACCAGAACAAATTAGAATACTACACATTATCATCAGAAGCTGCTACTGAAGTGTGCAGAATTCTAAAACAAATGAAAGTGCTCCTGATAGATGATCTAAGTATGGTTTCCAACCTTATGTTGGCTTTAATTTTCAGAGACCTCCTACAATTAACACCAGTGAAAAGCCACCTCTTTTCAAAGCATTAGGACACAAAAAATACCGCAATAACATCAGCACCATTGAAAATGTAAATATCTGGCAACATTTTCACTACAGAGAACTAACTCAAAACATGCAACACTCAGCAGACCTCACATATGGTAATATTTTAAAAAGCATTAGAACTGGTCTACTTACTAAAGATGCTAAATCCATCTCAAATAATAGACGAATCCATGAGCTATATGGACAAAACACATCCGATCCTGATGTCATGGAACAATTAACTCAACAAAATCTAAAATGTATGTCCTTAATGCCAACCCTTGCAAGCTGTAATCAATTCAACAAGACAATTTTGAAAAAATAAATGCAACCTATACTGCTTATCAGCTCCACAGACAAACTAGAAGTGCATGGCATGACACTTCCTATGTGTCAACAAGCAACAGCACAACTAAATAGCTTAGAAACATGTATCTCCAACACAAGTGGATTGGAGAAAATATTGACTTTGTGTCTAAACTGCACAGTTAATCTAAAATGTAACCTTGACGTAGAACAATGTTTAGTCAATGGAGCAATTGGTACAGTTGTTGGCTTTCAAACATATCCAGCTATCTTCTCTATCTCTTGCATATGCTGTCACTATTTACAAATCACAAGGTCTAACATTGATTTACATTGGCAGCACCGTCTTTAAAGAAGGTATGAGTCAATTGCATGTCTGCGTACACTGAATGGTCTATTCCTAGTTAACTGTGATGCAAACAAAGACAATGCTGACATTCCTTGCGTCCTGGAATACAACAGACTATGGGCACCATACACACCCCATCTAGATATGGTTCCTGTACCTCAAAAAAAGAAACCTTTTACAAGACAAATAATAGAAACAGAAGCTATAGCAGATTTCCAACAATACCACTAAATAAATGACCAACTTTTTCGGCATCAAACAATAAAACCACAAAACTGTCTAGTACAATATCAACTGCACATACATCAGAAAAGAAACGCACACATTTCTCTTCTCCAGAAAAATGTGCAGACCCATCAAACGATCCACAAACAGAACTCTCTGGTCCATTTAAATTCAGAAACACAACTGGAGTACATTGTTATGCTAATGTGACAATGAATCTTCTCTTTCAATTGCCACCAATTGTGTTTGCAAATGCTCACCCTTTACAGAAATGCCACATATAATCCTGACAACACTCACAGTATCTCAGGTATAAGGCAAGAATTGGACTACTCTGCAGGAATGGTAACATTTACCATAAACACACAGGAAGATCCACAAGAATTCCTAATGTACTTACTACAAGTACTGGAAGCCAAAAACATCTATATGAAGGAAATCTTCCAGATTACACACACGTGGAAACATACATGCACTCTCTGCAACCATGTTTCACAATACCACATCCCTAATTAATGATTTTTATATGTATCCATACCAAATTCTGAATCCATTCCATTTCACCAGCTTCTGCAGAATGCAAATCATGGCATATTATGCTGTTTTTGCAATTCAGACAATCTTTCCACAATACGAATAAACTCATTTAGCCAATGTCATACTAATGCTTCTAAGGTACAATGCAGATGGTACCAACAATAACTGTAAGCGTACAGGCTTCACACACAGCCAAGTATCTCTTGGAAAGAAAACCTTCACAACAGTAGGTATAGTATACCAAAGTGGTGCCACAACCACTTCAGGGCACTACACCACATATGTCAATAAGTGGTTTGTTTGAATTTAACGATACCTCCGTTACTCAAAAAAACATGGGTAACCAGCGCATTTAACAAATGCCAACTTAATATTCCTGCAACCCAAATTTAGTCACTAAACTATAGCACAATTAACAATTAGAATACCCGAGCAGGTATCTAACTACATCTATAATACTACAATAGCATTTTTGAAAGTCAATCTAGTTAGAATACGCCAACATAACTACTTGAAAAACACCCTTCATTGCAAAGCACTTCAAATATGCCATCTCAAATCTTATATGACAAAACATTTTCTAACCTCTAATGTAGTTAGAATATGCCAACAGGTATTTAACTACTTCAAGCATTCCTTTAATGACAACTTACTTCAAACAAACATACTATCACCCTTACACTCACGTTACTTTATTCAGTTTTTTTTCAATCCAGTACAGATTTGTTTCCCAATGACCCAATGATTATTTAATGTCAGAACAACAGCAATGTGTCATAAACTAATGTTGTACCAAACGTAGTACTTAGAAGGTGCTGTTTATGGGGGTCTAAGAAAGAAAATATATATTAAAAATTGTATACAACTACAGCTTTTGAACTATCCTGCTTAACCAATTGTACTGTTTTTTACCACAGGAAAAAAAAAACAGGAATTGCAGTTTCATAACTCTACAATGCTAAGTAACCACAGCAATTGTAATCAAATACATATTCTATGAGCACTGTCCACAATTGTACAATCGTAAGTACCATATATAGTTCAATTATATAATTCCTCCATATTGCGAACACTTTGTACTCTCACTACACTACCTAGAATTACTATACACCTCTTGCTACTATGGTGATTCTGGCCATACTCCTACTATATTACCTATAGTTACTATACACATATTACTGCTGTGGTGGTTGTGCCCAGTGCGCACATTCTTGGGACAATGGACTGAGGCCATGCCCCCAGAATCTGAACACTGACCTCAACCACCACAATTTAATTAACTATATAAGAAGTACGTACCATACACCGTCAACTAATAAAACTCACCCTGACTCCCCTGCAATCGAAATAATGTCTGCAGACACCAAATTGATGAACTCTGTGGCATTTCCAAACCTTTTTTAACCTATAAAAACAGCTTCACATTATCTTCATTCCACTTCCCTACCATTTCTATGCCCTCCTCCAGCCATCAAATAACCCTAAATGTCTTTTCCAAGCCATCCGTCCACGGCACTGTCCGCAAACTACTGCAGTGTCCGTGGACTGCTACGACACCTGCCCAGCCTTTTTTAACCTACAAAAATAGCCCCATATCATCTTTTTCCACTCCCCCAACTTTCTAAGCCCCTCTTTCCACCACCAAATGACCCAAAATGTGTTTTCCTGATATTTTCACCACCGCAATGTCCGCGGTCTGTTGCGTCTGTCCGCGAATCCAACGTGGTGGGCGTTTCCAAAAATATGACGCACAACCCGCTTTTCGCCTTCCAATCAGCATGCATGCCCTATGTCTGCGGACATCACGTCGTCCCATGGATCAATCAAAGGCCCGTTAGTGGACCGAACAGGGAAGTGAGTCCGAGGACCGAACCCAGATGTCCTACTTTTTCATCATTTAAAAAAAACTACTGAATGGATTTACACCAAATTTACAAATGCACGCTTTCGGGACCTAGCCACCGCTCTGCCACAAATTTGGTGAAGTTCTGTCCAGCGGTTTCGGCTGTTGGAATGAGCACATTATTATTCCCAATGCGTCTATGGGAAAACACACATTTTGGGACCACACTATAACTTTGCCCCCTTGACGAATGCTCCCCAAACTTAGCAGGATCAACCTGATGGGGCCATATACCTCTTCTGCAAAGTTTTGTGAGTATTTGTTTAGGGGGGGCGATGTTATAAGTCACCCAAAAAGAGTTGAGCATCTTAAGCATAACTAGCTACTGAAGGCCCTGTAAAATATATATATATATATATTCACTGAACAGACCTTAGTTAAGGTGCAGTTAAATTGACCAGATTTAATGCAACAAATACCTTGAAATTCAGCAGATGCGGAAAGTCATTTGTCCATGGCTAGTAACCCTTACCTTCAGGCATGGCCACAGCACTAGGTTTGTTTTGGACACACTATCCATGGCATTCTGCAATGGACAGTGGCCATGGCCTTTTGCCATGGCCTCTTGGCATGTTGCCCCAATACGTTTTGTTGGGGCCCACTTGCCATGGCCTTCGGCTGTGTCCACTTTCCATATTTCACCATTCAGTTCCTTAATGTAACCCAGTAGCCATAGTGTTCAGCCTCAACCATTACCCCATCTCACTGTAGCCGTAAAATTATCTTTTTTCCCATAACTGGGGTTAGTATACCCCCAACAATAGCAATGTTCTACAAATAACAAATAACTGCAGTCATCTGTAAATTCATGCAAATAACCATGGTTATCCATCAAAGACAAATTGTCTTCTGAAACTCTTCCCTGCCATCCCAGGCACTCACTAAGTGCCTCCTCCAATGTCCAGGTTCCCCCACTCACCTCAAGTTCTTTTGCCCTCCCTAGCCCTCTTCCATTCCCCTTCAGCACCCTGTCATTTCATGTGACACACTTTTATTCCCGATTGTTTTCTATTATAACCGCGGATATCCAGTGGGATAACCTCAGTTAGGTAAAACTGTTTCAGCTCTGAGCTTGGTCCCCAGACTCGACCAAACTCCCCAATTTCACATAGTGTCCTCTTTCTCCACCCCCACCTCTAGCCTGATGCCATTTCATCCTTTTTCTTCCTTCAGATGGCATTTTTCATCTTTTCATTTTCATCTAACCCTGGTTATAGTCGTTATAACCGCGGTTATCACTAGCATCGAGCAAAATAAGAAAGTGTGGCTTTTTTATGTGTGAAAAGCCTCGCTGATGCATTGTGGGACACATGTATAGCTCAAATTTTGGTAGAAGGGGGCATGCCCGTTCCCGTCAAATATTTTAACAACTACTGGATGAAATAACCACCAACCACTCCGAGAAAGAGAGTCAATGCTTTGTGTGCGAGTTGTTTTCGCACCTTGTCCAATTCCATCCAATGGTGTTTGCTGTGCATTGCGCAGACATTTTGACTATTTGTTCTATTGGGAAATTATGAATAGTCCCGGTGGATAACCCAGACCTTCATTCCCTTATAAAGAAAACTAAGGGCTTGTTTAAAGAAATTAAACCTGTTATCCACACACATTATGTTTTCACCTAAAGTTTGGGCTAGCAAGGAATATGCAATTTGGCCCCTTGTTTTTATAAAAATCTCTCCCACTGACAACTGTTCTCTTAAGCAGTTGCTTTGGGTGTTGTGTTCTTGTGTTTTTATGATAAGACACACACATTGGGGGCGACAAATTAAAAATAAAAGAATCGACCTCCAATACGTGTGCACGTACTAGACACCAGGACAGTGTTTTAGAGTTTAGGGACAAGATCTCTACACCACTTGTAGTCGGCCCAGCAGCACCAACTAGGTCCCCTATTCAATTGGAACGAGATTATGCACAGATAGGGTCATTTAAATGTTTGGCTAGGGACTTAGCTATAGGAATAACTTTATAATTACCCGGGAACTCGCCCAGAGCTTAGGTAAGATGTTGTGGCCACAGAGAAAAAGCAAGGCTGTTTTGGCTACTGTATACATGGCCACGGTGCACAGGTATAAAATGTGGTATGTCAGTGTTTGGCCGGGTCTGTGGGTTCTGATGGGATTTGGGCCCACGTCAAGCTTGGGAGTCGAATCTGGACCCTGGCTCAAACCTGCATACCCTGCTTGAACTCAAGGGTGTGGAATGGAAATCAGTAATTGCATAGCACCCACTAAGCATGGCCAAAGGCCATGCCCAGTGGACATTGGGAGCATTTGAACATATATCAAAATAATACATGAAAAAACAGTAATTACAGTTTTGGTTAACTTACCATAATAAAATCCACACACATGTATTTGACTGAACATTATGGGTGCATGGCAAAGCAACACCCTACAAATTTGCCCGTTTTGGTTCCAAAAGCAACCGTAACTGCCACTGATCTGAACCTCTCGTGATACTGTAAGTGACATCACACATACAATTCACACTCCAAAGCTCCAACAGGACACCAGGAACAAAAGGTTCTCATAAAAAGAGTGGTACTCCAGAGTGGTTGTGCTCACATTTCATTTGAAGTCCAACACAAAACAAATCTCAAATTGACTGTAATGATGATACTCCAGAGGTAATTTTCATGTTCAGTAGCACGTCTTGTTATATGCCATGAAAAGCTCATGGTGGTGGCACTGTTGTAGTTGCAACTATAACTAGCACATATGTGACGTTTACTTTTTTTGCATTCCAACCATACAGTCCCTGATTTTCAACCAACACTTTCTAACATATTAAATGAAGGACATACACCAAGTTCCCAAGTGCAGTCTGAGGAGCACTTCGAAACACTAACGTTTCTGCAACAAAATATATGTGCACAGCAAGTCATTGGGGATGTGGTCAAAAGGAAACTGTTCTGTTTATGAGACAGATTATTAAAAAAGCCACATGCTTGTGGATTATCCCACTTTTTCCACATGACTTGTGTGCTCATAACCACTTCTGCTGGCCGTGGTTTACCTTCTAGGTCTGTAAATCATGTCCGAGGGCAGAGTAATCCCCTGGCATTATGTTCTGTGGGGATAGGAAAACAAAAATGATTACATATGGTGGACAAGCTGCGTCTGCCAAAAATAAAATCAGATTTGTTTTCTCAAGTCTGAGACGAAGAGGTAAAAAGCTCGCACTGAGATCCAAAACAGAGCTTTCCCCACAAATATTCACAGATTTAGGCTAACGGGAGGATGGGAGAGAAGTGAAGCTTGAGCGGCACGGCCAAGTGAGGTCGTCGGACTCCAACTGCGACATAACATTAATTCACGCTCTTAGCTACCACATGCAGAGAATGGTGATGTGTCCCAGAAAAGGACGACTCAATTCCAGCACTCAATGACAAGACACCCTAGAGGACAGAAATGGGAATGTGCAACAAGGTTCTGTCTCTTGGTTGGTGTTGTTGGTGTTAGCAGGCAGGGGAGTATCCAGCATGTGGGGGAAAACTATATAAATAGTCCTGTTTATTATTATTATTTTTTTTTTATCGTGGAAATCAGGGTTCTACCAATGTGTGGTCAAACAAAGTGTCAAGACCTAACTAGCCATCTGCATGGGCTTTCATGTCCCAAATGATGATTCAGTATAGTCTAGAGCAGTTGCACTTTTGAGTTTGTAAAATTGAGGGTGTAAATGTTTTCCCTGATTTGAACCAAGGGAGCACGGCTGAACTTCACACAGTGAGATTTTGGCTGCGGATTCTGCTTAGACATATTTTAAAACAATGAGTTGCAACAATGGACATCAAAGAAAATAAAACCGGAAAAAATGGAAACAATGCACATTTACACTACATTCTTCAGGGCAGCTTATTAAACACTCTAACAATGCACAGGAGCATTTTGCAACACATGTTGATGCTGGTTGTCCACAAAGAAAAAACATGGTGCTTCTCTCAACAATACACACCAGCATTGCTGCACTTTCAAGCAGCATTTGCCCTAACCAGATCATGAGTTGTGTCCCCATTCATGCTTTTTTTGTCCACAGAAAATAATTAGGCTGGTTTTGAATGTATACATGCCAGCATTGCTACTGTGAAATACATTATCATGCTGCAAGTGCCTAAAAGGGTCCTGTCTCAACAATATGTGTCTGTGCTGCCCACTTCTCATGCTGCTAGGGTCTCAATCAAATACTGCAGTCTGTCTCAATATATGCCTCTGTTGCCCATGTTGTCAATCATGTGACTCTCACTGCCAACAGACTGCACCTTTTCTCCAGACATACACACATATATATATATAAAAAACAAAATTGTTAACGGGACGTTATGGTTCGAAATAAAACCGAAAAACCCTTGAAATTCGCCAGTTATGATGAGCTAAGCAACCATAACTCACGCCACTACTGTGCACTGTTAAGACTAACACTCAGGACATCAAAGATGACATCACAAATGTGACAGTGTGGAAGTACATTTTTTACTGATGTAGGAACTTGCAACTTCAACATTTCCCTTGCACAGCTCCAACACCTATCTGTACTCATTAACTATGTAGTACACAGTACATACTTTTAGCAAAAGTACTATTTATCTGAAAACGACATGAGCTAAGGCCATCCCTCCTCCCCAAGAAACAGCACCACTGCTGTAATGAAGGAGCATGAGAAACACTGCCCCTACCTTACAAATAACACACGCACAACATTTTCCCCTGTCCACCTACCCCTCCATATTACTGTTTGGTGCCTCTTTGCTCATTTCCGTCTGCAACTTTCCTACTTAGCTGTCCTTCCAAAAAAAAGCCACCCATAAACAAATTAAGTGTTCCTTTAAGAACCACCTTTCAAAGTTTAAAAATATAAATAAAAAAAAATCGCATACAGTCCATCTACTTTATATTTCTCAGTAAAGTACATAGACGCAATAAGATTTTCCAACATTTTCATTTGCGGTTTGTGTTATGCTAATGGGAATATTGGAGCGTTTGTCCTCCATACCAGGGACTGGAATGGTGAATAAAGGGCCAGCAGGCCAAGATATCAGCCCAATCGAAGTGGGAGTGCATAAGGCGATCTCTGGATCATCCCCCCCTTCCACCCCTAAAATGGGGGATGAATGCCATTTACAATCTAGATTTCCAAAGCAGTAACCCGTGCTATTAAAAAAGAGGATTTTTCGTCCTAGTCCCGGATTACAAAACAATATCCTTTTCCAATATGGCCACCATAGAAAAGGAAGGCGGTTGTACTATACAGGGTCCCTCTTCGCTTTCCAAGGCAGCCTGCAAAAAGCAAAAAGGAAACCCTGTTAACATATTATCACAAGCACTTTTTTCTTTCCTTTCAAATGTATCCTAATGTCGAAGAAATTTACCACAAAACCAGTCCCGGGTGGACATGGCCACTGTAATCCTATCTTTTCTCCCTTCTGGTCATGGCCAGTAGCCACATTGTGCGGATCATGACCTTAAACTATGACCCCGACATTCTGCCCACTCCCCATGGCTACAGCCTACCCCGCAGTCAGTAAGCGTATACCGCTATGTTTTTTAACTACATTACGACCTTGTCTAATACGAAAACACTCCCACATCTCGTCACATAACAAACCCTAATGATATTGTACACCTTTTTTGGATGACGTTCCTCTCCAGCATAGCCAAATGCACCCATAAGCACCTACGTTCCGTGACACAGAACCTGAAAATGAACACACAGCGACATACAACGTAACACGTCACATTTTGAAATAATAAAATGGTTTTGAAAAGAAAACATTACCATTTTAGAATTTGTAAAGTACTTTTATTTCACAATAAACTGTCTGAGACCATCGGACTGTTCCCATTTTCAATCAAATAGTAACTTTGTTTCTTCGGTCGTCATCGAAAATGTTAATCGTGAGGCACACATTGTTCTTTTCACATACACAAAGTATTCGTTTTCGATAAAGCAACCGCTTCGGTCGCACAGTGATTTACAAGACGTCGACATGAACTTTGGCCTACACCACCATAAAGATCTTATGTTACTCCTAATAGCCACTGCAGCGTACTGCCAAATGGGTCCTGCGCGATCGTCCACAAAACAGTGACAGTTAGGCAGCCGGTCACGAGTACGTGCATCTGGCATGCAAGAAATCCATCATTTGGCATCTGGAATTCATGGCAATCACAATAAGGCAGGATGTAACTGTTCGGAAAACAGAAAATACGTATCAATACCCAACCTTTAGCAAACAATTTAAAAAAAGACAAAAAGAACGTGGAAACTGATACACAAATCGATGTGGTTATACATGACATTTTAACGAAATATTAGCGCTGAACATGGGTGAATCTAGTGATAGCCTACAAACGCTGAGAATCTACACTCTCCATAACAAAAAAAAAAATACTACACAGAAAGATAGTACTTCAGTTACAGTGCCAAAATTAATGTTCAGGTAATAAAAAATTACATTTCGTGATTTCAAACAATACAAAAAGAGCGTGGAAACTGATACACAAATCGATGTGGTCATACATGACATTGTAAAGAAATATTAGCGTTGAACATGGGTGAATCTAGTTATAGCCTACAAACGCAGAGAATCTGCACTCTCCATAAGTAAAAACAAATGACAACTACACAGAAAGATAGTATTTCAGTTACATTGCAAAAATTAATGTTCTGGTAATCCAAAAAATTAAATCTTGTTCCGGTGTAGAGTCGTCAAAAGTAAACTTACACGATATTTACCGTCTCCATTGTCTTCCTGAAATTCAGACAGCAATGTACTTTCACCAAAGAAACTTTTTGAACTGATATTACATGTGTCTTACAAACGGTTTGAATACATAGCCTTATCAAATGGTATTTTTTGCAAACTTTCACTCCCTGCATTCTTACTGAATTTTCCCTTTTGCTCAAAGTCAAAAAACAATTGACCATTATGGGTTAAGTCGGATGCGTGGGCCTACTGAGCTCACAACCAAAAGAGCAAACCAAGTGACCTTCACTCAGAATGCAAATACATTCTGACTTTGCAACAACATGTCTCAATGCATTCATGAGAACTGGTACTCCCATACACTTGCAGACAAGCTGTTTCCATCAAACAGTGCAGGTGGCTGCCTCAGATTTCAAACTCTAGGACACCAGTCTGACTGCAATATTATTTGTAATACATTGTGACACAGACACAGTAATTCTTAGCCTGTACTTAACAGACACTATATTGAGCACCAACTTCCAATTTGCCGTATGACTTTGGTGACAAGAAAACACCACTTTTTGACTTCCTACTGCCACATCCCATCCCAGCCCCATTAACCCTCACCTTCCGAGACAGTATTTAATAAGTTTAACAAGTGCAATGTTATGTTGTTTTATATGTGTTAGTGGCGATGTCCGCGTACACCAAAACACGAATGAAAGATGGCGGGCGCAGCGAAACAATCTGATGCACTTCACGCTGTTCAACATCCAATCAGTGAACGCGTCACATGTTCACGGACATGATGCTACGGATTAGGCAATCGGTATCTTGTCCGCGGAGCGAACAGGGAAGTGTGACCACTGACCAGACATAGATATCACTAATTTTTTTAGACATACTTTTTGTTCGTTTTAAATGAAACTACTGGACAGATTGGCACCAAAAATCCATCCAGCAGTTTGGGCTCTAGGCGTGCGCAAAGTTTTTCCCCCATTCAGTCTATGGGGAAAAAAAGACGTTTTGGAAACCCCCCCTATAACGTCACCAAACTTTGCAAAACAATTCAGAGTGGGCCATATACTTTTTTTGCAAAGTTTGATAAGGATTTGTCCAGGGGGAGCGAAGTTATAAGCCACCCAAAAAGTGCTCTTCCTAAGGAAACAGCAACTTAACCATAACTACACGGCCACTACTGTGGCCGTGTAATATATATGTATATTTACATTGAAACCGATTCACGCAAACACCCAGGCAAACAAACATTTTTTTCTTTTTTGTGAGCATTAAACCCAGGAATTATTGGTTATTTCACAATTGACATTGGAAAAGTTGAGATCTCCTTAAACTGTTCAACATGTCTTAATAAATTAGGACGTATGCACTCATCTGCATGTAGTTATCAATTGGCAGATTATTCCTTTGTGTATGCTACCTTTGCTAATGAAACAATTATCTGTAACACTTCAGGAGAAGGAGGGCTGAGATTTTTGACAGAAAAGAATTACCCTGTGCCCTGTTTACCATGCCTGCTGCCAGGGGCACAACTACACCAAAGCTTCAGGGTGTAGACTAACCATTAAATAGTTGCTTTGTCAATTGCCAGTTCATGGTGCATGTCCATCTGCAGTTTACCATCATCATGTTCACGAATGATTGACACTGCAGTTTGTGCATCTTTGACTTGTCAGTGTGCAGTCAGAGGGAGGTCCTGGGCAACTGAATAGAAATTGTGGGCCCTGAATTTGTGCTATGACATATCACCTTGTGTACCGTCACTTAGCCTAAAATCAGACATTATGGCATAATAAGGCATACAAGCTGAAGAAAGACAGTTTTGCAATGATATGGACAAACAAATGTGGCCAACTGTGATGTTTCCAAAGTGAAAAATGTTGCATCACTTATTCAGTTATTTGCCAGGCAAGACATGATGACAATAACCACCTCAAAAGCATTCTACCTCCTACCCCAACAGACAGCCTATCTCAACACAAATCCATCACCAAAACAACACAGTTTACCCAATGGAGTGTACACCACCTGAAGGCACGTGTCTACACTAAATTTCCCTATACACAACACTAACTCATACAGATAGAGTAATGCAACTCTTCACACTCCTTACACCGACACCACAGATAACCACACTTAATATATATTAGCAACCAGGAGCATATATTAACCACTGCTCCATACAACTCACAAAATATCTAAAACTTGCACACCACAGAAAGCTGTATATTTGTGATCTACACAAGTCAACACTGCAACAAATAAATCTTACCCTGATCCCCCTTCTCCAATGCCAGTCCCCCAATGGCAGCAACAGGGGAGGAAATTAACGTTTTTGGTGCACACACTGACTAGGGAGACAACATATCTGTCTATCAAATCAACTGTTAAGAAATTGAGGGAAAGCCAGTACAACAGCACCATGTTGTCCCTAAAATCATTACATCTGCTCCTTTGTAAGGATGAGATTTTTTAATAGTGCGAATTTGATCACTTCTTACGACGCCATGTTTGCAGTTCAGGCACAGTTAGACTAAATTATGTGTCCCGTATCACCAGTTAAGCACTGAAGCCAGGGTTTGATCACACGGTGAAATCTAGGCATTTAGCCACTTCATTTCACTGCTTTATCTGGTACTAGCTCGGGTACCCGACGTTGCCTGCGTCCTGATCGAGTGGTGTCTCATGTGCTCTGGAGGATGTTGCTCTTGCCCTCTTGTCAGCAAGTCTTGCTTCAGTTTCCTCTGGTGTCTCATGTGCCCTGGAGGATGTTGCGCTTGTCCTCATGTCAGCAAGTCTTGCTTCAATTTGCTCTGGCATCTCATTTGCCCTGGAGAAACTTGCTCTTGTCCTCTTGTTCGCAAGTCGTGCTGCTGTATGTTGTTGTGCCTCAATGGCTCTTGATATTGATTTTCACTTTGTATCAGATGAAGCTTTTCCAAGTGATATTAGTTTTTTGTGGCACATTTTTCAGTCATTCAATGGCTTCAGCATATTTGTGAAAATGTCCAAGAAAGATTGATTGACTGTG